>NC_080697.1:36989753-38239753 GCF_030445035.2 Dasypus novemcinctus
TGCAAGGAATTATTCTCATTTATAATGCTAATGACTTTCCAACTGTATTTCTCCAGAACTCCCCTCTGACCGCCAAGCTCAAACATCCAACAGCCTACATGAAATTTCCACTAAGATACCTCCTAAACTACCTAAACTGAATTAACAATATAATCTGGTATTCAAGAGCACAAGCTCAGAGACAGATTGACTCCGTACAAATCCTGGAACCACTACTTTTAGCTTAAAACTTTGGTAATTTCATCTTCTTTAACACACAGGTGAATAATAGTACATCAACTCATAGGATGACTGTAAAAAAAATCAATAAATTAATCTAAATAGATTATTTAGAAGAGTCTGTAGCAAATAATATGATTTCAATACTCTCCAAATTCCCTGAGGTTTTACTATCATGGCAAATTCTGTAACCCTCCATCCATCTAGTTGCTTAAATCAGTAACTTGGAAGAGAATAATAACATCTGCTTTTTGCATCCCTGCTACACCCAAAGCATCATTTGGTTCTATCAATCTAAGAACTTCATCACCACTTTCACTACCTTCGTCCAAGATGTCATTCTTCTAAGCAGGACTCCTGTCTCCATTATCATTAGTATAGTCAGAATACTTGAAAAAATAAAATTTAGATATTGTCTATTTCCTGCTTCCCAATGCATTTAGAATAAAACCCATACTCTTTGCAATGACCCTTTATAATAAAACCCCTTCCTAGTTAACCACTCTCATCCTGTATCATTCCTTCCTTCGTTTCCAAGCTTGGGACACACTGGGCTCTTTAATTTCCTGAATGCACAAGGCTCTGTTCGTCTGTGATACTGGTTATATTTTGTGAATAAGGACTGTGAAACACCAGACTGTGGTTTTCAGGTGCCTTTGCTCTGACATTCTGTGGTTCCCTTAGTGCTTTAGTCAAGAATCCTTCCTTTCTTGGGGCAAAAGGACAATTGCCCAGGTCCCTCCTCTTGTTCACATCTGTAATAGTTTGAAGCTATTTCGTTCCCCAGAAAAAAATCCTGTTGTTAAAGCTGGTTCATTCCTGTGGGTGTAAACCTATTTTAGGTGGTATCTTTTGATTAGGTTACTTCAGTAATGCATGGCCCAGGGTAGGTCTCTATCCTCCTGCTGGAGTTCTTTATAAGAGAATGAAACTCAGACTAAGAGAGAGAGAAAGCCAGTCGCTAAAGCAACAAATCCCGGAAAAGAAGGGAGAGAGCAGCAGATGTCACCATGTGACTTGCCATATGACAGAGGAGTCCGGATCTCCAGCAGCTGAGCATCAGGGAGATGCATAATGAGGCCTTGAATCAGACTTTTTTCTCAGTTTCAAAACTGTAAGCTTGTAAAAGCCAACCCATTTCTGGTATATTGCTCTTGGCAGCCTAGCATACTAAAAGAGTACCCCGTTTCTTTACTTTGTTTAAAATACATTTCTAAATGATACTTTAGATTACATAAATGTTACATAAAAATGTAGGAGATGCCCATATGCCCCACTCCCTACCCCTCCCACTCTTTCCCATATTAACAACATCCTTCTTTAGAGTGGTGCATTTGTTACAATTGATGAACACATATTGAAGTATTGCCACTAACTCTGTCCTGCACGATTTTCTAAGTCAAGACAAAATATATGACTTATATCTGTCATTGTAACATCATGCAGGACAATTCTGATGTCCTGAGACTGTCCCCATATTACACCTATTTTCCCCTCTCTCTCCCTTCAGAATCTCTGGTGGCCACTGCCTCCACATCAGACAAAACTTCTTTCATTACTAGAATAATAGTAAGTCTATAGTAGAATACTAGTAAGTCTACTTTAGTCCACTGTTCTTTCCCCAGTCTTGAGGATTTGGGGATAGTGATACCCACTCTGCCTCTAATTGAGAGGGGGCTTAGATCCCATGGAGTACACCATTTCTGATTGAGCCTACTGACCACAGCATGCCACTGCCCTATTTTCATTTCCTGCCAGAGGGTGAATGCATGCCTGGGCCACCTTCATGTCCTCAAGAAGAAAAGCTCTGGGAAGCCTCCAGATATGCCTGTAAGGGTCCGTACCTGTCCCAGTGGCATAAGTTGTAACATATTTGGGGCTTCACATCCTGGGTCATTCCGTGCCTCAGATTGCCTTAGCGCTCTGATTCGTCCCTGGTTATCACTTAACCATTCATATCTCTCCTACTCCTTTGGCTTGCATCAGCAGCTGTGATTCCCATGAGTTCAGCTCATTTCCTGATTTGCCTAGGTCTGTGTTTCAGCAGATCACTCAGAGACTTTCTTGGGAAAGGCCATTCTTTGTATGATTTGGAAACCATGATCCTAGCACATAGTTTCTGCTTGCCTCAGCTGCACACCTACGAGTTTAATGAGTAGACCAGGCGACCAACATCCCCTATGGAGGGTCTGGATTTAGAAGATACAACTGCTAGGACAAATCAAATGTTTCCCCAAAGGACTGCGTCTCCTGATCATTTAAGACAATCCTGCCTGGGTAACGAAAACCAAAGTACCTCAACAATAATCCATTTTAAATGATGCATTTCCATAGCACTAAAAAATTAATGCAGTGGTTCCTATAAATTCTCTCATTTGGTTCTGAGAGAAAGGTAGGCATATTTCCATTTTACAGTTTTGTGAGTGGAGATTTAGGTAGATTAAGTGGCATTCTTCAGTATCCTTCATTCCCTCATCTAATATATGTTTAATATTTGAATTAAAGGGTTAATTTCTTTAATTCTTAACTAATTAAGCAACAGAGCTGAGATGTAAGCCCACGTCTTCTGATTCCATGGTCTCATGTACTTTCCAGTATAGCACAGTCTGCTCTCTGTTAGCACTAAGCCTTTCACTTCTTCAATGGTGAGCCCAGGACAAAAGGTTTTGGATAGACACCTTTATGAAGATGGAGCAATTGATCATCCAGTAGTGTTTTTATTCTATAATTTTGAATGTTCTTCCAGCCTGGAGGCCATGAAAGCTGCTGTTCCCAGTAGGGAAGTATATAAACATGTGCATTTTTGCCCAGACATTTTAAGATTGGCATCTAGGTTCAAAAGGAATTCTTAAAGACTGAGCAGAGAACATTATTTAAAGGGATGGAAATATTTTTTAGTGCTCAAAGATATTCTATATCAAATAAAATGCTTCTTAGTACTCTGGCACTTATGGGAAATATAAAAGTAAAAGACAAACTATCCTTGTCAAGGCAATTTAGTCCTTGAGCATTGCCAAGAACATACGGCGACCTCACTGATTCAGAAATTTTAAAAATGCAGAAGGAAAAAAATGAAGAAGGAGAAATTACAACTAAGAAACCTTGGTGGGTAGTGGAGCTTATGGTGGTATGTGATGGTGGTAGAGGAAATAAGGAAGGATGAAGGGTGTTGTGCTGTTTTACAATTTTTAAGAAAAGAAAACTATTTGTCTTATGGCCACCGGCATATGCCTAGTGAAGGTCTTTGGGCCCCACTTTAATGAATTGGCATGAATGGCTGGCAATTAGTGTAGCAATTTCTGTATTGTGACAGCCTCTCAACTATTTGGAAACAGCCTGTTCTATATCTCTACTGAAACTTTCTTGCCTAGTATTATTACTTTTCTTAGCAAATTATCTTTTTTTTAAGTAAAGGTAAGCTTAGCTCAGCCTTGTGAGAATGAAACTTAATTAAACAATAATAGTACCCATTATGGTGTGGGAAGGAATTAACTGATGGAGTTATGGAGGATATTAATACTTGACCTTTGCCATTTGAAGTTTAACTTTCTTCATGCAGTGTCTATACACTGAAATTTTAAAGTACAAGAAAATTGCAAAATGATGGATGATTATTCACATTAGGAAAGGATTTGGGGTGTTTCCTGTTAACAAGAACTTTCACTATAAGGTTATTTCAAAGAATGAAACATTATTGATTATTATATTTTTCAGAGTTGATACAGAGCTGTTTTAACAACTCAACTTTTTACTAAACTTCCACATTTAATGCTGTACATTAAAGAATGTTACTATATAGTCTAAAATAAAGACTCTTCTCTGAACATATGAAAATTGACAATGACTGCAAAATACCAGAAAAAAAATTAGAATATTGACACTTAAAAGGCACCATCTTAATTTTGATCAATTCCTTTATCAAAACCATCATAATATAAGGAAAGACCAAGTACATTTACTTTTGTTTTTTATTTTATTTTGAGAGCTTGAAATCCACTATATTAAAGCTCCCACATATTGATCAGGGATGGGTCCTAGAACAGTTAATATAATTTTCCTTTCGTAGTTTTTCCAACATATTTGTGACTTATAAATAGCAGGTTACATCTTAAATAACACTAGGGCAAAGTTATCAGACAAAGCCACCATGATTTCTAGACTAGAATTCAGTTGCATAACTGGTACAATGCTAAAACAATTAATCAATATATACCAATTTAAAATACATAGCTATATTTGCATAATATATATAACCTATGTATTTATATTTATATTTATGTAAATAGAGCCCAGAAATCCATCTAGCAATATGGATGGATGGATCCTTATATATAGCATACAGCATAATTCTAAGTGCTGCCAAAAGAAATGGAATGTCGTGATACTTATCTTTGAGGAACTTACAGGAATAGGAATGAACAACTTGCCAAGTACCACAGCTGAGTTAATATCACCTAAATGAGCATACTGGTTATTAGGGGGTGAGAGATCACCAAGTAACTGATCCAGCTTCCCCACTTTACACATCCCTAGAGCCCAGGCTCCTTGATTCACAAACCTGCTATGGCTTTTTTATTCATTTTTTTTTTTCTTTTTCCTTGAATTTGTTTGTTTGCTTTTCAGCTTCCAGCTTCTTGGTTTGCCTTCCTAAGACCATGTAACCTGTATCTGAAGTTCTGGGCCAAACAACCACTTCACTAGGTCCATGGCCATCCAGTTTCTCTGGGTCAGCTCCCTAAGAATTTTTAAGAACCATCCTCTCTTTTCTCTCAAGCTTTTTTTCTCTTGTACCTTCTCCCCATCCCATTCCCACAAAGCCAAACTAGGTCAGTGAACTATTTTTCTACTTGATAGCAAAATGAAAGCTATCAGGACCTCTCTGACATTCCTAAGATGTTTGAAACGAATATACGTATATTGGCACTCAATCCCATTCTTTTATTCTCACAATAGACAGGTTGTCCTTCCTTCCCTTAAATTGATCCCTGACAAATGCTCTGGATCTTATTTCTTCCTGCCTAATATCACATTTACATTATCATTTTTATTTTTTTTATATTAAACCTAACCACTCTCAACTAGATTCCTCCCATCAGCCTATCTACATATTTAAATCTCTCCTATTAAGAAAACATAACCTCCTCAGTAAATCCCTCATCCCCTTCCAGCTACCTCCCCTTCAGAGACAAACCTCTCAAAGTGTTGTTCATACATACTTTCTCCATTTCATCCTCTTTCTTTCACTTCTAAACCTGTGCCTTGGAGGCTTCTGGAGCCATATTACTTGACCTCCCAGTACCATTTGATACTCTTGACCTTACTACTTCTTAAAGCCTTCTCTTTCCTTGGCTTCTGTGAAAACTGCTCCTCACCTTCCTTCTATTACATTGCTTTTTCTGCTTCACAGACTTGTCCTCTTCTTCTGAAAATGTAAATCTTGGGTCCTTCTCTTCTTACCATCTCATTGTCTCTTTTTAGGCTATCTCAACTCTTCTTTTTTTTTTTTTAATTTACTTTTAGTTTTTTAAAAAGATACTTAGATTACATAAATGCTACGTAAAAAATATATAGGATACCCATATGCCCTGCTCCCTATACCTCCCACATTTTCCCACATTAACAATATCCTTCATTAGTGTGGTACATTCATTACAATTGATGAACATAATTTTGAGCATTGCCACTAAGTGTAGATTATTGCTTACACTGTAGTTTACACTCTCTCCAGCACAATTTTGTAGATTATAGCAAGATATATAATAGCCTGTATCATTGCAATGTCATTCAGTGTGGGGTATCAGTGATATGGGATACATGGGAGAAGGTTCACCTGGGGCATACATATAAGGCATGTAATTGTGTTCAAGTGTTCATGGGCATAGTCACAGAGGGCAGAGTGCCACAAAATAACCTTCTCTTCTTTATCAGCATTTGTATACTGCTGATTTACCAATTTATGTTTCTAGTCCAGACCTCATTCCAGTTTTCCCAAGTACATATTCTCTCTTCTTAAGATTTACTCCTTGATGTCACAAGGGGACCTCAGTGGGTCCAAGTCTTAGTCCTCTTTAGCTTTCCCTTATTCCATGAATGGCACTGCCACCTATCAAGTTGTCACACGAGAAATCTTGGACCTTACTCCATCCCTCCACCTTCCTCCCCATACTCCATCCATCAACAAGTTTGATTGACTTAACCACATAAAGAGCTGTTAAATGTTTTTACTATTATCCACTCATCACCAGTCTTGTTTATATTTCCATCATCTCTCTCCATGACTATTACACAGTCTTCTCATCCATTATCTCTTCTACCCTCCCCAGTGATTTTTCAAAACGTGAACATGATTTTCTTATCCCTGATACTCATTAACTTTTCAGTCCTCTTAAGATAAAGATAAATTACCATAATAGGTGAAAATCTTTCCCTCCCCTTGAGTTCCATATCCCATAGTACTCCCCTAGTTATGTCTGCTCTGGTTACACTGGTACTGGATATCTCTCAGTCTTTTTTTTTTTTTATTGACTTTGTAGTAATATTACATTAAAAATATATATGTGAGGTCCCATTCAGCCCCCCCCACCCCCCCCTCCCCCCCCCAACAACACTCGTTCCCATCATCATGACACATCCATTGGATTTGGTAAGTACATCTTTGGGTACCTCTGCACCTCATAGTCAATGGTCCACATCATGGCCCATACTCTCCTCCATTCCATCCAGTGGGCCCTGTGAGGATTTACAATGTCCGGTGATTACCTCTGAAGCACCATCCAGGGCAGCTCCATGTCCCAAAGACGCCTCCACCTCTCATCTCTTCCTGCCTTTCCCCATACCCATCGTCCACCATGTCCACTTTTCCCAATCCAATGCCACCTCTTCTATGTGGACATTGGATTGGTTGTGTCCATTGAACCTCTATGTCAAGAGGAGGCTCAGATTCCACATGGATGCTGGATGCAATCCTCCCATTTTCAGTTGTAATCACTCTAGGCTCCATGGTGTGGTGGTTGTCCTTCTTCAACTCCATCTTAGCTGAGTGTGGTAAGTCCAATAGATCAGATTGTAGGTGCTGGAGTCTGTTGAGGCTCAGGACCTGGGTATCACATTGTCAGTCCAGAGATTCAAATCCCCTAAATATATCTTAAACCCCAACATTAACTGCACCTCCAGCACATTAGCATGAAAGTCTTATGAAGGGAGATCCCATCTGAGTCCAGATTCATCACACATAAACACCATTTCCAAAGAGGGGCCATCTGCCCTGGTAGTTGACCCCATTGGCCATGACCATAACTCCCATGGGTCTCTTTAGCCCTCACAGGAACCAATATCTGGGGGTTGTATCTGCTTTATCTGTCTCTCTGACTCTGCTCAGTTGTGCATGAGGGCAATCCTTCTGCCAGCCTCCAGACTCTTTTTTAGAAACTCGTAGCCATATAAACTCATTTCTCCTTTCCATTTCCCCCTTACTTTAGGTCAAACAGCATTTTAAAGTCATGGTATTTTATGTAGACATGGATATTCTGCCGATCCGCATTGAACCTTCCGTATAAGGTCATTTTCCAGTTGCATCATCAGTTGGTAGTTGATAGTGGTCCCTCGTTGCCAGGGAGGCTCATCCCCGGGTGTCATGTCCCACGCTGGGGGGAAGGCATTGCATTTACATGCTGAGTTTGGCTTCAAGACTGGCCACATTTGAGTAACATGAAGGCTGACAGGAGGGAATTCCCAGGCACAATGTTGCTCTAGGCCTTGTTCTTATTTTAGGTTTATCAGCTCACAAGTATAGTCATTAGCTTCAGGGGCTCACTGTTGAACCCTCACTCCCTCCCGGTCCCCGCCACTGTACCTGGGAGACTGTCACTGCTCCCCTAGGGACCACAACAGAGCACCACTGGCCAGGAACCCAGTACCCCCCCTACTGTGGTTTTTAATTGTTGCCACTATGAGTATATCCATACATTACCATGCACCCTGGACATATGTTCTGTACAGCTCCCTGTCAGCCATATATCACCTGTCATTGGTATCCCATACCAGTATCCCTCCATTGCCATTGTTGAAACACTCTGTGATCCAGAACTCCCTGAAATTTAAAGCCCAATATAATGTCATGGTCCCTTACTAGGGAATGGCATATAGCGATGGGTTTAAAGGATAGATAAAGAACTTGGATAAAGTTAGATAAAGAACTTAGATAAAGAATGTTGACTTGAAAAAATTCCACATCCTATCTTTTTCTTTCCCCCCCCCCCCCTAATTATTCAGCTTTTCTTCACAGGAGTCCTAGACCACAGCAATGTATATATATAATATACAGCACTCCCACACATCCACCAGAAAACCTTTTCCCTTCCACAGTGATACTCTTACGCCCTATTCATATCATATTTACTTAAAGTGATGTACAGAGTCTGAGACA
The DNA here is from genome assembly GCF_030445035.2 of Dasypus novemcinctus. NCBI lineage: Eukaryota > Metazoa > Chordata > Mammalia > Cingulata > Dasypodidae > Dasypus > Dasypus novemcinctus. Next base: position 36,998,398 of record NC_080697.1, read on the forward strand.
TTAGCTTTCTAACAAGGTGACATCTTTGCTTACATTGTGGTGCATACTTTAGGATACACAGTTCTTTACATTTTTAGTTATCCTATGTTTTACATTATGTCTCAGTCTTTTATATGATCCAGATTCTCCATGACCACAGGACATTTTGTACACATTCTTTCCATCACCAAATGGAATCTCCTCCATTCCTCAGATCTTAGTTCTGACTGTGCTCTCAGGGTAGCCTTCTCTGATTTCCCTGATGTTGGGGATTGAATCATGTCCTCCACAAAAGACATATATGTAAGTCGTAACCCCCATTCCTGTGGGTGCGAAGCCATTTGTAAATAGGGACTTTGAAGATACTATTGTTAGTGAAGGCGTATAATCATTGGTAAGTATGGTCTTTGAAGATTCTATTTATTGAGGTCAAATTGAATCAGGGTAGGCCTTAATCCTTGCCTTATAAGGAGTGGAAATCTAAACAGAAATGGAGATGACTGAGAAAGAGAAGTAGAAGCCAAGAAAATGAATGAGATTGTTTTAAGACAGGGGCATATGCAAACCAAGTAACCCCAAGGATAGTGGCTAGCCAGGACCAGAATGATACAGACACCAGGAAAAAGCATGGCCTGTCAAGACCTTGATGGTTGACTTCTAGCCTTCAAAATTGTAAGCTAATAAATTCCCATTGTTTAAGCTAACCAGTTTGAGGTATTTTTCATACTAGCCCTGGCAAACTGAGACACTTGATTAGGGCAAATTCGCCTGTTTGTCTCTATAATAAAATTAAGCATCACCCCTGTAAGCACTTGTCACAGTTAAAATTGCATTTTTGCATGATGATTGGCTTGCAAAGCAATGTGCTTGCAGGAACCTTGACTATTTTGTTTTTTACTGTAGCACCAATAATTAGAGAATAACTATTGAGTGAATGAATGAATGAGTGAGGTTTTAAAGGAGCTGAATTTTTATAATGCTTTTGAAGAAGGCAGAAAATATGCAGTGCAAAATGAAATCAATTTAACATTAAGTTTTTTTTGTGACCAAGGAAGATGTCACTTAAGAAGTAAGTTGGTTATAATGATAATGTAAATGAGGAATGACAGATGATTAGGAGCATTTTTATATGGAATTAAGATAATTAACGAAAACTGAAGTTCAACAGATGGGCAAAACACCAATATAACTTTGACATTATGGGAGAGGGGACAGGTAGATTTTAAGGAATAAAATAAGAATGGAAGCAGTACCTGCTCACTAAGATGACAAATGTCCAGGAAAAGATGCTGTGCCTTTCACAACATACATTAAGCTATACTTTGTTACTCGTCACTGTTTATCTAATATTTAATGCTGACCTTGACATTATATCTGCAGTAATACCAGTTATCACATAGTGAGGGTCCAGGAAGTGCCAAATGCTGGAATAAATCCTTGCCCACCCTGAGCCCTGGGAGGCTGAATACTTTTATTGAACATCTGATATGCATCAAGTACTTTGAGGGAGTGCATTATTTCATTAAAATTCCCAGAAACCCTGTGAAACGAATAATCATTTTATAAAGGAAGAAACAAAAAACCAGGGGATAAGTAATTTGTCCAAGACACAGAACTATACAGTTTAGGCTCAGAAGATTAAACCCATGCCCATCTGAATCCAAAGCATATGCTCTTTTCACCTCACCAAATTATTTTACTAATCAAGATATTTTTTAAAGTCTTTGAGGAATAATCATGTAACAAACTATGTTAATCGAAAAGCTCATTCTTAACATTAATGGAATATTTATGTGTAATTTGGTGGGTACCAGTTTTGAACAAAGTAAATTAGAATGGTGCTGCTTTGGGTATGGCCTGAGGTTAGCCACATCGTGTAAAATAAGGAACAAGATAGATAAGGTGGTAGAGATAAAAGATCAATAGAAGAACAAGGATTTCCTGTCAGAAAATGTCTCTGGACAAGCAACTACATCCTCAAGAGTGAGGAAATTATAGACGTGAGAAGTGATTTTAAACAATGGGTTATGAAGCTGAATAAAGAGAAAGCACTTCTTGTTTTGTTTCGTTTTGTTTATTAATTCTTTTTTTCAAGCAAAGGAAGGAAAAATAACCATCTAAACCAAAGTTGAAAAGAAAGTTGATTTGATAAGGATGGGCAAAAAAAACCACAACTCTCTCTTTCCCCCCTACCACACCCTCCACCTCTCCCACCCACCCCTGCTCAAATGACAATGGTCAAAGCCTAGAGAGATATTCTTTTGCCTGTAGGGAGTGGGGAGAAGAGAAGCCCTAAGGTTTAGCAAGAGACATCCTCTTCTAACTACAAAAAAGATGTACATTCTTTGGACTGAATTAAATGAGGCATTTCCCCTTTTCTTTTCCTTCTTTCTTTTCCTTTCATTTATTTATTTTCTTAACTAATAGAAACCTTGGTGGGGATCCAAACAATAAGATAAGAAGATCATTCCATGGGCTGCAAATCATGAGTCCAGAAGTCACCTGTGATTGTCAAATAGCTATTGATTACTAAACATGAAAGTGATTTAAATTGAATCCATTTCTCAAGTGGACTATTTTCTCTGGATAAAGAAAAATCATGCATATCTCTTTATTTCGAGATTCTGTTTCCATCGAAAGAAATTAATAATTTGGTGTTAGCCTAGAAATAGGTAAGCTGAGGGGGAAACAAGTTATATTACTATAATGCATTTATTCCTCTGAAATTTCCCTATATTCTGAGTCTAAAGTAAATATAACTTTGAGAGCTATAGTTTACTCCTGTAAACCTCTACACACACACTGTCCATGTGGTTTTCCCATTGGATACAAAATTGGTGGTGGATATAATGCACTTAATTTTATGATAAAATAAACTTGAGGAAAATAATCATAATAAATAAAGAGTATGCCTTTATTAAATGTACAAATTGTTTTCAAGTTAATGTAAGAAATATTAAATAAATTTAAGAAAAGTGAAATAATGCTTATTTTTTTTGAAGCCTTACATTTTATTACTAACCAATGCTACAAACAACCCTTCATATTAGGAAGATAGATTATAGACACAGAAAAATTGTATTTTAACTCAGAACCTACTATTGGCTTTATTGTGTAACTTTGGATAAGGTATTTAACTTCCCTGTCGTCATAATTCTCTATGAAGTTGGGTTCATATTATCTGAAGATAAAATGAACTAAAGTATGTGAAAATACTTTTCACAGTACCTGGTACATGTGCATTCTGCAGAGTGTATTGTTCACTAAATGTAATTGGTTTCTAAACCTTTCCAGTTGCTCTCCCCCATTCTTATTGCAACAAAATTTTGATATTCTATATCTGTGGCCCAGTCTATTAACTATTCTGCAAAATCTGTTTTCTCTTTCTCTTGGGCACAAAGTTAAACTACGTTTTTCTGTTTCACCTTGCATTTAGGTGTGCCACATGACTAAACTCTAGCTTAGTGTAAGTAGAAGTGATTCCAGAGTGTGGAGGAACATACCTTCCCATGTATGCTCCTCCATGCTCCTTCCCTCTTCCAAATGATTAGAACACAGAGCACCCTCAAGGTGACCTTGGAAGCCACATGATTAAGAATAAAAAGATGCCATCAGCCTGGGTCCCTGCCGGCCTGCATAGGGCCAATGCCTAGAATGGCCGTGGATTGTTACATACTAAGAAATAAAGTTCTATGGTATATAGCCATGACCAGTTAAGTTCTAGTCCTCAGGACCCACTGGTCTATCCTAACACAATGGTCCATTCCTCAGAATCCTCCAGGGAATTTGGCTAATCTGATGAAACTATTCCAATTAACCTTTTTCCAAAGAGGCCTCCCTCTGAGTCCATAATTTGATTTAAAGAAATCTTCAGACCTTGAAACAAAAGGCATCATTACCTCTGGAAATGCCAATGCTCAGATAAGGAGAGGTCTGGGATAAGGATTGCCATTCTATGTCCTCCATGTCAAGGGTGACCATGTATTCTGCTGGGCTCACAAGAGTCTCCGTTCATGCCTGATGTTCAGAATCCTGGAGAGTGTGTGCCTCTTCTCACTCTCATAGTGGAGCTTATTTGGATAATATATTTGATGTTGACCCATTGACTGCCACTCATTCATTTGTTGAGTGACCAGATGCTCTGCCTTTGTTTAGGCCCAGTCTTTGTGATAGACAAGACATACTTCACAACCATGACCTTGAAAGGATCTGCTTGGTGAGCCACTTCTTCAAGATACAAAAAAGCACTTAGAATCTATATAGCCATTCATAGTGTAAGGCCTATTTTTAAACTTGCAAATTAGACAGAACAATATTTTAAAAAGAGATGATGAAATTCCAAGAGAAGAGTATATGTTTCATAACAAGTGACCTACTGTATAGTGACCATTATATCTATTCATTGTATAATGTTTATAAATTGATATATTTTAATTTAACTATGTATTATAAACATTTTCCATATTACTAAATATCCTAGATCATTATTGTAATTGATTTCTATTATTTCATCATGTTTAACCCATCTCCTTAGAGGATGGGTCAAAACTTGCTGGCAATACTTTATTCCTTCCATTCACTCCTCAGTCCTCTGAGATGTAGTTGCTGTCTTCTTTGACACTGATCCCTTTCAATGATCTCCTCAGAGGTCACCAGTTGCCTTCACATTGCCAAATCGAGTGGACCTTTTTCATTTCTTTTCTTACTGGATTTGTTGACAACATTATATGGTTCTATATTATAAAACTCTACTCCACTGAGTTTTGCAAACTAATTCTTTAGGATCTCCTTTTTCTTTGATTGTTCCTTCTTTTTCTACCTTGCCTTTTCTGTGATTGTTCTTTCCTTTCCATTGAGCTTCTCTTCACAAACACAAACTTCAGAATTATCCACCTGTCTGTTTTTCATATCATTCTAGAAATTCCATGGCCACTTTAAACTCAATTTGTCAAAAACTGAATTAAAGATCCTCCTCTCAGAGGGCAGGTGAGAGGAAGTACAAATGTGTTACTTTTTAAAGTTTTCATAGCAGCAAGTCAATAAACGTAGGCAAATAATGAAGTAGGTAAGTAAAAATAAATAATACTGTAACTTCCTCATGTTTAACAACTGGAGTTCTTTTAGGAACACATATCTCTTATGAAGAAACAATTATTCGAAGTGTTTAATTTCTTCATTTTTTTCTTGTTTTTTTTTTTTTGGTTTCAAGTAAAATGTAATTGTGTATGTTTAAATAAAAATAGCATGTGTAATATGTCCATGTTTGTTGTCTCTCTATATTTATACCCATAAATACACATATACAGATAGATATCTAGACACTTTTCTCTATCTATCTAGCTGTCATATATATGTATGTATATATAACTATGTATATATTTAGATGCCTCATATTTTCTTTGAACTTTATCTTCATTTGTTTGTTTTATTTATTTCTTTATGTATAATAATAAACATCTATCTTTTTTAATTCATTTTTTAAAATTCCTTAAAAAAATTGTCCCAGCCTATGCCATATAGTTTTTCTGTCTCAGATGATACCACCGCTACTACAGTCATCTCATTAGAAAATTGAAATTCATCTTTGACTTCTCTCCATCCAAAACCATTCCCTATGCTTGTTAGCCAAGTCCCCCCAATCTCAATACTTCTCAAATAGTGTTCACTCTTTCTATTTCTACTACCCTTTTTTTTCTACTCAGACTGTGATCATGTCTTCCTAGGACCCCTGCAAGAGTCTCTTCTCTAGAAGGTTGGCTTCCTCAAATATGCTGTATCCTGCTGTCAAATACAACTAACAGATCACCCACAGATCAGGTCACTCTCTAGTTCAAAGCCCTTTGATGGCATTCTATCACCTGGAAGTTAAAATGTAAGTTATCTTTCTTGGCTTATACAAGTTCTTCCAGGATCTAACTGGCTGCTACCAATTTCTCAGACTCATCCTCATATCTGGAACTGCCTAACATCCCCTACCCTACTTTCTGTTTGTTTGTTTGTTCTACACCATCCCAACCCATTCCTTGGTTTGACTGGCTTATTCCTGCTGATCAAGTAACACATTTGTTTCCTTTTCTATTTTATTTTTCCTAAACTGTGCACATCTTTAAAATTCAGCTCTTGTAGACTTCCACAAAGGAACTTTCATGAATGCCCACGATTATCAAGAGACTTTTCTATGTGCTTACAATATACTTTTCGCTATGTGAATTCCTTGAAGATATGGGTAATTTCTAATTCCTTTTAGCATTCCTGAGCCCCAGCTCAGTCAGTGTCCTACAGAATTTTCCTCCCTCCCTGTCTTCCTTCCTCCCTCCCTCCTTCCTTCCCTCCTTCCCTCTCTTCCTTCCCTTTTTGTTCTTTCATAAAAGGGGACAATAACTCTTACAGGATTTCTGCTGAGAATTCATAAGCTGGAGAGTCTGCAGTACACCATGTGGGATACTCTCTGTAATCATTGGTTGCTGGCTGAATATTGCTGCCCGTGAGCTGCCTCTCTCACTACTCCAAAGCAAAATCCATGGTTGCCTCTGCCTCCATACTTGGAACACTTAAGTAGCACCTACTTGATGCTACCTTGAAGCACAATTACCTTCCTGAGAGAAGGTTTTATTTATTGTTAATTTTCCCTTTGCCTTGCACAGTACCTGACACACAATAATTACTTAATAAATGTTAGTTAAGTTTTAAAGTAAGCAATAATATAGGGTTTACTAAGTGCTACAGAAGGTCCTAAAGCCATTACATTTTATCTCATTTAATCCTTACAATAACTCTATGAGGAAGGTACCACTGAGGTCCTTGCCTTATAGATGGGAAAACTGAGGCACAGAAAGTTTCAGTAACACTCCCAGAGCCTCTCAATCCTAAGTGACCAATAAGGATTGACTGCAGAAACTAGGCTCTTCAGTCAAATTCTTTCTTAAATTCTCTACCTTTTAACAAAGGCTTTTAAAAGGAAATACAGAGCAAATGCCATTTCTTATAGCATATTCTATTTCTTTGACAAACTATGGAAAATGGATAATAATATAATTAGCCTTGAATATTATGCCATGCTTTTCTGTGTGTTAGCTTCATTGTTTAATTGAAGAAAATTATTCCAATCAAAGCATCTCACTTTTGTGTTTGCAATTCCTTCACACTGGTGTGTCAGTACCTGTTAGATCTCTACACAACCGAAGGCAAAGACGCTCTGCTTTTGCTCTTGGCATGCTGGGAAACATAAGCAATAGGATCAGACTGCAATATCAATGGCTCTTGGGTGATTAGAATTTCCATTTTCCCAAGAGTGTGTCAAAAGTTAGGTTCCCCTTATCTCTCCATCAGCACTTCTTCTATCAGGACACACTGTGATGAGGGTCTGGGGGTGATTTATTATATGTGACACAGGTTTCTGATTATGCATTCATGAATGCCATGTCTGCAGGATCTATAGTGCCAGCTTGCACCGGTACACTGAGTTGAGATGAATAAATGAATAATTGTTTTGATAATATTAAGCAAGCATGTGTGATGTCGCTTTGCAACATCTGTTATTAACAACATAAACAAAAGGAGTCTTTACTGGTTGTATGTTTTTCTGCTTTCAGGAGCAATGTAATGTGTCCAAGTTGGTAAGCCTTTGCAGTTATCAATTAGAACATCAGTCTTTTTTTTTACTATCTCAGGAGCAAGTGGGAAATGAGCATGGTTAAAATAACACGGCTGGGTAAGAATCATTTGAGCATTTTATTTAAAATATCAGCCACCGTTCTTCCCTCATAAGATTTTAACTCAGTTTATCCCAGAGTAGGGTAAGAAAATCAGTGTATATTTTTTAACAAACACAACAGGTTATTATCTTGTGCAGCCAAGTTTAGAAACCTTTGGCCTGATCCAACCTCCCACTTCCAAAGTACTTCCAATGCTACTTCCAAAGTAATACTTGAAATTCTCAACAGTCTACCAGACAAATGATTGATCCGCCTTTGATCATTTCTAATGACAGTTGACTCACTATGTTGCAAGACAGTCCATTCCATATTTGAAGCTCTGGCAATAGGAAAGTTCCTCCTGAAGCAAAGTATCTTGAATTATTAAACAGGGTCCCTATATATAGTAAACTGCCATAGTCAAGAAGAGTTAGAGCTTGCCATGCTTAATACCCAAGGGAAAGTATGCTTCAGCAGAACTCAGGGGAAAAAAATTCTTGACCTTCCCTTTGAAAAAAACTAGGATAATATAAAAAAAAAATTTTAAAGTCAGGAACATTTGCTAAGAAGAAACAGGGTTTCCTACATATCTCTACTCCACCCTACTCCCAGGCTGAGGATGAAGGAGAAAAAAACTGGATAAGTCCAAGTTTCATAAAATTTTCCATGATTTGAGAGCAGCCTACAAAAGGCACAGTGAGCTGGCAGAGCTGTGAAGACTGTCAATTGACATGAGAGGAAACACAGAGGGAATGGTGACCTCTGGGGATGCAGATGATAAAATTGTAAATGGGAATGGGGACGTTCAAACTAGTTCTGTATGGATAGATGATGGCACTCAGAGTTGCATAACTCCATTACCATATGCCTGGCACCTTGGAAACAGGTAAGCCCTGCTCCAGCTTGTGATTCAGCCTTGTGGAGAGTGGAGGCACTGAGTTCACTGAGAATAAGTTTCCATCACCCAGTAGTGTGAGGGATGAAATTAAAATTAAATTATGTTATGAAAACCATAGAAGACAGCATTCTTAAACATCCTAGAGTAGGCTACACTTTATCCCAACCACTCTTTCAGAGAGTCCAAATCTATTTCTCAGCAGCTTCCACCAGATTGTACCTGTTAGAGCCATTCAAAGTAAAGTTGTCTTTTATATGTTTCCTTTTGGCTAATTGAAGACCAAGATGGTGATTTTCTGTTCTTTAGACCAAACATTCTCAATTCTATCATGCTTCATTTGTATAGTTGTAATCTATCATCCTATACATTTTCCATAACGTGAACGCCTGAGTTATTATTATTCCTTATCCAGGAATGCTCCAAGCTATTATTTTTATCCAGGTATGGCCTAATGAATGTGGCTAGGAGCTTCAGCTGTTTTAATAATAGTTTTGAATATAATGTAAAATAATAAGCCCAGAAGAATACATCACTTAAACACTTAGTACGTGCCTGACCTATTCTAAGCATCATAAGGGATACTAACAGGTATAAACCTGGTTCTGGCCTAGAGATTCTACTGCACAACCAAATTTCATTAATTGATCTGGTTGGCCATGAAGCTCTCATAACAGTTTATTTGATTTTATATATTTTTTCATATTATTGGACATATTAGAGTAAAGGTAGGCTTTTGTAACAGAGGCAACTCTAATACAGTAACTTGAAGAGTTGAAAATACTATTTCTCTCATACATAGATAGCATTCCAGATGTTAAAAGAACAAGGCATTAGGGCAGCTCTGTTCCTCATGGTCCTTCTTAGAGCCATTCTTTTCAAAGGTTTCCTCCCCCATCCTCTATCATTAGACCCATCATCTCTTTCTCTATATAGAGTTTTATTGGAAAAATGCCACATTCATGCATTACATATTGGCTATGATGGATTTTACACAATGGCAGAGCTGAGTACCTGCAAACTAAAATATTTAATATTTGGTCCTTTACAGGAAAAGTTTGTCAACCCTATGCTAGGGTTTTCCATTATCACGGTTAAGCTGGTCACCACCGCATTTGGGTTTGGTGTGCAGAAAGGGGAAAAGGGCATGGAAAAGGCTCGCTCTTAAAAGGTCAGGACCAGAAATGGCACGGGTCACCTCTGCTCACATTGATTTGGAGAGAACATGGAGTCAACTGGCAATGTCTAACCACAGGGGAGGCTCGGAATGTGATAGAGGGGACCGTCAAGAACCAGGCTACATGTCTGTATTATGGAAGGAGAAAGTGAGCTTTGCTGGAGAGCCAGCAGTCTCTCCCATGCTGATTAATATAAAAGAGATGAGTGTGTTTCTACTTCAGCAGAAAACACTTCTGTCTTTTTCAACAGAATAAATTCTGTCAATCAGATTTTCCCTTTGATTTAATGCCTGTGTTTATTTTAAAGAAAAACGTATCCATATGCTTTTGCATCATTTATACCTCTCATCAAAATGTTGTTTCCCTACAGCTGTTTGACATTCAAAATTCCTACTAGAAAATGAATAGCAACTTTGGTTTAGTACTGTGAAGCTTAGAAGTATATGTGGCATTTAAGCTCAGAATGTCAACATGTACCTAGTTATTCCCTGAAGAAATTAAGGATTCCCATAAATACTGAATGGAGCTGATTGCAATAGAGATCTTCTTCAGCCCTCATTTATGCAATCAGATTAGTTAAAACCACTATCAAATAATAACAATCAAAACAAAGTCACCTTGGATATATCATGACCCCTACACATTGTATAAAAGAATACCCAGTTTGCAAATTGGATTCAAATATATTACCTCTTTTGTAAGGTAACCAGCTCTGTCATTAGGAGGCTTTCTCCCATCTCCTGTAGCATCTCAATCTCTCTTATCAGGAGAATAACTTCAGCACCCTTCTCCTGTTATGGTAGCCCAGAAATCCAGAGCTCTACCAGTTACTAGCTCCTAGGAATTTCAATATTGAGAAGTTGACAAAGAGATGGAAGGGAATGTTGAGGGGTGAGATTTGGTGATGCAGGAAGAACTAGAACCTAAATCTTTCCATTCTATATGCAGTGATGTTTTATTATTTGATGAATATTATGAAGACTCCTATAATATATTTTATCTTCTGAGGCTAAGAAGAAAGGTTCTACCCTGAGGCACTCTTCACTGAGAAAGCCCAATTTGATGGTATCTTCCACAACACGGCCAGTTATTTGTTCTCAGCTCTATGTTTCCCCTAACCATTGCCCCTATATTTCTATTTGAAGAACCACACAAATTTTATTAATCAACGCTAAAACTTTCTATATAACTCCTTGAAACATAAGCTTCTCTACAGGAAGAACAATGTGTTATTCCTTCTTACATTTAAGTTTCTTTACATGATGGGTGCTCATTTTTTTAAGAGCAAATGAATGAGCAAATGGACAAAAGAATGTAGCAGGATATGTTGTCAGAAATCTCAGAAGAATTTTCTGTATCATTAGGATTTTAGAAAAGTAGAATTAAGCATAATCTTATTCACAAACTAGTATCAACCTCTCATCAAATGCCAAAACTCTGCTACAGCATCCATAATTGAGAGAAGCTAATATTGTCATGACCATGGGAGTCTGTTCAAATGTGTTAAAGAAGGAAATATGAAGCCAGTGGGAGGTCTTGTCTCAACTGTGTCCTATAATTAAAGATGCTGAAAGCCCAACTGCCCAGAATTGTTTCTTCTACCTGTCTACCAAGGAGTTCAGGTAAGTTACACATTTTGTGAGATTGGATACAATGTCTCTAGAAGGCCATCTTAATGAAAAAAAACATGTTCCTTGGGAAGGTAATCACTGAGCAGTAATGGCTGTGATAACCTTAGATGGTCAGGTAGAGGCTGAAGTCTAAAGAAGAGAGAGAAATGACTGTCATATTCATGGGGCTCATGTGTAAAGGGGTTTAAGCATATTTTGACAGGATTTGAGAGTAATGTGTTTGGAAAAATTGAAATAGCAGAACTAAGAACAGAACTGTGAGAAGACAAGCACAGAAATAAGATGACCATAGAAAGTTACAATAAGAAATGCTGAGGACAAAATGCTTGAGACTTTTGCCCAGAATAAAAAGACTAAGTTTCTCTGGCTTCTCTGAAATAGTTCCCAGAGTCCTATATCCTAAAAATTAATCCAGGAATGAACTTCTTTGGAGAGTCAAATTGGATATATGGAGAGAGAATTTTTTTCCTAGGATAGTTAATTCAGAGTCTACATTGGAGACAAAAGAAGAACTTTATAAGCTTGAGTGGGATAATAGAATATGAGTTCCTTCCACACTTTATCTATATGGATAAAACTAGGAATCATCATCTAGGCATGAGTGCCCACTCTTTACCTCCATGACTCTCTCAATAATATATGTTTAAATTTGCACATCTACAAATAGAAATATCATGGGATTTTACCCCTATGATTCTGTTCTACTATAAAAGTCTCTGCCTTGCTAGTAGACTCACTCTGGAGACTCCCTTGTCTTGATGACATAAACAACCATGTTTTGGATTCTACATAGCAAAGAGCTGCAGGGGTCCCCTAGATGCTGACAGCAGCTTCTGATCATCTGCCAGTTAAAAACTGAATCTCTCAGTCCTATAACCACAAGGAACTGAAAACTGTAAAGAACAATATGAGCAGGAAGACCCTTCCCCAGCTGAATCTCCACCTGAAAACCCAACTATGGCCAACTTCTTGACTGTAGTTCTGTGACGACCTAAACAAAAAACCCAGCCAAGCCATATATTGTTTTAAGTCACTAAGTTTATGGTAATTCGTTAGAGCACAACTGGAAACAATAAATGGCATAGATTGAAGACTGCCTATTGTAGAGTTTTTATTTATCTGAGTCTCTAATTTCTACTGAGAATAAGAAAGGGAAATTCAGGGAGTACTATGAAATAGTACATTGCAGGAAGACAGTGTTGGATGTAAATTATTTTCTCTTGCTCTCTGTACTTGACACTTTCCTCTGGCAAAATTGAAATCATAGCTTCTATTAGGCTGTTAAAACGATATGAAAGAATATGCAGATATGGCCGGAGAATTTGGTGGTGTTGATTGCCAGATTCAGACAACAATTTATATGAAAGTAGCAACAGCTAATATTTATAGAGCATAAACTCTGGGCCAGACAATGTGTTAGGTACTTTACATGAATTTACCCAGTTAATCTTTACAACAATCCTAAAAGATAAATACTATTTCCATCCCATTTTACACATGAGGAACTAAAGCAGGCTGGTAAAACAAAGAATCAATAGATGGGTCTGGAACTGGCAAGAAGTCCACGTGGACATCAGTAACCCCCAAGATGGCTGCTGGAAGACCCCTACCCCCAAGATTCTGCTATTCAGAACAAAGACTTCTTCTGGAAGCCAGAAAAACCCTGAATATTCCCCAAGGACTTTATCATTGGGTCCTCACTAGGGGATTGATAGGTGGGGTAATCAATCAGAACAGCAAACAGCTGGAACCCCTCCCCTGCCATTAACAAAGGGATGGAATAATTAATGGTTTAAAAAGCAGACTGCGAGACCTGAATGCTCTCTCTCATGAGCGCCCTTGCCAGTGGACCTGTCCTGCCTCAGCGCACAGCTCTCATCATTTTCCCTCTGTCACGTGGCCTCGCAAGTAAACCTGGGCATTTATAATCTATGATGGGGAATTGTAGCCTGTAAATCAGCCCCTTTCTCACTTCTCACCCCCTTCCTCTCTACCTGGGACCCCTGATGTGTTATTTTCTCCCATTTCTCGTCTCTCCCTGCCTGAATAAATTACTGGTCTAACTCACCTGGCATGCTCTTGAAATTCATTTCTGCAGCATAGCCAAGAATGTATCTAAAATCTGGTAACATATTTGGTGAGCCAGCCAGGAGTTTATTGGTGAGTGAAACTATGGCCTACAGCTTGTTTAATGCCTTCCTTTGGTTCTCTATTTTAAACAGGTTCACCTATGAGCCCCCACAGCATTAATCCCAGGAGGAAAGGTGTTAGGGCATGCGGATTCTGTGTCCATGCCACACACCCAGGTTTGTTAGATCTGACCCCAGTCGGGAGGGCTGGGGCACAGGACAGGAACTCACTACACAGCTCTTTCAAGCCCTTTTAGCAGCCAGAGGCTCTGTCCTTGGGGTCAGGGGCCTTTACCTTCTCCTGCCCACTCCCCTAGGGAGTGCACGGCAGTAACTAGGATGGTTTTAAGGACCTCCGTAAGAATAGAAAAAAAGCTTTTTGTCCCTTCTCAAAGGAAGGAGCAATATTTGAGGAAGAAGCACTATTTGGCTTGGCAGCTTCAGGTTGAAATCTATTCAGCCTCTCTCCCAAATCCAGACTGCCCTGGGAATGTCCCAGTAGCAGGGGCTCTGTGATTCCCTGGGGTGGAGGGAATCAGAGAGCAGCCAAATGTTTACTGAAATTCAACTCAGGAACTTCTGTTTGGATAACCGTGCAGTCAGTCTCAGACCCGGTAATGGTCAGGGGTGCCGAGAACCAGAGCAGTAAACTGAATGGTCCCCATTCCTTGGGCCCATCCACTCAGAGCCAAATATTTGATTTGGAGCCACTGCTCAGTCTCCCACCAATTCAGCGTGGGCGCGTTGATCTGATCGCTGGAGGATGCATTGGATATCTCCCACGACCTAAGTCACCCACCCAGGGATGCTTGTGGGCCAGGCAGGTTCTGAAAATTGAAATTTCCAGGATGCTGAGACAGAGCCTCCGCTCCAAATTACATGGATTGGTGAATGTTTTGGTCAGACTAGGACTCTGGGATGCCAGAACAGTTGACCAAAAGGTGTTTCTTCATTCTTCCTAGAGACTTCATGTGCAGTCTCTAGCATGTCAGCAAACTCCCCATAGGAATTTCTTCTCAGGAATCAGGAAATTCTACCTACTGCTGGTATACAAGGCCACTGTATAGCTGAGAGCAGCCTCTGTATTCCAGTTAAACCAGTGTAAGAAAAGAAAGCAAATGGATCAGAAACCCCATGTCATGTCTCCTTAAAAAATAAGGAAATAAAACTCACAGCACCAAAAGGTGCCTATGATTTTAAATCCATGTTGTTTTGCTAATTTTGTCCACTCACAAGAGTTCTGGTCATAAAGCATTTATAGATAAAACCAGAAAAATGAGTGAGTTGGAGCCCTGAACAATACAACGATAGCCTAACGTAGCTAAGAGAGATTCAACAATGCAATGCCATACAAACCATGTGCTTGTATCCTCTGAAGGAAGAGGAAGAGAAGAAGAATCCTTCATTTCTCAGAGTCTGCTGCACTAGGGGAGAGCTGGCTGCATGATTTATTGGCAAGCTTTTGAGCACAGTGGGAGCTGCATGGAAGGACTGTGAGGCATCTAAGCAGCTCTAGAGACCAGAATTATTAATTTGGCTAGCCCAAATTCTTGAAAGAAACAAAACTTGTGTCACATGCACCAGAAAAAGCTCATAGTCCTTGAGGATTTTAGATCCATGAGAATTTTAGGTCTTCTCAGGGTGAGTTGAAGAAGTTATGGCCCCTTGGATCAGGCAGTGCACTTAGTTCTTTGCACTCTGCTGCTTTTACATTAGGTAGAGTAGAATCAATTGTGATGACTGCTGCTGAGAACACTGGGCAGCTCTGGATCCAGGCTTGCAGGTAAGTTTAATAAATCTTTCTAAGTTCTGAAGGTAGCTATTTACTGCCTGTTATGTGAGATGATTTTCCATGTACTGGAGGAAGACATAAAAATGCAGAGGTGTTCAATTTGGGCCAGCTTTGAACCCAAAGAGACCAATAACTTTTTGAAAACTTCCAGAAGGAAGTCGAGGAAGCAACAGTGACAGTGGACAGGGAACTAAAATACCATTCAAATATAAACATTAAAAAACACAGGCAAAATGAAGCTCAACTCAAGGACTTTCTTACTTTGTAATTGATTGTTTTTGCCAAGGAAATATTTCTTGTGGGGAAGTTAACATTGAAGTATGTGCTTCCATAGGAGAGTACATGAAATGAAACATACTTGTTTTGCTTTAAAATGCTCTTGAAAATGAACATCTTAAAGCCAGTTACTCTGTCCTATTTATTTATCATTGTTTTCCCAGCTTCTTGAAGAGGGGTTGGCAAACTGTGGGATGCCATTGGATTTTGTATGACCTACAAGCTAAGGTGGCTTTTACATTTTTAAATAATGGGGAAAAAAAGAAAGACAATGCATATTCCTTGTACATGAAATAATATCATTGTTTTCTCAGCTTCTTGAAGAGGAGTTGGTGAACTGTGGGCCATCATCAGATTTTGCATGACCCACCAGCTAAGGAGGTTTTACATTTTTAAATAGTTGGGGAAAAAAGACAATTCATATTCCTTATACATGAAATTACATGAGATTCAAATATGAGTGCCTATAAGTAGAGATTTATTACATAGAGTTTTATTTCTCAACTTTGGCCCCATGGACATTCTTGCCCAAATAAGAACTTGTTGTAGGGGGCTGTCCTATGGATTGTAGGATGTTTAGCAGCATCCTTGGCCTCTACCCACTAGATGGCAGAAGCATCTCCTCCCAGCCTTGACAATCAAATTGTTTCTAGATATTGCCAAGTGTCCCTTGGAAGACAAAATCACCTCCAGTTGATAATCCTTTTTTTTTTGTTAGAGCACATTATGCTCATTCTTGTGAATATTGTCTATTTCTATTTTGTGCAACAGTGACAGAGTTGGATAGTTTAATTGAGGCCATCTGGCCCCAAAAGCCAAAAATATTTACTATCTGACCTTTGAGAAAAGTTTTGGTAACCCCCAGTTAAGTACATACAGGGAATTCAGTGTCTGAAAAAGTAAGGAAGAAGGAAAGAAGGGAGAGAATTAGAGATGAAGTTGCTCAGGCAAAACATGCACTCTTTTTTTCAGGGAAAAATGACGGGTTTTGTTTGTTTGTTTGTTAATGATGCAAAGACCAATGCAAAAAAAATAACCAAAAACCAAAAAAAAAAAAAAAACACAGGTCAAACTTTTCCTATAAAAACGGTAAGCACCGGCTTCTAGTCAAAGCAACAATATCTGAGTCTCTAAGATCAGCTTCTTTTGTTAAAATTCCAGGATACTATGTATCAAAGAAATGATAAGTCAACTAAAAAGAATAGACCTGTAAGACACATGAGTAGGGATCCTTATAAGCAACTCTGTATCTATTTGAATATATAAGCAACAGGTGATGATCAAATTTGCAAGTCAATTGCCTGAAAACCATTTTGTGAAATCAATGGAAGGAAAAGGGGTCCATGTTTACTGAGCACTCAGCATGTGTCAGGTCCTCAAAAAGAACATATACATATAAGCAAGCTTTCCAAGAGTGCTTATCTCTCTTTTTTTAAAGAGGTACTGGGGATTGAACCCAGGGCCTCATACATGTGAAGGTATGATGCTCAACCACTGAGCTACAGCGCTTCTGCTATCTCTTTATTTTTGATGTAAGGAAACAGAGCATCAAAAACCTCATACAAACACATATACATATATATTACTTGAATAAAACTTACTTGAATTAGTTACATCCACAAAAACAACATGTTTCTCTCTGGGGTGGAGCGTTCTTAGAAATATTGAGTAAGAATGGAGTCAAGTCAGAAACACTCAAGATCCTTGAGTACATTCCTTTGGTCAGAGTGAAAGCTCCTGCCAAGGTGGCCAACACCCAACTCCTGCAGCCACCAGAGCACATTAGCTGGAGTTTCCTGGGGTGACCCGGCCTGGGTACGATTTTGGTAGAGTGTCAGTGTTTCTGTGTGATATGCTAAGCAATGCTAGAAAGACACATGCAGACAATCAGAGGAAAGAAATGGACTGAAAAGTCATGTGTGTACAAACAGGCAGTAGAAACAGAGATTTATCGCTTGTTCTGATAAATTGACGGTGAAATTAAAAAGCTTAATTATTTCAGCATGAATTTTGAGAGGCATCTTTTCCCACTGAACATATGAAAAAAGTTTCAAAGCATTTTGCAGCAATAAAACATCTGTGACCCAATTTACATAAAACAGAATAAAAACCGAGAGCTATTATGGTGGCAAAAAGCACGAAGATGATCGTAACCCTTCTTCCATCTCCCATCAATAAATGGACCACTGTGTGTGCAGGAGCCCTTCAAAAGGTGTCCTTTAAAAGTCCTGAGTGTGTGGGGATATAAGGAAGTGGATTCCATAGGACCCAAAATACCACTGAGAAGAATGCATAAAGGTTTGATAGATGAAAGACCCTGGAAGAGATACATTAAGAGTCACTAATGGAAAGAAAATGGTCTTTAGGAGGCTATGAGAAAATAAGAGCGACAATGAATTTTAAGGACAAAATGTGCTTGAAAAAAATATGACACAAGCACAGTATCTGAAAGCATTGAAGTGAAATATTTCCAAGATGTTTCTTTCATTGTATTCTGTGTCTACTAATGGAGAAAGATGGGAGGCATATTCTGAAGTGTTTAATGGTTTAGTTTTAATAGGTCTTAGCTATGTCTAGAGATGAAATAAATAGCTTATTTGCAATGTACCAGGCAGTGCTTTAAAAAAAATACATCTTTTGAAGAAGACCAAGATCAGATCTAATATGTTCAATAAATATTCACAATTCTTGAATGATTTGAGATAGATAATTTTAAACTGATACAAAATTTGAAAAGAATCTTTTCTGAAGAATGTATAAGATATTGACATATGGTAATATACTAATTAGAGAAAAAGGATAGGCAACACCTACTTTGAAGATCAAATCATGCAAAGAATTATATAGTTTGAACTGACAGTGAAAATGCTTGGACTTTCTGTCTTCCTCATTCTTTCACCCTGATTTCCAAGTGCCCAATTTTATGCATCTAAAGCAGTCACTTGTGTAGGCCTATTCACTTTTAGCAAAGTTTTATTTAGTAGAGAAAACTAAAGGTACTCAAAATAAATATAAATCTCCGAAAGTATCTTCTCAGAGAACTTTTTGACAAGTCCATCATCTTTATACACAGAAAATGGGTTTTAAAAATATATCTTCATGTAGATACCTTGTAAATTAACATTCTAATTTCAAAAATTGATTAATTTTACACAAACAGT
Organism: Dasypus novemcinctus; assembly: GCF_030445035.2. NCBI lineage: Eukaryota > Metazoa > Chordata > Mammalia > Cingulata > Dasypodidae > Dasypus > Dasypus novemcinctus. The sequence goes on from NC_080697.1 coordinate 37,017,133, forward strand.
GATTCTCAAAGGGGAACATAATTTCTTGGCTGGATAAATATCTAGTGGACTTTTCAAAATATTGCCCTACTCATGCCCTCTGCCCTCCGAAGGGAATTTCAGTTTACCTCCCCAAGTAGCATTTCCCACTGTAGGAGATTGAATGGTGGCCCCAAAAAGCCTATGTCCATGTCCTAATATTCACAAGTGGTGAAAGCTGCCTTATTTGGGAAAAGAGTCTTTCCAGATGTAGTTAAGTATCTTGAGATAAAGGTACCATCTTAAGATTATCTGATTGAGCCCTAAAGCCAATATCAAGTGCTCTTTGACAAACAGAGAGGTTTGACAGACAGAACAGGAGAAGCTGCAGATTCACAAAGAAGTCTATGTGAAGACCCATGTGGAAATTGTAATGATAGCCCTATGGGCCAGAGAAGCCCAGGGATGCCCACAGCCACCAGGAACTGGAAGAAAGAAAGGATAGATTCTCTTCTAGAGCCCCCAGAGTGAGCACAGCCTTGCTGGATTTCAAACTTCTGGCTTCTATAACTGTGAGGGACTGAATCTCTGTTGTTTCAAGTTGCTAGATAGTAGTACTTTGTTACAGAAACCTGCCAACAATCCCGTCCTGTTCTTATGAGAACTCATGGCCATGGTGAGTTACTGTTATTGGAGAGAATGGATATTTGTCTCAAGTACATTTGGAGCATGGAGCAGGATCAAGCTCAACAGGAGGGCAACTTCCTGTTCATCACATCCTTATCAAGGACTAGATTCTTTCTACCATCAGCCCAAGGTAATGTCAAAGAATAGAGCTTCATATTTGGCTGGCAATACACACCATAGCTGACACAGGAATTATCATAAACTTAGTGTCATTCAACACCTTCGCAAAGTTGGATTGAGAGAAATAATACTAATGAGATTTCTTAAAGCACAAATTGTCCCATTTTTTTTCTGCATGAGAGTAGCCTATGTGAAGACCTGTTTGGACAAAAGAGTTGGTGTAGGTAAGTAAAGCAGATCTGTCCTGTATTAGAGTAGGCAGTAGTGGGCACTGGACAAACGGAGAGTGTATGCTAGTCAAATTTAGTAGGTGGCACTCCACAGCCAGTGGTTGCTGGGTTGGAACTCAAATCTAGTGTTGCCAGAGTGCTTTCACAAGGGTAGCTAAAATTCTGGACTTTTATATGAATTTACCTAATTTTTATATGTCAGCAACTAATTTAAAAATAGACATGATGAAAACCAATATTAGAGAAACTAAACTATATCTCTGGGTTGGAGCTGCCCTCAAGTTGTTAGTGTGTGACTTCTGCTTAAGGTCTCTATGCTCCATTAAATTATAGAGGCATATGCAGAGGGGATAGTATAGTTGCTTCCTCAATAATGACCCAAAATTGCTTTTTTCTGATTCCTTGTTTTGTCTGATACAATGAGGTAAATTGAGTGATATTTTTTAAAATAGAGCGAAATTCACCCATCTGTTTATTTTGAGGATATGATTGTGGACAATGTTCTTTATATGATACAGAGTGATCTATAAGAACAACAAGAGAAATATTGTTTATGTTTTGTTATTAGAAACATTGTGTTTTTATGGGACAAAGTGTTTGCTTTTATACCTATACTGACTGTTTGCCTCTGGAATTGGATTCTAGGAGGCTAAAAACTAAATCTGTGTACTAACATTTCTAGATTAATTCTTCTTTACTTATTTTCCAATCATTTCAACATACTTCATATTTTTACTCATTTTTATTCACTTTATCTTTCTATTTGCACTGCATTCCTGGTAAGATGAATTGCATCCATTTCAGATGACGAACAAATAAAAACAACAGAAAATAAGTGTTAGAGAGAATGTGGAGAAATAGGAGCCCTCATATATTTTTGGTGGGAATGTAAAGTGGTGTAGCAATTGTGGAAAATAGTTTGGTCATCTTAAAAAAGCAGGGACACAGATATTTTCAGGCCAGTGTTCATATGGGCATTATCCATAATTTGCCAGAAGTTGGAAGTAACCAAAGTGTCCATCAACAAATAAATGGATTAAAAAATGTGATACATACAAAAATAATGAAATATTATTCAGCCATAAAAATGTATGAAGTTCTGATACAAGTTACAACATGAATAAACATTGAAAATATCCTGTTGTGTGAAATGAGCCAGGCATAAAAGAAAAAATGTAAGCTCTAGCTTATATGTTAGTTCACAAAAGAAGTCTCAATAAATTTAAGAAATATTGCAATCACACAATGTATTTTCTACAGCCATGACAAAATGAGGCTAGAAATCAATAACAGAGGGAGAACTGGAAAATTTACAAATGTGTTTAAAAAACAATGTACTCTTAAACAACCAATGGATCAAAGAAGAATTCACAAGGGAAATTAAGAAATACCTTTAGGCAAATGAAAAGGAAAATACAAATAATAAAACTTCTGGGAGGCAGCAAAGGGAATGCTGAAGGGGAAAATTATAGCTCTAAATTCTTATCTTAAAAAAGAAGAAAGAATTCAAATCAGAAACTTATCCTCATAACTGGAATATCTAGAAAAGCAAGAGCAACCTAAATCCAAAGGAAGGCAATATCAAAGATTAGAGTGGAGATAAATAAAATAAAAACACAAGAGAGAATAAAAAAATCATCCTTGAAAAGATAATGAAATTGACATTTATTGACAAAAAAGAAAGAGGAAATGCGAGTAAGTAATATCTGAAATGAAAGAAAGGACATCACTACTGATCCCACATAAATAAATAGGATTTTGAGAGGATACCATGAACAACTGTATGCCAACAAATTAAATAACCTAGATAAAATGGGAAAAAATCCTGGGAAAACACACAAACTACCTATATTAACTCAGGGAGAAATAGAAGATCTCAACAGACCAATAGCAAACAAAGAGACTGAATCAGCAATGAAAAACCTAATGAAGAAAAGTCCCATAAAAGATAGTATCACTGCTGAGTTCTACCAAACATTCTAAGAGAATTAATACAAATTATTCTCAAACTCTTCCAAAAAATTGAAGAGGAAGGAATACTTCTTAACTAATTCAATGAGGCCAGCATCACATTAATATTAAATACCAGATAACATGATATGAGAAAAGAAAATTATACAAAAATATTCCTTATGTATATAGATGCCAAGGTCCGCAAGAAAATACTAATAAACCAAACCCATACCATATCAAAAGACTTAAGTACTATGACTAAGTGGGATTTATGTCAGGTTTGTAAGGCAGGTTCAACATAAGAGAATCAATTAATGTAAAATGCAACATTAAAAGAATGAAAGGGAAAAAAAAACACAGAATGATTTCAATTTGATACCGAAAATGCGGTTGATAAAATCCAGCACTCTTTCTTGATAAAAATCCTCAGAAAACTAGGAATAATGGAAGGGAATATCCCCAACGTGATGAAGGACAAATGTGAAAAACCCATAGCTGACATCATGCTCAAAAGTGAAAGACAGAAAGTTTTCCAATAAAATCATGAACAAAATAAGGATGCCCACTGTCACCACCACTGTTGTTCAATGAGTATTGGAAGTTCTAGCTAGAACAATTAGGAGAGAGAGAGAGAGAGAGAGAGAGAGAGAGAGAGAGAGAGAGAGAGAGAGAGAGAGAGAGGGAGAGGAGGGAGGGAGGGAAGGAGGGAGGAAAGGAAGGAGGAAAGGAAGGAGGGAAGGAGGGAAGGAAGGAGGGAAGGAAGGAGGGAAAGAAGGAAGGAAGGAAGGAAGGAAGGAAGGAAGGAAGGAAGGAAGGAAGGAAGGTCATCCAAATTGAAAGGAAGAGGTAAACCTTTCCCTATTTGTAAATATTGGCCTCCTATATACAGAAAATCCTGAAAAATACACAACAAAGTTACTAAAACTAATAAACAAATTTAGCATAGTTTTAAGGAACAAGATCAATACACAAAAACAAGTTGAGGTTTTTACAAATAGTAATGAACAATCTCAAGAAGAAATGAAGGGAAAAAATCCATTTACAATAGCAATTAAAAGAATTAAATATATTGGAAAATTTTTAACCAAGGATATAAACAACTTGTACATGGAAAAATACAAACTATAGCTGAAATAAGTTAAAGAAAATCTAAATAAATGGAAGCACATTCTGTGTTCATCTACTGGAAGATTTACTATTGTTAAGATTTAAATTGTACCCAAAGGAATTTTCAGATTCAAGGCAATCCCGAAGTTCCAACAGCCTTCTTGGCAGAAATAGAAAAGCCCCTCATCAAATTTGTATGAAAAGTTAACGGGACTGGAATAGCCAAAATCTGGTTGAAAAAGAACAGCATTAAAGGAGTCACACTTCCCAACACTGAAACAGATTACAAAGCTAAAGTAATCAAAGCAATGTGGTAATGGCACAAGGACAGACATACAGATCACTGGAATTCAATGGAGAGTTCAGAAATAAACCTTCATATCTAAGGTCAATTGATTTTTAACAAAGGTGCTAAGAACACTCAATGGGGAAAGAATAGTTTCTTGAACAAATGGTACTGGAAAAACTGGATATTCATGTGTAAAAGAATGAGAGTGAACCCCTACCTCACACCATATTAAAAATTAACAGTGTTAATTAATTAAATGGATCAAAGATGCAAAATAAGAATTAAAACTATAACATTCATACAGCAAAATATATGGAGGCATCTTCAGGAGCATATGTTAGGCAATGGTTTCCAAGACTTTACACCAAAATTATAAGTAACAAAAAAAAAAAATAATGATAAAAGGGACTTCATTAAAATTTAAAATAATTTGTGTATCAAGGGATTTTATCATGATTGTATAAAGACAAACTATGGAATGGGATACAATATTTGGAAAAACATATCTGATAAGAGTTTAATATCCAGAATATATAAAGAACTCCTACAACTCAATAAAAAAGTCAAACAACCCAATTTAAAAATGGGCAAAAAACTTAAATAGAAATCTCTCCAAAGAAGACATATACAGGGCCAATAAGCAAATGAGAAGAAGCTCAACATCATTGTCCAATAAGGAAATGTAAATCAATACCATAATGAGATACCATGTTACACCCAATAGAATGTCTACTATTAAAAATACAGAAAGGGAAGCGGACTTGGCCCAGTGGTTAGGGCATCCGTCTACCACATGGGAGGTCCGTGGTTCAAGCCCCGGGCCTCCTCGACCTGTATGGAGCTGGCCCATGTGCAGTGCTAATGCGTGCAAGGAGTGCTGTGCCACGCAGGGGTGTCCCTGCGTAGGGGAGCCCCACGCGCAAGGAGTGTGCCCCAGAAGGAGAGCCACCCAACGCAAAAGAAAGTGCAGCCTGCCTAAGAATGGCGCCACCCACACGGAGAGCTGGCACAAGATGACACAACAAAAAGAAACACAGATTCCCATGCCGCTGACAACAACAGAAGCAGACAAAGAAGATGCAGCAAATAGACATAGAGAACAGACAACTGCGGGGGGGGGGGGGGGGGATAAAATAAATAAATGAATCTTTAAAAAAAATACAGAAAATATCAAGAGTTAGTGAGGATGATGAGAAATAGGAACTCTTGCACATTGTTACTAGGAATGTAACAAACATCGCAGTAGCTGCTGTGGAAAACAGTTTGGTTGTAACTCAGAAAGTTCAGTACAGAACAAAACTCCAAACTTGTTCTAATGAAACAAAACACGATATTTCTTGTCAAAAACAATAAAATGTTCAGGAGATAGTGCAACAATGTATACCAATGGCTGAGACAAAATAAAAGTAAATCTAGAATTCTATATTCATCTACATCACTATTCAAGGGTAAGGGAATGTTAACATTTTCAGAAACACAAAGTTTCTCCCTCCCATCACTGAAAGGAACATTCAAGTATTAGGTTAGCAAGAAAAAATATGGGAGAGGGAAGAAAAGTAAGATATAAAGAGGAGCAAGAACAAAAATTCATAATAATAAGGAAGATAGTGCTGGAGAAGGGGATATTCAGTGGGTGTTGGATCAGATTACCAAGTAACTTAGACCTTTTTAGAAAAATTCATAATTTGTGTATGTTAGAAATTTAAGGGTAATAACTAGAGTAATAGAAAGCTTCAAAGTTATTGGAGTTGAGGTGTGGTTGGAGGAAATAAAATGAAAGTTTTTTAAAAAATTTATCTAAAGTAGTATGTAAAGTACTATAATTAAAGAACTTGGTAGAAATGAATCAGACCATACCAGTGATCGCAGTAAAAATCAATGGATTTGATAAGGGTAAGAAAAATTATTTCAGATAATCAATAAAGAAAAGGAAGTGGTTATATTAATATTGGATAAAGCACAATTAGAGGCAAAAAACATCAATAGACATTAAGAAGGATACCATAATATCATAAAATAATAAGTTATAAAGAAGATAATAAAAACTTGGACTTCAGAAGGTAATAACATACTGTTAGATATATATAACAAGCTCCAGGTTTTACAATCTGAGCAAAGTGAGTATGATTGTTCATTATTACTTGGTTCTCTGGTGTAGATAATAGTGGTCTTTAAAAGTTGGAGGTAGACAAGCACTATAGACCTCCACTGATGCAAACTTCAGGTGGTATGTAGCAATGAAAGCTAGTCTAAAAAAATCCTGCCACTGGTTGCAACAGGCCCAAGATCATAAAATCTCACCTGTAAGCTTCCTGAAGTCCTAGCTCTCTGTTCTTTTAGATACTCTGATAACACTTTGAAGACAGAGTCACAAGAATCAGGTGCAATATACTACCGACACAATTCTGTTAAACTTGTTGGAGTAAGGAGATTAAAACCATCTGCAAGTGGCAATAAGCAGGAACACTGCTGATGAGTATGAGTTTTTGGTCTTGCTAGAGTTTTATACTTTTGTCATTTGTGTAATGTATGGATTGAGGTGTCTATACAGTTTCAGGTTGATCCACATACCTTGAACTGAATAAAATCCAACAATGAAAAATTATTTTAAGTTTTTTTTTTAGGTACAGGGCCTGGGGATTGAGCCAGGGACCTTATATGTGGGAAACCAGTACTCAACCACTTGAGATATATCTGCTCCCCATTTTAAGATTCTTTACGAAAACTCTCTAGTGTTGAGAGGAGAAATAATCATTAGAGCACTTATAGTAACCACTTTGATGTAGGCTTTTCAAATTTTAACTAAAATTCCTTTAGGTTGTATATCCACAGTTAGGATACTTCTAGTGATAAACACTGCTAATGCATGACCTAAACTATAGCTGTAAATACATATTTATATATTATTTACAATGGTTTTGGTTGAGAATTTTAGAATAAAGTTATATGACTGAATTCAAAGATCAGTGGGAAAAAATCTTAATCATATAGAAAGATTGTGACAATCCTTTTTCAGACATGTCATGTTAATACCTCAAGCTGGGAAAAATAGCAAGAATGAAAACAATTCAACAGCATTATTAATAAATATATCATATAATAAATGTATCATATAAGTATATATATATTATATAATTATACATATAAGTATGAACCCCAAAACTACAGAGTAGATTTTACTCACACCCACATAAAATGTTTTTCAGTTGCATAACTTGCAAAGAAATGCTCAATGCAATTTTTAAAATGCATTATAAAAACCCTATCTGATCACAAGTCTTTAAATTAGAAATAAATGAAGAAAATTTTATGCTAATATTTTCTTAAAAGCATGACCTTAAATAACTAAAAGTTTAAAGAAGACATACAGAAATATTAAAATATCCAAAATTGGAATGCAATATGAGTTTTTACACCAAACTCATAGCATGGACTTAAAGTAGCATTTGATTCAAATGTATGGCTTATTACCTATAGTCAAAATTGAATGAATGAAAGTAAATGAGGGGAGGTGGGGCAAGATGGTGTCTGAGTGAGTGTACCTTATAGTCTCTCCTGCAAAGAAGTGGCTGGGCAGCATTGGAAATTCCTCAGGACCAGGCTGTTTCGGGATTTTGCAGGGCAGGAGGTGTCTGAACATCGATTTGGTGGGATGGTGACAGAGAAGATTCATGTAAAAGGTAGAATTAAGGCTCTCTTTCACAGACATAGGGGCTGCGCACAGGACGCTCCCCCCCTGGCGCGGGCAGCATGGCAGTGGCGATTCCTGGAGGCTCTGCAGTGCTGGGGAATTCATAAGCCCTGAGAGGGCTATTCAGGGACTTGCAGGGCAGGAGGTCTTTGGAAACCGATTTGGTGAGACAGAGACGGAGGAGTCTTTTGTGAGGAGTGGAAATTGGGTTTCTGACACGGAGATCAGCGCTTCCAGCTAGAGCCCCGCCCTCTAGGCCTGGCTGCCGATCTGCAGTGTCCTTAAATCAGTCACAATAAAGAGGCGCCCCCAGCAGGCTGTTTCGGGGGCTTGCAGGGCGGGAGGTGTCCTGAAGTAGAACTGGTGACACAGCAACAGAAGAGACTCTTGTGAGAGGGGGAATTTTGGGTTTCTGACACAGAGGTCAGAGTTTGCAGATGTGACATTCCCCCATAGGGCTGGCACCCAGCTGTGGGGATCCCCGAAGGCTGTGTTGCACTGCAGTGCTCCCAGGCTCCCTGTTAACTGGATTTGAGGTTGCCAGGTCTGTGTCCCCTAAACCCTGGTGGCCCACACCCCAGAGACTCACACCTCTTGAGTCTGCAATATCACAGACTTCCCATCCCTGAAGCCACCACTCCCTGAGGTCCATCTGAGGTGCTTGATTGTCCTAGTCCTCGAAGTTTGTGTTTTTTCTTTTTTCTTTCCTTTTTCTCTTTTTTCTCTTTTAATTTTTTATATTTTTATTTTTTATTGTCCTGGTTGCTAATATTGCATTATCTCCTAATCTTTTCTCCCATTGTATCCTCCAAGGTCTTTTTTCATTTATTTAGGGTTTTTTTTTTCTCTTTCTTCTTTTCTTTTTCTTCCTTATTTCCCTCCCTTTACTTTGCCCAACCCCCCTTTTTTTCTTCTCTTTTTTTTCTTTTCCCTCTGTTTCTTCTTATTTTATTTTATCTTAATTATACAATAGATTCTGCAGGGAACACCTCACATTTGCTGGGTTTCCTCATCCTCCATTTCCTCGTTTCTGTGTGAATTGATTTTGGCCACCTACACTATACCCTTTCCCCCACATCTTGATATCCTTCATCATCTACTGTCTCTCCTATATTCCACCTCCCTTTCTTTGGTCCCCAAATTGTCTAACTTTTAATTTCTAATACCTTTGTTTTGTTTTCTGTCTTTTATCCACTCTTGATACTATTGTCTTTATTTCTCTTTCCCTCTCTCATGAAAACACTGGCTTTTTAATTCATACTATATTCCTCCCAAATTCAGTTGACTACCTCATTATAGGTACTCTACTTACTGCTATAACTCTTCACAACTTACATGAATCTAATAGCCATCCTCCCAAATCTTATATTGTTGCTCTGTTAACCTTTATTACCAATACTACTTTACTCATTTTCCTTTTTTACACAATTGCCTTTCCTGGGCCCTAATATTTTCCTTCAAAGTGAACTCAGCCAGGAACAAGAAATTAGAATAAGAAGAACAAAGTGACAAAGAGAAGATATAACACTTACACAAGAACAACAGCTTATTAATCCCCAAGACTAGACAAAGAAGCTAAGGAACTGATTAAACCCATCAAGATAAAATGATGACCAGACAGCAACAAAAAACTACAAACCAAACCAGTAATCAGGAAAAATGGCTGAATCCAATGAACAAACTAAAAACCAGGAAGGGGAGCAGAATTTTGCACAAGTAATTAAAGATCTCAGAACATATATCAGAGACAAACTTAATGAAGTAAAGGAAGAGTTTAACAATATGAAGAAAACACTTGGAGAGGAAATTGCAGGCATATGAAAAAAGATGACAGATATGATGGGAATGAACACCACAGTTCAAGAAATCAAAAATACACTCACAGCAAATAGCAGCAGATTAGAAGAGGCAGAGGAGAGAATTAGTGATGTGAAAGACAGTACATCGGAAATCAAACAGATGGTAGAATTTATCGATATAAAGATAGAAAAAATCCAGCTAGGATTTAGGGACCTGAATGACAATGCAAAACACACAAACATACATATTATAGGCATCCCAGAAGGAGAAGAGAAGGAAAAGGGGTCAGAAGGGGTCTTGCAGGAAATAATGGCTGAAAACTTCCCAAATCTACTGAGAGAGACAGATGTACATATCCAAGAAGCACAATGCACCCCAAACATCATAAACCCCAAGAGGCCCACCCCAAGACATATACTTGTCAAATTATCCAATTGCTCAAGACAAAAAGAAAATTCTAAAAGCAGCAAGAGGAAAGAAAACCATCACCTACAAGGGAGGCTCCATAAGATTAAGTGCTGATTTCTCATCTGAAACCATGGAGGCAAGAAGGCAGTGGTATGATATAGTCAAGGTACTAAAAGAAAAAAATTTCCAACCAAGAACACTCTATCCAGCTAAACTAGCATTCAAAAATGATGGAGAATTCAAAATATTCACAGATAAACAGAAATTGAAAGAGTATGCCAACAAGAAACCTCCCCTTCAAGAAATTCTAAAGGGAATTCTGCAGGAAGAAAGGAAAAACAGGACAGGCAGAGTTGGAGGAGAGTGTAAGAGCAATGAAAAAGACAAAAAGAGAAGGAAAAAAACAAACAAATAAAATATGACAAACACAAGTCCAATCAAAATATGGTTAATATAAATAATTCCTTGAAAGTAATAACACTGAATGTCAATGGATTAAACTCACCTATCAAAAGATTCAGACTGGGACATTGGATAAGGAAATATGACCCATCTATATGCTGTCTACAAGAGACACATCTTAGACCCAGAGATTCATGCAGGCTGAAAGTGAATGGTTGGAAAACAATCTTACAAGCAAACAATAACCAAAAAAAGGCAGGAGTAGCTATATTAATATCAGACAAAATAGACTTTAAATGTGAAACAATTGCGAGAGACAAAGAAGGATACTACATATTAGTGAAAGGGACAATCTGTCAAGAAGAATGAACAATCATAAATATTTATGCTCCTAACAAGGGCCCTTCTAAATATGTGAGGCAAATGCTGGAAAAACTAAGTGAAGGAATAGATGCATATACAATTGTAGTGGGAGATTTTAATACACCACTGTCAACTCTGGACAGAACATCTTAAAGAGAATCACTAAAGAAACAAAATATTTGAACAGTATATTAGAGGAGCTGGATCTAATAGACATATACAGATCATTACACCCAAATACAGCAGGACATACATTTTTCTCAAGTGCATATGGATCATTCTCCAAGATAGACCATATGCTAAGAGGCCACAAAGAAAGGCTTAATGAATTCAGAAAGATCAAAATCATACAAAATAATATCTCTGGCCACAGTGGAGCGAATCTGGAAATCTGCAAGGGTCAGAGGCCCAGATTTCACACCAAGATATGGAAATTAAACAGCACACTCTTAGAAAAACAGTGGATCAAAGAGGAAATCTCAAAAGAAATAAAAAACTACCTTGAAACAAATGATAATGATAACACAACATACCAAAACTTATGGGATGCAACAAAAGCAGTACTGAGAGGGAAATTTATAGCCATTAATTCATACATCAAAAAAGAAGAGCAAGAATTGAAGAACTAACTGCACATTTGGAGGAATTAGTAAAAAAACAACAAAGTAATCCCACAGGAAGAAGAAAGAAAGAAAGAACAAAGATAAGAGCAGAACTAAATGAAATAGAAAATAAGAAAGCACTTGAAAAGATAAACAAGACCAAGAGCTGATTCTTTGACAAGATCAATAAAATTGACAAACGATTAGCAAGACTAATAAAGAAAAAAAGAGAGAAGATACAAATACACAAAATAAGAAATGAGAAAGAAGATATCACCACTGGCCCCACAGAAATAAAGACTATCAAAAGAGGATACTTTGGGAAACGGACTTTGGCCCAGTGGTTAGGGCGTCCGTCTACCACATGGGAGGTCCGCGGTTCAAGCCCCGGGCCTCCTTGACCCGTGTGGAGCTGGCCCATGCGCAGTGCTGATGCGCGCAAGGAGTGCTGTGCCACACAGGGGTGTCCCCCGCGTAGGGGAGCCCCACGCGCAAGGAGTGCACCCATAAGGAGAGCCGCCCAGCACGAAGGAGGGAGCAGCCTGCCAAGGAATGGCGCCGCCCACACTTCCCGTGCTGCTGACGACAACAGAAGCGGACTAAGAAACAAGACGCAGCAAAAAGACACAGAAAACAGACAACCAGGGGAGGGGAGGGGAATTAAATAAATAAAAATAAATCTTTAAAAAAAAAAAAGAGGATACTTTGAAAAAATATATTCCAACAAAAATGACAATTCAGAGGAAATGGACAAACTCCTAGAAACACATAAGCAGCCTATATTGATGAAAGAAGAAATTGATGATCTCAACAAATCAATCACAAGTAAAGAGATAGAATCAGTCATTAAAAACCTCCCAACTAAGAAGATCCCAGGGCCAGATGGCTTCACAGGTGAATTCTACAAAACATTCCGGAAAGAACTAACACCAATCCTGCTGAAACTCTTCCAAAGAATCGAAACAGAAGGAACATTGCCTAACTCATTCCATGATGCCAACATTACCCTACTACCAAAGCCAAACAAAGACACCACAAGAAAGGAAAATTACAGACCAATTTCTCTAATGAAACTAGATGCAAAAACACTTAACAAAATACTTGCTAATCGTATTCAACAACACATTAAACGAATTATACACCACGACCAAGTGGGATTCATTTCAGGTATGCAAAGATGGTTCAACATAAGAAAATCAATCAATGTAATACACCATATAAACAGATTGAAGGAAAAAAATCACATGATTATATCTATAGATGCAGAAAAAGCATTTGACAAAATACAGCACCCCTTCTTGATAAAAACACTCCAAAAGATCAGAATACAAAATCAACACAGCCTTCTTTAAGGAACTAACTATGAAATTTATTTGGAAAGGAAAGAGGCCCCAAATAGCCAAAGACATATTGAAACAGAAAAATGAAATTGGAGGAATCACACTACCTGACTTCAAAACATACTACAAAGCTACAGTAGTGAAAACAGCATGGTATTTGCTCAACGAGAGACACACAGACCAATGGAATTGAATTGAAAGTTCTGATGTAGAACCTCATATATATAGCCATGTAATATTCGATAAAGCCACCAAACCCTCTCAAATGGGAGAGAATGGCCTATTCAACAAATGGTGCCTGGAGAACTGGATATCCATATGTAGAAGAATGAAAGAGGATTACCATCTCACACCTTTTACAAAGATCAACTCAAGATGGATCAAAGACCTAAATATAAGAGCCAAGACCATGAAGACTTTGGAAAGCAGTGTAGGGAAACAGCTACAAGACCTTGTAATAGGAAATGGCTTCATAAACATCACACCAAAAGCACGAGCAGCAAAAGAACAAATAGATAAATGGGACTTCCTCCAAATTAAAGCCTTCTGCACCTCAAAGGAGTTTGTCAAGTAAGTAAAAAGGGAACTCACACAATGGGAGAAAATATTTGGCAACCATATATCTGATAAGAGACTTATAACTTGTATATATAAAGAACTCCTATATCTTGAAAATAAAAAGATAAACAACCCATTTAAAAAAATGGGAAAAAGATTTAAACAGACACTTCTCCAAAGAAGAAAAACAAATGGCTAAAAAGCACATGAAAAAATGCTCCAAATCTTTAGCTATCAGGGAAATGCAAATCAAAACTACAATGAGACACCATCTTACTCCCGTAAGATTGGCAGCTATGAAAAAAACAGAAGAATACAAATGCTGGAGAGGATGTGAAGAAATGGGAATACTCATCCACTGCTGGTGGGAATGAAGAAGGATCCAACCATTCTGAAGGACAGTTTGGCGGTTTCTCAAAAAACTAACCATAGATTTGCCATATGACCCAGCAATTCCACTGCTGGGTATATACCCAGCAGAACTGAAAACAAAGACACAAACCGATATATGCACACCAATGTTCATAGCAGCATTGTTCAGTATCGCCAAAAGTTGGAATCAACCCAAATGCCCATCAACAAATGAGTGGATCAATAAAATGTGGTATAAATCCAGTGTCCACATAGAAGAGGTGGCATTGGATTGGGAAAAGTGGACATAATGGACAAAGGGTATGGGGAAAGGCAGGAAGAGATGAGAGGTGGAGGCATCTTCGGGACATGGAGCTACCCTGGATGGTGCTTCAGAGGTAATCACCGGACATTGTAAATCCTCACAGGGCCTACATGATGGAATAGAGGAGAGTATGGGCCATGATGTGAACCAATGTATATGAGGTGCAGAGGTGCCCAAAGATGTACTTACCAAATCCAATGGATGTGTCATGATGATGGGAACGAGTGTTGTTGGGGGGGGGGAGAGGGGGGGTGGGGGGGTGGGGTTGAATGGGACCTCACATATATATTTTTAATGTAATATTATTACAAAGTCAATAAAAAATAAAAAAATTAAAAAAAAATAAATAAAATAAAATGTGGTATATACATACAATGGAATACTACTTGGCTTTAAGAACAAATACACTACAAACACACGTGATAACATGGATGAATCTTGAGAACCTTATGTTGAGTGAAGCAACCCAGGCATTGAAGGACAAATACTACATGACTTCAATGATATGAAATAAGTAAACCAAGCTGCCTCAGAGAGCTAGAGACTGGAAGATAGGCTTACAGGAAATCGGGGGGTAGAGGAAGGATGTAAGCTGACATCTACATGGATGAAATCTATGATAAGTGCGGTCACCCCTCGGGCTGAAGTGTGGTTTGCTGGCCTGGCGGGGGAGCAGCCGCGGCAGGCCAAGCCGCTGCCCCCATAATAGGGTGGCTGGTCGGACTCACCGCCACCCCTGAAGGGAGCTCGGCATGGGCGCAGAGTGCCCTCAGGTCTCCCCTTCTCGGCAGCCGTGCTTCCGCGGCCGCTCCTCCTCCCGGATGGCGCCACACGATGCCTGTGGGGTGGCACCCTTCTTCTTCTTTCTCCCTGCGCAGGTGCAGGGCGGAAAAATCCAGTCTGCCCTTTTCCCCTCCCCTGACAGCAGCAACAGCCAGGCGTGGGCGGAAAAATCCAGTCTGACCTTTTCCCCTCCCCCGACAGCAGCAACAGCCAGGCGTGGGCGGGAAACTCAAGTCTGCCCTCCACCCCAGCAACAGCAGCCACCAATCCCTAAACCCTGCCCCTTCCCCCAGCAACAGCGACAGCCAATCCCTAACCACAACCCCTCCCCCGTCCAGTACCACCCACTGACCTTTCGCCGGCAACCAATCAGAACAGGGCGTGGCTTCAACCAATCAGCCTTCCCCAGCCCCTATAAAACTGTTGCCTCTCCCTCAGTAAAGTGGACTTGCGTGTTTACCTTGTCTCCGCGGTAGTTCTTCTGCCGTGCGCCCTCCAGTCCTGAGAGCCCCCGACAAGGGCCTGGCCTCCCTTGTCCCCAGTTCGTCGCCTGCTTCTCCGGGCGACCCCTTCGTTGCTGGTTTCGCCGGGTGACCCCGTCAGCCGAACCGCGCAACCCCTTGTGAGACCGATCCCTCGTCTGCTGCTGGACCGACCCCTCGTCCCAAGTGGGACTGACCCCTCGTCCCAAGTGGGACCGACCCCTCGTCCAGAGCTGGACCGACCCCTCGTCCGCAGCCAGACCGCACCTCTACCGACTGAGCAAGCCGCCGCAGTTGGCGCCCAACGTGGGGCAAGGCAACCCCACCACAGCCTCACTCCATAACCTGGCGGCCCCCCCCCCTCCTTTCTTCTCACCGTGGGGCTTCTCTCGTGCAACATTGCTGCTACCTGAGCCTTGGCTACCTCATATGATCCACGGCAGTCTGGGAGAATTGCTGGATGGCTTTCTCCTTCCATGTCGGGGTCTTATACCGACCCGCTATAATTAAGAGGAGCCTTGGATTTCTCGGGAGCGCGCGCTTGCACATCTGAAGTAATCCTACCACAGCCCTACGCCCTCCTCTCTTCTCACCTTGGGACTTCTGTCGTGCAACATTGCTGCTACCTGAGCCTTGGTGACCTCATATGATCCACGGCGGTCTGGGAGAATCACTGGATGGCTTTCTCCTTCCATGTCGGGGGTTTATACCGGCCCGCTATGATTAAGAGGCGCCAATAAAACTCTCAGGAGCGCGTGCCTGAGCACCTCCACCCCTGCCTTCACCTCTGCCTCCTCCCCTCCATGCTTGCTCCCCTTTGCCTTGCTCCACTGCTTGTCGTTCCGCCCTCCCCTCGTCGGGGCCTTCTCTTGGCCCGCGACCACCGTCGGAGCCCCACTGGCTCCGACCCCTCGTCTCACCGCGCACCTTGGCTCCCATCGCCGCGCTCTCAAGGTAAGGGCCCCTTTTCTTATCGGCTCCAAAAGGCCATTAGCAATGGGTAACATCCTATCTGCTAAGCAAGCCCCACAAGTTCGGGCCCTCGCCGGTCTCCTAGACACTCACCGGTGTAAGATCTCTTTGAAACAGCTCCAAGTATATTGGGACCTTCTTCTCCCCTTTAATCCGTGGCTTACCACGTGTCAGCTTTGTGACCCGGACACCTATACTCGCCTTATAGATAGGGTCACTTTTGCTGTGGAGCAGGAAGGTAAAAGATTCCCTCCTGGCTTATTACAGGCAACATGAAGTCCAGAAGAAATCTTGAAGGGTATAATCTATGATATGCTATATAAAAAAGGATTTAAAAGCAGCTATACCAAGAAAGTAAGAATTATGACTCAACTGTAAATAAATTATATATTTCTGTTAATGTGTTGTAATTGTTCTGTGTTTGTCTGTCTGTTCGTTCAATGTCAACATATATTGTGATACCTCCGGATGGTAAATATAAATTACTAGAAATCTTTAAAAGAGCTCTATTCAAATGGCCAAAAATTAAATAAGCGCTTATATTAATACTTAAGTTTATTATATTAATACATAAGTTTAAATGTTAATAAGATATCTACAATTAAAAAAAAATTGTAAGTCTTAATTAACAAAATTAACTGTACGTCTTCATAAAGGGTTGTTCTTGCCTAGATTAAAATGAATAACTTATTTTTCTTCACAGGATAATATAAAGAATGTAAAACTTATATGAATATTAAAAAGGTTAAAAGTTTATAAAAATGCTAACTGAAATGTAATAAGTTTTGCAAAAAGACGTATTTTGTCCTAAAGTAGGATGGCTAATTTTTCATAAACTCTTGAAACTTAATTTGCATGCGGCAAGTATAAAAGGTATTGTGATAACTTTACGTAAGGGAATGTGTTCTGTAAAGATAAAATTTATCTTCAATAGTTTACATTAAGGTATTAAATGGCTAATTCCAAAAGGCCATTCTTAAATATATATATATAAAACTGAATTGATGATAATAATAATAAAAGGTAATTTTATAACAGGAAAGATTAACAGCAACCAAGCTCCCCTGCCAACTTGCTTTTAGGAAACGGTTTCTAATATTGCATGCTACTAAGTATTTAAAGAAAAGTTATTCTTAAGGAAACAGAAGATGATTTTGTCTTTGCAGCCATTGTCTATTTAGCAACACCCCTTGCTATCGGCCTAGCCACTGTTGCGCCGGACGATTGGAACCTTAAACAAAGACTCCTCCTCACTGTCATCTTCCTATCTATCGTTACTATATTTACTGTCCTCATTCTCCTTCGTTTATAAAGCAGTCTCCTACAAACCACAAAGCTTCTGTCTTAAACATACCATTCTCAACCCTATCCTCTAAATGATCTTCTCACTTCCCCCACAGCCTTTAATACTTTATTTCTTCCTCATAACCTTTGCTTTCTTGATAATATTTTCCGCCATCTGTCTAGCCGCTACCGCCCCAGAAGATTGGAACCTCGGCCAACGAATTCTACTCTCCATCGCCTTTCTGTTTATTATCCTCTTTTATGCTTTACTCCTTATCTTCCTCCCATAATGACTTCACCAAGCCTCCTCTTGTCCAAAACCATCACCCTTCTTTTCCTCACACTCCCCATTGCACTCACCAACCCCAGCCATCAGCCTTTTAATTGGACAGTAAGCCTCTGGCAGGAAAAAGTAATCCTCTCCTACAATGTCTTCGCTGCCAAGGAGAGATCAACTACCTGCAATGCGCTGTCATCCTGGACTTTTAACAACAGATGGATCTTATAGCCGCTGAGATCAACAAGAATTGGACATTGGCCACCCTTGCTTGCAACGGCAAGATACCACCCCCTAAATTGTACATTTATATCCCCGTCATACTCACCTCCCTCTTCAGCCCCACTTCCCTCATTGCTTACTGCCTCTTGGGCCTCAGCTACTTGTTGCTGCTGCCATCCTGGTCCTTATTTGAAAAGAAGGGGGAAATGCGGTCACCCCTCGGGCTGAAGTGTGGTTTGCTGGCCTGGCGGGGGAGCAGCCGCGGCAGGCCAAGCCGCTGCCCCCATAATAGGGTGGCTGGTCGGACTCACCGCCACCCCTGAAGGGAGCTCGGCATGGGCGCAGAGTGCCCTCGGGTCTCCCCTTCTCGGCAGCCGTGCTTCCGCGGCCGCCCCTCCTCCCGGATGGCGCCACACGATGCCTGTGGGGTGGCACCCTTCTTCTTCTTTCTCCCTGCGCAGGCACAGGGCGGAAAAATCCAGTCTGCCCTTTTCCCCTCCCCCGACAGCAGCAACAGCCAGGCGTGGGCGGAAAAATCCAGTCTGACCTTTTCCCCTCCCCCGACAGCAGCAACAGCCAGGCGTGGGCGGGAAACTCAAGTCTGCCCTCCACCCCAGCAACAGCAGCCACCAATCCCTAAACCCTGCCCCTTCCCCCAGCAACAGCGACAGCCAATCCCTAACCACCACCCCTCCCCCGTCCAGTACCGCCCACTGACCTTTCGCCGGCAACCAATCAAAACAGGGCGTGGCTTCAACCAATCAGCCTTCCCCAGCCCCTATAAAACTGTTGCCTCTCCCTCAGTAAAGTGGACTTGCGTGTTTACCTTGTCTCCGCGGTAGTTCTTCTGCCGTGCGCCCTCCAGTCCTGAGAGCCCCCGACAAGGGCCTGGCCTCCCTTGTCCCCAGTTCATCGCCTGCTTCTCCAGGCGACCCCTTCGTCGCTGGCTTCGCCGGGCGACCCCGTCAGCCGAACCGCGCAACCCCTTGTGAGACCGATCCCTCGTCTGCTGCCGGACCGACCCCTCCTCCCAAGTGGGACCGACCCCTCGTCCCAAGCGGGACCGACCCCTCGTCCAGAGCTGGATCGACCCCTCGTCCGCAGCCAGACCCCACCTCTACCGACCGAGCAAGCCGCCGCAATAAGCTGGAGGTAAGTATGTGTACAAGGAAGGGATAAAATGGGGGCATAGGGTTACCTTTGGGTGGGGCTTTGTGGGCTTGAGGGGGGCTAGGGATGGAGGATGGGTAATATTGCCCAAGAAATTGGGAGGAGGGTGGGGCAACATACAAACATAGGAGATTGTCAGGTGTTGGTTGAGAGGATAATGCTGAGAAAAACTTTTCAAAATATAATTAGGAAAGTTACCTGTTTAAGATACTTAAAGGGGATAATCTGATATAGGACAGACTCCTAGGGAATATGTGAATGCTCATTTTGCCGGAGTGGGTTATACCATTGGGTAGAGACCCATATAATGAGAGTGAAGGTAGACCCACATCCTGGGGAGCACTAATGCCATCAAATAGAGGGAACTGTATCTCTCAAGAGAAATGGTGGCTCCCAGGGCATTAGGTCAGTTGAGCAAGTCAAAGCCTCAACACTGTTGCAAGTATCTCTGAACATGACTCAAGAAATGAAGATTGACTGTCACTGTGGGCCCCAAGGGGAGGGGGAAATAGATATTGAATAGATGGAACCAACATAACTGTGAGGACAATAGAAGTGTTTCACAAGAGTTTGCAAGGATGGATATAAAACATGAAATATTACACCAAAAACATATAGGGACTGACAGACTAATAATGTAAATCATAATGTAAAACATAGGATAACTAAAAATTTAGAAAATTGTATAGTCTAAAGTATAAACCACAATGTAAACACAAATGTTACCTTGTTTGAAAGCTATTGTCTCAATATCTGTACATCAGTTTCAGTAAATATGGTATGAATATGTTAAAAGATTATTGCTGTGGAAGGGAAAAGGTTTTATATTGGATATGTGGGAGTACTGTATATTGTATATATGAATTACTGTGATCTATAGCTCTTGTGAAGAGAAGCTTAATAATTAGGAAAAAAGAAAAGAAAAAGATAGGATGTAGAAATTTTCCAAATCAATATGTATTCTATATCTAACCTTTACACTCATCGCTATATTCCATTTTACTATTAAGGGGACCTGGCATTATATTGGGCTTCACTTTTCAGGAAGTTTTGGATCACAGAGTGCTTCAACAATGGCAGTGGAGGAATACTGGTATAGGATGTTATTGACAGGGGACATATGGTTGACAGGGAGTTATACATGGCATGTGTCCAGGGTGCATGGAAATGTTTAGATATACTCATAGTGGAAATAATTAAAAACACCAGCTGGGGGGGTGCTGGGTTCCTGGCTGGGGGAGCTCTGTTGTGGTCCCTAGGGGAGCAGCGGCAGTCCCCCGGATGCAACGGCAAGGACCAGGAAGGAATGAGGGTCCAACAGTGAGCCCCTGATACTAATGTCTATGCTTGTGAGCCTATACACCTGTAATAAGAACAAGGCCTAGAGCAGCACTGTGCCTAAGAGTTCCCTCCTGACAGCCTCCATGTTACTCAAATGTGGCCAGTCTTGAAGCCAAACTCAGCATGTAAATGCACTGCCTTACCCCCAGCGTGGGTCATGACACCCGGGAATGAGCCTCCCTGGCACCAAGGGATCACTACCAAGTACCAGCTGATGACATAACTAGAAAATGACCTTGAATAAAAGATTCAATGCAGACCAGCAGAATATCCCTGTCTACATATAATAACAGGAGTTAACAATGCTTTTTAATCTAAATTAAGGGGGAAATGGAAAGGACAAATGAGTTTATATGGCTAAGAGTCTCTAAAAAAGAGTCTGGAGGTTGTCAGAAGGATTGCCCTTATGCACACCTGAGCAGAGTCTCAGAGACAGATAAAGTAGACACAACCTCAGGTATTGGTTCTTCTGAGGGCTAAAGAGACCCACAGGTTTTATGGTCATGGCAGATGGCGTTCACTGCCATGTCAGTTGGCCCTTCTTTGGAGTTGGGGTTTCTGCGTGATGGAGCTGTACACAGATGTGATCTCTTTTCACAAGCCTTTCCTGTTACCTTACTGGAATTAGAGTTGGTGCTGGGGTTTAAGATATATCTAGGGGATCTGAATCTCTGGACTGACAATATGATAGCCAGGCCCTGAGCCTCAACAGACTTCAGCTCCTACACTCTGGTTTATTAGACTTACCCCACTCAGCTAACATGGAGTTGAAGAATGTCAACCACTACACCATGGAGCCAAGAGTGCCTACAACTGAAAGTAGGAGGATTGCATCCAGTATCCATGTGGAACCTAAGACCCCTCTTGGCATTGATGTGGAATCGACACAACCAAGCCAAGGTCCACAGGAAGGAGGAATACAGTAAGGATTAGAGTGGACTTATTGATATTCTATTCATGAACTAATGTGGTTAGTAATCGAGAAAAGGTGGCATTGGTTTGGAAAAAGTGGCCATAGTGACTGCTGGGTGTGGGGAATGGGAGGAAGAGATGAGATATGGAGGCGTTTTCGGGACTTGGAGTTTTCTTGGGTGGTGCTGCAGGGACAATTACCAGACATTGTAGATCCTTCCATGGCCCACTGGATGGAACGGGGGAGAGTATAGGCTATGCTGTGGACCATTGACCATGAGGTGCAGCAATGCCCAGAGATGTACTCACCAAATGCAATGGATGTGTCATGATGATGGGGGAGAGTGTTGCTGTGGGCGGAGTTGTGGGTGGAGGCGGTGGGGGTGAATGGGGACCTCATATTTTTTGAATGTAATATTTTTTAAAAACGAATTTAAAAAATAAATAAATAAAAGAAAGAAAGTAAATGAGTTAACTGTACTACTCAGGAAACTCAGAACAATCATGTATAATTAATAAAAAAAAAAAAATCAACAAAATAAGACCTCCAAAAAAAAATTCTAGTATGTGTAGGAGAAAAAGAGAAAAGGAATCTTCAATGAATTTTGGAGTCAGATTCATGGTCTCCCCACCCCCACTGGCTTCATCATCATGCTGAACAGGTCCAGTGAAACTGTTAGGTACATTTGGGTCACATACACAAATGTATATAGATACAAATATTCACAAATATGAACAAACAAATATATATTAGTCAAAATCATTTACCTCTTCAACATCTCTTTCTACCTCTCTTCTAACTGGCTGAAAGAGCTGCCTCCCACCATTATCCAAGCTGAGAAACGCCTAATTATCTTCTTCCCCAAGCTCCCTTGCGGTTAGACCATGGGCTTGTTATATAATACTGTCCAAGGGACCTAAAAGATATCTCTGCAGGACTTCTGAGTAATTTTTCTTTCTCCTATGTAAAGAGGTATTTGAGGATAAACTGCCCTACATATTTTTTTTTGATAATTTTATGAGCATATGATGTTTGATGCTTGACCGCCATTTTTGGGTCCACAACTAGACAAGCTTACAGTCAAGAGACAACATGCTGAAAACAGCAGAGTCTGGGAAACATGGAATGTTCTGGAATCCTGATACCATTTTTGAACCAAAGAAATAGGCCTCCCTGTAACTGTCTACCTCCTTACAATATACAATAATAAATGTCCATTTATTTTATCCATTTTTATTAAGAAGCCAAAATCACCTTCACTTATGCAGTGATTATCTTTTGTTATATTTTCTTTCCCTCCTCAGTCAACTTAAAACAGAAGATTGATTTCCACTCACACATTTTTCTCACAGGACTGATTCCTAAACTTTGAACTAGGAATACATAGAAGAAGGAATGATAAAATGAAATAAAGAAAATGCAGGGAAACCACAGTTTTGTGATGTTGCAAGGTTGAATGGTTATTAAGAATATATTGTATCAGAAAAGGCTAGAAATCAGTAACTTCAAATGGGTATAACATAACTCATTAAAAGCAGCCTTTTTTTTAGCAAAAGAATGGCTAGATATGGACAGATAATATTGCAAATATAATTTAATCAAGATGCAGGTAAGAGAATATCTTGTTTATTTACAAATCAGTGGGCCTTGAGGATCAATTCTACAATGTTGGGTTTCTCTTTCACATATGGTCCATCCTAGACATTTGCTCTGATTACTGGAAGTTTGCTTCTAAGCAGGTGTAGCAGTTTGGCATTGTTTATGAATTCCAAAAACAGTTATTGGATTATGTTTGTAAACTGGTCTGTTGGAGGTTATCACTTTTAATTGGTTAAATTATGATTAGGGCTTTGACTGGATGATGCCAGAAGGGCATTGAGTCTCCCACCCCTTGGTGGGTGGGAGCTTGCAGATAGAAGACATGGCAAAAGTCAGAATTGGGAGTTTTTTGAGCTGGAGCCCAGGAAGTATGCACACAGAGGAGCAGAGCAACTGAGCCCAGAGAGAACTGAGCCATGGGGAGAGAGATAGAGCTGGTCTCCTTACAGTCTACAGCTGGCCTTGTGAAGAGAGGCAAAGCCTAGAGAGCTTCATAGTCTGCAGCCGACCTTATGGAGGAAACAGAGTTGTTCAGCCCAGAGATAAATGAGTTCTGGGAAGAGATAGTAACCCAGGAAGCCTAAACACTGGCAGATGTTGGCAGCCATCTTGCCCCAACATGTGGCAACAGACTTTGGTGAGGGAAGTAACTTATGGCCTAGTAACTGTAAGCTTCTACCCCAAACAAATACCCTTTATAAAAACCAACTGATTTCTGGTATTTTGCATCAGCTCCCCTTTGGCTGACTGTGATGGTTAGGCAAATGTGTCAACTTGGCCAGGTAATTGTGCCCAGTTGTTTTGTCAAGCAAGCTAATTGAAAGACAAGGGCATTTATGGACTTCAGTCACCATTGACTTTACTGCAGTGGTAAATCAGAGATTGCTGATTACAATGACATCAATCAGGGGTTTGCCATCAGCAAGGAGTGACACTTTATCCAATCAGTTGAATGCCTTAAAAGAGGAAGTAATTCCAGCATTGGGTGAGAATTTCCCAGCTTGTCTTTGGACAGCCAACTTCTCCCAGAACTCATCAAGAACCTTCATTGGACTTTCATTGGAGCTCCTGGTTGCAGCCTGCCTCTGAAACCTGGACTTGTGCATCCCCATGGTCACATGAGAGACTCTGATAAAATTTCTTGCTATTAACAGATATCTCTTGTTTATTCTGTTTCCCTAGAGAATCCTGACTAATACACTGACTAATACAGCAGGGTCCTTCAGTAGTGGCCTGCCATTCTTTTACTATCCACACTGGTGTCACAGGCTCATTTCTCTAAGAAAGAATTCCTCCGTCCTATATTGGCTGCAATATGCAAAACTTACTGAGGAAAAGATATTTGTGACTCTTAAATCATTTTTTTCACAGAAAAAAGTCAAATATATGTAAAAACAACCTCATCTATAGGTTTGACCATCTGGCAATGGGATCAACATACCCGCAAAGTAAACAATTTTTTCAGTCATTTTTTAATAGCACAAGAATGCAGTATTTGCGCTAATGCTGTTTTCATATTACATTACAACCAGACCCATGACTTCTGCCTAATTTGCTGAGAAGATTAATGGTAGTTAAGGGTGTCTTTTATTTTCTACATCCAGAAACCAAGCAGCACAGGCAGAAGATATTTTTGTTGTCAGCGCTGCTTTTGGTGTGGTGTTACTATTTTGGCAAGTTCTCATATAATGCTCTGTCAGGTTTTCCTAATTAACTTCTTTAAACTCCCAGTTACTCATTATTAAAACAGGGATATTTCCAACTATGTGGGGTTGCTGTGGAAATTCAATTAAATGATCCAAATAAAAGCATGGATAGCATTGCGTGAAAATATGAGACATCTTTTTTTTTAATGTATCCAAACAAAGAGTGGTTCATTCCATAGACCTTAATGCTTAGCTTCAGAAAAGAACATGATCTATGTAATCCCTCACATGTTTAGAACCATCCAGTAATTACAAACATAGAAGATTCCACAATTTGGAATTCAGTCAAACCAACCTATCAACTCTTAGCATACATTTTAGTCTCCTATGTTACAGAAAGAAGTGTTACCCAGAGACAAGCTAGGGTGTGTTTTACTCTAAGAGAACAATTGTTTAGGTGCTATCTCTTTTGCCAAGGCAAAGGGGGAATTACTCCAAGGTCATGTCTGTAGGCTTCAAATCCAGGGAAGATAAAGCAAAATGGAAGACAGGATTTGTAAAAGGGACCATGGCACTGGAAGAACACAGAGGTAGACATATTTGAATTGGGCATTTCTTGAGAGGAACATCCCAGCATATCAAAGGCGTTGATGCTGTTTCCTTTCCTAAATAGAACTGGTGTTGACAATCTTTCCATTCATCTTACACCTCAGAATTGTGCAGAGCTCCTAATCTATGACCAATCACATGTCTTACCCAAGTCTCATTGATCAGTTGACAGAAAGCAGAAGACTTGGGAAAACCTGAAAGGCTGCTGATGGGAAACTTGATTACATCTATATTTTGTCTTCATGAGAATAAAAACAGACCATCTTTGTGTGAAAAGATAATCACAGATTTAAAATACCTTATATTTGTCTGATAATTAATGGTTTAAAATAAGTTTCATATTTATTAGGAAACTGGCTCTCTTCATCATGATATTATAAGGAAAGTAGGCTTGGACAGAAACAGTCTAGCAAATAACAGTAGTGATTTTTTAAAAATTCTTGCGCCTCTATCCGGTGATCATTCAGACTCTGAGCTGCTCCAACAGTTTAAGTTTTTATTGCCAACTCATGTGCCCTCCAACTGACCTTTTATGTTGGGCTACGCAAGTCTCTGGTGTCACCTCTGCTCTGTCGCCACCACATTTGGCTAGTTTCTTCAGCCGCTCTTGCTCTTTCTGCTATTCTCCTGATATATTTTTTCTTCTCCTTCTTTCTTCCTCATGATAACCCTATTCTGTGACAACCAAGCCATAATCATAGACAAACAGTATCCCTAACCAGGAAAATGATGTAATTATAAAAAATATTTTAAAACTGTTAGCTGTTTTTGAAATGTTAAGTTATTCTCCTCTTCATTTCATATTATATTATTACAACACCCTAAAAAGACAGATATTCTCATTTTGCTGGTCAAGACTGTGAAACTAATGGTCTGCATTGATTTGCTCCCAGGGGCAAAATTAATTGTCAAGTGAAAACTGTGCAGAATATTTGAAGTCTGCTGAATCTTGTTAGTGCTTGACCTCCTTGAATTAAATTGTCAAATTTGTATAAAATACTTTAACAATTACCACAAAGTTATCCCTCCCACATAGAGGTGATTCAGGTTATAGGCACCCCCACAATCTGGAAAACCCATATGAAAATTTTTGGCCCTCCCTTCATACCAAAGAAATCTTATTTCTTTTTTTTTTAAGGAGTGTTTACAGTGCCTTTTTGTAAAATTTGGGTTATGCATTTGGTCATAAGCGATATTATACAATACTATACATATATTTTATGTATTTGAGTTTCTGAACTTTTCCTGTGTTGTCTACTGGCCTTTCATGTCCTCTGCATCTTCTGCTAAACTCTCCCAAAATTTCCATTTAATTTCTTATGCCTATCTGTGATATATCCAAACAGTGATTGGGAAAGTTGTGATGTATTAGTGATAACTGTACTTATGCTGTGTACATAAAACTTTACAGTACAGAGAAAGAAAATACACATACATCTACATAGAAACACACTTATGCACATCTTTGTTGGGACAAAGAAATGAGGGGGGAGACATGACAAGGAAAAAAAAGAAAGAAAAACTGATTACTGTGTTTTATATGAAATGATGATGGTCATAGCTGACAAGTCACAAAATGTAAGCAGAGGTGAAATGGAGGAAGGAGTGAGCCAATCATTTTAATGACTTTTAACATGTCTATAACCTCCATTTTTATTTGAGGTTAATAGGATAGACAGAGAAACACGAGTTGGTATTAGTAGAATATACATACATATATATATATATATAATATATGTGAGTGTAAATAATAATTCATCAAAATGAATTTTATCTATTCATTAATATCAATCGAGCATCTATTATATGGAAGTCATTGTGCATAACAATGTAGGGGACCCACTCTTCAGACCTCAAGGAACTCTCCAGATAGTAGAGGAGGTAAAATATGCTTACAAATAACTATAATGCAATGCAGGAAGAGATATTCCTGGAATGGAAGTATAGCATGTTTTGAGGCTTCAGGGGAAGGGTGACTTTTTGTTTTACCAGGAAGAACTGCTGACTTTATGGAGGGTTGGAAATTTATCTTCTTTTTTTAATTTCTAATTTAAGATAAAATAATTACAAATTTAGCAAACATTTTGTATAATGGAAAGACAGAGATTTGGAAAATTAGTGTGTTTTGCACTATCCAAGGTAAATTGAGTCTGAGAAAAGCCATTTCCTTGATGAGGAACCTGGTGGCACATCTTACAGCAAACATGCTCTCTTCTTACAGTGAAATGCCATTTCGATTCCTGTGAAATGGCATGTTCTCAAGAGGTAATTGCAAATTTCCTTCCCAAGCTGAAATTTAGGAATAACCAAGCAGGCCTTGAAATCGAAAGTACCAGTTGGCTCTACGTCCCTAAGCAAATTTTTTCCAGGAGTAAATAATTGTTACTGGCTGAAATGACATTCATCCGAGGCAAAATGGTCCTTCTGTGGCACAGTGGGGTGCTAATGGTCAGATGGTATATCCTTAACTTGCTGAGATGTGAAGCATTGCATTGAATCTTGCCCATTCTATTTGAAACACTTAGCTTTTCAATAGGGAGTGCTCAGAAGGAGATGAAAATTGCTCTGGCATCAGAATGAAAACAAAGAGGAAAAAATGGAAACAAAATTGGTGAGCATCACTGTCTGAAGCTGAGGCTTATTTCTTCATCATTGTTCAGTTGTCAGGAATTTATTTTTGAAAATTTCTATAGGAAAATATTAGGCTCAGTCCTGCACAATGGTGAGTTTAGTGACTATTAATCAACAGCAATAAGGAATAATATATGTGTTTCTAAATGGAGATGGCATCAAAAAAAGACAGACTTACCAAAAGTAAAATAACACCACTGGTTCAAAAGCAATTACATTCTACCCATCGAAACCAGAGTCATAAAAATGTGTTAAGCTATTATGGCATCCTAGTCCCCAGTGGCATGGCTAATAAAATACATCTCTCTAGGAAACAGAATTTATGAATTAGGACTCCTCAGTCTAAAAGCCAAAGTCCTGCCTTAAAGGATCATTTACCTCCTGGAAGCCTAGCTGGCAAATGAGGCAATCACCCTCAAGGAAAGTGACCTATTTCTATTAATATTCAGCTGTAGCTCTACTTCACCATTGTTGATAATGATAGCCCATGAATTACCAAGAAGGTCATGCCACTCACTACTTATATTGCTTCTTTTCGTCCCAAGTTTTCAAGTCAGACCCAACAAAGTTATATTCTTATAGAACTTTAGACAGGAAATTTTGAAGCCAAAATCATTTTATAATTCTGTTCAAAGATGATGGTAAAGAAGTAGCCAAAATGAGTATGATATTGAATAAGGAAATAGCATTGAAAAGGAAGAGAGAGAGAAGAAAAAGAAAAGAATGAAAGAAAGAAAAGCAGTAATGTGCTACTCTTATTTAAAGAAAGAAATGTTCAAAAGAATGCATTAGTCTTTGACACCATGCACATAGATTGTTCTTTTCAGCTTTCTAGAAAAAAGAAGTTTGTTTAGGAAGCAAGATGCTTTTATTTTATTTTTTTAAGAAGGTACCAGGGATTGAACCAGGGACATTGTACATGTGAGGGTAAGCACTCAACCACTGAACTACACCCGTTCCTGATGCATTTCTCAAGAACATGTGCACAGAACACAGAACAACTGAATGTTCTGTCAGGGCATAATTATGTGAAGAATGCATTCTTTACTATATTTTTTTAACCAAAAATTAATAAAAAGAAAAATATTAATTTAACCAAATATAATAGTCTAGCAAATAGTTTCAATATGTTTCCTATTGCATTGTGCTGGAGAGAGGAAAGAGGGAGAAGGAAACATTTTAAATAGAATCAGAAAATATATTTGTGGCACAATTAAAGACCCAATATTTGTATATAACAAGGTCTACAGTAAGCCTTCTTTCCACTGAGTTAGGATTTCAGGTCGTCAACCTAAACCTTCAAGTCTTTCTGGTGAGCTTGCAAAACGGAATCTGGGGGAAACCAATAGGAACCACAGCACAACCGGGTTGCTCACCGTACAAGAGTGATTTCTGACTTCAGCGAACCCAAAGAGCCCACCACATGGAGATAACATGCGATTTGAGGGCTGCTTTCTTTTTCTAGAGTCAAACTGAAAAGCTGTCTTACCAGGTGAGAAGAAAAAGCAGACAGAGGAGACCCAGCAGGGAATTTTGTTAAGAGAAGCAAAGGCCCAAGAGGATCCAAAGATTTGCATACCCAGGAACCAAGTGGAAGAAGCAAAATGAATCCAAATGACCTCATATCAGAAAGCCACATGAAAAGCACTTTCAGACTCCTACAGTGTCACCAAGAGATCTGTCTAAATTGTATGTTCCTTGTGTGCACAATTCAGTGTTGTACTTTTGTTTATTCAATCATTCAGCTTTATTTGGATGTGTATTCTACCTTTGGTACTGTATTTCCAAGTGTGAGATGGTAAGGCATATACCCATTCCTTGCCCTCAGTGATTACAGTGAAGGGAAAAATGGACATATATTAAAATAACTACAATGCAGGGAATATCAAATAAATGATCTTTTTTTTTTTTTTAAATTTTTTTATTTTTTATTGACTTTGTAATAATATTACATTAAAAATATATATGTGAGGTCCCATTCAACCCCACTCCCCCACTCCCCCTCTCCCCTCCCAACAACACTCGTTCCCATCATCATGACACATCCATTGGATTTGGTAAGTACATCTTTGGGCACCTCTGCACCTCATATACATTGGTTCACATCATGGCCCATACTCTCCTCTATTCCATCAAGTGGGCCCTGTGAGGATTTACAATGTCCGGTGATTACCTCTGAAGCACCATCCAGGGCAGCTCCATGTCCCGAAGACGCCTCCACCTCTCATCTCTTCCTGCCTTTCCCCATACCCTTTGTCCATTATGTCCACTTTTCCCAATCCAATGCCACCTCTTCTATGTGGACATTGGATTGGTTGTGTCCATTGCACCTCTATGTCAAGAGGAGGGTCAGATTCCACCTGGATGCTGGATGCAATCCTCCCATTTTCAGTTGTAATCACTCTAGGCTCCATGGTGTGGTGGTTGTCCTTCTTCAACTCCATCTTAGCTGAGTGTGGTAAGTCCAATAAATCAGATTGTAGGTGCTGGAGTCTGTTGAGGCTCAGGATCTGGCTATCACATTGTCAGTCCAGAGATTCAAATCCCCTAAATATATCTTAAACCCCAACATTAACTGCACCTCCAGCACATTAGCATGAAAGTCTTATGAAGGGAGATCCCATCTGAGTCCAGTAAATGATCTTTAAAATGCAGTCCACTCTTCTCCCCAGTGCTTTTTAGATATGTTTAGAGGTCAGAAACTTTTCAAAAGATTGCTCATGTTTTAACTTTTCAATTAGTTTATTCATCAAATGTATATTTAATACCATAAGAGGGAAGTGGATTTGGCTCTACAGATAGAGTGTCCGCCTACCACATGGGAGGTCCAGGGTTCAAACCCAGGACCTCCTGACCCATGTGATGAGCTGGCCCACGTGCAGTGCTGATGCGTGCAAGGAGTGCTGTGCCACACAGGGGTGTTCCCTGCAACACACAAGGAGTGCATTCTGTAAGGAGAGACTCCCATCATGAAAAAAGTACAGCCTGCCCAGAAGTGGCACCACCCACATGGATAGCTGATGCAGAAAGATGATGCAGCGAAAAGAGACAGAGATTCCCGGTGCCACTAACAAGAATATAGGTGGACACAGAAGAACACACAGCAAATGGACACAGAGAGCATACAACCGGGGGGGGGGGGGTGTGGTGGACGGGGAAGGGGAGAGAAATAAAATATAAATCTTAAAAAAAAAATGCCATATGATATTATCAAGTTTTTCCCAAACTTACTATGCTTAAGTATCACTTGGGATCTTTGTTAAAAATGTGTATCCTGAAATCCCAGATGCAAAATTTAACTCAGGAATCTGCCTGTGTCCTGTCTAACAAGACACCAGGCAATTCTAAAGTAGGCAAACCTCCCCTCATACTTTCTGAAACCCCAGGAAGTAAATATTTGTCTCCATTTTGTTTAAACTCCAAAGCTTCACAACAAGCTTTACATATCTTATAAGCTTAATAAATATTTTTTAAATGAAGGACGGCTACCATTTCTTATGTTTAGTGCTCACAATATGAAAGTTGATAAACTACTAAAATACATGTTTTAATATATAATGCCTGACACATAGTAGAGGATCTGTAAAGAAGGTACATTCAACATATATTTATTGATTACTTATTAGGTGCCAAGCACCATGTCAAAACAGTGAAAATAAGGTTTGAAAGTGCCGTGATAGAGGTGAGTATAATGTGCTTTTGGACCACATAGGAGAGATGCCTATCAAGTGTAGGTCCACTATAAGACCCCTCTGAGACACCTACCCCTTCCCATAGCCAGAACATCTATCTGACCCTTCCTTTTGCCAACATCTTCACCTCCACACTCAAGTCATTTGGCTCATGGATAGACACCTGATCCCAAGGAAAGGAAAGCTTATTAATTCCTTTCTCAGGACTTTGGAATTGAGCACCCAGAGAATGAACCTGGAAGCTGTACCCTAGAGTCAAACCTATGGGAACTGTATGCAAGACTTGAATGAAATGAGGCAGCAGGATGGGCCAGCCAGTCTAGAGAGAAGAATGAATTAAGGTGCATGAAGAAAAGCAGGAAGAGGTAAGAGGTTATATGGATTCTGAGAGGCAGAAGCATGTGCCTCTCTAGGTTGCCAGGAGTCTTATCAGTTCTTATTTCCTCTCTGAGAGTCCTTAAGACCTTTCATCTCCTTTAAACACCTCCCACCGTCATTATTTTTATTTCAATTGCTTTAATTGGTCTTTTATTTCTTGCAGAGGAAAGGACTCTCCCACACAAAAATGGGTGACTCTAAACAAGAGAACTAGGGAACACTTAATAGAAGAGGTAACATTTAATTGAATTTTATAGAATGCAAGAACATCTGGACAGAAAAGAATGAAGATGTTCCAAGATGGGTGGACACCACTATCTAGTGTGTATAAGGTTTGAGTATAAGGGACTTGGAGGATTGGAATCATGTTGCCAAATATTCCCATGAGCCAAGAAGTTAGACTTTTTCCTATAGGCACTAGAAAGCCATTTGAGTTTGATAATAGGGCAGTCTCACAATCGATTTTGTATTTTAAATAAATCACACTGAATGACCTGTGTAAATGGATCAAAGGGCAGCAAATAAGAGCAAAAAGTTCAGTAATGAGGCTCCTGCAGGAATCTAAGCCAGGAATGACAACTTGTACTAGGCCGCTAGCATTGGGGGTTTGAAAGGACAGATGGAAGATAATGCATTTAGGAGGTGGAATTGGCAGAGCTCAGATAACCCATGGTAGTATTTTGAGAATTTCTCAAAGACACTCCCAAGTTTAATCCTCTGATTGCCAGTTTCACACATGCCAGTTGACATGTGTATCATTATCTTATCATGGCTCTCCTGAGAGAGGAACAAAATGCAGGATCAATGTCATAAACACAGCTCTCTGGGCCACAGAGGCTAAGAAGGTGGAACAGATTTACAGCAATCTTGACAATCACTGGTGCCTAGCTTTCTTCCTGCTCATTACCTCTAGTAAGGACCCATGGGTTGGCCTAGAAAACATAAGTGGTATAACTAGGCCCCTGTGTGAAAGCCCCCTCTGCTTGCTTCTAGATAACCAGACAGCTCTTGCTTTGACATTTCTGTTCACTTGGATTCAACTCAGGCCCTAAACAATCTGCTTGCCTGCTTCTGGAGCCCCCGAGTCCAGCTCTCCACTACTGCTTAAGAGGAATCCCCCTTTACAGGACTTGTAAGCACTGGGGTCATACCTGGTTTGTAGTAAGTGACTGATGATTTATTTCATTCTTGTCGCTGGCCTGATAACATCTGGCCTGCCCTTCCTATCCCAAATATTCAGGCCACCATCTCACCTGGTCCCCAGCCTGATGCATTACAGAACCCACCACACTGGCCCCTCTGGTTTTCTGGATCACATCCTGCCAAACTACCACCACACATCAGTGAGGTTCTACCAGCCAGACAAAAGGACTGCTGCATCTGACATTAGATAAACTGGCTGTCTGTCCACATTTTCCCATGACTCTGCCTATCAAAGATAGAGTCTCACATTTAACAACTCAAAAAATACTGGCTTGCCTTTGTTCACTTCAACAAGCAATTATGGAGAACTGGCTATGTGTCAGCCATGATACTAGGCACTGAGAATAAAAATAAATAAATAAAACAGCTCTAAACCTTCAGAAACTTACCATCTAAGTGACAGCATACAAGTGAAACCAACTAAGTGGAAAAACCAAAATTACACAATTGCTAAATAGAATGAAAACACCATGAGAGGAAAGATTACAATGGGGAATAAAAAATTCTAATCATTAAGAATGTGAGAAGAAGGGATCAAGGAAGAGTATTTTTTTTTTAAAGCAGTTATGCTGAAGTATAATTTACATCTAGTAAAAGCCATACATTTTAAGCATAGAGGTGTTTTGGGTTTTTTTGTTTTTGCCTTTTTTATTAGAGAAGTTGTAGTTTTAAGGAAATGCCATGCAGATAATAGAGTTCCCATAGTCCCTTCCTCAAGCACAATTTTCCCAACTATTAACACTGTGCTTTAGTTTGGTAATTTAGTTACAAATGAGAAAACAGTATTATTGTAATTGTACTATTAACTATTGTACTATTAATGTCTATAGCTTACATTACAGTTCACTGGGATATACAGTTCTATATTTTTTTCTTTTTAAGTTTTTTTTAATTTTAGTATCATATATAAACTAAAATCTCCCCAATAAACCACATTCAAATATATAATTCAGTGGTAATTACATTCACAATGTTCTATTACCATCATCACCAACCATTACTAAAACTTTTCCTTTATTCCAAACAGAAACCCCATATCAATGAACTCTCCATTACCTCCCAACTTTGGCCCCTGGTAAACTGTATTCTAGTTTCTGACTCCATGAATTTGCTTACTCTAATTATTTCTTATCATTGTGATCCTGTAATTTTTGTCTTTTTGTGTTTGGCTTATTTCACTCAACATGATGTCTTTAAGCTTTATCCATGTTATAGAATTTACCGAAACGTCCTTCCTTTATACAACTGTGTAATATTCCTTTTTATGTATATACTACATTTTGTTTATCTATTCATTGTTGAAGTACATTTGTGTCCATCTTTTGCCAATTGTGAAAAATACTACTATGAAAATCAGTGTGCAAACTTATTTGAAACCCTACTTTCAGTTCTTTTGAATATATAACAAGAAGTGGGGTTAACAGGTCATGTGGTAATTCTATCCCTAATGTTCTAAGGAACTTCCAAAATGTTTTCAACAGTGGCTACACCATTTTTTACTCCCACCAAAAATGAATAAATTTTCCAATTTCTCCATTTGTTAACACTTTGTTTTCCATTTTTTAAATAGTCATTTTGTTGGTGAGAACTGGTATCTCACTTTGGTTTTGACTGGCATTTCCTAATTCCAAAGCCAGATAAAGATACAACAAGAAAAGAAAATTACTGAGCCATATGCCTTGAATATATATGTGAAAATCCTCAAGAAAAAATACAGGAATCCAACAGCAGAATTAAAGAATTACATTCTGTGATCAAGAGGGATTTATCCCATGTATGCAAGGTGGTTCAAAATAAGAAAATCAATTATTCCACATTTACAGAATGAAGAAAGAGGCACAAGTTCCTCTCAATTAATACAGAAAAGGCATTTGACAAAATCCAGCACCACTTCTTAGTAAAAACACTCAGAAAACTAGGAATAATAGGATACTTCCACAACATGATAAAGAGCATATATGAAAAATCCACAGCTAACATAAAATGAAATTGTGAAAGACTGAAAGCTTTCCTCCTAAGATCAGGAACTACACAAGGACGCCTTTTGGTACCTCTGTTATTCAACATTGATCTGGGAGTTCTAGGCAGAGGAATTAGGCAAGAAAAAAGAAACAAAAGGCTTCCAGATCAGAACGGAAGAAGTAAAACATTCTCTATTTGCAGATAACATGGTCCTGTATTTTAAAAATCCTGAAAAATCTACAAGAAAGCTACTAGACCTAATAAAAGAATTCAGCAAAGTGAAGGGATAGAAGGTCAAAATTCAAAAACTAGTAGTGTTTATATATGCTGTAATAAATAACCTGAAGAGGAAATGAAGAAAAAAGTACATTTGCAATAATAAGTAAAAGAATAAAATATCTAGGAAGAAATTTAGCCAAGGATGTAAAGGACTTAAACATTGAAAGCTACAAAATATTGCTGAAAGAAATTAAAGAAGAATCTAATAAAAGAAAGAACATTCCATGTACATGGATTGGAAGATTAAATATTGTTAACATGTTAATTATACACAAAGTGATTTACAGATTCTATGCAATTTCAATCAAAATTCCAACTACCTTCCTTCCAGAATTGGTAAAGTAAATCATCAAATTTATATAGAACAGTAAGTGACCCTGAACAGTTAAAACGATTTTGACAAAGACGAGTAAAACTGGAGGGCTCACACTTCCCAATTTTAAAACTTATATACCAATGGAATCAACCTGAGAGTTCAGGAAAAAAGCCTCATCTCTGAAGAGGGTGTCTAGTCCACTCAATGAGGAATCCTCTCTTCAACAAATAGTGCTGGGAAAATCGAATATCCATATACAAAAGAACGAAGGTGGACCCTTACATCATTCTGTAAACAAAAATTATTCGAATGGAATAAAATGCATAAATACAAGAACAAAAGCTATATAAATTTTAGAAGAAAACTTAAAGAAGCATCTTCAGGACTTTGTGGGAGCAATGGTTTCCTAGACTTTACATAAAAAATATGAGCAATAAAAGAGAAGATAGATCATTAGAACTTCATTAAAATTAAAAACTTTTGGGCAGCTAGGACATTATCATAAAAGTTAAAAAAAAAAAACTGGGAAGCAGACTTGGCCCAATGGATAGGGCATCCGCCTACCCCGGTTCCAACCCTGGGCCCTCTTGACCCGTGTGGAGATGGCCCATGTGCAGTGCTGATACGCACAAGGAGTGCCGTGCCACCCATGGGTGCCCCCCACGTAGGGGAGCCCCACGTGCAAGGAGTGCGTCCCATAAGGAGAGCTGCCCAGTGGGAAAGAAAGTGCAGCCTGCCCAAGAATGGCGCCACACACACGGAGAGCTGACACAGCAAGATGATGCAACGAAACGAAACAGATTCTTGGTACCCGCTGATAAGGATAGAAGAGATCACAGAACACACAGTGAATGGACACAGAGAGTAGACAACTGGGGGGGAGGGCAGGGGAAAGAGAGAGAAATAAATAAAAAATAAATCAATAAAAAAACTTGTAGAATGGGAGAAAATAATTGGAAATCATTGATGTACATGTAGATTTCCAATTTTAGATTACAATGAATAAAAGTTGTTATGAACATTTCTGTGCAAGTCTATAGGGAAATGTATTTTCATTTCTCTTGTATAAATAACTAGGAACACCATTTAGAGATTGTAAGTTCAGATTAACTTTATAAGAAACTGTAAAATTATTTTCCAAAGCAATTATAATCATTTTACATTCTTATCAGCAATGCCTGAAATTCCAGTTCCTCCATATCTCTGGTAACACTTAGCACAGTGGGTGCATAGTCATATCTTATGGTTTTAATTTGAATTTCCCTGATAATTAATGATGTCAAGTATTTATTCATGTGTTTATTGCCCATTCATACCTCTGTTTTGGATAACTGTCTCTTCAACATTTTTTACCCATTTTTTAATTAGGCTATTTGTCTTTTTTTTTCCTTTGTCTTATATGGATTTTTTAATTGTCTTTTTTATTAGGTACATAGATCACAAAAGAGTTACATTAAAAATATAAGAGGTTCCCACATATCCCACACCCCACACTCCCATTCCTCCCACATTAACAACCTCTTTCATCATTGGGGCACTTTTATTGCATTTGGTGAACACATTTTGGAGCAGGCTGCACTACATGGATTATAGTTTACACTGAGGTTTAGACTCTCCCCCAGTCCATTCAGTGGGTTATGGCAGGATATATAATGTCCAGCACCTGTCCCTGCAATATCATTTAGGACAACTCCAAGTCCCCCAAATGCTCCCACATCTCATATCTTCTTCTCTCTCCCTGCCTTCAGCAAATACTTTGGCCATTTTCTCCAGATCAATGCTACAGTTTTTTTGCATTACTAGTCACAAAAGTTCTATAGTAAAATATCAGTAAGTTCACTCTAATCCATATTTTATTCCTCCATTCTGTGGACCTTGGGTTGGTGATGTCCACTCCACCTCTATATCAAGAGGGGGCTTAGATCCCATATGGCTAGTGGATGTGATTCTCTGCTTTGAGTTGTAGGCACTCTCAGTTCCCAGGAGTGGTGGTTGACCAGTTTCATCTCCCTGTTAGCCAACCTGTGTAAGTACAACAAACTGGAGAGTAGGAGCTGCAACTCTGCTAAGACTCAGGGCCTAGCTGGCATATGGCCAGTCCAGAGATTTAAGTCTCCTGGGTATACACCAACCCCAGCACCAACCACAGGTTCACTAAAAGTGACAGAAGAGGCATGTGTAGAAAGTTCACATCTGAGTTCAACTCCATCACACTCAGGAAAACAAATTCCAAAGTAGTGTCCACTGACAAGGCACTGAACTCTGGAGCCAACTGCCATGATCATAGAACCTGTGTGTCTCCATAGCCCTCAAGAGCACTAGTACCTGGATTGTATCCACTTTGGCTGTCTCTGGGATCTTGCTTAAGCATGCTCAAGTGCGACCTCTCTGATGACCTCCTGACTCTTTTTTGAAGACTCTTGACCATATACACTAATTTGCCTTTACCATTCCCCCTTTCATTCAATGTCTTTTTCTAGTTGCATCACCAGTTAGTGATTGGTAGTAATCCCTCAGCACCAGGGAGGCTCATCCCCAGGAGTTATGTCCCACAGTGGGAGGAAAGTAATGCTTTTTTGGCTTAGAGAGTGGCCACATTTGAGCAATTTGGGGGCTGCCAGGAGATAATTCTTAGGCACCCTGCAGCTTTAGGCCTCATTCAAATTTCAGGCTCACAGGCTTATAAGCATAGTCCTCAGTATCAAGGGCTCATCATTGGAGCATCCTTCTTCACTAGTTTTGTTTTTTTTTTTTTTGCCCTTGCACTTGGGGAATTGTTGCTATTCCATTGGGGAATGTGACAAGCTCCCCTGGCTAGGTAATCAACACTCCCTCAGTTGTCATTTGTAATTTTAATTATTATGAAAATACCCAACGTATTTCCAAACATTTTTATGTACCCTATATACATGTCCTGGAGAACTCCCTCCCAACCATGTGTCCCCCATCAATAACACCCCACACCAGCTTTCCTCCCCTGCCATAGTTGAACCCCTCTGTGGTCCAAAACTTCTTAAAAAATGAAGCCTAATATATTGCCAAATTCAATTAATGGGAAAATGAAATAGTCTGATAACTTTAAAGATTAGAAATAGAATACATATTAATTTAGTAAAGCTAATCTAAAGTAAAAATAAATTAGGGTATTAAAAAATGAAAAATATAATAAAAATTTGTTTTTGGCATTTTGCCTTTCTTCACTGTAATAGATGTTGCCCTGTATGTACAGTGGCAAGGCAATTTCTTTCATTTCTTCCTCAGTATCTACATCCTTTCTTCCTTTGTTTTTTTTTTCTAATTTTTAATTTTGTCTTCAAAAAAGTTTTGGATCACAGTAAAGTCATATATACAATATAGGAGACTCCCATATATCCAAAACAAACCCTTTTCCTCCTTCCCTAGCAATGATCTTTTTACATATTCAAGTTATATTTCCTGCAACTGATATACAGATATTGGAACATAGCTATCAAACATGGTTCCATTTTGGTTTATATTTCAGACTGCACAATTTTCTAAATTTTTAGTTATCTTATGTTTTACATTATGGTTTATGTTTTAGTCTATAGACTTTAATACATTTTTGGTGTTTTGGATTGAATCATACCCCCCATAATGACATGGTCAAGTCCTAACTCCTGATTTTGTTATGAGCTCATTTATAAATAAGATCTTTGAAGATCCTATTAGTAAAGGTGAGGTCGAAATGAATCAAGGTAGTCCTTAATCCAGTACAACTGTAGTCCTTATAATCAGAGCAAATGTAGACACAGTCAGAAATAAGAGATGGGAGGAAACAAGTGGCCATGTGACAGAGAGAGAAATTGAGTTATGTCAGCAAGACACACCCAGAATGGTACAGACTTCAGAGAAAGCATGATTCTGTCTTGAGTTTGGACTTCTAGGCTCCAAAAATGTGAAACAATAAATTCCTATTGTTTAAGTTAACCATATTCAGGAAAGAAGTCTTTTGTCAAACATATGTATTTTTAATCTTTTTTCTTAATATGTGGCTTGCCTTTTCACTTTCTTAATGGTGTCTTTCAAAAGGCTGAATTTGATGAATTGCACTTAATTTTGATAAAGTACACTTTACCAATATCTCTTTAATGGGTAAGGTTTATTGTCTCTTACCTACAAATTCCTTGCCTACCCTTAAGTCTCAGAGATTTATTTCCTAGATTTCTCCAGAAGTATTATAGCTTTAATTTTAGATGTAGTTGGAGGATCCATTTTGTGTTCATTTTATGTGTACCCAATGAGGCAAAGGCTGAGGGTTATTTATTGTCATGTGGATGACCAATTTTTCAAGCCCTATTTCTTTAATAGTCTATCCATTCTCTGTTGAATTCTTTTTACCCTTTTGTTGAAAAAATTAGCCATATATGAATAATTCTATTTCTGGTATCTCCTTTTTGTTCCATTGTATGAATATTCCTACTCTAATACTGTCTTGATTACACTTAATGGTAAATATTGAATTTAAATAAGTTGCCCTCCATCTTTGTCCATTTATTTATATTTACTTAGCAATATGTTTTAGATTTCAGGTTATAGATGTCATATATAATGTACCTAAATAATTCAGTTTTGACACTATTGTAAATGTTAATTTATTTCAGATTCTCATTGTTCATTGCCAGTACATAAAATACTTTTTGTACATTGTTCTTCTATCCTGTGATATTGCTGAACTCACTTTTTAGTTCTACCAGATTTTTTCATAAATTCTTAGAATATTCTCTATAGATAATCATGTTGGCTGTGAGTAAAGACAATTTTAATTTGTCTTTTCTATAAGCATTTTTTTCCTTTACTTTACCTATTGAACTGGGTAAGTATTATGTCTTATAAAAATATAGATATTCCATCTGGAAACATGAAGTATCTGGCTCAGAGAACTCACAGAGCATCTTTTTTTTTTTTAAAAGATTTATTTATTTATTTATTTCTCTCCCCTTCCCCTCCCCACCCCACCCCAGTTGTCTGTTCTCTGTGTCTATTTGCTGCGTCTTCTTTGTCCGCTTCTGTTGTTGTCAGCAGCACAGGAATCTGTGTTTCTTTTGGTTGTGTCATCTTGTTGTGCCAGCTCTCCGAGTGTTCAGCACCATTCCTGAGCAGGCTGCACTTTCTTTCACGCTGGGCGGCTCTCCTTATGGGGCGCACTCCTTGCGCCTGGGGCTCCGCTATGCGGGGGACACCCCTGCATAGCACGGCACTCTTTGCACGCATCAGCACTGCGCATGGGCCAGCTCCACACGGGTCAAGGAGGCCCAGGGTTTGAACCGCGGACCTCCCATGTGGTAGACGGACCCCCTAACCACTGAGCCAAGTCCGCCACCTCACAGAGCATCTTGAGTCAGTTCTCCATGTGCAAATTTCCACAATGGAGACAAGACATTCACCTGTGTATACAGTGGGGTTAAAACACAAGAAATGAACCCCAAAATTATGAGAATAAGAGCTTTTTTAGGGTGGCTGGCACATCTGGCCCTCTTTCCTTTTACAAGAGAGACCTATACTGTAGAATGTGAGAAAGAGTCTCCCAGAAAGGAAATGGAAAGTCTCTAGCTGCACCTCCCTGGAATGAAAGAAAGCAAATGACTTCAA
Source organism: Dasypus novemcinctus (assembly GCF_030445035.2). NCBI lineage: Eukaryota > Metazoa > Chordata > Mammalia > Cingulata > Dasypodidae > Dasypus > Dasypus novemcinctus. The sequence goes on from NC_080697.1 coordinate 37,058,686, forward strand.
AAGATATGTCTCTTGGGAAGTGGACATGGCTCAACTGGTAGTGTCTGCCTACCACATGGGAGGGTCCAGGGTTTGAGACCCAGGGCCTCCTGACCCGTGCGGTAAGCTGGCCCAGGTGCAGAGCTGTCGCATGCAAGGAGTGCTGTGTCATGCAGGTGCGCCCCCACATGGGGGTGCCCCATGCACAAGGAGTGTGCCCTGCAAGGAGAGCTGCCCTGTGCAAAAAAAGTGCAGCCTGCCCAGGAGTGGCACTGCACACACAAGAGAGCTGATGCAGCAAGATGATGCAACAAAAAAGAGACACAGTTTCCAGGTGCTGCTGAGGGTGCAAGCGTACATAGAAGAAGACACCACAAATGGATATAAGAGAGCAGACAACAAGGGGAGGGGAGAGAAATAAATAAAAATAAATCTTTAGAAAAAATTTTAAAAAAAGAGATACAGCTCTAAATTTCTCTAGTGTCCAAAGCATGAGTGTCATTCAATCATCCTTTAATGAAATTTTCTGATGCTCTCTGCTCAGAAAGTCCTGACTGTGCAGAAACACAAATTATTCATGGAAAATTGTCTCCCAACAGCAGGACATATATTACAATGTTGAATCAAAGTGAGAAAACAAATGCCTTGTTTCTATTCTTAAGGAGAAAGTAATCAGTCTTAAATATACTTAACTCATTAAGAATGATGTTAACTGTAGGTTTTTTTGGTAGATGGTCTTTATCAGATTAGAGGATGTTTCCTTCTCTCTGTTACTAGTTCCCTACTATTACTAGTACTTTTTATTGTTCAACCTTTAAAGAAAAGCTTCGGCAGGAGACCAATCTTACCAAAACATGATGTCTTAGAACTCTTCTAGTAACCTTCATTGCCTCCCTAAAAATAAAAATGTGCCTACATTTTCATTAGTTTAATATTAGCAATGATTGCAAACACAACCATTAATATATTTGTTATGTCCTACCACTTTATATACTATGCAAGCACTTTACATATGTGCCTGTCTGTCTGTCTGTCTGTCTGTATGTATGTATGTATACACAATCCAAATGCAGGAGTATTTTCCTTTGTATAATAACTTCTGAGATTTTGTGTAATATGTAAATTCTCTTTATGTTTATATGTTTTTTTCTTTATGTAGAGTCATCACCTTTTTTCTCCATAACTTAAGTTTGAACATATGTCGATATGCCATATGAAACATTTACATTGTCATATGAAACATTCATTATTAGGCTCAGCTGTAAAGATAAAGGAGAAAAATTCAGGCATGTTTTGTTTAAAGGCTCCTTCAATTCTCCGACAATGAAACTGCTCATGAGGACAGTCTCTGGGCTCATTAACAAGAACCCAGCGCTACGCATGGTTGGCCTGATGGTGGTGCTTAACTGGTCCACAATAAGAGCTATAAAACACATATGAGAAGAATGTAAGGCAACTGGGGTATCTCTAAATTACAGAGAGAAAAAAAAAAACAACAGCAAATGCCTTTATAGTTCTTTTTGTATTTGCAGTGTCTCCATGCTCATTTAATTATGCAATGCCGGCAAGTTAAAAATGTATACTCTGAGGAAGAATTTGCTTTTTTCAGAGAATAAGAACAAATCTATGCTTACACAAAGCCCTGTAGGTCTGGTGTCCACTGGTGAATTCAGACAGCATTCCAAAGTGAGCCTCAGATGTTCAAGCCTCCGCCCTTCTGGGAGCATTGGGGCTGGAGAATCAGAATGGCTGACTCTTATTGTTTGCTCCCATTCTATGCTGTCTGAGCGTACATCAGATAAAGCTGAACAGCAAGAGAGTATACCTATAAAAATTAAGAACACTTCCTGGGGAAGTGGATTTGGCTCAACTGATAGAGCTTCCACCTATGATATGGGAGGTCCAGGGTTCAAAACCCGGGCCTCCTGACCCACATGGTGAGCTGGCCCACACGCAATGCTGATGCACACAAGGAATGTCGTGCCATGCAGGGGTGTCCCCGTGTAGGGGAGCCCCATGCACAAGGACAAGCGCCCCATAAGTAGAGTCACCCCACTTGAAAAAAACACAGCCTGCCCAGGAGTGACGCCGCACACATGGAGAGCTGATGCAGCAAGATGACACAGATTCCCAGTGCCACTGACAAGAATGCAAGTGGACACAGAGAGCAGACAGGGGGAAGGGGAGAGAAATAAATAAAAATAAATCCTAAAAAAAAAAAAAAGAACACATCCTGGGAAAGCAGTCACCTGCACTCATTTGTTTCTTCATTCATATTAACACATGTTTGTTGACTGTCTATATGTGCCCAATACCTTGAACTGCATTGAAAATATCTGTGTTATCAGGATGGTACTTATCCCTGCCTTCTTGTAACAGAAGGAATTACAATAAAGAAGCACAAGCACTATAGGAGGTGAATTAATAAGGGTGATAACACATATCCACTATACCTAACCCTTCCTAGGGGATGTCTGAATGAGTTTCCATGGTAAACAATATTCAAATTGAGCTCTGAATGAATAGTAGATTATTGACAACTTAAGAGTAAAGGAAAAATGGCACCAATAAGTAACAAATAAGATGTTATGGGGTTCCAATCCTGCCATGTTTAATGCATCTCTTTTCCCTGGTGATTATGATGGTCTTTCTTTCTGAGACTTTAGTCCTCCAAGAAATTTCCTCCTCTATTGCCTCTGGCTTTTGGGTTGCTCTGCTTATCCATTCTACCATCCCTTGCCCTGGGTAGTGTGGACAATGTATATCTTTAAATCTTTCAATAGATTCCCAGCTGCTCAGAAAGCTGTCTCAACCTGAGGGACCTCAGGGAGAGTGGAGAACTAAAACAAAGACAGCTTCCACACCTTTCTCTCAGGAAACTATCAAGGTGAAATGCACAACAAGAATACTTTTAAAACAAGGTCCATATTAATTCCATGATATGAACAGACCATACCAGGAACTCAGGCCCCTACCCCTGAGGCCCCCACCAGCAGAGAAGGAAACAAGGAGCAACAATTCAGCAATCCTCTCTTACATGATTTCTGCAGACCTTTTCATTAACCATTCACCTCAGTGCTGGAATTTTGGGATTAGATTCGGGAAATCCAAAAAAGTTGATTCTACCAGTATTTGTCAGCTTGTGATTATCTCAGTGGAAGGACTGATTCTTTGGCTACCCTATTCCACCTTTTCTCTGACATCACCGCCATCATGTAATTCAGTGCTACACAAATATTAAGATTCTCAAGACATCATTGTTATTGTTCTGTATAGTCAATATTAATTTAAAATTATCCACCTTTTCATATTTCTGTAACTGTTCATTGTTTTGTGCATTTTTGCATTTCTTTCTGGGATAAGATACCTGTCTCTATTTATTTTAGAGAACTTATGGCACTAAAAATTTTCCCATTTTTCTGGGATATATCTTTATCTCATCTTCATTTGTGAATGATATTTTAATTAGCTGTAGAATTCTAGGTTAACAAGTTTATTTTATTCTTACAAATCTTTAAAGTATATTTGCATTGGCTTCGGTATTCAGTCATTCCCTTTAAGAAGTCATCTGCCAGTCAAATGGTGTTTACCACCTATGGTTGTTTATTTTATAATTTACTCTGCAGTTTAACTATGGTACGCATAGATGTGTATGTATGAGTGAGTGTTTAATTCATCCTGTATTGGGTTACCAAAGCTTCATGAATCTGTGGGTTAAAGTTTATATATTTTGAAAAACATCTCTCCCCAAATAAAGCCTCTATCCATTCTCTCCCACGTTTTCCTATGAAAGTTCCAATTGCATAATTGTGAGGTCTTTTCAATGTTTTACAATTCCCTTGTGTTTTTCCTGTATATTCTTCTTTTTACTCTCTGTGTGATAGTTGAGGTTTTTTTTTTCATTTATTGTCCTGTACTCTATATCATGAATCCTGTCTTCTTTCATGTCTAACCCACAGTTAAACTCACAATTAAGTTCTTGATTTTGGATAATATATATTTCATTTTTATAATTCTTTATTTGATTCTTAATTAGAGGTTATGGTTCTCTGGTGAAATTACTTTTATTTATTTTCTCCTTTTTCTCAATTTTCTGGTTTACAATACTCTTTCTTGTTCTAAAGCCTTTTCCTGCTCATTCCAATATCAGAAATATCTATAAGTCTGTTTCCGTTTTCTTCTCTTTTTCCTGATCTTATCATGTGGCCCTGTATTCTAGCATATCTTGTAACTATTTCATAAATGTGGGTCATTTTGTATGGTAAATTTTAGATCAGACAGATGATGTTATCATACCACTGTTTATCTACTAAACTGATAAAGCAGAGGCTGACCATTTTAATTCAATCAGTAACTTATCTGGGTTTGCAAGTTTCCATTTACTTCTACTATGCCCCTTCCTTAGGCCTTCCAAGCTTTTTGCTTAGAGCTTCCTGTGCTCATTAGGGAACTTCACCTTACCAGTCTTAAACTCTAATCTTTACGAATTCAGTACAGATAACTAAAAAAATTCCACTCTATTTTGTGAAGGGCTTTCTGCTTTTCTTAGCATATTGCCTGTATAGCTTCTTTATTAGGCAAGACCCTCAAGTCTGCTTTTTTGTATCTTCAGCCCTATTGAAATTGCCAAAGCTCTATTGTTTTTCTTGTCCCTATATGCCAGCTCTCTGTCTGGGCAAATGCCACATTCTCAGACTCTTGCTCTGTGAGTAGATTTGGCAAATGCCCCAGAGGATAAATGGCTGCCTTGCTTTGGCTTATCTCTCTGAGTTTCTCTCCTCTCTGAAATCTCCACTCCATGAGAATTCATTGCATCAATAGTTCTCTAATGACTTTCAACATAATATGTTTGTATTTTTATCTGGAATTTCTTGTTGTTTTTAGCAGGAACATTAATCCACTACAAGCAATTCCATCCTACCCAGAAGGAAAACTCAGATCTTTCCATTTTGTTACTTACAATGAACATGAAACCCTTTAACAAGTGATACTACACTACTTTTCTTTAACACTACATGTAAACCATTTAATCTCATTGAACATTAACTGTAATAACTGGCTAAACTTATTTCAAAATATTGGGGTTAAATAGGTTTCACCTTAATATTTCAATAATTTTTTTCTAGCCTCCAAATTGCCGATTTTAGTGCTTTATCATTTCTTGTCTTTCATCTCATTCAAACCTTGAAATCACAATATTTATGGAATCTAGAGAAAGATGTGTTTTTAAGTGCTAGGTAAGGAAACACATGGAGAATGTGATCCATCACTAGCTGACCACAGGTTTCATCATCTCCTGCTTATCACTGCAAATATACTCTGGTTACAGTCTGACTCTTCATGTCTTGGTGCACTGCTGATCACTGTTCCAGTGGTGCCCTAAAGGTCCGGATTGTTACAAAGACCACAAAATGTTTTTCAAAGGTAGATGGTTCCATTGCAGAGTAATCACAGGTCAGTTTGTGTCCCTGCTTTATTTCCCAAGGTTAATTATTTTAACTTATATTCAGTTGTTAAGCCTTTCCAAAAGCTCTCACATAGTATAGCAGAATAGAAAAAATTAAGTAAGACCTCCCACTTCAATCATATAATATTCCAGAACGAAGCTGCCTCCCAAGACATTCCTGCACCAACATTGAGAGTAGGCCACAGGCTCAGACTCTGTCCTTGACTGATAGTACATTTGTCATGTGGGTTGATGATTGGTTCTCAACATTTGGAGCAGTCTTGGGAAACAACCTGATTCTGGAACATCATGACTGATATTTTTTTAAGCCCACAACATTCGGTTTTGTTGAGCAATTAGAGATAATATGGAGAAGTATACAGCATATAATAGGTATTTGATAAATATTAGTGCCTTCTCAATTTTTTTTCTTTCTTTCCTCTTTTTATTTTGTTCCAATAAAACAGGCAGTTTACATTGTTTTATCTGTTTGTTTTTACTATCAGTAACAGACATTAAGAGGTCTTTATCTATGTGTATAGTCTGCATGGTAATATGCTCAACATTGAATATAAAAAAAGACATTTATAGCATGGTGTTCATCCTTAAGGATCTTTCAGTCTAGGTGGAGAAGTTTTTGTTTACAAACAGATTACAATAATACAAGATAGAACCTAGCATATGTTAAGTTAAAAGATGCCTGAAGTTTTTGATCAACCTACTCATGGGCAGTAATTACTATTACAATTATAGCTATTATTTGTAATTCCTATTACAAATTTAAATTTTATAATAAATAATGCTTCCTTTTGTATTGGCTCCTAAGAAGATAACAATGAAATTTGTTGTTTGTTTCTAGAATTGAATAAGAATTATACCTAAGAATATATATATATTTACTAAACTAATTCTGTTTTTTTATTTTCAATTTTTTAGCTCTCCCTTAACTGAAGTCTTTATATTTTGCTTCTTTACAAACATGTAATTCATGTTGAAACCATGTTTAGTCATGCGATGTCCTTACGTACTTTACAAATAATTGAGAGAGTTTCATAAATATAATTTTCTGTATGAATTGGAAAACAGTAATTTTTTTCTCTATCCATTTTTGGAACAGTCAAATGAGATGATTAAAATAAAAGATTTCTAAGAACTCATACACCTACTCAGCTTGACTTTGTGTCAGTCAATGAAATGACACAAAATTGCTACTGTGAACTGAGGTAAATCCAGAATGCAATCAAATATATTTTCTCTGAAAAAGTATTCAGAATAGAATCGCTTATTCTGATATCAAGTGGCTTGTATGGTAAAGTAAGTAGGAGATTAGAAGGAAAATGCATGAAGGCAAAATTCTGCAAAGAAGTTTTCATTAGATACATATCCCTCAAAACAAGATAATGCATCAATAAAACCAAAGCAAACAATTCATAGATAAAAGAGTGAAATAGAAAGTGCCATTGTGTTAGTCACAATTTTTAAGAAAGGACTTGTAGTCAATTAACAAGATTATTTAGTTTACTGTAAGAGTATTGAAAACACTTTGGAGTTATTGCTTTGACTATCAACTTTAAAGATTATATATTTGCATCACCATGTTTTCTCTAATGAGGGGAAATATTTTATTTATAAATTATCTCACATGATATAAACTAGTGTAAAATAAGATGGACAGAGCTGTGTAAAAACGAAAACCTATTCCAATTTCCTCTCTCTGCCTGAAGAGTTGGACCATGGCAACAAACAACCCCCTAAATCAACATGGATAAGAAAATCACAGTTCATGTTTTACTCATGTAATACTGCAATGTGGGTATTGGGCAGGTAGCCTTTCAGGTGGTGGTTTAAATTTCGAGGTTCCTTTTGCACTGTGGTTCTGCTAACCCAAGGCCTCAGAGTCAGGAAAAGGGGTTGGGAAGGCACACCCATTCTGTAGGTAATATATGGAGAGACAAAACAGAAGAAATGTGAAAGGAAAGGAACACACTCTGAGAGGATTTCTAAAATCCAGAATAAAGGAGAAATCAAGTAGGTAATGCAGAAATCAGGATGGTAAGACACAATGTTTTTAGTAAATCTGAGTTGTCATGTATGGCATCTGTCCATGTTTTGGGTACATAAGAAAAAACAATGCTACCAAAAGCTATGGCACATTTCTTTTGATAAAATCATTTGTAAGAATATGCAATTTTAGAGCTTTTAAAATGTGGGGAAAAAAAAAAAAAACTACAGGGAAGCAGATTTGGCTCACCTGATAGAGCATCCACCTACCATATAGGATGTCCAGGGTTAAAACCTAGGGCCTCCTGACCCATGTGGTGAGCTGGCCCATGCACAGTGCTGATGCGCACAAAGAGTGCCATGCCACACAGGGGTGTCCCCTGCGTAGAGGAGCTCCATATGCAAGGAGTGCGCACCGCAAGGAGAACCGCCCTGTAAAAAAAAAAAGTGCAGCCTGCCCAGGAGTGGTGCCACACACATGGGGAGCTGATGCAGTAAGATGACACAACAAAAAGAGACACAGATTCCCAGTGCTGCTGACAAGAATGCAAGCAGACACAGAACACACAGTGAATGGACACAGAGAGCAGACAATGGGGGTGGGGTAGGGAAAAGGGGGAGAAATAAAAATAAAATAAAATAAAAATAAAAAGAAGGGTTACTGCATTAAAAAAAATGATCTTGTGGTTGTTGGTGTTTAAAAAAAAACTACACTAATAATTTTTGAATAGATGAAATATGGTAAAAAGTTATCTGGAGAAGTTCTTCCTCTCCTGGTCCATCAGCCATCAAAGCAAGAGGGCCAGTAAATTAAATAGCCTCACAACTGGCTAATTATCACCAAGACTGAGAGAGATACTTAATCTGTTCTGTTTATCTCTTCTTTTAAAGTTTTTGTTGTTGTTGTTTTTATTTTGTCATTTTGGTGAATTTGATCTATATACATATACAGTAAATTATTCTAGGTTTTGTGCCTACAGACTTCTACTCTAAAAGCTTTGTATAAGTATTTTCTAATCCCTGAATAGAGGAATTTTAAATCTATCTCGTCATGTTCTTCCCCTTGAGTAAAAGCAAATAATACAATAAGTTTATATGGCAAATTTATGTCCTTTCTTTTTAAATAAAGCCTACAAATAAGCACACTATTTTAACATTTTCCATGATAAATGAATTTAAATTCCTTAATTATATGTGCCAATTTCTCAACTTTTTAAAATGGGGAGCACTGGTCTCGATTTTCCAATTCAGTTTAATTTTTAGTTAGTTCATGATTAGAGAAAAAGGAACATGAAAATCTTATTGTTGAGACAAGTTGGGGGAACTGAAATACAGAACATTATTGCTGTCATTACTGCTACTATTAAAACCGAAATGAATGAGCCATCAATCAATAAACATATATTTCTGAATATATACATGATGAATATGAACTCATTATAACCATATGGGCTCCAGGGGTCAAAATCATTACAAAATTACTTGGAGATATAACAAATGTTTAGAAATTCAGCATTCTATTTTGTTGCCAAAGTATGTTATTATTGCTCAGATTAATCAGATCTTAGCACATTATAACAATATTAGTAATCATCCAAGTACATTATCATAACAAATACACTGCTATATAAATCTTTTAGGGTACAGTTTCAGTGTCAGAAAATTTGAGGATTGGAATGGCCCTGAGAAATATCTGATAAAGCACAATCCTCCACCTAGTGCTTCAATCACTCTTGTCTTGTTTTGGCTCTGAGTTTTTTCAACCACTGATTGATTACTTTCAGAAAATGGGAACTCACTATTTCTAAGAACAGGTTTGTTTAATTGTTGAATAATTTAATCATTAGGAAAATCATCCTATCTTCCTCTTTTCATTTCGCACCAAATAGAATCATACATACCTTCTAAGAGTATAATAATTACTAAATAAAATTATTCTTCTGAAGGGTTTTGTAGAGTCCTAGAACATAATAAGTGATCAATAAAAGTCATCCTTTATAACTTTAAATTTCCTTCTACCCAACTTTCAATTGGGGAAGTTCTGTTTACCTTTAGCATTTCGTTTAATAGGTACTTCCTTCCATAAGTCCTTTCAGTCACCTGATACTGGATTAGTTAAGTTCCCATTCCTTGGGATACTTATAGCATGTTGTACTTCCTACCATCACATCATATATTTTGTTGTATCCCACTTACTATTCTATGTGGAAAAGATTTTGTCCTATTTTCTGCAGTTTTTCCACTTCCTAGCCCATTATTTGTCATGCAGTAGATGGTAAATATAATTTTTTGAATGAGTGAATAAAATACTCATTAAATGTTTCAAGTATGCAGTGGTTTGAAATTGTCTGTATCCCAGAAAACATATTCTTAAGTATATTCCATTCCTGTGGCTAAAAACCTATTGTAAATAAGACCTTTTGATGAGGTTAATTCAATTAAGGTGTGTCCCACCTCATATTTGATGGATATTCCTCTTATTACTGAATTCATTTATAAGAGAAAGAAATTCAGATATATATAGAGAAAGCCATGGAAGCCAGAAGCTGGAATCAGCAAAACCTGGAAGAGAGGAAAGAAAACAGCCTATGAAGCCATATGCCTTGCCATGTGATAGAGGAGCCAAGGATCATCAACAGCCAGTTTTTGAGAAGAAAGCATTACCTTAATGATACCTTGGTTGGGACATTTTCCCAGTTTCAAAACCATGAGTGAATAAATTCTCACTGTTTAGCCAAACTCATTTCCCTGGTATTTACTTTGAGCACCCAAGGAAATTAAAACAGATTTTGGTACTAGGATTAGATTGCTGCAATTGCAAATACCACAAATGTAGAAATGGCTTTGGAATTGGGTAATGAGTAGATGCTGCAAGATTTGTGAGGTACTTGATAAAACAGGCCTACATTGCTTTGAAGTCACTGTTGGTAGAATTATGGATGCTAAATTTACTTCTGATAAGGCCTCAGATGGAAATGATGAATTTGTTATTGGAAAATGGGGAAAAGGCAATTCTTGTCTTAAAGTGGTAGGGAATTTGGCAAAATTGAGTACTGATGTCAGATGGAAGGTAGAAATGGAGACTGATGAACTTGGATATTTTGCTGAGGAGATTTCCAGGCTAAATGTAGAAAGTCCAGCCTGGTGTCTACTTTCAGTTTATCATAAAATGTGAGAGGAAAGGGATAATCTGAGAACTGAACTCCCAAGCATAAAGAAACCAAAAATTGATTTTTCAGAAAATTCTGAGCCTCCAGAAAGTGAGTCCCAGATGTGACACTTTGAAGTTGGAAAGACCTCAGAAAATTATGTTCTTAGAGTTAATCCATTCCTGTGGGTGTAAACCTCTTGTGGGTGGGACCTTTTGATTAGGTTACTTCCATAAGGTATGGCCCAGGTGGATCATTATATTCTTACAGGAGTTCTTTATAAATGGAAAGAATAAAAAGAGAGAGATAGAGATTAAGCCACAGAAGGAAAGAGAAAGACACAGGAAGCCAGTACTTGAAAGCAATGAATCCTGGAAAAGAAGGAAGAGATTAGAACATGCCACCATGTGCCCTTCAATATGAGAAAAGAGCCCAAGACTGCTGGTAATTGGTCTTTGGGGGTAAAGCATTGCCTGATGATGCCTCGATTTAGACATTTTTCTCAGCCTGGAAACTTTAAGCTTGAAGTCTAATAAGTCCCATTGTAATGCCAACCCATTGCTGGTATATATAAGTCCCCATTGTAATGCCTACCCATTTCTGGTATATTGCACTTCAGCAGCTCACAGACTGGAATACCAGAGAATAGTGCTCCATGTGAGGATTTAAGTGGACATGGAACCAGTCAGAAATTTCCATGCCAGTCAGGCTCAGAGATGCAGTTATCCAGGAAGGATCTGTGGAAAGTACTACAGTCAGATGATTTGGGCTCCTCTGTACTATATATAAAACCAACAATTTTTTTAATGAGATCTGTACGTATGGAAACACTATCAGCCTGTACTAAAAGGGACAGAAAAGGAAAAGATTGAAGGAAAACTCACTTCACGGACAGAACAATGGAAGTTGAGGTCTGAACCAAAAACATCTTCTTGGGCTATGAGAGTGGGCCCACCCGTGCATATGGAACAGGTAAGTCTACTACAACACTTGGAGAGAGCAAGTCTTCCTCCCCATTGTTCATGAAGAATGCTGCCACCCCAGTGTCCAGAGAGAGTAGACTGTGGAGAGCCTGGCCACCATTCGAGGGCTCAGAGTAGGTGGATCCTGTGACCCAGGGATTGTGGTGAGTATGGGCCCCATCTTGATTTTGGAGAAGGTGGAACCTTCCCTCCATTGTTCAAGTAGAGCATGGCTGCTGAGTAAGCAAACACAAGGGGGAGGTAGATACCACTCTGTAGCAGTTTAATATTACTGATCAATTCCAAAAATAAATATTAAATTATGCTTGTAATCTGATCTGTACTTGGGCATGATTGAATTATGATTAGGGTGTTTCGTCACCACCCCTTGGTGGGTGGGGACTCACAGATAGAAGGCATGGCAATGAACAGAGTTGAGGGTTTCTGATGCTGGAGTTTTGATGTTGGAGTTTGATGCTAAAGACTTAAGCTGGAGCCCTAGGAAGTAAGCTCATAGAGGAAAGAGAAGCCAGCCTCAGGAAGAAAGGAACCTGAACCCAGAGAAAAGTAAGCCCCAAGAATGTAGGAACCTAGGAAGCCTGAACCCTAGTGGATATCAGCAACCATCTTGCTCCAAATAGACTTTGGGAGGGAAGTCACTTCTGCTTTATGACTGGTATCTGTAAGCTCCTACCCCAAATAAATATCCTTTATAAAAACCAACCAATTTCTGGTATTTTGCATCAGCAACCCTTTGGCTGACTAATATATACTCCATCAGATCTGGAGGACAAAACAGCATGCCATAAATGCATCTCAGACCTTGAAGTAAGCCCTGCAGGGTTTCAGAATTGTTTAAAACTCATAAGCCATGTTTTTCTTCTAATTTCTCCCTCCTGGAATGGATATGTTTATCCTATACCTGTCCTTCCTTTGTATATTTTTAGAAGATAATCTGGCCTCTAGGTTTCAGAGGCCCATAGACAGTGGGGAATTAGGCCCCAGGAGAGACTTTGTACTAAGCATTGTTTCTGAAATTACTTGAGGTTTTCCGGATATTATGATGTAATGAATTTATTTTGCATATGGATATTGTGATGTAATGGATTTATTTTGCATATGGAAAGAACGTGCCTTTTTGGGCATCAGAGGGTGGAGGGTGTGGTTAGAAACTGTATATAATCCAGAAAAAATATCTCCTTAAATCCAATCCAATCACGTGGGTATAGATCCATTGTAAGTAAGACCTTTAATGAGTTCCCTTCAGTTAAAATGTGAACCTCCTCAATCAGGATGGTTCTTAATCTTAATACTGAAGTCCTTTATTATAGAATGCAGACAAAGAGAGAGAAAGCCACAGAAGCAAGACTCTGAAACCAATGAAACAGAAGAAAAGAGAGAGACTACTAGATGCTGCCATTTGCCTTGTCATGCACAGAAGAAGCAAGGATCACTGGAAGCCCATCTTTTGGAAGAAAGCATTGCCTTGAGGATGCCTTGATTTGTACAGTTTCCTGGTCTCAAAATGTGAGTGGATAAATTCCCATTGTTCAACCTGACCCATTTTCTGGTATTTGTTTTGAGCTGCCTAGAAAACTAAAACATCAGGTGAAGCAGTGACCATTATAAATATATAAGGAAAGGACACTTAATATGCTGAATAATACTCTACGGCATATAATATGACTTATTAGTGTTAGAGCTTAATTAGGGTCCCACATGTCCATATATCAGCAAATAAATATGAGATCATTTTGAAGTTAAGTAAAATTCAATATTACAGAAACATATAGTGGTTTGGAGGAGTGTAGTAAACAAAGTCAGTTTCCTCATTCTTTGATCTAGCTAGGATACAAAATGGCCCTTTAATATCCTTGGCTAGAGAACTTGTTCTTTTCTGGAATAATCCATTCTTCTACCATGCAAAAATGAATATTCACAATTTTATTTTGTAGATTTTTTTTTTTTCCCAGATCCAGTGTTTTCCTGAGTTCATGCATATCCCTTTACAAAATGGTTCTTGGTAGACACTAAAGAGGCTTTTGACTTTTATAACAAATATAACCCTTTGCATTTGTCTATGTTGATCTTGATAAGACAAGTACTTGATAAAACAAGATAATTTCATTTTTAGTCTTAAGAATAAGACAAAGTTTGTAAGCTTGTTTTAAGCTCTCACATCAGGTATAATATTTCCTTGTGACATATTTATATGTCTGATATCACTGGCTATTAAATGAATGTTTCTCAATCTCCATAACTGCTGGCAGGACTAGGCCCCATCCCCAGCCCCCATACCAGCCACAACCTGCTGAAGCCGCAAGTTTATTATTAAACCTACCCAATTGTGGAAGAGCAACGAACCGTTTATTCAGAAGAAACCGCGTCCAGTGACATAGAACAGGCCCCATCCTGGCCCTACATGTCCAGATAGTTCCTTTCCTCACAAGAATAGGCAAAGAAGCCACCCCACCCCACCAACCTCTCCCCACACCCCTAGAATTCACTGTCCCTAGCCCACCACCCCTAGCCTTCCCTATAGGTCCTGGGGTCTGACCTAAGCCCAAGCCCACTCCCACTGACTAAACATGTTCCCACCTATAGACATACTGTATAAATTCACGACTGCCTCTGCCGGAGATGAGCTGAAGTTTCTATCTTCAGTCCTCTTCCTGCTGGACTTTCTCAATAAATCTTTGCCTGCAATTGCTGGTCTCCATGTCACAATTGTCTCACCTCAAAATCTAACAGCTGCTTTTTCTGTCAGAAACTCTCCCATATTTTGCTTTCTTATAAAGATTCCAGCAAGCAATATATTTTATTTTTTTAATTTTTACTTTATTACTAATATTTGCATTAGTGAGGAATATTTATTTTTTTAGAAAAGATATAAAACTTAAATAGGCTTAAATAAAGGTTGACGGGAAGGTAGTCAATTCATGAAATCAGAAGAATCCTGTGGAGCAAATTTCTCTAAGATCTCTCATGGATGTTCTGCATCATCTTTATTTTCTCTTTCTGTAGCTTAGCTACTCTTCAGGGCTCTTTTGTTCTTGCTTTCCGTAATAATTGCAGATATATATCTTGGAGTTTCTATGTCACTGACTCTGAACCCCTAACTCTGCTTCATCTTAAAACTCCATTGCTCAACAACATCTGATTCAGTCTTTTTGTCACTTAGTTTATATCCTTGACAGAGAAAATCTGCAATTGATGTATATTTTGCTCTTTCCAAAAAGGCGGGGTCACATGGTCCTAATATGGACACACCGATCTATGACTGTGTGTTCTTAGGATTGCACCTCACACACATTCTGCTGTCATGACATACCCTTGAATTTTATGAAAAGCTAACGGACAAGGAAACTTTCTTATTAAATTCCTTTATATGTACCCCATTGAAAACTGTGGGTCCATTGAATAAGCAGTTCTGTTACCAAGTTAAAATGTTTTAATGAGGTTTAAATGATTTTTTTAATGGCATTTTTAAAAAGCAGAGGGAGTTGAATAGTTTCTAATCAGGGATTATTATATATGTGAAGCATTAGCTCTCTAATTTGTCCTTGTTGATGCATGGCGATACTTGATAGTAGATTCCCACATGTTACTTTTATGAGATATAAAATAAATACTGGACGACTTTAAATGTAAAGGAGCTTATATTTGAAGAGAATTAGAAAACAGACTAACATAAGTTTATCTTGGTTGTCTGAATCTCATCTAAAACTCATATTATCTTCATTCTGAGGCAAACATTATGTGTCTTAACATAGTTCTTCATCTTTTAAAACTAATATTCATTACATGCAGATAAGCATACCATATATAAATATTTATATATGGAAATTAAATTATTGCCTATATTTTACTTAATTGTGGTTTCCTCTTTTAGGTAACAATTTTGTTTCTCACCATAAAGAAGCTAAATACTTTAAGATTACAATAAACTACAGATGTACTTGGGATAGTAATGTGTACTCTTTTCCCCGCTTAGTGGTAGCACATACTGATTGGTAATCTATCAATTATAATTTAAGTTGGTATATATTATTGAATAAAGTAGTTTGGGTTTATTGGAATACTCATAGAACTCTTCCTGCCCTTGTTTTCCATAAAGTTGACTCTAGGGGCTCATAAATGTGCCCATTCACCCATTTCTGTCCCACACGATGACTGCCTAGTCCTTATTCCTAGTTGGGAAACTTTATAAGCTTTCCAATTATTTCTTCAGAGCCATTGCTCAAGTTCGTGATAGCTTTTTCATGGGTCCTTTACTTTCTGGTTTTGAAATTTCAGGAATTTATTCTCTTTTGTCTAATATTTAGAGTTAAAATAATATTCCACCCTCCCCTTAGGGATGTTTTGACAAATACAGGACAAGAAGGATCTGCATGCCCTTGACATATGCACCCAGAGCAGACATTGCTAACTGAATATGGCACTGTTTCTAGAAGGATCCAGACAGAGGGTCATAGGGCTTCTCAGCACAGCACTTCTATCAGCCCACTAGAACCAACAGGGGAAATGAAACCTCTTTTACAATCCTTGTCTTGGGAATTTTCCTTTTCCCCCAAGCCTTTGTACATAATAGGATTAATCTCCATAATGCCTTTCTCTTCTACCCTTGAAGACAGACTCTTAGCTAACTCCAGATACTGTTGCACCAAGATGTTTGAAGGAAAGGCTCAAAACAACTGTAGAAGAAATTGTTTCTGGGTAATACAGTAAATGTTCCCTGCAGATATTCTCTCTTCCATACCTAAAAACATAGCAATCTATAAAAATCTTTCTCATGGCAAGCTACACCAAGGGAAGGCTTTTGCAGAAATTACTCACAAATGGATTTTGCAAAGAAACAAACAATATTAGCAAAAAGCCAGGCCATGATACATACAATTTCAGAGCTCTAAGAGTTATTATAGAACATTTCTATATTTTAAAGATGGATGCTGAGTACCTGCAGACAAAGGCTAAAAATACTTTATTAATATATGGAAGCATTAAGCAACCAGTTCAGCCTGATATAAAGAAGCAACATTGTGATGGTTAGGCTAATGTGTCAATTTGGCCAGGTAATTGTGCCCAGCTGTTTGGTTAAGCAAGCACTGGGCTAACTGTTATACAAGGGCATTTATGAACTTTAGTCACCATCAACTTCAGTGCAATGGTAAACCACAGATAGCAGATTACATACAGGGACCTCTTCTATTTTTTAGTGTAACATTTTTTGGTGATGTATATATCTTCAAAAAATACAGTTTACAAAAATGATGTGGTGGGGGGTGGGGAGGGGGTTATATGGGAACCTCTTATGTTTTTTTTTTTATGTTTTTTAATGTAACATTCCTTGTGATCTATTAACTTTAATTTAAAAAATTAAAAAAAAATAAATGAAATTGCCCTTAAAAAATAAATTAATAATTAAAAATAAAAGGTTTGGTATCTTTTTTGATAAAAAAAAAAAAGATAGTGGATTACAATTACTTCAGCCAGGGAGATTGCCATCCGCAATGAATCACGCTTTATCCAATCAGTTGAATACCTTATATGGAGGGAGGAGTGGTGAGGGGTGGGGTATATGGGAACCTCATATTTTTTTAATGTAACATTAAAAAAATAAAGACAAAAAAGGGGGGGGGGAGTGATTCCAGCATTGAGTGAGAATTTCCCAGCTTATCTTTGGACAGTCAATGTCTCCCAGAACTCATTAAGGACCTTCAATGGGTTTTCATTGGAGACCCTGATTGCAGCCTACCTGCGGAACCTGGACTTGTGCAGGTCATATGGGAGACTCTGATAAAATCTCTTACTATTGACAGATATCTCTTGTTGATTCTGTTTCCCTAGAGAACCCAGACTAATACATACATAATACAGGAAGGAGACACCAAAGCAAGATGACCAGAGAGGGAGGCTGAGAACAAGAATCAGGGCAAGCATACATTCCCCTGGTGTATCCTAAATAAGAGTGCTACCAACTTCCTCATCAGGAAAGATGAGTGGCTAACATGAGAACCATATCGTATTTACAACTTTTATTTTACACTTACATTATATAACTAGATCACCAGCCAATATCTTAAGAGTTTTGTAAATATTAACTCATTTGATCTTCTTAATCAAAGTAGATATTATGATTTTCCTCAATTTTTAATGAGGTGAAGTTATGGCCATGCTGCCTTCTATTATTTACAGTTTGGCAAATTTTTAAAATGTGCTCATTTTTCTTCTTAACAAATTGTTTGGAATTTATTCCTTAATGGAAGTAAAGTCCCTTGTTGGAACTCTGATAAAATACCAAGTGCAAGAATCATTTCAAAGCATATTTCAAAATCTAGTATTCTAGCATCAATCCATCACAAGCCTATAATAAGCATTTACTTATATATTATACTTAAATATTTATAAACCATGACATTTATACATAGAAATATTTATAACATCATTAAAATAATGAAAAATTGTAGAGAATGAAATGCTCAATAATTGTGAAATTGTTAAATAAATCATATTAAATAAATGACTAAATTTTCGTCAGTTTGAATATGAGCTGCCCAAGTCTGCACATATGTATTGGTGTGTTTTATGTTTTGTGGGGTTTTTTCCTTTGCTTTTCTTCTTTTTCTTTTTCTTTTTTTTTTTTTTTCTTTTGGTTTCTATATGTCTATATGCACACTGATTGGTGTTCTCTGTGCTTCTTGAATCTGTAGTTTGGTGCCTGTGATTAATTCTGGAAAATTTTTTTTGCAATTTTTTCTTAAATATTTCTTCTTTCCATATATGAGCCTGTCAAAGGTGTCATTTCTAGCATTTCCATTTGTTTTTTTCTGATAGTTTCAATGTTGTTGCTGAAATACCCATCTAATTTTGCATGTTAGTCAACTCTTCAGTTAGAGTCTTGAACATCTTAAACATAGTAATTTAAGTCATTGTCAAATAGTTCTAGCATCTATATCATATCTGAGTCTGGTTCTGAGAATTGTTCTAACTCTTGAGAGTGTGTTGTTTTTTCTTGCTTTTTTGCTATGCTTGAGAATAGTTTGTTGAAAGTTGGACATGACATGTAAGATAGTAGAGACAAGACAAAGGTTAATACTTTTTATGCCTTTTCTTTGGTACATCTTAAGTGCAGGTACAGGGGATTGCCTTACTCTAGTTAGGAGTTGGGCTGAGTTTGTGCATTTAAATGCCAATAGCACTAACATGTTTAGGGTGGGGAACGCTTGACAGAACAATGTCTGTTTGATTCTGTGTTTTAGTTCTTGTCTTTACTGTGCTTCCTAGAGGGCTCTGTATGCTTTAGTCTTCCTCTATCCTCACAGCAACATTCTGCTCGGACCTGTCATTCAAATTCTTTGGTATGGGGATTAGGGTAGTTTCCTATCTTCTGATTAAGCATGTGCCCTGTCTCTGTGTCATAGGAGGTGTGGCCTTCTCAGTTCTGTTCTGCAGTCAGTCACTCCATTTCCTGCCTAAACTCAGTCCTGCCAGTGGAATTCCTTCTCTTTCTCAGTTTCCTTTCAGGGGCCCAGCTGCTAGGAGTGTCTACCAGTGCCCTCAGTCTAATGTTTTGGGCTTTTCCCCAAGCCATTCCCCATGTCCCCCTCACACAGATTAAGGATTTTTGTTCTTTCCAGAGATAGACAAGAAGGATCCTAGCAGAGTTTCTTACCTTTCCCTCTTGCCAGCTGTTCCCCTCCTTGAGATCTGAGCCAAAATAAGAACTCTCCCAAAGCCCTTTCACTTTATTTAAGTGTGCACTCAGTTAAGTCCATGGATAAAGAGCCTGCTAGTGTTCAGATACCCTAACTCTGCCCTATACCCTCCCCTCTCACATATATACACTGGTTTCTGTAGACCCCAGAGGTTTCACAGTGTCCTGCTAATACCTTGGTGTGGCAGTTTCAGATTATTTATGAATCCCCAAAAAAGAGAAAAATTATGTTTTTAAATGGGTATGTTCCTCTGGGTGTGATACCCTTGGATTGTATTCAATTCAAAGGTTTTACATTCGCTTGATAAAAGATTAGGACTTTAATTTGACCACATCAGTAGGGTGTGACTCAGGGTTGAATCCCCACCCCCTTGATGGGTTAAATGGACACTCACTCAAGAAGATACATGGGAAGAGAGAGCTCCATAGACACAGAAGAGGAGAGAACTTTGATCCTGCAGCCCTCTGGCGAGATGAGGCTTTTGCCTGATAGTTTGTAGCTGAAGATAACAGAGCAGCTGAGAAGGCCCAAGAGACCAGGCAGAGATCACCCGTCATCTTACTTTAATGTGGGGCAACAGACTTTGATAAGAAAGCAGCTTTGAGTTGGATTCTTTAGGACCCTGTAACTGTAAGCTTTTACCCCCAATAAATACCCTTTATAAAAGCCAACAGATTTCTGGTACTTTACCTCTTTGGCTGACTAATACACTTGGTCTCTCACTGATTTATCAGCTATTCTAGGAAAACTCTTCATGCAGAAGTCCCCTCCCTCTCCCTATAGGTATCATCCTCTCTTAGCTTTTGGGCTAGGCATTTGTTCTGTGGATTCCACTCTCTGAAGGTTTTTTTTTTTTTTTAATCATGTATTCAACTTTAGTTCTTCTCTTTTTTGTTTTTGTTGTTGTTATAAGGGTGGGAGTGAAGCTCCTTCCAGCTCTCTATATCCTAAATTAGAAGCCAGGAGCCCAGCTGCTAAATTTTTATTTTTAAAGTATTTGAAAATAACGAAAAGATGTTTATATCACAATATAAAATAAAATTAATTGTAGCAGTAATTCTAAAATGTGAGATCCAAAACTATAATCATATTTTGTTCAAGAAAAAATCCCAAATTCACAGTAAATATGCCCAAATTTCCAAACTACATAAATCAGGTGTGAATGTTTCTTTCTTTGAATCTTCTATTTTCCCCATTATTCATAATTAATACACATCATTAATTTCTTAAAATAATTCTTCAGATTATGAGAGAGTCTAAACAAACCTGTTTCTTCATATTCAGCACTTTTAATATTTCTGAATATAGAACATCTTCATTCATTAGGTTTGCTAGCTAATGGACCAGTGTTTGGCCTCTTGCTGCTTTAGCCTAATGTATCTAAGAAAAGACACAAGCAGATGGGGAAGCAGCTAACCCACTCAGACAAGAATGAGCCTTCAGGGACATGAGGACTTGGGCTTCAATTTGGGTTTAACCCACTTCATTCTATTATCTTTTCTCTGTCATAGACCAGAAGAACTGATGGTTTCCTGTGTGGAGGTAGGTGCTTTCCTGAGCTATCTTAATGGCATGTAGAGTATAGAAAGTATGGTTTCATTCACACATTTATTCAATTTACCAAACATTAGTTGAGACCTGTGCCTTATTCTGGAGTTCGGAGAGAAACTCATGGTTCTTCCCTCAGAGAGTTTTCAGCCTAATAAATTAAAATCTTTGGGCTGTTCATGTGCCAGCTGGACCCTGAATCTCAATATAGTTGCAACACCTAGTTCATTGGTCTCACCCAGGACAACTAACATGGAGGTGATGATAGACAAATACCATAGAAAGGAACCAAGAAAGTCTACATCTACAAGCAAGAGAGTCCCATACATCAGCCCAATGAGATTACAGCCCTCTCTCAATTAGAGGTGGGGTGGACATCACTATCCCAGAACCCTCAGGCAAATGAACTATGGACTAAAGTAGACTTACTGGTATTCTACTGTAGACTTATTGTGATTCTAGAAATGGAAGAAATTATATCATTAATGTGGCAGCAGTGGCCACTGGAGGTGCTGAAGACAGGTGTAATATGGCAGCATTTTTGAGACTTGGGAATTGTCCTGAATGACATTACAATGACAGATACCAGCCATTATAAATCTTGCCATAACCTACAGAATTGGGTGGGAGAGAGTATAAACTACAACGTAAACTTTAATCCATGCTTAGTGGCAATGCTCCAAAATGTGTTCATCAATTGCAATGAATGTTCCTCACTAATGAAGGATGTTGTTAATGTGGGAAAATGTCAGAGGTGTGGGGAGAGGGGCAAATGGGAATACCTTATATTTTTTATGTAACACTTGTATAATCTAAGTATCTTTTTTAAAAATTAAGAAAATAACAAAACAAAACAAACAAAAAGCATATTAATACATCAGTGGAGCCAAGAATACAAGGGACAGTCATAGAATACAGGAAAGAAAGACTATTCTACCTACAGGGGCCAGTGGTTTCTACAGGGTCTCACACATGAGGAGAGAGGTAATGGAGTCTTGAGCTCATGCTAAAAGAAGACAGGCATGCAAGGCAATGCAAACAGCATGAAGAAAGGAAAGGAGGTATGGAAATCAGACATGTACCTTGCAGTAACTGATGAGCAGGGGATGGTAGCCATAGCTGAGGGGACATAGGCCAGATAGGAGAAAGATGGGGTGCTATGTCTCAAAGCACAATGTTTAGCCTGTAGAAGATAGAGTCATGTAAGGGTATCAAGCAGAGTGTAACAGGCATTGATTTGTGTTTTAGGAAGGAGAGAATGTATGCCATTTCCTGGTTCACATCAACAGCCATTTACCAAATAACTCCTATAATCTGCATTAAGAGTTTAAAAAACAAATTATCTGTCTTCAAAGGAACTTGTAAATAGTAGACCAACCAAAATGTAAATATAGTAATGCAAGGTAGTAAATGCTATAATTGGGATAAGTGCAAAGATCTACCAGAATATAGAAGAGGAAGAAATTTAACTTTGATAAATTTAGGAAAGTTGGAGGACATATTTTAAGGAAAACACACAATAATCTTTGGGTAAGAAAATTGTCTATTACACGAAATATTGTGACAATAATTCTAATTCTTGGATATAAAAGTGTGATGCCAATTGTGGTATAATCAAATATGGATATATTAATGTAAAATTTCATATATACAGATTCTACTGTACACTTTCAAGAGAAAAATGATGGGAGGAAATAAAGTCAGTGCTTATTGTGATGTTTTAGAAACATCTTAATGTTTCCAGCAGATAAATATGTATGTTTAACCAAAAGAGAAAGTGAGAGTCCTAAAGAAAATTCTTGAATATTACCCAAATTGCTAAGATATTTGTCTGACAAATCCCAGGAAGGGATGATTTTAAAGGAATCTGGAAGTTTTCAACATGATTATCATTTGTGTACATACATTTGATAGGATTAAGTCTTTCTGGAACATTTTATCAGACTTTTTGAGCAATGCATTGATCTTCGCCACTTAACAATTTTTATTTTTTCCCCTCAACTCTACCATGTTACCTAACACACTGAGTTTCTGCTAGGAAGGCTCAGCAGCAGCTTACATTATAAAGGGCTAAAGGTTTTTCAAGGGCTTATTTTTGTGTTCTTTTAAAACTGAACAGCTTGTGGAGGCAAAGGAAAGGTGTATGCCAGTGGATGATTGCTAAGTAGTCTGGTTTCCTCATGTTTATTGTGGTTTCTTCTACCTCACTGAATGCATGTTGAAATAAAAAGTTTTACCTACATGACCTTAATCATCTGTGAGGATTTTCTCTAGTAGCACAAAAGTATATTTTTATTTTTATTTTGGTAACAAATCCTTAAGTTTTCTATTTATGAGGAAAAGCACTGTGATTTCTCCAGAGGCTCTTGGAGCAGAGGATAACTACATAGATTTGGCAGTTAAAAAGTTATTGTGGATCAATGGAAAGACTTTGGGAATGATGGCAAAACCAAAGGCAAAATGTTGAGTGGCCCTGAGGGGTGGACAAGGCTTGTTAATCCTCCCTCCAACTTTCCATGATACTGTGACATGCAAGAAATCCAGGTCCCTTCTTTTGAAACATAATTACTCATGGTCGGCCTTGGGACAGAACATCTGTGCTTAATTTCTTGGGTAACCCATAACTACTCAGGGGTTCTCAAGTCTATCTATACATGAGATTCACCTGTGTTTTTTTTTTTTTTTTCCAGAGGATGTATCAGGGATTGAACCAGGACTGCACACATGCGAAGCAGGTGCTCAACCACTCAGCAACACCTGCTCACCCGCTCAGCTGGGAAGCTTTTAAAACTCTCAGTACCCACACAATACCTCAGTCTAATTATATCACAATCAATAGGGATAGGGCCATTGATTTTATATTTTATAAAATGGAATAGTTTGGATGTTCCTAAAGACCCCTTTCAACTCAAAGTCATTCTGCCTCAAAGGATGGGGAATTAAGGTATTTATTTAAGATCTTCCTCAGTGGAAAAAGTCTGTTTTAAGGTTCCATGATAAAATGGAGAACAAATAACCCTCCCAAGGATGTGTGCCTGAGCTCTTTTCCAGAATGTAGAGAATTTTGCGTCATGCTGAGACTTCCATTCTGACAGCAAAAGAGCAGAGGAAGCCACCAATACATTGCTAATTCACCTATCCATATTTTTTCTGCCAGGACAGATCTCATCATCATCTTAGCTTCAGCACTCTTCCTCCTAGAGTTGAAGTCAGGAAAGAGGCAGGTCCTGGAAATGCTGGGCTTCAGCTACAGGAGGTGTTTATAGAAAAATTCATGACTGTGGCTACTGAAGCTGATCTAGAAGATGCCAAGTGCAGGAAGGTAAGTCTGAGCAATACTGAGGTAGGGAAAAGAAGGTTTAAAAGTGCTAGAAGGAAAAATCTGAAAACAAAACATGAGTAATCAAGGCCCTGAAGCCAGAGATGAAATGGATACCTGTTGGCAAGAAATAGGCCACAAGGGAGTAAAGATCAAGCACAACTAAACAGACACTGAAAAGCCATTAATGAGATATTGGCTCAATCTAGGAATACACTGAAGGGACCCCAACCTTCCCAATTGTGAGTGGTTTGGTGCACTCTTGCCAGAATAATGTCATGGCTTTGAAATAACAGATTTCTTTCCATGGGCACATATATAGACATCAGTTGGCTATTTTATCCCTGGGCTCCTAGCACTTACTGGTCATAGCAGACACTTGGAAATGGACTGTTGGAGCCTATTTTTCATATTGTGCCTTTACCCTTATATCCTTGTAACTCCTCTTTGAATTATGATTCATCTTTCTTTTCACATACCATCAAACATAATCTTTCACAAATTTGAAGCCCTGGATAAATATTTTGCTTCCAATGTAATAATAAATTTGGGGAAAGCATTTCAATCGGTGGGAAATCTAAGGAAAAATGAGTGGCCAAATGAAAGAAAATCATAAATGGGTTAAAGTGGGGCTGGGTTAGCAGCCTCTCTTCTTTACTCACATGAGGCCATGTGCACGTAGCTGTCATTGGGGTTTGCTTTTGATATTATAGTCCCCTGTTTATGGATCCATTGCCTCCACTACTCTGAGGGCTTTCAGAGGGCAGGATCTGAGCACTCTTATTTTTAATCAAATATATACTATGCTTCAGAGAAAATTGAGATTATTAGAATAGGAATGTCATTGGATGTCAATATTCAGGCTTGCAAAATTGGCTCTTGGAGCTCATTTAGAGATAACAATTGCAAAGTCCAACTTTTTTACACTAAGAGTCAAGTGTATATGAGAAAAGGGTTGTTTAGATTTTAGAGTCTCCCTCTATAATATCATAACAGAATCTGGAGACCTAAAGAATATGTCAATAACAAACCATTCTATGTAAAAATACAGGCTGAAGCTATGAGAAGCTTTCCCACCTCTGGAAAAATTAGCTAAACTATCAAAAACCTGGTAGGAGGAAAGAAGATTAGAGAGGATTAATCTTGAAAGCCACAAGTCTCTAATAAACACTCATCAGAGCCCTACCACTCCTCTTCAGTATAAGGCCTGAAGACAGCATGAGAGCAGGACAAATGAAATCCCTAGATATTATGGGAATCCCATAGCAGAAAGACACTAGGTAAGCTTTCCAAGGAATAACCAAAAGGACTTTAATTCTTACAGGAGTTCTTACCTCTAATCAACATGGCATAGGAACCATAGATTAATAGTGACTGGCTGAGGAACCATTTAGGCAATTTGATCTGAGAGTGGTCTCACAGAATCCATACAAACCTGTGTTGTTTGGGGAAGTTGATGAATTCCATCCATCTCAACCCTCCTTATGTACAATGATGATTGGAAGTGGGCCAGTGGTCTCAAGGAACCAATGTGGTCCTGACAAGAAAGTTGAGGAACTTACAGAGTCCTTGATTCTATGAGAGTTTGGGGTCAGTCCCATAAGGAGAAGCCAGATACGTCTACAAGTGAGAACAGAAGCCACCATCCAAAATAGAACTACAGATTAAACATTAGCTTGTTAAACCATCATCCAGAGCCAAGATAATACCTGATACCCTTAGAAGTAAAAAAGAGAAGGCAAGGGCTTTGAATTTGATGGAATAGTTTCCAACATGGAAGCTACTGAATGCTAAACTGAGGGCCTAAAATACTGAAATTGACACAAATCCTTGCAGAGATAATTTTTAAGCTAAGACCTGCTAAAGCCAGGCTAAAAAAGAAAAGAAGAAGAAGGAAAAAGAGGACAAAGTATGTCCCAGGTAACAGGAATTGGACAAAGTTTTAGAGTTTTGCACTGCACACAAGAGGTCAAAGTCATCCTGATCTCAGCTAGAGAAGGGATTACAGAAAACACAAAAATCAAAGCCTAGAGACAAAGGAAGGATTTACTAAACTTTTGAATTCAAAGGAATCATAGTATCTGCTACCAGAGGCTGGTACTTAGTACATAAAATTGCTTCATTTTAACCACTTTTCAAACCTTCTCTGTGAAATGCTTTTGGAAAGTCTGATGAAGAAAGTCAATATATTTGCAGGACTTAAGGGACTCTTCTGGCAAAGTTGTTCTATAAATGACTTGATGGTAAACATTTTTAGTTTTGTGGGTCATAAGGTTTGTGTCACAACTAAGAATCTCTTGTAGGCCCAAGCCATCCAGAGACAATATGTAAATGAATGGTATGGCTGTGTTCCAATAAAACCTTATTTACAAAAATAGATATGGGTGGGTCAGATTGGACCCACCATCATAGTTTGCCAACCCCTGTAAAATCCATTCCTGGGCTAAACAGGAGAAACAGAGAGCATTGATTCTAGACTGCATTATTTTGCTTTGCAGAACTATTTTAACCATTAGTTGGAGACATCATTACAGACCACACTAATGAATGTAGCATGCAACATCATTACAAACTAATGCCATGTTGGCTAGGACTGGATGGAATGGCCAACCCCTAGTGACAAAAAAGGTAAGAAAACAAGTAACTGATATTTTCAGATAGGATAGTGGAAAGTGGGCTCTGATGAGTCTATTTCATCATTCGGGATAGGCTTAAGTAACAAATATTTATGTCTCCTTCGTGCTAATTGACTATATTCTTCTGCAGGGTCCTGTACTACACTGTCCATGGTTTTACTCTAGGACTCCAGGTAATGGAACAGCAACTATTGAGAGTATTTCATGGCAAAAGCAAAAAGATTGTGGCATTGCAGGCTCTACCTCTTAAAGCTGTTTAGCAGAAGTAATACACGTGATTTCCCTCCCTCATATTTCATGGGCCAGAACAAGTCACATGGATGTGCTAAGTTCTAATGGTCTAAGGAATGCAAACTTATTGTAAGTGCAGAGACAGAAAGAGAGACCAAATACTTCTAAATGGCAATAATGCTACCACAGCAAAATCAGCATCTCCCTTCAGAGGCTGTTACAAGAGTCCAGAGAAGACAAGCTGAAGGCTCAGAGAGACAAATGGAAATGATGGAAATGATGGAAAGGCACAGAGAGACAAAATGCTGACTAAGAAATGGCCTTTATTCTTAATGGGAAGTGGTAGCAGGCCACTGCAGGAGGGCATCCAGCACAGTCTTTTGAAGTCTACAAACATGTTCATTAATGGATATTCTCATGAATTCCTATCAATGAGAAATTCTAAGTATCAAATATTCTTCCCACTTGTCAAATTCAAGAAAGCCATTCTTGGATCTCTGAGGTGCCAAGAAGTTCTCTCAGAGGTCACACAGAAGCCAAGAAACAGGATTGTCTAGCAAGGACCTGTCTCCTGAAAAGACTGGAAATTTCCTATGAAAACATACAAAAGTAAACCAGAAATGTTAATCACATGCTTGTGTACTGAGAAGGTTTTCACTTTTTTATACCTTTTGGTTTTTCTTCTTTTTTCCAAGCATACGGACAGCTCAATCATTTCCTTCTGTTTACTTCTCTCCCCACTTGTGGCTATGCCAGAGCCCTTTCTTTCTTCTGACTGGGCAGGAGGTCTGGCTGCCATCACTGGGACAGCTGGCTGCACGTTCCCCAGAATGGGCTATGAAACTCAGAACTATCTGGTTGCTTCATGCTTCAGTAACTAATCCAGAATCAGCACCACTGTTAAAAACACCAGTTGTTAAAGATGAAACAGAGATTGGAGCAGGTGGGCTGTGTAGGCTGAGCTGTTACACCTACAAAATCTGCAGAGAAAAAGAACTTTACTGTGCAGTTCACTGCACTTTAAAACACACACAGACGTGCATCTACTTGGAGCCAAAAACAAAGAATGAGAGAGCCAGAAAGGAAGAAGCGTCAGTAGCACAAAGGCAATGCATTCCCCTGGGTTCTGCTTTGAGAAATGCCAACATGCAAAAATATGAAATAATTATTTATGAGTTCTTTACTGTATCTGTATAAGCTTTTGGGGGATGGAGACCTTGACTGTTTCATCTCAGTGTTTTTGAGACCAGGACTTTGCCTTTGGGTGCACAAAAAGCATTGAACAAAGAAGAAAAGTGAGAGAAAAAACAAGGAGGCAGGGAGATTTCTTTCTTTGTTTCACAAAAGAATTCACCGTGAGGTTCCTTTAAATAGTGAGCTTCTGGGGCACCTAGGTGACTGTTTAGAGACTGTTAATTAGCTGACACATGGGCAAAACTCAGAAGAGAAATTACAAAAATAGTTCCCAATTCAATAGCAATTTCTATTTGCTCTTTCACTTGATTCTCAAGTCTCCCTTGATACCAGCTAAAGTATAAAGGGTCTGTGTGTGGTTTCATTTTGTTTACCCTAGCTAACCTAATAATAATAATGCAGCAATGGTGATAAAATATTTTACAACTTACCCCATCAATGAATTAGAGTCTGACTCAATTTACAAAAATGCACTCATTCTTATATCCATTCATTTGACAAATATATATTAAGTAACCTGTGTCAGACCCTATCCTGGGAGCCCATTTAGGTTTATAATTTGCTACATTTGGTATAGAGCATGGGTTCTCTTTTAAAAAAAAAGATTTATTTTATTTATTTCTCCCCGCCCCCCATCCCCTCTGTTGTCTGCTCTCTGTGTCCATTTGCTGTGTTTTCTCCTGTGTCTGCTTGTATTCTCATTAGGCAGCTCTGGGAACTGATCCTGGGATCTTCTGGAGTAGGAGAGAGACGATTACTCTCTTGAACCACCTTGGCTCCCTGTTTGCTACATCTTCTTATTTTCTCTCCTCTGTGTCTCTTGTTGCATCTTCTTGCTGTGCCAGCTCTCCACATCAGCTGGCCCTCCTGCGGGGGGCAGCTTTCCCATGTGGGGTGGCATTCCTACTCAGGGCAGCACTCCTGCGTGAGGTCACATTCCTGCATGGGCAGGCATGCCACATGGGCCTGCTCACCATGTGGGCCAGCTTACCACATGGGCCAGCTTGCCCTCATGAGAATGCCCTGGGCATCAAACCCTGGACCTCCTACATGGTAGACAGGAGCCCAATTGGTTGAGACACATCCATTTCCCTAGAGCATGGGTTCTTAAGTAATAAATAGGTACGTTTAATTTCTAGCTCACTTTTTATTTTTTGTGATCATAAGCAAACTACTTTACCTTTTTGTCCTCAACCTTATCATTAGTGAAGTAGGGATCATGATACATACTTATGGGGTTAATCACGAGAGAAAGATATAAAAATACCAAGCACTTGCTAGGCACATTTCAGGCCCTAGATAAAGAAAATTTTCTCCTCTTTTCTTTTCCTAATTCATAAATTATGGCCAGATTAACCAATAAATAAACATATTTACTCTTGTTAATTATAAAAGAGTTTTATAGTTATCATAAATTTGGAGGTAAACTATCTCTTTTTTTTTTCTTCTTCAACCAGCTTAAAACTAGTTTAAGGAGCACAACACATACCCACTCCAGATGAGAGTCTTATAGTAGATGGAAAGAACTATTCTACCTAAATTGTAGAAAAATATTCTATGAAGATGTACACCTTGAAGAATGGGGAAGGTTCATAGAGACAGAGAGGAGGATATAAGGCTTTCCTGATAAAGGACTAGATATGAACAAAGTTCTATCATCAGGTTTTAGCAGGCAGACACACATATGTCCTCAATGGTATTGTAGATGCCCACTGTTTCATTGATCACCATTCTGAAACAATGAAATCTTATTTTTTTAATAAAATTTTACTAAAGTATACCATTAATACATGAACAATACATGTATAGTAAAATCTGTGAATTTATGCAACAAACATGCATATCATCATACAAGGCTCCCATTCATCTCTCAACCACCAACACCTTGTGAAACATTTCTTATGAACTATGAAAGTGCATCACCTCAATATTTTACATTTTGTAAATATTAACAACACCCTGGATAAGTATTATTTATTAAATAATGAATGCTTATTGGTTATATTGTATGTAAAGCAGCCCTAAGTTATATGATGAAGGAGATGAAGAAAATCCAGTCACATTCACACTCCTCAAGATGCAGCTGTCATGTTTTATAATAAAAGTATTTCAAGGTTGTTTTCTTTTAGGGAATAATTTGTTACTAGACATACAGTCATTGGACACCAACTGTATTAGTCAGGGTTCTCTAGAGAAACAGAAACAACAAGAGATACTGTCAATAATATGCAATTCTATAAGAGTCTCATGCAGCCATGGGTATGTACAAGTCCAGGTTCCACAGGCAGGACACAACCAGGGCCTGCAATGAAAGTCCAATGAAGGTTCTTGACTAGTTCTGGGAGATGTTGGCTGTCTAAAGACAAGCAAGGAAATTCTCTCTCGATGCTGGAATCACTTCCCCTTTTAAGGGATTCAAATGATTGGGTTAAGCGTCATTCATTGCTAATGGCAAGCTCCCTGATTGATGTAATTATAACCAGCCATCTATGATTTACCACTGCAGTAAAGTCAATGGTGACTAAAGTCCATAAATGCTCTTGTATTACAGTTAACCCAGTGCTTGCTTGACCTAACAGCTGGGCACAATACCTGGCCGAGTTGACACAATAGCCTAACCATCACACCATCCAAGCACCAGATCCTGGATGTATTCACTCTGTAACTTATTTATTGAACATGACAGACAGACACTATTAGGATAAAAGCAAGTTGTAACTTAATTTTTCCACCATTGTCTTTCAAGCTTGTTCTATATTCTCTCTTTTCCTCACTAATAAACAACAGTCTCATGATTGTTTAAACACTTTAAGATATTAACAAACACTTCCATTTTTAGGTTTAAAAAGGTCTGGTCAAGTCTAAAGTCAATCATTCTTTTATCCAATATAAAGTTATCCTCCCATCCCTCAGTAAGTCCAACCTGTGATTCTGAATAAGAGGGACAGTTGATTTCTTCATTCTCTCTCAATAACTTTTCTGATACTGATTTTCAAGTTCTGAATGAGGAAAGAGTAGTCAAAAGGTGAAGAGAGTATTTGCATATTTCATTATACATGAGATATAATCAAATGTAAAATGCATCAAAACTTCAGAATTTTCTTATGTACATACCTTTAGAATCAGTGAAATATAATACAATCTCAATTGGTACTACTACAAGTCTGTCATAGGTGTGTTCTCTATAGCAGATGCTCAAATGCTGGCTCCTCCAATGGAGCACAGCTCTGAGTTCTTGAGACTTATCCTGTGGGCCCACATAAATTTTCCCCTAATGTAGGCAATACATTCTTTATCTGACCCCTTCCAACTCCTCCTCAGTGCCTGTTTGGGATAAACCATACTTGCTGGGGTTGCCTTACCCTGGTAGACAGATATTTTGGGTAGAAACTTTTAGAATGAGGCAAACCCAGCTAACTTTACTCACCATCAGAAGCAGATTTAGGTAACTTTATTCCTTTAGAGTCTCCTAGTCTGGAAACTAAAGCCTATTAATGAGGTATTAGTCTCTGCAGTTCAAATGTCAAGGGACACATAAATCCCCCCATTCCTGTTTTCGCCACAAAAATTCTTACTACTAAGCTTCTTTATCTTCCCTTATAAATAGGCTGAATATGTGTGAACTGCTAAAACTCACAGAACCAGGATTCTCTAGTAAATTTCTTTAAAATGTGAGATTACTTCTTAACTTTTTATTCTCAGTTTTTAACCTCAATAGAATCTCTAAGAAAGCAAAAGTCCCTTTACCATCTTGTCACAGTTCTTCATGAGTTGCAGAAAGCTGGGAAAGCATTGTTCATACCCTTATAACACCAGTAACAAAAACCCAGACAATCCGAAAAGTCACAAGTTTTATTGAAGCCATAAGAGAGTTGAGGTCACAGAGAAAACAATTAAACTGAAGTCTAGGTGAAGACTGTTACCTGCAAGGAGCTATGGGAGGCAAACACTTGCTTATCTGAGGTAGGGGCCACTGGACACTACCTAATAAGCACCAAGAAACAAGAAAATGTGAATATTCCTGGAAAAGTCACAAGAGCATGAAGAAAGAATACCTTCAAAGCTCAGGATTTTGCTTTGGCAGACACTGAAAAACTTCTAGTAACACCAAGAATTTGGAGCCTGTAGGGCACAGTAGTGGTGTGGTTACTATACCAACGAAAAAGTCCAAAACTCAGCTCAACTCCTTTATTTTTTGACTCCAACCCTCCATAGTAAAGGTCTGTTGGAAAGATAGGTCCATTCTTAGACAAAATTTACTTATGTCATTATCTGAAGTCTTACCCAAAATATCCAGTTTCAACCAAAAATTATGGAACATTTAAAAAAAAAAACAAAGCAAGGAAAAAAAATGATAAACATTCAAGAGACAAAGCAATCAACAGAATATGACTCAAATATGATACATATGTTGTAACTATGAGATAGGGAATTAAAATAATTGTAAATAATACGTTAAATGTTTTAATGGAAAATTTGCACAACATGTAAGATAACATGGGTAACTTCATTTGATGTTGATAAAAGATGATAAAAGAAAGAATAAAATGGAAATTCAAGGATTAAAAAATACAGTAACATAGATAAAACATGCCATCAATGGATTAATCAGTATAACAACACAGCCCAGAAGAGAAAACTGTGAATTAAAACATAGGTTAATAAAAATTTCTCAAATGGCATCAAAAAGGAAAAAATAGTTAAACAAATGATTATAATAACAAAGAACAAAACATCCAAGAACTGTGTGGTAGTATCAAGTAGTGTAACAAGTGTGTAATTGAAATCCCAAGAGAATAGGAAGGGAGAACAAGAAGAATAAATATTTGAAGAATTTTTTAGACAGGCACCAAACAACGGATTCTAGAAGCTCAAAGAACACAAAGAAGGATCATGGCTAACACACACACACATACAACTACAATGGACATATAGTCAAACTGATGGAAGTCAAAGAGAGAAAATCTTGAAAAGATCTAGGTAAAAAAGACACATTTCATACAGAAGAATAAGATTTGCAGTAGTCCACTTTCCAGAAATCATTAAATACAGAAAATAATGGAGTGATATTTAAAGTGCTAAAAGCAAAATAACTATCAACCCAGAATTCTATACCAAATGATTACTAATCTTTCAAAACTGAAAGAGAATTAAAAACATTCATAGACAAAAATTATGGGAATGCATTGCCAGCAGACATGTCAAACTTACAGGACAGTTAAAAAATAATACAAACCCAAACATATTCAATGATACTAATATTTTGCCTCATTTGCCATACCATTCTATCTATCCATTTACCAATCTATAAATCCACCTATCTCCCATCATTTTTAGTTTCCCAGCTGCTAAAACAAATACCATAAAATGCGTTTTCTTAACAACAGGAATTTATTGGCTCACAGTTTCAAAGGTACAAGGCTTGTTTCCTCCAGGGCTCTGTATCTTCTGACTGGCTGGCAATCTGCAGTTCTTTGGCTTTTCTGTCACATGACAATGCACATAGTAGCATTTTCTCCTTTCTCTTCTGGGTTCTGTTGGCTTCCAATTTCTGGCTACTCCCCATGGCCTCCTTCTCTCTCCCTCTGTTTGAATTTCAGTCTATTTATAGAAGACTCCAATAATCTGGATTTAAACCCAACCCGATTCAGTTAGGCCACACCATAACTGAAGTAGCAACTTTAAGAAACCCTAATTACAATGTGACTATGACACACAGGGCCAGGGATTGGGACCTGAACATTCCTTTTGTGGGGGGTATGATTCAATCCCTAACATCTTGTATATCTATCTATCTATCTATCTATCTATCTATCTATCTACCTACCTATCTACCTTATCTATCATCATCTATATATCTAATCTATCATCAATCCATTCTCTGAACACTTGAGTACAGGTTGTATATATCATGCTCCTTGAACTCTTAATACTTGCAAACATATTTCCAAAGAATAGGATATTCACTTATGCAACTACCATAAGTGCAATAATCACATTCAAGAAATTTAATATTGATATAAAAATTATAGTCTATATTCCAATTTTCTCATGTATCCTGATAATTGCTAGATCCCATACAGGATCATGCATTGCAGGTAATGGCCATTGTCTCTTCAGGTGCATTTTCTTTGTTGAATTGTTAGAACACATATATACAATAATCTTTCCCATTTCAACCATTCCCAAACATACCAATTGGTTAGATTAATCACATTCACAATGTTG
The DNA here is from genome assembly GCF_030445035.2 of Dasypus novemcinctus. Lineage (NCBI taxonomy): Eukaryota > Metazoa > Chordata > Mammalia > Cingulata > Dasypodidae > Dasypus > Dasypus novemcinctus. The sequence continues at coordinate 37,093,094 of NC_080697.1, forward strand.
TATAATCATCACCACCTTCCATTATTAAAATTTTCCCATCTTCCAAACTGAAACTCCTACATCCATTATGTGCTAACTCCCCATTTTCCTTACCCCTTACCCATGTTAACTTAGACTCTATTAATAATTTCTGTCTTCATGAGCTTTCATATTAATCTTATTTTCTTTGTAATCATGGCACTTAAATTTGACATCCTAAATTTACAATAATCTCATTTGCTCTGCTATCAACTAAACCTCAATAGTATAGAAAGTACATTTCTATATCCCTTTGTCCTTCACTTTAAGTAGTTTTGTCACAAATTACATGCTTATAATATCTGATAATGATCAGTCCCAAACTACTGATGTTTCATTAATTTAATGTTTGTCTTTTAGAGCCTTTAGGAAGTAAAAATGGTTTTAAAAACTAAACATACAATGGGACTTGTATTTATATTTACCTATATCATTTCCCTTACTAAAGATCTTTACTTATTTATGCAGCTTTGAACTATCATCTGTTGTTCTTTCCTTTCAATCTACAGAACACTCTTTTAGCATCTCTTGTAAAGTCAGTCAAGTGGTGACAAACTCCCTCAGCTTTTGTTTATCTGTGAATATCTTATTCTCTCCCTCATTTTTGCAAGACAGTTTTGCTAGATATAGAATTCAGGGTTGTCAATTTTTTGCTTTCAGTACTTTAAATATGTCATTCCACTGCCTTCTTTCCTCCGTGGCTTCGGTTGAGGAATTGACAATCTTACTGAGGTTCCTTTGTATGTGACATGTATGTTGCTTATTTCTTGTGGCTTTCAGAATTCTCTTTTTATTGGCATTCAACAATTTTATTACAGTATGTCATGGTGAGAGAACATTTGGGTTTATTCTGATTGGATTTCATTGAGCAACTTGGATGTGTATATTCATGTCTTTTATTAAAATTGGAATGTTTTCAACCTTTACTTCTTCAAATATTCTCTCTGCCTTTTTTTTTTCTTCTCCTTCAGGGACCATCCCACCCCCAAATGTGTACAACTGATATCCATGATGATGCCCCATAGATTCCCCATGCTCTGTTCACTTTTTTTCATTCCTTTTCCTTTCTACTTCTTGGGTGGATTATTTCAATTGTCTTATCTTCAAGTTATCTGATTTTTTCTTCTTTCTTCTGCCATCTCCAATCTGCTGTTAAAACCTTCTAGGCAATTTTCAATTTCTGTTATTATGGTCTTCAACTCTGTTTGGTTCCTTTTCATAATTTCCATCCTTTTATTGATTTCTCCTTGTGTTCTTTAATCGTTTTCTTGATTTCCTTTAATTCTTTGTCCATGTTTTCCTTTAGTTCTCTGAGTATTTTTATGACCCTTTAAAAAATAAGTTTTGCATGGTATGTCCCAGGTCTGATCTTCCTCATTGATGGTTTCTGTTGTTTTAACCTCCTTGCCTGGGCAATTACTTCCTGTTTCTTTGTATGCTTTATAAACTTTTATTGAAACCCAGACATTTTGGTATTTTAATGTGTTGTCACTGGAATTAGACTCTCAGACAGTTATCCTTAAACTTTCTTTTCCTTGAATGCCAGGAGGAAAAAAAAAAAAACACCTTTCCCAGTCTTTGCAGATTGTACTGTGTGAGTGAGGTTCTTCAAATTTTATCGAGATAATACATTTAGAGAATATCTCAATGCCAAAGCATAAAGGCTTCTTTGATCCCTTCTGTGCATGCATTTTGTCTATGGCATGCACACATGCCCCTCAAATTTCCCATTTACTTGAATATAAATGTTCCCTCTTCGCTAGGAAATAGTATCCTCTCTGTCCTCAGCGCTGCACTATATGTCCTACAGCCAGCAGTCCCTTGCCCCAGGCAGCCATGACATGAGTCCACTACTACCATGTTCTGTAGAAGAGCTCTGTGAACTGCCTTTACATGCAGAGGCACTTCTGGGACTCTGAGTCTGTGAGGAGTGTCTTGTTTCAGTCCCTCAGGCTGCCACCAGAGAGATTGGGCCAGACATACAAATTCTCAGCGTGTGGATGAGGTTTATTCTGTTCCTTCCAGAATCAGGACCAAGGACCCACACTAGAAGCATGGACTGGCTCTACACCATACAAGGGAGGGGTTGGGAAGGGTCAACCACAGTGCAGCAAAAAAATAAGTTGCTTATTTTCTTGATTAATTGCTCACCCTGTTACTGTAATCCTTTATTTTCTGGAGTTTTGAAAAAGATATGTTTGCCATTTCTTGCTAGTTGCTCAATGTTTCTATGTGGGTCAGAGTCCTGAAGCTTCTATTCTACCATCTTGATGGTAAGGAACTAGTCAACTGATTTTTGACAAAGGCATCAAAGGCATTTCAAGGGAGAAAGAATACGCTTTTTCAAATAGGTAACTAGAATCTTCATAACCAAAAGATGAACCTTGACCAATACCTTGTACCTTATACCAAAAACAAACAAAAAACCAATAACCTAAATGTAAAATACAAAATTATAAACATTTTAGAAGAAAATGCAGGAGACGGTATTTGTGTCCTTGTGATAGACAAAGAATTCTTAGAAATGACACCAAAGGATGACTGTGATAGAAAATATTGATAAATTAGACTTTAACAAATTTAAAAACTTTACTTTGTATATTAAGATAATGAAAGCTGTGCCACAGACTGGGGAAAAATATTTGCAAATCACATTCCTGAAAGAGGACTAGTATCCAGAATATATAAATAACTCTCAGAACTTAATAAGAAAACAAGCCAAAACAAATGTGGTCAAAAGACTTGAAAAGATGCTTCATCAAAGAAGAAATATGGATTAAAAATAAACACATAAAAAGATGGTCAACATCATTAATAAGTTGGAATTGCAAATTAAAACCACAAGAAACCCCTGTACATGCATTAAAATGACTTAAAAATAAAACTAATAATGGCAAATAATACCATGTGCTCTCAGGGAAATGGGAGAACTGGAATTTGAATACCTTGCTTATGTGAAAGCATAATTGTACATCCATTTTGGAAAATAGTTTGGCTGTTTTGTTTTGTTTCCTTTTTCAGAAAGTTTTAAAAGAAACAGAACAAAATAGATTTGTCATGGTTAAGAGATATAAAATGGAGTCAGGAAATGGTTCTGAAAGTTATTCTTAGGCATTTCTCAGGCAAACATCACAAATTGTCAAAGTATGCAAAGGCTCAAGTGAAAATGTTCCTCAAAACCCCATAGGCATCCAGGTAACATAAACAAACCACAAGATGAAGAACTCAGTTAACTATCTAGCCTGAAGGAAAGTTAGAATACCTCAAATATTCACCGCCCACAAACAATTTATCTACGGAAAGATATGTCTTGCATGGCAATGTCAAGACCATACACAATCTGGGCTGCTACCTGAATCTGTGCTCCCTGGATGGCAATTCTAAGACCCCAAAAATGCCTTTGTTATCATACAGCTTAGTTTGTTATTTCTCTGCTGACAAAGGGACACACTTGTCATATTATCCAGAAATTTTCAATCCTACGTATTTCCTAAAGAGAAATGAAAACTTATATTCACACAAAAACTTGTATGTAAGTGCTGATAGTTTTATTTATAATTAAAAAGAACTGGGGAAAAATCAAATAACTTTCTATTAGTAAATGGATAAAGAACTATAGTACATCCATATCTCAGATTATTACTCATCAAGAAAAAGTGATGGATCTCAATGGCATTTTGCTATGTGAAAGTAGTGAAAAGGCTATATACTGTATAATTCCATTTATATGACAATCTAGAAAAGGCCAAAATATAAGGATTAAGAACAACTCAGTCAGTTGTACTAATTTTTGAAGGTGGGGGAATGAGTTAATTACAAAAGTCTAGCATGAGGGAATTTTTTTTTTTTTTTTTTTTTTTTTTTTGCTGTGGGTGAGTGTTATGGAATCATTCTATATCTTGAGTATGGTCATGTATTCATTTGTCAAAATTCATAGACTTGTACCCTACAGAGAGTGATTTTTACTGAAAGTAAAATTTATAGTAAGTAAAATAAAAACATCTTGCTAAAGGGCATTCATTCATACATTCAGCTCCACTTCTCCTACTTCATTTCTAGTATATGCCAAGAGAAAAAAACCAGAAGATCAATAAGATTGTCCAATGATTTCACACCTAGTAGAACAACTCATGGTACAGTTCCACTACTAAAGCCCAGAAAAGAACTCAGCCGAGATTTTGGGAAAGCTTTATCATTAGATGTACTAAGGAACACAAATATTTACTTAAGGCTGCCTTCATACTCTGAGGCATCTCTTTAATTTCATCTCTGTAGTTTTCAATTACACAATTGAGGGGTAAAGCCTCTCTTGCCTTATGCGGAATTTCTGATTTTAAGTAATTAATAATGTGTAGCATTTAGTTATGATTTTGCAATTTATGGTTTCTTTACCTCATCTTTCTAGGCTGCAGAACTCCATTTAGTATTTCTTATAAATCTGGTCTTTTGATAAAAAAAACTCTCAAAATTTTTATTTTTTGTGAAGACTTTGAACTCACTCTCATCTTTGAAGAACATTTTTGCCAGATAAAGAATTCTTCACTGGCAGTTTTCTGTTTCAGAACTTTAAATATATCATACCACTGCCTTCTTGCATCCATGGTTTCCGGTGAGGATTGACGCTTAGTCTAATTGAGGTTCCCTTGTAAGGGATACTTTGCTTTTCTCTTGCTGCTCTCAGAATCCGCTCTTAATCCCTGGCATTTGACATTCTGAATAGTACATGTTTTAAGTAGGTCTATTTAATCTGTTTGGCATGTGTTGTTCTTCTTGGTTATTGATATTTGTGTCTTTCATAAGGGTTGGGAAGAATTCCGTCATTATTTCCTCAAATAATTTTTCTGTCCTTTTTCCATTCTCTTCACCTTCTGGGACACCAATAATAGGTATGTTTGTGCATTAGGCATTGTCATTCAATTCCCTGAAGCCCTGTTTCATTTTCTCTTTTCTCTTTTGTTCTTTCTTTGCAAGTTCAGGTGTTCTGTCCTCCAATTCATTAATTCTATTCTCCACTAATTCAAATACACTATTAAAAGTCTCTAATGTATTTTTTCCAAGTACAGAAAGGGCATGAAATTTTATTCAAAGAAATCCAGTTTTCTCTAGAATATGAAATATACATTTCACTGTAAAAATGTGAATATAAATAGTAATAGTTCTGAATATTAATGAACATTTTATATTTCTTTTTCAAGCAAAAATGTATCATATTCAGAGTAAAATAAAACAAAAATGGCAAATTAAAGGAAACCTTGAAATCCTCTAAAATATTTATATAACTAAATTGTGAATGAAATGGCAATAAAATTATGTCCTGCCCTATATACTATATACTATATAGTGCTATATACTATATACTTTTTACATCATTTCACCTTATCAAAATAAGTGTAAAATTGGCTTTCAATTTTCCTTCACATAATTATTAGCATTTTATCCTGTTCTAAAGAGAAATATGTAGCTTCTCTACCTTACCACTCCCATACGCCATTCTTCATCTCAATAGCCTGTTGAATTTTTGTCACATCATTAGACTGTTGAAATGTTCATATTTATTCATCTTCCATTTATTTTTTTTAAACTTTTTAAATTTTTATTCTTAATGAAGCTTTAGATTACATAAATATTACATAAAATAATATAGGGGATTCCCACATGCCCCACCTCCTCCCTTTCCTACACCTTCCCACATTAACAACATCTTTCATTAGTGTGGTACATTTCTTACAATCAATGAACACTTACTGAAGCATTGCTACTAACTGTGGACTATAATTCACATTATAGTTTGCACTCTATCCCACACAATTTTGTAGGTTATGGCAAAATATATAATGGCCTGTATCCATCACTGCAATGTCATGCAGAACAATCCCAATGTCTCCAAAATGTGCCTATGTTACATCTATTCTTCCCTCTCCATCCCCTCTGAACCTCTGGTGACCACTGCCTTTATATCAATCTAATGTATTTTTTATCTCATCCATTGTAACTTTGATTCAGATAAGCTCTGTTACTTTTCTTTGCAGGCTTTCAAATTGTTCTTTTTGCTCAACCAGTGTCTTCTTAATATCTTTTACCTCTTTAGCCATATTTTCTTTCAGCTCCATGAATTAAGATATTTGTGTGAACATCACTAATCAGTTGTCTTAAATATTATGCTTCATCAGGATTTTTTTATTTAATCCTTTGGCTGGGCCAAATTTTCTTGATTCCTGGTATAGTTTGTAACTTTTGCTGATGTATAGGCATCTGATTATGTTAGTGAAATTACTCTGATGGCCAGTTTCTCTGACTTGTGTAGTGGTTTTGTTTCCTGGCTCTTCTTTGATTTTTGGTTCAACTTATTCTAAATCTTTAAGATTCCCCAACTTAAGTTTTCTAATCAGGACCCGGGATACACTAATGGGGCACAGACCAGATTCAAGAGTACCTGGACATGAGAGGCTTCAAAAAGCTTTTTCCTTATTGCAATTTCCTGGCCTGCCAGCAGATGGTGATCTTCAGTGAACTGTTCCAAGAAGGTATCTCCTTCAACTTTTATTTGCAGGTGATTCTTGTCTGGTCAGTGATGAGATTCAAAACAGACTCTGCTGCTAAACTTACCAAGAGAAACCACTCTGCACCTTCTGCTGAACCATCCCTCCTCCCAGGGAGGAAGATGTCTGTTCTCTCAGGTGGCTGCAGTGAGCCATGGGCTTTATCCAGGCTATTTGTCTTGCGGGTGGGGAATGATTGCTGTTCTCAGCCACGGGGGTGAGTAACTCACAATTTTGCTTCGGCCTCTTCATTTCTCTGTCCCTTTCCCTCCTGGATGATGTGTAGCACTCTCCTGGTTTGCAGACCCCCAAAGCATGTCCCTCAGAAAGCTTTTTTGCCCTTTCTCCACTGTTTTTGTAAGAAAGCTGACTCCTGACACTCTGCTTTGACACCATCTTCCTGGAAATTCCAAATTCTTTATTTTATGAATGTGATTTTTCTTTGAAAACAGGTGTATTTTCTCTCTTATTGGTAAAAAAAAAATGACAATTAATGGCACTGATTATTATACAAATTATTAGGTATGGTTTTCACATTTACAGAATATTTTACTCTTCTATATTTGAAATGATGTTTTCTGTAATGAGGATTTTCTTCTGTTATGCAACTCAAGTGGTACATAATAACACAAATTATAACACAAATTAAATTATGTATCTGCCATACTAAACAAATTCCAAACTTTTCACTGCTCTTCCTAGAGCACTCTGTTTCTCCTGGAGATGGTGAAAATATGTATCTGCACATGTCCTCTAAGATTTAAAATTTTATGAGGTAAAGCAAGACACTGAAGAAATAAAACAGATCCTTGCCTAACTTAGGTCTGACAGAAGGGTTCTAGTAAATGAAAATATAAGGAAGCCTTTCTAATGCTGGAGAAAATCATTTCACAATCCATGCTGATTAAAAATAATGTACTCACACTCAGCTAAGATGGAGTTGAAGAAGGACAACCACCACACCATGGAGCCTAGAGTGATTACAACTGAAAATGGGAGGATTGCATCCAGCATCCATGTGGAATCTGAGCCTCCTCTTGACATAGAGGTGCAATGGACACAACCAATCCAATGTCCACATAGAAGAGGTGGCATTGGATTGGGAAAAGTGGACATGGTGGACGATGGGTATGGGGAAAGGCAGGAAGAGATGAGAGGTGGAGGCGTCTTTGGGACATGGAGCTGCCCTGGATGGTGCTTCAGAGGTAATCACCGGACATTGTAAATCCTCACAGGGCCCACTGGATGGAATGGAGGAGAGTATGGGCCATGATGTGAACCATTGTCTATGAGGTGCAGAGGTGCCCAAAGATGTACTTACCAAATCCAATGGATGTGTCATGATGATGGGAACGAGTGTTGTTGGGGGGGGGAGAGGGGGAGAGGGGGGGGTGGGGGGGTGGGGTTGAATGGGACCTCACATATATATTTTTAATGTAATATTATTACAAAGTCAATAAAAAAAATTTATACATAAAAAAAAATAATAATGTACTCATGTGCCACTTTACCTATGATTTCTAGTGCAAAACTGTGCTTACAGAAATTGTCTACACTGTATTAACAAGAATAATTGGTTTTCTTTATAGCTTAGTTTCTTAGTTTCAAATGTTTCTAGGCCAAAGTATATGAAATCATGTCTGTAGTTTGTCTTCTTGCAGATATGATAGGGGTTGGCTCAGAATAGCTTTTCAATCCAAACAAATAATATCTAGGTAATTCCTAGTATGCACATAATAGATACCCACTGGTAATCTACCTTAGCAGAATTCTATTGCATTTTGCTGCTGAGAATCAATAGAACCAGGAGATCCCCTACCTACTATAAGCTTGAATCTTAGAATATACTACTAACACAGAAGGGATTTACAGGTGCTTGGGTCTAAAATAGATGCTTGGCTAAGCATGACAGGAAAAGCAATGAAAGCATTACCTGTTTATTTGATACACTGAAAGATTCCCATCCACTTTGTATATATTATATATTGATAAGTCATCCTTTCTCTCATCTCAAGGTCCATTTTTCTTACTATACTTTTATTCTACATAACAATATTTTAACAGGAAAATTTTATTAAATGTTTATAAAATAAAGAAATGAAATAAGAATATAAACCTGATTTGTCCTAGCACCCACATGAAACTACTGTCAATTTTTTTCTTTGCTGTTTCAGGGACCATATTTAAGAAATAGTTTGAAACCAGGAGATATATGACAATCATTTTTCTAAGTAGCCAAATACTATACTTCAGTACTGACTTTTAAATGAGAAGGGAGGGAAATTACCTCCCTTGGAGGAGTAAGGAGGGTATTAGAAAAACATGAGGCTATCTCAAGCTATGTACACATTCAGTCCAGAGATTCCAGTGTTCCCCAAGGCAGTCTTCTTTAATATAGCATTTGAGACATGCCCTGCTGGGGTAGAATATTATTTTTGATCATCAACTATTTCAACTTCCACCCCTACCATGGAAGAAGCACAATCGCCAGTCCTCATGATGTTGGATTGGGCCAAGGGACTTGCTTTGACCCAGAGAATGTGAGCAGGCATGGTTTATACCATGTCAAATACACACTTTTAGAGGCATTGCAGGTGCTTCTTACCCAGCCAATTAGACACAGTCCAGGGACCAGGTTAACCAATTCATTTTATAGATGAGCAAACAGAGGTTCTGCAAAGATATAAAGACAAAAATTGAAAAAGGACAGCTAGAGAGATGTGCTATGAAAACTAAGAGGCATGACCAATTGTCTATTATCCCCATAGAAAGCAAGCACAATCCTGTGGTACTGGACATTAAAACCCAGCAAAATTATATTTTTCTCAAGAAAATTTTATATTGCATTTAAACACTATAGTGCTAATCACATTGTTTTATAATTTTACTTGCTCATTTGCTGATTCAACATATATGAATTCACTAGAAACAAACAGAATGCAGATAAATATGTCATAAATGGATGGATGGGCAGGTGAATAGATGGATACAATCTATTCACCAACAGTGCAACTAGAGTAGTCTTTTTGGTTTTAAACCCAGATCATAGAAAGTTTTAGTTATCTGGAAAATTGGCTTCTAAAACACACTTCACAAATAAAAACAAAACACATAAACAAACAATAAAGCACATTTCACCATCCCAAAGAATAAATGAGATCTTGCTCTTCCATTTTTTGGATACATTCATGAAAGGGTATATAAGTAATAATGGTACGAGCAAACATCTGCCTCACCCAAATCCATGTTTCCTCTAAATATTATTTTCCAATGAGACAACATGTTCAGCCAGTCATCTGTTAAATGAAACTTGAATCTTTTGCTTACTATGGCCTCAGGCAAGTTACTTAGCCTCTCTGAGCCTTAGTTTCCTGATCGGTAACCTAGAGACAATACCTACCTGAGCGGGTTACTTATGGTAAGAACTGAAGGAAAAAGTATATCTGGAATCTGGCGATAAATAAATATACTAGGAGAAGGTCTGGCACATGGAAGGTGATCAGCAAATGTGTTTTCCATATCCCTTTCCTTTGCTCAATTGTCCCTGCTTCCTATGCTGTTTTCTAGAATAGATATCTAAGATGTTCTCAAAAAATAGCTACCAAAATCGTTAGGACTGACTCTAGGAAGCTATGCTACTTCAAGTATATATTGGTTCCCAGTACCTTTGACCCCTCAAAAAACTCTTACTAAAGCTTTTTTACATTTCAACTAAAGAGTATTTTCTTCCCAGGTGGAGAAAATAAAAGGTAATTTTCACTCACCCATATGGATTTTATTACGAAGTGACAAACACTAAAGACTATTGTGTTGGTGTTTCTGTGAGAAACTTTCTCAAGCCTAACAAATGTTAATGCAAAACCTATGGCACTCCACATGACCTGGCACCTTCCCAAGCCCTGCACCTGCACAATTACACCCAAGCTCTCCTGAACATTCCTTCCAGAACAGCTTGATGTGGTGCGTGTGTGTGTGAGCGCGGGCAAGCGCGCTCAGGTGTTTTAACCCTTACTCCCAACACTTGGGCGTCCTTTTTCCAACATTCTTTCGAAGAGTTCCTTGCAGCCCTTGGGATCTGTCCCGCCAGAGGCACAGCAGGAGGTTACCCGTGCTGAGGCAGGGGCAGCTGAATTCCAGTAAAGCCACCGCCGCAGGTCAACAGCCCCGCGACTTACTCCGAAGGGCCACGCAGGCGCTGGCCCCAGGAGCGCGGCGCCACCCGCGGCGGCGTTGCCCGGGGCCCGCCAGCGCATGCGTCCCTGGGCAGGGCGGGCAAGGACCTGCCGCCTGCCCCGAGTCTCAGCACGTCGACCCGCAGACGCGCACGCGCACAACTCGCTGCGCCCCAGCTCCGCTCGGCTCTCCTCCAGCTCAAACATCAAACAGGACCCTGAATTCCCCCTTCCCAACCAGGGCCCGGCTCACAGTTGGCCCAACGTGTTCGTTTCCACCTAACCCTGTTTGTATGTTTGCCAGGAGTATTAAGGACCTGTCAAAGCCTCAAAATAAACGCTGCTTCTTTCCCTCCCCTTGGAAAGAGTTCCACTGGGCAAGGAGTTAGGCGAGAGGGAGGAGAGAGTTAAAAAACATGCACTTACTATAGCAACCTTCTAAAAACATTCCCCAAACTGTCAGCGCTCTCCCACAAGATGAATTGCTTTCCAAATGTCTGGAGAGTCAAGTCAAAAGTCTTTAAACTGGCATTCAAGGTCTCATAATCAGGTCTCCAAGCAGCTCCCTTGCTCCTCACCCGCTCCACCAAACGCACACCCTAAATCTGCCACATACCTTCTTATTTTCTTCACTTTCACTTTTACACGTTGTGGACTCAGGTGTCAGCCCAGATGGAATTGCCTCTGCATAAGCAGTTTTCCCCTTCACACACACCCCTATGCCGGTCAGGAGTAAGAGTCTCCAATATATTCTATACTTTATAAGGTTAATTATATATTGCTCTTCATAACAATGGCCCTGTCAGAAAGATATTTGACATCATTTTTATCTTATATTTGAGGACAGTGGGGTTCAGAGAGGTCAGTTGAGTTGCAAAGCTGCCTTATTTCAGAGTGGAAAGAACTGGCTTCAAACTTAAACATGTCTAATTTCAAAAACCAGCTCTTTCTACCCCCATGCTTCATTCTTTATTACTCCTGTAGTGCTTGAAACACTTATCACAGTAGTTTTAGTTAGCCATTTATGAATTTCTTCTGTATTTCCCACACGTACACTAGACTTGACTTCTTGAGGACAGGGCATATGCATTCTCCATCCCCATCCCATGCTCCATATCGGCAGAATATACAATATTTCTTGAAATACTTGAGACCCACTCCTCTCTGCCACAAATAATAAGAATGCCTTACACATGGAAAGCCCTTTCAAGACTATAAATTGCTTTCACATTTAATCCTAACAGTGGTTCTGTGAGTTGTGTAGAGAAAACAATATTTGCAGATAACAGCATTTGCATTTTACAGATAAATTAACTAAGGCTCAGAGTGGTCCCCTTGCCTGAGCTCACAGTGTCAGGAAACTTCAGAGAAAGGACTAGAACACTGGTATCCTACTACCAGGCCAGTGTCACTGTACCTCTATGAAAGCTGTCTGCTTGAGTGGCTTGGTTTATGGTCTTCATTGACAAAGCATCTTGGAACATGCCCAAAGCCATGTCTCAAGGGGTGACCACCGTGTCATCTACCACAAAATACTAGAGATGATTTCTGCAATTCCTTACCAAGGTGTGTTCATCTCGGCACTTATCTGTCCAATAAAATGTGCGCTTCGTTGATCTGGCTCTGGTGCTTGCAATGTAATTTCCTTTGTAATTTTCCTGAAATCCATGAGCATCCTTTCAGCCTCTCTTTTTCCAAAGACTATGGAGCATCAATTTAGATTGCAATATAGAAAAAAAATGATATGAAAGAATTCTGGACGTTGAGAGCTTCTTGACTAGCCTCAGACCCGTCAGCTGAGTTGTTGACATTTTTCGAATGACTGCTTGAATACTTCTTTGCTCAATGCTGGCACTAATTGTATTCGAGGACAGTTTGGTTTCTGCCACTTTCTGATTGTAAAAGGATGTTGATTCTGAGACTGGGCCTGTGATGCAAGGCAGCCTCTCCTGAAGACCCCGGGCCTACTGGCATTAAGTAGCTTACATTAAGTGCTCTGTCACGGGAAGGGGGGAAACTCACGTCTTCTAGGAGAAAACCCAGAGCATGTGCATGGGAGTGAGGTTCATACAGCTACTGGGATGTTTTGCAGTGTGAGGAGGCAGAAAGGTCTGGAACAAGCCAAGCTGCAAAGAGGGACAGGGGCTGGCAGGGACACTCAGGGAAAGATCCCCTCCTGAACAAGGGGTAACAGGAAAAACAGACTCAGTTCAAAAATACTATGTGCTGCAAGGAGAGAAAGATGGGGTGTAAAAAGAGCTGCTAGAATGGGGATTCTAGGAAATGGTATGACAGGACCCCTTTTAAAGGAATAAATCCTGAAAAGGGGGAGATCTTTGCTTAACTACTTCCTGGGAAGGGGTGAACACATTCTGATGGGGCAGCTGCAGCCACATTCCCAAGGGGTCAGCAGTTCAGATGTAGCATAAAACACACAGGTGTTGCTCAGAGCAGTGCCCCGCACATAACAATATATTTAACCCAATAAAAAAGGGCTCAACCATGGCCATCAGGTCAAATCCAGCCTGCCACCCAATTTTGTAAGTAAAGTTTTTATCAACTCATAAATTTACATTCCTGATCACTCTCCCAGCCTCCCCCGCAGGGATCTATGGCCTTTAACCAGAGTGACTGCATGAAGAGAAAGGAAATAACTAGACTTGCAGGGATTACTAGACACCGGTTTGAACAGACACTAATTCCAGGAGACCCAGGACATCACTGTGGTTCACCAATCAGATGAGGGGCTTATAGAGCTCAGGTGATCAATGGGCTTTTAGCTCAGGTCTGTCTCACAGTGGGTCCAGGGGGTCCCCGCAGCCCTCCTATGGCTATATTCCCATTTCCGGTTTACATACTTGGAGTATCAATACTTAGCAACTGGCAGAACAGAACGGAGAGAGTTTTGCTTAGTGTTGAAAAGTATTCAGAAATTATATCCCATTCTACATCCCCCTTCACTAGTATAAGAACGTAATAAATCTCTACTCCACGCCATGAATAAAATGCCTTTAAAAATATTTTAAATTGATATCCACATTTACTTTAAAAAGTTAATAATAATAATCCTTGTTTAAAACTATCAGAATATCATAGCATCACCCGAAAAATTTATAAATGGCATATCTTGGAGTTGGAAGAAGACAGTGCAGCTTAAGCTTCTGACTTCTTTTCAGGGGAATAGCAAACTTGTCAGGGAGCTTGAAAAAATAGTCAACAATGCCTTAAATTTTTCTTAAATGCAAAATTACAGTTAGTACAAATACATTATGTGCCTATATAATATATTTAATGCAACAAGCCAGGACTCAACCCTGCCCACTGGACCAAGTCCAGCCTGCTGCCCAGTTCTGTAAATAAAAAGTTTTGTTCTCTTGTCACACAGCCACACCCATTGGTTTATGTATTGTCTATAGCTGCTTTCACACTACAACAGCAGAGAGAAGTGGTTATGACAGAGTCTGCCTGGCCTATAAAATTGAAAATGTTATTATGCAGAAAGAAATTTGCCATCCCCTACAAAAAGCCATCAAAGTGTTTTGAGTCATTCCTACAGGTATTCAGCTATATTATGAGAAAGTTAGTTGCTGGGTCTTGGAAGTATTCAAGTTGGCTTGGCTATCAGCTGAGAATGCTAAAATCGGGATTCCTACATAATCGGGATTCCTACATTATCACAGAAGCTCAATGTCCTTTAAGCAGCTCTCAGGTCCTCAGTCTTCCCTGCCATGTTAAAAGCATTTTACTCTATTGTCCTGAGAGACTGGACATGCAAATACGCAATGATCAGAAACTCTGACCCGCTATCAGCCATAATCAGACTGGAAAATTCTGACCTACCTACACATAGCAATCAGTCCAGAATGCTGACTGCTACCTACAGCAGCCATTCCCAGGAAGTCAAACCCTAATCCCTATATTCATAGTCCCAAAATAACCAGAATTTGATCACTAACCTACAGCTTCCCTAATTTTGTATCTCCCCTTCCAATTTAGGACCAACGAGAGAAACCAAATATGCCCCTAACCATTCCCTTAGGATTCCCCACTTCCATTTAGCCTGCCTCCAGCTTGCCCATGCCCGGCTGACTCCAATCAGGGCATACCTGAAGTCTTTCCTTTTTTCAAGCCTGCCATTGAGCCTCTGCCAAGCACAAGTGATGGTTGCTGACTCCCTTGCCATAGCAAGTTCTGATTAAATAGGCTTTGTGTTCATTTGGGTGTTCTTCATTTATTTCCACAGTCCTCAAAGGTATCATTTTATAAATTGTCCCCATAATTATCTCCCACTTGTTAGTCCAAGTTTCAGAAATGATCACCAGATCATTGAAATGCATGTGATAAATTTATATTACAAAGTAGGATACTTTATCCTTTAAGTGAATTTGTAGTTACTGTTACACTAGAAATCCTCAGATGCTGAGGAATCTAAACACAGACAAAACCGGATTTTATTGGATTAGGAGACAAATATCATGAGAAGCAATTTCATATTTTTATTATTCCACAAATCAAAGACATTCCTCTCACTAAAGGAAACTTGAGGTTTAGAGAGCTTGGCAAGTCTCCCCAAGTTGCCCAGCAGTAAATGGCATAGCTCTTTCGTTGGAACCCAGGTCTGTGTTTGCAGAGTCCACACGGTCACTCCATTCCAATAACTTTCTGCTCCAGGTCAGGCCTGACTCTTTAACTAATTATAGTCACAGATTCTACCTCATCGTTCCAGCAATGCCCTGGTGCTTCTTAGACACAAAGACAGAGTACTTGAAGGACTTGAACATTAATCAAGAGCCTCATCCCATCCTCTTCCTGACATTGAGCTGGAGACCCCTGCCGCTGACAGCGAGCACGAGTGGCTTGATGGAAGACCCAAGCTGACTGTGGTCACAGCCGGCTCTGCCAAGCGGAGACACCAGCCCTAGTTGGATGAGAGTGATGATTTTTAAAAGAACCTTGTTTGAAGAGAAACAAAGGGCATTTAACAGCCTGCTTTCTCATCCCAATCTGTCACCAAGAAGGCACATTATAAAAACATTAGCAGTCAACCAAGGCTCTAGCAATCCTGAATGGATGGTAGGGACAGTGACAGTGATTTATCAGAACCCACGACCACAGCAGGTCACCAGTAACTCTCTAAAGTCCTGAAGCGGGCCCCAGGCTTTGTGCACACAAGGACCGGAGTCCAGCATCTCTGCACACACCAACCCTCTCCATGTCAGGGCAAGTTCCAGGCCTGGCATGGCACAGGGTCTGGGCTCAAGATTATGTTTCCAAAATGAGCAGATGGTGTAACCCCTGTTCCATGCGAGAGAGAGATCACGCCCAGCTAACATGAGCATTTTGACAGAGGACCAAAATCACGCATTTATCAATCCTGACACGGTATCTGACGGGGGCTGCCTGCTGGCCCCCAGCCCCATCACAGCATGGTGAAACCTTCCCAATTACGGAGGTCACAGATGTCAAAGCTTTCCTATCACATATTCCAAAATGTCAAAAATAACCCTCAGTGTCTCTTTATTTCTTTCTCAGAAATAAAATCTTAATCTCTCACCACATATCCAAAGTTATAATTGGAGCTTTGGAGCTTTTCTGGAAAGATTATTTCTACCTGACTTCAGCTGAGATTGGTCCGTGTGTTAATCCCCAATATTTGTGTATTTTTCCTAACATCTCTTCTGGTGAGCAAGATGCTATTTTAGAAAGCAATGGACCCTGACTTAGAATTAGAAAACCAGAAGCTATTTTCTGCTATTCTATTAGCTTAATAAGTCTTAGTTGTTTGAGTTTTAAGATGGAAATAATAGACCCTGATAAAACTATATCACGGATATCGAAGGAATTTCAAAAGCATCTTGCAAAACATGAAACAACCTTTACCATGATAAATTTTATTTGATTAGTGAAAAATAAAAATATTCCACTGATATTTTTTCTTGTCACTAGATGAACTTTGTCATCTTTTTCCATGCCCTCTCTCCAGGGGTGGATCAATGGGGGTGATTTGTAGGAGCAGTTAATGAAGAGTCCTGGTTAAGCCAGGGTCACATAGCATGGAGAGTTTTGTGAATATGTCTAGGCTTGATGGAAAGATGACAATATAGGAAGGAGGATAGCAGAAGAGAGGAAGAAGCAGAGGAAGAGAAAACATATCAGAGAGAAAGGATGATGGTTTGAGAGTAGCAGTAGATTGAGATGCAATGTTTGTAGCCAATGGTGTGGAAAGAAAAGAAAGGAGAGGAAAATGCTGATAAATTTGATGCATTCAAACACATGAGGAAACTAAATCTATAAACCCTGTGACTGATTGAGGATGTCATTTTATATGGAGCCCAGTCTATGCTGTAGAGGCTCAGGGTCAGTGCCAGACCAAACACCTCAAAGCATGTATTATTGTATTTCTCATATCACCAGCTTTGTTTGCGCTAGTACAAGTTAGTAATCATCTGTGCCCTCCTATTGTTATTGCCTGGGTTTTGCCCTTTCCTTATAAGTTATTTCTTTATTTCCCTAAGGAGGTGATGTTTAAAGAACTAGAAGTACAATTCTAACTGAACAATTAAGTTTTAACTCTGTTAGTGGAAACTTTTCATTGGAGTTGTTTTTTAGAAATACTGTCTGGTTGAGTGATACTCATATGGGAAGAACTTTATTAATTCACCCAGTACTAATTTATATAAAGGGAAAAGAGAAAAACTTCCCAAAACCCCACTACCTGGAGATAATAACTATTAATATTTTTTTATTTAAAATTTTTAGGCGATATCAGGGATAGAACCCAGGACCTCATACATGGGAAGCAGGTATTCAACCTCTGAGCTACACCCACTCCCATAACTGTTAATATTTTTATATTCATCCAGATATCCCTAAACATACACATTCTTAACTCACACACAAGGACACTCCTACACATTCTCATTCATACACACTCACACATACTCTAATTATTGCCTAACTTCTTCCCATTACTGCTAAGTTTCTTAAAACTAGGGTCTACATTCATTGATTCCACTTCTTCACTTTTGATTCCTCTCCTAATCAGGGTAATCAGGTATCCATATTCACTCTAGCAAAGCTCATCAATGAGTTATCAAGTGTACAAACACTGGGACTCTTTCAGTCCTTAGCTGACCTGACTCTACTCCCTTATGGGGTTGCCCTGTTTGCATATTTCCTTCTATGTTCTGGATATTTTTCCTTCTTCTCAAGGTTCCTCAGGAATCTACCCTTGCCACTCTTTTCATATAGTTAGGTTGTGTGTTCTCGCTGATGAATAACACAGAAAGTCATGGTTTCCATTATATTTGCATACACATGTATATATAAAAAATACTTGCATGTATGAATATATTAGTGTATGCATGTATAACGTGTGCATGCATACACACATACACATACACAATGAAGACTTCCATACTTATATTTCTGAACTATTCTTTTCTTCGAGATTCAATATTGAATACTAGGCAGAGACAACATGTAACTTTTTATCACTATGTCTTTGATGTTTAGCACATGTCTATGAATTTAACTACTTAAAAAATCTTTGTGGATGGAAAGAAGGATGGAAGTAAGGAAGGAGGGAGACAGGAAGGAAGGAAAATTATGTGAAATTACTTCCTAAACAACTCCACCAAATTACTCACAAACCTCAAATTCAATGTATTCATGTCTGAATGCCTTTGCCCACACACCACCATCACACCTCTCTCTCTTTCCTTCTCTTTCTCTCATACACACACCACCACCACCATTTCCACCACCATCAGCACCATTACCACATTCTTCTTCCTCCAATAGTCTCGGAACAGTGTCCCAGGCCATAAATCTGGTCTCATCCATTTACCTTCTTCCTCTCCCCGCACCAGGAAATTGGTGATCAGTTCTTAACAATTTATTTCTCTGCTGTAATCCCTCTATTCCCTCTGCTACTGCCAGAAGTCAGGCTCTCATGACTTTTCTCCTTGATTCAGCGCTATCTGTCACCATTATTTTCTCCACCCATGTACAATAAACCTCCCAGTGCTGCCAAAGTCATCATTCTAATATTTAGATATGATCATGGCACTCCCCTTTTTTCAACTATTTCAGTGGCCCTAAACTGCCTAGATAATAAAGCACAAAATTTCCAGCACAGCTGCAAGCATTGCCATTCCCTGGACCATGTCTGATACAATGTCCACACCTCTTATGACCTCGCTTTAAAAAATTTGCCCATACATTACTGCTCTGCAGTCCCACAAACACTTTATTTTTCCTACCCCTATACCTTTCCCTGGATTCCACTTTTCCTCAAATATCCTTTCCTCTACTGCATCTGCCTGTTCAGCACCCCTGCCTCACCCTCTCCTTCATGCAATAGACAACAAAATAATGGTCCCTAAGATGTCCACGACTTAATCCCCAGAACATGTGCCTATTGTTTCCTTACATAGCAAAAGGAATTTTACAGATGTTTACAGAGAATGTTTAAGAGCTTGAGATTGGAAGATTATTCTGAGTTATCTTGGTGTGCCCAATATAATCATAAGGGTCCTTACAAGAAAGAGAGAATTGTGACAGTGCAACCAACCAGAGTTTGGTGTGATGGGCTTTGAAGATGGAGGGAGGAGCCATATACCAAGGAATGCAGGAAACTTCAAAAAGCTGGGAACGTAAGAAAAAAGCCTCCGGAAGGAAGTGGCTCTGTTGACACATTGATTTTTGCCCAATGTGACCTGGTTAGGGCTTCTGACAAACTGAACTATAATATAATAAATATGTATTGTGTTAATTTTGCCCACTGAAAACATCATACAAATTACTAAGTTTATAGCAATTTGTTACAGCAGGAAAAGAAAATTAATTCAGAGACTGCTCTCAGGACAAGAGGGTGACAATTGTCCTTCTCCTACATATGCACCCATAATTTTAATTTCAGGGTCTCCCTCCTGCACATGTGCTGTGACCACTAGCTCTCATCACAATATCTATCATACTTCATTTACTTGCTTGAAAGCCTGCCTTTCTTTACTAGGCTGGAAATTCCTTGACCACTAGAGATTGTATTTTGTTTATCTTCAGTTGTTCACTAAATTTTGAAGAAATTCCAAATTACAGATATGAAAATCATTTTCAGGGTATCTAGGCCAACCCTTGATTTTGTGTTTAATGAACTCAAAGCAGGGAGAGAGTAAACGTCTTTCTCAGGTGGCACAGCAAGCTTTCGGCCAAACTAAGAATACTGCCACCACTCATTATATTATCAAATGGTATTTTTATAGAGCAGCAAGAATCTCAAAACTCTTTCATATATATTTACTAATTCAACTGCAACCAGGAATGCAAGGGCTCAGCTTTGGGCATCGCGTCACAGAAATCTTCTCCTGACCCCAAGTCTAATCACATTCTCCTCATCCATGTACTCATTGTTCTACATATCATTTCATCATTGCAGCAATGTAGGTCTGACCATGTCTCTTTCTCTCATACTGATTTGTACAAGTATTGAAAAAAGAAATCTTATTCCTTTTAATATCCTTAATTTCAGAATAGATGCTAAATAAATGTTGGTTGATACAAACTAGCTTTCATTTCCAGAAATACTACCAGAGTACAGGCATCATAATCACTCATTGTTTCCTTCAGTCTCCCATGTGAAGCAATGAAAATGCTGCATACACATACTGAGCCCATGAGCGTAGCAGCATTGAAAAGGCCCTCTCAATCATGTTATCAAATTTCACTTGGAATTCTATGTACTAGGCTGTTTATAACGAATGCCAAAATATGATAAGTATTATAATGTAGCAAATAAAATTGTATTGGTTAGGGAAGTGGATGTGGCTCAAGCATTTTGGGTACCTCCCTACCACATGGGAGGTCCCGGGTTCAGTTTCCAGTGCCTCCTTATTAAGACAAGCAAGACAGCAAGCTAGCAAAACGGGCTGGCACAATGAGCTGACACAACCAGATGATGCAACAAGGAGGCAAAAGAGGAAACACAATGAGAAACACAACAAAAGCAGGGAGTAATGGTGGCTCAAGTGACTGAGTGCCTCTTTCCCACTTGGGAGGTCCTGGGTTTGGTTCCCAGTGCCTCCTGAAGAGAGGACGAGCAGACACAAAGAGAACACAACGAATGGACACAGAGAGCAGACAGCGAGCACAAACAAGGAGGGGGCAGAATAAATAAATAAATCTTTTTTTAAAAATTGTATTGGTTCAAGTCATTATTTTGAAAAACAATTGTCAGAGCTTGCCCACTGAAAACATCATAGTCTCATGCCTTAACTTTGATTTCCACCTTCAAATCATTCAGATAGCATTGCAAAAAGAACCCCATCACGTCTGATTGTCAACTGCCAAGTCAACCATCTTTACTTTCCTAAAGAAAACGTGGACTCTTGGCAGCGTTTAATCACTGCAAACCTTCACAGCTTTCCCCATGGCTGGTTTCCTGCCGCAAATTTCAGCAGATTGGACCCACGATGTGTCACTATATTTAAAAGTTCATGCTGAACGTTTTGCTCGGATGGAAAAGATTAAGAGCCCTGAATGATGCAGTGCTTCTTTCAGCATCTTTTCAGGTAAACATTGGCATTAATGCCCCTCCAATGTGCACCCTGCAGGCAAAAGATGATCCCAAACCTTTCTGTCCACATCACTAAAAACAGTTCAAATACAGCCATACAATATCTCTGAATTGCACTTTCTCTACATTGCAATACTTCTTTACACTATCTCAAGCTGCCCATGCAAAACAAAGAGAAATCTATTTGTTTTACTTTTACAAAGAGAAATCTCCTCTTTCTCTAAACAATAGACCTTTGAAGTGAATTTTGTCCAAATCTGTGTAATAGAAATATCATATAAACCTTGAGAGACAGAACAAAATTGGGTACATCAACGGGTTATTTTGTCATCTTCTTGCCAAATCATTGGTTTAACTTGTGTTTTCACTGAATTGACTAGATTAAGTGGTGTTTTTCTATATGTCAAAGCCACATAGAATCATAAATTCAAGATGAATGCCTCACCTCCAAGCTGCCATTATGGAAAAATCCTGGATTGGACTTTTCCTACTTATTCCACCTGATGAAATTTACATGTTTTGTTTCCAGTTCTTCCAAGGCACTTTCCCCAATCCCCCGAGTTACAATTGTTTAGTTCCTTTTTGCTTCTTCAGTTATGCTTCTGATACAGCCTTTATCTCATTCCATGCTATTAATATGCTTTAAAAGTTGCCTGTGTTTTTCTCTCCTTAGCTGTAGAAAACATGGCTTATTTCTTTTTGTAATAGATGCCCAATAATTATTTATTACAGTGAATGTCACAATGCTAAATAGTAATAATAAAGATCAAGAGTTATTCTGATTACCTTTGAAAATCAAGTTGCCCTGGGCTCTTTTCAGAGGTTTATAATCTTCTCCCCTCCTCTGCTTGGTTCACACATCTCATTCAGCAAAACTTAGGCACCGGGCATCCATCTGTCCAACCTCTGGATAAGGACAGTTGCAAACTCCACCAGGATTGATATTCACTCGCTGTGATGGATGGCTGCCCGAGGAGACAGGGAGCAGGAATTTCCACTTAGGGGCAAGTCATTGAATGCAATGTGGGGGCAGATGCCGCATTTTCAGGACAAGGAACACCTACATTTCTGGGGATTGCTAAGTAGAAAAAAAAAATGCAGACAGGACAGCTGTGAGTAACTGAAGCAAGGGAAATGATATAAATAACTTCCAGTCAATTGTAAATGATGAGGATATTTTTCAAAATACCCTTATGCTTTTTCTCCATTTTAAATACAACATCCTTCTATCTAGTCCTTTATCTTAGTTTGCTAGGACTTTCCTAAAAAAATATCACAAACAGGGTGGATTAAAGCTCCAGAAATATATTGTCTCAGAGTTCTGGAAGCTAGAAATCCTAAATCAAGGTGTTGGCAAGGCCATTCTTTCTTTGAAGACTGTAGGAAAAATCTGTTCCGTTTCTTTCTCTTGTCTTCAGATGGTAACAGTGCCTCGGTTGTCACATGGCTTTCTGCCTTTTGTCTTTCTGTGTGTAAATGTCCTCATCTTATAAGGACACCAGTCATACTGAATTAGGGTCCACCCCCCACCAGTATTATCTCATTTTAACTTGCCTAATTCATGTGTAATGACCCTATTTTCAGATGCGGTCACATTCTGAGGTATTGGAGATTAGGACTTCAACCTATCTTTTGGGGAGAACAATTCAATCCTAACACCTATAAATTACCTAGTGAAGGCTAGTTCTACCTCTGTACCCTACTGTATTTTTAGCTCATGTAGCTTACTCTCCCACTAAGACCCTGCATGCCTTCCACCCTCGAAATCGGTAAAGGCTACAAATCAGGCAAAAAGGGACTGTCCGCCCAAAGAACTGATTATAAAACATTTGCCAGCACACAGCTGTATTCTTTTTGTCTATAGCATTTCATCATATTAATCATGAATCTTCTATTCTTGAACAATTAGAGTACATTCAATTTTTATCACTACAACAATGTTTCAGTATAACCTGAGTGCATTTTCCTTCTGCACATAGAGTATTTCTCTAGGGTAGATTGCTAGGAAGTGGGATTCCTACATCTAGGCAATCTACCCTATGCACATTTTGAATTTTAGTAGATAAGACCATTACTTTTTAATCAATAAAACTTGCATTATAGTAATTATCTGTTGCTTACTAAACATCTCTACCAGGATAAGCCTATAACTAATGAAAATTCACCATTTTTAATACCACCTCTTATTCTTTCTCCTTTTATTCTTTCTCCTCTTCCTGCCATTTCTGTACTCTCTACCTATGTTCTGGAAACAGTATCAATTCCGTCATTCAAGTAAGAAACCTGGACATCCACCTATCTTCTCTCTCTTGCTTCACGCCATGTCCAAGGATCATGGCCGATGGGTTCCGTGAGACTAGGAACCCTCATTCATTCCCTTCTGTCCATCAACCCTGGTACTAAAATAGTTCAGGCTCTGATGATTGCTCACCTGGAATTATATAATAATTAATCTCTCCCTCCAGTCTTTTCTGTGTTTCCTTACTAGAACCATCTTTTTATAACACAGAAGAAATCATGTAATTCTTGTATTTTCAGCAAACCTCTGATCATTCCCATTAGCCTATTTTATTAAGTTCAAATTGCCTGGCAAGATATAAACAAGTCTGCCTCATTCTACCCATACCTATGCAGCCAGCCTGTACCCAACAACCAAGTTGTCCTCTTTCATGTCTCCATGCATTTACATTTTTTTTTCCTTTGGGTTCCCAGAGGGCTTTTGCAAACATTTATTTATTTTACAGGAAGTTAAAAATATGTAAGATACACTAATGAGGAGAGCTGAAGGCCTGAATGAGATAGAAGCAGTGGGGATTGTGAGAAAGAATTAGATTCAAGCAATATTGCAGGCATAAAAATGCTTAGAATTTGATAACTAATTAAGTTACTCATGGAGGTGAAAAAAGGGAAAGAGAGTTTAAGATAACAAGATTTTTCACTTGAAAGACTGGGTGAATAGTGTTGCCAAATGGAACAAAGAAATCCAAGCAAAGACCTAAATATTCTTATAGTCTTTATTCTCTTTGCTATCTTGCTTGACATATTATGGTTGTGAATTTCAAAGATGCTAGGAAATTCCTACTCAACTAATAAGGAAAGATATAAGAGAAGGAATGATATAACTAAAACTTCATCTGCCTCTGCTACATAGCTTCTTTTAGTTTAAATCACACAGCCTTTGCTTTCTGGCTTTTAGAACTGGTGCAACGCCCATCTGTTCAGTCAATCATGGAGCAGATGGAAGTGGGAGGATAAGGAAGTGTATGACCACAATCTTGGATAATAATAAATATTTAAATGTGTATTTGTTCTTTGTAATGGATTTAGAACCTGAGTGATGAACACACTTAAAAAATCAATAACAACAAAAATAATGAGATGCCTTTCAAAATAACTGTGGACTACGCATGCATTTGAGTTCATCACAAATGCAAAAACAGAGGGGCATTAAGTCTCAGTGACTCTCACGTGAGTCCCCTTTGCTAGAAAAATGTACAACTCTCCTTGATCTGTGAGATGGCAGAGTAGGGGCCTGAACCTCTATGTTTCTTCTGTGAACTAGAACTTAAATATCAAAATGTAAGCCAGGATGACTTTTAGAGAATGCTCTGTCCTAGTCCCTCACATTGCAGGTGAGAAAATTGAAATCCAGAGAGAGGGATGGCAAGCCACCCTGTTAATGGGAGCACCCAGCCCGAACCCAGCTCCAGGTCCGCTTTGCT
The DNA here is from genome assembly GCF_030445035.2 of Dasypus novemcinctus. NCBI lineage: Eukaryota > Metazoa > Chordata > Mammalia > Cingulata > Dasypodidae > Dasypus > Dasypus novemcinctus. Next base: position 37,118,121 of record NC_080697.1, read on the forward strand.
GCTCAGAGGAGAGCTGAAAAGAAAATGAAAGCACTGGGAGAGACCATTTCAAAGGAAATGGTTTAAGGGAGGACAGGCTATATTTTAAGCATATGAAGTAACACATGTAAGAGTTTAATAATGATTTCAGGACCTGAGGGATTTGAATAAATATTGTGTGTTGTTCATATTGTGCTGTGAAATATATTTTTAAGAAGCGCTACTTTTGTTTTATTAAACTGTGTCAATGATGCTTTTTAAGTGCCTTCCTCTGTTTTGCTCAGGGCCAGGCACCATAAAATCTGCCTCTGAAAACTAACTGGCTGAGTATGGAAAGCACAATCTCCCCTAAATTCCATCTTCTCTGCAAGGAGCAGTTCCTAATTAGAGGGGGAAACTCACTCCTTCTTTGACCCTCTAGTGTCTGGAAGAACTACAAGAACTAAGAAGACCAAAACACAGAATATTCCTCCATGGGCCATTAAAGTATAAATATAGGGATTCATTCTGTTTCCATATATATAGGATGAAGATGCATTGTACACCCAACTTTTATCTTCTGGAATATAAACCATATTTAGAAAAAAAATTCATATGACATAAAGAGTTGTAAAATGTGTCTTTCTTTTGCCCCTGACCCTCATTTTCTAATTCTCCTCTGAGATAATCTGTTCAGTGTCTACATATAGAAGTATCAAATAGCCATAAGCATGTATCCCTCTAAAACACACACCTCTGCACACACACATCTGCAAACACAAACGATACAGAAACTCAAAACACCTTCCCTTCTTATATTTATAACTATCTTTCAGAGAAAAAAATAATCAGACACTCTTACAAGGAAAAATGAAAAATGGCTGTAATCCTACCATAGACTATATTAAAAATATTTGATTTTTAACTAAATAGTAGAATAGTTACTAGGCTACTAAAAAAAGTATTTATTTTACTTCAGATTGACTTCCTGACTTTCATAAAGTTGTCTGACCATAGGGGGGTTTAAAAACATTTTGTTTCCAATTTACTCATCCTTTTTCCCCCTTCAGGAATCAATGTCTTATAACAAGTCCACAGTTAGGACACCATCCTGACTGTATGACTTTAGTTAGGTACTGTGGCCTCACTAACCTCTATCTCCTCTTCTGTGAAAGGGGAATACACCTGCTAGCTCATAGATTAGGATTAAATTCCAACACATCCCATGAGATAACTCACATCATGCATACATTAAGTAGGATTTAGTATTTTCACTCCAGAAAGTCTTTGATAAATCACATTCTCCCGATTTTGGCCTTTCAAACCCCAATCCCTTCTAAGGCACAAAGTGGCTGACAATCTATTAATCCGTCCTGCCCCTTGTTTCCTTCAAAGCATACAATATCTGGCAATTGCCCTGAAATTTCAAGCAGGATGGCTAATGTTTGGAAGTAAAGTAGAATCCTGCTGGAGCATGACTCGGAATCACCTACAACATTAAAATTAATATCAACACCCCACCCCTCCTAAAAAAGACAATCATATTAAAAACTCTCCATAGATAGCCATTGTAGAAGAAATGTCTTCTTCCAGGATGATCATGGTGATCTGCCATTTAGTAACCTTGAACAGAATTCATTCTTCAATTGAGTGCTGACAAAACAGGTAAGTGCAGTTGGAAAAACTATCAGTTAGCAAGAAAAATATCCCTGCAGAGCGAGAGAGCGAAGGAAAGACAAGTGTTTACCCTACCTGAGTCACGTACAAAAATTTAAGGTTATTGGAATTCCAAAAATGTTATGGAGGTACAAAATGCTAAACACATAAATTTGGAAACAAGCGTTTAGCACAGAGACCACCTTCAGTATCACCTGTGAGATAACTGTGCCTTCCTCTCTCTTCACCTGCGAGAGGACAGGATGCCAAGAGCCTACAGATATCCCTGGAGCCTGGAGGGCCCACCTTAAGAAAACGGTCACAGCAAGGTTTGGGGGGTTCTGCTTAAGCATTCACCTTCTTGCCCTATTGACACCATCACACTGCCGCTGCCAGGACAGCAAGCTTCCTTATCAAAGCGTCGCTCTTTTACCAATAATCCCTTTCCTATTTAAGTATTAAGAAAGCCCTGTTACCTGTTTATTGGAACAAAAGGGGCCAGGTAGAAGTGTTCTAGATGCTAGACAGCAAACCTTTAGTCTGAAACACAGCACCAGGCAACTAATCCCACATAAACCAGGAACCAGGGCTCTTTCCCAACTTGGGAGCCTGCAAAGGACACTTGGAGCAACGCAGAAGAGAGACGCCGTTGTCTGTAACTCCTGGCAAGGTGACCGACCGTAGGCGTGGCCTCCCTGGGAGTATGGCATCACGCTCTTCCAGATGTCCTCCCACCCCCAAACGTCTAGGATTCTGGCCGCAGGAGGCAGGGAGCAGGGCGAGCTCTGGGCGCCCCGTGGAGTGCCCGCAAGCTGCTCTGGAGCTGGGCCCCACTTTGTTCTCACCCCTGCTAAACCCGCAAACCCAGGCTGAGGGGTGGGGGTGGAGGGCACTTCCACAAACTGGAGCCGTAGGTGGCGACACCCTGATACAAAAAGCGGGGCTCTCTCCACCAGGCGCCACTTCCTTTAGTCCTTTTCATTTTCCTGAAAATTTAAGCTCTCCCAGGAAGTTTCCCACAGCTCATTCTAGTCTACACACGAAGGGAAAATCTGTCTCCCTGAGGAAATGGGTAACAGCAAGAAGATTGTTTAGTGACCCTAATTTTACAACTCTGCTTGCTGCTCTACAGTTTCCTTATTGTGCCTATTTTTGACAATTTTTAAAACTATCTAATGGGGTGTGAAGCCTGTGACAGGGTTGTACTTTTTTTTTCTGTTACAGCCCTCAAATGAATGAAAAATTCAAATTGTGTCTATTATTGTTGTTTATTGTTTCCCAGATCCTTGGGGATCTCTCTAGATGAGGAGAAAAAAATAAGGTTTTACGCTCTACCCTAAGGATTAATCTCTATTCAGAACTCAGTTAATAAAAACTGCCAAAGGCAAGGATTTTACACAGACATTTTTTCCACTAACACGCTCACCTTTGCCTTATCCAATTCCCCTGCCCTTCCAACCGCCCCCCCCCCAAACACACAGACACTGGTTGTTGAGCCAGGACTGTCCAAGGCTGAAAGCTGCTATGAGGCTGAGGCTCTCTGAGTTTCCTGTGTGTCCCGGTGGCTTCACGGCTTCCCAGGGCTGCCAGAGTGTCACAAAATTAGGCTATGGACAAATATCAGGACAGAGGTGGTGGACTCTGCCAACAACTCTTAGCCTTAAATTTGCTGTCTTTCTTTTCCTTATCAGGTTCCCAAATGGAGAAAGCCTCTCCTCTCTTTGGGTTGGGGCTCTTTACAGCACTGGCTCTCTTCAAAACCTCTCTGTCTCTTTCATTCCCTCTCACCACCACCCTTTTTTTTTTTCTTAACATGAATTGAATTCAACTGCTACTTAAAAATAGGCCTGATTGTCACATTCTCTTTGCCAGTTGGAGTGAATGTCACTGAGTGTCACAGAGCCCTTGGCTACAGCTTGTGGATTGATTGCAGAGAGAAACTGGGTCAAAAGTGGAACAAAAACAAGATGAAAACTTTCGGAGTTCCTCTGATGACTTCACCCAGCTTTATGCTGACAGAGAAAGCCTTGATTTTTCTTGCCATTGTCTTCCTTTCATTAATTTCTTTTTATAACTTTTAAAAAATCACCATCTGTTCTCTTCTGGGGAATTTCAGTCATTTGAGCACAATTTTCTGATTTTTTCCCCCAATTATAGATAAGCCATATATTGGAAGTTTGGGTTAAATGCCAGGTATTTAAAATGAGGTAAAAGGAATTATGCAAATGATTCAACAGACTCTTTGGGACCTTTCATCTGTTGCTACAGATTCATCCAGCAAACGTTGATTGAGCATCTCCTATTTGCCAGGCATTGTTCTGGGGCCACAGAAATGAATGATGCCTACACAGCACCTGATCTCAAGGGGTTCAGGATAATGTAGTGTCTAAACAAGTCAATTAACCAGGAGGGTGTAGCAAAATAGGGTTTAGATCCGAGGGAAGCATTAGGTGTTAGGTCAGCATAGGGCAAAAGGATTAAATCCAAAACAGGGTCTGAGAAATGCAGGCTTTGGGGGATTTCTAACTTAAAGGGAGTTTTTGATTTATTATATCATCAAATATAATACATGGATGGACCAGCTTTATTGGCCCAAGGAGATATTTTCAGCCCAGATCTTTGCTTCCATGGTTTTGTCTTGAAGTCATTCTTCCTTCAATTTGTCTCTTCTCTGTCTTTTTCAGTCCAGGATGGCAGTGCTTCTACTCACACAAATTTTGCAAAAACATTGTCACCTTTGCATGCAATTCAAATGGGCCCAAACCATTGCACAATATAACTTTCTACAACTCCTTCTTGGATAACTGCATTGCTGATCCTGATTTACATCAAAATGGTAGACTGGGTCCATGTTCAGCTACAGCTTCTTTAGCAAAGGTTGTTCAGTCAAACTCTCACATGAAATCTCATTCTCTGGAAATTCATTTCCCAGAAGCCCAGGGAGGTCTATGACTGATCCACTTCTGGATCTGTTTTCAGAGCACACTCTTTGAATAGACTGAGAATTTTCCAAATTATTAATTGGAAACTGGTTTCAATCCTCAGTTTATCTTTTCCCTCTCTCGTTTCACTATAAGCTGCGAGGATAAACGAGCTGCACCTTCCAAAATTAGCTTGGAAATCTCCTTAGCTAAATATCCAAGTTCATCACTTTCAAGTTCTGTTTTCCATCCAACATCAGAACCCAATTTTGCCAAGTTCTCTGCCATTTATAACAAGGGTTGCCTTTCTTCCAATTTCCCATGACGCATTCATCATTTCCTTCTAAGACCATGCCGGAAGTACATTTAATGTCCAAATTTTTATCAATATTCTTTTCAAAGCAATATACCCTTTTTCTATCAAGCCCCTCAAAATTCTTCTAGCCACTGCACAATTCCAAAGTCTTTCCTATACTCTTGAGAATTTGTCCTAGCAGCACCCCACTTACCAGTAACAAAAACTGTTTTAGTTTCCCAACTGCTACAACAAATACTATACAATGGGTTGGCTTAAACACAGCAATTTATTGGCTCATGATTGCAGAGGCCAGAATGTCTGCTTCCTCCCAGAGTTGTTGTCTTCTGGCTGGTCAGCAATCTTTGGGGTTCATTGCATTTTTCCGTCACTCAGCAGTTCACATGGCAGTGTCCTCTTGTAACTAGATTTTGTCTAGGTTCTTGGCTGCACTGCAGAAACGAATTTCAAAAACACATCGGGTTTGTTAGACCAGTAATTTATTAAAGAAAGGTGAGAAGAAAAATGGGAAAAAATAACAGATCATAGTTCCCAGGTAGAGAGGAAGGAACTAAAGAGTGATACAGAGGCCTGGTTTATAGAATACAATTTCCCATTATATACTATAAATGCCCAGGTTTTACTTGCATATTGATCCAGGCAGGGACAAAGAAGGCCAGAACAAGAGGTTTTTGCTTTTGTGCTTACTTTTTAAACCATTAATTATTCTACCCCTTTGCTAATAACACAGTAGGAGTCCCAGATGTTTTGATTGATTGCCCCACCCACCAATCCCCCAGGAGAACCCAATGATAAGGCTCTGGAAAATATCTGGGGCTTCTCCTGGCTTCTGGAGGAAATTTCATTCTGAATGGCAGAACTTTGCGAGGGTCTTCCAGCAGCCATCTTGGGAATATTGATGTCCACGCAGACTCTTTGCCAGGTTCCAGATCTGTCTGTTGATTTCCTATCTAGTCTGGTTCATTCTCCTTTCTCTTTCAGATTCTGGCTGTTCCCCCTGGTTTTTCCTTCTGAATCCAGTTCCCTTTGCTTAGATGAACTTCAACCATGTTGGATTTAGGCCCACCCTCATTCAGGTTGGCCCACCTTAATGAATAACCTCCTTAAAGTTCCTATTTACAAATGGGTTCACACCCACGGGACCAGGGGTTGGGACCTCACCATGCCTTTTGTGAGGTTCAGGATTCTAAAAGCGACCAAAAGCAGTCATATATATGTTACACCGCAGACTTAAATTTTAGATTTAGCCAGTGAGTGATTTTTTTTAGTTTTAACTATGTGATCTCACTCTAGACACTTGTAGCAATGTAGCTGTATGTTTGTTACCTATTACAGAGAAACTGCCTTTAGTCACAAAGAAAATTCCTATTTACCTTTCCCTTATCTGTACCTAGCAACTCCCTGTTTTACACTGCTTTCTCTTTGTCTGAACCCAGAATTTACAAACAGAATAGGAACAAATAACCAGTCATTGAATTACTAACTTTGAAAAACAACTAGAGAAGAATATTTGAAACTTATTTCTTTTGCTTCTAAAGGCTACATTTTATTTTTATAACTGTGTAATTTTTAACCCATAATGACACCCCCCCATCTTACTAGATGTAGATTTTGTCACTTCTTGACAGTCCTTGATGGCCTGCCTTGCTTTAGCTTAGTCATGTTAAGTAGGTTTTTTACAACTTTGTGTATTACCTCCAACCAAACTTTGTTTAGTTTAGCATTATCTTATGTGAATTGAACTATTTACAACTTTAAGTTACCTACCTGAACTTTGTTAGTTCCTGATGTGTGTTGTTAATTAAGCAATGTATGACCTCGTTTGTATTCTGTAACCTGGTGCTTATCCCAGCCAGCCTCCAGGGCCTACGCTTACACACTTCAAATTAAACAAATTAATCCATATCCCTTGGCATCCCAACATCCCTAGTCCAACCTCTCTTTGTCTGAAAACAATAAAAACCCTAGCCTTCTTTATTCAAGGTGGCAGATTTGAGACTCGTCTCCTAACCTCCGCTGGCTTAATAAACTCTGATCCTTGCATGATCAAAACTCAGTGTAGATTCCCCTTCTCTGAAGTGGGCAAAAGAACCCAGGGAACTCATGTGGGTCCCTGTTAAATCAGTCCCCTGCAATGCTCTTCTATACCAAGAATGATTAGAAATGTCCCAAACCAATGTCACGGGCCATCTTACATCACATGCACAACACAGCAGTTAATGTATTAGTTACAGCAAACTACTCGCAGTTTCTTGGATTCATCACGTATCTACCTTGTGACTCATGCTAGTTCCTCTACATTGGATGGTATCCCCCACCCCAATCTACCTGGAAAATTCCTGCTTCAAAATATGGTTTGAATATTTCATTTGTGCAGCATTATCTGACCTTTGTGAGTAGATTTAATCCACTCTTCCTTGATGACCCTCTCATGCTATTTATTTCTCATATTTCACTGAAATTTACTCACATGAAATTTATATTGATTTACTAGATTATAAACTCCTAGAAGACAGAAATTTTATTGTGCTTAATTTTATAACACTAGTGCCTAGAAAAGTGCTATCCTAGAGTAAATTCCTAACAATCCCTTCATTTAAAAATTTCCTGAGCACCCACACTGTATGAGGTGCGATGTTAGGCAAGTGTGTGTGTGTGTGTGTGTGTGTGTGTGTGTGTGTGCATGTGGTGGGGCCGGAGCAGAACCTGAGGGCAGTTGTGTGAAGGTCATAGCAGAACCCCTGGTATCCTGGAACAAGGAACAGATATTACTCAAGTATCTATTTTTCCCTACGAGGAAATCTTAAGGCACGACAAGCAATATTTATAAAAATAAAAGGAAATATCTGTGTTTCATTTCAAGGTTTATTTTAGTATTCTGTTTCTCAAATTATTTATGCTGGATTGTTAATTTTGCCTCTGTGATGAATATAATGTTTGACACAGGAAAACAACCTTCTTTTGCTTCTCTTGTTCCATCTGTGGCTCCTGCTGTAAAGGGTTTGAGGTTGTTTCATTTTGGGGATATTTCTTTGATAAATTGCTCTTTCAATCTCTGTGTTTTCCTACTGGGAAATATATTTCGTACAGACTCTGCCCATCATTATCTAGTGCCTTGTATGTCACAGTCTCTTCCCCTAAGTGGGAAAGTTGAAACACAATATCTTTAAGAGATTTCTATCACTAAAATTCCACATGCTAAGATAAATTCAATTTGGCCAACACTTTCTGAGCACCTCCTTTGTGCATACAATTGTCCATGTTCTGGAATGGATTCCAGGGTAGAAAGAAGGGTGGCCCCCAACCCAGGCTGTGGGAAACCAGTGTTCTCTGAAGGAGTAAGCTGCCTTCCCAGAGAAACAAATGTTGCCTTATGGGTCAGTGGAAGAGAGAGTGTTGTGTTTGATTTTTCTGACTGACCAGCGGGATTAGGATACAGATTTAAATTGGACCTTGCAGAATAAGTAAGGAAAGGCCTGAGTAGGAGAGGAAAGAGGATGAACTAGTTACAGGATTAACACAAGTAAATAAACTCATTTGTAATACGGTACTCCTATTCGTGAGTATAACCATGAACCTTAATTTTAACAGGGAAATTCCTGCCTTCTAAGTTCTTTCGGTGAATTTCAGGGAGACTGAATGCCTGTTTTCCTTTTTACAGGTCTTACTTTTCATCCAAGGTCATTATGCATTTCTCTTATTTTTTTTGTTCCCAGCCCAGAGCTGTCTTCTCTCACCCAGCAACTATAGCTTCTGTTCTGAAACATGTGTTAGAAGAAATGCAATTCTCGATGCGTGCTGAGAATTCACAAGGGTAACACACAGAGGCTAACATTATCAGGAATCCCAATGTTAACAATCCCAAATCCCAGGCTACAAACAACTCCTTCTCCTCACTCCCGCCCAAAGTAGGATCCTTTCTGCAGTTGCTGTCTGCAAATCTTTGATAACATTGCACTCAACTAAGTCCTTTGTTCGGAGGAGAAGCTGAACAGCAGCATGCAGCTCTCCAAACAACCAGCTTCTTTTTGCCATTAGTGGCATATCAAAGCCAATTAAGCCTTAGATATTGTGCAATTCAGTGACATGTGAGAAATTGTAAAGCAATGGAATCTCAAGGAGAATCTTCTGAGTAAATGGTGTCCTGAAACACCTTCTTACATAACAATACCCCACAATAAGTGGACTAAAAATATTAACAATATAAATAACAGGCAATAGAGGTGCAAAAGAATATGCAATTTTCAGATGGAATTCAGAAACATACGCTTCTTGGAAAGCAGATGTTATTTTTTGGTGTTGTAAGGAATATTTTAGTTGTACTGTGCACTGTGCTATAAATATTGAGAATGTCATGCTTGATTCCAGGTGAGAAAGACCCGTGTTAAAGGTGATGATATTAGGAAAGCATGTGAAAAGGATAGAGATAATTGGGGAAAAAATGTAGCTAAGGACTCAGGATGAAAGAGACCCCAATTATGTGGGAACTTATTGTCTCTTCAAACTTAAAAACAAACAAACAAACAAAAACAATATGCATATCATCATACAGGGCTTCCATACATCACCCCACCACCAACATCTTGCATTGTTATGAAATGATTGTTACACGCTATGAGAAAGCAGTGTCAAAATATTACTACTAACTAAAGCCAATATATTAAATTTGGTGTATTTTCCCCCAACTTATTGTTTATGGATGTTCATATATGAATGACAAACTTCAATCTATAAAAAGTTAAAAAATTATGTCTCTTCTACATGGTGAAAAATGTAAAAGGCAAGACAGAACAAGCTTCACACAACTCTGTATTGCCCATAATTGGTGCACAATTAAAGCTCACAAAAAATTGGTTAATTGAAGGATTTGAAACCTAGATGTCCTGCTATAACCCTGTTGTGAATACTATTAACTATTTAGAAAGTAATGAAAAATCTCATAACACCTGACCAGGTCAGGGTGTTAAATTCAAAATGAATTATCTAGTTCATTTTGAAATAGCTCCTTGACGGTTATTCTTCAGATGTTCTCAGCATTCATTTTACATTATAAGACTCCTTGCTCAGGATCTGAAAACGTGTTCTTATATTTAACCTTACTTTCTTTTCTCTCCTTTCAATTACCTTAATTCCTATTTAATTTCAGTACAGCTACAGAACTTTTGTTTAACACATTCCTTATAGAAATAAATTCAAATACCCCGAGTGTATATTGATACTTGGTCTATCACTGTGTTTTTAGTCGCTTATTTGGATTGTCCTCAATTTTTAAAGAGATCTCCAAGTAGTTTCTCAACCACTGTCAGTTCCTCTTTCACCAGCCAATTAGTCTGGAAGAGAAGAAAACAACTCTCCTTGCATACATCACATTGACTGGATTCAGGGCTATCTCAGGTGAGCACACAGGTAGTTTATCTTCCTAGGGAAGCTAATAATTTTGGAGAGATGACCTTAGCAGACTCTCCAAAGCTATAGAAACTGTGTACACAGTGGGTTGTTCACAATGAATTGAACCTCAAGGTTTTATCACTTGGCATAGAATATTCACTCTGAACCAGTCAACAGGCCCTTTTCAGGAAGCAGGCTGCATTCACCATTGCACATCAAAAGCCTCCTTGCCACCACAGTTGATGAAGCACCTTTCCCACAACAGATGCTTGGGAAACTCATCAGTATGCATGTATAGGCGGAGTAACCCGAAAAAGCCATATCCAAGTCAAATGTTTTAAAATTGTGTTCAACTGTTGGAGCCTGACTTTTTAAAAATTAGTTCCAAAATTAGTCCCAGGTTTATATATATATTTTTAAGTTGTACTTTACTTTTCCATAAAGATTATGTTCTTTTTGTCTGGCTTGTATCCAACCAGTGATCTCAGGATTCCAAAATTCATTTGAGTATTCTGATGAGCTTTGAGCTCCCTTCTTTCTCCATGGAATTTACAAGCTAGCTGTGCTTTACTCAAGAAGGGACCCTCAGGTTTTTTAGGAAGAGAAAGTATGTGTGCTGGTTGAGAGCTAAGCTTTTCTAGACAGAATTAGCTTCATACTTACTTTCCTATTAACTTGTTATTGATCTTTGACAAATCACATAGCTCTCTGAGACTCAGACTCTCCATCTATAAATTGGAAATAATTGTAAAAATGGTTGTTATCATGTGTTATTACAATATCATTGTCTTCATTAAGTTTTGCATTGGTTATGACTATAAACTTATACATCATTTCATAATTCAACATCATTTATAAACTTAAATTATGCTTTCTTTTCCCATAAGACAAATTACTAGTAAAAATGTTTTTATCATTCCATCTCTGCTCCCTGCTTCTTGAATGCAACCCTTCAGTTACATCATCACTAAATATTTGGGTAGTTTAATGCAAATTTTTTTCTACCCACAGAAGAGTATAGGAAGTAAAAGCACATAAAAACTTCCTTTTAATGCAACTGGATACTGTCAATTGGTTATGCTCAGTGCAGTTTCATAAATCAAATGGATTTATCTCCATACAATCTCATGAATTTATGAATGTTGGAAAATAAAATATACTCTTCCATATATTTTTAAGTATAGATATAACAATGAGGGTTCTTAAAACTCTTTGCTTTGCCTCATTTACAGAGTCCACAAAAATGCACATTTAATACATTAATATTCTCTTTGGCTTGGAGAATTCAACAAAACCCTAAATGTTCTCAAAAAGAGTAACCAATTTCATGCTAAAAATGTAATTCATTCCACGACTATCCCAGTTCTCTGGAAGCTTCATTATAAAGTTCTCCTCAAGTTTTATGGATCATTATAAAGCTGTCCTCAGTGTTCTTAGGGTCTTTTGTTTGTTTGTTTGTTTGTTTTGCAAGTTCTTCCCTTTATAATAACAATTTCACCTTTTGGAATTCAAAACAAATGTTAAACGAGAACTTCTCAGTTAAAAATTTCTATATTAAATGCTCTATTAAACATTTTCTGTGAAACATTTATTTCCCTAAACACTTGCAAGCCCAAACATGCCAGACCAACATATGAAACTATTCTTTTTTAGTATATTTTAAAAATATTTCTGTAGTACTTTTTTTTTTTAATTTGAGAAGTTTTGAGTGGGAAAAGGGGATTCACATACATCAGCCTACCACTAACACCTTACATAGTTGTAGCACATTAGTTACAAATGATGGAAGAATATCACCATGATATTACTGTTCTGTATAGTCCAGAGCTTGTAGTTAGTGTGGTTTTCCTACGAACAATCCTGTTACTAACACCATGTTGTAGTATCATGTATTTGTTATAGTTCATGAGAGAACGTTCTCATATTTGTACTATTAACCAAAGTCCATCATTCACCTCAGGGGTCACTGTGTTATGTCTCATACCTTGTTCAATTCATTCAAAGTGGACACCAAGTTGCTCTCAGTTTCATCACAGATGTTTGGGGATTTTTTCTCTTTTTTTTAATTAGAGAAGTTGTGAGCTTACAAAACAATCATACATAATGTGCAGAAATCTGGTGCATCACCCCTCCACCAAAACCTTACATTGTTGTAGAACATCATGGGTAACTTAAAAAAAATACTTTAAATGATGCAGAGATTAATGGAGAATGACAAACTATGGTAGAGAGGGTTTCTTAGTATCCCCAATAAGAAAGCCCATTGAATTAAGATCCAAAGTTCACATCTTTGTCAAAGATGAGCAGGGTGCCGTTTCCAGAAGCTCCACAGAAGATAGTAGGCAGGGAAGATGTCAGCCTTGAAAATCACTGTAAAGTTATTTTTGTATCCTTCACTGCCACTGATCAGGAATTTTTCAGTTCTAGACAGAATCCTTATTTTTCAAAAACTAATGAGCATAACTCCTTATATGTTGACTTTATCGATGAAGTCCAAATAAAATAAAGAACAAGAACCCTGAAATGCCAAAGTAGATTTCCTTTAAGAATATTCTCCCCTTCTTAGATATTTAGAAATTAAACTTATGGAGGTAAAAAAAAAAAAAAACAAAAAACAAACCTCTGAAAGCAAAAATGCCAAATTTGAAGAAAATACTAAACTAAAATTATCCTACTTTGAGATTTTAGAAACATGTTTCCCTTTATATTCATTCACTATACCACTTCGAAATCCTTCGCCTCTTTTACTTAGGAATGCTGAGACCAAGTAAAGAGAAGAGTAAGTTTTCTTTATGCTCTCGGGATGTTGCCTCTCCACTGATTTAGTATTTAAATTTAGTATTGCTTCTTGGCCCCCAACTGGTCCTGGAAGTCCAGATTATCCTGGAGGCCAAGAATACCTTCTGCCCTCTGATTTTGGCACAGCGGTGTCCACTTCACTCAGATGTGCAACTCCCGGCAGCTCTCCGTGCCTCAAGGCCTGCCGACTGGCTGGCTTCAGTATGTTCTACCTGGGGCTACACCTGGGACCATATGGACCATCAGCTGCTGCGCCATATAGGGGCCTGCCTGCAGAAAGGCAAGGACCAGATGGAGCAGACGATACCTGTGTTAGACCGTCTGACTAGACTCTGCTGGGGACTTGGTGTGCAGAAAATGGCAAACTACAAACATTTAAATAATAATACCATAACACATGCTGATTCTTTTCCACCAAGCAAGAAAAAAAAATCTGGATAAGATAAACCTGAAGATTACTAAGGAGTAGGAATGAACTTAATTTTTTTTAGCAAAGCTAAGAGTCAAATGATTAAAACCAAATATAGACCTAAAAAAGTAGTTCTAAGGGAGAGCCCGGTATAGTCAAAAGCATATGTAGGAGGGGGCTGGGAGTCATAGATTTGCTCATGGTAAATTGCAATGTGACTTTACATAAGTCACTTTACTCCATCTGTGCCTCAGTTTTGCCATTGATAATACAAAAGCAGTGGTGATTCTATGCAAAGTATTCAGATAACGAGTTTGTGCCAGGGTATATATATAGACACAAGGAAAATCACCAAGAAATACTGGTTACAAATATATATATATTTCAGCTGAACTAAGCAGTGTGCCTAGGGTTGTTGTTGATATACATTTGGGTACAAATTCCTTATCTCATAGCAGACAAGAAACAAATGGTTCACAGCAAGACAATGATTTTTGGACCAGTCCTGAGCAGTGGATACTTTGAGTATCTGCCTGACTAGGACTAGGCTATCTCTTTAAACTTTCAAGACTTGGATTCTCAGATTACTTGAGACAATGATTTTGGTGCCATAGTTAAGAAACCAGTACCAAACACAAGGTTTTGAACATTCTATCTATGCTTTCTTCTAGGATTTCTAAGGCTTCAGCTCTTATGTTTAGGTCCTTGACTTATTTAGAGTTAATTTTTATATAGGATATAAGGTAGGGGTCTACTTTCAATCTTTTACATGTGGATATTCAGTTTTCCCAACACCATCTGTTGAAAAGACCATTCCTTCCCACAATATATGTAACTGGCATGGTTGTAAAAATCAGTTGGCTATAGTAGAATGGGTTTATTTCTGAAGTCTTGGTTCTATTCCACTGATCTATGTGTCTATCATTATGCCAGTTCCACACCATTTTGATTACTGTGGCTTTGTAGGGAGTTTTGAAATTAGAAAGTTTGAGACTTCAGACTTTGTTTTTCCTTTGCAATATTGATTTGGCTATTAGAGGCCTTTGCAATTCCATATGGATTTGATGCTTGGTTTTTCCAATTCTGCCAAAAATGCTGATGGCATTTTGGTACATATTGTATTCAATCCATAGATAGCTTTGGGTAATATTGATACCTTAATAATATTAATTCTTCCTATCCATTAACATGCAAATCTTGCCATTTATTTATATCTTCTTTTACTACTTTCAGCAATGTTTTATAGTTTTCAGTGTACAAGTCTTTCATCTCCTTAGTTAAATTTATTCTTAGATATTTTATTATTCTATAAGCTAATGTGGATGGGAATTATTTTTTAATTCTATTTCCAAATACTCTGGTGGTAGATAGAAACAAACTTATTTTTGCATGTTGATTTTGTAGCCTGCAACTTTGATGAATTTGGTTTGGTTATCAGTTCTGGGAGTTTTCTTCTGAATTTTTTGGGATCTACTATATATAAAGTATCATGTCATATGTAAATAGATAGCTTTATTTCCTCCTTTCAGATCTGGATTTTTCTTTTTCCACCTTATTGCTCTGACAAGGTCTTAGGATACAATGTTGAAGAACAGTGGCAAAAGCAGGTAACTTTGTCTGGTTTCTGATCTCAGGTGGATGTTTTTCAGGCTTTCACCATCAGCTACAAGGTTAGCTGTGGGTTTTTCATGTATGCCCCCCCTTTTTTAAACAAATCAATTTTATTGATACATATTAATAAAGTTTATAATTCTTCCAAAATGTACAATTCATAGTATTTGGTATAATCACATAGCTGCCCATTCATCATTTCAATCATTATTAGAGCATTAATATAAATAGTAAAGAGAAAACAAACAAAGAAGAAAATTCTTTACCTCTCAATCTCTCTCTCTTTTCCCTGCTGTACATAGCTGCAATTTCTGGATATTCTTGCACAATTATTTATTGAGTTAGTAAGCAGTTTTATTGAAATATATCCACATGCCATATAATCTATCCAATTGTATAATCAATGACTTTTAGTATAATCACGATATTGTGCATTCATCACCCCAAAATTTTTAGAACAATTTCATTACTCCAAAGAAAAACTCCACACCTCTTAAACTCCTTCCCCAGCCCTACATAACCACTAATCTAATTTCATTTTTATAAATTGATTTATATTTGTATTTTATGTAAATGGAATCATATAATATATAGTACTTTGCGCTGGATTCTTTTACTTAGCATAATGTTTTATCATGTTGAGGAAGTTACCTTTTATTCCTATTTTTTTCAGTGTTTTATAATGAAAGGATGTTGGATTTCATCAAAAACATTTTCTGCATCAACTGAGATACCATTTGAGTTTTTTCCTCCTTATTCTGTTAAGGTGGCATGTTACACCACCCTTACATTTCTGGGATAAATCCCACTTGGTTTTGTTCATAGTTCCTTTAACATGATATTGGATTTAATTTAGTCATATCTTATTGAGTATTTTTGCATCTATGTTCACAAAGGATATTGGTCTGTAGTTCTCTTTTTTGTAGTATCTTTCTCTGGCTTTGGTGTTAGGGCAATGTTGGCCTCATATAATGAGTTAGGAAGCATTCCCTTCTCTTCCAGTTTTTTAAAAAGTTTGAGAAGGGCTGGCTTACTGATTGCTTTTGTTTCCTAGGCTGTTCAGTACAGCAAATACCCTAAAATGGTTTGGTTCACCAATTGGAACTTATTAGTTCATGGTTATAGGGCTAAAAGAAAATCCCAATCAATGCTTTCTTCATGAAGATCAGCCTTCTGGGACTGGCTGCTGGTGATCCTGGACCCCTCTGTCACAGGGTAGGTCACACGGCATTGATTTCTAGTCCTTCCCTTCTCTTCTGGGTTACAACAATGTCAAACCTCTCGCTTCCTGTGGTTTTCTCTTTGTCTTTCATTCCACTTACAAAAAGAACTCCAGTAATAAGATTAAGACCCATCTTGATTGAGGTGGGCCACACTTTAAGTGAAGGATCCTCATCAAAAGGTTCAACTTACAATAGGTTCACACCTATTGTAAGTGGACTAAATTAAAGAACATGTTTTTCTGGGATACTTTCAGTTTCAGATGACCACAGTCAACCCTCTAGGCCTTATAAGAGACCTTTGTTCTATATGTAAAATGCATTCATTCAACCAAAACATCCCAAAAGCCTTAAGTCTTTTCAGAAACAATGCTTAGTATAAAGTTGCATCAAAATTGTTTATGGGTATGGATCTTCAGGTTTCACCTGTGAAACTTAGAGAAAAAGTTATTGTTAATTGGCTTCTAGTATACGAAGGACAGGCTGGCCTAAGATAAATGTTCCCATTACCATAAGGAGAAATTGAAAGGAAAACAGGGATCATGGGTCCCAAACAATTCTGAAACCTAGAAGGACATACTCCATTGGGTTTCAAGGTCAGAGAGTCTTCTATGGAACCATGTTTTGTCCTTTGGTCCTGATGAAGTGGCATCCACATCTCTTGCAAGTACTTGGGCAGCAGCCATGCTCTCCCCAAACAGTGGGGTGAAGACTCCACCTTTTTCTAGCATCAGGATAGCAGCCCGACTCTCCACAATGTCCGGGTCACAGGCTCCACCTTCTATGAGCACTCTTTGTAAACAATGGGGTAGAAGGTTTACCTTCTCCAAGCAGAGGGGTAGACTCCCACTTTCATGCGCATGGGTGGGTCTGTTCTCTTGGTCTGTGATGTCTTCAGTCCAGAGCCCAGCTTCCATGATCCTGCCTTCAAAGTGATTTGCCTTCAACCTGTCCCTTCTCTGTCCTTTTAGTACAGGCTGGCAATAGTTCAGTTCACACAAATTGTGCAAAAAAAAAAAATTCCTGGCTTTGCATGTACTTCACAGGGGTCCAAACCGTTAGACAATAGACCTGTCCACAGATTACTCCTGGATAACTATACCTCCAATTCTGTCTTACATGGAAATTGATGATTGGCTCTAGAGTCAGTTAAACCCTTATTTGGAACACCATTCTCTGGGGACTCCCTCTCCAGAAACTCAGAATTTTCCAAAACATCAATTTTTTAAAAAATTTCTCTGTTCAGTATCTCTTTCCTCTTGCTTATTACTATAAGCAGCACAGAGAAACTAGGCTGCACTTTCCACACTTAGTTTGGAAATCCCCTCAGCTAAATATCCAAGCTCATCACTCTCAAGTTCCTTCCATTTGACACCAGAACTCAATTTCTCCAAGTTCTCTGCCACTTTAAAACAAGGACCACCTTTCCTCCAGTTTCCAATAACACATTCATTATTTCCATCTAAGCCCTCTTCAGAAGTGTGCTTAGCATTCTTATTTGTACCAAGAGTCTTTTTAAAGTACTCTAGGCCTGCTCTGTCAAGCACTGTACAAATCTTCCAACCTCTACTCATTACCTGATTCCAAAGATATTTCCACATTTTTGTATTTGCAATAGCAACTTTCTGCTCTCCTGGTACCAATTTGCTTTACCTTCCTAAGCTGGTTAAAGAGAATATTATAAAATGGATCAGTTTAAACAATGGGAATTTATTTGCTCATAGTTTTGAAGCTAAAAGATTGTTCAAATCAAGGTATCAACAGGTGATGCTTTTTTTCTGAAGACCAGTGTTGCTGGCTGGCTCCAGTGATCCTGGGCCCCTTTGTTACATGGGAAGGCACATGGTTGCATGTCCATGTTCTGTCAATATCAGCCTCTTGCTTGCTGGGGCTTACTCTCTACCTGAATTTCACTCTGCTTATGAAAGACTCCAATAATGGGTTTAAGACCCATCTTGATTGAGTTGGACCACACTTTAACTGAAGGAACCTCCCAGAAAGGTCCTGCCTACAATTGGTTCACACCCATAGGAATTAATCGAATTTAAGAATATGTTTTTCTGGGGTACATACAGCTTCAAACCACAGAACTGATTTAACCTATTATACTTACCTGTTATAGTCTGTTAAGATCTTCTAATTCTACTTGAGTCAATTTGGGTAATTTGTGTGTTTCTAAGAATATGTCCATTTCTTCTAGAGTATTAATTTTTTGTGTACAATTGTTCATAGTATTGTCTTTTTTTTTAGGTACTGGGACCAGGGATTGAACCCAGGTCCCACGGATTGAATGCAGGAGGCTGGCACTCAACTATTGAGCCACATCAGCTCTACTGAGTTGGTTTCCTCATCTATTTGCTCATTTTTTAAATTGTTGTTTTACTCATTGTTTGTTCATTGTGTTGCTCATTGTTTTGCTTGTTGTTTCACTTGTTGTTTGCTTATTGTTTGTTTTCTTTAGGAGGTAACGGGAACTAAACCTGGAACCTCTCATGTGGGAGGCAGGCACTCAAGAATTTGAGCCACATCTGCTCCCCTAGTATTCTCTTAAAATTCCTTTAATTTCTGTAAGATCAGTTGTTATATACCTCCACTTTAATTTTGTGTTTTAGTTATTTGCATCTTCTCTCTTTTTTTAATTTGTTAGCTAGCTAAAGATTTGTCAACTTTATTGAACTTCTCAAAGAATGAACTTTTGATTTTATTGATTCAATTGTTTTCTGCTCTCTCTTTTCCCATTTGTTTTTTAACAAATATTTACAATTACAATGAAAACAAAAGAAAATTGGTATTACTAAAAGGGAGGAGGTATCTGAAGGACAAAAAGATAGATTCAAAAGCTCTTGCTGGCATAGCCTTTATTTTCTGAGGACTCCTTGGTTTGAATTTTCATGCACAAACACAAATGGGAGTCGAGGCCTCAGGCCCACTAGAGGTGGAGACTTGGAAGTGATATTCTTGCATAAAGCCAGAACTCCCAAAAGTGCTAATAATTAAAAGGAAGGGAAACTAATAAAATCTGTCCAATAGTCTAGAAAGAAAAAGATCACCTTCCCCTCAGTGGAAAAACAATGTTTTCATTCTCATTAGAAAATGAACCATGCACTTCATCTGGATTTGATCTCTAGAAGTATAGTTCCACATTATGAAGGAAAGCTAAAATTATAAATTAATGATTTAAAATAGAATGATGTATTTTAGAATAGTGATTCCCTTGACATAAACAAATGGAAATCCCCTATCTCATCAGATTTCCATGGGAGCTGGGAGGCAGGGACCAAGACCTATCAAAGATGAGATTGCAAGCAAAATTACAAAAATGAGAAAATCCTACCAAAAGTATAAGGTAGCAAGTCCATAAAAAAGAAGTATTAGCATTTTACATATTTAATATAATAGAACAGCAATGTGAAGGAGTTCGTAAACTAAGTATATCTGAAATGATTAAAAAGATAAAAGAAGGTTTTGAAAACATCTGGAAAGAATGAGTCAATTTGCAAAACAAATAAGCAAACTTAGAAAAAGAACCAAGAAGAACATCTAGCAATGGAAAAACATAATTATGAATAAAATATGTCCCTTCCAGGCAGTGCTTGAACCCATCTTAGGTGTTGTGGTTAAAAAGGCATGGAATGGTAGGGACTGTGTCTTCTAATGTTCCAGAAAATTAGGATATCTGTTTAATTTAGCATCCAAAGAGGAACACTTTAGAGATGAACAGTCTACCCTGTTAATTATTCTGGGACCACAGATGTAAAATTGGACCATTCTAAACAAACTAGGATGTGTTGTAGCCTAACCCAAAAGCAACCTAATGTAATGATGGTTGCAGTCATGATGGCCCTCTATATACCATTGACCTTCAATTGTCCCCTGTACTGGGTCACTGCAGGTTTATAGGATCTCATTGGACAGAGCAGAGAATGGAAGGAAAGAAACTTGCAAGAAGGGACTGACACAGATCTGAGCTCAACCCACATGCCACCTTGCTGGTAAGAAGTAACCCTGCTAGCAACATGACCATCTCTCCTCCAACGGTCACAGTGCCCTGGCAATACCCATCCAGCATTGCCATTCTGAAAACTCAGACCACCAGAGCCTTGCAATTTCAAAGACACTACCCAGCAGAAAGGGCTCAGCCCTCAGAGCCCTACTGATTTGTGTTCTTAATTACCTAAACTCATAAATGCAGCAGAATGTCCCCTCCACTTGCTCGCACCACAAGATTGATTGGTTTTGAAGCTGGCTAGTAAGATAGGCAATCAATAGACAGATCTGGAACCTGGAAAAAAGCCCACGTGAATATCAATAATGCCAAGATGGCTGCTGGAAGACTCCCCACACACAAGATATTTCCATTCAGAGCAAGATTTCCTCCAGAAGCCAGGAAAAGACCCAGATATTGCCCAAGGACTTTATAATTGAGCCCTCCTGGGGGGCTGATGGGTGGGATAATCGGTCAAAACAGCAAATAGCTGAAACTCCTCCCCTGCCATTAGCCAAGGGGCGGAATAATTAATGGTTTAAAAAGCAAGTACCAAGCTCTTTTACTACTCTTGCCTTTGCCATGTCCTGGTGCCAGTCCCAGTGCTGGTCTGTGTGCCTGTTCCTACTTTCTGCACCCTGTTCTCACCATTTTCCCCCTGCCATGATGACCACATGAGTCAAACCTGGGCATTTATCATCTATAATGGGAAATTGTATCTGTAAATCAGCCCTCTTTATCACTTTTCAGCCCCCTCCTCTCTACCTGGGATCCATGATCTGTTATTTTCTCCCATTTCTCATCCCTCCCTACCTGAATAAATTACTGGCCTAATTCACCTGGCCTGCTCTTAAAATTCATTTCTGCAGTATAGTCAAGAACCTAGACAAAATCCGGTAACATATTTGCTGAGCCAGCCAGGAGTTTATTGGTAAGTGAAACAATGGCCGACAGTCTATTTAATGCCTTCCTCTGGGTCTCCACTTTAAGCGGGTTCACGTACGAGCCCCACAGGATGTAATCCTGGGAGGAAAGAGGCTGGGGCACTGGAACTCTCTGCTTCTGTGCCACACACCCAGGACTGTTAGATCTGAGCCATCAATTCTGCTCTCAGGACTGGCGGCCATTGCCTTCTCCCGCCCTCTTCCTTAGCGGGTACATGGCAATGACAGAGAACCGAAGAGCCCAGGGCTTCGCGGGTCCACGCATTTGCAGGCTCTCCTTTCTATTCATTATACCAGTGGTAGGAAAGCAGCAGGCAGGGCCAAGATGGATGCTGAGGGAGTTCCCTTCCCCAGGGCGGGTCACAGGCCAGGACACCCTTGCATAATTAACTTTTACCCACGTTTTTCCTTCCTACTTCTTGCTACTGAATTTCTCATTAAAGGTTTATGTTAAAATGCTTTGGAATGTCTTAAAAGCTAAAACTGAAAATGCCTTTACTAGCTAGGAAGCAATTGCCTCAGGGCCCCAAATCCTGTTAGCTAGAACAATTGATCTCTGAAGTCAATGGAAACTACAGCTGCAGTTTCAAACTCCTGTATCAGCTGATAATGTGGTTCAATATAGCCAAATTTTCAATGAATATCGCCTCCAGACTCGCACTGTTTCACAGTGCCAAAGGGTGCTATGCACCAAGCCAGTGGAATACTGGAGCCTACTTTCTTAGCTTCTCTCTAGGATCAACGATGATGAAGCTTGCTGGCTGTTTGAAGAACATACCAAGTAGAGCAATGATCACCAGACTACTGTAAGGAGAACTTAAATACAGTTGGCATTATGGCCTGCTCCCATGGAGAGATAACATGTAAGGTATTGCAAACCTGTAACTTGAATATATTAATTGCAGCTAAAGAGAAACTTATGCATTGAGTAGTATTTTGTTGAGTATTAATTCTGTACCCATATCCTGTTCTAGATATAAGTTGGACAATTATGGTAATATCTTTTCTATTCTAGATCATATGCAGAGGGACAGTGAACATGTTAAAAGTCCTGGGAAACTTCATTTTCTAAATAGTTAATGAATGCGCTTAACCCAGGTTTCCCTCCTAGACTTTTTTCCAGAACCTGTCCCACTCATACCCTGGAGAAGACTGGCAGATCCACTTGCCATCCTGCCAGGGCTGAGCATTTCCCACCAGAAGGAAAACAGCAAACGAGGTGGCTAAGACCCACTTCAGCTTAGCCCCTTCGAGATGGTCCATAAACAACCATTCTTCACCCAGGACCTGGAAACCAGGTTCTGATCAAAACTTGGCAAGAAAACAAGTCTCACTCTCAGTTAGAGCCAAAATGTAAGGAACTTTACTCTGTAGTTCTGACCATTCCCACAGCTATTAAGTTAAAGGAATTTCCAGCTTGGTGCAATAATCCTGAGTGAAGCCAGCTGCCCAAGGAAGTACCAGCTCACCAGAAGCACCTGACGGGATGTACAAATGCTGGTCATTGGACAGCCTGAAATACCTCTTCAGGAGAAAAAGCTAAGTAGGGTCCATGTCAAAGTCAGCTCTTCCCTCTAACTCTAGCCCAAATGCCTATTGCCTCTTCTCATTTATCTCTTCTACCATAGGAACTGGAATTGGTGATTCACACCAAGCCCCGTTATCTATTGCAATCTCTCATTAGAGTGAACAAACAGCATAAAATAACTGAAGGCAAAATTCGGTAACAGTTTTTTTTTTTCCTGCCTAAAATCAATAAGCTTTCTTTTTCCTTCCAAAAGGGGCTTCCCCTAATTTGTTGCCCTATTTCCCCCAGGTTTCCAATGATGTGTAGGGCATTCATGTCCCTGGAGTCATTTACCAAACAAACAAAATATGTTTTCTTCTTCCTTGAACCAATCTGTGCGGCCGTTTTCCTCCCCATTGTTTTGCTGACCCAGAGCACTCTCTGAGACCTACCGTAATTATCAGATCTCTCAGGCCACTGGGAGTGTGTATCCTGCTAACAATTAACAATTTTGTAAAACATGAAAAATAAAGGGCCCTGATTCTGGGTCTCTGTCTCCCTTTTCAGTGTTGGTTACTCACAAAGTCTTCCTCTTAGTGTTGAGTTAGAGAGAATTTTCCTGAGTCCTGTGGGAAATCACAGACCAGGCTCCACTCGGAATGGCTGAAGTTCACCTGTATCTTCTGCTCCCTCCTCCTGAAAGAGCTAGTCATTCCCAGGTGTGGCGAGGTGGCCCAGCATTCCTAATACCACACAAGCACACCTCAGCTGTCTTGTTATCATTGTTCTCCGCGTGTTCACGGACACAGAGTGTGCCTGCCCTTGGGGTGTGAAGGGAAAAAGAGGAATTACTATCTTTAAAAGTAAGCCCCAGGGGAGCGAATGTAGCTCAAGTGGTTGAGCTCTGGCTTCCCATATATGAGGTCCAGGGTTCAATCCCAGTCCCTGGTACCTCAAAAATAAACAAATAAATACAATAAAAGTAAGCCCTTAGGAGGTAGAAAGGAAAGGATATGGCAGAGTGGAAAGGGCCCAGAACTGGGATTCTTAGTGTTTTCTTCCAGTGATGAGTAAAGTCTCCTTGGGGACCCCAAAGCCTACGAGGGTACCCAGAACTCTAAAGAAATAAAAAGTAAGCTAAATTTGTAAGCTATAGACAATACCTCAGAGATGTCTTGAGATGTAAAATCCTCATCCTTTGAGTGTTAGGGTTTTTTTTGTTTTATTTATTCCAAATAAATCTGATCTTTAATGTTAAAAAAACAACAATAAAACCACAGCTGAAATAGGTAGGCAACTCCCTGACTTTCTCCTCCTTTCCCTCATCCATATGACTGTAGAAGCACAATGACAGTGACTTAATAAGAGGCAGTAGTGCAACATAAGAGGGGACACACTCAAGGACTGCCAAAAAGATAATTTAGTGATGTAAATGGGGGTAAAATTGAATGCAATCATGTGACTTTATTTTTTTATCATTAGTTTTACTTATTTTTTTCCTTATTTCTCCCCCTCCCCACTCCATTGTCTGCTCTCTGTGTCCATTCACTGTATATTCTTCTCTGTCTGTTGTATTCTCATTAGGCAGCTCCAGGAACCCATCCTGGGACCTTCCAGAGTAGGAGAGAGGTGATCATTCTCCTGTTCCACCTCAGCTCCCTTGTTCCCTGCATCTCATATTGTCTCTTCTCTGTGTCTTTTTTTGTTGTTGTTGCATCATCTTGCTGCATCAGCTCTCCCTGTGGGCTGCTCCACTCCTGGGAGGTCTGCCCTCCTGCGCACAGCTGTTCTTCTTGTATGGGGGCCACTCCTTGTGTGGGGGGCACCCCTATTGGGGGCTACACTCCTTGCACATGGCAGCACTCCACATGGGCCAGCTTGCCACATGGGCCAGGAGGCCCTGGGTACTGAACCCTGGACTTCCTGTATGGTAGACAGAAGCTCTGTCCATTGGGCCATATCCACTTCCTTTATAATCATATATAGATGAAGCTGCTACATGTTGCTTATATAAATACTAGTCCATATAGTTTTATATTAATCAGCAAGTATTTACAAAGATAAAATAAACTGAATGGATGGGTTAAGTAGCAAATTAAACACAACTAAAGAGTGTATAAGTAAACAGGAAGGTACATTTTTAAAAATTACCTAGAGAACAGCAAAATGCAATGATTAATTAAGGAAAATGGAGAGGTCCCAAAATTTGGCTAATGAAAATTCCAGAAAAAGAGAATAGAGCGACTGTTAGGAAATAACAGGTAGACAATACCAAAATGTATCCAGAATTCATGAAATATAAGATTCCTCAGTTTGAGAAATAAAAATGAGTTCTAAGTGGGATAAATAAAAATGCACCTTACCTTATTTATGTATTATTGCACTTTTTTGTTGTATTTACTTTCAAAAGATAATTAACATTATGGGTGATATAATGCCTGGTTCAGTGTTCAAAAGGTACAAATAAGTAATCAGGAAAAAATTAATTTTTCTCCCCCCCACCCCATCCACCCCTGTCCAACCTGTCTATCCCTGTTCACCCCTTACCATATGTGCTACTTTGGAGCTGTACTACCCCAGAAAAACATGCTCTTAAACTTCATCTTTTCCTGTGCACATGAACCTCATTGTAAGCAGGAACATTTTTTTTTAAACAAATCAATTTTATTGATACCTGTAAATAAAGCATACAATATGTAAGCAGGAACTTTTGATGAAATTACTTCATTTAAGTTTTGTCCTTTCTCAATCAAAATGGGTCTTAGTCTTATTACTGGAGTCCTTTAAGCATAGATAGGAGACGAAGTCATATAGCAAACACCAAGAAGCTGAAATTAAACAGAAACTGGAAGAGAATGGAGAGGCCAGGAGAGACTGCCATATGCCTTGTCATGTGACAGAGGAGTCCAGGACAAAGGACCAGTGGCAGCCAGCCTCAGAATGACAGCCTTTGGGGAGAAAACATCACCTTGATGACACCTTAATGGGATATTTTCCCGGCCTCAAAACCAAGAGCTAATAAATTCCCATTGTTCAACATGACCCATTTTATGCTATTTGCTTGAGAGGCCAAGGAAACTAAAACACCTTTTACCAGTTTTTTGCATAACCTGCAGAATTATTCTATGAATATATAGGTATATACATACGCATTACGTATATAGATGCTTATTTTAGACAGTATAATTATTATAATATCCAAATTGTTCCAGTTGAGGGCTTATAAAATTATTTTTAATGGCTACATAGCTTCCTATTTGATAGATGGATAATAATCCATTTATTATTAATTAAAAGATATAATGTCTTATTGGATATTCAAGTTGTTTCCAGTCATTTTTTATAAATAATGGTGCAATAAATATTCTCATACAGATATCACTTCATATAATTATACCTATAGGATAAATTTGTAAAGATGGAATTGGTGAGTCAGAATTGGATGTACTTTTTAAAATTTTAATAGATAATCCTTTTATTTTCTTGTGTAAAACCGCCACATGTTTACTGAAACTTCAGGCATATTTTCATAGATTTCAAAATATCCAAGGACTGGATGTTGATCAACTTTCACTTTTTTTGCAAAATATAAACACAAAATACCCAATCTTCCATGTGATTTCCACAGTCATATATTTTAATATTTAATCCAGGTGAAAATTTTAATTCTTTTGCCCAATGACTGTTGTTGAGTGACTCAGAAGTAAATCAAATATAATTTTGATTTGCAGAATTTTTCCACCTATTCAAAAAAATCAAAATCATTCTTCAAAATTTGTTCTCAATTCTGGCTACTCTGACCTCCCTCTCTCAAGTCAGAGTTTATCAACCCTTCTCTTTATTTCCTCAGTCCTTTTTCATACAGAAGTTAAATATTGACTCTGTTTTACAATCTGCCTCGCCCCTTCAACCATAAGTTTTCCTGAGGCTGGGATCACGTCTATCTTGTCCTGGTGCTTAGTTGCATGTCTGAAGTTATGGTAGAAGCTCAGTAAGTTTTTATTAGATTAATTAGGAAAAAAAAGCATGGATGTATGGCGGTTCTGAGTTTAAACCATGGTATATACTAAAATTGGTGAAAACAAAGAAAATAATTTTAAAAAATAAGCTTAGGACAATAAACATTTTTCAAGCTTCTAGTGTCCAAGATGAACACAGAAATGAAAAACAAGTTGCTGGCCCAATGGATAGGGCATCCGCCTACCACATGGGAGGTCCATGGTTCAAACCCCAGGTCTCCTTGACCCGTGTGGAGCTGGCCCATACGCAGTGCTGATGTGCTCAAGGTGTGTTGTGCTACACAGGGGTGTCCCCCACGTAGGGGAGCCCCATTTGCAAGGAGTGCGCCCCACCGTAAGGAGAGCCACCCAGCGCGAAAAAAAGTACAGCCTGCCCAGGAATGGCACCGCACACATGGAGAGCTGACATAACAAGATGACGCAACAAAAAGATACACAGATTCCTGGTACCGCTGATAAGGATAGAAGCAGTCACAGAAGAATGCACAGCAAATGGACACAGAGAGCAGAAACTGCCGGGGGGGGGGGGGGGGGGGGAAGAAGGGAAGAGAAATAAATAAAAAATAAATCTTCAAAAAAAAAAAAAAGAAAACCAGTCCTTTACAAAAAAAAGCAAACAAGTTGCTGTGTGAGTTATATTTTTATATACGATCATCAAACTCTTCCCTCATAAACTCCTGGCAAAGAATAGAAATCACCTTAGAAAATTCTGTAACTAAATTCTAAACAGATTTTCTAACAGAAATTGTAAAAATGCAGGGTCTTTGGGCTCAAGATATCTCATTTTGGCTGACATGTTCTATACGGTGGGTTTGTGTGAGGACAGATTCTAGAGCAGAATTCCTAGGATGGATCAGAAATGCCCACCAGAACAATTATGCATTTGTGACAACTCTGAATTCCCTAGAACTCCTGCAAAATTTACATTTAGAGTCAACAAGGATAAAACAAATAATAAAAAGTAAAAGTATGCTGAGAATCCTATGGAATTTTCCTCAAAGACTGCATACATGAATGGGTTTACAGGATTGTGAAGATAAGCTGGGACTCCGGAGCTCAGTGCTCGTCTCCTGGTAGCCCCTTGTGTATGTTCAAGGAGCAAATGAACGTATCTGGCAAGCAAGTAAGCAGTTCTCACTTAGCAACTTTATCTTCTCTGTGTCTACAATTCTCTCAAAACCGAGGCATTGCACAAGGCAATGAGCCCAATGTCCTTTCAGTCTACACAAAACAAGAGTGAGATCGGCGACTTCAGTTTGTGGCTCTGCTAAAAACTAGCTTCTAGATTAGCAAAAGTCATTATCATATTGTCTCAAAAGGCACAAATTCATTCTAACACTCAATAGTCTCCTCAATAATTAAGATTTTCAATCTTTAATCTTTTAAAGGCTCAGATGGGTAGTATAGCATTTTTCTATGTTGGAGGAAGATCTTTTTGATGAGATGTCTCCCTCGCACCATGAAGATTTTTTAAAATCTTATTTTAAAATCAAAATCTTACCTAGGCTTAATTTTATCCAGCTAGAATCGGTAATTAATTAGGGCCATAATGTAGGTCCATAGAATAGTTCTGTTTCCATCCCCAATAAAATATAATTTCCAGGAAAACTATTCCATTAGCAAGAGTGAAATCATTTTTTTCAGCATAGTTCTTGTTAGTTGCACTTAAAGTTACATGATACATACATTTTAAAAAATACTTCTCAATTAACATTGCAATTTCTCAGGTGGTCTAATCCAGAAATAGAGCTTCAGACCATAAATTTATATTTCATCTGTTGACAAGCATTCTATTTTATTGTAAAGCAAATGAATTTCTCCCAAAACCCTCTCTTTATCAAATACAAATATATTACCACTTGAAGTAATTATCCCAAATGTTTGATTTATATAGCCTCACAAATCATAAATTCCCAGGCCAATAAATCACTTTGCATTTGGTTTCAACAACGATAAGCCAATTTTTGAAAAAGGTGCTGACTAAGAACTTTGTAGGATTTGTTTAAATATTTCACACTTTAATTAAAATATGTATCGATATGTTTCATACCCCTGAGAGCAGCAGTATGGTAATAAGTTCTTAACAATTTAAATCTGTGCCATTTCATGGTACATTTTGCAATTCTATCCTACTTTTTTTTTTCTTTTTCTAATCAGTAATCAGCACTTTTTGAGGTTTATGTGTACAGTATGTAATTTGATTTTCTTTCCTGGCGAGCTGTTACTTAGACTGAATACAGAGACTAAAAGTACATATATTTAAAATCAAGGAAGGCATAATATATGTTTTTGCTATTCATCAATGATGAGCCCTATACATTAATCAAGGCAGCAGGTTTCAAGCAAAGCATTACGCTATCTCCTCTAAGCAATTCTTTAATCAGCGTTTCAATGTCAGGTATGGAACTAGGGAGGGAGTTAGAGGTTTGTGGTTACTTGCCACAAATAGCTTTAATTTTACCATAAAAGGGTTCCTCTTTGGTTCCCAATTCTAAAGCCTCAGATAAACTCATGATACAGTAGTTATTATTCCATGATGATACTGACATTTATTCTTGCGTTCTTAGTTGTTCCCCTCTATGCTTTGTTCTTTCTTTCTTTTTAATGCAGCTTTAGCTATAGAGGCATACTCTAGAATCTGTCTTAATAAAAATCACCTGTTAGGTTGACACCCAGGTTGTGGACCAGGCATTGTTTGTGCTTTCTCTGATTGAATTGTGCTGAAGTTCATCTAGGTTGCTATGACATTAGAAAACATTGTGATTTGATTCAAGGTTCGAGATTGAGAACAGGTCTCTCAGAA
The DNA here is from genome assembly GCF_030445035.2 of Dasypus novemcinctus. Taxonomy (NCBI): domain Eukaryota; kingdom Metazoa; phylum Chordata; class Mammalia; order Cingulata; family Dasypodidae; genus Dasypus; species Dasypus novemcinctus. Next base: position 37,147,657 of record NC_080697.1, read on the forward strand.
TTACAGAATTTTAAACAGCTTTGCTGTGTAGTTTCATCTTACTGACATAGCCCAATCAAAGCCCTAATCATAATTTAATCATGCCTAGGTACAGACCAGTTTACAAACATAATCCAGTGTCTATTTTTGGAATTCATGAACCATATCAAACAGCCTTTGGACATATTATGAATATCTTTACAGCAAATTTAACTTCCTAATTTTGAATTTTTAGGGGGAACCAGATTTGTTGCATTTTAATAGTGATATATTTTAAAATAAAATTAAGGTTGGGTTTTTTCCCCCCAAACAGTCATACAGAGGCATTGTTTATGTGACCTAGTGATCTCTTTGGATCAGGTTACTTACGCTGCATCAGATATAATGTGTTATGAGCAATTTCCCCAGTTGAATAAGGAGAATGTCAAAGTACTGATTTGGAAAAGAAATGGTGTCATTTAATGATTGTAAGGAATATAATCTGTGACAGAATTGAGGCGGTCCCAGTACCTTATATTAGCATGGGACTGTTACTAGAGAACCCCAAATAAAGCTGATCCCCAGTTGGTCCTGTGCAGTTACTCTGAAAAGCAAGAACTTAGTGTTACCCCAAACATCCTAACACTTCAGACAGAGTAAAACTACTTATCCCTTCCTGGATATGAGTTGCTGCCATTTGGATATCCTCATTTTAGTCTAACTGCTGGAGATCTGATTGGATTAAGATGGCTCCTCTGTAGAGGATGTGGCTCAAGTGGTTGAGTACCTCCTTCCCATGTATGAAGTTCCAGGTTCAATCTGTGGTACCTCCTAAAAACAAACAAAAATAAACAAAGAAAACCAACTCTCATTTGGGGAGCTGATGTAGCTCAGTAGTCGAGCACCTGCTTGCCATGTATAAGGTCCTGGGTTCAATCCCCAGTATCTCCAAAAAATAAAAAAAGATAGCTCTTCTCTGAAAAAGTAATCACAAGGTTAAGTCTAGTGGGAATCTACACTTCCTTGTGAATTCATGAGTTTAGGTTGTCATCTTAATTCTCCTAAGGTCTTCTAGAAACTTGGTGAAATGAGAGTTAATTTGTGCATTGCAGAAATTTGGGGAATAGGCACCAACCTCCTAGAACAGATTTTTCTTGCTGGGAATCACCCTAGGACCTTCTTTGTCCATTCTCATTTAGTAGCTCTGGGGTACTTTCTAACCAGCTCCCAGGTGGCACTCAGCCGTGTACTGGAGAAAGGGGAGAACTGGACATTGACTGGTAAAGAAGATGATTCCTGATGTTCCTAAGGTTCGGTAGAGCCTGGGGGTTACTAGAATAGTCCCAATTGCCATTTTCTCCAAAACAGTTATAGACATATGACCTAAACTTAAAAAATAAAAGTTTTCTAAAAGTCCTAATTTCTTTAGAAAGGTGGCTGATGTCTATTTTACTCATTTAAAGAATTTAGATATGTGATTTTACTGTGATTTAAAACTTTTTTGAAGACAAAATTAATTTAAAAAAAAAAGTTGTAGACACTGAAGAAGAAATGGAAGAGATTGCCTTGCCACTATACATACAGGACAACACCTATTAAAGTGATGAGAGGCAAAATGTCAAAAACAAAGATTCATGATATTCTTCATTTTTTAATACCCCAATTTATTTTTTACTTTACGTTAGTTTTTCTAAATTAGTATGGATTCTATCTCTAATTGTTAAACCTATCATTACAATTTCATCTTCCTACTAATTGAATTTGGCAATATATTAAGCTTCATTTTTTAACAAGTTTTGAATCATAGAGGGGTTCAACAATGGTAGGGGAGGAGAATCAGTGTGGGGTGTCATTGATGGGGGATACATGGTTGTCCCCCATGTTTGGATATTCATTGGATATTGTCATAGTAGGTAGAGTTACATACAACAACTGAGGGAGTGCTGAGTCCTTAGCCAGGGGAGCTCTGTCATGTTCTCCAATGGAAGAGCAACAATCCCTCAAGTGCAAGGACAAAGACCAGCGAAGAAGGATGGTCCGATATGGGCCCTTGTTACTGGTGACTATGCTTTTGAACCTGTGTGCTTGATATTTTTACCAGGTCTAGAGCTCCAGAGTTCCTAAGAGTTACCTCCTGAGAGCCTCCATGTTGCTCAAATGTGGCCACTGTCAAAGCCAAACTCAGCATGTAAATGCATTACCTTCCCCTCAGTTTGGGACATGATTCCCAGGGATGAGACTCCCTGGAGCCAAGGGATTTCTACCAATCACCAGCTGATGATGCAACTAGAAAAAGACCTTGAATAAAAGAGGGAAATGGTGAAGACAAATGAGTTTATAGGGCTAAGAGACTTCAAAATGAGTCGGGAGGTCATCAGAGGGGTCGTGCTTACACACATCGCAGCAGGATCCCAGAGACAGCCAAAGTAGGTACAACCCCAGGTACTGGTGCTCCTGAGAGCTACAGAGACACACAAGTTCTATGATCATACCAGATAGCTCTGGAGTTCAGTGCCTTGCAAGTGGGCCCTACTTTGGAATTTGTGCTCCTGAGTGTGATGGAGTTGGACTCAGATGTGAACTTTCTACACATGCCTCTTCTGTCACTTTTACTAAACCTGTGGTTGGCTCTGGGGTTGGTTATACTCAGGATACATGAATATCTGGACTGGCCATGTGCCAACTGGACCCTGAGCCTCAGCAGAGTTGCAACACCTACTTTCTGGCTGGTTGGACTTACCGAGATCAGCTAACAGGGCGGTGAAGATGGTCAAATACCACAGCAGGGAACCAATAGTGCCTACAACTGCAAGCAAGAGAATCACATCCATCAGCAATGTGGGATCAAAGCCCCCTCTTGATTTAGAGGTGGAATGGGCATCACCATCCCAGGGTCCCACATGATGGAGGAATAAAATATAGATTAGAGTGGACTTACTGGTATTCTACTACAGAACTATTGTGACTCTAGTAATGGAAGAAATTGTGTCATTGATGTGGAGACAGTGGTAAGGGAGTTGCTGAGGGCAGGGAGAGGGAAGAAGAGGTGTGATGTGGGGGCATTTCGGTACTTGGAATTGTCCTGAATGATATTGCAGGGAAAGATGCAGGACATTATATATCCTGCCATAACCCACTGAATGGACTGGGGGAGAATGTAAACTACAATGTAAACTATAATCCGTGAAGTGCAGCAGTGCTCCAAAATATATTCACCAAATGCAATGAATGTGCCGCAATGATGAAAGAGCTTGGTTATGTGGGAAGAGTGGGATGGGGTGGGATGTAGGGTATAAGGGAACCTCTTACATTGTTTAATGTAACATTTTTTGTGATCTATGTATCTTAAAAAAAAAGACAAATAAAATTTTAAAATTAAAAGAAAGAAATATTAAAAAAAAGATTTCAGCCTCATGTAAATTAAGAAGTGATAGTTAAGCTCATTTCCAATTAAATTCCATTGGTTTCTATGGAGGGACTCTTTCTAACCCATCATTTTGGAATTCCTACTCAGAAAGCTCTCCCAACTCAAGACATTCTTGTTCTAGGCAAAGTAGTGCCACAACACATAGTGATCTTAACCTTTTAAACTTAGTCATTAGCTGACCGTTAACAAAAGTACCATCTCTTGAGGAAAAGCTTACCACAAATGTATTATTATGAAACAAATATATGTATAATACATGTAACATATTATTAATATATAAAATAATATATTATTATGAAATCCTTTACTAAGGGTTCTTATAAAGTATACTTTGGTCTTTTGTTTCAAACTTCAATCATTATAATTTTCAATAAACCAAAATTGTGCTTTCATTTTACAATTGAAGAAATAAGTACAGAAAAGCTAAGTGGTTTATCAAAGGTCATAATAATTTCATAACAGAATTAAGGCAAGGACCTGGGAATGGACTTCCAGGCTAATTTTTTTTCTATGTTGCTGTAATATATAACTTAAAATCTTCCAAACTGACCAGTTCAAGCATTCTCTATGTTACTATTTTTTACTCTCTTTCATGTATATTCCAAGTAGGTACATGCCAAATTATTACTATAGTTTTTTTTTCTTGGAAAACACTGAAAGGAAAATCAAGTGAAAAGAAAAACCAAATGAGAACTAGGAAAATGAAATAATTAACCAACTTCTCGTCAAAAGTATACCTCAAATTGCATATCAGAAGGAGTCCCTGATATCTGGAGAATTTTCTTTCTTGCTTTTGACTTCAGACAGATTTGAAAGAATTAAAAATACTTTTAATGGTTATTTGTGATGGTTAAATGTTTAATATAAAAAGGAATTTTTTATCAAACATATTAATTAAAGCATCATTGTCAGATATTATAGAAAAATACCTTCCTGCTAACATGAATTCTTTTAATCTTTGCTTTCTTACTTTATTTATCTGTATGTCTTTTTGGATACCCATCAATGAAGTATGCTGTTTTTTTTAAGAACCCCTCTCTATGTTACAAATGTAATAACCCTCAATAGTAGAAATAGGTCCATAATATCCTGTTTTGTCCCCTGCCAAGATGGAGAGCATGTTGTTATCAGTCTCAAGGCAATAATAACCTTTCAAATACCTAAAATACCTACTACTGCCCCTTGGTACGAAGTTGAAGAAGTCATCATCATCATTCTGTGTGTCTCTCTCTATTTAATTACAGGACTTCTTTCTTAGCAGTCTAACGTTCTTTTCTTGTATTCTGAGCTTTCCTCAGGTCTTCCCACCATCATACTTCAGCTGATGGGGCAGATAGTTGGCCCTTATTCTCTTGAAGGGGACTGAGAAGTGGATGAGCTGAAGTATATAAATTGAACAAAGAACTGGGAGTAATTCCTTCCTAGTAGAATTACTGAAAGGTTGCTGGGATATCAACACCCAAGAAAACTCAAAGTATTAATTAAGTAGATAACTGTCAGAAAACAGTCCCACCCTCAGCCCTCAGGACTTCTTATCCCATTTTGTTCTATGCTTATCTATGTATAAGTCTTATCTGTTCTCAGAAACCTCAAATAGACCCTAAACAACCTGAAAACAAGGAAATAACCAACACTAGGCAGAAGTAATATCCCATCATATCATATACAGGACTGAGGACCTAAATGCTATTTAGTTAATAATTCTTAAGTAAATAAAATACTATTTTTTAGACAAAAGAATCTAAAAAACCTTATGCTAATCTTAAATAAAAATAATAATTGCTAAAGAACAGGACTCTATATATGCTAAGTGTGAAGCAAATTATTCTGCGAACTCTCTATCATTTAATCTTTGAAATTGAGGCATTAAAAAGGTTAAGTAACTAGCTCACAATCTTGTTTTCTTGTGTGTACAATTGTTGGACTTCTGAACTTAGGTTCTTAAAGAAGCAGTCTCCAGGAATGTAACTTCTATACCCAATAAATACATTTACATAATGTAACCCTAATCAGATTCTGGCATCCCCAACCAGTGTTTTAAGACAAATGCTGCTAACTGTAAACTAGAAGAGCTCACATTAGCTCGGCTTGACCCGCTTCTGAAGTTGCTGAAGACCATATTGTAGATTCCAGAGAAGAAACCTCTTGTAAACTGAGAAAACGAGGACCCCTACCCAAATGGCCACACCCATTCAAAACACATAGAAACAATGAATAAGCTTTTCTCATTTTTCTAAATGTTAAAATCAAAGCAAGAATGAATCCTTTTCAAATACAAAAAAAAAAAAAAAAAAAAAAAGAAATACATTGCCATGTCAATGAGCAGGATTTGAAGCTATGAAACCCTTGGGGTTATAAGGCTCACGTGTGCATCCAGGCACTGGATTTTAAAGCCAGAACCGAGATCAAGGCTGCAGGCCCTGAGGGGAGGACGAACTGGAGACGCTGCATAGAACCAGGTGCTATACTGTCCATAAACTGGGACAAGAAAAATAGGACAGTCTTGGGTCATAGATAGACTCAGAGACATCCTCAAACAAAACAAAACTGAATCCTGTATTAAAATGTATACAAACAAAATTGAGTAAATTAGAATAAATGGATCAAAAATTGGGTTGAAACTGCTCCACAAGGATACCTCCAAAATGCAGAGCACATACAGAGGGAAATTCCAATGGAGAGAGATCTTGCTGAAAATGAGTTTACTAATAAAGATTTTTAAAGAAATAATCCCACTGCCAAGAAGAGACAACAGCAACAAAGGACTTGAATTATACTGAAGTCATGGCAGACATTAGAAAAATCTAATGGCAAGTTAAGTATGTTTATTATATGCAAAAGAAGCAATAGATATGTAAATAAAGGATATGATATATGTAGCAGTTTGATATGGTTATGAATTCTAAAAATAGATATTGGATTATGTTTGTAATCTTGTCTGTACCTGGGCATGATTAAGTTATGATTAAGGCTTTGATTGGGCCACATCATTAGGGCATTGAGTCCCCACCCCTTGGTGGGTGGGATCTCATAGACAAAAATCATGGCAAAGGACAGAGTTGAGGGTGTTTTGGTGTTGCAGTTTGAGGCTGAAGCCTTCAGCTGGAGACCTGGGAAGTAAGCTCTCAGAAGAAACAGAAGCAAGCCCTAGGAAGAGAGGAACCCTAAATCCAGAGTGAAGCAAGACCCTGGAAGAGAGGAACCCAGGAAGCCTGAATTCTCGCAGATGTCTGCAGCTATCTTGCTCCAACATGTGAAAATAGGCTTTGATGAGGGAAGTAACTTAAGCTTTCTGGCCTGGTATCTGTAAGCTCCTACCCCAAATAAATACCCTTTATAAAAACCAACCAGTTTCTGGTATTTTGCATCAGTACCCCTTTGGCTAACTAATACAATATGTAAAATAAACATATTTGTAAGACCACCTTAAATAATGATTTTCTGAACAAATAATCAGTCATTATATTGAAAAATATGACCAATTCATAAATATTATTAAAAGCAAATCCATACATTGACAAAATATCATGGAATTGTGCATTATACAAAGAAGAAATATTTTATAACTGTCAGAAAAAGATTAGGACATTTATTGACAGAAGAAAATTAGTTATAATGAAAGTAATCTTATTGGTGACATAGATAGAAATTATTTACATAAAATATTTAAAGTGCTGAGGGAAAATAACTCAATTTCAGATTCTATATCCAGATTACCTCTTGTTCACAGTAGGATAAAAAACATTGTGTTTTCAAATATACAAGTGCATACATGAAGGACCAGAGATTTTTATTCAAAAAATAACAAAACAAGAAATTTTAAATTTATTTTTCTTCAATTATGGTAAAAGAGCAAAAAGTAAACCTTAAGTTTAAACATGGTGTAACTAAAAATTTAGGCAACAGGCTTATAATGGATGGAAGGTAGAGTTGGGAGTGAAGTTGAAGCATGCTAAGATACTAACATTGAATAAGAAGAGGAAAAGAGTTATTTGTTGGCTCTAGACACTATTAGAAAATATCAATAGTCATGGTAAAAAGACTAGGGTAGGGGGGTGGGTGAAGTTCAGTTGTTTGAGCGCCTGCTTCCCATGTAACAAGGTTCCAGGTTCAATGCCTGCAACTACCTAAAAACCCAACAACAGCAAGAAAGAAAAACAAAAAAAATCTAGGATAATCAGTAACTACTAGGAAAAAAAGTATATTTTCAAAAGAAAATTACAGATCAAAATGAACTAAATTTAAGAGAAAAAATAATGAAACAAAGAGATAATATTATAAGAAAAAGAAAAATATCCCTCTGGAATCCTCCTATCTCATTGCGCTTTAGCTGTTTAGCAGAGGTTTCTCAATCTATGAAGTCATAAGACTCTTAATGAAGCAGTCAGTCTTCCAAAGATAATTGCTAATCCAAGATTTTTAGAATAAGATTATCCAAATGTCTGGGTCACATGTTAATATGCTCTCCTTAATCAGCCTTATTTTAAATTTTCACCTATTTCCTTCCACTTTGATAATTTACTCTCATAAATTGCCTACTTAGCTCTTGCACCATGGTCTTAATGCTGATACATTCTTTCACTACCTCTATACCACTTTGCTCTCCTCAAAGAATTTTGTATTAGGTGAACTTGGATGGGAGCAAAGAAAATCTAAAATTTAAATTTGCAATATTGAAAATAGATGGGGACTAATTATTCTCTTGTTAGCTCGTAGGTCCTGACTGAATCTGTAACCTCATCCATTGGATTTATTTATATAAGCAGGGTAACACTTTCACAAAGGCTAATGCAAGGTATAGTAATGAGCTTTTTATATTATATTATTCTACTATAGGATTTATTCCTTTCTTTATATGTAGTTTCAAAATATGTTTTCTAAGATTGAGTAAAGATTTTGACAGGTCAGTCTGAACGTCAATGGGCTCAATCCCAATAATGCTTCCACTTCTGTGAAATTTTGGCTCATTTGGAGTCTGCTATCTTGAAGAGCTAGTCAAGTTTGGATATAACTTAAGCTCAAGAATATTGATGTCTCTATCCAAATTAGCTATTATCTGACTATAAATAGAGGAGAGTTCAGGAATTTCAAGGAATATAGTACGTCTTACAAGGAGCATTTAAACTAGCAATTCTATTTACTAACAAAGATCTCCCAATTCAGTTGTATTGTAAGAATTATGGGTAAATTCTTTGTGTTTCATAAACATTCACATTTCCCATAGTGCCAAACCCAGTGCTGGGGCAGAGCAGGTGCTTGGTATTTCTGATGGACCGAATGCTTGCAGGTCTCACTGGCAAGGCACTCTTTGGAATTAGACTCAGAACCTGTTCCTGATAAAAATCGAGAGTGTTTGTTGAATGGGTTGGTAATTGGCCTTCTCTGCCCATCTGCCTCTTCCCTGGAGAGCCCGCCTCCTCCTGCCTGCCTCGCCTGTAGCTGGTTAAGTGGCAAAGACCCTTCTGTTTCTGCTCCCAATGCTTCCACTTCCCTTGTGTGCAGGTACTGCAGGGCCTCCCCAGCTGTTGCCACACATGCTCCTTATCTTTATTTCAGCTCCAATTCCCACCAGTCACAGTATAATTTTTTCCCCCAATTGCCAATGATCCTCAGCTCAGGAAAACACACAGTTGCTTCAATAAAGAAATCAGTGCATTTTATAGTCAGGTCAGCCCTTTCCAACACAGGTGCATTTAATAAATTAGAGCCGCATGCTCTAAAAATGAACCAAGTTCCCCCTTTTTAATCTGAAATGAACAAACTATGCTCTCTCACTCTCTCTCTTTCTCTCTCTCTCTCACACACGCACTCACTTTTACTTTCTCTGCTTTAGCCATATGGGCCCTGCTTTGATTTTCTATGGCTTTGCCTCTTTCTCGCTTACTTTAGGGCCTCTGCACATGTGAATCCGTTATTTGAAGCATTTCTACCCTTCTTTATCTAGCTGGTGACTAATCATCCTTCAGTTCTCAATTGTTACGTCACAGAAGAGACCTTCTCTGAACCGCAGATCAGTTTAAATTCTCCTGTTAGTTGCTCCCATAGAATCTCATACTTCTCTTTCTAACTTCGGACAAACGTATAAATGTTTATGCTTCTTTCCATCCCACCCCACCCCCCACAACCACCATAGTGCCATAGATACAAGGATCTCATTTCTCATTATCAACCTTGAACCCCAGTTTCTATCCCCATTCCCAGTCTCTAAAAGTAAGCTCTCAATAAATATTTGCAGAAGGGAGGGAGGGAGTGAGGGAGGGAGGGAAGGAAGGAAGGAAGGAAGGAGGGAGGGAGGGAGGGAAGGAAGGAAGGAAGGAAGGAAGGAAGGAAGGAAGGAAGGAAGGAAGGAAGGAAGGAAGGAAGGAAGGAGGGAGGGAGGGAGGGACATGCAATATTTCAAATGAGCTTCTTTCACTATGGGGCTATAATAATCCTAAGTAAAGTGTAGAGAACAGATATTTATTTTTTAAATGAGCAGGCATTTTCTGAAATTGGTGCTATAAAAAAAAATTCCCAGTAAAGTAAAAGTAACTTTTAAATGTTGGTGATACATCAGCTAAGATAGGTTTCATGTAACAGAAAAGAAAAAAAAAAGACACACATGATATTTAATTATCTCATGAAAAAGAAGTCTGGGTATGGATAGTCGAGAGTCAATACGGTGACTTCTCAAACTCTCCTAGTACCCAGGGACCCCAGACACTGTTTTTCCACCACTAAGGTGTAATCCTTGTCCTTTGGGTATTAGCAGCACAGTTACATATGGAATATGGGATGGAGGAAAGAAAAAGATAAACGGGCTTCCCCCTTCCATCTTGGGATATATTCTCAATGCCGCACTTAAGATTCATGTATATTTCCTTGGGAATTTGGGACCATGGCCACAGAGAGCTGAAAGAAAGACTGGAAAGTACAATGTTTCAGCTGACATCTAAGAAAATTTGAAATTCTGTTATTAAGAAGTGGGAGAAATAAATATCTGTTTCCTGCCACAGTAACAACTTCTTATTTTGTGATTCTTTTCTGCAAGTCTACAATAAAGATAATCTAGGGTGTTAAAATTGACATCACTCTCAATTGCTATGCTACAAGAAGCAAAACAAAGCGAAAACTAAAAATGAAAAGAGCACAATAAACAACATAATGGTGAATAAAAACCTGACATACTGAATCATACAAAAATAGGAAATGTTTTCCTTCAAAACCTACACTCACCCACAAACACACCTCCTTCAAATTTAGCAGCATTTAAACAAAAACAAAGTAGTGCTTTGCTGAGATTTTTAAGTCAATATACATTGTGCCAGAATTCCAAAGAAGGAGCAGGGCTTTGATAAGTGGCATTGCACGGTCAATTATAAAGCATCCCAATCAACTGTGAATTCAAAATGTTGTTGGGCTCATGAGGAATTTTTACTAAAGTATTGTCTGAGTGAAAAAGAAATCCGGTCATTGAGGAATCCAAGCGGTGTGATTTGGCTCTTGCAGCTCCTCTCTGAAGTTGGACTGACAGCTGCATGGACTGAGTCCTATCACACATTAATGGGGATGGATAATGGAGTAGAGACAGCGAGAGTGTCATATGTGCAGATTCACTGAGGCCAGAGGTCTGGGAGATGAAGTGTGATGGGGCCATCTGTCACCCGAGGCAAAGATGTTCTCCAACCTGAGGCTGTGCAAGGCACCTAGGTCTCCACCTGATGTTAGACAGCCTGTTTCTTTATTTAAAAGAAAAATAACTAGGGCTGGGTGCCAGAGCGGAGGCATTGGCCCCCCACTACCACCAGCAGGAAAGCTCATTAGCTTAATCTTCAAGCACTTGCAATTGAAAACAAGGCAGCTCCGGAGAGACAAGGGGGAAGGCCATGCCTCACCTCCTTCAGGATTCAGCAAAGACAGGTGGGAACTCTACCTTGGCCCTTCTAGGAATGTCTCCTTCCTGCATCTATTTCAGTACTGCCCCTAGCACTTTACTCAGATGCTCCACTCCTGCAAACCCTTCATGAATTGCACCGACCAGGGTGGCCTCTCTCCCCCACTCCCAACTCTTTTTCACAAAGTTCTTAACCATTCATTCGATGGACAACACATCCTGCCTTACATTGTTTTAATGATTTTCTGCACATATATTCCAGCTATATTATTTGAGCTTAAGTATTTTCTTGTAAGCACCACAGAATATATTTGGCATGTAGTAGGTCTTAGCTTTAGAAAGTTAGGAGTGAGGTTTAATGGACCAATACATTTTATACCTGACTTCTTCAATCCAAATCCACAAAATATCTTTTGAAGCTGGACCTCCAGCTGGCCAAATAAGAATTTGCCCTCAGCTAATAGCTTTGATCAATGACAAGAAAGCTATGGTTCTGGATGTAACGGTGCCACCTAGGAACCTTTCTCTGGCTTGAGAATGGCTCAGGATATGATCTTGCTTAAGATTTACTCAGGAATAAAGAGTTCCCAGTGCTGAATATAATATAAGTCGTTTACTGTTATATTTTGGCAATTTTTTTACTACTCTAGAGCCTGCTTCATCCATGGATAACCCTGGATCAATTTAATTAGTAAAGTTTTGCCTGGACTTCTGATTCTATTCATGATGGTAGAACTACAGTTCATTTAAAACCCCTAATAGCTTCTTGCTTAGAAACTCTATTGCAGCATCGAAATTCTACCTACCATCTTCTTGCCTCCTATCTTAGTTTGCCAGGCAGCTACGCCAATACCAAAAAAAAAAAAAAAAAAAAAAAAAATTGACTTAAACAATGGGAAGTTATTGGCTCATGATTTTGAGAAGTTAGAGCTCCAAAATCAAGGTCTCATTGAGGCTATGCTTTTTCAGGGCATCTCCAACATTTGGGTGCTGGCTGTCAATCAGGAATCCATGGGGTCCTTTGGATTTAATTCCTGCCTCCCATCACATGGTGATGTCCTCTCCTTTCTCACTTCTGTGCCTTTCCAGTACTTTTAATGGTCTCCAATAATCTAGATTACCACTCGCCCTCATTCAATTGGACCATACCATAACTAAAAACAACATCTTTAAGGGGCCTTATTTACGATAGGTTCACACCCAAAGAGTGAGGATTGAGATTAAGAACATGTCTATATAGGGGTACAACATTCAATTTACCACACTTCCAGAGCTTATACTTTTCATAAGAATTGAGATCACTTTCTTCTGCTGCATTTTAGCAGACCTACACTTACCACTAGCATTAGAAGATTCCACAACAAGGCTATGGGACTAAATTTGGGAGAAAATTAGAGCAAGGGGTAACCACCATGATAACATACTGGAAAAAGCCATGAAAAATTTAGTAGCCCCAGAAGATTTTAGCAGAATGCTTGCTTGCTGTAGATTTGTACGTGGCTGTATCAAACTGGCAAGATTTCCTGTTTCTTTTCAGTGAAACTGTATTACTTGTGTTTAAGGAGGTTTCTGGTTTCTTCTGATTGGCCAACATGGTTCATTAGAGACAGCCAGGGAAAGTGATTTTTTGACCAACGTACATGACAGTGGGACCACCAAGGATTACCCGTCCTCGTGCTTATTGGTATCACAGTGCTCAAGAGAGTATTTAGAAAATAGGTGCTGAGGTGAGGTTTGGGGTTGGCGCTTAACATTGGCTGCTGAGGGCCTTCCCAGCTGTCAGCAAATGAAATGAGCTGGCACAATAAAGGACACGCGGAATTGAGGGAACTGGGTGGAAGGGGCAGTGATCAAGCTCAGATTGTAGCACCAAGGTTTATTCACTAATTTTTTTTCTATCCTTAACAGTGGGGCCAATTTTCTTTTTATGAATACATGCTAATTAGGGGGAGAAGGGAGAAGGGGATGCTGCAGAGGCAAAGTGATAACAATAAAATGCACTAAATTCCACAAAATTATCTTTAACAGTAGAAAATTTAACAACAGGAAAAAGACTATTATGTGGTAGAAAGACTGTTTTGTCCCAGAAATTGGTATAAAGGCAGATTTTGAAGATTTTTTAATGAAGATTTCTTCAGAAATTAAATATAAACTGTCTAAAAGTAAAATTTTCCTGGGTTAAAATAAAGAGCACCCTGAGGCAGTGAGTTCTGTCTCTGCTAACAAGGGTTGTAAAAGAGGCCAGGTTATTATCTGAATAGTCCTGTAGAAAGGACTCCCACCTTGAGGGGAGCACTGAGCTCAAAAGTCCAGAGAGTCTTTTCCTCCTCTATGGGTCTGTGTGATTGTATCAGTACATGGAAAGTGAAGGAACAACAGGTCTTAAGGGCACACAGTTGGTGTCCTGGGATGGTACTTGGATCACAAGCCTATCAGTTTAGCTTTAGTGTTAATGATGAAAACTAAGAAGAGAAATTTAAAAAAAGACACAGCCAGAATTTATTAAGCACTTACTTTGTGTCACCCATTATGCTACATGTTTAATATGTTACATCATATTCCCCTGGAAACTGTGGCTCATAGATACAATGTTTAATGTTACACAACTACTAAGTAGAGGAGCTAAGATTTGAAGGCAGTTTTATGATCCCCAAAAATCTAACTCATGATATGAGTCCACTATCTATACAGCCCAACGGAAACATCCTGTAACCACAGACTAGACAATCTTCTCTAGAGTCCCTTTTATAACACAGAAGCAGCCAGAAGTTGCCTTCTTTAGGGAAATTAACTTTAGTTATTTAATAAAGATGTATTGAGCAATAAGTATTAGCAAAGACCTGATATAGAAGGGAGTGGTACATAAAAACGCATACGGCATTGACCTTTTCCTTAAAGGAGTTTACCGGTATGGGAGAAAAAGCCTAGACTGGTGACTTATTTGTAATCTGATACACTCTTCATAACACACCCATGATGTGAATGTTATCCAGTTTAGAGATGAAGAAACTGAAACTCAAAATATTGAACTCAATTGTACTGGCTCCTAAGTAGAGCGGAACACAGATTTGTATCTCAGGCTCAAGCTATTGCCTGTGAGTCACTCCGACACATACACCCAGAAGAAAGAAAGAGAAGAGGGCCATGGGGAAGGACTGGGAAGCCAGGAAAATCCAAAGAGTGAAAACATCTTATCTTTATCTCCCAGAATAGACCCCTGGTGCTGATGGGGAGAAGGGTCCCTTGTAAGCCATAACTAGGGGGTGATGATTGCTCTCCAGGAGTCTGATCCCAGGGCAGTGGCTGGTTTGAGGACTGCCTATTTCCAAAAGCTCCCAAAAAAGTGTACAAAGCTCCCACTTTTCCCCTCCAAGAGAAGTAGTCTCTTTTGGCCAGTCTTTTGTAAGTAGGAAGTTCCCTACCCTGTAACTGTCTACAATCCATGCTTCTTCTTGCAGATTGATGGCCATGCTCCTTCTGAATGAACACATGGCCAGTTGTGTTTGACTCTGACCTCTATTTCAGAAAACAAACATACACTTGCCAGGAACCACCATAACATTTTCTCAACAGAGTGTTATTTGAGAAACTATTCTAGCAAGTTCTGCCTGGCTCTCCCAGTGATTTAACATCTTTTGGTAGAATCTGTGATGGACTTATCATAACCACTTAAATTTGTACCCCACGCTATAGGTTTTAAAGCCCTTTCATAGTTATTGCCTAAATAGATTGCTTAAGACCCTAGGAAATGGTGTTAAACAATTGTCCCGTTTTATAGTTGGGGCAATAAGAGTGTTAGTGTTAAAGTGACTTGTTTGGTTAGTTAAAAACACAAGAGTTTTTATTCCATTTTTCTGACTTAAATCAAGAGGTCTTTCCACACGTCCTCACACCAAATACAAGGTTAGAATGCTTTTTGTAAATAAGTAAATAAAGACAAATAGTAAATAAATGTGTGTCTACTTATCTACTTATTGCCATTGTTTTCTTTCCCATTGCATCAGATTTTCTTGAACTTCAAATTGTTCCATTCCAGCAATTCTTCAATTTGGGCTCTGAAGATGAATTAAGCAGGAGATACAAAGGAAGTTCAACCCTTCCCCTATCGCTGGCAGCCCCCTCTTTCTTTGTGGATCCGTGTTGACAGTACCTGCTTCTGATGCCTGGTACATCAACCTCACGGCCATACCTATGCCCGCTCTCACGCCTTCTACCACCTTGCCTGATAATTGGTGTTTGCGCCTTCTCTCAGTCCTCCACTGGCTCATCACCTTTTCTGTAAATGGACTGCCAACAAGGCACATCATCCTCTTTGTTTGTCCCATTAGGTGCAGCACTCTCCCTAGAATCAGCACTGCGGGACACGGACCCTTGTATGCTGGCAGCTTCACAAAGTTGCTGGCAAAGGGAACTCCAAGCCGAAGGGCAATTTGTAGGTGACTTCCCATTGTGGGATGGTGAGCTAATAGTGCTGAGACTACACCCTGCCTCTGCGGTGCTTATCCTTTTGCTCCCAAGACAAACCTGATCCTTTAAACCAGGTGGGGCCCTAAACCCATTGTCTTAATTACTATATCCCGAGTTTGCTTTCTTGAGTGAACAGTCACACTCATCAGACTCTGAAAGTATATATATGCCTCTCTGTATGAGTTGTGTCTGGCTAAAGTTAAGTTTCCTTTGTAGAAAAGACTAGTAATTCACAGGTAGGAAAAGAGCTCTAGGACTCAGCCCCCTGACCTGGGAAGAACTTGAGAATGGGACATTAATTAAGCTTGCCCTTTTTAGTGGGTTAGATTGCTCTTCTTGAATGTGGCAGGTTTAGATAAAATAGCAGGTGCTTTTATCTGTTCAATCATTAATGACAGAATCCAGAGATTTTTAGAAAATTGTCAAGATGGAACTAACAGGAAATTTCTCATATATGAAAGCAATGTAAAAATAAAACTCTTAGCAGTCTGGGCCCCTATAAATAAAGCTCTTTCCATGTGGGATACCCTTGGGCCTTCCACCCTCTACTCATCCTGCCCTTTGCTGTCACCTTCCCACTCACAGCCACTCAAGAGCCTTGTCTTTCTTCACACTTCAAGTCAGGCTTTCTGGCATCATAGGCCTTAGAACTAAATGTAACTGGTTTCCAATTTTAGCTGCCCCTCTTCTGAGCTGTGTGACCTTGGGTAAATTACTTAATTTTTCTCCATCTCAGTGTTAATCTGTAAAATGAAGGAATTTAGGCTAGTTGTTTCTAGGGTGCTGCTGAGGACTAAATGAGAAAATAATAATGGCAGTAGTAATCATAACAATAATAATGATGACGTGTTTACTGGCCGCCTGGCACAGCTCTTTGCAGTTGACAAATATGCTTTCAATTCCTCCTTACCATTGTCTCATGCTAAAAGCTCATGTCCATATAGGGTTTAGCACAAGAGTTTGACACCTGGTAAACCCTCACTTATGGCACTGCTGTGTGCTGTCATTAGTCTGAATTAGATTTTTAAAACACCTGGCATAGACTTCTTAGTTATCTGGGTATACATTAGTCACACTTCTTCAAATAGACCGTGACCTTCTTCAAGGAGAATGTCTGAGATTTCTTAGTGGACCACACTGTCTATGGTATTCTCATTGTTCAGCATTTGGCCAGCGATTGGCAGAAAGGAAGAAAAGCATGCAGGGAAATGTCCAGAAAGAAGTTCACAAGTCAGGCTTTATGGAAAACACCTCTCTATTCCCATGGCACACGTGTTCCTCTTGTCCTGCCAACAGTTGGGTTTTATTACTGGCTCTCCCAGTTGCTAGCTATGCAATCTTAGAAAATCTGCTTAATGTTTTAGTCAAAGGGAATTACAATCCAAGTCAAATAATTTTGCTCGGAGGGAGAGGGGTGGTGAACACTGTTTATATTAGAGGCCCCTGCACAGTATCTGGGTAGTTGCCCAATAATGCTTAAATTTGGTGAATCTAAATACCTTGCCTCCTGCCCTTCAGCCCCAGTACTTATCTGTACTAAACCAAGATGGAAAGGGATGGATTAGAGAGAAGCTTCTATCCCTCGAGAGTTCTAGCTTGAAGGAATAGCATATTCTGAAAGTGTGAGAGGGCAAGGTATGGAAGAACTGGGAGAGGGTCCCCTGAGCTGGAATGTAGATTTCCAGGGAACAATAGTGAGGAATGAAGCTGGCCATCCGGGCAGTGCCTTGTCTGCTATGGAAAAGAGCTTGGATTCCTATGAGATATAGGAAGCTAGTGAACATTGTCAATAAAGTTTACATTTAATTAAAGAAAAACAAAGTGGGGGACATAGAAAGGGACTCCAATGTGCTCAATGATAAAATGGAACTAATACCGTAGCACTTCCTGGTATTACCTTGATGATTAGGTGAAATAGTGAGATCGTAAAACATCCAGGGCTATCCCTGCATATGCCAAATCTCGAAGCCACTTGAACTCTTCTGGAGTCTTGTTGTGTGCCAAGTCCTTTTAAAGCATATCTCATCTAATCCTCCCAAATTGGTGAAGGACATTTACACATGAGGAAACTGAGGATCAGAGAAGTTAAGGATGTTTTACTTTGGATATTTCACTTTATCACAACCATTCATGTCCTGTCTGCCTACTTAGACTAACTCCATATGAAAAAAGGACCAAGGTTTTCATGCCTAACCTTCCGAACACTCACCTCAGTTATCAGCACTGAGAGGTGCCATCCTTTGTTTAATCAATCAAAACGTGATGAATCTTAGAGTTACTCTAGCAAGAGCAACCGCAGTGAACATGCAATGGTCCCTCAGTACGTTTCAGGTTCTGTGCTGGGCATAAGGAATGCAAACCTGAACAAGATATGTTCAGTGTTTCTAAGGCGATAAAAATCAGACAGTGAAATGTCAAGAGATTTACACTGGTTATCTCTTCCTTGGGATTTGTGTTTAAAGATTTATTAACCTTTTCTAAATGCAAAGCAGTGACATGTTTATATACATACAGTCATTTGATCAGCATCAAAAAACCTGGCATATAACAGACATTTGAATTTGGCTTCCCATTAACCCTTTGCATGTGAGAAGATATTGAAATAAAAACAACAAAAACTATTATAGCCTGGATTCCATCTTATAAATTACATTTACATGTGTTTCTTTGCAGGAAAGTTATTCATTTATATATTGAGACATAGTAGAGTTGATCTGCTCCAGTCTGTACAGATTGTGAGTACATTTTCAGGGCAATAAAATTCACTAACATTATTGGCTTTAGGGATTGAAAGAAAGTAATTTTGCTGCCCTTCTCTACGTGTTTCAAAGCATCAAAAAATAACTTAAAAGAATTTATTTAATACAAAGTCTCTTTGAGGAGATTGCCTATTGTAGAAGAATTGTATTAGTCAAGGGAGACTGACATTTATATTAGTAATCATTTTGTTATAAACTTCTAGGATACTACCTTTGTATTTCTCTAAGCATCCACTCTTATTTGAGCAAGTTCACCTGTCAAGAGCAACTACAAATAGTGTTAGATTTGACAAACACATCCTGATTCAAAGGCTTTTTGAAAATGTCATTATTTAAATAAAACTTTCTAAGTTCTAGTTGAAAGGCTGACTTATATTTAAGTGGCAATTATTTTAATGCCACAACTTCATCTTTTAGCTAAAATTGGTAGCTTCATAAATACTGTTTTTCAAAAGCTACTCGCCACCTTATCTGTGTGATGAGTAGGCTCTCCCATGATAGAATTCAGAATTTTAGGAGTATATTTGATTTTCAAATGGGAACACTTGGAATCCAGTACATGCCACAGAACAAAGAAGCAAAGTATTCTAAATTTAAGCAACTACATTTTTTTACATAGAACTCGGTGTTTAAATATTATTTATTCATCAAGTGTTAGCTCATTTTAAGACACATTCAATGTTTTACCACTACATGATGCTGAAAGAATAATATTAATAGATAAATCATAATTCACAAATAGTTCTTGAGAGCATCGCAACCACAAAATTGATTTTTTTTTCCAAAGCAGAAAAATAGAGCTTACATTATTTTATTCTTAGTATGCAGTCTTAACTTTGGGGGGAAGGTTAAATTATTCTGAAAGCTATGAACCATCTACATATTTATTCTTTTTAAAGGTTCTGTGGTGTGTTAGCATCTGTATTGCCAGAAAACAAAATTTTCTTCAAAGTTATTCTTGGGCAGGCCTGGGACTCAACCCATATGTCTCACAGTAAGTTGCAGCTCAAGGCTTTAATTCATGTGACTTGTTCCAAACTTGTCTGTTATGTTATTTGGTTCAGTGAATGTGTGGTGCCACCTATTGGTAAGAACATAGAAGTTCACTTTCCTTTATCACAAGGTAGCATGTTTAACATTTCACAAAAATTACATTTTCTAAGGATCTTCAAGATTTCAGAACACATGGATGAAATTAAACAAAATATTATTTTGATTAACTTATTTTTCTCCAATAACTGAGGCTTTATTCTTCTCCATAAGTCCTCAGGCTGCATAATTTAGTAGAGAAAGACAAAGAATTATTTTTTTTCATTTGCTCTTGTCTTCATTTAAAGTATTTCCCTAGATTTTTCTTTCTGAGCCATCTCTCAGGGAAATCAAAGCAATGTCCAGGCACCAGATCTTAAGAAACCGAAGAGCATCATGTTGTTCCAAGAAAAAATAAAATAATAACCTAACATAAAACAGTGAAAAGCAGGCTTCACTATTTTCTTTCACCATTATGTAAACATTACATACAATTTAAAGATAAAAACATTCCTTTTAGATAGAAGCCGAATGGGAATTTTACCATACATTATTCTCATGCAATAAATTGCTTGCAGAAAACTCTTAAGGCTTATGATAACCTAGAACTTTGACCTTCTTCAAACCACTTTGGCCTTGCTATATTATTGACTTCTTTTTACTCCCCCATATATAAGGTAACTGGCAGCATCAGATGGCAGAAAAGCTTGGAGTTTTGTCGCTTTCATAAAAATTAGGGGAAAATCAACAGAAGCAAAATTGCTATTCTGGGTGGAATTAAATACCCCAATTTTTTTTTTTTTTTTGCTTCATTACAAGGAAAAATTGCAGGTTGGATGGGAGAGCGAAATTACTGTTAATATTTCTGTTAATCCATCTGCCCAAATGATGGTCATTTCTTCATTTTTTAATCTCAGTATAAACAAAGAGCAGTTGGGCAGCTATTGATGGTGAAACTCAGCAGTCAACTACCTTGTAAATTAGAAGCTGTGGTTGTAAAAATGGATCTGTATATCACGGGGAGTAGAGAGTGTGTCTGCCTTGTAAATTTAATTAAACAGCAGGTGCAAAATCAGGTCATATGGCTTTGATGTGCCCCGTGTGAGGATGACAACTAGACAATGATTCTAATATGAAGAAATTTGCATACATTTGCATTGGATAGCAGAGAGCACTGTAGCTCTCACCCACTTTCATATTTTATTTCTAGGAAGTTGAATAAGATTTGAATGAACGGTTTCTATTTAGATATTGCAGAAAAATACAAGGAAGGCTTTAGCAGTAAAGCAGATCATGTGGCCTGAAGGCTGATTTCCTTATGCACGCTCTGAAAAGCCGCAACACTTACTGAAAAAATGGAGTGTAGAGAAATGGAAGAAAATAGAGTAAGGAAGAAAGAAGGAAAACCTATTTTGTATTTCAGTTTTCTGTCTTTCACAAATGAATGCGTCCTAAATTGAATAGCACATTGATTCTCGGAGCTTTGTCCTGGGGGTGTCACAAGCAATTCTCTTTGCTGCTATTGTCAGCATTATACATTCTGAAATGATAAGGATTGGAAAGAAGGCTTTTCAGACACAGCAATTAGCATTGTATAAGAAACATTTTTAAAATAACGCATTTACTGCCTTACTAGATAGACTATCTTTAGTATTAATAATAGCAAACCAGAATGTTCCGTATAAATACCCTCTTCCCACTCCCTGTGATATCTTGCTTAGGTATGAGAATAGAGTAAATAAAGAATCACTCTCAGAGTTCATCATCATCTTTAGTCCTTTAGGATGAGGTTGAGAATTCATCTGAGAGATCTTGCCTATCCGGCTTATTCAAAGCTTCCTTACAGGTTCCTGGCACCTCATCTAGCATTCTTCTGATGGCTTTTCCCACACCCACCTACCTCTCTGGGTGGGCCAGAGGCCGATGAGCGCTGCTTCAGCCCCCGACACAAACACACGTGCACGGTGCATTTGTGAATTCAGCGATGAGCCCCATAGGGTTTCATGATAGTTCGAAGATGCGATATAAGAAGAAAAGACGTAACTTTGGGTTTTCAGCACTTTTATTTTTATGATTATTGATTGAAACCAAATTCTACCATCATGTATATCGGGAATACTTCAGAGAAAGCCAACTTTTAAATGCACAATTCTTTGCTTATGCAATTACTTATAAATTCTTTTCTTTATCATTTTTACTTTATTCTAATACATTTGCTAAAAATTCATAAGTATGGTAAGGTATCTTAAAATACTCTATATAGAAAGCAGGGACAAATTTCTCTTTACCTTTACATTTTTTCAGACATGCCGCATGCTGCATTGTAGTTGCTTATTGAATTACTTGTCTTCCCCACTCGGAGGCAAATTGCATAAGGAGAGTCACGACTTCATTTTTGTCACCCTCAAACCCTTAGAATTTAATAAAGAATCAGGCATATGGCATGGGTCGATAAATATAGGTAACTAAATAAAATAGTGAAAATATAAATAAATAATATATATGTATGAAAAGTCTGTGAACATGCAGCATGCATCGGGGCTAAGAATAGGGCAAAAGATAAGTCGGCTCAGTCCTTGTTTTCAGAGGTAAATAATCTGATCATGTGCAGAGACTCAGGCCCGTAGCCGAGGCATCTACTGGCATAGGATTCTGGAGTCCAGTTTCCATCAAGGAGAGAATGGACGCTTTGAGGACCCTCGTAGGAGTTACTGCTAATGAATGGTGACCGCTCTTTAAGGGCTATGATGGTAGTTACGCTGAAGAATTTGAAGGGACATGATTGTCTGAAATTGAGCTTGCTGTTATCAACTACTTTCCCACGGTGGAAGGAAGGTCAGACCAATGGTCAGTTAGCACACATCAGGTAAGTGTGGAACACTCAGATTTAATGACCGCTCCCTTTGGGGCCAGCTCCTGGACCATACAACACTGACAACATTTAGCTACACACTGTACCACAGTTCTTTGTTTACCATCTGTCTCTACTAAGAAATGGTGCATAATCTTGACGGCAGGAAACTATTTTTTTCAAGACCTAATACAATTCCTGGAATGGAATGTGGGAATTATTGAATGAACAACTAGACTGGAGTCATCATAACAATGGCTTAAAAATATCCTTTAGATTCCAGAGTTACCCAGCATGTATCCACAGAAGACTCCTTTAGAGACAAGCCATCTTTCTTGGCAGAATCAGAAAATGCAACCCATGCCTCATTGCATGGCCCCCACTAAGTAGCATTTTCTCCATTGATCACTCTGTTTGGTATTCACCCATTGTATCACACATCTATCTCCATTACCCATTCTTACTTCTGTTTCAGTCTTCACCGATGAATTGCAACCCTCTTGAGACCAATGTCTGAGTATCGTCATCTTGCAACCTCAGCACCTAGTATGAAACTCAGCACTTGCTAGATGCCTATTAGATGGTGGTTGAATTAATTAAATAAATCAGATAGGAATGATCCAATAAGCAGATGTAACATACTATTTTGCTTTTCAAGAGGATCCTGAAGTACAACAATCAAGACTTCATACCTGTTATATGGTGTAGCTCAAAAGTGTTGCCTGTGGGTCAAATTACTGATCACCTTAGCCTTCAAAGAGACTGGGTGGGACTTTGGTTTGCAGAAGCCCTGGCTGGTGACTTTTACCATGAACAGGCTCCCCTTTTCCCTGCAGAATGATATACACATTACTTTCTAGGTGTACCATGACCTACAGACAAGGTTGAAAAGTTCTGGAGGAAGTTTTTTCTTCCAAGAATGTCAACTGCAAAGAAATGATGTGAAATTAGTGCTATGCCTTCCCAGATGCAACCTCTTCCTAGACAGCAGTTCTCAAGACCACTTCATCCACACAAGACAAAAGACATTTGACCTATTAAAACTATAACCTTTTCTGGTTATACAAAGCCCCCCCGCTCCCCCCAATCAGTGACCTGCTGCCTGGAGAGAAAACTAACATCTTACCTAAGAAAGAAAAAGAGGGATTGAAAAACTTGGTCTAAAAAGGAGCTATCTTAAGAACCTAAATCTGACTTAGGTTAAAGCAAATACTATGGTACCAATACCGAATTTCTGGCACAATGAAATGATTGTGGGAAGTTTATATTACATAGCATTTTCTCTTCCTGAAGGATGAAATGCTACACAATCAAAACAATAAATTCAGCCAAAGGTCAAATAACCTTTTACTCCTCACAATAACCCAAATCCTGAGCATACTGCATGACTTAGAACAAACTAACCAGTAGAGATGTCTTCAATTCTCAATTTTCTCACCTGCCAAATAGAGGAAAGTTGTGAAGATTATGTAATACAGAAGAAAATTATGAGAAAGTATCAGGAATGCTCAATGTAACTTTTCTCTAAAACATCCCTGGGCAGCATCTGTCTGGTACATAGCAGGTGCTTTGAATGAATGAATATCCACTGATTCACAGTGCATTGTTCATCATCTTTCTCCTTGTTAAGCAGATCCTCTTGACCTTTACTTTCGATGGTGTAATTGAAGCCAAGCTGAACTCTTCATCGAAACTTGTCTTGAGTCCCGATTTAGGGACAGGCCTATACAATTACAGCTAGGCCACATGCTCCTTCCTCGGGCTCTCATGAGGCTGGCGTAACATCTAGAAAGTACTTGGAAATGCTCACTACAAGGCCCTCTTCACTGTGACAGTAGAGAAAATATATACTGTGAGCCATGCACATTGATGATAGCTGCAAGATTCCACAATGGGGGCCAAGGCGATTATGACAGTCTTTAGGGGTACAGGTTTTAATGAGCTGAAAAGTCAGTATATTTCTAGGAGAAAGGCCGCTTTCGAAAAAAGGTGTCTAATACTCTAAATAATTCTGCTAGAATCTTGCTAAACTAATGCTACTCTCAGCCTTCCTTGCCAAATGCTTGGGTTGACAGCTGCATTTTTCAAGACAAGTCACATTGTACAGTCACGTTCACATTCAATATTTCTTTTTATCCTCTGCTTTCAACAGTCTCTTAAGAAAGCAGACTCACTCTGTAGGCTCGTTTTATTCCAGGTGACTATTTTCCCCAACAAAATCCTTTTGTTTGTGGGAGCTATGTTTTGTGTCACCCCCTCCAACAACCACCACCACCACCACGATGATTTTAAACAAGTTGATTTTAGGTGAACAGTTTGACAAGGATACCTGTGGCTGTTCTCTTCTGTAACTCTTCTCTCACTAAAACTCCATTTGCTGTTTTAAGACCTTTAAATGAAAATTACATGATTCAGTAATTTTTTCCATAACTTCGTTCATAATTAGGATTTCAAAAGTGGGTGCACAAGCAGATATATTTTCTTATCACCAGCTAAATTGATAATCAGTGCTCTAAGTCAACATGGTTGGGAGTGGGATAAATAGGGTTGCAAGGATGTTACAAATTGGGAAGACACGAGGGTGGGAATGAAAAGATGGGCTTCTCGGCTGTTCAGCCTGGAGTTCCCTTCTCAAACCCAGACTTGTTTCCCACACTGCCCTCTTGTGCTCTCAGTCACATACCCCAGGAAAACAGGCTAGTTTCTTCTGTTTAGTGGTTGTCATCCTCTTCCATGGCTCTCAAAGTCCTTTTTGCACCCAGGTTAAGACACTTTGGTTAGCTTCCTCATTTGCTAATGATTCAAAGAACCAGTCCATAAGCATGTTTTATTTTAAGGGCTTAATTATTATGAGCAAAACACCATAAAGTTGAAAAGTATTGTCAACATGAAAAAATGCTAGCATTTATGAGCTCTTAATCATGAATCCTCGCCCTCTGAGAAGACATCCTCTAACAGGGCAACTGGAAACCTTCTACCTTCCACCTCCTGCTTTCCTCTTCTTGTGCATGGGGCTCACCCACCTGTCCCCCCATATTTCTTTCTCAGACTCGTACCTTCTATTGTGACTTAAATATGCTAATAAAATAGAGTAGTGTTTGTTCAAAATGGTCATTTGCACTGTGAATTATCAATGGTCCCAGCTCATAGAAGAGTGGTCTTGCTAAGGAGCATCAAGGTTGATGTGTTCCTTGTGCACAAGTTTAATGACTTTATCTCATGATATAAACAGCCATCATTTATAGCCTGTCATTGCTATGAAAGACTATTTGATTGCAAACATCACACTTGTGCTTGCACATTAATACTGCTGTTTGGGAAAGAGAAAATGTTCAGACTATAAAAAATAGGCAAAAAAAAAAAAAAATGAACTAAATTTGTTTTAGGTTGGATTCCACCAAAAGCAGGCTCTGAGACAAGGCTGTGACTACCAGTGATTTATTTAAAACATAATCCCCAGAAGCAACAGGAAAAAAGTGGGATGTGACACAAGGGAAGGAAGGAAGTCAAGAAAGTACAGATTATGAAGCGGGTTATCACTGTGGACAACTGAGGCTTAAGCCCACAGGGAAACTGGGAGTTCCTTTCAGTACTTGTAGTACAAGTGAGATTATAATGAAGTTTTAGAAAAGCTCATTTTGCTATTCTTATGCCATTCTAAAGTATCCCATGAATTGCAATATTGGAGCATTCAACCGATTTCTAAGAATGCTTCTTCAAACTCACCAGGGGAAATCTTTGATAAGTGGGTCCCAATTTATTTTCTTCCTCCCTCCCTCTCCTCTCTTTCTCTCTCTACCTTCTCTTTTTCCTTCTTTCCTTTTTTCCTTCCTTCTTCCCTTCCTTCCTTCCATTATTTCTTATATGCTCACTGTACTATTACTGGATTTCAAAAAAGAACTAATAGTCACATATTAAAAGTCCATTGAATATTAAACATATAGACTGGATTTTATAGAACTGTTCAGAATTAATTCTGTGTGTGTGTGTGACTTTGTTTTTTGCTCATAAAATATATGCTCGCTCTCAGTTACCTGAAATAATTTGACTATTTCTTTATAATTATGGTTAATATTTGTTAGATAAATATTGTAACATAAGTATGATTCTAAGTCCTTTTAAAGACTTTTTCCAACAACCTATGAGACAGACACTACTGCTACCTTCTTTTGATAAGTAAAGAACTAAGGAAAGAAAAGGTCAAGCACAGCCTGAGCTCACAGAGCGACTGTGACAAAGCCTGGATCTAAACCCAGTAGCTGATATCCAAAGTCTCCGTTCTTAACCACTACACTCTGGTTCCTATTGATGACTAAGCATCTTATATTCATCCGTTATCATAACCTGTTGTAGACAAAAATTCTTTGGAGGAGGAAAGATTTGTTTTCATGTGTCATGAGCTTTCGACAATCACTTGCACTCATCCACACCTGATGTGTGGTGTCAGTTTTCTTTTTCTTCCTACCTTTTGTTTCAGAATATCAGTGTGTATATCCTTTGTACATACAGATATTTATAAATATTTCCATACATAATCATCTATTAATATACCTTCAAGCAATAATTTTGAATAAAGTTTAAAAGGGGAAATTTGAAAAGTTGGAAGCAATAAGGAAACAGATAGGGAGGGAAGGAGGTAAGTAGATAGATAGATAGATAGATAGATAGATAGATAGATAGATAGATAGATAGATAGATAACTCAACTTCTAAATGTAAAGTAACATAATAAAGCCAAGGATAAGTAATGAAATTTGAGAAAATACTGATAATATTGAAAAACACAAAGAGTTCAAAGTGGTAAACTGAATAGCAGAGCATTCGCTGTATTAGAAGCCCAGCGCTCCACTAAAAACTAATGTGAACCTGGGTGTCTTAGAAGGGATAAGACATGCCAGAACCATGAAGTCACTATTCTGCTTAATTCAATTTAGTGAATTCCTTATGTTCATGCAGGCTAACTGTAGTCTTTATCGCAAAGCAGATGTGCAGAAGAGAGTAAGCAACTGCAGAGCAAAGATTTTATATGCAGACACAACGCATGAAAGTGAACAAACCTCAGAAAACAGATCCTCATTATAGAGAAGAGAAAAGGGACAGAGAATTAAAGTGAATGGCAAGTAAGAGCCCATGACCTCCCTCCCCTCAGTTCTTTTCCTTACACTTTGCAAATTCTCATGCAGGGGCAAAAGACCCATTCATGTATGCAGTTAGTACAGAATGACTCAATGGCCCTAAGTAGGAGACCCTGCCTTGTAAGACACGAAGGTCCATGGCAATGATCTGAGTCAGCCTCAATGGTTTCCAGTACGGAAGAGGACTAGAAGAGCGTGAGGAAAAGGACATTTTGCTTCAGAGAATAACTTCTAATTAGCAGGCAGACTTTGCGGCCATTTTGTGCAGAAGAATAATCAAAGTGTGCGATGCTCAGAAAGCAAACAGTCAACCAAGCAGAGGCCATAATGGGGAAAAAGATGAGAAGTACAGAGAGACAGAAATCTAGCTTTTACAAAAGTGGTGGCTTGAAAAGCAGCATATCTCTGTCTATAAAATGAACACGTATTAATAATTTGGTTTGCAGAAAAAAAATTCTGAGAAAGTGTGCTAGTATTTGAAGAGGCAGATAAACCTGGGCAAGAGAAGGTGCCACTCTCATGAAATTGGTGTGTTTTTTACAAGTATCTTTAAAGTAACACCATGGAGATGACCTCAACCTACCTTTCTTAGAGTAGATTGGACCAAAAAGTATCTCCCCTGGATAACAGTTTTGATTAAGGCAGATGGCAATGATAATGTCTTCCTCACTGCCTGTTAAACCTGGAGAATCTGTGATAATATATAAAGCACATAAGGGGAAGCTAGAATAGAAATCTACTGGTACGAATGAGGAAATGAAAGCATTTAGAGACGTTTAATTTCATTTCCTCCTATCGAAATCTCTTATCAAAAGCAAATTCCAGCAGTCCATCCATCTGTACTGCTTCTTGGAATCATATAGTGACACATCGTTTGACAGATGTGTCCCTTTAAGCATGATTTTTAAAAATATGGTATGATATTCAGCATTATCTTATCAAAACCAAACATGCTCTGAAACAAAAAGAAATACCCACGTTTACAGTCATCCTCATCCAAATCAGCTACAAGGACACACGATCAATGAGATAGCAAGAGGCTCTAACTAGATATCTAACCACAGCAAAATGCCTGGAACAAACCCCACCTGAAATCACTGAAATTATTTCACATGACCTCACAGAGGGAGTCCTTTTCATTCAGCAATAACCAAGAGAAATCTATATGAAGCTCCAGGGCCAAGCGATGAGTTACATTGTTGCGGGTAAGGAAAACGTGTTTGCTGATCATCAGCTGTATTCCTCTAAGTGCTTTTACACGTATTATTTCCCTAATCTTTATAGCAATCGTGAAAGGTGTATATTATTGTCCCCTATTTTATAGGTGAGAATTGGAGACGTATAAATGGCAGAACAGGAATTCAGTTCCAGGTTTGTTATCCCGAAACTCAGGCTCTTTGCATGTCACTATGTTGCCTTCTACGTATTTTTCTCTTATCTACCATGTTTCTTAGTTTTTTTTTTCCCCCTGAAGGAAAGAAAATCCCAAAATAGGAGGCAGCAAGTAGAAAAGAGAACCATTTGGGACTCAGAACATCTCAATTCTAATTCTATCTCCATTATGACCTTTGGTTAGTCATCTGTAATTTCCATGTTCATTCCCTCATCGGTATAATAGGAGGGAAGAATAAACCTTCCCTTTCAGCTTCAAAATTCTAGATTTTCTGAAGAGTTATGGCTGGCATAAGTGAATGCAAAATTAGCATCAATATCCCATAAATGATATTAACAACCTTTTTCTCTGCAAACAAAAAGCCAAGGGAAAAAAGTGGCACATACGTGTTTCCACAATAGTATCAAGATTCTAATTAAAATGTTGAGGAATCCAAATATCTGCCCATTCTTGTCTAAACTTCAGTCTCTGAACTAATGTTGTAAACTATTTTAAACTCAGATTCAAACACTTCTTCCTACATCCAAAATTTCTCTTCATTGTGAAAGCCAGCTGTTGGCTCTGGCATCAGTGCTCGTTTTAAATAGGTTATCCTGAAGTCTGAAAAAAAAATGCTGATTCTTCTTTATTTTGAAGAAGCCTCCTGTCACTACAATGAGTTAGCTCTTCAATTTAGTACTTAACTGCTACTAAAATGACAGCTGGGGCCACTGGTCCCTTGAAGATTTAAGCTAACTGGACTTGAACCCAAGTTCAATTCCTTTCCCACACATTCTGTGAATCATTAAGAATGTAGTTTTGTAGATGTCCTCTGCCTCCAGCCCTTGTTTCTGTATATTTGTCTTTATTGCAATTCAGATGGGATCTTAATCCATTCCCTAGTTTGCACACACAAAACAGAAGTCCCATCTAGCTGCACAGTCTTCCACTCTTTCTAAACTTTTCTGATTCCTTTTTCCCTATATATCCATGTCCCTGTTCTCCTCACTCTTTTTTCACTCCCTCCCTGTCTTAGTTTCCAAGTCTGCTATGACAAATACTACACAGTGGGCTAATGAGCTGGGTTTCATGGCAGGAATTTATTGTCCCACCATTTTGGAGGTGAGAAGTCCCACATCTGGGTGTCTGCATGCCATGTTTTCTCCCAAGTTTTAGGATTCTGGTGGTGGCTCCATCTCTGTCTGTACCCCCATGGTAATCTGTTCATTTCTGTTGCCTCTTCTGGCTTTTACTTCTACTGTTCAGTGATCTCCTTAAAGACTCTAGTCATTATGGAGAAGGTCCACTGTTCATTCCACTTAACCTCGCTTTAATAACATCTTCAAAGGTCCTATTTACAAATGGACTCACACCCACAGGACCAGGGGTTAGGACCTGAACATGTCTTTTGTGGGCAACATGATTCAATTTCCTACAATCCCTCAACCCCACCATGCATAGTAACTTATCTTTCTCAACCACACTTTTGGTAACTCATGGGTCACTCCCTGTGATTTATCAAAATATCTCTCCCAAATGACATTAATGATCTTCCTCCAAGAAATCCTGATGAATAAATTTAGGTCTACAGAAGACTGATGGGAAAATATCTATCCTTTAGGATATTCAGAAGATGATTAAAGATGGGTCTCAGCAACTTTTCTAAGATCTCGTTTTAGCACCAACCTAAAATACCACTGATGTTACATAATATCCCCTAATATCCTTCCTCCCTCAATCAAGTATCTGTAATATCCTCTCTTGTCTGCCATAGAGTACCAGTCAGAGTCCCAGCTGGACACTGAAGGTACATTCAAAGTGGATCATAGAAAGAGATTTTTAAAAAGAACTAGTCACAGATTGATGAGAAAGGTTCAGGCAATTGAGAAGGGATAGTACAGTAGCCTGGGGCTAACAAGAGGGGAAATTCTTAGCATCTCTAAACCTGAAGGGGTTGTGGAAAGGAGTGGATTCTAGATTCCAAAAGGGCTACATAGAGAAAGATGATGCAGTGGTGTCAGGGGGCCGGAAGGAAATATATACCTCACAAAACTCTCCTTTCATTTGATCTCTTGCCAGTACCTCCCACTAGCAATGCCCAACCACAAGCCAGCCCCTGGATGCCGTCCATGTGCATCTGAATAAATAAATAGAGATGGCCCACACAAATATGAAGGCCAATTTCTGCTTAATGATTAATCCCTGCTTCCCATATCTGACTCCCCCACATCTTCCCCCTCCACAGCTGCCATCGTTCTATATTCATGACCCCTGTTCCCAATTCAGCAAGAGTCCAAGCTCCACACACTCCCCTGTTTGCAGGTGCTCTGACCATCTGCTGAATGAAGCAGAGGGGACTATTCAAGATTTGTATTGAAAGTAAAACATTTTTATACTTGTCAATGAGCATAAAACAAAGTTCTTGCAACTATTATATCATGTGTAAAAGTCTCAACTTAGCTTTCCTGCTTCTTGTCGCTCTTATTAACTGTATTGTAGACTTACATGCCTTATTTTTGGAATGACAATAGCAAAAGTCATCTAACAACACCGTTTTCTAAATGGGGGGAAGACTACCTATCCCTCCAGCTTGATAATTCCATAATTGTTTTTCTGTTTATTTTTTTTCTTGAGTCTTTTTTTAATTCTTTTCAGTGATTTCCCCAATGTTTGTCAAATAAATCCAAACAATTTAGCATCATTTAAGGCCCAACACAAGCCACCTAAAATATTCCAGTCTATTTTTTTCTCATTATTCTTTTCATTAATTCTCTAGGGCTAAGTTTGTTGACCCTATCTTTACTGGATCTGTGCCTTCTTTTCTCTTTTCCACCTAAATAATAATGCTTCCCATACCAGATCTGTCCTCCTTCATGAAATTCTCCAAGACCACAGCTCAGATTCACAGTGTCCATTTTTCCTCATCAAATGCCTCTTGCTGGTGTTTATTTATCATTACTGCAATTATTATCACCAAAAGTTAATATTTAATGAACAGAATTATGTGTGTCAAATACAGTAACAAATATTCTATATGCATTTCGTCATTTAATGCTCAGAAAAATAAATATGAATAAAATTTTAAAACATATATTATTATTTCTTTTTATATGCAAGGAAAATTAGGCACACACACAAAGTAAGTAAATTCCTTTAGGCCACAGAGCTGGTAAGGTTCAAAGCCAGCACTCAAACCCAAATTTTTCTTACTCTTAACTACTTTTCTCTACCATTTTTTTTTCCTCTTCATGACATTGTTTACCATATTCCTGCTTGTTTATCTTACTGATTTATAAAATACCTTGTTGCTTTGCTTATCTCACAATATATTATCATTTATTTTTGATATTTTAATTTAGATTTTCACATATGTACACCTTTTATCTAATATGACTGTAGACTCCTAGTGGCTGGGAACATACTTTCTATTTGCTTGTGCCACTTATACTGACCACCGGAGAAACCTTCACACAAAAAGAACATAATATGTATTTTGTTTGATTGTTGCCCATATGTTGATCACTTTGCAATTTCTAGGCTGAATGCTTAGCAGTCACTCATATCCAATTAATTAGAGAGAATAATGGAACAGCAAAATGTTGTTACAGTCTTTTGGTTGAATGAAAAATTTTCAGACATTAAGAAGAGTTAACTCTTTCACATTCTTTAAAAATACAGGGAGCACAAATGTGGCAAATGGAGAACTGACAAGGCAAAAATGCCAATGTAGATGATGCTTTACATTTTTTCCCTACCTGGTTTGGGAGCTAAGACAAGAGTACAGATAACAATGATGACAACATGCACTGGGACGGGAATTATACCAGACATCTCATCACACGAATGGGAGATGAGGAGATACTCAGTCGGAGGTTACGAAGGGGATTCAGGCTTCATGCAGCACGTGTCAGCATAGTTGGGTCTTGAAGCATTGGTAGGATTAGGCAAGCAGAGAGAGGGAAAATTTTACTTCAGGTCTCTGCTTAGTGCAACTTCTCCGGCAATCTACTCCTAGTCCTTAAGATGAGTAAGAAACCCAAATCTCTACTCCTATTGGTCTCTCTCTTTTTTATTCCACCACACTCACTAATATGAAATTGCCTAATGTGAGATTTCTGATCTCCTTTAGTGAGTGGTAAGCTGCTTAAAAATGAGAAATCTCTTACTCACTATAATGCCTAACTAATTCTGTAAATATATGTGGAGAGAATGCTTGACAAATGAAACTGCTTTAACAGAGGAAGGTGCCAATACAGAAATAAGGTGTCAGGATTCCAAGAGAGCAAGTTACAAATTGACTGAAAGGTAGAACACTTGGAAGGGAATGAGAAGAAATGACCCTGGAAATGTAGACAGGGCTGTACAAGGCAGTGATCCATGAAAGCAGAGAATTTCAGGAGTGACAATAAAGATTTTTTCAGCATGTCAAGTAAACTAAGCTCTGCAGGTAGCCATACCTGGTTCAAATCCTGGCAGTGTACTCTGAGAGGAGATAACTTACCTCTCTGAGTATTTATGCTCATCAGTAAAATGATGAGCATAAATTAAATAAACTGGTCACTCAATGGAGGAACATTTTCAATAATAGACATAAGATGTCTTCAGACACCTATACAAAACTATATACTTAGTAAATTGAATATGAAATACTTTCCATAAGAATATTCCAAGTATATAAATGTTTTGTACTCCAATCTTAAATTCAGATAGATCCTTTAGACTGTAAGAAGAAAAATGTATTCCAAATAAGAAGACTCACTTCCTGTGACCCAAATGGATGAAAACCGAGGAAGTTAGCAATTTTGTTTCTATATCTAAGAGCTCCAATCCTTTACACTCAAGGACATGGTGGTGATTAATGTAAGTCCTACAGAGAGATGCCATTTGTAGAAAACAAAAAGAATAAGGTTTTAGGTTCTATAATGCTTAAAACAGTAGGGTATTTAATTATACCTATATGGTAGTACACTTAAGATTTGAGCAGTGCACAAGCTATGTAATAAATGTGGGAAGGAAGGAGGACTGCCATCTTCTGTCTCAATATTGAACAAGAAAAAAGATTTATTTTCCTCAAATAGATGCTGAAGGCAAGATGGTACGGTGGAAAGATAATAAACTGCAGATCTTCAGACTTGATTCAAATACCAGCAGTGTACTCTCAGATAAGAAAATTCACATCTCTGAATATTTGTCTTAACATCTGTATTAGTCAGCCAAAGGGGTGCTGATACAAAGTACCAGAAATCTGTTGACTTTTATAAAGGATGTGGTAGGCAGACGCCCTATCCATTGGGCCAAGTCTGCTTCCCTGGAGATTTTCTGCTGTATTGTTTCAGTGTCCAGTCACTTGCTTCAGAGGTTTTGAGAGGTTGCTGTGGGTGGTACTTCAGGTGGTAGCCCCAAGATTGAAGCTATGCTTTTGAACTCCACAGTCTCACAAGTAGCTGCCATTAGAGAATGGCTTATAGATGACTCAGCTATTGCAACAGCTGAGGTTGAGGCAATTCCTACATAATGAATGATATGCTTCAAGTCAGTGATAAATATATGGTACTGATTTCCCATGGCCAGAAAATGGATCTGGAAATTCAGAATTGAAATGGGAGTTGCACTTTAATTCAATTAATGATTCACTCATTCAAAAAATGTTGCTGTCCCTCCCAGGGACTTTGAATTTTGCCCAGTTCCTTGTGTTGAATTCTTTTCTGTTTCAAAGAGCTGGGGTCTCCATTTCCCACAACTGAGCTTTGAGTTTACTGGTGGTCTACTAATGAGGGCAGGTGATGGGAGCCATCCCCAGGGAGGAATATTTTATGACTGATATTATTAGTTTTTAAACAATTTTGTTTCTTTATTTTTCTTTCCCTTCCCCTCCCCCACTCTACTGTTTTTGCTGTCTGTGTCCATTCGCTGTATTAGCCTCTGTATCCATTTCTCTTTTTTTCTTCTCTTCTCATCTTTCTCCCCTAGGATTCACTGGGATTTGATCCTGGGGACCTAGGATGTGGAGAGAGGTTCCCTATCAATTGTGCCATCTCAGTTCCTGGTCTCTTCTGCACTTCACCTTGACTCTCCCCTTCCTCTCTCTTTGGTTGTGTCATCATCTTGGTGCATGACTCACTTGCGCAACCACTGGCTCACCGCACGGGCGCTTGGCTCACAACGTGGGCACTGGCTTGCCACGCAGGCACTCGTGCTGGCACTCAGCTCACCATGTGGGCACTAGGCTCACCACACAGGAACTGGATCACCACGCAGACACGCTTTCTCTTTTTTTCACCAGGAGGCCCCAGGGATTGAACCTGGTTCCTCCCATATGGTGGGCAGAGGCCCTATCCTTTGACCCACATCCACTTCCCTGACTGATATTATTAAAATTGTTCATGCATGGTGTTAATAAAAAGCAGACTAACTTTGAATTGGTCTTACTATTGGTTTTAAATTCCTTACAATGTACCCTTATAGCTTACACCTAGACAGACTGCTCCAACATTCCACCTAGATATCCCCCTGACTTACACAAATTTTAAAATTCATATCTTTTCCTCGCACAATAAAATCCCAGAAGCATCTAAGCATGCTCATATCCTATGCATTCTTAATTTTTATAAGAACTTAAGAAACTTGATTTTCTAGTTTTTCATTTCTCAATAAATCAGCAACAGCAACTTCAAAGGTCTGACAGGGAAGAAATCTCAGAGATAAGTATGATGAAGTAGAATGGCAATTAATATCAAAGCTGGAAGGAAAATGACATTGGTGTTCAGAATAAGTAGGTTATAACCCCAATTCTAATCCTACATAGCTAGTTGTACTTGAGCAAATTAGATTCTTTTATTCTACAGAAATATATTGAGTCCCCGTTTAGGCAGACTACCATACTAGGATACAAAGGATTTCCCTGGCCCTCCTTTTTAAAAAATCCTCCTGATCAGTTAAATCCTTTGTACAGTGGTACCTCAGTACTTGTCATTAATTGGTTCCAGGAGGTGTGATAAGTACCAAAAGCAATGAGTACCAAATAAATTTCTCCCATAAGGAATAATGTAAATAAATGTAACACATTCCCAAACCAAAGACAATGCACATTTTAAGGCAATATGTAAAAAGATAGGGTTGTATATTATTACTTTATATGAGAAATAAACCTAAAAATTAATAAATACTTAGATTAAACAAAATTAAAACTTCACTTGTACTGAGAAGAGTCCATGGACTATTAGGATGGTAGGAGGAGAGTGGTGAGGAGGAGAGGTTACATGAAGTGTGGCTTGGAAGGAGAGTCCTCCTTCAATCGAACATCAGGCACTTGCAGTTTAGGTGTTCTTTCTCTTTTCTTCCTTTCTTCAATTTGCACCACAGCCTCCAACACACTCTTTGTCACCTTCACTAAAGACACATCCAATGAAGACTGCTTCTGTCTTCTTCTTAGAATTCCTCAAAAGTACAAAATTGTTTGGTCATTCAATAAATTCACCTTTCTGCTTGTCAGAGCTTTGTCCAGATGGTATTTCTCCACAAAGATTTGAACTTCTGTCCACTTTGCACAAATTTCTTTTATCAAGGAACTGGGGACATTCTCCTTTATCTCCTCCTCACCTGAAGAAATCTTTTCAGCCACCTCTTGTTTCTGCTCCTTCTGTAGTTCCTGCAGCTCTTCAGTGCTGAGATTTCCACTAACTCTTCAACATCAGCAGCATTGACCAACAGGTCCATGGATTGACTCAAAGGTACAATATTCTGCACAACTGTACCCTCTGTACCTGCAGGCTTGGAATCAGTCACAAACCCTTTGAAGTCTCTCTGAGTCATGGATTCTGGCCACAAATTCTTCCATGCTAAACTCATTGTTCTATAAGAGACTTTGTTCCAGGCTTTTTCAATAAAGTTAAGGCAGTGCAGGATATTGAAATGCTTCTTCCAGAATTCTGTGAGGGTCAACTGCGTGTTAGAGAGAGATTTCAAAGCACCTCTGGAAAAACACCTTGGGTACAACTTTTTGACGTTTGAAATGGCCTGCTGGTCCATGGGCTGGATGAGAGGAGTGGTGTTGGGGGGCAGGAAACTTACAGTGATGAAACCGAACCCCTCCTGTAAGTCATCCTCCAAAGTCTGGGGTGGGCAGGCACATTGTCCAAAAGTAGGAGAACTTTCAGAGGCAAATCTTTTTCCAGCAAATATTTTTTTCACTGAAGGACCAAACACTTCGTTTACCTACTTGGTGAAAAATTGACTTGTAACCCAAGCTTTGCCGTTTGCCCTCCACATCACATGGAGTTTGGTTTTTATGATATTATGCTTCATGGAAACTCATGGGTTTTCACTATAATAGACTAGTAGAGGCTCGAGTTTCAAGTCCCCACTAGCATTCCCTCACACACAATAGAGTGGGCCTGTCCTTCATTGGTTTGTGGCCTGGTAATGTCTTCTCTTCTTTTGTGATGTTGGTTCTACTTGGCATTTTTTCCCCCAAAATACTCTGGCCTCATCACAGTTAAAAACTTGATGGGGAATAAAATCCTCAGTCTCTACGTAGTCCTGAAATTCACTGAGAAATTAATCAGCAGCCTTTTTATTAGCACTCCCTGACTCGTCATGCCTCATGACACAGTTGAAGCTGGCCCTCTTTTTAAAATTATCTAATCAGCATGGCTGACCTTAGAAACTTCAATACTCTCATCACTCAGTTCTGGTTTGTTTTTTAAAGATTGGCACACAACACTTGTGCTTTTTCACATATCATGGCTTCCAATACAAGGTCTGTGGCTAACTCCTTCTCCTTTACCTAAATTAATAACAACTTTTCAACTTCCTCCAGTGTTTGGGAATGCTGCTTTGTTACTACTTTAACTCCTTTCACAACATCAGCCTTTAAAATCACTTCTTTATCCTAAAGATTGTGGAGACCATTATTCTAGGCATACCATATTCCCTAGCAAGATCAATATTGTAAATACCACTCTCCTAGTTGCCTATTATTCTTTTTTTTTTTTTTTGCTCAGCGGTGGTGCAAAGTACTTTTCTGCTCAGTGCTGTCACTGCTCATTTTCTTAGGACTCATGTTGAGGAAAAAAATGCAAAAATACACAAAATGACCACATAAACTAAGATCACAGTGGGCTGTGCACAAGGCAAGAGCTACTGCTTGATTAATGTGTGACCCTTTGTTTCGGCTGAAAAGGGTAACAAGTCATGGGCAACCAGCACCGACAAGTTCTAACTTGTGTGTCGAGTACCAAACAAATGAGTACCAGGACAAAATTTTCACATCAGAATGTGGCAAGTACCAAATTTGATGAGTTTCAAAGCAGTTGAATACCAAGTATGACTATATATCATTTCTTTTGAGCATTTATAAGTATTTAATATATTTATTTAGTTGTTTGTGTAGTATTTGTCTCTCCTCTAGAATATGAACTCCTTGGAGTCAAGAAGTTTATTTTGTCTATTTTCAATACCTAGACTAGTTAGCAGCACATCATATATATACAATATTTATTGGAAGAATGAATGTAAGCACAATTGAGTCACAATTTCTGTTCTCATAGAGTTTGCCTTTTGGAAAAGGAAATCAGACATGATTTCAAGGTATGTCAGTTTGTGCCAAGAGTCACCTGCATGATATTAAGATGCAGCCATGAGGGACTATCTTATTTAGGCGTGGGCTATCTGGTTTATTAGAAATGAAATAAAGGTGACTGAAACATGAAAAAAAAGGTTTTTCTCTTTCACACAGCAATCTGAACTGGTAGGTATCCTAAGGGAAAGAAATGCCTGCCTCACAAGCTGATCTAAAAAATGCAGATTCCTTCTATTGGCTCCTTCACCATCCTCTAGGACAGTCTTAATTAATTATAGAAACATATTGCATTAGCTAAGGCACTTTACAAAATAATGAAAAGGAAAAAAAAAAGACAACAAGAGAAAAGGAAAGAAAATCAATATCTGACCCCAGGCCCAGAGATTCTAATTGAGTTGGCATGCTCTGTGACCTGGATGCAAGGATTATCCTAAAGCTACTCAGCTGAGACTTACATGCAGCCAAGGTTAGAGACCATCATCCAAGCAAGTTGTCCTTATTCTCTTTCTCAGGTAAGCCGGAAGAGGAAGTAGTGGTTAGGCAGGATCCTTTGCATACATTCCCAATCCTTGTGTCTGACTTGTAAAAAGAGAGCTTGTTCTCCCTACAGAAACATGGGGCCATCCACAGTGGCTTGATCGCACAGCACTAGTTTGACCAAGGTGGGAGTGCTCTCCATCTTGAGGTGAAAGGTGTCACATATAGGATGGGTTTGGGACAGTTGTTCAAATTGGCATTTCTCCCTAGCACTCTATGTGCAGATGGATCAAACTAAAGAACTGGAGGCCGAGGATCCCAGCATTTTCTATGAGCTCCAGGTGCACTTGAACAGCATCGAAGCATCAGCCAAGACTGGAGTGAGGGTCCTGGATGGTCAATCGTTTGCAAGGATTGTAGCAATAACGTCTACACCAAGAACAGCTATGGCCAGGACAAGGGCAATTCAAACCATGACTGAACAAAAATGCTCCAGAAAAGTGAAAGGAAAGATCAAGAGACCATCTTTTTCTATAGGTAAGATTCCAGGAGTTGTCAAATGTTAACATCGTTGCTCCACTTCTGAAGGAAGAGACTCAACTTAGGCAAAAAGTAAAACAAACAAAAGTCAACTTCTTCTGTGTTGTTATGTGTCACCATAATGTAAACCATAATGTAAACTATAGACCATGGTTAGTAGCAATGCTTCATTATTTGTTTATCAATTGTAACAAATGTACTACACTAATGAAAGATGTTGTTAAAAGGGGAAAATGTGAAATGGGGAGGGAGTGGGGCATATGGGAATCCCCTATGTTTTCTATGTAACTTTGCTGTAATCTAAAACTTCTTTTTAAAAAAAGCCTAACTCTTTTCTTTGTTATTTAACCATGCTACACTCTACCCTGTATTCACCAGGAGCTTTACTTATTCCTAATAGAAGCTCATTTATTACAAGTGGAAACAAATTGATTCTGGAGCTATCAAACATCCTCATTATTGTTACTTAACAAGGGAGACAGACAACATAAAGTGAGCTGGCTCAACTACTCGACTTTTTGCATATACCCCAGCCTGTACCTTTTTTTTTTTTTTTTTTTGAGTTACTGGGGCCCAAGATTGAGCCCGCGACCTCATATGTAGGAAGCCAGCGCTCAACCATGGAGCCATATTGGCTCCCCTGAGTTGTTTGTTTGTTTTTTGTTGCTCTTTTTGTTTTTAGGAGGCACCAGGGATCAAACCTGGGACCTCCCACGTGGGAAGCAGGCGCCCAACTGCTTGAGCCATCGGCTCCGCTGTAACTATTTTTTAATTTATTTGGTTGGGAATATGGAAACGGTTCCTTACAATTATTTTAATATTAAAAATTGATTTAACATAGCTTGGAAATCATGGGTGAAAGATGAGAATGTCTTTGATATATAGATGTGTAAATCCAAACCCAATATCTTTGTGATATACAACACCCAAAGTTGCCCAGAGGTGAAATGCACAACCAAAGTCTAAGAATCCCTTTAGTCTTTGTTTGCCTTTTATATAGTGTTCCACTTTCAAAAGCTTTAAATAAGCAAAGAACGTTATTGCTCTATCTGCCTAATTCATTAGTCATAAACTCCCCCTCAGAAGGCCTGGCAAAGCCCCCATTTTATGATAACTATTAAAATATACATGACCAAAGCCGCTCGAAGAACATCAATTTACCATTTGGCCGGAATTCTGGACTACAAGCTGAATTTCAGAAAGATCTTGAAGAAGTCCAAAGATTTTGTATTCAGCTTTCGGTTATTATGAACTGTATTAAACACCCTTTCTAGCAAAGAAAAGAAAGGGCATCCAAGTGCTCTGAAGGAACTTTGACCCAAAGGTCATACAGGGGCAAGTATCATTCGGTTTTTCTTGAAAGGAAAGAAGGTAAATGGCTTGTTATATTCCACTAAGAAGCCATAGGATGGGCTAGAAATAGAAAACACATTGGATTTGTTGACTCAATCTTGAACAGTACAGCAGGTCCCTCTAGTCACCAATGTTGTGCCAGTTTTTATCAAATGATTATAATGGTTAGATTTGGAGTTTATTGGGGGGGAGTGTAAATGTGTGTATAGGCTGTGAGTTCATATTACATTTCCATTACCAAGGATTTACAGTTAGATGTTTCTTTTAAGCAAGCCCTTCTTCTTCAATCATTTTTTAAACCCACATTTTTCTTGATTCTTGTTTTGCTGAGCATTGAGTTAGAACAAATCTGGCTGGCTTTAATTTGAAAAGCATCTGGAGCCTCAGCCCAGTCTCAGAACATCATCCCTACCCTTTAGGATTTGGATTTTCCTGCTGATTATCTTACACTCATTCATTTTCTTGAAAGGGCATGAGACAATGAATGCTATTTATAGCCTTTCTGATATAATATTAATATTAAGGTTACTAAGTTAAAAATATAATGCTTTATATTAAATATTAATCTGGCTTCTCTTTACAAAATGACATCATTTTGTAAACATTCAGATGCCCATCTTTTCCAGCATCCTTCCTGTGCATGAGGTACTAGAACAGAAAGAATAAGGAAGAGAAGGTCCTAGGACATCTAGAGTTTGTTTGCTTTAAAGATTAGGAGTTTTCTCAGGACAGAAGAAGAGAGTGCCATTTCTTTATGTATCTTAATCTGTAATTTCCCATCCTGCAAATATCCCCTCCAAAAGAAAAGGTTTCTGTGGTTTTCAAGACTTGGTTTCACACTCTACCTCTGTCTTTAGAGGTTTTGAACGCTTCAGCTAGTTAATTAGCCATTTATGTTCTTGGTTTCCTCGTAAGAAACATGGGTCTAATTATACCTATCAAGCAGGGAATGAAATGGCACAAGTAAATCCTCAAGCACTGCAAAAGGTAGATCCTCAGCAAATCTGTCCTGCTTGCTACACTTTCACATTTTAGTTTAGGGTAGACAAAGTGGGCATCACGGAAGAGGTATTATAACAAATTATTGTCTCATCTGGCTAGGTTTTGTTTTCATTTGAATTAACTTTAGAATACAACTTAACAGTGACAAATAATATTTAAGTAGACACTAACTCAGGTCCACCACAGAAAACTTACCAGCTAAGAAAATACAGAGAGGAACTAAAATGTTATACCCTTGCCCCAAGTGGAGGAGGACAAGTTCCTGATTCACTCTAAGCTAGAAGGAAGGAAGCATTGAAAATCGGTGTCACTGAAACTGGAGCCCAAGTGAAATGCAGATGCATTCAAAAAACTTCAAGTAAGAAGGATGTAGAATTTGGATTGGGCCTTATTATCCTAGAACCTAAAAATTTGGAGGTGCCTCTGTGTTCAGGAAGAGAGAGGATTGCTTATATGTGACTGGCCACCTCTTATGCTTCTCAGATGAAATGTAAGTTTAATTTCATTTTGTCTTACAAGTAGCCACTGTGGCTGGTCCAGGCATCTATAAAATAAGAGGAATGGACCGGATGATACTTCAGGTTCCTTCCAGAATTAAATGTTATGATGGTAAAATCATTACATTCATCAGCTGTGACCCACGTTATTCTGACTCTTTGCTTCCCAACTTAGACTTAAATATCACTGAGAAGAGCACAGTGTTCCAATTTATTAATGATTGCTTTCTTCCGAGCCAGATTGATTGACATGAGAAAGAATGAAGACAAATGAAGAGGAAAATATCCAACAGACACAATACATCTGAAAATTGGCCCAAGTCATCATTCATTTATCTAACAAGTATTTATAGAGTCCCTATATATCAGGCACTGTTCTAGGTACTAAAGATCCAAAAAAGAAACCAACCAAAATTCTTAACTTCATGGAGCTTATATTTTTGTGCAGGTGACCAAGAAGAAAGAGATCAATAGATACACCATATGACGTTTCTTCATGATAGTTACTACAGAGGAAATACCAGGGAAAATAATAGGAAGTACAGCAGCAAAAGGGAGACGTATAATTTTAATAATCTCTATGGAAAAGGTGATGAGGGAGAAAGCCATGCAAATATTTGGCTGTTGGAGAAGAGGTTGTGCTGAGTGTTGGAAAAAAGATAAAAATAGGAAGACCAAGCAAGAGTTATCATGATAATCCAAGGTATAATGAGGTGATGACTCCAAGTTTTTGGCCAGAAGATAAAGAAGAAAGAGATTGTCATTAACTCATAAGATGAAGACTAGAAGAAGAACAGGTATGGGAAAGAAACCAGGAGTTTGGTTTGGAACATCATATTAAGCAGGCAATTGAATGTACAAATTTGGAGATTGCAGGAGAAATCCAAGTTGGGAATATTAATTTGGAGTCACCGCTATATAGGTGAGAATGAAAGCCATGAGATTGCATAAGATCATGAAGGCAAAAAGTGTAGATAGTGAGGACAATAGGTCCCAGCACTAGCCCTGAGCAAGCCAACAATTGGAGGGCAGGACGATCAAAAGGAGCCAGCAAAGGGGATTGAGAAGCCATGGATAAGAGAAAGAGAAAACTATGTGTGGTGGTATCCTGACAGCTAATCACAGAAAACATT
This sequence comes from Dasypus novemcinctus, assembly GCF_030445035.2. Taxonomy (NCBI): domain Eukaryota; kingdom Metazoa; phylum Chordata; class Mammalia; order Cingulata; family Dasypodidae; genus Dasypus; species Dasypus novemcinctus. The sequence goes on from NC_080697.1 coordinate 37,191,109, forward strand.
TCAGGGGAGAGGAGGAGGAAGAGGAGATGGATAACAGAATAACTAATGAGTTCAGAAGAGAGGAAAAAATATAAGAAGATGGGAAACAAGGAATAGGTCCTAGGCTAGGAGACGGCATTCAGATAATTGTAGATAATGAATGAATTCTAAGCACGAATAAAGAAGCCTGGCACTCTGAGGGACAGTGTCTACGATTCCTTCATGCAATAGACCCTTACATGCCATCATTCGGACCTCGGTTTCCATCAACACATCTCCTTTTCTGACTCTTCTGCCCCCTATTTCTTACAAGGACTCCTGCAATTGCACTGGCCTTACTAATTCAAAGATGAATCAGAAAACTCCCTTTCTGCAAACCAAAGCAAAGGGGAAAAAGGAAGTTCTATGCAATAGTTAGGCATCAGTCCCAGGGGATTAGAATTTTAAACAATATACTAGAAGGAACAAACCATTTGTTAAAAAGTATGTGAAAATAGGATGATACATATTCTGGTTAAAACACTAGCATGATTATGCCTGAGAATAATAAAAACCATAGGTAAATATTTGTCCAAGAGCTTCATGATAAAAATTGAGCCTTCAGTAGATAAAGAATGTGTCTAATATTCATAAGAATTCAAGTTTTCTGGGAAGCAGACTTGGCCCAGCAGATAGGGCATCTGCCTACCACATGGGAGGTCCGCAGTTCAAACCTGGGGCCTCCTTGACTCATGTGGAGCTGGCCCATGCGCGGTGCTGAACGTGTGAGGAGTGCCAAGCCACGCAGGCATGTGTCCCCCACGTAGAGGAGCCCCATGTGCAGGGAGTGCATCCCGTAAGAAGAGCCAACCAGACAAAAGAAATTGCAGCCCACCCAGGAGTAGCGGCTGCACACGTGGAGAGCTGACACAACAAGATGAGACACAACAAAAAGAGACAAAAAGAGACACAGATTCCCAGTTCTGCTGACAACAACAGAAGCGGACAAAGAACACACAGCAAATGGACACAGAGTACAGACATCAGTACCCCTTTGGCTGACTAATACAACCTCCATGTGAAAAGAATCTCTTGAGTAAAGGGTGCCTTCTAGATTCACAGCTGCTTCTGAACTGCCAGGTGGCAGCTACAGACTTTCTGAAACTGCCTTTAGGGGAGATAAAAAAAAACCTGCTTTCTTTCTCCATTTCTGCTCTAGAGTTTTGCCTCACCAAATGCCTAAGTCCATGGTGGTTAAATTACATACCCCAATTTAGACCTGTTTTTGGTCTTGAGCTGCCTTCCTGTGGGTATGAACTCATTGTAAAAAGATTCTCTTGAAGGTGTTGCTTGAAGTGAAGGTGTGGCCCAACAGAATGAAGTTGGTCTTAACCCAGATTACTGGAGGCCTTAGAAAGAGAAAAATACCAGAAGCCAAAGTGACAGAAAGCCATGGAGAGGAGCTGAAAGCTGGACATCAACAGAACCTGGAAGAGAAAGGAAAGAACATCTCCACATACAGGAAAGCCAAGGAACCCAAGAAGGGCTGGCCCGCCAGAATGTGACTGACCCTGGGAGGAAGCAAGCCTTCTAGCTTTTGAAACTGTAAGCTAATTGAGTTCCTGTTTGTTGGGCCAAACCGTTTTGTGCTACTTGTGATAGCAGCCCTGCAAACCTAAACAATGTCCAACCAGAGGACAATTGCAACCCTGCCACCACGCAAGTCCTCTGCCTTCAACAGTTGGAGGGTGATTCAGGCTTAGACTTCCATCAGGAAAGACTGGTACAACTCCTAGTTAACCAGGAATGAGGGTGACTTCAGAGATAGTGCCACTATTTCTGTACTTTCCCTCTTGTCTGTCTTTGAAAAAAACTAGGTCCATATTGGATATGTGCCTAAAAATCCTTCTTTGTTTTAGTTTTTCTTCCACTGTTTTTTTTTTTCCACCCATTTTCCAGGATCCAAGCTGCTTTCAATCTGGTCATAGATGTCAGTCCCAAATCATTTTTTGTCCCATTTTGTTGCCTTCTGCAAGGTGGGCAATTCTTATGTCCTTTTTTGTCCTGGATCTTCTTATCTTTGAAATAAGACACTGCCTGTACGTCATCTCTCCCTCATAAATAGTGAATGCTCCTAATAGCACACTTCCATACTGCTTAAAAGGCAATCTCCCTCACATCCATCAGTGGTCAAGGTAGGGAGGAAAACAGAATAGGAAGTAGACTGAGAGCCCCATGCTGCCATATAACCTTTTGGGGGTCTCTCCCTGACAAAGGATTTTCACATTTATGGCTGTACATTTTTATCCATAAAGTAAGAGATTATAACTTGAAAGGATCCTCTCTAGCCCTAGTCAAGGACTTGACATGTGTGACAAGATCAAACTAGGACCCTGGAGAAGGGGTGGAACAAAAGAGCACTGCTTCTGTTGAGTTTCTACCTCAGAGTTTTTAAGTAGCCATTTTCCTTCCTCTCCTCCTTTCCTTACCTTCTCCTTCCCCCTTTCACCACAATGAACCATGGTATCTCACTAGAGTCTAAACACACAAAGTGAAATAATCTGTTACCAGATTAGAAAGAGAGAAAAAAAAAGCATACTGTGGAACTGTCTTCTCAAAACCACATATCACATTAGAAGTACTAAAAAATTTATTCCAAAATGTCATAAAGGCAATAAAATTAAAAATGATTAAATATCAGTGCACTCAAGATTTGCTAGAAATAACTGATGCAGTCAAGCAGACCTCAGAATTCCCTCTGGAAAAATATGTATCACAATTCTTGTCTTTAGATATTAGACTCAATACCTAATGTCAGTTGGATATTTTAGTCTCTCCCCTTCTTTCTGTACTTTTTACTTTTTCCAGTGATTTTTGAAATCAGTATCAAGTAACCATAGAGAATTCGACTCTTGTAAAGACAACTTATTTTTTCATCTATAAAAGGCCAGATCTAGGTATCTTGCTCTAATAGAAATGTTTCCTCTTCCTCTGCATTCACATTTAAAACATACAGTTATGTCAGAAGGATTGAAAATAAATGTCTTCCATCATTTAAGCCAATGTCCTTATCTCACGCTAGGACAGCTTTGCAGAGCTCTGTTCCTTGACCAAGAGGCAGCAGCTGTTGGTGAAATATCACTTGGAGAGGGCCAGGAAAGGGGTCCTATAGCTCCTGCCAGCTCTACTGCCACCTTAGATTTGCAAACTCATCACACTGTCACCCTTGCTCTGTGATGCTGCTACTGATTCAGTCATGTTTCCATTTCAGGAAGAGCAAACATGTGTAAATACTTTATTAAAATTTTTTAAAAACCATGAAGTGAAAGCTGCTCCCCACTGATTGATTTTTCAAAAGCTCCCCAGACTGCTTCTGCTACAGATGTTTGCAAAATGATTGGATGCAAAGTGGGCTTAATTCATAAAAGCAATAAAATGTTGCTTATTGACTGAACAGATGAACTAGCTGAGGGGGGATAATTTGGAGTGTTCTTATTGGAAATGCTTTGAAGAAATGTAATGATAGTGGAGAGACAGAATCTTATTAGCTGTGGTAAATATATTTTCCCACAGAATGCTTAGGAGATTCTGCAATAACTTGAAAATAACCCTCAGATTTTCAGTTGTCCTGGTTTTGGGACTAAAAATGTATAACTTTCAACCTCATAAATCCATGTGATCCATGATAAGCAAAGTTTAAAATCCACGGATCAATTTCTGGGTAATGGATAAAAGCCCAGGGCTGGGAGACAGAATGACTGGGTTCTAGTTTTAGGCCTGCTGCTAACTCTGTCACTCAATATCTGGAAGAGTGAAGGAGTCATCAATCTCTATAGTAAGTAGTAATGTTCAATTCTGGGGACACAGAGCTACATAATCTCCCCATTTTTTAGGAGGTAACAGAGATCAAATCCAGGACCTCGTACACATGAAACGGCATGTGAGAAGCAGGTGCTCAACCACTGAGCTATACCCACTTCTGCCATCAAGGAGCGTAACTTCTAGTATGGTGAATTGAAGTTCTCCAAAGAGCTCTAAATATCCCAAGGAGACACATCAGGGACTGTCAGGGGCGGGGGATGAGTGAAGTGGTGGAGTGGAGGTGCTGTGGGAGCCTCACCCTCGTTTCACTAAGCTTGGCTTTACCAGTCTTCACAGAGAGTGCCCGAGTAAGACTTCCCCTGCCAAAATAATTTATTGCTTGAAAATATTCTGAGAAACAGTAGGTTCACAATAAATAATGACTATCCTACCTGTCATGCAAATGTGACAAAAGGTAAGAAGCCATTGGTAAATAGTCAGTGTTTAATTTTTATAATTTGAATCATGAAGAAGCAGATGTTGTTTTCTCTTCAGCCAGCCCCTTCCCTCCAGTTGACTGATTTTCTTGGATTCATATCACAATTGTTTTCCAACGCTCTGTTTTTATATATGCTAAGGTTTATTTAGAGATACATTCTTAAGAAGGAACACATCCATGCAATGAATTTTACTCAGCAAAGAAATATAATGCCCATTGTTAAAATGGATGTTTGCACACAGTCGAGGCACAGCTACTGGAGGGAAGTTCTGAGAGACTCAACATGAGGCTGTGTCTGGAGACCCATGGCTGGGATGCCTGGTGATTGACCCCAGTCTCACATTCCTCTGTGGATCCAGTGATTGAATCCAGAAAATCTAAATCTACAATGTTAGACATGGAACAGAGAGAAGGATATACAGATGTTGGCATCTGTAGGAAAACAGCATTGGCTGGTAACCATACATCCCCTCCCAATGAAAAACATAACCCTTCCTCTCTTTGGCTCTTTATTTACTATCATTGCTTCTAGCTCCCAATACTCAAGATTTAACAAGCCAGTAGAAATTGGTCAACAATCATACAACCCACCGTAAGTGTTGTGTTTTAGCATTTTCCTTAAAATAAAGTTTAGAGACTACAATGTAGCTTTAGCATCAAATAGAGATGAAGTAAATATTTAAGAAAATTGTTAATTACTTTACATGCCAATGACGTAAATGCTTGCATAGTTCTTACGGCAATTTCCTGAATTTAATTGTGAATTCATATTCACTCTGAGTTCATTGGGTCTGATACATATTAGCTATTTAAAATGTATCTATAATGAATAACATATTGCACATGTATAACTGAGTTTTTATTTCAAACCCCCTTCTGATGGCTTGGTAGGAAATTCAATTTTAGAAATTCTTGTGGATTCCCTCACAATTTTCCTCCCAAGAATATGCTAGAGTCCCCCTTCTTTCACAGGGATACCCAAAGTCATTGGTTATATGCCAACGTGGTCATTGTTACAACCAAGGTGGTCATTGTCACCATCAGTATGGTCCCCAGGTCAACAGCTGTCTGGGAATTTTTAGGAAGCTTCAGAACCTCTGGAGATCTGCTCCCATCTCTTTATGCGTTTGTATCATGAGAACCATTTCTTCCTGTTTTTTTTTTTTTTTTTTTTTTTTTTTTTATGAATTGACTTTTATTAAATCAGAACAGAGTACTAGGAGGAATACCAGCAAAATTCAGTTTCCACTGATCCTCAGGCAAAGTGGAAATTTAGTAAATTTCCAGAGAACACCCCGAAGTTTACTCGATCCCTAAAATTCATCTGCTTGATGGCATTGTCCTTCATTCCTGTTTTCGGCCTCCACTTTGACTTCATCTTTTGGACATACTGCATGTCCAGCTCTTGCAAAAGAGCTGCTCCTGTGCTGCTAGTCCACTCCAAGGCTCTGTACTGCTGCAGGACCCTGCCTGTGGCCTTTTGTTTTTTAGCAACTGTCACAGCTCTTGACAAACCAAACTGCTGTTTGTAGTATTGCATCAAGGAATGATGGCCCACTCTGGCCAGAAGGCAGAATCAGTTCTGTGCTTTGATCATCATATTTAAATTTTTTTCTGAGGGAACTGCCTCAGCTCCATCAGTGTCATGAGCCACATCCATATAGGGTCTCAAAGGTATCTCTATTTGCCAAACAGCTGGGGAAACTATTATCTATATCTAGCTAGCTAGCTAGCTTGCCTATCTCTGTCATCTATCATTTACATCTATCATCTATTACCTATTATCTATCTAGTCAAGAAAACCCTTTCTCTTCTTGTTTCTTCAAGCCTGTTGGTTTACTTCTGCACACTCAATCTCCCTCAGTTACTTTAGTTTCCAACTAAAGTAGTTGGGAAAGTAAAGCCAAAAAACCCCAGCAGGCTATCTCTATTTTCTTCTATGCAAGGCAAAACTCTACTGTTTCAAAATGGGGCATTATAAAGTGCAATATAGAGAGAAATATTCTCAAAATATGCAGCTATATTTCTACTGGGAAAAATAAGCAGTTAAACCCACTTAGAAATTTGAACGCGTTCAGGTCACTAACCTAACGATGGAGCTGAACTTCGAATCTAAGTATGTGTAGTCCCCATGAATTTGTTGTTTTGTTTTGTTTTGTTTTGCCACAAATGTAGGCAAATGCCTATGAAGCACAAGTATGTAATTCAAATTCCCGGTAATACCATTAACAAGTAGTATGATTTTGGGTAAGTTACACAATTATTTGTTGCCCTGTTTCCTCTTCTGTAAATGGGGACATTACTCCCTACCTGTAAGAGGAGTTTGAACCTCTGGTTCAATTAAGATAAAAGTTCTCACATTACAGTAACTATCATGTAGTAAATTCTTAATCATTGCTAGCTATTGTCACTACATTACAACTTACAAAAATAATAAAGCATTTCACACTTTAAAAAATGTATTTTTAGATATATTTAGTTGGACAGGGACAAATCTGAAATTTAACATGAATAAGCATGAAATTAACTGTGCACATGTTCTTGGACATTGAAAGCAGCCTGAAAAGCCACCAGTTTTTCTCTGCCACCTTCAGAATAGTTTACATGGAAAAAATATTTTTCATTTAATTCTATTGACTACAGAACCAGAGACAGATGTTGATTCATGCTATAGGATATCTCTATAAATAAAAGGGAGAATTCCTTTCACACTTAAGCCTATAAATATGGTACATAGACAGGAGCTCTATCCAAAGAGAATATAAAATAAAATAAATGGAACAAGACTAAATACCAAGATGGGTAGGTAGAAGACGAAAGCAATCTAGGTTAGAAAAAAAAAATTTTTTTTCTTTGAATCATCATACAACAATTTCTGGGGTACTGGACCTACAACAATTTTCAGTAAATAGGGATGGGCTTTGATGCATAACGCACAGGCCCATATGAAAGGTCACAAGTGATGGCCCTCCCGGAGGTAAAATAACCCTAGATTCTTGGCCTTTTCCTAAAGATTTTACAGTTAATTCTTTATTAGGACATAGGGCAGATTGCAGGATATAGAGGCGTTTCAAAGCACATTATCCCATCAAATGCGTGCTGATATTTTTGTATATTCCATGAGGGTAACTCATAACTTGTAAGAAAAGACAACTTTTCTTAGCGAGTGCTTTGTATTATTAGACCCAGGTTTTCTGTGATCCTGAGTATTGAATAAGGCTATCCAACAAAAGGGATAATGGAAAAGTAATAGGATTGAGTCTGGGTAATTTATTTGTTGTTCCATCTCTACCACCAGCCAGTTAGTTATGCAGTATGGACGTACCAGTGAGTAACAAAGAAACACAGTTTCCTCATATGTAAGTTTAATGGATTGTACTAGACAATCTTTGAAAATGCTTTCTGGTATCTTTTCTTAAGCATAAGTCAGCAAAATGGTAGCTATCCCTACACCCCTGAATTCACTGACCCTCCAAACAATGCATGGCCTTGATAGAGCTGTGCTGAAAGAACTGGCATTTACTTGTAAAAAGAAAGACAGGGAGTGTTATGGTTAATGTCTGAAGAAAGCCTTTTATTTGCCTCTAGGTTCTTTTGAAGTTGAACAAAGATAGAAGGGGAGGTACAGCTCTGAAATTGTCCATTAGTCACAGCCAGGAGAATAAATGGCCGTTCAATGGCAGTTCCCTGATGCTCTTCACCAATTTTACATAAATAAAACGATGGGTGTGTTCAAATCTCATTTGAAAATATTGTGCTGCCTTTCAGATTGTGCAGAAGTTTCCCTGAGGTCAAGCACCCTTCCGTTAAATTTCACAAGGTTATGCTTTTAAAAAATATAAATATTCATCTGATTAATATTTCTAGAACCATGAGTAAAAACATCTATCCAAACACTATAGTCTAAAACACTATGGGATGGATATATCATTGGACCTGAATGGTCTACCAACAAAGCTCTCCTCTTATCTGCTTTCATGTCAGAAGCAACAAAGAAAAAATGAAAATCAGAGACCAGCTTCTCAAAATGCAATTAGCAGCATTTCAAACAGTACCTTTAGAAGGCGATCAAAGCAGAAAGATAAATACAGTTTTTGAATGAAGGTATGCAAGGTGAATTGAAAAGTACCCTTGACCTTGAAAGAATAAATTATTTTCAAAAGTGAGCAATGACAACACTGAAAATAATTAACAGCACGGAATTATATACCTGAATGTGTTTAAAAAGAGATATTTTAGGTTGTATATATGTTACTAAAATAAAAATGTAAAACACAAACTAGGACTGTGCAACACAAAAGTACTCGTAAAGGATGGGCTATAGTTGATAGTAAAATTATAAAAAGATTCTTTCATGAATTGTAACAAATGGACCACAGTACTGCAAGGTGTTAATAATAAGATGGTATATGGGAACTCTGTATATTATGCACAATATTTCTATAAACCTACAAATTCTCTAATTTAAAAAAAAAAACAGGCAATAAGAAATCTCTCCTCAGTTGTAATTCTTGGGGATATATGTTTAAACAACCTTTTTGAAGGACTGTTAAGAAAATAGAGAGGGGAGGGATTGAGAGATAGATAATAGAGGACTAGATAGCAGGGATAGAGGAAATATGTCAGAATACTTAAAGAAGTGGATATTCTTAGTTGGAGCAATAATTTTCCTTTTCCTATAATATATATTAAAAGTAATGTGCTTATATACATAAATATATATATGCATAATTATTACATATACTTGTTATGTATAGGTATGTATATATAAACATTATATATAGATATGTATCTATATATACACTAGATCTAGAAATCTCTTTCAAACAACATTGTATTTAATGCACATACCTGTATAATAAATACAGACACACATATTTATGTAATCTTGTAATTGATTATTACTACACTTATTATTAAAGCAGAAAAAAACCTAAATTCAAAATAGGAAAATGTTTAAATAAATACACTAATGTTCAAATAATGTAATTATACAATAAATAGTGACTGATATTTTTTAAAACCCATATTAAATTTTATAGACTGTTTTCCCCAATTTTATGTGTTTAGACATGTTAGAAATAATGAAAACCTGCAAAAATTATAAATAGTGCATACCATTGTGTGAGCACAGATTTTTCTTATTAATTTTGGATTTTCAGAATTTTGTATGTTAATGTGTACTATCCCATAATAAAAATGTCTAAATATAGTTAAAATTTAAAAGTTTTACCAAGTTATTATAATCACAACTTTATAAGAATAAATGCATATCAAACAAAACCGGACTATATCTATTCCCATTGGAAACAGAGTCATCAATGTGAGCACCTGCCTGGTAAATTTTCAGAAAGTTTTGGAGACGAGAACTCAGCCTCCAAGTATTAGCCTCATCTCACCTATTTTTATATGATTTTAATGACATTCTGTTCATACTTTTGTTCTCTGTGAGAAAGGTCAGTGCGCAAGGAAAACTATTTTACCAAAGCATATCTGACCTGGGGAAGCATAATTAGCCAAATCCCACCTCTTCTACACTTCTTGTCTCACATAAGAGCAGAAAAGATAAGGTTAAGAAACTCTGCTGAAGGTCACATCCAGGGATTCTGACCCAGGACAAAAAAAAAAAGGAAAGTTAATCATAAGATTATGGAACCCTTCCCCCACCCCATATAGATACCTTAACCTCCACATCAACAGGCCTCCATGATAATACCAGTGGATTTCAGCTGAGAAAACTGCACAGACTATATGCAAAAAGGAATTTCCAGGGACAGTGAAAAGCGGTAGACAAATACACAAGAGGAAACTGAAGTCTCTGATACCTACAGCTCTAGCATACCTTAAACACGGCCTAACTCTAGTAGGATAAGCATAAGTATTAATACTAAAGGCCTTTAATCTCAGCCTGACTGATACATCCTGATCAGCTTTCTCCTAAAATTGATATGGCATGATAAAAAGCAAGAACAAACGTAATCTGAAGAGACAAAATAAGCATCAGAACTAGAATCAGCTATGACAGTGATTTCTGAATTATCTGCCATGGAATTTACAATAACTGTGTTTAATATGGTAAGGGCTCTAATGAAACAAGTGGACAACATAAAAGAATAGAGAGATACTGCAAGCAGAGGGATGGAAACTAAGAGAGAATCAAGTAGAAGTGCAACAAATAAAAAAACACTGTTAACAGAAATGAAGAATTACTTTGATTGGTGCATCAGTAGACAAAACTCGTCCAAGGAAAGAATCAGAGAGCTTGCAGATATGTCAATAGAAACTTTACAAACTGAAATGCAAAGAGAAGAAAGAATAATGATGTTTTAGTTTGCTAGAAGCTGCCAAAACCTACATACCAGAAATGGATTGCCTTTTGCAATGGGCATTTATTGACTTATAAGCTTACAGTTCTGAGGCTGAGAAAGATGCCCAAATCAAGGCATCAGGTAAAGCTCTTTCTCCAAATATTGGCTGCCAGCTATCCTGGATTCCTGTCCCATGGTAGACCACAATGGTGGCATCTACAATCTCTGCCTTTTCCTCTGGAATCCATTGCTTTCAGCTTCTGGCTTCCTCCAAATTTCTCTCTGCTCTGTGGTGTTCTCTTTCCCAGGTTCCATTGATTTCAAATTTTGGCTACTGGGACTTTCTCTCTCAGTTTCTTGGGTTTCTCTGTGTTGCTCTCAAATTCATCCCACTTATAAAGGATCTCAATAAAAGTATTAAGACCTGCACTGGGCTATGCGTTACTAAAGTAATCTAATCAAATTTTCCTTAACTGAATCTAATAGAAAGGTCCCTCCTACAATAGGTTCACACCCACAGGAATGGATTAATTTAAGAACATTATTTTCTAGGGTCCATCCAGCATCAAATAAGCACAAATTTTTTTTTCAAAGAAACAGAATACGCCAGAACTGTGGGACAATTATAAATAGTGTAATATGTGTAATTATATACCAAAAGTAGAAGAAAGATAGAAGGGAGCAGAAGATACATTTGAAATATAATGGGAGAATTTTCCAAAATTAACATCTGACATCATTCTGAATTGAATTGTGTCTCCTGAAATAATATGTTCAAGTCCTAACCCCCAGTCTTGTAAATATCACCCTATTTAGAAATAGGAACTTTGATGATTTTATTAGTTAAAATTAGGCCAAACATTATTAGGTCAATCATGATTAGAGTAGCCCTAGTCCAATATAAGAAGAGGAAAATTGGTCAGAGAAAGACAGTGTGGTACATTGAATTATAGTTGCTCAATTTAAACATTCTCTTAATATTAATCCACATTCCTATGCATGTGAATCCATTGTAAATAGGATTTATTGAAGATGTTATTTTTAGTTAAAGTTGGTCCCAACTGAATGGAGGCCAGTCCTTTATTTTCTTTTTTCAGCTTTCATTTTAAATGTATTTAATTTTTTAATAGACAATACATGCATATGTTTCAAAATTTAAAGGCCATGGAAGATATGTGGGCAGAGATCCTTCAGAGCTCTGTCTCCTTGTAGAGCTTTGAACAATCAGCAAGAACTGGAAGAAACATATTTATCAAAGCTCCAGAAAACATTTAATGAACTGCAGTAACAGGGAAATTCTAGAATCAAGAAAAAGGGTACTTAAAAGCAGTAGGATTTAGTGATGCTCTCTTCCCATATCACCCTGTCTCCAAACAGAGCAGAACACACGATCCCAGTGCAGATCTGTCATCTTGGTTCCAGAATAACCTTCATGTACAAACTGTGAGCTGTATGTCTGGCTCAATCTGTCTGCTTGTGGCCAGAGGTCCTTGCTGTTCCATAACTTGTCTTGCATGTATAAGGCAGCTCACTGGGCTGTCCTACAGAATTTTGGGGGACAGCAGTGAGGTCATGCTGCCCTGGCAAGGGATTGGTGGTGGTAAGACATGCAGTACAGTGCCCAGAACCTTGAGGAAACTATTTGCTAAGGAAGAGGGGATGTTTGTATCCTTTTAAATAAGGGAATTCCCAAGCCCCCATATATATGCCCAAGACAATACCTTGTGAAAAGAATCAGGGAGATCCCTAAGCTTGGGCCTGGAGCTATTCTCCAAACTTATTGTCTGGATAAACCCTCAAGCTTAGCACTCACAAAGTTCTATCTACAAAGACTGGGAAAGGTGTTTACTTTATTCTTTTTTTATAACTCCTGACATTCAAAGAAAGTTCTGTCATATCACTCGCTGTATAAAAGCTTAAGGAACAGACACCTCAGAGAACAAATTCTCATAATAACATGTTAAAATATCAAATTTTCCAGGTTTCAACAACAAGTTACAAAACATACAAAGAAACAGGAAGTAGTAACCCAGAAAAAGGAGAAGATTAAAGGATTGGAAATAATCAATGAGGGGGACCAAATTTCATACCAGACAAAGACTTTTTGAAATGGTCCTAAATATGCTCAAAGATCTAAAGGGATCATGGAAAAAGAACTAAAGGAAATCAGGAAACTTATAGATGAAAGCAAAAAGAATACTAATAGAGAGTTGGAAATTATAAAAAGGAACTAAACAAAGCTGATGACCACAATAACAGAAATTTTTAAATTCCCTAGATTGGAGCTGGCAGAAGAAAGAATCAGGGAACTTGAAGATAACACAATTTAAATAATTCTGTCTGAGCCTAAGAGACCTGTAAGACACCCCATGCCAATCAGTATATGCATTTTGTGAGTCCCAGAAGAGAAGAGAGAAAGACATAGACAGAATATTCAAAGAAATAATGGCTGAAAACTTTCCAAATTTAATGAAAGTCACAAGTATTCACATCCAAGATAACAAATAGCAAACAGAATATACCTGAATAGACTTATGCCATGGCATATTATAATCAAACTGTCAAATGTCAAAGAAAAAGAGAATTCTGAAAGCCACAAGAAAGAAGGAACATATCATATACAAGGGAATCTCAATAGGATTAAGTACCAGATATATCATTGGAAACCCTGGAGTCAGGAAGGCAGTCAAATGACAGATTTTAAGTACTGAAAGCAAAAACAAAAACAAAAAAATGCCGAACAAGAATTACATATCTAGCAAAACGGTCTCAAAAATTAGGGAGAAATTAAAATATTTCCATATAATCAAAACCTGATGCCATTCATCCCCACTACTCTGGCCATATAAGAGATGCTAAAGAGAGTTTTCCAGGTTGAAAGTAAAGGGCAATAGACAATAGATAAAAGCTGCATGGAGTAATAAAGATCTCCAGTGAGGGTAGTAACATGGGTAAACATAATTGCCAGTATTGCTGTATTTTGGTTTGTCACTCCACTTTTGACTTCCTATTGGATCTAAAAGGCAAATGCATAAGGGACAGATGCTGGACATTGTATGTCCTGCCATGGCCCAATGGGTGGACTGGGGGAGAGTGTAAACGACAATGTAACCATTATCCATGTGGTGCGGCAGCACTCCAAAATGTATTCACCAAATGCAATAAATGTGCCATGATGATGAAAGAGGTTGTTGATGTGGGAGGAGTAGGGTGAAGGGGGTGTGGTATATATGGGGACTTCTTATATTTTTTTAATGTAATATTTTTTAAAAATAGAGAAAAAACAAAAAATAAAATAAAAAAGGCAGATGCATAAGCTGTAGTGATAAATCAGTGGATTTAGACTCATAATATATAAATGTAATTTGTTCATAAACTTCCTACAGCTGGGAGAACAGAGGGATATAGGGAAAAATTAGGATATAGACTATAAGATTTATGTCAATGTTAAATTTCTTGAACTTGATACATGCCCTATGGTGGTTGCATATGTGAATATCCCTGTTCTTAGGAAATTTGCATGGTAATATTTAGTGTTCAAAGAGAGAGACATATGCAACCTACACTCAAGTGTTCAGAAAATGGATGGATGGATGGCTAGATAGACAGATACACATGGATAGATATGCTTTTAGTTTCCCAGCTGCTAAAACAAATACCATACAATGGGCTGGCCTAAATAATGGGAATTCATTGGCTCATCATTTTGAGGCCAGGAAAATTCCAAAATTGAGTCACCAGGAAGGTGATGCTTTTTTTCCCTGAAGTTGTGATGTTCTGGAGCTAGCTGCTGACAATTTTTAGTTCTTAGTTTTTCTGTCATATGATAATGTGCATGACAGTCTATCATGATTTTCACTTTGCTTATAAAGGACTCCAGTGATCCAGACTAATGCCCAACCTGATTCATTGTAACCTCACTTTAAATGAGGTAAAATCTTGAAGAGATTTTATTTTCAATGGGTCCACACCTACTAGAATGTGGACCAAGACCAAGAACATGTCCCAATTGGTATACCCAAGTCAATCTACCATAGATAGGTAGGTAGATAAATAGACAGACAGATAGATAATAGATAGATAGATAGATAGATAGATAGATAGATAGATAGATAGATAGACAGACAGACAGAATACAGCAAATATGACAAATAGTAAAATTGGTGGATCTGGGTATGTGGGATAGAATTATGGTATGTTGGAATTCTCTGTATGATGTTTGTATTATTTTGTTAACTGTCCAGTAATTTTGAAAGTATTTCAAAAATAAAAAGGTAAAAAATATAAAAGATACAAAATATATAAAAAATATATAAAGTTTTGTTTGAGTGAAAAATCTCCCACACCTGAACAAAGTCACCTAGTAACCTTCTCTTTAGGTAACCAATGTTCCTGGGTTTTTCCTATTTATTTTTTCAGAGACATTTATGCAAATGCAAGCAAATATGTATACACAAATACATAAAAAGTATAAATTTTTTGTACCAATCTTTTAAAAAATGATAAGATACTATACCTGTTCTGTGTCTTGCTTTTTTATTAACACTGAATCTTGCAGAAATTTCCATATCAGCTCATAAACAGTTCCTTAATTATTTTTCTCTTAATGGCTGCCTTCCCCAATGACAAGGGAAATAATACCATGAATAGAATACCCCAGGTGTTTAGCTGGATTAGGGGTTGTTCCATGATTCAATTACAATTCTCTCTATTCTTGAAAAAATCTCTTCATGAGTTTTTATACATGAAAAAGTCAAAACAACTCTCATTTTTCTAATTTTCCCTTTTAGAAGCTTATCATAAAGAGCCATTTGGGGAACAGCAGATGCTATATAAAACAGACTAACCCATTTACAGATCATATTTTGTATATCTTGTATGCTCATACAAAATAATATCTTTAAGCTTAATAAGGGTACTTATTACTATTAAAGAATGGGATATTGGTGTGTAGAGCTAATTGGGTATAAACTTCAAAAGAAGAATTATATAGCCATCATCTCTTCATTGTTATCAGATATCTTAGTCCCATTTAACCAACAATTACCTTTGCCTAACCTTTCAGCCCACCAGAAATTTGTGCCTTGAGTAGAAAAAGTTCTCTTCTCTTAAAATATTGGAGTGTTAGAAAGAGAAAGGAACTGTGATCAAGATAGGAGTACATAGGAATTAAATAGGGTAAAGAGGAAATAAAAGAAAATCATGGTGAAGGCAGGGTATGACTGGGAATGAATATTGGGCTTTGTAATGTAATGTAAATGAATAAGAGAACATTTAGACAGATGGTGAAAGGAAGAGACAGAGAATATGATATGGAAATTCAGATGTATCTTGACCTATGATACTGTGTGTCATCTACTTATTCCAAAGTCTTGTGTAGAAGCTGTCTACAGCAGATGTTGTCTCCTGTCAATTTTATTTTAAGATCCAAAATAGGAGTAACCTCTCAAGGGCTTAGAGAGCATTCTGTTTGTGACAGTTGGATCCAAGGGTCAAATCCCTGTAGTTTTTTTTTTTTTTATGATACTTAGATTACATAAAATTTTACATAAAAAGTATGCCCCACTCCCAACACCTCCCCCTTTTCCCCACATTAACAACTTCTTTCATTAGTGTGATACCTTCATTGCAATTGATGAACACATTTTGGAGCATTGCCACACACCATGGATTATAGTTACACTGTAGTTTACACTCTCTCCCACTCAATTCTGTAGGGTATGGCAGGATATATAATGGCCTGTATCTGTCATAGCAATATCATTCAGGATAATTCTAAGACTCAAAAAAGTTCCCAAATTACAACTCTTTTTCCACTCCCTGCCTTCAGCACCTCCAGTGGCCACTGTCCCCACAACAATGATATAATTTCTTCCATTGCTAGAATCACAATAATTCTATAGTAGAGTACCAGTAAGTCCATTGTATTCCATATTTTATTCCCGAATCCTGAGGATTCTGGAATGATGATGCCCATTATACCTCTAATTGAGAGGGAGCTTCGATCCCATATGGCTGATGGATGGTACTCTCTTGCTTGCAGTTGTAGACTTTCTCAGTCCCTAGGTGTGCTGATTGTCCATCCTCACCTCCTTGTTAGTTGTCCTGGGTGAGTCCAATGAACTGGAAAGTATTTGTTGCAACTCCACTGATGCTCAGGGCCCAGCTGGCATATGGCCATCCCAGAAATTAAAGTCTCTTGGATGTACACCTACCAACTCCAACAACAAATATAGGTTCAAATAAAAGGAACAGAACAGGCATGTGTAGAGAAGACACATTTGAGTCCAAATTGTCACACTCGGAAGCCCAAATTCCAAAGTAGGGCCCACTGTCGAGGCAACAAACTCTGAGCTATCTGCCATGACGGTAGGACCTGGGTGTCTCCAGAGCCCTCAGGAGACTTACAATTTGGGGTAATATCTACTTTGGCAGTCTATGAGATCCTACTGAGTTGTGCATAAGCGTTATCTCTACGATGACTTCCCAACTCACTTTGAAGTCTCTTAGCCATATAAACTCATTTGTATTTACCTTTCCCCCTTTTATTCAAGGTCTTTCTCCAGTTGCATCATCAGCTGGTGCTTGGCTTCATCACCTTGGTGCCAGGGAGACTCATCCCTGGGAGTCCTGTCCCATGCCGAGAGAAAGGTATTGCATTTATACATGAGTTTGGCTTAGAAAGAGGCCATATTTGTGCAACATGGAGGCTCTCAGGATGTAACTCTTAGGCACCTACAACACTAGGCCAAGGTGCAATTTCAAGCATAAAGTTTCATAAGCATAGTCATCAATATCTAGGGTCCATAAGTTGGCCATCCTTCTCCACTAGTCATTGCCCCTGTACTTGGGGGATTGTTGCAGTTCCATTAGAGAATGTGGCAGATCTCCACAGGATGGGAATTCGATATTTTTTCTGTTGTTGTATGAATTTCTACCCATTGTGGCAATGTCCCATGAACATTTGAACATATTTATATACCTTATATATATGCCCAGATGAACTTCTTCCCATGTATCCCCCGTCACTGACACACCACACTAAGATCCTCCCCTGCCGTAGCTGGAACCCAAAGCTTCTTCAAAAATGGACCCAATAATATCACCAAATACAATTAGTAGGAAAATGAAATAATAATAGGTTTAAATATAAGAAATAAAATACATAATAATTTATTAAAACTAAAACTAAAATAATCTAAAAAAATGGATTACTAATAAATATTAAAAATATCACTGTAATATCTGTTGTCCTGTAGGTACAATGACACTTTCTTCCATTTCTTCCCCAGTGTCTTACTTTTTTTCATTTGGTCTTCAAAGAAGTTAATGCCGTAAGGGTGGTCAATATGACTTGATAAGGTCCTTTCCACGTAGGTTGTAGAGCAATCTTTTGTTGATATCTCTTCCAGTATGCCTACTTACAGTAATTAGCACTTTTCCTTTGTAATAGGTCAGAATCCAGTAACATAAAAGAAATAGTAAGCCTCATGAGTCTTTCCATTATGATTTTATAAGAGGTTAGCCAGTGTTTTCCTGATGGGCTAGATCTTATGGCCCTCAAGGCTAAAGAGAGAACCTTAGGCCAAGGTAGAGCAAAAGGAAAAATTAGTTTAGCTAATTTAAGGTTTAAGGTACCATTTGTTCTTTCTACTTTTCCTGACAATTAAAGGTGATAGGGACAGTAAAGCTTTTGGTTGATGGATAAGAACTTGCAAAGTTCCTTGATTAAAGTTCCAGTAAATTGGGAGCCTCTATCACTTGGAAGAATAGCAGGAATGGCCTAGGCATGGAAAACAAAGCCTCTTATTTTTAGCCACTGTGAGGGCAATAACTTTGCTACAAGGAAAAGCATCTATACATCCAGAAAATAGAAATATAAGAACAAGAATATATTCATACCCCATAGAAGAGATATCTATATAAAGTCCATTTAAAGATGTTGAAAGGACCCTGTCAGTTGAGACATTTGACCCTGCCCCAACTTTACATTTTTATCAATTGATCAATTGATAGGTAGAACATAATTTATATATTTCTCATTTTTTAAAGTTCCTTTTTGTTATTATTGTTGAAGATGAAGCTCCAACTTGTAACTGACTACAAGCACTTTCAGAGAAGCATCAGAGTAAAACAATGCAATGGACAAGGAAATTTGGTTGTTTTTGTGGCATGTAGAATTTTTTAAAGAATAACTAAAATTATGACTAATAATCTATACTGTTGTCTAATATACATATCACTATCAGACCGGATCATGGACAGTGAGAGCATTGTCAAATTTCTAGGAATTTTATATATCCTCTAAATAATTATATGACTAATATCTTACCATACAAAATTTAACTAACAGAAGGTTAGAAAATCCTTTTAATCTGACAACACTACCAATGCAACTCACAGCATATCAAACGATCCTAACTATTTCTATCACCTCTTCTATACAAGGTGAATGAACAAATATTTTGAGATTTTCTAGGGGTTCTCTGGAAAATTCCAAAGGTAGTGTGAGATCAATAAGACATCATTTAGGGTTTGATTTTGGGAAAGCAAAATGTCAAAAATTCGTCAGGTTTGAGTATTTTGTTAAGTAGGAAAATGAGTCATTGTGATATAATAAAAGAGTAAAGAGGATTTAATATGATTGTTTAGAAAAAGACAGTTATTTTAAAAGTGAGAAAACATTTTATAAAACAACAAAGGATGAGAAGGTCAATATAAATATCATTAAGGATATTATTCTGATAAGACATGGATTCTTTGCCTTCTAGGTAGATTACTCGGATGGTTAAAAACATTTTACAACTTCTTACAAAGAACAGACCAATAATCCAAGAAAACATTTTAGTTTTAACAGAGAGAAAACCATGTTCTAGTTTTACCTGAATATACTATTTGATATGAAAGTTCTTAAATATCTTATAAGTCTATCAAATCTTATTCAACATTGACCGTGTCAAATAAAAATCATTTTCACTAACCTTCTATAATTTTCTATATCCATTTAGGTTTTATCCTCTACTTTGCTTTTCCTCATTCTGCAATACTCAGTCAAACTACTTTAGGACAAAACTACTCTTACTTAACAGCAACACATCCTGCATACCTTACATAGTTAAGTTCCCAATAAGATCTTGGAAACTGTTTTCAAATTGACATCCTACTAAACACAATAACTCATGGGATGGGATGAAATTTGAAAGTTATTCAAATTTCATGGGATGAAATTTGTCAGAATAATAACTCAATTTGGTTAAATGCAAATTTACATTTTTCATCATTTTAAACATCTAGTAGATATAATGCTAAACATATTTGATCCATAAATTTAAATTTAAGAAGAACATACCCAAGTAGAATTAAATTGTAACTTTTATTGTACTTATCATTGATAACTCAGAAGACATAGCTGTTTTTTTAACTAATAATATTAAACCAGTCTGTTTGCCAAAGGTTTACCTAGCATATGTGCACTTGAATTTTAAAAACATTTGAATTTATCCCAGAAATACTCATTCTACATTGGAAATATTAAAAGTTTGGTTTCCTTAATTTCTGGGACTTTAGGAATATTAATTTGTATACAAACACTTATGTATCTTTTGAGCAGTTTGAATAGATCTCTTTTAAGAATTTTTATTTCTTAATTTGGTATTACCATGCAGAGATAGAAAAATATATATTAAGCAGCCACAAACATAAAGACTATAGTCTCAATTACATTAGGCATAAAATCACAGAAAGACATATAAAACTCACTAATTTATATTTAAAAATTTGGCTTTCAGTCCTTATTCTACACTTAAATTTTAATCAGAATTTTTGTTCTTTGTAGATGGACACTGGAGGTGTAAAACAGCACTCACTGGGATGGGGAGACTGATGACTGCAGGCAGAAAGTTTATTGGGAAGCTCTCCCAATGGAGGGGGTCTGAAGAATAGACTTGAGCCCACCCTTGGAAGGTATGGTTAAGAATTTATATAGTATTCCAAATAACAGGGGAATTGTTAGTCTGTGGGGAGGGGGTTAGGGATTGACTATAACCTGGGGTCAATGAGGAGTCAAAAAAGCAAATTCTTTCCTTTGTATGGTTACTGGGGTAGTGGGCCAGGAAGTGACGTATTCTTGGACTATAAGAGGGGCTGGCTGATCGGGCTTGGTGAGAAAGGCCTGGAGATTCTTATCTCTCCCTGTTCCATCAGCCCGTGGTTTCTTTGTTCTTGTGAGGAGATGGTTGGTTGCATTTACACACATCTGGGCTGTAGTTTGCTCGATCAATCATGTGGCCCCTGGAAGGGAGTTGCCTTTCTTTGTGTCACAGTCTGTTAGTCATATATTGTGAACTTCGAAATAGGGAACCTCTAACAGACACATTGAAGTTATTTATCTATTTAATAACGATGGGAAGCTTTCCCATTGTTATTCGTGGAGGAGACTTTTAAGACTTTCCTTGTCCAGACATTTAATCTTAATGAAAATTTGCCCTACTTCTCAGATCAGGTAGCCCTATATCATATGCACCCAAAATAAGTTTAAATTCCTCTATGCTAGACTTATTAGGGGAAATTTTTAATTGTAGTTCTTAATTCTGTTCAGGCCCAAAGTTGAAATTCTGCTCCAGTGGACATCCACATTTCCATGGAAGGTTTAATCTTTAAAGGAGTGTGGGCTAGATTATTTTCCCTCTGTGCATCGAGAAAACCCTTTTAGGGCAGCTATGGTATAAGACCTGGGTACAGGAAGCTGGGAGAGCTCTGGGTTTGGTTTGGAGTTCTTTCCCCTTTGTTCTTTTTTTTTTTTTCAGCCTTTTCTTTTTTTAATGAACTTCTAAGTGAAGCTATTGTGGAGCCAGATTGTCTCTAGCAGACTCTAAGTACCAATCTTGGATCCCCATCCCCATTTTTTTAAGGTACGCCTCAAGTGCAGGATTGATCCTATAACCCAAAGTATAAAATAAATATATGAGTCCATAGAAATCTAAATAACTGATTGACTATATTTAAAAAAGGAGAAGAGAAAAATCTTTGCATAAGAATCTCAAATAGTATCTGAAATGTCCTCCCCACCTGCTCTGAATCAGGTTCACCTGAACTAGCCACTCATTTCCAAAGAATAGAGGATGAACAGGAAAATATCTTTTTCAACAGAGAAACCTGACAAAGCCTCAAGTGGTGTCGGTGGAAGTCAGCAGTGAAGTCACGTGGCTGGCAGGCTCTGATATGATGTAATGAGAAAAGCACTTCACCTCAAGGTTAAACTTTCCCAAACCTATAACTTCAGATTAGTCAGGGGAGCATAGGAATACCTTCTACGAGGCACCTGACAAGCACTCCTCAAACTGTCAAGGTCATGAAAAACAAGGTGGGAAACAGTTGCAGACCAGAGCAGGCCTAGGGCAAATGATGCTTAAATGCAATATGGTCCCCTGAAACATAAAATGGGCATTCATGAAAAAATGGTGAAATTCGATTAAAGCCCAGAGTTTAGTTACTAGTAAGGTTTGGATATTGACTGCCTAGTTTTGACAAAGGTGAGAAGTGTAACACTAGGGGAGACAAACCAAATAAGGGACAGAGAGAAACTCTCTTTGCTATCTCTGTGTTTCTTAAAACCTTCCTGTAAATACAAAATTACTCAAACAAATCGTTTATTTAAAAAATTATTGTTTTGTAGTGTTTGGCCTGGAATAAGAACTCAATAAATATTACTGAATAAATTATATATGTAAATGGCTTAGCACAATGTCTGCACATGGTAAGTAATCAGTAAATGATAGTTCAAGGTAACAATTTTAATGTAATAGTAAATTGTCTTTACTTAAGAATCACATAGAAATCTTTATAGTAAACTTTTTCAAGATAAAGTCCAATATCATAGTATGTATATCGTATATAAGTTTCTTTCTACAAATACACTTTTGGCTATTAAGATTAACTCTAATATTCCTCAATAATAATTATGCAAGGCTGAAATTTAAGGATCTTTTACTTTTTTTTTTAAATAAAATACTTACCCTTAGATTTCCAGGAGCAAAGAAAATCCTCATTTCTTATTGTCTTCCTGCTTTCCTCGTATGCTAAAATTGGTTGTTTATAGTTAATACTTACTTTCTAAGTTGTCCTTTTTTAATATTGACATAGGCATTTTACAGTTGGAAAAATATTATTAGACATCATTCTTCCTGGGATTCCATTACACATTTGGACAAATACATGTTTACATTTAGAATTATTCATTAAAAACCAAGTTCTAGATGTTCTTACAGGTTAAGTGAAGAAATATCAAGCTCAATTCAAATTCCAACATTATACTTGGGTATCTGAAACTCACATTTAAAAAAAGAATGTGAAGGACTGGCAGAATTTTAAAATGCATTTTTTTTCCTTTCTTTTCAACATCATGCCTCAAATGAAGCCTCTGTAAATATACAGACGGGGTGAAGGATATCTTGTTTCCTAGCTGCAATTCAATTTCACAGAATGTAGAAATGAGAGACAGAAAAGAACTATTAAATCATCTTGTCCGCTCCCTGCCGGTATGGGATTGCTCCCTGCAGTACATTTTCCGTTGCTTTGTCGATTTTGAAATGACTCAAGCAAGGAGGCTTCCATCACTTCCCTTGGGAGACTTTTCAATGGTTTAATAGCCCTTACTGTTAAGATTGCTTTAATTTTCCTTTGCTCCATTTTCCTTTGCTTAATTTTATTCCATTTTTCCCAGTTACCCTCCCTCAGATATGTCCCTCCTCCCCAATACTTACAAGGAGTTATCATCTCCTAGTCATCTAAGGCATGGATTTAGTTTTTAAAATCTCGGCTCTGAAATTCAGTACTCAGTTTCCTATAATGGTTCCGTGTCAACTTTCTTTGGAGACAATTCAATTTGTTGTCAATTAACACCAGATCGATTTAAGCAAAATATAACTAAATTATTAGTACTACATTTATTCCAGAACTCTATACCATGTGTTTAATGTATTCTTGGACCAACAGCAGGCTCTTCTGTAATCATTTCTTAACACTTATTTAGTTCCAGCAATGTGCTAAACATTGTGCAAAAGGAGGATAACACACTGCTTTTCCATGGTTTTAAAACCAAAATCCAACTATGTCATCAGTATGGCAGAAAAGAAATAGAACACTTCCAGGCAACAAATTGGCATGTTTTGAGAGCTGACCAATTTTTTAACTGCACATTATGCTTCTGTGTTTTTCTAGAAGATTTACAAAATTGTAATAAAATAGGTCATGATTAATTTTCAATAAGGTACATGCTAGCAACTATTATGAATTCAAAAATGTATTTCAATAATTGAAAAACATTGGTATTAGAATGTTTAAAGTAACAAAATAAAGTGCATTTTTACTTATATTTGCAACAGGGGAATTAGGTCCCTTAAACATAGCCCTCTGGAAAGGCACAAGAGGGCAGAGAAATCCACCAAGCAACAACTATAATGTGATATGAAATGAATATTACTGTAACTTATTGTACACGTGGATAAATGAAGGAAATGCTAGATTTCAATAAGAGGTCAGAAAAAATAAAGACATAAAGATAACAAGTTGATTTTTTTTTCAGTTCAAGCTCATGGGGCCCCCTGAAGTAAGAACTCCTGCTAGGTTCTTTAGTTACTAAACTGAAAAAACACTCTGTCAGAGACAAGAGAAGTTCGGGTTGAAAGATATTTGTTCCTGGGTGATTTGATGCAATTTACAGTCTACCTGGCCTTGAGTCTTCTGTCCTTGAATGTACTTTTCCGCCTGAAGTATATTGGGCCAATCACTGCATACCCCGGCCTGTGTGATAAATCATACAGAATTACTGTCTGCCTCAAGCTTTACCAGAGGTTTCTTGAGATGCCATCTGGGCTGATGTTACTTATCCAGCTGTATTTTTTAAATCTTTAATTAGCAACAGGTTTTTTCCTGTGTAAGGACAGAATGCAACCCCTGGGCTACTACATGTGCTAGTGAACTTCCCATGCTCTCGGGAAAGCTTTGTTCCAAATATATTCTCTTTGTATTCTCCCCTCATAAATGCCCTTTGTTGGAATCCGGCAAAGAAATGAAGTGTTCTTAGGCTCACTGACGACTCCAAAATGAAAGTGAATACTATTTGATCTAGAAAATTCTAAAATCTATATGCTTTCTTCCACTAAAATCATGTATTTTGGAAGCTGATATGTTCTTGCTGGATGTATGTCTGCTTGTTCTACCAGTTTTTCAGGAAGGTAAAATGAAATCTCGAACTATAATTGTCGATTATTCTTTTTATCCTTGCAGTCCCATCAGTTTTTGCTAAATGTATTTGATGAATTAACACTTAAGACTGCTATGTCATCTTGATTAATTGACCCTTTTATCATTATGAATAGATCTTCTTGATTTCTAGCAATATTTTTTTCTGTAAAATTTAACTTGACTAATATTACTATAGTGACTCCAGCTTTCTTCTGTAACTATTTCCAACTTTGTTATTTTAAACTATTTGTGTCCTTATATTTAGAGTTCATTTAAGTACTGAAAGTTTACGGTATACATTTGATATTTGCACCTTGTTTTTTTAAATTACATCTAAGTATCTCTGTCTTTTAATTGGGTTGTTTCCACCATTTACAATTAATGTGGTTTTTGCTATCATTAGACTTAAATCTGGCATTTAGATATGTGTTTTTTATTTTTTCTATTTGTTCTTTATTTCCTTTTTCCTCTTATTCTGTCTACATTGGGATTAACTGGATTTTTAAATGATTTCATTTAATTTCTTGTGTTCGATTATTAACTATAACTATTAGTTTTGTTATTTTAGTGGTTTCTTTAGGGTTTATAATATATCTTTAACATATCACATTATATCTATAAGTGATTTATACCACTTCATGTATAGTATACAAACAGTGCAGTCATATACTTTATTTTATTTTTATCTATTTTTGTTTCTCATTTCATTCAAATATGTTATAATCCCTATAATACAATGTTATTATTTTTTTTAAACAGTCAATTTTACTTTAAAAACGATTAAACGAATAAGAAAATAGTCCTATATTTCACGCATGCAGTTTCCATTCCCAGTGCTCATCTTTGCTTTGGGTAAATCCATACTTCATCCAGTATCATTTTTCTTTTGCCTGAAGGGCTTCTTCTAATGTTTCTTGTAATGCAGTTCTGCTGGAGATGAATACTTTCTACTCTTGTATGTGTAGAGCAGTTCTTATTTCACCTTCACTTTTGAAAAATATTTTACTGCCAACATAATTCTAGGTGAGCAGATCAATTAATTTTCTTTAGTAATTTAAAGATGATACTTTACTGCCTTCTTGTTGCATTGTTTATGATACCATCTTTTTCTTTTCTTTTTTCTTTTAAAAACAATTTATTGAAGTATATTATTCATTCATATACAAACATACATAAGCAATAAATGTATAGTAAAAGTTGTGAACTTATTAAAAAAAAACATGCATAACATCATACAGGGCTCCATACATCACCCCACCACACATGTGAAACATTTGTAACAAATTATGAAAGAGCATCATCAAAGTATTACCACTAACTGCCATCCTTTTCTTTTGCTACTCTGTATGTGTGTCTTTTTCCTCTGGCTCCTTTGATATTTTCTTGTTACACTGGATTTGGACAATTTGATGTACCTCCACATTAATATCCTTGGGTGTCTCGCTCTTATGCTTCAGTAAGCTTCTTGCATCTGAGGGATTTATTGTTTTCATCAAATTTGGATGGAAAACAGCTTTTATCACTTTAAATACTCATGCTCCTATCTCTCTTCTCCTCTGAGGTCTTCATTTACATTTACAGGCACACCTCAGAGATGTGTGCCTGTAATATCCCAATAAAATGAGTTACACTTTTTTTTGTTTGTTTGTTTTCCACTGCATATAAAAGTTGACTTTGCACTATACTATGGTCTATTAAGTGTGCAATTGCATTATGGCTAAAAAATTATTTACATGCCTTAATTAAAATGTGACACAGGGACAAGAAGTGAGCACATGTTTTGGGAAAAATGGTTCTAATTGACTTGTTCCATGCAGGATTGCCACAGACATTCAATTTGTGGAAAATGCAATATCTGCAACGTTCAATAAAATGAAGCATACGAAAATGGGGTATGCCTTTCTATAAGATGACTCGAAATTGCCTCATAGGTCACTGAAGCTCTTTTCATTTAAAATATTTTTCTGTGTTTCATTTTGAATAGTCTCTGTTTTTATGTCACCAAGTTCACAAATCTCTCCTTCTACAGTATCTGATCTGCTGTTGATCTAATCCAATCTATTTTTTTTAAGATTTATTTATTTATTCATTTCTCTCCCCTCCCCCCCCCCACCCTGGTTGTCTGTTCTCTATGTCTGCTCACTGCGTTGTCTTCTTTGTCCGCTTCAGTTGTCAGCATTGTAGTTTTCATCTGGAGAAGTTTGTTTGTGTCTTTCATTTCTCTTACGTCACTATGAATATTTTGAAGAATAGTTAACACTGACTATGTTAACATCCCCCTTTTCTGATTCAAATATCTGGGTCAGTTTTGATTTATTGATTTGTCTATGGATGGTATTTTTACTGTTTCTTTGTATATCTGGTAATTTTTCATTTGATGTGAGTATGATTTTACCTGGTCAGTTCCTTGATATATTTTCATTCCTATAAATACTATTGAACTTTCTTCTAAAATGTGGTTATATTATTGGAAACAGTTTGATATATATATATATATATATATTTTTTTTAAGGAGGTACTAGGGATTGAACCCAGGACATCGTACATGGGCAGCAGGCGCTCAGCCACTAAGCTACACCTGCTCCCCAGGTTGAACTTTTAAGTCTTGATTTTTAGATTTGTTAGGGTACCAGAGCAGCATTTAATCTAGAGATAATAATTTCCCACTACAGAGGCAAAACCATTTTGAAAGCTTTGAGCAACACACCATGAATTATTAGGATTTCTAGCATGACAGGTGGGAATAGTCACTATTTCCAGTTCTGTGTGATGATGGAGCATTATTCGCTCCATTCCCCTCTAGGGGTTCTTTCCAAAGCCTTGTAGCATTTCCTCATGTGCATAGAGTATTCTGCTGAATTCTCAAGATGGACGATCTGTAGATCTCTGAGTTCTCTCTCTGTGCTCGTCTTTCCTCTCTGGTACTGTCTCCTTCAAACTCTAACTGCCATGCTGTCCCCAAACTCTTAGTTCCATTTTCTCATCTAAGGGATTTTTCCAGATACTGCACTATATGGCATTACCTGGAAAGTCTTTCAAGGCATTGAGCCGAGGAAGTCACAGAGGTTCTAATTTGTTTCCCATCTCTCAAGGATCACTGCCTTTCTTGCCTGATGTTCAGTGTCTTGGAAGCAGTGTTTTCATATATGTTTCTTAGTTTTATGGTTGTTTTAAGGTAAACCTGGCCTCTTATTTTTTCCATTTTGGCACTAACTGGAAATCACTCTTTTAACTAAACTTTAATGAAGCCTTAAAAATAGTGAAAGTTGACAACAACATAATAAATTTATGACCGTTATTAAATATGACATATGCAATAATCTCAAACACTGAACTGTGGGAACTTTAATCCAGTTTCCAATACCATGTCACACAAAACCACCAGGGATTTCAAAGCCCAAATGAGCTCAAGCTCAAGAGAAAGAAAAACAGCATCACTCCATACACAGTTCACAAAGGCCAAAAAAGTATGGACTGGTTTCCTGGGGCTACCATAATGAAATTCCCATGTACTTTGCGGCTTTCAACAAAATAATACTATTTTCTCAGAGTTCTGAAGACGTAAAGTCTGAAATCAAGGTGCTGGCAGTGCTACACTCCAACAATAGCTATCAGGGAGAAACTTTTCTTGCTTCTTTCAGCTTCTGGTAGCTTCTGGCATCCCTGATTTGTGGCAACATAAATCCAATCTCTACTTATGTATTCAAATGGCCTTCGTTCTTATGTATCTTCTATGTCTGTGCATCCAATTTCCCTTTCCTTTAACTTATAAGGATACCAGTCCTTAAATTAGGGTCCACTCTAAATCCAAGATGATTTTATCTTGAGATCCTTAGCTTAATTATATCTGTAAAGATCTCTTTCTAAACAAGGACATATTCTTAAATACCAGGCATTATGACTTGGAAATACATTTCTGTGGGACACAAGTCAATCTACTATAATTAACAAAGGAAATACCTAAAGAACATATATTTAAATTTGGAGTATACTCTAAAGCAAGAAGAGAAAAGAAAAGAAACTTCTTCACTTAATTACCACACCTCAATACAGCATCTGTGAAACTCAAGGATCTGTAAAAATGTTCTCATGAGTCCTCAAATTCTAAGTGATTTGAAGATGTGTTTTGTTAATAAAAAATCATTACTAGAAAAATATTTTATGGGTTGCAAGACAAAAAGTTCTCTTTTGTATTATAATCAGATGCTGAAACATTTTTAAACATGAAGATATCATCTCTGATTTTTATTAAAAAGTATATATAAAGATAAATTGAAAGGATAGAACAATGGACTCTAACCTCCCTTAAATTACCCTTAGCTACTTATAAAAGTTCCCAGATTTCTATTCAAATACAGTTAAGAAGAGTGCTTTTACATTGTGTCCTCCTCCATAATCACTGCTCAAAAATGACAACTGTTCATCTTAACATGAAAGAGAAAAAGAGGCAGATCTTAACACTGCTTCCTATTTGCTTTGATATTAGCTTCACCTACTAGGACCAAAACTGTACTTTTCCGAAAGAAATTGAGTATACAATTCATTACTTATCCTTAATTAAATAAAGATATAACAATATTGCTTCCATCTATATCAAAGATAAGCCCAAAAAATTCACCTTTTGAAAAATACCTTTCTTCAGAGTCTACATGGGTATAACTTCTTCATGGGTCAGTCTTGGAAGCTTTCCAAAGAAACCAGAAATTTTTTGGATTCTGTTATCTTTTCCTATTATAATCTTTATCAAATAGCCAGAAAAATGCAACCCTAAAATCCAGGGAGTGAGGCTAAACTTACCTGGCATCAATACATATGTGAAGAAAAAAAAAAAAAAAAAAAACTTTCTGCCACCAGCAGAATGGGTGCAAAATCCCTATTTAATTAAGCAAATTAGGATGTATTGTCAGTTTTCCTCTTCATTGGAATAAAACTGAAATGTTGATGGGTGAAGGAAGAGAATCAACCTGCTGATTTTTTTAAAATTTGTTTTTTACTTCACGACATGTTCAGACCTGTAGACATGGGTGTGGTTTTATTAGGAGAGTTGCCAAAAAATAAAAAGCTAAATACAGCTCAAGTTGTGCAAGAGCCATGACTCTCTCTATAGGCTTGCCTATCGGTACTGGAAAATCAGTCTCCTCCATGTCACTCTCTTAGTGGTAGATTGTACCTCTGTTCACAAAAATCCACTTTCTATTCCTATAGGACAAATATATCTACCCACCCTGTTGAACTTGAGTGTGGCCACACCACATGTCGCAGCCAACGAATATGAGAAACACTTTAAGAGATAGTGTTTATTTTGACATGTTTCCCCTGCCATGGCTGTCAACCATATTACAGATTGAGGGTGGTCCAGTGGCCTGAGGACAGAGCAGAGCCCTAAGCTGTCCTGAGATGGATATCTAGTATGAACAAGAAAGAAACGTTATCGTTGTACCTCCCTGGAATCTGTGACTCCTTTGTTACCATGCCATCATCAAGCCTAGCCTGGCCGATATGATTTACTTCTGACTTCCTTTCCATCCTTGAAGACAACAACCACCTAGCTGTTTGCCGTACCTCTCTTATTTCTTCTGCAAAGCCATTCTCTATGCTGCCAGTGTAAAGCACGTAAAATCTAAAACTGACCATGCATTATTAAAGCCTTTCTTTGAAAATACAGTACAAAGCCAAAACCATAGTACAGAAAAAAGTCACCATCTATTTGCCTTTCAGTCTGGCTTCACTGCCTCCCGTTCATTTCTATACCCTATCTACTCTTAATTAAGCTTCTTGCAGTACTTGAATTTCAGCTATTCTTTCATATTATCTGAATTTGTGCATGAATTTTCTGTAAATTCTTACCCATTCTTCAGTATTCAGTTCAGATTTCTCTTTTCTATAGGGACCTCCCTGGAATTAACCCTACCACTGTCACCAGCACTACCGTAGAGTCCCCTAAATACAGCTTAAATTGTGGATTTAGCACTTGGCTGTGTAATTGTTTGTAGACCATGTATCCCTCTACCCAGAATCTGAGGTCCTTGTAGGCATTTATTTTTCAGTTAAGACAATGTTGTTCAGAGATTAGATGCAAGATGCTCAGTATTAAGCAGTGATTAAATTTCATAGCTCCAATCCAAACCTGAGACCTTGAACCTGCTCTTTCCTACATGTGAGGCTTCCTTCCAACTCAAGTTGAAAGACCTAAGTTCTAGTCCTCACTCTACAGGCTAGGAGGCAAAGCACAAATTCAAAACAATGTTGCAAGAATTCGAGGCATTTTAGGGCTGAATATTCTTTCTCTTTCTTAGTGGCTCCACATACATGCCAGATGATTCTGAAAACAGGACTGTAAGTGACTTGTAGAGTCTGGAAGAAATCAGGAAAATGTCTACAGATATTTGGCCAGTCTTTCTCATTTCTCTTTAGTAAGGTTTTTGTAGGTTTAGGTTCTAATTTTTCATTTTAATTTAAAGATTGATTGAGGATGTCATCAAGATTATGAAACCCTTTTCCATGTGGCAGCGTGAACAATGGGCACTTTTCTGGAGACCTCTGTTCTCATTCCCTCCCACACAACTAAGTAGTTGAGGCCTAAGGTCACTCAGCTCTGGATGGAAAAAACTAACTTCATGAAAATCGTCTTTCTGGTATCTCGCAGCACTAACATTGCATGAGCATGTTATGTATGGCTCATTCAAAATATAACAGGAACATTTATTAAGGACCTACCATGTACAAGACTTCAGGATCAAATATAGGGACCTGCTCATTAAAATTTTAATCTTCAGTTCTTTTATAAAGGCTTAGAAGATATTTTTTATGAAATTTTGCTCTTTCTCCCCTAAAACACCCCACTCTGTATTTCAGGTTCATAATTCCAAAGCTTTGCAGCCAACATCTTCTTGTTTATTGCCAATGGCACCCTAGGTGGGTCCCTGTGGATTGACTGTGGGGAAATTAAATGTTTTCACGCTGGGTGCAATCCTTCAAAGAAAGTTCTTGCCTGAGACAAATTTTCTCCATAGGTTGTAGTTAGTAATTTGCTTCCTGTTAATAATTCCACACACATTGATCTCACAGCAGCTGGTGATTATTTGGCACAAAATCCTCTGGATTTATTTTAAATTTAGACAAAATTTTACTCCAGTACCTGCTTCCTGCTTGGGCATTACCGTGGGAGACAAAATTATTCTGAATAGCTTGTTGAGAATGACCAGTATTCTAAACAACAAAGCTTCAAACTTTTTGTCCAGCTGCCCATAGGACAAGACATTTTTTTTCATTCAGATGAATTCCTTCAAGCAGTTGACAGTATAAAGACTTGTATAGCTTCATTCCAACAACTGAGGCATAAATGCCTAAAACAAAGTATTTTCTTTTCAAGACCATCTTCTCTCTCTTGCCTTTCTCTCTCCCCCAAAAAGAATGCTTATTTGACACTAAGTGCCACATACCCATGTTTGGAGCACATTCAATGCTCAAATATAGGTTACATTAAGGCAGTTTGTATTGTTCATTGTGTGCATTCTTGGCAGCTACAACAGTGATAGGTAGAGAGTAGGTCCTCAGACATTATTTGTAATTTATCAAGCAGACCAGATCACAATTCCCTTTGCATAAGTATTAATCTTGTCAAATATCAAAGGTGGATGAAGATTTCTCTGGCTATAATATAGTGGTTGCTTCTGTAAATACAGTGGTACTACCGATATACTCTATTTAAATCATTTTGGGCTTGATAGAGGCAAGATCACACCTGGATGTATACAGGTATCCTACCTGGTTATCTTGTCTTCAGTCACCTTCAACAATTAATATCATCACCAAACTGGGACCTCTGATATACTACGTCCACCATTTTATGTTCTTGCTCTAAAATCATCAATAGCTGCTATTGTCTCTAAGATCAATTAAAACTCTAACAGTCATTTAAAGCTTTCTATAATTACTCCTCAGTCAGACTCTTTATATCCCAAATGCAAAATGTTCACTCTTCCCTCCCTCTCTAGAATGGCTTATTACTTTTACTTCATTAAACTAATTGCTTTCCATTCTTTGAGGGGTACTTCAAGTAGTATGTTCTCCTTGGAGCTTTCCTTAACCAATGCAGCAAAAGCAAGTACTTCTTCCTCAGAAACTCATACCAGTCACTTGCGTCATTCACTTTGGCTAAGAGCATCACGATTTGGGCAAAAATGGATAACATTTGAAGTAGAAAGGCAAAAATTAAATTTCTAATTCTGATGACTGGTCATCAATTATGGGACCATGACAAAGTCTCTTACCACATTTGTATGTTAGTGTCCTCATTTGTGAAGTGGTGGCAAAATTACCATCTGATCCATATCGCTTGTGAAAGTCAAATGAAATTATAATTGTGGCTTGTAAAGTATTTTTCAAAGGTTAGATTTTATCATTCATTATATACTATCTTGTGTTACCTCTCCATATTTGCAAGTGTCCATTTGTCAATAAAGTGTAATTTTCTTGAATAGAGAAACTGGGTCATTTAATTCTCCATAGTGTTGAATCTTACAAACATTCCTTGACTTGAATTTGAAGGGGGGCAATAAACATTTACAAAACAACCTAATATTTCTGGTTCATAGCTCCACTTCCCAGGGTGCAAGACTCTCACACTGCATGAGACTCTTCTTGGCAAGAATACTGTGGTTGGATCAAGGTTTTGACCATCAATGTTTGAAAGAGTAGGAGACTAAAGTGCTTCGTAGAAAAGATAATCTTCAAATTACATTCCAAAGGATAGTTATGGTCATCACGTTATGAAAAGAAAGAAGTGTATTTTAGGAATGGCATTAAAAATAACATGTGCAAAGGCCAACAAAGCACACAATATGTTGTATGATAAGAGAATGGTGAAATATTCAGTGTGGCCAGACTGGACTCTATGACTCAAAGAAGAGAGGCAAGAGATGGGAAAGGACCAGGAAAGCAGACCTAGTAGTGAGTAAGCTTGTATG
This sequence comes from Dasypus novemcinctus, assembly GCF_030445035.2. Lineage (NCBI taxonomy): Eukaryota > Metazoa > Chordata > Mammalia > Cingulata > Dasypodidae > Dasypus > Dasypus novemcinctus. Next base: position 37,224,889 of record NC_080697.1, read on the forward strand.
TCAAGCTCAAGAGGTTTTCTGTGACTCTTTTCCACTGTTTTTAGACCATTAGCACAGACTGACCTCTCATTTGTCTAGTCCTCCTCACTTTTCCTAATTGTGACTTGCTTCCTAACCCTTGAACTCACCATCATCTTTTAGTTCCTGAAACTTAACACCTCCACTTAATCCTTGTACTTGTAAATTTCAAACTTATTATTGTTTTTTATCTTAAAGAATGCAGCCCTACCTCAACCACAATGACAAGAGCATGGCATAAAGACATATAGATGACCAATGGAACTGAATCAAGAACTCAGAAATAGATCCTCATTTCTATAGTCGAGTGATTTTTACAAGGATGTCAAGCCCTCCCATCAGGGCCAGAACAGTCTATTCAACAAATGGTGCTGGGAGAACTGGATATCCATGTTCAAAAGAAAGAAGGAAGACCTCATGCTCACATTTTATATAAAAATTAACTAAAAATGGGTCAAGGACCTGAATATAAAAACAACCATAAAAATCCTAGAAGAAAATGTAAGAAAACATCTTCAAGATCTTGTTGTAGGCAGTATTTTCTTAAACCTTACACCCAAAGCATGAATAACAAAACAGAAAATATTAATAGATAAATGGGACCTCCTCAAAATTAAACACTTTTGCACCTCAAAGGACTTTGTCAAAAGGTAAAAAGGCAGCCAACTCAATGGGAAAATATAGTTGGAAATCACTTATCAGACAAGAGTTTAATATCCATGATACATAAAGAGATCATACAAGTGAACAATAAAAAGATGAACTACCCAATTAAAAATGGGCAAAGGCTTGAAAAGACATCCCAAAAGAAAGGAAGAAAGAGTGAGCAGAACAGGTATAGCTAAGTTGTTGAGAGCCTATTTTGTACTCCACACTCCCATGTTCAATCCCTGGTACCAAGAAAGAAAGAAAGAGAGAAAGAGAGAAAGAGAGAAAGAGAGAAAAGAAAGAGAGAAAGAGAGAGGGGGGAGGGGGGAAGAAAGAAAAAGAGGGAGGGGGGTGGGAGGGAGAGAGGGAGGGAGGGAGGAAGGACAACTGTCCAAAGAAAAAGTACAAACAAATGGCAAAAAAACACATGAAAAACTAAAAATGAGAAATATCAGTAGTGATTAGGGAAATGCAAATCAAAACTACAGTGAGGTATCATTTCACACCTATTAGACTGACCACTATTAAAAAAGACTATAACTGTTGGAGAAGATGTAGAGAGATAGGAACGTTTATTCACTGTTGATGGGAATGTAGAAAATGGTGGAGGACTGTTTGGCAGTTCCTAAGGAAGTTGAATATAGACTTGCCATGGCATGTGGCAATAACATTACTAGTTATATACCCAGAAGAATGGAGAGTAGTGACATGAACAGACATCTGCACACTGATTTTCATAGCTGCATTATCAACAATTGCCAAAAATTGGAAATATTCAGGTGTCCCTCTACCGATGAAGGGATAAACAAATTGTGGTGTATACATGTGATGGAATATTATGCAGTGGTAAAGAGAAATGAAGTCAAGAATATATGACAACATGGATGAACCTGGAGGACATTATATTGAGTGAAACAAGCCAGATACAAAAAGACAAACACTGTATGATTTTGCTTTTATGAACTAAATATATTATGTAAACTCATTGAGTTAATAATTAGAATACAGGTTACAAGAAAATAGAATGAGGGTAGAGAATGGAAAACTGAGAGTTAATCTGTGCAGAATTGGTATAAAGTTTGTTTGTAAATCTTTGGAAATTAATATACAAATGGTGAAAGTACATCATAGTGTCTGTAACCAGCAGAGCTATGCGTATGACAGTGGTTGAAAGGGAAAGTCTAAGTTCATGTATTTTACAAAAAGAAAACTAAAAATGTAACATGGGAATGTATAACATAGTGAAACCTCATGTAAAATATTAATGTGGTTGATATTCCATATATGACAGTTTTACAAATAAGCCAGAGAGATGGAAACAGAATAGCCACTACATAAGGCAGCAGAAACACAGAAAGGTTGAAAGGTGATAAGTTTTGTTTGTTTGTTGTTTGTTATTATTTTTCTTATTATTGGAATAATGAAAATCCTTTAAAAATGATTGAAGTGATGAATGCATAACTATGTGATTAGACTGAATGCCATTGATTATACACTGGATAGATTTATGTTTTATTAATATGTGTCAATAAAATTGATTCATTTAAAAAAGATGTTAGAGCAAAATATTTTTAATTTAAAAAAGAACTATCAATATCATATATTGAGGACCATTGACCATGTGGTGCAGCAGTGCTCAGAGATGTATTCACCAAGTGCAATGAATACCCCGTGATGATGGAGGAGGTTGTTGTTATGGAAGGAGTGGGGTGAGAAGGGTGGGGGGGGGAGTATATGGGGACCTCATAGTTTTTTCATATAACATTAAAAAAATAAATCTCTAAGAGAAAAAGAAAAAAGAAAAAAATATATCATATATTGATGTGCCAGGTGCTTTGTTAACACACAAAGGATGGGCTGATGTGGAAAATAAATGTACGTTACCTGATCTCAATGAATTTACAGAGTAGAGGCGAGAGATATTAACAAGAGGAACAACAAAAATACACTGAATTTCGCTGCCAACAAAGATAGAGTAAACCAACCACAGTCTATCTTTCCCATTGATTACATATAAAAACTCTAGCCAGAATACAATAGATAACTACTTGAGGACTGAAAAGAAAACAATATATGATAGATTAGGTCCTGAAGTCTAAACTTGAATAACAACCCATCACCAGCATAAACTTATAGAATTTTGTTCTTTTATCCTTAACTCAATGATGAACCATGTGTGGAAATGTATAGCGGTCATTGGCTGATGAAAACAATAGAAAACATCAATAAAACCCAAAGCTCGTTCTTTGAAAAGTTCAAAAAAATTGATAAATCTCCACCCAAACTCACCAAGAAAAAAAGAAAAGACATAAACTACCTACTTAACTAATGAAAGGGGTACTATTACCACAGATACTTTTGACTTTTTAAGAATAAGGGACTTCTATGAACAATTCTATGCCCATGAATTCAACAACTTAGATGTAATGGAACAATTCCTTGAAAGATGCAAAGTATCAAACATCTCTAAAGAAGATATGAGTAATAATAATTTTTTCCTCTATCAAATAAAGAAATTGAATCCATAGTCTATATTCTTGCAAAAAAGAAAACCCCAGGGACATATGGTTTCACTAACAACTTCCAGACATATAATACAGAAACTCTATTAATTCTGCATAATCTCTTCCAAAGAACAGAAGACGAAACACTTTCCAATTCATTCCATGAGGCCAGCATTAACCTAATATCAAATCCAGATAAAGATATTACAAGGAAAGAAAATTCCTAACCAACATCCCCCATGTGTAGCAAAGTAAACCCTTTTCACTAAATATGAGCAAACTGAAGCCAACAATATATAAAAAGGATAATTCGGGAAGCGGCTGTGGCTCAATCAGTTGGGCTCCCTCTACCATATGGGAGGCCCTGGGTTCACATCCCGGGGGGACCTCCTTGTGAAGGCAGGCTCACCCGCCTGCTGAAGAGAGCCCCTGCCCCAGGCGCCACAGAGTGCCTTCCGGCCTTCAAGTGCCGTGGAGAGCAGACTCAGCAAGGTGACACAACAAAAAGGGAGACAAGCAAAAATGCAGAATAGTGTATAGCAAGCAGACACAGAGAGCAGACAGCAAACAAGCCACAAGGGGGTGGGGTGGGAAATAAATAAAAAAATAAACAAACACAGAATGCACAGCAAATGGACACAGAGAGCAGACAGCATGCAAAAAGCTGTAAGGGGAGGATAAATTTTTTTAGAAAAGGATAATTCGTCATGATCAAGGTAGGTTTATCCTGGAATGCAATTCTGGAGCAACATTTAAAAATCAAACAATAGAGCTCAACATATTAACAGACTAAAGAATAAGAATTGCATGATCATTTGAATAGATAGCAAAAATGTCTTTGACAAACATTTATTCACAATACAAAACGTCCACAATTTAGGAATAAAATGGAACCTCCCTACACTGAAAAGACCATCTATAAAATACAGCTAATGATATATACCAAATAGTGAAAGATCTTTTACTTTCTTCCCCAAGAGCAGCAACAAGACAGGGTGACCATTGCCACTAGTCCTAATCAATGTTTTGCTGGAGAACCCAAATAGTCTGCAAAAGCAAAAGAGTAAAAAGCATGTAGATTGAAAAGAAAGAAATAAAACTATCTCTATTAGAAGATAACATGATTAAAAATATGAAACCCACAAAAAAAGAGGCCTTAGAACTAATAAAAGAGATTAACATAGTTCTGGGATACTAGGTCAAAAATTGCATTTTTGTAGATAATGAATGGACATATAGAAATCAAATTTTAAGCATGTTTTTCAATAGCACTAAAACAAATGGAATAAATAAATATATAGATATGAATATATAGAGATGCAGGACACATGTGCTGGCAATTTCAAAACATTGATGAAAAAAGTCAGAGAAAACCTAAATAAATGGAAAGAAAAACTAAATCAATGGATTGGAAACTCCTCAATGTTACAAGATGCCAATTCACACGGAAAAGTAAAGGAATTCAAATAACCAACATCATTTAGAGAAAGGACCAAGTTGGAATACTGGCACTATCTGTTTTCAAGACTTTCTATATAGCTACAGTAAAAACAAAACAAAACAAAACAAAAAACTGTGTGGTGTTAGTATGGGTTAATAAACCAGAATAGAGCCCCAAAACAGATATATGTGATAAACTGATTTTTGTAAAAGGTAAACAGGCAATGACATGAAAGATGTTTCTCTTTTCAACTAATAATGCTGGAACCTTTGGACTCTTATACGTAAAAACAAAACAAAAAAAACCCTGAAACCTCAAACTTTATCTCATGCAAAAATTAACTTGGAATCATACATCTAACTGTAAAATGTACCATTATAAAGCTTTTAGAAGAAAACATCCAAAAAAATCACTAAAGCTTTGGATTAGGCAAAGATTTTCTTAGATACAACACAAAAAGCATATCCCATGAAAGAAAGATTTTTAAAATTGAACTTCATCCAAATCAAAAACTTCTGCTCTTTGAAAGACATTGCTAAGAGAATGAATAGACAAACCACAGATTGGAAGAAAATATTTGCATATCAAATATCTGACAAGTAAGGAACTCACAAAATTGAACAATACAAAAACAAATATGCTAATTTTTTAAATGGGCAAAAGATTTGAACAGATATTTTACTAAAGAAGTTATGTGGATGGAAAATAAGCACATGAAAAGATGCTCAACAGCATTAGTCATTACAGAAATGGCATGTTAATGTCATAATAAGATACCACTGTACACCTATTAGAACGACTAAAAATCATAATAAATGAATGAACATGTGAATATTATTATAACAATATTAAGTTCCAGTGAGGAAGTGCTGAAAAAGAACTCTCATATATTGGCAAGGGGGTGGAAAACTGGTAAACCACCTTGGAAAACAGTATGTCCATTTCTTGTAATGTCGACCATATACTTATTTTATGACCAGCCAATCCCACTCGTAGATATTTACCCAGAAGAAATGAAAACTTAGGTTTACACAAGAATCTACATGCAAAAGTTTATAGAAATTTTATTAATAATCACCAAAAATAGGAATAATCCAAATGACCTTGAATGGCAAATGGATACATTTAAAATGGCACAAACAATATTACTCAGTAGTAAGAATGAACAAACTCTTGACACATGGTATAATAAGGAAAATATCAAATGCATTATGCTAAATGAAAGAAACCATACTCAATATAATACATTTTATATTATTCCATTTATGTGACATTCTGGAAAAGGCAATACTCTGTGAATGGAGAATAGATCAGAGGTTCACGGTTGAAGGAAGGGAGTGGGAGCACAGCGTGAGAGTATTTACTTGGGGTGTTGGAATTCTTATGTAACTTGATTGTGGTCTTAGTTGCCTAACTATATGTATCTATCAAAACTCATAGGTGTATCAAAAAGTGAATTTTACAATATGTGAATTTTAAAACATAAATAAAAATAAGGAATCATGCCATAAGGCATGCAAAGAAATATAAAACTACATCTGTTATCAGAGCTACAAATGAGAATATGTAATAAGAAAAATTAACTTAGTCATAGAAGATGAATATAGGTAGTGGACAGAAATGAGATTTGAAGGAACAGTAACAAATCACTGGGAAGGAGTGAGGGGAGACGAATGTTGCAGATATAGGAAGAGCATGTGTGCAAAAGTCCAAGGTAGGAAGAAGTTGGGCAGGTTTGGTACCTGAAATAAGGCCAGTGTGTTCAGAGCACAGAAAATGAGAGTGAGTTTTGATTGTCTTAAAAGCTATGCTACGGATTTGGGTCTTTATTCTAGGGGCAATGTAAAGCCATTGCATGATTTTTAACAGATATTTACCTGTTATGACCAAAGTTCCTGTCTCTCAGATTGGACTCACAGAAACAAGCCAATTAGGAGTCTAATGCAGTAAACAGTTGAAATGAGATAATGAGAGTCTCACCTGGAGTCATGGCACTGGCAATAAAAAGAAGTAATTATGGGAAGCGGATTTGGCCCAATGGATAGGGTGTCTGCCTACCAAATGGGAGGTCCAAGATTCAAGCCCAGGGCCTCCTAAGCCATGTGATGAGCTGGCCCATGCGCAGTGCTGATGCGTGCAAGGAGTGCCATGCCACCATGGGTGTCTCGTGCATAAGGGAAGCCCCATGCGCAAGGAGTGAGCCTCGTAAGGAGAGCTGCCCAGTGCGAAAAAGTGCAGCCTGCCCAGGAATGGCGCCACATACACAGAGAGCTGATGCAGCAAGATGACACAACAAACAAAACAAGACACAGGTTCCAGGTGCCACGGACAAGAATACAAGCGGACACAGAAGAATACACAGTGAATGGACACAAACATCAGACAACCTGGAGGGGGGGGGAGAAATTTTTTAAAAAATGGAAGTGACTAGGATTAACTAAGGCGTCGGTACCTGAGTACTCACCACTAGGATGCATCCTGAAAAACTGGTCTAAATTTGGAGGCTCTGGGGTACAAAAAAATTAATTAATTAGTTCTTTTAATGAAGCTAGGCCTAGATATAGATTAAATAACAGAAAAATTTAGCCAAAAAAATGAATCTTTGAATTTTAATACTATACTGCAATTGGATTTGTTTCGTAAACAGCAAGAGAAATGGGCAGAAATCCCCTATGTTCAAGTTTTCTTGGAGTTGTGGAAAGATAAGGAAACTAGAAGGAGTTGTGGGTTAATGTTGTCTGGGTCCCCTTCAGCCCCACTTACAAAAACAGTTGAGGACCTGGGATCCCCTCTCTTAAAACCCATTAATGAACTCCTCAATTTAAGTACCTCACCCCCTCATTATTCTAGACCACCTCTGCCTCCTCCCCCACCAGGGCCACTGCCAAAACATACTCTTCCCTTAGAGATATCAGGCCCCCTTTCCCTCCCACAAGGGCCTTTCCTTCAATCTCCCTCCCATACTCGGAGTGGAGCTGTTTTTGGCCAGGGTAGCCCCCCTACCCAAAGGAGACTGTAGGTCAGTTCCCACTCCGGCAAGTTCCAAATGGAATTGATGATCAAGGAAATGGACAGAAGCACTTAAGCTAGCTCTCCTTCGGGTTAAGGTGGCCCCTAGAAGAGGACTTGAATTAAGTCCTTTTAAACTTATGTAGGGAAGGCCCTTTCTAAGCAACCCGAGGGAAAAACCCAATTCACCAGTGACCTTAAAGGGAGCCCTCCATAAGTGGGCTTTGCAGTTAGGAGAGCTCCTTACCACTATGCCCGCATTTGCAAATATGCACCTAAAATACCCACTGACCAGCCTCTCCACCCTTTCTCAATCGTGGCCTCATCCCTGTACTTAGGACGGGAAAATAATTTCTCCTCCTGGAACCCATCCAGCTTCACCAAGTGGCTGGTCCCCTTTGTTAATTATTATCCTTATTCTTTTGACAATTGCAGATGTACTCATACCATACATGCAATGCTTTAAATAAAAGCAGTTGCAAACTCTAACAAACTAACTTTTCCTCCTCAGACCACCCTCTTACTATAATTTTCTAAGAGCTCAACGCCCATAATGTCAGCAGCAAGTAGTTACAGAAGATCTGAGCTTTGTCCCTTTCCCCTGCTATAAGAATATTGCCAAAAACTAGAAGGAGGGAATTGATGGATGTAGGATGACTGAATACCTGAAAGTAACTTGTTTCTCTCCCTGTTGCTAGGATACAAAGAAAAGAATTGTATGTAAATCAGAAGGTAATGAAATGCAACCCTCTCTTTGGGCCAAATTCCGCTTTTGGTGGTCAAGAATATCCTGTTGACGCAATGAAGTATAAAAACCAGCTTTAACCAGTTGGTGGGACCTGCACAGAAACAGCCCCTTGTTGTCCTCACTTCAACTTGCTTAATTAATATAGTAAAATTCCCACCCAGGGGAATTTCTTGATCATGCAATGTGTGTGCAAGCGTGATTTCTTGAACGTACTAATCATACAATTATACAACCAACTATGTGTGTTCATCTATATGTATAAAAGCTAATGCATAATCAAAGCAAATGGTAAGTAGTAACTTGGGTATTTAAACAATAGTGAAACTGTAACATGGGAGTCAGGTCTGAGTCTGGCTTTGGCTCCTTACCTCTGTAGACGTAATAAACGTGAGTTTGCCTAACTATCATGTTGAAGTTTTCTTCATGCCATCTCTGGTTATCCATAAAGGCCTTTCTTTGAGGTCTAAGACCTGGACAGGATTTTATTAAAGTAATGCTTCTATAATTTGTTAAGCTGACTTTTTGGCTGTTATTTTATTTTTTGAAATTAAGATAGAGTTTAAAAAAAAAAAAAGATTTCTGAAATATTCATAAGGCAAAATTGATGGCTTAGATATAATATGTGAGTGAACAGGAAGTGCCCAAGATGAATAGTCAGCAATCAGTAAACTCTTTCTGTAAAGGGGCTGAAAGTAGACATTTTAGACTTTGTAGGCAGCACATAGACTCTGTTGCATTTTCTTTTTTATTTGGGTTGCTTTTTTTTACAGTCATTATTTTTAACTGTACAAACCACTCTTGGCTTGTGAGCCATCCAAAAACAAGAGTCATAGGTTAGGTCTGTCAGCTGGTCTAAGGGATTCTGGCTTTCATAAGACAATGGAAACCTGTGCCATTCCTGAGAACAGCTGAGAAGGTTTCAAGTAAACATATTATGAGTTCAAACTTGAAATCGAGTTGAGTTTAAGCTGCCTTTGAAATATCAGAAGGAGATATCAAGTTGTCATTTGGACAAATGAAATGTTCTCAGAGGAGAAAATGGTATAACACAAAATTTGAAATCATCTCTCCTAGATTCAAAAAATCGTCTGTGAACTGGTGGTAATAAAGCTAGAGATGTAGAAGAGAATACCTGGATGAAAATTAAAGATGGAGGAGAGTTACTGGGTTTGAGTTCTGAGAAATTGCATAATTCAGTGGCTGGATTGCCTGCAAGATAATGTGCCTAAAATGGAAAAAAAGAAAGAGTTGGCAGAATGGTTGAAGGAAGATCAAGACAAGTTATATTACAACAGCCAAAGGGTGACATTTTACACGTTAGCTTCTTCTTCAGAATTGCAATCAAAATGGGGGTGGGAGGTAGCCTTATTAAAATTCTATCCTGAATCTTTCAAATCCCTATGGTCATACATAGTTTCACTGAGTATTTTGATGATATAAGGCATTTTTATTAATTGATCTGTGTGGGTGGTACTAATCCTTTAAACTCTGTAACATCTATAATATAATTTTTATTATTTAGAATAACAGGGTCTTGTTTAGGTTTACAATTTGGTCATAATCATATTCTTTTTGGAAGTCAAGCAATTTCTCTTCAATGGGAAGATTTTGACAGTCAAATATTATCTACTTGTGTGATATTACCAAAGTGTATTAGTCTCTACTAGATTCAAAAACTGTATGTGCTTTTAAATATATTTGCCAGCATTTATTGTCTCTTCCTGGATTATCTGCCATAGCTATACAGATTTCAATCCCTTATAACAAATAACCTTCTTTAATTTCCAGGATGCCTCATAATTTCAAATTTTAAAAGATATTTCGGTGTAACAACAAATGACAAACATTTTTGTCAATTAAAAAATGGGCATATGACATGAGTCAACATTTTTCCAAAGAAGATATATGAATGACCAATAAACACATGGAACAATGCTCAACATCATTAGCCATTGAGGAGATGCAAATTAAAACCAATATGCCATAATATGAGGAAAGTGGATGTGGCTCGAGCAGTTGAGTGTCCCCCTACCACATGGGAGGTCCCAGGTTCAGTTCCTAGTGCTTAAAGAAGATGAGGAAGACAGAAAGCTGATGAGACAGGCTGGAGCAGTGAGCCGATGCAACACAATGATGCAGCGAAGAGACACAACAAAGAAAACACACAATGAGGGATACAACAAGCAGGGAGCCGAGGTGGCTCAAGCCATTGGGTGCCTCCCTCCCACATGGGAGGTCCTGGGTTGGTTTCCCAGTGCCTCCTAAAAAAGTGAAGACAAGAATACAGTGAACAGACAGAGAGAGCAGGCAGCAAGTGTGAACAATGGGGGTGGAAGGAATAAATAAATAAAATAAATCTTTAAAAAGAACAACCATACTATACCATTTCACACCCAAATGGATGGCTATTACTTTTTAAATGTAGATAAGAAGAACTGGGTAGAATGCAGAGAAATTGGAACTCTCGTGCATTTTTGGTGGGAATATAACATGGTGCAGCCACTGTAGAAACAATATGGTAGTTCCTCAAAAAATAGTGAAAATAGGGTCATAAATGAATACTCATACACCCGTGTTTGTAACAGCATTATTCACAATAGCCAGGAGCTAGAAACTATGCTAGTGTCCACCAGCAAATGAATAGATTTACAAAATGTACATACCCACAAAGGAATATTATTCAGTCATCAGAAAAAAATTAAATTATGAGACATGCTGAAACATGGATGAAACTTGAAGATATTATGCTTGGTGAAATGAGCAAGACACGTAAGGACAAAAATTACATGATATCACTCATAAAAGATGACTATAAATAACAAATCCACAGAGAGAGAAAGAAGTTATTGGGGGAAGGGCAATGGGAGAGGAAAAAGGGAGAAAGGTTTTTGGTTAAAAAAAAGAAAAGTAAAGAAAAAGAAAGCTATTAAATGAGACACATAAGGATTCAAATTAAAATTAAAATTCAAACACATGTTAAAATTTACAAAACATGTAAATTTTTAGAGGTAACAATCCAATGTCCAATACCACTTATATGTAGCTAAGTTTGACTACATAAAGGTGATTGCAAATATATGACCACTTTTCTCTTGAATGCAGCCAACAAAGTTGTTTTTTACATCAATGTAAGATATAGCTCAACTTCAGAAATATCCAGGGAGCATTTAGGTTAGAACTTCAGCAACAACAGTTCAAATTTTTCAGAGAACATTTGAGAGAAGTAAAACCTCGGTAGAGCACAGAGAGAAAAAAAAAAAAAAGAAAAGAAAAGAGAGAGAGAATAATAAAGCTATAGAACAGAGTTAATTGGTCTAATATATATTTGTAATTGGATTCCAAGAAGAGTGGAAAAAGAATGGAATGGAAAATAGTTGATGTGGTAATGATTTCTTTTCCAAACCTAATACAAAACATAAACTCATAGATTCAGTTAGCTTGATAAAATCAAATCAGGGTAAGTATGAAGAAAAACTGCAAGCTAGTAAAACTACGTGCATGTCAAATTGCAACAAGTCACAGACAGAGAAAATTCTCAAAAACAGATAAAGGTTAAGTAAGCCACTACATTCAAGGATGAACCAATGAGACTTTTCAACAGCAAATTACGAAACCAAAGGATAATGGAATGATATCTTTAAAGTGCAGAAAATAAAATAAGCAACACTCAATATTTTACTTATCCCAGGTGCCCCCGATATTTCTTAAAATATTTCTTAAAAAAATAGAATCATAATAAAATTCAGAAATCATTTTCAGATAAATGGATGCTGAGAAACTTTGAGACCACTAAAGGAAATCTTTGCAGATGAAGGAAAATGATTGTAAAATGAAATGCAGAAGCACAGGAGGGGATGCAAATGATTACAAGGGAAAATGTAATGGTAAATCATCCTCTTATGCTTCTTTGCAGTTTTACCACAATCATTTTATTCCTAAAAAGTAATGTTTAGTTTTACAAATTTTGGACTTTATATAAACCAAATTTATCACTTAAATTCTTCAGCAACTTGCTTTTTTACACTTAATATTTTATCCTATATTGATAAATTCTTTTGCATGTAGCTGTAATTCATTTTCACTGTTGCCTAATACTCAATTTTTTGAAGATACCGAAATATATTTATCTGTTCCCCTGAAGAAGACATGTGGGTGGATTTCAATGTTTTGTCATGTTTTTGTGCGTGTAACCAGGTAGGTCAGTAAAACATGCTTTTTAAGATACACATCTAGCTGTTGAATTTCTGGGTCTTAGGTTAGTTTCATCTTCAAATATAGTAGATAATGTTAATTATTTCCAAAACTTGGTGTACTAATTTAGACTAGCACTACAAGTGATCCCATGATTCTGTGTTCTTGTCAACACTTGATAATGTCAGTCTTTAAGATCATTGTGAACGTTGTGAGTCTGAAATGTAAAGTCATTTTGTTAATTTTCATATCCCTGATTACTAATGAAATTGACCATTTTCATGTATTTATTAACCAATTGAATTATTTCTTCTGTGAAATGCCTATTCAAGTTTTGTCTTGTTTTTCCTATTAATTGTTTATAGAAATTTTTCTATATTCTACATATCAATGCTTTTCCAATTTTATGTTTGGAAAATATTTCCTCCCATCATTTGCATGTGTAGTCTCTCTCTCTGACGTATCTTCAGAAGAAGAGGAATTAAAGGAGTTTTTCATTTTTTTTTAATCTCTTGTCTTAATAAAAACCTATCTAAGTTCATAAAGATATTCTCCTATATTTTGTTTTAAAATTGTATAGTTTTTCCTTCTTTCCCTATGCATCTGCAATGCCAGCCCTGCCATAAATCAGATTTTTATTATCAAGTGCTGGTTATTGGCTTTCTGTTCCTTCCTTGGTTAATCAGTCTACTATTGAAGCAGTAACCTGCAGTCTTAATTACTATTACTTATAGCGTTATAGTAAGTCTCAATATTTCATAAGGGAAACCTCCCCACCCCCATCATTTAAAAGTGCTCCTGAGTGCCTTAGCTTCTCACTTGTGAATGCTTAAGTACTTTTTCATTCAATTTTTCTTATCTATTAGTTTGGAAGTTATGCACTCTATTATTCTTTCTGCAATTACAATAGTCATTTAAACATGTATGCTTTACCCCTCAGAGACTAAAGTAAAATAAATAACTTTACCTTCCCTATTAAAAATATAGAGATCTTAGAACATTTACTTTCAATTATCCGTATCCTGACTTCTAAACTACTGTCATTCACTTTACTTCCTCTTTCTTTAATCTCACAAACATTATCATTGCTATAGGATTAAATGTATGATTGCTTAATCTCTTCATACAGATCACTTTTTTCAATCCTTCATGATTCTCAGACCCTCCATTGCTAAAAAATTTTCCTTCTGCCCTAATACAGCCTTTAGAAGTTTCTCTAATGTCTGCTGGAGGTGAGTTGTGAATTTCTCTATATAAGAAATTATCTGTATTGTACATTTCTTCTTAATTATAAATATATATGTACACATATATATAATTTTTGTTTGCTTTTTTTATTTTAAACTTTCTATTTTGAAATACTTTCATACTTAAAAGACAGTACAAAAATAATACAAACTTAATACAGAGAATTCCAGTATACGCTTTTCTCCCAGATACCCAGATGCATCCATTTTTTGTTTTTAAACAAATCAATTTTATTGATATGTATTAATAAAGCATACAATTCATCCAAAGTGTATAACTGATGATATTTGGTATAATCACACAGTTGTGCATGTTTCACTTCAATCATTATTAGAAGATTTTCATTATTTCAATAATAATAATAAACAAAAACAGACAAACAAGAAAATTCTTCACCTCTCAATCAGTCTGTTGTCTCTGTTGTACATTGCTGCTATTTCTGGCTATTCTTGCACAACTATTTATTTGTTAAGCAGTTTTACTGAGATATATTCATATGCCATACCATCTATCTGAAGTTTATAATCAATGGTTTTTATTATAATCACAATATTGTGCATTCATCATCATACAAAAAATTTAGAACTATTTCATTACTCCAAAAAAGAAAAACTCCATGGTCCTTAGCATGCCTTCCCCAGCCCTACATAACCACTAATTTAATTTCACCTTTATAAATTGATTTATATTTACATTTTATATAAATGGAATCATAGAATATGTCACACACTATATTTATAGTAGCACAATCATACAGTATTTGTCCTTTTGTGCCTGGCTTGCTTCACTCAACATAATGTCCTCCAGGTTCATCCACGTTGTCATATGCTTTACAACTTCATTTCTTCTTACAGCTGCATAATATTCCATTGTGTGAATATACCACAGTGTGTTTATCTATTCATCAGTTGATGGACACCTGGGTTGTTTCCAACTTTTGGCAATCATTAGCACAGCTAATGTTTGTTCGTGTCACTGTTCTCAGTTCTTCTGGATATATACCCAGTAGTGGTATTACAGGGTCATGTGGCAAATCGATAATTTAACTTCTGTAGGAACTGCCAAACAGTGATCCACAGTGGCTGTAACATTCTACATTCCTACCAACAGTGAAAAGTGTTCCTATGTCTCCACATCCTCTCTAACACTTGTAGTTCTCAGTCTTTTTAATAGTGGCCATTCTGATAGGTGTGAAATTATATTTCATTGTAGTCTTGATTTGCAATTACCTAATCATTATTGATGTTGAACAATTTTTCATGTGTTTTTTGCCATTTGTATTTCTTCTTTGGACAAAATGTCTATTCAAGTCTTTGTCCATTTTTTAATCAGCTCATTTGTCTTTTTATTGTTGAGTTGTAACATCTTTTTATATATCATAGATATTAAACCCTTAATGGACATGTGGTTTCCAAATATTTTCTCCCATTGAGTCAGCTGCCTTTTCACCCTATTGTCGAAGTCCTGTGAGGTGCAAACGTATTTAATTTTGAGGAGGTACCATTCATCTATTTTTTGTTTTGTTGCACATGCTGTGGCTGTAAGGTCCAAGAAACCACCACCTACCACAAGGTCTTTAAGATGTTTCTCTACATTTTCTTCTAGTAGTTTTATGGTCCTGGCATTTAGGTCTTTGATACATTTTGAGTTGATTCTTGTATCAGGAACAAAATCCGGGTCCTCTTTCATTCTTTTGGTTATAAATATGCAGTTCTTCCAGCACCACTTTTTGAAGAGACTGTTTTTCCCATTAACATGGACTTGGTAGGTTTGTCAAAAATCAGTTGGCCATAGGGGTGAGCGTTTATTTCTGGACTCTCAATTCCATTCCAATGATGGATGTAGCTGTCTTTATGCCAGTACCATGCTGTTTTGACCTCTGTAATTTTGTAGTATGTTTCAAGGTCAGGCAAGGTCATGATGCTCTTCTTTTTTAGAATGCTTTTGGCTTTTCAGATGCACTTTCCCTTCCAAATGAATTTGGTAATTGCCTTTTCTATTTCTGTAAAGTAGGCTGTTGGAATTTTTATTGGTATTGCATTGAGTCTATAAATCAGCTTGGGCAAGATTGACATCTTCATATTTAGTCTTCCAATCCATGAACATGGGATATCTTTCCATTTGTTTAGTTCTTCATTGATTTCTTTAAGCATTGTTTTGTAGTTTTCCAGACATAATTTCCTATACTTCTTTGGTTAAATTGATTCCTTAGATATTTGAGTCTTTTTGTTGCTGTTGTGGCTGGAATTTTTTCCCTGATTTCCTCCTCAGATTGTTTTATACTAGGATACAAAAGCATGTTGATTCAGCATCCTGTCACTTTGCTACTCATTTATTAGCTCAAGGAGCTTTGTCATAGACATCTCTGAAATCTCTAAATGTAGGAGCATGTCATCCACAAATAGTGAGAGATTTACTTCATCTGTTCCCATTTGGATGTCTTCAATTATTTTTCTCCTCTAATTGCTTTAGCCAGAACTTCTAGCACAATGTTGAATAACAATAGTGACAGTAGGCATCCTTGTCTTGTTCCTGATCTTAGAGGGAAAGCTTTCAACCTTTCCACATTAAGTATGAGGTTGGCCATGGGTTTTTTGTATATGCCTTTTGTCATAATAAGAAATTTTTCTTCTATTCCTGTCTTTTGAAGTGTTTTTATCAAGAAAGGAGGATGCTGGATTTTGTTGAATGCCTTTTCTGCATCAATTGAGATGATCATGAGTTTTTTTTCCTTCAATCTTTGTTAATGTGGTGTATTATGTTGATTGATTTTCTTATGTGGCACCAGTCTTGCATATCAGAAATAAATTCCACTTGGTTGTGATGTATAAGTCTTTTGATATTCTGTTGGATTCAATTTGCAAATATTTTGTTGAGAATTTTTGCATCTATGTTCATTAGAGAGATTGGTCTGTAATTTTCTTTTCTTGTAGCATTATCTGGCTTTGGTATTAGGGTGATCTTGGCTTCACAGAATGTAATGGGTAATATTTTTCCTCCTTTTCAATTTTTTTGAAAGAGTTTAAACTGGATTGGCATTAATTCTTTTCTAAATGCTTGGTCGACTTTACCTGTAAAGTCATCTGGTCCTGAGCCTTTCTTTTTTGGGAGATTTTTGATGACAGATTCAATCTCTTTCATTGTGATTGGTTCATTTATATCTTGTATTTCTTGTGGCATCAGTGTAATTTTTTGCACATTTCAAGGAATTTGTCCATTTCTTCTAGATTGTCTAATTTGTTGGCATGCAATTTCTCATAATATCATCTTATGATCCTTTTTATGTCTGTGGGAACAATCATAAGCCACCCCCCCCCTTTCATTTCTAATTGTATTTATTTGTATCTTCTCTATTTCTTTGTTAGTCCAGCTGGGGTTTGTGAATTTTATTGATCTTCTCAAAGAACCAGTTTTTTGGATGTGTTAATTTTAAGGATCTTCCCAAAGAACCAGCTTTTGGCTTTGTTTATTTTTTCTATTCCTTTTCTGCTCTCAATTTCATTTACTTCTGCTCTACTCTTTATTATTTCTATCTTTCTATTTGCTCTGGGATTGGTTTGCTGTTCTTTCCCTAGTTTCTCCAGTTATGCAGTTATATCTTTGATTTTAGCTCTTTCTTCTTTTTTAATAAAGGTGTTTAAGGCTATAGATTTCCCTCTCAAGACTGCTTTTGCTGTCTGTATCCCATAAGTTTTGATAAGTTGTGTCCTTGTTTTCATTTGTCTGAGTATATTTACTGATTTCACTTTCAATTTCTTCTTTGACCCACTGATTATTTAGGAGTGTGTTGTATAGCCTCCACACATTTGTGAATTTACCTCTCTCCTGTCTATCATTGTTTTCTGGTTTCATTCCATTATGATCTGAGAAGGTACTTTTATAATTTCAGTCTTTTTATATTTATTAAGAGCTCCATTGTGACTAACATGTGGTCAGTCCTGGAGAAAGATCCATGGGCACTTGAGAAAAATGTTTAACCTGCTGGCTTTTGGTGCAATGTTCTGTATGTATCTGTTAGGTCTAATTTGTTTATCATATTGTTCAAGTTCTCTGTTTCCTTGTTGATTTTCTGTCTAGTTTTCTATCTAATGATGTGAGTAGTGTGTTGAAGTGTCCAGTGATTACTGTAGAGATGTCTATTTCTCCCTTCAGTTTTGCCAGAATTTGCCTCATGTGTTTGGGGCACCCTGGTTAGGTGTATAGATATTTTTTATTGTTATATCTTCATGATGGATTGTCCATTTTACTAATATATGATGGCCTTCTGTATGTCTTAAAACTTTTTTCCATTTAAAGTCTGTTTTGTCTTATATTAGTATAGCTACCCCCTGCTCTTTTTGGTTACTATTTGTGTGGAGTATCTTTTTCTCACCTTTCACTTTCAGTCAGTTTGTATACCTAGGTCTAAGGTGAGTCCCTTGTAAGCAGCATATGGATGGCTCATCCATTCTGTCAGTCTATATCTTTTGATTGATGAGTTTAATCCATTTACATTTGCAAATGCCTTATTTACTTCCACCATTTTACTCTTTGGTTTTCAAATGTCATATCTTATTTTCATCTGTCTTTTTAATCTTTTCATTAGCCTTCCTGCTACTATTTCTTCTATACTTTGCTCCAGGCCTTTCCTATCTCTTTCTTTCAGGCCCTAGGGCTTCCTTTAATATTTCCTGCAAGGTTGGATTCCTTTTTATGTACTCTCTTAGTTTCTGTTTCTTTGTGAATATTTTATACTCACCTTCGTATTTGAGGGACAATTTTTTTGGATAAAGAATTCTTGGCTGGCATTTTTTCTCTTTCAGTATCCTAATTGTATCAGACCACTGTCTTCTCACCTTCATGGTTTCTGATGAGAAATCTGCACTAAGTCTTACTGTGCATCCCTTGTATGTGATGGTTTGTTTGCCCCTTGCTGCTCTCAGAATTTTCTCTTTATTTTTGACATATGATGTTCTGAGTAGTATGTGTCTTGGAGTAGGTCTATATGGATTTATTCTGATTAGGGTATGCTGCACTCCTTGGACATGTAAATTCATTTCTTTAGTGAGAGTTGGGAAATTTTCGGTTATTATTTCCTCAAATAATCTTTTTTTTTTAAGATTTATTTGATTTATTTCTCTACCCTCCCCCCCCCACCCCAGTTGTCTGTTCTCTGTGTCCATTTGCTGCGTGTTCTTTGTCGGCAGCATGGGAATCTGTGTTTTTTTCTGTTGCATCATCTTGTTGTGTCAGCTCTCCGTATGTGCAGCACCATTCCTGGGCAGACTGCACTTTCTTTAATGCTGGGTGGCTCTCCTTACAGGATGCACTCCTTGTGCATGGGGCTCCCCTACGAAGGGGGCACCCCTGCATGGCACAGCACTCCTTGCATGCATCAGCACTGCTCATGGGCCAGCTCCACAGGGGCCAAGGAGGCCTGGGGTTTGAACTGCAGACCTCCCATGTGGTAAACAGATGCCCTATCCACTGGGCCAAGTCCACTTCCCACCTCAAATAATCTTTCTGCACCTTTCCCTTCTCTTCTCATTCTGGAACTCTCATAATACATATGTTGTGTTTAGTGTTGTCATTCAACCCCCTGAGCCCCTGCTCAATTTTTTTTCCATTCTTTTTTCTCTGTATTCTTTTCTCTCTTCAATTTCAGCTGTTCTGTCTTCTGTATCACTTATTCTTTCTTCCATCATTTTGAGTCTGCTCTTGATCCCTCTAATGTGTTTTTGATCTTTCTTATCATGTCTTTCATTCCAATGAGCTCTATTACTTTTCTATGCAGTTTTTCAAATTTTTCTTTGTGCTCACTCAGTGTCTTCGTGATGTCATTTATCTCTTTAGCCATATTATCTTTCAACTCATTAAATTGATTTTGTAAATTTGTGTGCATCTCATTAACTAGTTGTCTCAAATCCTGTGTCTCTTCTAGAGCTTTGATATTTTCCTTTCCTTGGGCCATATCTTCCATTTTTTTTCAGTATGGCTCACATTTTTTGCCGATGTCTAGATATCTGAGTAGGATGGTGAGTTACTCAGATGCTCAGTTTCTCTCTCTTTCATAGGGCTAAGTGGCAAGTGGCTATGTCTTACCACTGTTCTTTGATTCTTGGTGCAGCTTGGCTCTTTAGGATTGTCCCTGTTAGTTGCTCAAAACTGGACTCTATGCCTACAACTGAAAGCAGGAGGATTGCATCCAGTATCCATGTGGAATCTAAGCCCCTTCTTGACATAGATGTGAAATGGACACAACCAAGCCAAGGTTCACAGGAAGGAGGAATACAGTAAGGATTAGAGTGGACTTAATGATATTCTATTCATGAACTATTGTGGTTAATAATGGAGAAAATGTGGCATTGGTGTGGAAAAAGTGGCCATGGTGGCTGCTGGGTGTGGGGAATGGGAGGAAGAGATGAGATGTGGAGGCATTTTCGGGACTTGGAGTTGTCCTGGGTGGTGCTCCAGGGACAATTGCTGGACATTTTATGTCCTCCCATGGCCCACTGGATGGAACGTGGGAGAGTGTGGGCTATGGTGTGGACCACAGGCCATGGTGTGCAGCAATGCCCAGAGATGTACTCACCAGATGCAATGGATATGTCATGATGATGGGGGAGAGTGTTACTATGGGGGGAGTGATGGGGTGGGGGCAGTGGGGGTGAATGGGGACCTCATATTTTTTTTAATGTAATATATTTTTTAAAATGAATAGATTGAGTAGAATTTGGAAAAAAAAATAATACAGTTACAAAAAACAAAAACAAAAACAAAAAAACTGGACTCTGGACCCAGTAATGGGTTGTATACCCAATTCCTAGGGCCTTGGGGAGGGAGGCTATAAAAGCGGGAAAAAGCCTTTATCACTTATTTACTTTTAATTTATGCATATGCACTTGCTTAGTGTGCCAGCAGATGATGCTCTTTGACAACCCTCTCAGTTCAATGCTTGGTCAAACTGTGTTTGCTGCAACACAGACAGGATCAATATGATAGAGGTTCCTGCCTGTAGGCTAAGAGCCTTGTAATTCCAACTTTCTCTGCAACAGTTATCCAACTTTGCTGGCAGCTCCATCCCTTTTCCTGGGTAGGAAATAATTCCATTCTCCTTTGCATCCTGGACAATCACTTCTGGTTAGTAAAGAGAGAGATTGAGAGGGTCAGATCTCTTTAACCCAGGATCTCTTTGGTCTGGAGCTGGAGTGGTTCCACCTGGCCTGGAAGGGCTTGTGGGACCCAACAGACCAAATTTGTGGGTAAAAAGCTAAGTCAGCCTTAGGCTGTGTTCCTTTCTCTCCCCTTTTCTGGGGAGGCAGATCCCTGGGGCTCCTTTTGTCTGTAGCTGCCCAGCCCAGAGGCCTGAGAGGTCAAAGATATCTTTAGTGTGGGGAAGGGTGCTGGCAGTAGCAGATGCCACTTTTCACTCATAGTTTTGCCATTGTAATTTCCTTTCCTTTGCCGTTCTCTCTTCTGGGTGGGGTCCAGACTTGCCCTGGTGTTCTAAAACCTAGAAAATTGTTTTTCCAGGCTGTTTCTGCCTGTTCTCTGGCTATTTTTCTGTGAGAGAAGACAGTCTTGTGTCTTTCTAGTCCACCATCTTCTGGGAGGTAGTAATTTATAATTTTAACTTGTCAGTTTTTATCTCAGCATCACATTGAAAGTCTTACTATCTTCTGGCTTTCGTTCTGTGGCTTTTGAGAAATCAGATCTCAAACGCGTTGTCATTTTTGTAAGTGTAATCATCCTTTTCTCTTCCAAGATATGTTCTTTTCGTCTTTTTTTTTTCAGTTTCATTGTGATGTGTCCATAAAAAAGATTTTCAATTTATCCCACTTGGGATTTATTGGCAATTCTATTTCTAAGGATAGGTTTTTTTTAACAATTCCAGAAAATTTTCAGCCATTATATATTTTAATATTGTTTTGTCTTTCATTCTCTCTATTAACTCCTTTAGGAACTCCACTTTGATGCTAGTTTACAATTTTGATCTCTTCTGCACATGTTTCAACTTCACTTTCCTCCATGACAGTTGTCTCTTTACTGAATTCTGAATAATTTCACCAATTTTCTCTTGCATTGTGTCCAATCTTACATTTATTTTCTCCAATAATGTGATTTCAATTGTTATATTGTTTTAATTTTTGTTATTTCATGTATTTCACTAATAAACCTTCATGATTTTTTTATCACTTTTCATAAAAGGTATGGCAAGCCTTTCTAATCTCTCTTAATATATATGTAGGGGAGGGAGAGGGAAGAATAGGTATAACATGGGGCATTTGGGGGACATTGGAATTGTTCTGCATGATATTGCAATAACAGATACAAGCCATTATACCTCTTGTCAAAAACTATAAATTGTACGATGCAATGTGTAAACCATAATGTAAACTATAGACCAGGTTAATAGCAATGTTTCAATATGTGCTTATCTATTGTAAGATATATATCACACCAATGAAACATGTTATTAATGGGGGAAATTGTGAGAGGGAGAGGAGATAGGGTACATAGGAATCCTCTACATTTTCAATGTAATTTTTCTGTAATCTAAAACTTTTTTAAAAATAAAGTTAAAAAAATATATATATGCAGTGCATAGAACGACCCATCCAAGATGTTCTAGCCCTTATCCCTGGAAACTGAATATTTTTATTTAAATAACAAAAGGGATTTTGTAAATGTAATCAAGGCTAGAGACCTAAAGTTGGAGATACCACCTTGGATAATTCAGATCAGCCAATCTAGACCCATTAAACCTTCTGCCTCCTATTAGGGGCAGAAGAGGAGTAAAGCAGGAGTAGGAGAGATTCCAAGTGTGAGAAAGTTTCATCACACAGCTACTTTCTCTGAGATGTTGAGGCCCACATGCAAGGACTGTAAAAAGCCTCTTGGGGAAGTAGACTTGGCCCAGTGGTTAGGGTGTCCGTCTAACACATGGGAGGTCCACGGTTCAAACTCCGGGCCTCCTTGACCCGTGTGGAGCTGGCGCATGTGCAGTGCTGATGCATGCAAAGAGTGCCATGCCACGCAGGGGTGTCCCCGTGTAGGGGAGCCCCACATGCAAGGAGTGCTCCCCATAAGGAGAGCCGCCCAGCGCGAAAGAAAGTGCAGCTTGCCTAGGAATGGCACCGCACACACAGAGAGCTGACACAACAAGATGACACAACAATAAGAAACACAGATTCCCATGCTACTGACAATAACAGAAGCAGACAAAAGAAGAACACACAGCAAATAGACACAGAGAACAGACAACTGGGGTGGGGAGGAAGGGGAGAGAAATAAATAAAATAAATCTTTAAAAAAAAAAAAGCCTCTTGGAGGTAAGCATGTCCCCAGATAACAACCAGGCAGGAAACAGACCTTAGCCTTACAACCACAAGAAACCAGATTCTGCCAACAACCTGAATTAGCTTTGAGGTGGTTTCTTCCCAGAGCTTCCCCATAAAAGCCCAGCTAGCCAACACCTAAATTTCAGCCTTGTGAAAACTGGAACAAAGCGATTGACAGACCCAACTTGGACTTCTGACCTACAGAATGGCGAGATAGTAAATTTGGGTTGCTTTAAGACTCTAAGTTGTGGTGATATGCTACAGCAGCAACAGAAAGCTAATATAACATATTAAATATAAGATCAAAATTTTCCTACCTAATGTATAATTCACAGATCAGCAGAGATTTTTAGATATGAAGACTATCAGGTCCACCTCTCTGATATACTGAACTAGAATTTCATTTTTTTTTTAATAAAATATCAATAAGAGATTCATAATTTTTCAGAAATAATAATATAAGGTGTTCAGTGTCTGATTATTTAGATATTTGACATCCTTTCGGTGTGATTCTATTTTTTTCTTATTTCTGCTCCCTTGCTCATGGTGCTTGACTCAATGTGTATTTTCAGGTTTTTTTTTCTTTTATTTTGTTTCATTAACTGATAGTTCCTATTTATTGTAACTTTATCTGTGGAATTTCTTATGCATGTGTATGCTTACAGATTTTAATTTAATCAGTTATGGGTGTGTCCTGAGAATCTGCATTTTACATAAGATAAGTTCCTTTCAGAGAAGAACTTCATTTGCTTCTACCAGGTTGGTGGAGACACTCAACCCTGGCTTGACATTTTTCATACTACTCAAGGAATATGGATTTTATCTCCAAACCGATACGTGACTCAGCCTGTGGTTTTGAATTCTCAGGGAAGATTTCTTTTACCTTCACCCTTGCAGCAGGTTTTGGGGCAAGTGATTTTCCCTTTTGTTGACTGGAGGCTGTGTTAATCTAGTTCACTCTTATGCTAGAGATACAGCTATTTCAAGTCACAGGCTTAGGTGGGAAATCTCAAATTGGATTTCTCATGATAGATGGAAAATTGAAGATTGAAAATTGTTCCCTGTGTTAAGTGTAAAAATTGAATCTCATATATACCCCTTTGGCAAATATTCTCAAGGAGACAGCTTCTATTGTAACTCTCCTTTCTTCTCCTTTTTACCTCTTTCACATTGTATTTGGCCTCTAAGTATTCTCTACTTTCTTAAGGTGTCATTGAGCATTTAAAAATATAGCTTGCATTTTATTTTTAAGTATCTCTTGAAAGTGCAGACTAATGGCATTGTAATAGTTTTCATCAATGAGGCCAGTCAGATAACACAGTTCATCATTCATCTGGAAACAAAAATTTCTCAAGTAGCCCACTCAATAAATCACTAGCACTTCCAAGGCCAGGGAAGTGGTAGAGCAAAGAGGAGGAAGTTTTCTATATATGTATCTGGTATATATGTATCTGGTATATATGTATCTTTATACCAGATACAAAGTTAATATTTCATTTGTGTAGTGTCATTGAACTTGTCAAATCAAACCTGTGCCGACTGTGCCTGCACATTTTGTTTAGAAATAAGGCAGTGCCTGTCTTTGATGTAGTTTTCAAGATTAAATGGGTACTAAACCAGATGAGATATTCCAGGATGGATTTTGGTGTCACTCACTGAACTAAACTAGATTTGAAAGGATAAGTCCATACATTCAGTTTTGAAGTTTACGATGACTTCCTTTGAGCTATCCAAATGGAGAAGTCCCTAGGCAATTGGATACATGGGTCTCTGCTCAGATTAGAAATCTGGTATAGAGATATAAATGTGGAACGATTTGGGCCAATAATAGGCAGAACAAACATTTCACAGTCTCAGTGAGTTAGAGCTGACAGGTTGGTTAGTAGGGGAGAGTAAATGTTGGGTGAAATTAACAAAGAAGTCTTCTTGGAAAAGATGGACTTTGGGATCCACTGAGGTTCATGTAAAATCATTGTACAGAGAAGGAATTATGTGTATTCAGAAGTAAGGTTGTTATAACAGGAGAATTCTGACAGCAGGCACACCTGAGAGAAGTGGGCAGGAGACAGGGGTGTTTGTTTACCTCATTATCTCCTTGTTTTAAAAAACCTGAAGATTCATTTTATTTTCAAGTGACATGATGTTGTGCGAGGTTATTTCATCTTCCTTTAAACAAACAAACCAAAAGGAACAGAAGGTAAATACCATAAACATAAGCTGGAGAAACCTCCAGAAAGGTAATCTGTTATGCTGTAGCTATACGTGTCAGCCCTGCCTTCCCTAGCTTAGCTCTGGTGCAGGTGCTAAGGCACAGCACCTGCAGATCCCAGCCCCCAAGGAAGAGACTGATGGCAGGGAAGTCTGGACTCAGTAATTGAGGTGCTTTCCCAGACCCAGAATCTGGACTGTTTGAATCAAGCACTGCCTCTCATGATACTCTGTGGATCCAGTTAGTACTGGAATTCCCTGGGACCTGACTCATGCTTGCTTCCTGCATCCCAGTCACAGATTTTTTCTGTTCCAAGTTGACTGAAAATTTTACTTGATCCATTACTGGAATTGTCACTTCTTCGACCCCACTTTTCAGACCAGATCAAGTTGGATATTAACACCAGCATGGTTCAAACAAAACTGTGCTCCCACCATTGGTCCCTCTACCAGCTAGGAAAACTTTTTTTAGACTTTTGTTTCTTCTGCTCTGGAAACAACATGGCAGCCAAGTCAGATGAGGTCCCAACTTCCTTCTTGGATATCTCAGGTCATCCCACTGCCATACCTGTGCCCTCTGCTATGAGGGCCATGTGGTTTAAGATTGTGCTCCATGAAACCTGGAAGGTTCTAAGAGATTCATTCATTCTTTTCTTCAACAAATATTTATTGACTTACCACTATGGGTCTTCACATTCAACAATGACAAAAAATAAATAAATAGACAAAGTTTCTGTCCCCATGAGAAAATAATCTTACAGGGGTTGTGGTCAGAGGAAGCAGACTAACAGCCAGAATTATGTATCATGCCAGATGGTGTTGAGTGTTATGAAGAATAATAAAGCTAGGTAAGAGAGAAAGAAGTTCCAGGAATGGTAAAGGATATAACTGTTGTTAAAGTATTCAAGAATACATCTCTACAATGCAGGGATATTTTAGCAGAGAGATAAGGAAACTGAGTGGGAATGAGCCATAAGAATACCTGAAAAAAAAAAAAAAAACCAACCCAGAAGTCCACACAGAAGTAACCATGAGGGAAAGACCCTGTAGTAGAAGCGTGTTTCTCATGTTCAAGCAATAGTGAGGGAGTCAGCAAAGCTAAAGTGGAGCAATATGGGATGAGGTCAGTGGCACAGCAGGGAGAGTTTATGAAGGACTTAATAGGGTTTTATTTAGGATGAAATGGAAACCACCAGAAGTTTGTGAGCAGCTGAATGGCATGATCTGATTTCCACATAAAAAAGCTCACTCTGGTTTCTATGTTTAGAATAAACCATTTTAGGGAGGCAAGAGTATAAATGCAGATGAACTTGAAGGCAATTGTAAAAACATAGTGAGAGAGAGTGCCTCAGATCTGGGTTGTGTCCACAGAAATGGCAGGGAGTTCAGATTATGGATTTATATTGAAAATAGAGACAGCAGCATTCTCCAAATTAACTGCTAGAGAAACAGACATCTATATATGACTGATTGGTGGGTTTTTGACTTGAGCAAGGGCACGGATGGGCTGTCTCTTATTTAGAATTCTTTTTTTTTTTTTTTTTTTGGAGGTACCAAGGATTGAACCCAGGACCTCGTACATGCAAAGCAGTCACTCAACTGCGGAGCCACATCTCCTCTGACACTTATTTAGATGGGAAAGACCACACACGGAAGGAGCAGTAGTGTGTGGTGTGTTTGTGTGTGCGTGCATACTTTGGTTTTACATATAAGTTGTGATGCTAAAATATGTAAGAAAATACTGGTATAAATGTCTAGAGTTCAGGAAAGAGATCAAGAAAACAATTAGGGAGTTACTGGTGTTTCAGTGGGACTTACAGCAATGAGACTGGAGAGAAAGACCAAAGGATAGTGTAGATAGAGATAGTGTAGCTAGAGAAAAGAAAGGTCTAAGGGCTGAAACTTGGGTTACTCCAAAACAAGAACTGCTTTGATGACTACCCTTAAAGACAGTTAGCTTAAAGCATCTGGAATTCTTGGATCACAGATCTGTTTTTACCAAATTAATCCTTCCTGCTTTTTGCATGTGTTTTTTTTTTGTGTGTGAAAAGCTGTTTAGTATAGTGGTTCTGCACATATTGTAACCAAAGTGCTTGTGTTTGAGTGCAGGTTCTACCATTGATTAAGTTCTATGACCTGGGACAAGCTAGTGCCTTGATTTTTCCATCTATAAAATGGGGATAACATTAGCTGCCCAAACTCACAGATTTCTCGTGAGAATTAAGTGAGGCATGAAATGCGCACTATAAAATTGCCATTCATTGTCTTATTTATGCCTTATAGTTGTAAATAAGATCTCATTTGAACAAAGTGGTTGACTGCTGAAAGGAAGTTTGTTCTTGAAATAGAGTGGTAGAGGCTGATAGCCCTAACTTACAGGCAAAGACAAATTATTAAGAGTATGCCATTATGCATTAGCCCTTGAAGGTCAAACAGCTCTTCTTAATATTATGACATGAAAGAACACAAAATCATGTTGTAGCACATAAACATCACAGCTGAGGGATTTTACTATTTGCTAAACATAGGATAATATAATTTTTTAAATAAATTAATGTATCACAAGACTATTCTACTGGCAAAAGTCTGAAGGGAGGGTTTTCCTTTCGTATGAACTTTAGTAAGCATGGAATCTGTAGTATCTAACTACTAAAGGCTTTTTTACAGTAGTTAAAAACAAGCTAGTTATTTATATGCTATTTCTTTGTTGAACAAGAGATTTCCTGATGCGTATCTAGACGTGGGAAAATTTAGCTTCCTAAACTGCAGAGTCGGGGCACAGAGTAGGGCTATGAGAAATCTGTGTGTTTGGGAGAGTAATGACTTTCAGTTAAGGAAATTCACCTCAGAGAGGAAAAATGCTTTGCCTAAGGCTATTCAGCACATTTGAGGCAGAATTGAGAACAGAAATCAGATCCCCAGATTTTCATATCACGTTGATTTAAACAACATGTCACTGCCTCCACTGCACTGGCCTCTATTCTGCCCTTAAACATGGGTAGCTTTCCAGGGTATTAATTTGATTGTCAGTTGCACATGGAGTGGTCAAACACTTTTGAATAAAACTTCAATTCCAAAACTCTAATCCTTGAGAGCACATCTACATTGGGACTTACAAATCAGGGCACAGGGAACAATTACCACATACGGCATCATTTAAATTGAATTCCCACCAAGTCACTGACTTTTTTTTTTTAATGAGGTCTTAGGATGGGGGATCAAACCCTGAATTTGTGTGTGAGAAGCCGGGACTCAACCACTGAGCCACATCGGCTCCCCTGAGTTGGCTATTTTGTTTGTTTGCTTGTTGTTTGTTTTGCTTTTAGGAGGCACTGGGAACTGAACCCAGGACCTCCCCTATAGGAAGCAGGCGCTCAACCACTTGAGCCACAGCTGCTCCCATCATTGAATTTAGAAATTGATTTGTAGGTGACAATACCACAATACTGGGAATATAATTAACATCATTTAATTGTATATTTGACAGTGGTAAAAATGGAAAAATTTGAGTTGGATATATGTTACTGCTATAACAAAAAGTTTTTTTTTTAATGTCATATTGCCTCCCCTCAAAAAATTAATATCTGTCTTTAGTAGGTCCTCATAGGAAATGAATGATAGCTCTACGTCTCTCTAAATATTTATTATGGGTAAAAAGGTAAGGATTTGTAACTTAATTGGTATTGTGATGGGGTGAATTATTGTGGTGGTTTAAAGCTGTATGTAGTTGAACTAAAATTCAGAAACATGTTCTTAAATTTAATCCACTCCTTTGGGTGTGGACCAATTGTAAGCAAGACCTGTTGATGAGGCTATTCCAGCGAAGACATGACCCACCTCAATCTGAATGAATCTTAATCCAATTACTGGAGTCCTTTATAAATTGAATGAATAGAGAGACAACAGAGACAGAGACAAAGAGTGAGAGAGACAGAGAGAAACAGAGAGGCAGAGGCAAGAAGCTGAAAGCAATGGCAAGGAAGGGAGAGACCTTCCATGATGCCACTGTATGCCTTGCCACACGACAGAGAAATCCAGGATCGCCAGTGCCTGCAGGCAGTGGGCCTGGCCCCAGCATTTGGAGAAGGCATGGCTGCCACAAAAACACTTAGTAAGGGTGGGGGTGATGCTCTAATAAAAGCATTGATCCACAGATGGCTTTCAGACTTCGAGATCTAATGGAGATTGCCTGTTAGGTTTTTTATTTGTTTGGGAATCATGACAGACTTCTGTTTTCCTTCCTATTTGCCCTTTCTTAAATGGAAATGTCTATCCTATGCCTATTCCCCATTGTATTTTGGAAGCAGATAAATTGTTTTCTAGGTTACACATTTCCACACAGAGCAATTTTGCCCTAGAATGGGGCATACCCATAATTGGTTTTGATGAGACTTTGTACTTAAGAATATGATTGAAATGACTTAAGACTTTTGGTATATTGGTATGGGGAATATATTTTGCATATGGAATGAAAATGTCTCTTGGGGATTCAGAGGTTGGATTGTGATATTTTGAATCATAAACCCCAATTTGGACATGTTCTTAACCCTAACTCACATCCCTATGGGTATGAACCCATTGTAAATATGACTGATTGAAGATGTTATTTTAAATTACAGTGTGGTCCAATTGAATGGGGATGAGTCTTAATCTGGACTCATAGAGGGATTATAAGAGAAGAACATGGGGAAGAGCCAAAAGTGAGAAGTCAGCCGGAACCTAGAAGGGAGAGAAGAGAACCTTGCCATATGATGTTATAGCCAAGGAACCCAAGGATTGCTGGCCAGCCAGAATGCTACTGATGCCAGGTGGAAGCAAGCCTTCAAGTATCTGAAACAGTTAGCCAATAAGTTCCTCTTGTTAAAGAACAAAAAGCAAAAGACTACTATTGCATGGTGTTTTTTCTTAGCAGCCTATTAAACTAAGATAATTCCCAGAGATATTTTTAACCATTATTTATAAGAGAATTGCATACTACCACATAGTGAGTGCATTCTGTTTTCCAGTTCATCACATAATTTGCCTCTAGCAATGCTTTTAGGGCAGGAAATTTTGTCCCCACTTGACATATATGGCCCAAGGTTGTACACTCAATCTGGAAATAGAAAACAAACACAAGATTATTTTAATGGAAAATATTGGCTCTTTTCAACAAATAATTCCTATTTCTGAAATGGATCATGCTATTATCATCAGGTTTTGTCTATTAAGCTTCCCTATTTTCATACGGGAATACCAAAGAATCTTGAAATTTTCCTGATGCTAATGCAACCTAAATAATTTATTTTGAAGATAAAGCCTTTTGCAAAAATTTTAGGTAGCTGAACTAAAATTCAGAAACATTTTTAAATTTGGGCATTTCTCTAGCTGCAGGTTCACAACAAGCAGATTTTTGCCACTTTACATGGTAATTTTTTTGTGAATTTCATGGTTCAAGGGATAGATTTTCACCTGTAGAGAGACCCTGTCAATTATCTGTATATCATTTAAAAACTCCAAAGCAAAACTAACAAAAGTAGCACATTTTTTACAGAACTGCAGAAGCTTGATTTAGTCAGTGAGAATTTCTTCTTCACACAGATTTTTGTCATCTCTTTCAGCTCCAGGGTCCCTTACGACAAATTAGCAAGGTGCTACTGTCTTGTAACTAGGAGACATTTTAGCACATTGACATTCAGCATTGTGACCTGTTTCTTGCTAGACTGCTAATTAATATTTGCACTGGCTACAGAATTAGCTTATTTTATAGAGTTCATATTCAAAAACTTCCTCCAAGTGTAGCAGGGTTTTATCTAAAATCCAACTTGTTTTAACATTGTTTTATTCATGATATTGCTAAGAAGAACTACTATTTATTAAGTACCTATTTTTTACTAGACTCATGAACACATTGTGCATACTTTATATTATTTAAACTGCACTACAATTAAACCACTTAAATATTATCCCCATTTTATGGTTTAGAAGACTACACCTCAAGGGATTATATAATTGGTCCGAGAACATGTTGCTGGGGAGGGTGGCAATTGATATCAAAATCCAAAGACACTCTTTCATCTACTCCCCCATCTTTATCAAGGTAAGGAAAGTCTACCAGAAAACGGAGGAAAAAATCAAAGAACTCCCTCGTAATGCCTTAGCAGGTATCCTACATTGATATCATTCTTACTGCAAAAAAAAAAAAAAGTGAAAATGCTATTCAAAATCAAATTGTTTAACTAGAATTTTGTGTTTATACCTGAGTGATATGATTTTCAGCCAGCTTTGCAAAATAGGATTACTGATACCTTTCTCTTTTACACCAAGGGTGTTCATTTTGATTGGTTGTTTCTCAGGGCTGAACCAGCTATTGAAAACTTTGACTAGCACTCCAAAAGAACAGGAACTAGTTCCTCAAATGTTTCTACAGGGACAACAAGCATTTTTTAATAGTAAAAGGATGCAAATGAAGATACATCAACATATATCCAACTCTAATTACCTCTTTGCTGGAAGAATTATAAAGGTAATATCAAGTGGATGCATACATTTTTATCAGTTCCAGATAGTCCTCTTCACAGTCACCAGAATGTTAGAAAAATTCAGGTCTGTAAAAGTTAGTCCATTCTGAAGTAAATAAATAAATGAAATGAAATGAAATGAAATGAAATGAAATGAAACCAATGAGTACGTACGTAATTAAATATTCTTGTGCTCCCTTAAAATATTGGGATACCCATGGACGAGATTACTATATAAGATATTCTCCTAGCACAAGGTTTAGTGCCATTTGCCTGGCTAGTTCTCTTCATGGGAAGCAGCAGGCAAAAGGCACTCTAAACTAGCTCATAATGGGACATCACAGGCATGAGTTAAGGGCGCTGGCTAACTATGGTTACAAGCTTGAAGCTAGGAAGCAAAGATCAGATATAATGAATTGTAAATTGTGGACTTCATGTAGTCAGAAATTAGGCCTGTTTTATCTACCAAAACAGAGTAGGAATCTAACACAGTACTGTGGACGTAGAGGAGCTCAATTAACATTTGTTAAATGCATTTTAATGAGGTGCTAAAGTGAAATCCGGGATAAGCACTCCAAAACCATATGATCAGTTAAAGTGCCAAAAATGATCAGCTGGAAAGTGGATGTGGCTCAAGCAGTTGGACACCCGCCTACCACATGGAAGGTCCGGGGTTCAGTTTCCAGTGCCTCCTAGAAGAGAAGACAAGCAGACACAAAGGGCACGCAGGGAGCAGACACAGGGAGCAGACAGCGAGCACAAATGATGTGGGCAGAGAAATAAATAAATCTTAGAAAAGAAAAAGGATGGACTACCAGGAGTGAAAATGACAACAGGTGAGTGAAGCAGGAAAGCAATAGAATAGGGGAGGAGCTTCAGCACTTAGCAAGCAATAGGTAATGACAACAGTGTCCTTACGTGCAACGCTTTCTTTCTCCCAAGTAAGAATAGGATGTGGCAAGCTCTTCAAAAAGGAGTGTGCTGCCCAAGAAGAAAGATATATATGCATATATGATTAAATACATAATCTTTTTTGCCTTAGGTGAAAGACATAGTTCTGAAGCTAAGTGAAGTATTATCATTTTCTTACCCTTTGGTACTATTTAGCAAGAGCCATGTAAATGTTTGTCTACTTTGTAATATATATGGTAATTTATCAACCCCAAATCTTAAATCTTCCTAGCCTAGCAGAACACACGTTTATTTTCCACCTGCAGAATCCAATGTGGAGGCTCTTTGTCAGACGAATCTCCTGGATGGCTCTTCTCCAAGAAGTGCCTTGGTGATCTGGGCTCTTTTCCCGCCTTCCATGTTCCAGCTTTAAAGTGGCCCTGGGCCCCGTGTTCTCCACTAAATCCTCTTCATCTATGCAGTCATGAAGAAGAGTACAGGGGTAGAGAATTGCATGAAATTTTTAGGGGCTGTCACTTCTTCCCACATGCCATTACACAAAACAAGTCAATGGCCTAATCTTACTTTAAGAAGGTTGGGAAATTTGAGCATGTAATCAAATGCTAGCACAGTACATGAAATTATCAGTCGGTTTTCGCCTAAATTACTAACAGTAGAAACTGAATAAGTAAAATAGGCATTTTCTAACATTATTAAATGGAAATAAAAGATTAAGAACATGGCGACATATTTATGAAACAACTATGTTGAGAAAGACTACAAGCTTGAACACATTTTATAATTGTAAGAGTTGAATTGGACACAGAATATCCTCCTTTAGGATCAAAATCCCAAAACTGCACGTGATTGTCCTGCAAGAATGCTTTTATGGTGAACAGGCACCACAAAGTCCCAGCTCTCTGGGGTTCCTTTAAGGAAAAGTAATATTTTGCATGTTTTAGCTTCGTATTAAGTCTCAGAATTCTCTTCTATATTTCCTTTTGCAGCAAAATTTTACTTCCCTGATGACCGAGGTCGATACTTGAACAGATGGAAGTTAGCATTTCCAAACCATAGCTTGGAAAGAGGAGCGAGAAAAAATCAAAAGGTCCTAAACTGAAAAAAAAAAAAAACTTAAAATTTTAAAGAAATAACTCTACAGGTCAATCAAATAACCATTGACTTCTTGTTTTAAGAGAAGGATGTTGAAATTCAGGTCAACATTTTACTCATTTTATTTTAACTTTCACTACATTTAGTACATATTAAAGCATATTTAATAGAAAATACAGAGAAATAAAAAGGGAAAGGAAAGGACAAACACCATAATCTCTTCAGAGATAAAGGGGTATTGATGTTAACCTGTATTTACTTATGCTAACCCACTGGAGGGGTACGAATCATGTCTTTTAAAAATTAGTTATAATATTTTTACAGCTTGCCTTTAATGTTTCTTTATGCATATATATACATATGTATATTACAAAATTAAATCATACTATATATATTATCTGTAATACAGTATTATTAAGTTTTCAAATTAGCATTATTTTTTTAGTGACTGTTTCTCTCCATGACATGGATGTAATATTATTATTGGCTATAATGACTTCAATTATTAAGATTAAAATAATTATATATATAGAGAGAGAGAGAGAGAAAGAGAGAGAGAGAGAGAGAGAGAGAGAGAGAGAGACTTGACTTATAATTTCCTTAAGATTAAATCCTAGAAGCAGGTCAAAAATATGGACATTTTTATAGCTTTCGTGGATAGCTATAAAACAATTTGTTTTCACACAAGCTGTGTTTGAGTATCCCAAACTCCTCTTACCTTCATCCATACATATCATTTTATTCTATTTAATCATTGTCTGTCTAAGGGGCAAAAGAAAATGATCGTTCATTGTTCTAATTTAGCCTACCAATTTCAAGCAATGTTCAATATATATACAAAATTCCACCTGAAACTTTTTAAGAGATTTGGACTTCGGGCTAGACATTTTTCATACTGTGTCCTTACATTTTCTAGTTTTCGCCCCATTTTCTGCTCCTCTCCTTCCTGAATAACCAGATTCTTCTTCAAAAAGAATTCAGGGAATACAGCTCAAGAACCACTAGTTTCCTGGCTACCCCTCTGTCTCAGAAACACAGGAACAGCAGAGCCAAGGAAACAGATTGTGTTCCAGAGACACCTACCTCATACAAACTCCTAGGAAGCATACCCAGCTTTCTTGGCACCGCTGTCCCTGGACTGCGTAATGTACAGGCAAACACATTGACTGCCACCGGAAGCTGTCTGATGGGTCCCCCTCAAATCCTGTCATTTGGAATAATTGCCTATTTTTATTTTCTGGAAGTAATTATTCATTCAAAATTTGTTGGTGGTAGTTTCATCATCATTCACTTATTTTCCAGAAGACAAAGTCCTGGGGGCCAAAGGAGTGAGAATGCCCTTCAGTTTGACTGGAAAAAGTTTCTCCTTGGCAAGAGTTATGTTTGATTGGGAAGACAAACAGATGCCCATTGGAGCCTGTAGTTGATACAAGCTCCTCTCAGGAAGCTCCCCTCTCAGAGAGGAACCTAGAACTTCAGCTTCAGTGTCTCAAAGATGAGCAAAATGGATAGGTGGAACTGTGCTACACGGGATGAGAGTGTCCTAAGTTTGGTGTTCCATCCTGGTTGGGGAATGTGGAAGACAGGGTGGCCTTTCACTGGACTCCTAGTTGTCCCAGGAGTCCTCACTACGTTAAAGAGTAGTGGTAGTAGCATAGTTTAATGCCTGGAGACTGACACGTGGATCCAGTCTCCACAAAATGAGCCACATTACCTGAGGAGGTTTCCCTGACCACTCTGGGCTTAACTGAAAATGAGGCTGTTGATCTAGATTGGGAGTAGCAGATATATAGCTCTTGTGCACCACTTCTCCTTTCCATGTCCAGACAGACATTTGATATCAAGATCAAAATTCTTTCCTGCTTAAATGAGACTGGGCTTCGGGATCCTGCACAAAACAGCACTCCAGATAACCATTCTAGTTGTGGTGCCTTGTGTGCTAAAACCACCTCAGTTCCTCTGAAAGTCCTTCAAGCCATCAAGTGTTGTACATGTGGAAGCAGTGCCAAGGATTCATCCACCTTTTTATGAGTAATAATAATTAGTTAAAGCAGTAAACCTTTGCCATGTCAGGGTCATGCTCAGTACTGTCATATTCATTTTCTCCCTTACTTTAATCCCTATAACAAACCCATAATGTTGTTATAAATGCTGTTATAAATCCTACGTCACAGATTTGGAAGTTGAGGCTTGGAAAGATCAGATGACTTACTGAAGGTGGCACAGTTACCTAGCTACAGATCAAGTATTAAAATCCAGTCTTTATGAATCGAGACTCTGAGCTGTTAACACAATATTGCTTTCATCTCCCAGGAAAACTATCTGTTCAGTCTGAGGTATCCCCATCCCCCAGTAATTTTTAGTTGATAAATATTCTGACTTCTTCTCCCCTTAAAACAAGAACAAAAATAATCCCTCAGCCTTCGTGTGCTGTAGACACCATGACATGGCCTTAGGACACTTGTCTTGCGTATTAAGAATAAGCATCTCTACCAAACAGCAGTTGCAGGGTCCAAACCTGCTTTCCCACACTGGCCTTGGAGGGGATTAGAGATGCAGCTTGGAAAGATGATGCATCAAACTGTCTGCCCATCTGGTTCTCAGCTTCAGTCTCTCCCAAATTTTCTTCGTTTTTATCGTTTTCTCTATTTAGGATATGTACACAATGCACTTAACTTCTGTGGCCAAAGTGTTGACATTTTTACATATACGTTCTGAAACAGGCAATTTTCACGGTGACTGAAGGTGTGGAAACTCTGACGTATTTCTTATTTATGTTTCATTATGCTTGAATTTTAAATGAACGGCCATATTTTCAAAGAGTCAGGCACGTTTCAGAGTAAAGGTATTAACTGAATCAAGCAACCATGGCCACCCTCCCAAATAGTCTTGGCAGAGCCACACTTGGCCCCAGCCATAAAGGGGTCTGAGAACCGGATTCACTCGCAGACCTATGGCATGCACGTGACCCAGGAGAAAGAAAATGTGCTGTTTTCCTTGTCGTTCAACTTAGGCCAGATTTAGCTGGGAAAAGCACAGTGGGGTGAAAGGAGAGATTGCTTTGCTTTCTGGCTCCTCCAGTCTCCCCCTGGGTGCCCTTGGCAAACGGTTTGACTCAGTGAGTGCCAGTATACGAGGGCTGGCTGGAATGCCCCCTGGAGATGTAGGCCTCGCGTGCCAGTCAGCACGCATACAGCAAACACCGTCCCTGCACCCCCGACGTCGGTGGTCCAGGGGTAAAAGGGAAGCTTTGGTCGCCATTCCTCTATGCCTCTCTTAGGCTAGGACAGAGGCACTGATCCTTAGAGGATGTAATTGCTGCTGCAGATTTTGGTGAGATCATTAACAGTTACCATTTGGGATGGGCCCTCAAGCCTTCGGCTCAGCTCTTAAAGACATGCTGATAATTTGCAGCCTTTTATGAGGTTTCACATTCATTTTGGGAATTTCTTTTGCCAAGTTTGTGTCTCATGTTGGGCCTTTTCTTCTCTGGGTAAAAATATCTCTCGGCTGGCCCAGGCCCTGGAATCGTCGGGGTTTTTTTGTTGCAACAGTGACACCTGCTGTTGAGGACGAAGTTGGTGATTTCTCAAAGAACATTCTCTGTGGGGCGAGAATTGCTTACAGATTTCCAACATCTGGAAGTTTAAGTGGATTCACTTTGCAGCGAATAAGATCTGCGCTGAACAAGCAAAATCGAGTGAGAGGCCAGGGATAGGAAGAAAAAAAATGTTTTCTGGGTTGAAAACAAAGAAATAAAATACCTCTCTGGCATAACTCTGGCAGCCTGGCCATGGGTCTGCTTTGCCAGAAAAGGCTAACTAGGATGTAGCCCTTTCCCACCAAGAATTCTGGGAGGTTAGAGCTGTACATTGGCACTTCCTCTGCAACACAATAAGCTCTGGTAGGTCCTTTGAGGAAATGACCAGGCTTCCTCAGAGTTAGATTGTGATCCACAAAGGAACTATTTGCTCCTGCGAATGGAGTTTCCCCAAGAGAAGAACCGCCTGATACAGTTCCACACTTACCTCAGCACAGGGGTGAGAAGAGAACTTTCTCATTCTTAGGCTTCTTCCTTGGACTCTTTAAAAAGAAAAGAAAATAAAAAGAAAAGTGTTGGTGGCTATAGGATAGCCAAAGTTTACTTTCCATTGCCATTATGTTAAAAGGCACAGTTTTGGGAGTGGGTGTGGCTTAAGCAGTTGAGCACCCACCTCTCACATGGGAGATTCTGGGTCTGGTTCCCAGTGCCTCCTAAAGAAAACAAACAATGAACAGACAACAAACAAAAACAATGAGTAAAAACAAAACAAGGAGGAAGCAGAAGTAGCTCAAACAGTTGAGCTCCTACCTCCCACATGGGAGCACTTAGGTTTGGTTCCCAGTGCCTCCTAAAGAAAAGAACAAACAGATAATAAGCAAAAACAATGAGCAGACAATGAGCACAAACAACTAGCAAAAACAATGAGCAATGCATCAATTAATACATTTTTCATTAACACATTTAATACATTTTCCTCATTATTGGTATCTGGGCTGAAGCCTGCAACACAAACACTGAAAGACCAAATTTGCTTAAATGAGAGAGCCATGGGCGGTTGAGAGGGGTGGGCAGTCACAGTTCTCTACTTTCTTTAAAACCCTAGAAATTATGATAAATATTTGGCACGAATATCCATTTAACATTTGCCTTTTATCTCAAACTTTTAGATGAAGCAGGATTTGGTAATCTTATATCAAATTCTTTTGTCTAATACATTTATTACACATATACTATATATATATATATATATATGGCACAGTTCAACACAAGCTGCTCTCCGCTTTGATATAGATCATCTCATAATTATTATTTTCAGCTTTTAAAAGAATTCTGTCACCTTCAGCAATATAAAGTCCAGCTTTTTTGGGGATACCCATAGATGATCCATCAGATAAATGTCACCAACACATGAGAGGAAAGCACGTGGGTTTGGTGGCAGTAGCGCTGCCCTTGGAGCCAGGGAACCTGGACAGTGGAGGACATGCCACTCCCTAGCTTGGGGTCCTCCGGCCTCTCCGAGGCGTGATTTTCTAGGTATAAACTCAGGGAGTCAAAGTATAATTCAAGAGTTTTCAAACTTGAAAAAAAAAAAAGTGTTTATCCTTTTGTGCATATATGAAAAATCCTACATAAAACCTAATTTTAAAATTGGAAAAGGTGGGAGGCTCCATGTTAACTACCCAACTGCCCCCCCAAAGAAGTCTTGAAGGCCTCCTCGGCAACCCTGAAGTTTCTCAGGTGGCTGTTTCCAAGCACAGGGAAAGCCCGTCGTTAACCTCATTCCCACTGCCAGGAATCCCCGCTCCTTGGCTTCCTGTCACATTCTTGGCAATAACTGCAAGTTCCAGGTTGCCACATCTGTCTTCTTATCTACAAAATGAGAGTAACTCGGGCTACGTTTGGGACTGCCGGGGGTCACTCTGAGAATCAAGGGTGACAGCTCCTCTGAAAAAGCTGTAGTTTTTGTGAAGAGCTAAACCATTACTGGCTTAAAGGAAAATAATAATTTTACTTCCCTAGAGCTCCCTTTCCTCAGGTATAAAAATGAGCGATTTGGATTAGGCGATCATCAATAAAATCCAGTTACTTTAAATATGATCATTTCGTTTGACCTTTACAACTCTTGATGGTACATATCCTCAGTTCTACTTGATAGCTGAAGAAGTAGGTTTGGGAAGATTTGGGAACTTTGACCGTGTACATCCGATGTTCTTCTAACCCAACATTCTTGTCATTCCTAGTTCAGGGCTCCATCCGTCACTCTCTCCCTTACCCCTTGGTACCTTCAAGCTCTGTAATTCTATGATTCTCTGAAACATTGTCCACACATTTCTATAATGGAAAGTTGTAGCTTTACACATGGATATTAAGCCAATGATCTGCAGATTCCAACATATTGTGTGTTACCACAGCATTCCTTCTCCGGCTCACATACATAAAATATGAGCATCACTAATAAACAGCAGCTGTAGCCGGAGCGCAGGCTGGATCTTCAGGCAGATTCTCTTTAAGGTGTTTCTGGCACGTCTTCCAGGGCCGTCTTGACCCGCCCCTACCCAGACTTGTGGGATTAGCCAGTATCAGTTGGAATCTCTCAGGAACTTGCTTTCATTCCCCATCACACCTGGGCTGAATATAACAGCAAGTGTTTTTTCGCCCTCCATTTCCCATTTTCCTCCCTCGTTCATTTTAATTTCACTGATTTTCCCCTTATCACTTAATACATTTTCCTCATTATTGGCATCTGGGCTGAAGGCTGCAACACAAACACTGAAAGACCAAATCAAGATTAAAAAAAAAAAAAAAGAGCAAAATAGTCTCATTTCAGATGGAAGAGCAGATGGAGCTCTTGGCACTTCAGAGGATTTAAATTGACCCTCTGCACCAAGCTTGGGGAAGACAAACTGTCACTACTGACGAGGAAACACTAAAGAGACCTGTTTTCCCTTCGAAAATACAGTAGCATTTTGGAGTTCTTTTTCCTTCTGCAATGCATGACTAGAAGAAACCATGTGATTTATTCTGACTCTCTTAGAACCCAGAAATGAAACTGCGGGAGCCAAGAGCAGGCCTGCATGCAAACTCTGCTCTCCTCTTTCGCCTCCATAATGTGGACCCCCTGATAACTCTTAGCCTCTCTCCATTTGAAGATGGGCTACAATCACCTGCCCCTCATCTTCATTGTATAAAATAAGACAAACATGTGTGAGTGAGTCCAGCACACTGCCTTGCACGTATTAGGTGTTTAATAAATTTGCTTTTCTCTTCTTTTTTTCACACTAGGCCAGAATGTGAATTTTTTAAGAAGCTCCCTCTTCACAACTTTTTCTTTTCACAGCTGGTAAAGATAGGGACCAGGTGGGTAGCTCTGACCCTCTCTTGGATGACATTTATAAAGTAAGTACTATCTCTTCATAGGACGAGTGCAGTTGGTATTTGAGGCAGGAATTCCTTATTTTAAACAGGTTTTAAGTTTGCCTGCAAATGTTTAAAATATGGGAATCTTGGACAACCTTTAGTCACAAATCTTGAAGCTGTCCTCCTGTTCACTGATCATAATATG
Source organism: Dasypus novemcinctus (assembly GCF_030445035.2). Classification (NCBI taxonomy): domain Eukaryota; kingdom Metazoa; phylum Chordata; class Mammalia; order Cingulata; family Dasypodidae; genus Dasypus; species Dasypus novemcinctus. The sequence continues at coordinate 37,265,834 of NC_080697.1, forward strand.
CTCCAAATTTCTCTATCCATTTTCATCTATTCTAAAAACTGGCTCCTTTTGATTGGTGAGAACTGTTCATTTTAATAATAAAAAATCTGCCTCAAATAAATCAAACTTTGTGTTTGTTACCAAAAAGAAAAAAAATGCCTTAAGCCAAGAAAGCCATATTAGTTAAAGAGTTACTTGAATTTAAAAGGAGTCATTTTATAAAATATTTCAGACTGAAATATTTGTCCTAAGATTTCTTTTCTTTATATATATACTTAAATCCTTTATTATCAGGAAGACTGTGAAAGAAGTCAAAAGGAACAAGGGAAGGGATAAAAGAAGGAAAAACGATGAGGAAAAGGAATAGAGAAAGATGTTTGGTGAACATGCCCTCCCCAAACTTTGTGCTGGTTCAAAACCTTTCACAGGCACCCCATTGCCAGAGAATGAATTCAAATCCCAGGTACAGCATTTTGGGACTTTTTAGTTGGTTCTGTCCTGACCTTTCTCAATTTAGTTCTTGTTAAGTTTCTACATGTCTCCTCCCCATTATCCACCTTGCCCAGCATAAATAGCACATTGCATGTGCTCAGTGTCTATTTTTTACCCAAACAAAAAATCTGTATTGTTTTATTGATGATTATAGCCACCAAACCACAGAAAATCTAATAAATTGGACTCCACTTACTTCTAGAAACAGGAGTAAGATGAGAGGCCAAAAACAGAAATGATTAGGAATCCTTACAGAGTGTGCAGCTAGACTTCCAGTCCCCAACTCCACTCTAAGCAGTGAGGTAACTATACTTCAGTTACTCTGGCTAGAACTTCCAGTACAGTGTTGAATAACAGTGGTGAGAATGGGCATCCTTGTCTTGTTCCAGATCTTAGAGGGAGAGTTTTTAGCATGTGGGTTTCTCATATATGTCTTTTATCATGTTGAGCAAGTTTCCTTCTATTCCTAGTTTTATAAGTGTTTATTGCTATTGTTTTTTATCAAGAAGAGGTGTTGAATTACATCAACTGTCTTTTCTACATCAGTTGAGATGATTACATGGGTTTTTTTCCCCTTCATTCTGTTAATTGTGGTGCATATTACTTGATTTTCTTATGTTTAACCACTCTTTCATACTAGAGTGGTTGACTATGGCGTATAATTTTTCTAATGTGCAATTAGATTTGGTTTGCTAGTATTTTGCTGATGATGTTTACATCTATATTCATAAGAGATATTGGTCTGTAATTTTACTTTCTTGAGTTATCTTTATTTGGCTTTGGTATGAGGGTGTAATTGGCCTCATAGAGTAAGTTTGGGAATATTCATGACAGTAAAAAGACGAACTTCAAAATGGGAGAAAATATTTGGAAACAACATATCTGATAAGGTTTTAATATCTACAATATATAAAGAAAACCACCCAATTAAAAATGGGCAAAAGACTTGAATAGGCATTTCTCTGAGGATGATTGATATACAAAGGGCCAACAAGCACATGAAAAAATGTTCAATATCATTTGCTATTAAGGAAATGCAAATCAGAACCACACTGAGATATCATTTCACACTCACTAGAATGACTACTTTTTTTTTTTAATTACAAGTGTTAGAGAATATGTAGAAAATAGAATCATTCCTTCATTGTTGGTGGGAATGTAAAATGGTACAGCAATGTGGAAGACAGTTTGGCAAGTACTTCTGAAAATTTAGTATAGTTTTTCCATATGACCCAGCAATCACACTTCTAAGTGGCATTGAAAGCAGGGACTTATACAGATATCTGCACACCAATTTCATAGCAACATTGTTCATAATTCCTAAAAGTTGGAAGCAACAACAATGTGTAATCTGTACATACAATGGTATATTATTCAGTAGTAAAACCTGCAAGCAGGATAGTCCCATCCATCAGCCTCCTGGGATCTAAGTCCCCTCTCAATTAAAGACAGAGTGAGCATCACCACCCCTCAAGATGGGGAATGAGCAATGGACTAAAGAAGACTTAATAGTATTCTACTACAGACTTATTGTTAGTCTAGCAGTGGAAGAATTTTTATCTCTGATGTGGAGGCAGTGGTCACTGGAGGTTTTGAGGGGAGAGAGAGGGAAAAAAGGTGTAATATGGGGGCATATTCAAGACATTGGAATTGCCCTGCATGACACTGCAATGGCAGATACAGGCCATTATATATATTGTCATAACTTACAAAATTGCAAGGAACAGAATGTAAAGTATAATATAAACTATAATCCATGCTTAGTGGCAATGCTTCAAAATGTGTTCATCAATTGTAATAAATGTACCACACTAACAAAGAATGTTGTTAATGTAGGAAAGTGTGGGAGGGGAAGGGAGTGGGGTATATGGGAATCCCCTATATTTTTTATGTAACATTTATGCAATCTAAAATTTCTTTAAAATAAATAAACAGGAATCAAGTTCTGATAATACAACATGGATAAGCCTTGAAGACATCATGTTAAGCAAAATAAGACAGACACAAAATGGTAAATACTGTATGGCCTCACTGATATGAAATATTTACAGTAAGTAGAAAGTAGAATATAAGTTATCATGGGCTGGTATAGGGTATAGAATGGGGAATTAATGCTTAAATTGTATAGAATTTCTGTTTGGGGTGGTGGAAATATTTTGGTATTGGATGTTGGTAATGGTAGTAGAACATTACAAACATAATTATAGCATGGAATTATATATTTGAATATGGTTAAAGGAGAAAATTTAGGTAGTATCCATGTTACTAGAATAAAAATTAAGAAAAAACACATAGGACTGTACAACCCAAACAATGAACCCTAATGTAAACCATGGACTGTAGTTAATAGCACAATTATAAATAGATTCTTTCATCAATTGTAACAAATATAACAGTAATGCAAGGCACTAATAATATGATAGTATATGGGAAATCTGTATTTCATGTAAGATTTTTCTGTAAACCTACTTCTATAATAAGAAAAAATTAAATTAAATGTAAAAAGAACAGAATGTTGTAACAAACAAATAATCAGGGAACAAAAAAGCTCTTAGAAATTAAAAATATGATAGATTAAATTACAAACAGAGTAAAAGGACTGAAAGCTATATTTAAATTGAAGTTGGATCAGAAATTGGAACAAAAATTATAGGAGATGGTAAATAGGAAGGTAAAAGTTACGAAAATAGAGCATTATTCTGTTATATCAAATGTCCCATTAACAGGAGTACCAGATAGAGCAAATAGAGTAATGGAATGGAAGAAATTATTAAAGAAATAATACACACACAAAAAGTCTCACAGTGAGAGGACTTTAGTTCCTTATTGAGTGACTGGTAGATTGAAAATTGGCTCCCCAAAAGATCTCTATGTCTAATCCCTGGAATCTATGAATGTTATCCTATATGGCAAGAAAAGAACTTTGTAGATGTGTTTAATTCAAGGATTTTGAGATGGGGAAATTATTCTGGATTGCCTGGGTGGGTCCTACATGCACTAACATGTATCTTTATAAGAGGGAGGCAGAGAGGGGTGTGACACACAGAAGAGGAGAAGGCAATGTGACTGTGGAGATTGTAGTGATACTGCCATAAGCCAAGGAATGCCAGCAGCCACCAGAAGCTGGAAGATGCAAGGACTGGATTTCCCCTGGTGCCTCTAGTGGGAGCATGGCACTGCTAACATCTTGAGTACAGCCCAATATGACTGACTTCAGACTCCAGCCTCCAGAACGATGAGAGAATAAATTTTGTTGTTTAAAGCCACCCAGTATGTAGTAAATTTTTGCAGCCAAAGGCAACTAACAAGGTAGCCTATTCTATAAATGGAAGAAAAAAAAATTCCCACAGGAAAAGAGAAAATGGCAAAATTTCAGAATATCAAGCTTTAAAACATGAGACTAAAAGCTTTCAAGAGAAGAAACAATCTAAAAGGAAAACAAATCATAAAGGCATCAAACACAATAATGATTACTTCAACACAGGGCAAGAATTTCAATATCGAAATAACTTTCTACCTAGAATTCTCTCAAAACCAAATATTTATCCCAAATGAAAATATATTTAGTCATGCAATGTCTCTCTAGATCAGGGGTGCTTAGCCAGGGGTCCACTGACCTCCAAAGGGTCTGTGGAAAGATTTCAGGGGGTCCACAAGCTTGAATTGAAAAAATCAACTTATTATCTTTATTTTCTCTGAAGTCTAACTGAAATCTAGCATTTTCTTTACTTATGAAAGTATGCAATAAATTACAGTAGTATTCATTTCATATTCATTACAGTTGTTTAATATCATGAAAAATCGCTTATGTTCATTCAAAATTATGGTTGTTGTTAGACCGGACGCTAGCTGAGTGTCATAAAACTAACTGCTGCTACATTCTGAGAAGGGGCCGATGGTTTTCACCTGACTTGCAAAGGGGTCCATGGAACAAAAATGTTTAAGAATCTCTGCTCTAGATTTACCTTCTATGCACATATTCTCAGAAAGAGTTTGGACGAAAGGACAAAAAAGGAAGACATACAATTTAATAAGAAGGGAAGTTAAAGGAGTGTGATATGAAGAGAATTTCTAGCATAATGGTGAAGGAAGGATCTAAGATGACCTCATACAACAGACTCAGTGTAGAACCTGTCCATATTAGAGAAGGAGGGTAGAAGGGTCCTAGTGGGATGTCTCGACAACAAGAACAGTAGGAAACTGTATAGATTTCTAATGCATTTCATTTCAATAAGTGGGATTGTAAACCTCTTTTCCAAATGAATTATGAAAAAATAAATAGAAAAAATAAAAATATACATGTGTGAATGTGCATGTATGTGTGAGGAGTATGTGGTGAGACCTCTAAATTCTCATCTTCCATAGTAAACTTTAATAGAGGATGTCTTAAATTAAAAAACATATAGAGTAATCGAGTTATTTGGAAATCTAAGGTTTTAGATTGCAAGAAATAACTAAAAAAGCTTAAACTGACTCACTCTGAAGTATAAGGATGGGTCTGACGGGTCACAGCCTTTTATTACTCTTTGGTATTTGAAAACCATGCACACTTATTACTATTATTTTTAAAAAATAAGTCATGGGCCCCCTCTCTACTAATGCCCAACAGTAATTATGCTAGATGGTTTCACATATGTGACCTTGCTAATTTCTCTTGACACTTTTAGTGCCAATGAAAGATGAAAAAAACACGGTTTAGAGAAATTAGGATGCATATCCATGGTCTAGAAGAAGGATGACCATGAATCATGACTTTCCAATACAATTGATTTATCTTATCAACCCAGCTTTCATCAACATTTGCCCCATTTAGCCAAGAGTTACCTTGTTCACTTGTTCTAATTAGTATGTTCTCCTTGAAATAGTTTTCAGCCTCCCAGCTTGACAGCATTAAAATAAAGGCCTCAAGACTTTTGTTAATATCTCATCATGATGGTGAGCATCATGAAGGAGGCTTTTTGGGCAACAGACTCAGTCCCCACCATCTAGGTGTCCACGTTTAGTCTAGAGCTTGCCAAGCCCCTGGGTCTGAATAGAAGCCAAAGATATTCAGATTCATAGCATGAACTTGAATGAGACCTACATCTTTCGATTTGTTTCTTCAAAGAAGAATCATTTGCTATATGTCTACTCTGCCAAGAATACAAAGTAGAGATACAAGATGAGGCATTCAGTGCCCTTATGCTCAAGCAGTCTAGGGACAGAAATTAGACACCCATTAAGAAGCAGTAAAAAAAAGTTTTCAAAACTAAAATACTGGAGCCCAGAAGAGGGAAAAATCACTTTTGGCCAATATTTCATGAAAGTCTTCATTGGGATAATGGTGTTTCCTCTGAGCCATAATGGATTGGGAATCTCCATCAAATTCCCACCTTTCCACTGCCTGAGGTGCTGGAGTTCTTTTCTGACATGTCCCCTCCTCCCCCAGCAAGCCTGAAAAATTTCCTCTTATTGACACTGAGTGCTCTTAGGGTTTAAAATTTCTTAATAATCCTTGATTTAACCAATAACTAAAAGAGTGCTTGGCATTTATTAAAAACACTTGTTGAGTAGAGGAATAAATGAATAAATGCAGGCTCTGTCTCTTAAGTTAAGCTCCTAGCAGAAGAAACATGCTATTTAACAAAGGCATTTGAATTTCAGACATGGGTACTGTCGATTTTAACAAATAAAGATTTCAACAATTCAGTGGTGACTGCATGGTACTAGACGTGAGTGTAAGAGTTGAGTTGAAGGTACAGACTCGTGGTGCATTTCCAGTCCCCAGAGTTACCAACTTGATAAAATAAAACAGTGCTATTAATGGTTGACATAGGTGCTTTTTGAAATGTGATTTGGATGGATGTTTCTGCAATTAAAATCCAAAGTTCATGGGAATGAAGCTGTTTTTCTTTTCATTCAGAACCAGTCCTTTCTCCTGGGACACCCATTCCCTTTAAGGTTGGGAACTTGAGGGGCAAATCCATCTATCCTAGTGGATTTAATATGTTCCCCAATGAAAAGCCAGTTCGCCCAAGGAAAATCCCCAAGCCATAGGGGCTCAGATTATCAGCCGGAAAATTGCAACTCAGAACGGAAGAGTTGAGGTGTGTGTTTGTCTTTGGGAGCATTTTTTTCCTTGATGGTGGGGAAGAGAAGAGTTTATTTTTCCACCCCTATTCACACCAGCTGCCATGAAGCAGCAATAAAGGCCTCCCGGCACTGCACTCTGACCGTAGATCACTGAGCCCGCCCCAGCTGCAGATGGACGCGGCAGCTGGTCCAGAGAGGTGCTGCTGTAACCCCACCTCCCACCCCCCCACACAGGCAGGCTGGGGACGCCAGGAAGCAGCTCCCCAGCTCCCCCACCTCCCTTCCCCCGATTTATGAAGCAGGAAACAGCCAGCCAGAAAAGCAAGATAGGAAAAGACCAACTGCTCTTCTATTTTTCTTTTCTTTTTTTTCTTAAAACCAACACACTCCTAGCAACACTCCTGGGCTATTAAACTAGTGCAAGTTCAGATGTCACCTACAACTCTGTTGGAAAGTAGAGTGGGTGAAAACATTTCCCCTGGGACACCAAGGACAGTCTTATCTGCTGATGTCATTAGGAATGTCAGGTCCTGAGGATGTCCCATCACTCTGGTCTATGAAAATGAAAAGTTAGAGGACAGTTGTTAATGTTTATTGTGCAACTATTACCAGCTGAACTCACGAAGTAGATTTCTGTATTTAAACCCCAATTATATTTGAGAGATAGGAGGTTGGGCGGGGGGGTTGAGTATCTTGCTCAAATTGACAAAGTCAAGATGCTCATTTACAGGGGGAAGAGGATGATATTTGAGAGATAACTATGACTTTTAGAGCTTTCACACAAGCCTTTGAGATAAACTGATCATCAGTGTTTCAACATTAATTTTCACTTGAGACTTACGTGGATATTTCTTTTGTAATCTCCCAAAAACTCACATTAGATCTGGAAATGAATGCCAAAAAACACCTCATTTTACATGTGAATAAAGTAAAGCCTTGAGAGGCCAAATAGCTTGCTCAGGCTTACCCAATAACTTTGAGTGAGATCAGAAAGTAGAATTCAGTATCCCAATAAATATACTGGCTCTTTATGTAAATTGTTCTCATGAAATTACCTCCCAGAAGAGTAATTTAATGACATATCAAATATTTAGCATGAGTGCGCAACTACCCTGACACGGGCCTTTGGGCGAGAAGTCATGATACAAAAGACCTAACTAGGTTACCTATTCATTGTGTGGGATGGTAAAGGATTAGAGAGAAACTGACTATGAAAAATAGGCAGACATTAGTTTTTTAATGCAGAGGGTTTTAAAAAATCTGAGGCTTGAAAATTATTGCATAAATATCTAGGTTTTCAGGGTAAAAGTGGAGTTTTTATTGGTATATTTCAGTGCGAGAAATACTCAATGACTGCCAATATGTCAGTTACCTAGAGCTGGAGTTCAAGTGGATGTGAGAAAGTCTCCACCCCACTCACCTGGATAGGATCCCTCAGGTACTACTTCTGCACCCTAATTTCCCTTGTCTGGTACATTCCAATAACACTCTGTAAGGGACCTAGATTTAAATGGGTACCTCATATGAATCCTTCTCTCATTACAAAGCAAGAAGGATGTTGGAGTAGAGCATGGCTGGCTCTATAATGACTGATACAGAAGAGGAGGATGTCTCTCACCCAAACAAGAGCAATAAGAAGGCTGACAGAAGGGAAAATACCTAATAAACAACATTTTCTCATCAGCAAAATGAATGTATAATCATACCTACCACGCAGAGTTGAGGACATGCACAGGAATGAAAAAGTACACAGCCTTGGGCCAGGTTTATAATTTTTCAAACAGTGGGGGTTTGGAACATGTCTCAAAACTGAAGTGCAGAACCAGTATGATGGCTTGAAGTTGTATGTAACCCAGAAAAATGTGTTCTTTTTTTTTTTTTTATCTCTCCCCTTCCCCCTGCTCCCCTAGTTGTCCACTCTCTATGTCCATTCGCTGTGTGTTCTCAAATATGTGTTTCTTTTGGTTGTGTCATCAGCTCTCCATGAGTGCAGTGCCACTCCTGGGTAGGCTGTGCTTTTCTTGCATGGGGTGGCTCCTTATGGGGCGCACTCCTTGCAAATGGGGCTCCCCTATGCGGTGGACACTACTGCATGGCATGGCACTCCTTGTGAGCATCAGCACTGTGCGTGGGCCAGCTTCACCACGTGGGTCAGGAAGCCGTGGGTTTGTACCCTGGACCTCCCATGTGGTAGGTGGATGCTCTATCCGTTGAGCCAAATCCACTTCCCAAAATGTATGTTCTTAAAGCTAATGCATTCCTGTGAGTGTGAACCCATTGTAAGTAGGATCTAAAGTTGAAATGTGACCCACCTCATTCAGGATGGGTCTTAATTCTCCTATTGGAGTCCTTTATAAAAATAATGAAATTCAGACAGACAGAGAGAGAAAGTCACAGAACCAAGAAGCTGGAAGCAATGAAACCTGGAAGAGCAGGGAGACCATATGAGAGAGGAGTCCAGGATGAGGTCTTCAGGAAGAAGGTATCATCTTGATGATGCCTAGATTTGGACATTTTCATGGCCTCAGAACTGTAAGCTTAAAAGTTGATAAATTACCATTGTAAAAGCCACCCTCTTTCTGGTATATGACCTTCAGCAGCATAACAAATTAGAACAGCCAGCAGTCTAACATTTAGGCAGAAAGAGTAGAAAGCACAGAAGCCACCAGATGCATGGTCCAAGTCGTTGTATCCTCCAGGCTGGGGTTCTGTATATATTTGATAGGGAGGAGATAGACAGTGATCTCCACTGAGGACACTGCTATAGAATGGGTTTTCCTTCACTTCCACTGGACTGGAGTCATCTGTTATTTATTTTTCACCTTCACCACATTATGGCTTCCTTAAGGAGATGTCAGTGGTATCATTATGTAAGTCTCATCCCAGTGCCCAGCACAGTGCCTAGTAAAATAAGCCCTTGACCATGGCTATTGAATAAATGATAAATGAATGAATATATGAAAGCACTTCCTGCTGAGAGTTCTGTATACCCTGAGAACTCAAGAATTTTTTCCACTGATGAATGTCAAAGATCCAAAAATAACCTTCTATAGCCAAACCAGGTTATTGAAAAATAACTTGTCTGTTTCAGAATAGAGTAAAATTGGTTTCTTAATACAACACACCTGTTGTTTTCTTCAAGCACTAGAGCCCTGGTTTTCAATCATAGCTGCACATTGATGTTATCAGGAGCTAAGAGGCAAATAATACTGTCTCAGCCCCAGAGATTCTGATCATTCTCTGGGGTACGGTGCCATTGTCAACATGTTCAAAAGTCTCCTGGCTCTCATGTGCAGTTAAATTAAGAACTATTGCACAAGTGGGTTGTATTGTTCTTGTTTCAAAAGTAGCCTCCCATGCTCCAGCCATTTACTTCTGGACACACTGAGAGAAACAGATTGAAATTTCTGCTTATGATGGGTACGGTGATGGATAAAACACTCTTTTTGGGATCATGCAGCTATGAATTGAATTTTTTATTAGGTGCTCAAAAATATATTTTAAACTTGTCAAAAATAGGGAATACCTCTCAGCCATCGTTGTATATACCTCAGCACACCCTGCACGTAGTAGGAACTCATTAAACATTGGCAGAAATGAGGTAAAATGAGATCAAAGAATCATGACTTCATATATTTTTGTTCCAGACTCTCTGACATTCACCACTACCTGGCATAGGCAACAAGCTGCTATCACCGCCAACAGCTGTAGAATTGCTGGGACAACATTACAGAAATTGCATAGCTCATTAAAAAATAATCACATTCTACAGCCTGATCGTTTTTCGTTGGGGGTCGAGGTGGTGGTTGCAATTTAGGTACAAGGCTTCTCCGAAGGGCTGGCTCAAATACTGTCAGGGTATCCTGCTCCTGGAGGTGGGCGCAACTATCACAGTTGACCATTTTTCTGAGCATCCAAAGGCAGGCAGGCAACGCTATTGGCATAAAGAAAATCAAAACAACACTGCCCATACACCCCACTAACTTCAGTGTACCCTTGCATTTATTTATCCACATGGGAAATTCTACAATACTGGAAGCAAGTCCGCTCCCCTCCTCGCCCTCTAACTTTCACCTTAAGAAATAATGATCCTGAGTAGACAGGACCAGTAATAAAATAGGGCAAGCCAAAAGGGTCTCAGCTGGACGGTCTACTGCCTCGGTGCTCTGGGGCTTCTTTCAGGGACGCCCACACTCTGTATACAGACACGGTTGTCCTCCCATTAGCACCAGACACCAGCTTTCAGTGCAAAGAGGAGCACCTGTTTTTAATGGCAAATGACTTTGTGATCATTAACCAATATCCAATAAAGTGAAACCTTTAAACAGGCTGTAGAGAAACAGATGTTTCCAGGGCTTAATGAAAAAGAATTATGCACCATCATACAGCAGAACCTGACCCTGCTCAGTCACATGCATTATTAAAAGAGTCACACATCCTCGCTGGGTGTTTGAATAAGCATGGTGGGAATGGCCTCTGCTTGGCTTAAGTCTAAACACATGCATGCACAAGCAAACATTGCACGCTCACCGATACACATCTGCTTCTGCTGTGTGCACGCGCCCACACCACGCAGCGCCGTAGGCTCTCTGTAGGTAACACTGGAATAAACACAACTGCCAATAAATGACCTTCAAAAAGGAACTACCCATTGTTGACTTGGGGAAAACTGGATAAATTTAGGGTTCTTTAGCCAAGAGATACACAGAAGAAGAGGACCAGTTTTGGAACCAGTCAGACCTACTTTCCACTTCTTATGAGTTGCATGGCCCTAGGCAGATTATTTACCTTGAGACTCCACCTCCACATGTGTAAAATCTTACTTGGGTGGTTTTGCAGATCAAACATTACATTGTCTTCAAAAGCAATGTACATTGCCATCTTGTACAAATGCTATTTTTTTTAAGCAGATGAGCCCCAAGAAAATATTTTTAAATGACCAAGTTTCATCTCCTTTACCTGTCACCTCTCCTTTATTTGAGCCCAAATTATTTGATTTCAATGAACTGTGGACCCCTCAGGAGCCACACTTTCTGGATCAATTACCCAAAGATAGACTTCCCAAATCTCAGTGCCCCCTTTACTCTGAATGCTTCTGCCCAAGACAACGGGTACTCAGACCATCTGAGCCACCTCAGAGCCTGTTACTCCATTTGTACTTGGTGTCTTGGACAGCCCAGTTGGCCCAACAAGGCAAGGCTCTCCAGCAGTTTGCCTCCCCAGCCACACAGTGGGGGAAAAAAAGACTATTCCAGGGAGGTTTAGCTCCCTTCCCTGCCCTGGCTCCATGAGGCCTCCTGCCCTCTCTGGGACTAGATCGTGAAGTAGCAACCTCCCAACTCAGGCACAATGCTTGAGCCCCTGATAAAACTCTGGCTTAGCAGTACACACCTGAGCTCAGTGAATTTCTCCATGCTGTTTCTCCTACATGCCACTTCATACTTTCACCTTTCTTCAAGGCAGCTTGATTCCCCAACCCTCTGGATTCCAATCCTCCCAGCTGCTGGCAACTTAGAACAATCCACTGGCTTCTCTGAATCAGATCTAGATCACTTTCCTTGACTAGAGTTATCATGGCTGGTGAGCAAGCATTACCAAATTTGGACCCCACCTCCTGGTAATGCCCATTTGCCCCGGTCTGGCCGTCCAGGTAAGCCCCCGTCTGTCTGGAGGTCCTGTCATGGTTGAGCCAACTTGTGCTATACAAATTCTCATATATTAGAGTTAATGGTATAAGGGTGGCATTCGCGCGTGCATTTGTGCATGTGCACACATGTGAGGGTTCAGACACAAACTGGAGCTGCCCCACTCTCTCTCCTAATAACACCTCCACAATTCTAATGTTCTGTTGGGTTGTTGCCAGCACCACGAATGTCATCTTGTCTTCTAACACTCAATCCTCAGTGTGTCTTATGCTGAATCATCTAAGAGAAAGTGGTAACGTTTCTAAAGCATTCGCCAGGTGCCAGCCACTTAGTGAGGTCCTTTCTAGCCATTTATTCTTCATTTTAGTTATAACTAACATTAGGTAAGGGTTTACTATATGCATTCGTCATTTAAAACATGTTGCGTGCTTGATCTCATTTAATACCCTTGAACTCCAGGAAAAAAAGTTCAGAGAAGAGGTGAGGCTAGGCAAGAGCAGCAGCCTTATCAGGGGGCAAATTGGGCTGGGAGGCCTGGTGAGCAGTGGCATCAGTTCTAGCCCCTGCTTAGCTACATAAGGGCACGGATGTAGGGTCACTTCTGTCCTACAGGTTGGAAGGCCTGAGAAAATCTTCAAATGCATATTTCCCTGGGAAAGAGTAGGTGCGTCAGTGACTTCAAACTCCATGGCCTATTTATTGAAAACCATGCACAACTTCTTCTCTTTCTGGTTTGCAGTCCCCCTCTCTTGGAAACCTGGAACGTAAACTCATAGCTTTAGTTTGCACATAAGACTCTAAATTTGAGATCCAGTATTCCAAAGGGCAGCGTTGTACCAGCATTTTGGCCTCTACATACCTACTTTCTCTCTCCTGGAACAGTCTAGAATCAATGGGGCTCCAGACTCTCCAGCCCTGCATGACCCTTTTTGTGCAAGAAGGACATTTGACTCAGGACCAGAGGCGGGGACTAAGGAACCTCCTCTGATTCTAGTAGTCTCCTGGCAATTATTCTAATAGTCTCCTGGCAATATCCACCAAATAATCCCGCTTCCCCCACCTCCCTCCCTCTTTCCATCTTACCTCTGTCTCTGCCCCTCTCACCCCTCACTCCCTCCCCCTTTCTCTCTCACCCTTTTACCCCCCTTCTCTCTCTCACTCTCTCCTACCCTCTCTCCCACACTTTCTTCCTGTCTCTTTCTTTCTCTCTATTCCTCTTTTCTTCTACCCTCTCTTTTTTTTTCTCTCTTCTTCTTGCCTTCTCTTGCTCTCCCTCTCTCCCTGTCTCTCTCTTCTCCTCCTTTTCTCCCTCTATCTCCCTTTCTCTTTCCCTCCCACTCTCCCTCTCTCCTTCTCTCCCATACTCTCTCCCCCCAACACTCCCCATTCACAAACAGATCCACTGTGTGATAACAGAAAGAAAGAAAGAGGAAGGAAGGAAGGAAGGAAGGGAGGGAGGGAGAGAGGGAGGGAGGGAGGGAGGGAGGGAGGGAAAGAGGAGGGAAGGGAGGGAAGAAATGAACATCCCCAAATCTCTGAAGACCCTCAGCTGGAATCTAAATGAGCTACTGAACCTCAAATACATACATACATACATACATACATACATACATACATACATAAAAGCATTAATGCCTTGGAGTCTTTGCAGAGCTTTCCTCAAGCATGACTTTATACGAACCTCATGCAACTCGGTGAGGGAACGCTGGATTCCCATCTCCATCAGATGAGAAAACCGATGCTCACACAGGATAACAGAGTTACTCTTGGGCATGGAGCAATACTAGGAGTCATGCCCTGACCTTCAGACTTCCAGTCCTAGATTCTTTGTATATTAAAGTGCTCTTTAATACTTGTAATTCCCTAACAAGGCCAGCCATAGTATTATCAATAAACTAACAATAGCAAGAGAAGCAGTAGTATTAGAAGACATTAATAGTGGGAGTAGCAGCAAAAGTAGAATTACTGTATCACATGGAATAACAAAACTGATGTAGTTACAGTAATAATAGTAGGGGAAGAACTAGGGGCAGTGTAAGTGGCCACAGCAATTAAAATGTATTAGTTCTTTTAATAGCAGGATTAGTAGTGGTAGCATTTAATTGTACTTTTTTTCCATAAATAAATTCGAAAGAAGAAACCATTTAAAAATTGTGCTTTGGATCACACTTTCATTATAAAAGCCAACCATTATGTTTGCTAACAAAGTATATTACAAAAATAACAGCAAACATTAAAACTACTATCATTAATTTGGCATCCATGAGTCTGGCACTTTACAAGCATTATTCCTAAAATTCACTAAGATTCTGCACTATAAGAATCCCAATCCCATTTTCTAGATAAGGACAGCTAAATGAACTCATCCGAGGCCAATTTCTACATAGGTCATAGAGCCAGGGTTTGAATTTAAAGCCAGAGCAAACCTAAATGTTATGTTCCAAACACCTTGGAATCCACATTTATAAAGCAAAACAAAGGCAACATGTAGAAAATAGAAACACATCAGTGGCAGAATATTAATTCACCTCTCATTTCATAAGAATTAAAAGTAGAGAAAAACACATCACAAAATGGAACTAACTACTAAATAACAATTAGTAAGGTAAATTTAGTTAACATATATCTAACACAATGTCATAGAAACAGAAAATGTGAAAAAATTTTTATTTAAAAATTTCATCCATGTAGCAATTCTTAAAAACTCACATTTTATTAGGCTACAAGAGAAACTTATCTAAATACCAAAAGAATAGAAATACAGTAAATAATAATTCATAAGGATCTGAAATTTTTTAAAATTAATAAACAAATTTAAAAGCCTTCAATAATAAAGTTGAAGGAACTTCCATTTAACAATACTTGAGTCAAAGAATTAATCAAAACCTCAATACTGAAATTGTGAAATACCTCTACATAATTATAATGAAAACATGAAATACTACAATCTATAGAATATGACTCTAAAGTCATTGAGAAGAATATTTCTCCACCATATATATGGATATAGAAAGTATAAGTGGAAATACTTTAACTATTCAACTCAAGAAATTAGAAGCAACAAAAATAAAATTAAGGAAAGCAGAACTAAATTAATAAAAAGTAAATGCGGGAAAGCAGATATGGCTCAAGTAATTGAGCTTCCATCTACCACATGGGAGGTCCCAGGTTCAGTTCCCTGTACCTCCTGGAGAAGGTGAGCTGATGCAGCAAGTAGATGCAGCGGGTTTACACAACAAAAGAGACACAAGGAGGCGAGACAATGAGAGACACAACAAACTGGGAAGCTGGGGTGGCTCAGGTGATTGGGTTCCTCTCTTCCACATGGGAGGTCTTAGGTTAGGTTCCCAGTGTCTCCTAAAGAGAAGAGGAACAGACAGCAAGAGCAAACAAGGGGTGGGGTGGGGGGATGCAAATAAATAATTTAAAAAAATTTTTTTCAGGTAAATGCAGAAATTATTTACTTAGGAAACAGAAGAGTAGAACTAATTAAGAAATCTGAGTTGATTCTTTGAACATTAGAGGACAACAATAACAATAAAAAGTGATGAGCCATTAATAATATGAAATAATAATGAAGCAATAAATAGAGATATTAGGTGAAAGTAAAAGAATGAGAAGGGCATACTTTGTTCAACTTTTTGCAAATAAATTTAAAGACCCAGAAGAAAATTTGCCTTACCCAATCTGACCCTACTGTACAGAAAAAGAATTGAAATAGACCAAATAATAAGGGAAAAAGAAAGTTCTCAGAGAACTAATACTCTTCCTGGCAAAAAAGTAGTACCAAGACCAATAATTTTAAGAGGAAATTTCTAACAAGTCTTTGAGAATCAGATATTTCAAAAATATTAAATGCTTCTGACCGGAAGAAATAGAAGGAAGAAAAGGAGAAGAGGAGGAGTATGGTGGAGGAAAGAGTAAGGGAAGGAGGGAAAAGGGGAAGAAAAACTTCTGACTCACTTTATAAAGCTAACAAAATATGAAACCCAAACCCAATAAAGAAGCAAAAAGAAAAAGGAAATTGTGAATTAATTGCACTTAAAAGTAATTATACGAAATTTCTTAATATCTTGTTTCCAACCATAATTCAGTGGCCCACTCAAGGACCACCACCATCAACAAGTGGCATTCATTCTAGAAATGAGAGCCTGATCCAATACTGGAAAATCTGCTAATACAGTACACCATTTTAACCCATCAAAAATTAAAAATTATACAGTTGTTTCTGTAAGTGCTGAAAAACCATTTGATAAAATAAAAAATCAACCCTTGGTTCAAAACTCTTTATGAAATAGGAATGGACAAGGGTATAACATTTTTCTATTTATAAGCTTTTAATTTATGACCGTTATTAGACTGGATGAAAGTCAATTTTGCCGTCTTTGCCCGGCAATGCAGGTAGCAATAATGCTGGTTACCCATTATTTGAGCGGGAGCTACTTATATGCCACAAAATCAAGATACGTGTGTGTGCGGTGCTTAGATTTGAAGTGTTTTACAAATCTCTTAAACCATTTTGTGCGACATCAATGCAAGAGTAGTGATATTTTTTTTTAATTCAGCACAATTTTATTTTTTTATTTTTTACACTTTTTTATTAAAGTTAATAGATCACAAAAAATGTTACATTAAAAAACATTTAAAAAACATAAAAAACATCAGAGGTTCCCATATACCCCACTCCCCACTCCCCACCCCATCATTTTTGTAAATTGTGTTTTTTTAAAGATATATACACCACACAAAATATTGTTACATTAAAAAATATAACTGGTTCCCATATACCCCCCATCTCTCCACCCCACTACTCCCACACAACCTCCTCCATCGTTGTGGCACACTCATCACACTCGGTGAACACATTTTGGAGTGCTGCTGCATCACATAGATAATAGTTAACCTTGTAGTTCACACTCTCCCCCAGTACATTCAGTAGGTTAAGGCAGGATATATAAAGTTCAGCATCGGACCCTGCAATGTCATTTAGGAAAAGAGAGTAGTGATCTTTTTGAAACTGGTAATATGATGGTGATTATAATTATGATGGAATGGAAGGTAACTAAAAATGAAATTGTGAGAAAAATTACAAAATTTTGCAACCAGACAGGAAGAAACTTTAAAGATTGGGAATGATTCCTAAAGATAAAGAATGGATAATGCATATGTAAAAAATGTCTATGCAATGGTAATAATCATTAAGAGAGGATGAAAGGAAAACTAGTTGCAATGTTTGAAATTTTCTACCCTTCTGTTATTTCAGAAGAAAGCTGGGGATTTTTCCCAGAGTTTAAGGGCCACAGATGATTTTATGAATATACTACCCTTTCAGATCAGTACCACAGTGGGGGATAAAGTGAGAAAGCAAATCCAGTATTTCTGTAGCTCAAAAGAGGTTCATGGCAACACTGTCAAGGAAACAGTGTTCTCATATATATAAAGCAGGTCTATTTAAAGAAATGATACCCAGGTGAATCTATTTCAACAAGACATTTTTTTTAAAAAAACTTCAAAGGAAATCACCCTCCTATTTTGTGGAATACCCTCCTATTTTGTGGAAAATTTCCTTCTGGGTCACTTTTGTTTATAGATAAATGGGCTTAAATTTTGACCAGTTGAGGGGGCTCTAAAAAAGTAACTTGAGAGAAAGCAGTATGTACATTTTCATTCTTAGACCTATATCCTACCCTGCTTCCTTTCAGGTGCCAGCTATACAGAGGGTTCTGCAAAGTGTTGAGATCAATTAAATGATCCACTATTAACTGCGGCATCTGTAGAGATCTTTGTATTTTAAGAAGAGCTTTCACATCCGTTATCTGCTTTTGATCTTCCCAGCAAAAGCAGGTGAGAGTCCTGTTCCAAAGATAAGAAACTGTGGCCCAATGTGTAAGGTGAGTTGGCCAAGTCCACTCAGCTGGTAGATGGTATAGAACTACAAGTAGAACCGGGGCTGTCCTGGCTCTGCCTTTCCAATTTCCAGTTGGCAACAAGCAAAAACCTGCCTTTAGATCTCATCGGAAAAGCGGGGCTGAGCCCCTCTGTGTAAGTGAAAATGATCTGGAATAACTCTTGCTCAGCAAGGAAGTTTTTAGGTGTGATAACGGTTTGCTTTATATCCCAAATATCGCACCCTTAAGATTGATGAGCAAATGTTTCTGACTCCTTCCACTGAATAGAATCTGGTATTGTGAGTATAAAATGAAGTCCCTTCATTGAAATTTAAAATAGGCCTCCTTGGCATTCATGCATGGTTAATAACCAAATTAGATTTTAAGATATTCTAATAATCCCTACTAACACTAAGCTCAACTTTACTTTTTTTTTTTTGAAGAGGAGATACTGGGAATGAAAACTGGGACATGTAGTTGGGTAGCAGGAGCTCAACCACGGAGCTACAATCGCTCCCTCTAAGCTCAGCTTTATACACATTTTCTCAGTTACTGCAGTCTTTAGTAGATTTGTATTATTGTCTATTTCTTTAGAATACACAATAGAATATAGAAGCTGCCCAAGGTCTCATAGGCATTAAGTGGTTGAGCAATATAGAGCTCATAATGCCTACCTCAAAGAGTTCTCTAAAGGATCAAATGATTTCAAACACTCAGCAAAGGGAGATAGCAGGGCTTGTTTGAGTTTTCTCTCATTCTCATAACCATGGGGGAAAGGGGAGGGCGGCAAAACATTTTCCAGATAATACCCCTGAAGATGAGTGAGGTTGAGTGACGTGTGGGAAGTTGCACCCAGGGTGACCGTCACAGCAGCGACCAGAGCCCGAGCTAAGGTGAATGTACCTCCGGTGGCTCCTTTTCATCACTAAGAAAGGAGTCTATGGGGAGAAATGATTGTCCAAGAAAAATGCAAATCTCCCTAAGAACAAATAGAACATTATTCAAGGACTTCTAGGGTAAAGATTAGTTTTGCATGCCATTTTTAGGGGAAATTCTTTAAAAATGGGGTTCCATCTGGAATGCAGGAAGAAAAGGACCACGGGGGCTCGGCGATGGTTAAAGCTCCACCTCCAGTTTCTGGATCCCTCCTGCTGTCAGTGGTGACTGTTGGGCATAAGGCTAAGAGGCTGCAGATGTTCTGTGTGCGGGTCAGAGCTCATGCAGGCGCCTGTCGCTGGCTTGGCTGGCCTCGGAAACCACAGTATTCCTTTTGAAACTGAGAGCTGCTTTCTCTTCCTTTGTTGCTTTGCTTATTCTGGTTAATCTCAGCGTAAAATAGGAAAGTGTTCTGAAAGGGGAAGGGGAGTAGAGCGGATAGAGAATAGAAGGGCAAGGGACGGACACAAAAATCCACCATCAACACCGAACAGAAAAAGACCTAAACAAAACAAAACAAAACAATAACAGAAGAGAACAAACTGCCGCCAGTAGAAAATAGGTAAAGGAAGTGCTAGCGTGCCACCTGCTGGTTGGATGCTGGAACCGCATGCTTGCTGGCTGAGCCGCCAACTCTTTCTGTTGGTCTTCCCCGGTTGTACAACCACTAACATCAGCCCCCTCCTGGCAAACCAAGGAGGTCTCAGGCTCCTCTCCCTCCAATCCAGTTGACTGAGTTGAGAGTCTGTCTGAAGCTCGCTTCTCAACTGTCATTTCCCAGTTTAAAACCGTTCAGTTGGTGTCATTTCATATAGGAGCAAATTCAATTTCCTTGGGATGGGACACCAGGCCATCAAAATCCAGCCCCAACCTGTACTTCCAGCCTGAGTTCCCCTCAGGCTCTTTCAGGTAAAATGCTTTGCTTTTTCTAGGTTCAGTTCAAAGGTCACTCCTAGGAAGTGTGTTCTTCCTATTTTGAATTTGCCAGCACTGTATCTTCTTTTTCTGTGCTTTACTCCCTGCACGTGGTCCCTTTCTTTCAAATTCACCTTCTAATGTATGAAACCTTAGCAGGAAGTATCTGTTTCATTTACCCCTCAGAGCAAGGAGCACAGTGCCTGAATCATCAGAGGTTTCCAGTCAAGGTCTATTTTTTAATGTTTTATTGAAACATGAAAACAGAGTGCAGCAATCATCAATGTTAGAGTTGGATGAAATTTAGGCACACATACACTTGGTAACCACCGCTCAAATCAACATAGAGAGCATTTCCAGCCAGTCCTCCCAAAACGTAATCACTATTCTTACTTCTTTCACCATAGGTTAGTTGTACATATTTTTGTACTTCAAATACATGGAAATCATACAGTATATATTTTGGATTTCCCCTCAGTCTGTAAGATTCATGCTTGCTGGGTGGGCATCAAAATTTATTCTTTTTTTATTACTGAGTAGAATTGCATTGTGTATGGATATACCATGATGTGTTTATCCACTTTACTGTTGATGGCATTTGGGTTGCTTCCAGTTGGGGCTATCATAAGGATTTTGTTTGTTTTTAAACTTTTATTGTAGTAACACACAGAAAACTCAAAATTTTGCATTTTAAGCATTTTCAATTGTTCAACTCAATATATACTCACAACATAGTGCTGCCATCACCAATACCCATTACCCCCAATTTTTCATCATCTCAAACACCCATTAAGCAGTAATGGCCTCTGATCCTCTCCTTGCCCACCCACCCCCACCCTAGCCCAGAAAAAACCTGTAATCTATTAACTGTCTCCACGAAGTTTGCTTATTCTATGTATCCCATGTAAGTGAAATCATACAATATTTGTCGTCTTGTATCTGGCTTATTTTACTCAACATAGTGTCGTCAAGGTCCATCCATGCTGTAGCTTATATCAGAGTTTCATTCTTTTTTACAGCTGAATTCTATTTCATTGTGTGAATATACTACATTTTGTTCATTCATTCATCTGTTGGTGGACAATTGGTTGCTTCTACCTTTGTCTATTGTGAATTATGCTGCTAGAAATATTAGTGTACAAACACCTGTTTTCAATTAGATTATTTATCTTTTTGTTTTTGAGTTGCAACAGTTCTTTATGCATTCTGGATATTAAATCTTTATCAGATATATGCTTTCTAAACATTTTTCCCACATTGTATATGTTGTCTTTTTCACTTTCTTGATACTGTCCTTTGATATACAAAAGGTTTTTTTTTGTTGTTGTTGTTGATAACTATTTTAATTGAAGTATATCATTCATACATGAATACACATAAACAATAAGTGTATAGTAAAGATTGTGAACCTATAAAATAAACATACATAACATCACACAGGCTTCTCATACATCACCCCTCCACCAACTCTTCGCATTGGTGTGAAACATTTATACAAAAGGTTTTAATTTTTATGAACTCCATTTTATTTATTCTTTTTCTTTGGTTACCCACTTTTTTGTGTGTGTATCAAATCTAAGAAATCACTACCAAATCCAAAATTATGAGGGTCCCTCTCTCCATGTTTTCTTCTAAGAGTTTTATGTTTAAGTCCTTGATCCATTTGTAGTTAATATTTTAGTATGCTGTGAGGTAGAAGTCCAACTTTATTTTTTTACAATTGGATATCCAGTTTTCCAGCCCCACTTATTGAAGAGACTATTCTTTTTCAATCAATGTGCTTGGCACCTTGTCAAATATCAGTAGGACACATAAGTACTGATTTATCTCTGAACTCTCAGTTCTCTTCCATTGGTCTGTGAGTCTATCTCTATGCCAGTACTACACTGTTTTGATTATTGTGTCTTTGTAGTGAGTTTTGAAATTGGGAAGTATGCAACCTCCAAATTTATTCTTCCTCTGCAGTATTGATTTGGCTATTTGGGGCCCCTTGCAATTCCATTATGGATTTGAGGATTGGTTTTTTCATTTTTGCAAAGAAAGATTACTGGGTTTTTGTTAGGTTTTGCATTGAATCTATAGATTGCTTTGGTTAATATTGACATCTTAATGCTTCTTATCCATGAAGAAAGAATGTCTTGCTATTTATTTAGGTCATCAGTAATTTCTTTCCGCAGTGTTTCATAGGTTTCAGTGTCAAACTCCTTCCTATCCTTGGTTAAATTTATTCCTAGGTATTTTATTCTTATAGAAGCCATTGTGAATGGATTTTTTTGTAATTTCTATTTCAGAATATTCTTTCCTGTGTATAGTCATACAACTGATTTTCATTTTTCTTGCAGCCTATAACTTTGATGGAAGTGCTTTCTCAGTTTCAATAGTTCTCCTGTGAATTCTTTGGGATTTTCTATATAAAGGATCATGTCTTCTGTGAATAGAGATCATTTTATATCTTCCCTTCCTATTTAGATGACCTTTATTCTTCTTTCTTGTCTAATTATCTGAAAGGACTTCCAGTACACTGTTGAATATGGTGGTGTACCAGGTATCCTTGTCTTGTTCCTGACCTCAGGGGGAAGGCTATCAGTGTTTCACCATTGAGTATGTTAGCTGTGGTTCTTTCATATATGACCTTTACCATGTTGAGGAAGTTCCCTTCTATTTCAAGTTTTCTGAGTGTTTTTATCATGAAAATGTGTTGGATTTTGTCAAATGCCTTTTCTGCATCAATTGAGATGATCGTGTGAATTCCCACTTTTGTTCTGTTAATGTGGTATAATATATTGATTTTTTTAGGTTGAACCACCCTTGCATTTGTTTGATGAATCCCACTTGATCATGGCACATGATTCTTTTACTATGCTGTTGGATTCTATTTGCTAGTGTTTTATTGAGGGGTTTTATATTTATATTCATAAGGAAAATTGATCTGTAGTTTTCTTTTCTTTTGATGTCTTTATCTGGTTTTGATATTCAGTTATTGTTGACTTCCTAAAATGAGTAAAGAAGAAGTTCCTTCTCTTCAATTTTTTTGAAAAATTTGAGAAGGATTGGCATTAATTTTTCTTTAAATATTTGGTAGAATTCCCCATTGAAGATATCTAGTACTGGACTTTTCTTTGTTGGGACGTTTTTGAGTACTTATTCAATCCCTTTACTTGCTATAGGTCTATTGTAATCCTCTATTTCTACTTGAGTCACTTTAGGTAAGGTGTGTGTTTCTAGGAAATTCATTTCCTCTAGGTTATCTAATTTATTGGTATATAACTTCTCATTATATTCGCTTATAACCCTTTTAATTTCTGCAAGACCCCTGTAATAACTTCCCTTTCATTTTGGATTTTTGTTATTTGTGTGTGTCTTCTCTATTTTCCCCCCTTTGGCAGTATAGCTATATGTTTGCCAATTTTGTTGATCTTTTCAAAGAACTAATTTTTGTTTTCCTTGATCCTCTCAACTGATTTTCTATTCTCTGTTTGGTTTATCTCCATTCTAATCCTTATTATTTCTACTAACTTTAGGTTTGGTTTGCAATTCTTTAGCTAGTTACTCCAGATGTGAAGTTACTTTGATTGAGATCTTTTTCTTTTTTAATATAGACATTCATAACTATAAATTTCCCTCTGGGGACTGCCTTTACTGCATCCCTAATTTATATTGTGATTTCTTATTTGACACTCCGATTGTATAAAAGTGTGTTGGTTAGTAGTCACATATTTATAAATTTTCAAGTTTTCCTTTTGTTCCTTTTTCTATTTTCATTCTATCATAATCAAGAAAGATGCTGTATGTAACTTCAATATTTTTTAATTATTGAGCCTTGTCTTGTGACCTATCATGTGGTCTATCCTGGAAGATGATCCATGTACTTTGAGAAGAATGTGTATTCCTCTGTTGTTGGGTAGAGTGTTCAGTAGATATCTATTATGTCTAGTTCATTTATAGTAGTATTCAAATTTTCTCTTCCCATATTGGTCTTCTGTACTGATGTTCTAGCATTATTGATGATAGTGTATTGAAATCTCCATCAATTATTGTCGAACTGTAGATTTCTCCCTTGAGTTTCATCAATGTTTGCTTCACATCTTTTGGGGCTCTGATTAGATGCATATAAATTTATAATTGTTACATCTTATTGGTGGATTGACCCTTTTATTAATATATAGTGTCCTTCTTTGTCACTTGTAACAGCTTTTGACTTAATATTATCTTGTCAGATATTAGTATAGCCACTTGAGCTCTCTTTTAATTACTGTTTGCAGGGAATATTATTTTTCCATCCTTTCTCTTTTTTTTTAATATATTTTTTTATTTCCCCCCTCCTTGCAGCTTGCTTGCTGTCTGCTCTCTGTGTCCATTCTCTGTGCATTCTTCTGTGTGTCTGTATTTATTTTTTATTTATTTCCACCACCACCCCCACAGCTTGCTTGTTGTTTCCTCTCTGTGTCCATTTTCTGTGCCCTCTTCTATGTTTTTACTTGTCTCCCTTTTTGTTGCACCACCTTGCTGAGTTGGCTCTCTGTGGTGCTTGCTGCTGGTGGCTCTCCGTGGCGTGCGGGTGAGCCTGCCTTCGTAAGGAGGCCCCAGGACATGAACCAGGGCCTCCCATATGGTAGACGGGAGCCCAACTGATTGAGCCACAGCCGCTTCCCCCATCTTTTCATTTTTAACCTATTTGTGTCTTTGGAAACAAGTGAGTCTGTTGTAAACAACATAAAATTGGGTGATGCTTTTTATCCATTTTGTTAACCTGTGTCTTTTGATTGGAATGTTTAATCCATTTACATTCAAAGTAATTACAAAAAGACAGGATTTATTTCTGCCATTTTGTCCTTTGTCTTACACATTTAATATATTTTTGTTCCTTATTTCCTCCATTGCAGCTTTTTATGGTGTATAGATGATCTTTTACTTTTATAGTGAAATAGATCAATCCCTTCTCATTTCCTTTTCTGCATACATTTTAGATACTCTTTGGTTACTTTGGGGTTTGTATTTAACATTCTAAATCTCTAACATTTAAAAAAAAATAATAACAACTTTACTTCAGTACCATATGCAATCTCTGTTCCTATATCCTTCCATTCCCCTTTATGTTGTTTTTATACCACATTATCTATTTAAATTTTACATGCTCTTAACAGAAATATTACTATTTCTTTTTCAATTATATTCTAAATCTTATAAGAAATAAGAGGTTGACTTACATATTGAGAATACACTAACACTGGGATTTGTATTTACCCACATGTCACCTTTACGGGATATTGTTATTTCCTCATAACACTTAAAGCTCCTATCTACTGTCCTTTGCTTTCAAACTGAAGAACTTCCTTTAACATATCTTGTAGGGCAGATCTCATGGTGATGAGATTTTGTTTATCTGTGAATATTTTAAACTTTTTCATTTTTGAAGGACAGTTTTGTCATATACAGAATTATTGACTGGCAATTTTTCTCTTTCCATATTTTAAATATGTCATGCCAATGCCTCCTCACCTCCATGGTATCTAATGAGAAACTAGCAATTAATCGTTTTGAGGATCCCTGCTTCTCTGCTGCCGCTTTCAGAATTCTCTCTTTATCTTTGATATTCAACATTTTAATTAGGATATATCCTTCAAAGTAAGTATTTTGAGTATATCCTATTTGGAGTTTGTTGAGTATCTTGGATGTGTATATTCATGTCTTCATCAATTTGGGAATTTTTCAGCCATTATTTCTTCATATATCTTTTCCATACCTTTCTCTTTCTCTTTCTCTTTTCCTTCTGGGACTTTCATACCATTTATGCTGATATGGTTCATGTTGTCCCACAGGTTCTTTAAGCTCTGCTCACTTTTATTCATTATTGCTTATTCCTGTTCTTCAGACTGAATGATTTCAATTATCTTGTCATCTATTTCACTGTTTTGTTCTTCTGCTTATTCACATCTGCTGTTGAACCCCTCTAGTGTATGTTTATTGTTCATTACTAAGTTTTTCATCTGGAAAAATTGGATTTGGTTCTTTTATTAAATTTCTACTTCCTCCTTTTGTTCATGCATGTCTTCTTGATTTCCTAATTTCCTCTATTTATATATCTATGTTTCCCTTTAGCTCAATGAACTCATTTAGGAGAGTTGACTGAATGTCTTTGACTAGTCATTCCATTGTCTGTGCTTCCTCTATTGTCTTATGTTGTTCCTTTTCATGTTTCTTTTTCTTGGTCTGTCTTGTGAATCTTTTGTTGAAGTCTGGGCATTTGATTATTTTGATATGCTAACTCTGGAAATTAGAGTCTTTCTCTTATGTAAGGTTTCATCACAGATTGTATCCAGTTTATACTGAACCTAGAGAATAGCCCATGGTTAAGAATTATGTTATTCTCAGGTTTCTCTGTGTCTGCATCTTGCCCTGCATGTGTACAGTAACTTTCAAACATTCCCCATTCTGTGTAACTGTTTCCCCTCTAATAAAGGAGTGCCTCTTCCCAGGTTCTTCTCCTGGGGTCCTGAGCAGTCTATGTATTTTAAATTACAGTGTTTCATCCTTGGAAGCTGCAGTCAGCTCAGCTCTGTTCCCCATTCTCTGGTCTGCCTTTTCACTCAAGCTTTCAGCACTGGGAACACTCCATTGCTGTATAGCTCAGCTCCCTCTTTCTGCACTCCTTTTCTGCCCCCAGTAACTTCCAAATTAGGAAACCCATATCTGCACCCTGAGTCAGCATCCCATGGAGACATTTGAGGTCACTTGATATTTAGGTGCACCAAAATCTGGCCTGGGGGACCCACACTGTTAATGCATGTGGGCTGCTCAGCCACCACTGTGGATTGATTGGGCCTCAGAGACCTGCACTAAGCTTTCACCCAGGCCAGTCAGATCCCCACACTTGAATGTGCATGGCAACCAAGCCACATCCATGAGTTGCACACACTGTCCCATGGATCTGAATGTAGGTGAGGGACTGGACTGCTAAATGTGTCTCATCACTCTCCTACAGTTTTAGGTGTTTTTATTTTTCCCAATTCAGTATTTGTTCCAGTTTAGACTTGTTCTCTAATCTCAGACTTCTTGCAAAGTTTTGAGGAAGTTTTTTGTTGTTTCTAAGGGGGGATGTTAACCAGCACATTGCATACCACCATCTTGCTGACATCTATCTCCAGTTAATGTCTATTGAATTGATATTTGTCTACTCTATATTTATAGAGCATCCACGTATGTTCATTTTAAACTAAAGCTTGAAAGAATGTTACACACTGGTTATCTTCCATAGTGAAAAAAAAGGATAACAAAGATTCCCCCTATCACCATCTCAGGGCTTGCCCCTGCTTTAAGATTCTGTGGTCTACCCTTTATTTTGAATCTTGGCATATGAGGTGAGAAGATGCCCTGAGGCGAATCACTGAAGGTAATCTGTGGACACACCCAGAACAGGAACATTTCAGAAACTACTTGTGCCCCATCCCAATACCACAGCATGAACTGGAGTCCTGTTTGACCAGACCTCCCACTCCCAGGACATCCCTTAATAGTGCTTCCCTGATTTGTTGCTTCTCCTTGGCACTTCCTTTCCCAGGAGCTAAGCCCTGCCCACCCTCCTTCCAGGATTTATTTGCTAATCTTTCTTCACCCCTTTGCCCCACCCAGTACACTTATCTAGGAAATAAGTCTAGCCTTGAAAAGAAAGCGCTTTTGCCTGAAAAAAGAGTCACACATGAATCAAAGTATAAATCTACATTGCCAATCCAAGTATCTCTCCTGAAGTCTAGAATCTAATGTTCAGCTGATCACTTCCCCACTTGGATATTCTACAGGTACCTCAAACTCCATGTGACAAGCTTAAAATCACCAGCTTCCCATCCCCTTAAGACATGCTCTGTCTTCTGAGTTCCCACACCAAGCAGGACAGAAACTATTTACCAGCTCCTGGGACAGAAACTAGGGATTTGTCATTCACACCTATTCTCCCTTGCCCCCTATATCATTTATTCATTATGTATATTGAGTCAACCCTCCTAAATATATCCTTCTAGTCTTCACTGCTCCTAATTACCACCTTCCTTTAAATCAGGTCACTTGCAGGTCTGAAATAGATTATTACTACATCCTCCTTTATTAAGAAGAGTTGGATACAGTAAGAAGCCAGTTCAAGTCATTGTCTCCAGTCTCTCTGAAATCTAGTAAATTTGACTCCAACCACAACTCCACACACTGTGACAGCTCCAAGTCTTCCCCAGATTTTCCACTTGCAAACTTCTCTATGCCTCCATGGTCCTTTCTCTTCAGATTAATATCAAAATTTCCCTCTTCGCCAATACAAACTTTTCTCCAGGCTATACCTGCACACACGTGCATGCATACACACACACATTAACCTTCAGCACTTTGCGATATTAATTAATGGCCAAGGAATGAGCTATTTATGGAACACAGACCTCTACCATCTCCTGTATTCCCCCTTCCTTTCTTCTTCCTTCAGGTCCCATGTTTCTGGCATAAAGCAGCAATTCTTCTCCTTGCCTTAGACACTCAGACCTCCTGGAAGTTGTGGACAATTCTTAGCTTCTACCTTAAATGAATTTATCAAAGACATTTTTTCCAAAAAGAAAATACTGATGTTCCACAAGAATGGAATCCTCATGAAAATATTTTATCCATCTTGATTACATTTACCTAGCTAAAAAGGGAGAAGTCCACCACACTGAGGAGGGACAAGATGCTGGAACTAGAAAGCCAATGGGAACTTAGGCATTATCCTCTCTCACCCTCTCCTTCCATGTTTCTTTTGCTTGATTCTTTTGCTCATTTTTGCTCCTGAGGCTACATGGTCAAATGTGGTGACCTATAGATCCCAAATTGTATCTAGCCTCAAGAAAACACTAAGCACTAATTAAATCTTGAGAGGGGACCCTGAATTACCTACCATGGTTTACTACCTAATGTGCAAATACCTGTAGGTGGATGGGCATATGTATAATATTTTATATGAGGAAAGTGTCCACAGTAGTCCTTTTGATTTGGTAGGTATTCAAAAAGGTCTATGATGCTTCCTAACAAGGATTACTGCAATCCATACTGCTCACTGCCAGTCCATTCTTACCCCTGTTTTCAAAATGAGTGAATCAGTGAACAAATGAATGAATACCAAGAAGTGTTACTATCATTCTCTGTGACAGTTTGAAGTTTTTTGTGGATCCTAGGAAAGATCATGTTTTTAGAGCTAACCCATTCCTGTGGGTATGAGGCCTTTGATTGGATTGGATTCAGTTGGGGGCCCTTCATTTGGATTGTGGGACCCAGGGTGGGTCTTGATCCTCTTGCTGGAATCTTTTAAAAAGAGAGTAGAAGTGGCAGAGACAGAGAAATCCCAAGAGGCTGGAAGAGACAAGGCCCAGAGGAGAGAAATAAGTCCTATTCTTGATCAACCACAGCTGAGCTCAGAGAGAGTGAGTTTGGAGGGGGAGACAGAGACCAGACTGGAGAATTGCCTTTTTGCCTCACCGTGTGGCAAGAGTCCAGATAGCCAGCAACCAACCTTTGGTAAAACAGCATCTCTGATGATGCCTTCATTTGGACATTTTCACAGCCTTAGAACTGTAAGCTTTTAACCTAATATATCCCTTTTATAAATGCCAACCCATTTCTGGCATATTGCATTGGCAGCCTTTAGAAACTAAAACACTCTTCAAAATATTTACACTATCTGGAATCCATTTCAGGATCACAGGTCTTACCTAGTTCTACTTTATCTTTTAAAAATGTATGGGAAGATTTTTTAAAGAGATATAATTATTAATACCATAAGCAAACAGCCTACCCACACTTGGGGCAAAGACCACAATTTTAGAATAGACTTGGAAATTTAGACTTAAACTCCTTTTTTTCTTGAAAAACCTGATCCTCTTTTATTTCTCTTCTTGAAGTCAGTGATATTTGTTGTTATATTACATTATTTATTCTTGATATTAGTAAAATTACATATTATTAATATTTCAAATGTGATAATATCACTCTACTTAGTAAGGAATAAATTGGAATGGTATCCAGTTTGGGATGATGGAAATGTTTTGGTAATGGATGTCGTAGTACCGCATTGTGAATATAATTAACACCACAAATATTGTATATTTAAATGTTGTTAAAAGGGGAAATTTTAGGTTGTATATATGTTACCAGAATAAAACTTAAAAATAAACCAAGAACATAGGACTGTATAGCATAAACAAGGAAACCTAACATAAACCATGGACCATAGTTGATAGCACAATTACAATAATATTCTTTCATCAGTTGTAACAAATATACCACACTGATGCAAGTATTAATAATAGGAGGAATATATGGGAACTCTGCATTTTCTGCTTGATTTTTCTGCAAACCTACAACTTTTCTTAAAAAACTAAAAATACAGAGTTTCCCTGAATCACACCTGTCCAGGAAAGGGTGAGTACTGCCTTCTTTGTATTTCTACAGCTTCTAAGAATTATTATATTTTTACCATGTTATAATAGTGGTAACAGTAGAAGTAGTTCATATCTTCCTTCCATATTAAACCACAATTTCCTTTAAAACTGTATTTTCAGAGCCTGGCATATTTATGAAGGCTTGAAAGAAAGTTGAAAGAACAAAAGAAAGAAAGAGAGAGTGGGAGAGAGTGAGAGAAAAGAAAGTTGACACATTCATTTGAGGGTAATCTTATTCTGTATTGTTCTATCTAGAGTGTGAAATGCTCAGGGCCATTTCAACTTAAAAACAATGCTGTAAAAAGACAATAGTTCCCAAAGGATGCTCAGTTAAAAGTTGCTCTGACAATGATGAGAATGAGTTCTTAATAAAACATCCAAATATCTTTGCCTAATATCCCATATGATCAGAATCACACATATGGACAAAGTCAACTGGGATGTTCAAGCATTGTTTGGCCAAGAAAGTATGTTTTCTTTGCCTAATGTCAGATATGTATAAGAAGAATGGACCACTTCCAGCTATCTGATAGCACAAGCAACAGCTTTGTTAGCCTTGATGGTTGACCACCACACTCAGGGATTAAGATGGCATCTCTCTTACCTCTGCTGGTAATAACAGTAATCATCTTAACCCATCATCTGCTGAATACCCTCTTGGTAAACCAGATTTTAATAGAAACTCTGCTTACTTGTAGTGCTTATACATGCTTACAGGACTGGTAACCTGAAGCACAGAGCAGGGCAAAGAATCCTAGTGCCAGCTTTGATCCTGTCTGGAAACAAGGGTACAAGACAGAAAAGCAGAGTTTTGTTATAAAGCGTAAGGAAAGGGTGAACAGAGGTCTCGGCGTGGGAATAAAAGTGAAGAAGTGAAAAGCCCACTAAGTGATATTTTAGAGCCTCCACAAAGAACACGGTACTTTCTGTAGGAGTCAGCTGAGCAGGGAGGAAGAAATGCGGAGATCTGAGATCATCTCCATTAATCGACAGACCCGGCACAAGTTGCCTTAATCACTGTTACAAGCATCGGGTTCTGAGAGTTAAGCCTTTGGGCCTGGATTCAAATCCAGTGCTGCCACTTTAACCATGTTGTCTTGTGTGAAATTTTCCTTAGTTTCTCATCAGTAAAATGATAATAATAAAACCCACCCCACAAGGCTGGAGAAAAGATTTTTAAAAAGTAAAGAGAAATCATTGAGTGCAATATGTGCCACACAGAAAGCCTGAGCTAGATGGTATATCCAGCTTGTACTATGAGGGGCTGTTGCATTGTCGATGTGCGGAGAGAGCAGCTGGGAGCTCCTGCCAGCCTGTTAGAGCACAGCGCTTTTTTCCCTTTCACAGGATAGTCATCAGAAAACAGGGTTGCAAGAGGCAGAAAAATCCAAGTATGTGTCATCGCTCCACTGCCTTGTGCAGCTGTTTCCGTAGGCACACAATGGTGTTGTGTTGTTAGGGAAACTCACTGTCAAGCAGCAGCACAAATAAAGCATTTAGTTTTATTGAGTTATAGTACAATAACTATGGAGAATAATGGGCCCCAAATGTTGTTCATTCTTGGGGAGGAACAGTCTCCTCACTGTGCCATGGCCTATGGGGCCAGGAAGATGATACCATGGCATGCTATGGCCCTGTTTTCTCATTCAGGCTACCTGGGTACGGTAGGGCTTCGGGTATTGACGGAGGAAGTCAGGACAAACTGATTCCAAGACCTGCACTGTGGAGAGTCATGATCTCACATCTTGCATATTTAATATGAATAAGTAGGTTTAGACTTATTCTACTTATTCAGGGCTGCTTGCCTGATTTTTTCCCCATACTTGACATCAGAATCTGGATATCAGTAGGCAAGATTTGGTAGATCCCATCAAAAGGTCTGTCTAGAGAAAGTCCTTTCTGAAACAGAAATTAAGAAAAATAATTCAACATTTGTTGAGAATTAATAATTCCACACTCCAGGATGAGAACTCTATTTTACCATATAGACACTCAATCATGCTTGTTTGTAAATATATTTACACTCCCTGCATTAGGTTTCTAACCTAACTTCCCACTCCCTGCTACAAAGCTACAGGTGGGAAACTCCTCAGCACCAGACCATTTCCCCATTAGTACAGAGGGTCTCTTCTTAAATTAATTGTCCCTGTCTGGGAACATACCCATTCTTTCACCTGTCTGGTAGATTCCTCATCTTTCAAGACTTAGCTCGAACATTAGCTCCTTTGACAAAAAGCCCCCACCTACTTAGCCCAGGAAGGTTATTCTGTCATAACTGTAGGATAGTCAAACTGTGAATCATCAGTTTGTCTGTACCACTATCACAAATATCCCATTGTCTTATAATTATTTGTTCAAAATCTTGTCTTTATCTTGTCGATTAACTTCCCCAGCAAGGCACCACAGGGCCTAGCATACACAAGCCCCCAGTAACATTTATTAAATGGAAATGCCCTGATATCTTGAACAGTGAAGTGTTCCTTTGTTCACAACTCCACAGCAGCTGGTGAGGAAGGTACTACTTCGAACCCATGTGGGAATACTATGAAAACATTCTGTCATAAACTAAAACTGCCACTGTCCACAAGGCTCCCTGCAGCCTGGCATCCACTGCCAAGGAAACTTTGCTAATTCTCAATGACTTCCTACAGGTATAGCTGAGGACAAAGCACACACCAGGGAGCTGCCAACCTCCCTGTAACCCTGTGGGTAGGTTTGGGTACACCTACCATTATCCATGTGATTCTGAAGCTGGGCTTCTTGCTAAATATTCTGCTGATGACTGTTTAAGTTGTTCTTTAATTCTGCTCTAATTATATTCAGAAGGACATAACATACCCAGGGCTAATGGGACTTCAAAGAATTAGCTTAATCCCCAAAGACTGGTCAAAATAGCATCCTATATATTGACAGTATGTACCAGGTGCCTTTAGAATGTTTTTAATTTTCTTTGAACTAGTTCTTCTCCTTCCAGGAAACCCCTAAGGAAATAATCAGCCTAACAAGGATTGCAGCATTCCTGCAGGATCATTTGTAATACAGTATGTGAAAAACAAGTCATATTTTCCAAGAATGTCTAGTAAATGAAGAAATCACATCATTTTTAATACAAAATGGTAAGCAATTATATTAATAAAGAATATCTTATAAAGTAAAACATTCTTGATATAGAAATTTCAAAACATAAAGTAAGAAAAATATTGAGAATTAACCTTCTCCTTCTCATTCTTTGATCACTCAATCCTGTTTCATGCTAAGAAATTCTAAAGGTATAGTAATTCCTTCCTTCTTTCCAGAAATATTTGTGTTTACCTATTGTTTCAGGCATTACTAAATACTGGAAATCCAGAGGTGAAAAGACACAGATATCCTGCTCCATAGACCTTATAATCTAGAGAGAGAATAGATATAAAACAAGTTTTTAACAAGCTCAATCCTTTAAATGGTAAAGACCTGAGACAGCTTTTTAAGGAACTAG
This sequence comes from Dasypus novemcinctus, assembly GCF_030445035.2. Taxonomy (NCBI): domain Eukaryota; kingdom Metazoa; phylum Chordata; class Mammalia; order Cingulata; family Dasypodidae; genus Dasypus; species Dasypus novemcinctus. The sequence goes on from NC_080697.1 coordinate 37,299,684, forward strand.
GAAAACACTTTTTAAATGCAACAATAAATTACTGGGAACAATTTTTTAAAACCTCCAAAAATTAATTTAATGTGTCTTTAAATGTCTACAAAAAATAACATATGTCAACTAGCCAGCTGCAACACAACTCATATAAATGTACATTAAAATTTTATTTGATATCTTGGGGAAAATAAAAATGAAAACACAACATTTTGGGATGTTGCAAAGGCAGTGCCGAGAGGGAAATTTATAGCTCTAAATGCTTATAGTAAAAAAATAAAGATCTCAAATCAGAGAGTTAAACTCACAACTAGATAATCTAGGAAAAGATGAGTAAATTAAATCCAAGTGAGAAGGAAAGAAAGAAATAAAGATTAGAGCAAAGACAAGTGAAATAGAAATTTTTTTAAAAAAGAATACAATGAATCAAAGAAACCAGAAATTGGTTCATTGAACAGATCAATGAAATTGATAAACCTCTAAGCACAATGACAAGGGGAAAATGAGGGAGGACACAAATAACAAAAATCAGAACAAATCTACCATACTAATGCATGGTGTGGTTAATAAAGTGGTATGTAGGAACTCTTTATTTTATGCATGATTTTTCTGTAAGCCTAAATATAAATTCAAGCTTACAATTTAAATTGTAAAAAATAAGTAAAGAGAAATTACTAAATATAGAGAAATATATTTATTTATTATATATTTATTAAATATAGTTATATTTTATATAACTATATTTTATATAAAATATAAAGAAATGAAAGGGAAACATTACTACTGACTCCACATAAATAAAAAAAGACTATAAGAAGATACTCTGAACAACCACACACCAATAAATTAGATGATATAACAAATTCCTAGAAAAGCACAACTACTTTCACTGACTCAAGAAGGAATAGAAGACCTCAACAGACTAAAAACCAGTAAAGAGGTTCAAAGAGCAGTCCAAAATTTCCCAACAAAGGAAAGCCCAAGATCAGATAATGTCACTGGTGAATTATACCAACATTCCACAAAGAATTAATACCAATCCTGTGCAATTCTTCCAAAAAAATTAAGAGGAGGGACACTTCTTAACTCATCCTATGAGGCCAACATCACCCTAATAGCAAAGACAGACAAAGATATTACAATAAAAGAAAATTACAGACCACTATTCTTATGAATACAGAAACAAAAATCTTCAGCAAAATACTCACAAGCTGAATTCAAGAGCATATTAAAAGAATTATACACTATTGTCAATTGAGTTTTATCCCAGTTATGCAAGTGTGGTTCAACATAAGGAAATCAATAATGTAATGCACCACATTAAATGAATGAAGGAAAAAATAAACATGGCCATCTCAAATGATGCAGAAAAGGCATTTAGCAAAATCCAGAAAACCTTCCTGAAGAAAAAAAAAAAGCTGAGAAAACAGAATAGAAGGAAACTTTCTCAACATGATAAAGAACGTTTATGAAAAACACACAGAGAACAACTTAATCAATGGTGAAAGACTGAAAGCTTTCCCTCTAAGATAAGAAATAAGACAAGGATGCACAATGTCACCACTTTTATTCAACATTGTATTAGAAGTGCCAGCCAGAGCAATTTGGTAAGAAAAAGAAATAAAAGGTATTCAAACTGGAAAGGAAGAAGTAAAACTTTCCCTCTTTGAAAATGACAAGATCTTTTATATATAGAAAGTCCCTAAAAATATACCACAAAGCCACCAGAGCAATAAACAAATTAAGCAAAGTGGTGGGGAACAAGATCACATGCAAAAATCAGCAGTATTTCCTATACACTAGTAGTGAGCTATCTGGAGAGGAAATGAAGGAAAAATTCATTTACAATAGCAAATGAAATAATTTTGAAGGTCTAGTAATAAACTTAATCAACTATGTAAAGAAAGGACTTATACATGGAAAACTATAAAACATTTGCTAAATCAAAGAGACCTAAGTAAATGGAAGGGTATTTCATGTTCATAGATTGGAAATATTTTTAAGATGTCAATTCTACCCAGAGGAATTTCCAGAGTTAATGCAATTCAAGTCAGTTTATATCTGAACCACAGTTTGATTCCATTGGTCTATATTCCACTGGTCTGACCTTATGCCAGTACCATGTTATTTTTATTACCGTAGCTTTCTAATAAATTGTAAAATTGGGACGTATGAGTCCTTCAACTTCATTTTATTTTTCAGAAAACATTTATCTATTCAGGGCCCCTTACACTTCCATCAACATTTGATGATTAGCTTTTCCATTTCTGCAAAGAAGACTGTTAGATTTTGACTTGGATCACATTGACTCTGGAAACCCCTCTGGGTGGAATTGACATCTTAATAATATTTCATCTTCCAATCTAATCTTATTAATTATTTTTATATCAACATTACATACATCAGTTAACACAATATAATACACTACAGTAACAATAAATCCACTTTAGTTATCTTGAGAGATTTGGGACAATGTCTACTCTGACTGTCTCAGGTTGAGAAGGGAGGTAGATACTCTGGGACAGAAAATGGAATTGTTTTGCTAGCCATTGAAGATACTCCTTGCTCTCTGGATGGGGCTAGTCATTTATCATCATTTTGTTAGTTGTCCAGGGCAGGCTCAAAGAACTGGAGCGTGGGAATTGACCACCTATCTGCTGGGTTTCAGTGTTCAATCACATGCCCAATTGATTTTTGACAAGGGTGTCAAGGCTATTCAATGAAGAAAGAATAGGGAAGTGGACAGTGACTCAACTGATAGAGCATCCGTCTACCATGTGGAGGGTCCAGGGTTCGATCCCCAGGACCTCCTGACCCATGTGATGAGCTGGCCCACGTGCAGTGCTGCCATGGCTAGGAGTGCCAAGCCATGCAGGGGTGCCCCTGCATAAAGGTGCCCTGCACACAAAGTGTATGCCCTCAAGGAGGGCTGCCCTGTGTGAAAAAAATGCAGCCTGCCCAGGAGTGGCACCGCACACATGGAGAGCTGATGCAGCAAGATGATGCAACAAAAGAGATGCAGTTTTCCAGTGCTACCTGATAATGCAAGCAGACACAGAAGAACACACAACAAATGGACACAGAGAGCAGACAACAGGGGGGAAGGGGAGAGAAATAAATAAAACATCTAAAAAAAAAAAAAAAGAATAGTCTCTTCAATAAGTGGTTCTGGGAAAAATGGATATCATATATATAAGAATGAAAGTGAATCCCTAAATCACACCATTTATAAAAATTAACTAAAAATGGATTAAAGACATAAATAAAAGAAGCAAAGCTATAAGAAGCCTGGAAGAAAACATAGGAAAGCATCTTTATGACATTGTGCTAGGCAATGGTTTCTTATACATTGCATCAAAAGCATGAGCAACAAAAGAGAAAAAAACAAAAACACAGAGAAATGAGATTTGACCAAAATTAAAAGTGCCTGTGCATTGAAGGACTTTATCACAAAAGTAGAAAAGCACCCTACATCTTGGTATAAATATTGGAAAACTACATATCTGGTACAAGTTTAATATCCAGAATACATAAATAAATCCTACAATTCAACAACAAACAACAACAACAACAACAAAAACCTAATTAAAAATATGGGCAAAAGATTTGAGTAGACATTTATCCAAAGAAGATATACAAAGGGTCCAAAAGCACATGCAATGATACTCAATATCATTAACCATTAGGGAAATGCAAATCAAAACCTCAGGGAGATACCTATGCACACCTACTAGAAGTACTATTTTAAAAAATGAAAATTACAAGTGTTAGAGAGGAGATGGAGAAATAGGAACACTTGATCTTTGTTGGTGGGAATGTAACATGGTGCAGGCAGTGTGGAAAGCAGTTTGGTGGTTCCTCAGACAGTTAAGTATAAAATTACCATATGACCTACCAATCCTACTTCTAGGTACATACCCAAAAGAATTGAAAAAAGGGACTCATATTTGCACACCAGTGTTCATAATGTCATTATTCACAATTGTCAAAACATGAAAGCAACCCAAGTTGTCCATTAACAGACGAATGGATAAACAAAATGGGGTGTGTGTGTGTGTGTGTATATATATATATACACACAAATGCAATGAAATAATATTCAGTTGTAAAAAGGAATGAAGTTCTGATAATGAGACAACATAGATGAACCTTGAAGATATAATGTTGAGTGAAATAAGCTAGACACAAACATGCAAATGTTGTATGATCTCATGGATATGAAATGTTAGAATAAGAAAATTCACAGAGTCAGAAACTAGAGTACAGGTTATCAAGGACTGGGGTGTAGGTTGGGAATGAGGATTTAATACTTAAATTATACAGAGTTTCTATTTGGACTGACGGAAAAGTTTTCATAATGGATGGTGGTGATGGTAGCACACTGAATTTTATATTTTAATATAACTAAAAGGGGAAATTTTAGGTGGCATACATGTTTCTAGAATAAAAATTTAGAAATAAAAACCATAGAAGTGTATAGCACCATGGACTATTATTAATAATACAATAGTACAATGAAAATAGTACAATAAAAATAATATTCATTCATCAATTTTAACACAGTTTTAAAAACAGGGTAAGTATATGGGTTCTCTGTGTTTTCCACACTATTTAAACTTACAACTTCTTTAAATAAATAATCGTATTTAACATGGGCTGTGGCTATATTTAAGTATTCTTAACATGAAATGATGGGCGGTGGGGGGAGGGATAGGCAGGTAGGTCCTGAATGAACAAAGCTCTTAAAATGTCCCTGTGAGTAAAAATCTGCACATGGGAAATCCATTGGCATTAATTTAATCCCCAAATTTGGTTCATTTATTCAACAAATATCTTTTGAGAATTATCTGATACCAGACACCATTGAGCCCTAAGTGCCTGGGATAAAGCAGACACAGCAATTGTCTTTAAGCAGACACTGGCCAGAGGGGAGGAGTGATATACCCTCCGGTTTGAAAAGTGCTCAAATAGCATCTGTTAAATATGCTGGGGAAAATAAGATGGGGAACAACATTGCAGAAAAATTGAAGAAGTCTTCCTAGAGAAGTGTGTTAGTTTCCTGAGACTCCTATAGAGCTTTGGAAGTCCCTCAGGCTTCTTTCATCTCCTACCACTGTCCCTTTTTATTCAAGCTGGCAGTGCTTCTTCCAGATAACATTCTCAAAAACGGTGAGGTTTCCTTGTCACGGGAATTCACATCATTAGACAAAAATATCCTCTACACAGCTTTGCTGTAGAGTCTAATCTCGATCCTTAGCTTCTGCTGAGATGGCTGAGGGGCTCCCAGAGTCGCTCCCCTCATTTCTCAAACAAACCCTATGTGTGAGGAAATACTACTTCCCAGGCACTAGCTGATGATTGTACAGCTACACCCTTGACTTTCTTTCAGAGGCATGCTTTTCTAATAGCACATTTTAGAGTCTTCTGCAATCTGGATAGGTGGAGATTTGACTAACAACCCTTCCCTCAATTTCTCTTTTTACTCTCACATTTTACAATAAGCTGCAAGGAAGAAAAAAACAACAACAAGCCACACCTTCAATACTTCCCTGGGAAATCTCCTCAGCTAAATATCCAAGTTCCACACAATAGTGGGACATAATTCCACCAGGTTTTCTGCCACTAAATAACGAAGCTCATCATTCCTCCTGTTTGCAATAACAGTCTTTATTTTCTTCTGAGCCCTCACTAGCAGCATTTTAATATCCACATTTTTACCAAGGTTCTGTTCAAGGCACTCTAAGCTTCTTCTATCTTGCTAGAGTTTTTCCAGCCTCTGCTCATTATCCAATTACAAATCCCCTTCTACGTTGTTACAGCGGAAACCTACTTTTTGATACCAAAACCTGTATCAGTCTGGATTCCTCCAGAGAAACAGAATCAGAAGTGTTGAAGAATTGGCTCACACTGTTTGGGGGTCTGGCTAGGCAAGTCCAAAGTCTGCAGGGAAGGGCATTAAGAAGGGAGGTCTGGAAACACAGGCAGGAGTCCAAATATGCTCAAGTCCAAATATGCGATTTCTTCTTCCTCAGGGAAACAGCAGTTCTATTCTTAAAAGTCTTTCAACTGCCACAGTCAGGCCCATTCATATTATTGAGGATCATCTCCTTCATTAAAATCAACTGATATTAGAGTTTAATCATATCTCCAAAACTCCTACAGAGCAACTCCTAGGTTAGTATTTGCTTAAGTGACTGGGGACAGTTCTCCAGTCCTATGTGATACATAAAACTGACCATCACAAGAAAATAATCCAATGGGCATTCCAAATCCCCAAGAAAAACAGAGTAGGCGATGGATTTATATTATATTTAATAAATATTAGGCATAATGCACATACTTTATACATACAGTGACATAATCTTCACAGTAACATCATCGTAGAGGTGCTGTGGTGAAATTGAAATTGGCTCCATAAAATAGGTTCTAACCCCAAATCCTTGTCCAAAAATGGATGCTTTAGTGCCCCACACTCAATCTCTGATTTTCTGATGTAAATCAGAATGGGTCCCTCCCATTCTAAACAAATCCAACACACTGCACATCACATCTTCCTCTGCCAAACACCAAATATGCAGAGGGCTCAGACAGTGGTAAGAAACTAACTTTTGCAAAGCAGCCACTATGTTTTCCCCTTGACCTCCTATTATCCCTCAAACAAAAAGCTCTCTTAGACTTTCTCTGCTGAGTGTGGTCTTTAGAACTCCATTTATCAAGTTGCCTCCTAGAATTGCAAAATTCAGTCTGGTTAATATTGGAACATTCCTGTTACTTGGAAAGCACTATGGACCTTCTCATCCATATGCCACATTTCGACTGAGACACAATTGTGTCATTATTTTAACACTCCCATCTACAGAAAAAAAGACATCTCAAAACCTTGAAAAGTTCAAGTCAAGTGAACTGTTGACAACATATTGAAAACTAAGCTGTTTCTTGTCATTAAAAGGAAAATTTTAAGCTATTTCAGGGAGTTAATCTCTGGAATATTAAGAAACTTTTGTAAAGCTGCTTGTTAGAACTGTGTATCTTCATCATATTAAGTACTTTCTACAGAAGCATCCTGACTACAATCTGTGGTCTGAGTTCTCATCCACCTGAACTCAAATTTTCCTGTGCTTACCCCTCCAAAATTTGGGGGTTGTGATTAGGTGTTTATTTATAAATGGATAGAGAGACCACAAGAACATTCTATTCCAAGCTAAAAAAAAATAAGAGAAAGTGAGAGCACAGCATTCAGACTGAGGGGCAGGTAGCAAGTGATACAGAGGGAAATGGGAAAACAGAAGCCCACAGAAAAAAAGGGGGAAAGAGAGAAAATACAGAAGAAGTGAAGGCACTCCGGAGAGTGAATAGATAATGTCTGAACAAAATGTTACGGCAAAACAGAATCTGGTTAAAAGCTTTTTCAAAATAGTCCTCTGGTGCCCAAACTTGTTTTCAAATAAGGACTCATTTATTTATAACACTATGATAAGAACCTGTTCCCAACAGACTGACTCTCTAGAGCCAGTCTCATCCAGCCTCCCTGGAGAGAGAGCAAGGCAAACAGCCCCACCAGCCTGTGTGGAAGACAGCTTTGGCAATTGGAGGGTTGATCCAGGTGTATTTACTTTCAGGTGTGCTGAGCCAGCATCCTGCGCAGCGTCCCACAATGCAACACCTACTAGTTTCATCTGACAAGCCCCACATGAAAAACAATGGGCTTTGGAGGTTGCCTGAGCTGGATTTGTTTCCTTACTGTGTCACCTTTGACCTACAGTAAATTAATGAATGCCTCAATTCCTGGGTTTCCCAAATGTGGAATGGGGACAATAGCTACCTCAGAGGGTTGAAGTGAGGATGAGGTGTTATAACGTGTAAATGCACCTAGCGCAGTGGCTGGAACACAGTAGGTGCCAGTTAACTTCCACCATCACATCTGTTATGGCGCCATCCTTATCAAAGGTCCTCAGGTGGTGCCTGGCACATAGCAGGCACTCTATAAACATTAGCCATCGTGAGCATGGCACTGTTATCAGAGTTCCATTCTATCAGAAAGATTTCATTTGAATGTGCTCCTAAAGAGTAGAAATCATGTTTTAATTATTTGTGATAGCCACAGAAGAACTACCACCACCCTGTCATCAGACTGGAGCAATCTCAACTCTCTTTTAGCACTACCTATACATTACCAGCCTCCCTATACAAGCTTGTGTACCCTCCCTCCATCATAGTAGGATAGGGGCCCTCTTACTAAAGCCCTCTCTCATTTCAGGATCTGCAATCTACCCTTGTTCCTGGCCACTTAAAATCAGCATTTAAACGTGCATAAACTTTTCCACTTTAAACTTTTAAAAAGTATTTCCCCTTTCTGTTATCATTCTGTCCTTTCCCTACTTCTTTATTCAAACATCTTCAAAGTATGACTTGCATTCCCTGCTTCTCAGTCTTGAGTTTCCATACTTTTCTTCCATGAAGCTGCATTTGCCAAGATCATCAATGATCTCCTTATTACCATAGATAATGGGTACTTTCAGAAGAATACAACTTGAATTCTCTGTAGCTTTTGACTTAAGCCTTTTTTTTTTTTAAATGCTGTGTTCTGTTGGGCTTCATGCCAGCGCACATTTCCATTTTTCCCTTCTACCTCTCGGGCCACTTCCTCTGAGTCTTCCTTTCTATGGTTTGCTCTTTCTCTACCCATCATTTAATTGTTGATCTTCTATCTTGAGCTCTCTTCTCCTTTTGTAAACTCTCTGAAACTCCTTCCTTAATCCCATATCCTTAGAGTCCATCTATGCAATAATGATCCAAAATTAAACCTCTGGCCTGATTAATTTCCTAAGTTTCATTATCTTATATTCAAATGTCCATTGAATGTTTCCACTTGGATACCACATGTGCATGTGAAGATCAACATTTCCGTGACTAAAGCCATCACACCTTGCTCTTCCCATCCTGCTCCTCCTCTTGTATTCACCACCTCAGGGCACATTGCACATTCATCCAGGGCCTCAAGCCAAAAACCAGAGAACTGCTGTCTTCTATTTTTGGCCTTCACATCTCCCCATCTTAACATCCGCCAAAATCTACTAATAAACGTCTTTCAAATCCATTCTCTTTTCTCCAACTTAACTGCCAATTCTTTGGTTCTGGTCATCTTTCTGTCTTACTGAATTATTGCTAGACCCAGCTTTGTGCCCTCTAATCTAATGTTACTGTCAGCACCAGCTATGCCCTTTCTAAATTGCAAATCTTATCATGCTTCTCACCTGTTTCACGTTTGAACCTAAGGATAAATGTCAAACTTTTTAGTTTTTCCCTCTCCACTCAGTACCTGGATCACAAATACTGCCAAATGCATTTTTGTCGTTGTTTTGGTTGTTCTGTGTTTCAATTTTTGGCCCCAAAACAAAGAGTTTCTAGGGAGGGGACATGATCTGGGGGGTAGCCAAGGTCTCTTCTGAAACCATTTTGTATATAACACAGTCATCCCAATGTGTGGGAGGAATCAAATGGTCAAGATCTGACTTATTAAAGACTAGTGAAACTATTGATAGGATTTTACCACTATCCGTTTTTTGACTGGAGGAGTGCAACTGCTTCCAAGTTAGCAGAAATATAGAGAAGCTGGATTTATTTCTCTACTTTCTTTCCTTTGATTCATTCCATTTAATACTACTCCCTCTTTTATTAGTAGCAAGCAAACCTCTCTCCTGGGTTGTCTATACTCAATTCACTTTAATTTGGGACTACAATATTCTCCCTGTCACTGTTGAAGCCTCTTTTGAGATCTTTCTTTGTTGAAATTGAAAACCACCTTTCTACTCCTTTTACAAGTGTTCCACATCATTTCTAGGAATGCCATCTGCATTAGTTTGATTATATCGATGGCACCAATGTATGGCCTTTTACACAGAACCTTTGCAATGTGACGTCATAGGAACTCCCATCAAGAGAAGGACTGCATTTTCCCCTTCTTAAATCTGAGGTGGCCTTTAAATTGCCTTCGGCCAAAAAATCGTAAATATATAATCATAATCATAAATAATAAAGAATTAAAAGGAAATAATTTCACACCTAAACATCAAGAGACTGTGTATGCTTCTGCTATTTCTTGGATGGCCCTCTTGGCTTGAGAACATGCCCAGCCTAGCTTAAGGACAATACTTACCTAACTGCTGGAAGATGAGAAGCCACATGAAACAGCCCAGTCAGACAACTTGTCAGGCTGAATCCCAGACAATGGTGAGAGAGCCCAGCCTAAATCAACATCACCAGGTATTTACCCAACCTGGAGCTAACCACAGATGCCTGGGATAGCTCTCTTGAGATCAGAACACCTACCCTGGTGACCACTAGACTTATGAGCAATAATAAATGCATATTATTCTAAGGCACTTAATTTGGGGGAGTTTAGTTACATCAGTAACATACTGACATACCATCTCTTACCTATTTTCTTTGTTTTGGATCCTAGACAGTTTTAAACAATAGATATGTTCTTCAAGTGCTGCTGATCAGAATTGTTAGAATTCCCTTACCAGATATTTTAAGGGTCTGCTAGAGACCCTTGAAGTTGCTGGTGATTCAAAATGATGTAGAAGAGCCCTGGGAAAATATCAACGAGTCATTGAACATTTATTTCAGGGGTGCTGGGACTTAGATTCTTCCTCTACTCTTTGGTCTATACAATCAGAGAGGTTTCAAAACCTTTGTCCTCCTAAGAAATTGAGCAGGTAACTGAGGTCAAGTTGTAAATCAAAGGACAGTGGGCCAGCATTTCAGATCTTGACCAGAGAAAACCCTGAGCTCTCACAACCTGGCAAGTTGCCTCTCAAGGTAGAAACAGTGTCTGGGGAGTTTTCTGCAGAGTGTCTTCTCCTCTCCTATGGAAAATTTTCTGAGGCTAGAGCCCTAGGGCATTAACCAATTTCCCCCATTTGGAGCCAGAAGATAAAGATACAAGCAACCCCTAGGACCAGGTAAACCTAGACCAGTCAATCTAGAAAGCATCTCAGTAATGAAACCAGTCCAAGTCCATACCATACAGACAAAGGCAAGATGTTGCTGCAGCTTACCTTGACCTCAGAATTAAAGTGCTGACAATGGCAATTAAAATATGAAGAGCACTGGGGGCATTCGCTGTGTTCCAGGCATGAGGATAAGTCAACTTCTTTCATAGACTACTCAGAGTTGGGACACCAAGTTACACAATCTGGTCTGGCCCCACGGAATTAGTCAGTCAGCTAGCTCACAGGCGAATGGAGTTCTTTGAAAGTAAAGGCTCAAATGGCTACTCTCTACCCCTTTAGAAGTTCTCAATCCAGTGGTTCAGGGAAGGAATACACTGGAATAAATAAATGCTGTGTGACCCATAGGTTTTTATTCTGTTCAACTTTTTTCCATTAATTCATACTTCCATTTCCCTCTCCCCCCATCCCCAAATTATACGGGAAAATGAAGAGAAAAAAGGTAAGGAAAGAGAGCTGGAGAATTAGGATGGGGAGCTGTGATGCTCAATTTGTTTTCCATTTTTGGTATTGCACATTCTTGAATCCTTCATTTTAGAAGGTTAAAGCTACAAGAAATACAAGGAAGAATTCCATCTGATTCTCTCCATTCTCCAAAGAGGAAACTGATATGCAGGGAAACTGCCAGGCCTTTTCCTGACAGGGTTTGGAGAAGGCAAATGCCTTCAAAGAATCTTCAAGCTTCTGTAGAACATCCAACCATTCCTTCTCTTTACAGCTCTTCCTTGCCTAGGTCAGTCAGTATGGATTCTAAGCCTTTACTATGATTTTGAGAACGCTGAAATTCTAGAAATATTTCTTATTTCTATGATTTGGAAAATTTGCAGAGCAATGGTTTTATCCTTACCAGAATTCAATGTAAGATGTAATTCTAAGCCTCAGCATTTGGCCTAAATCATGAACTCCAAAGAGTAGGTGTGCCAACAACCAGCAAATTCTGACAGCAGGAGACATTTGCCTGAATCATGTTCTTCAGTTGGCTACTTGGTAATGGAATTCCACATTAGAACATGAAATATAAGCAGATTGGTACAAGAGATAAGTGATTCTTCAGAAACATCTTGGCTATGGGCATTATTTTGCTCATTTTGGAAGAGAAAGCTATCACAAAACTTCACTATGTGGCTTGTCTTCCCCATTTTCCCTCAGAATATGATTAATTACTCTCTAAATAGTAAAGTTCTTCCAGAAACAATAGAAAACATCTACTAAAGAATATTCATGAATATTCCAAATGAAGCCTGTAGGAGATTTTATTCTTTCCTTCAGCTTCCTTGCTTACATTGGAAATCAGACCTTAACTCAGAGACATAAAACTGTGCAGAAAAATATTTATATAAACGAGCTTGGTATGAGTTGTCAGAGTGCCATACTCTGCTTTTACCTGGACATTTGGAATTAATTTGAACCCTGTAATGAAGCTCAGATCTGAAGCAGCAGCAGCAATTTTATCTTTGTGACCAGATCACACGAATATGGAGGGCTGATTAGTATAGGATTGCTCAGAGCACTCTCATGGTAGAGCCCAGGTAATCAAAATATTGCTTTAGCTCCCTTTTGATTCCATAGTTTTCATGTATCCTTTCAGAAACTATTTAATGCCCACCTAGTAGACAATCGAAAACACAGTGAATTAAACCCAAGCTCTGGCGGCCATCAAGGAAACTACATTCAAAAAAGAATGTAGATACATGAGCTAGTAGTCACAATCCAACATTAGTGCCGATGCTAAGGGAGAATAAGAGGAAGGAGGAACTAAAGATGCCTGGTGGGGTAGGGGCTAGATTGATAGGAAAGCTTTATATTGGATGGGACCCCTGAGTGGGCTCTTGGAGGGTGTTTAGAGTCTTTTCAGGTGAGAAGTGAGAGAGAAAAATTCTACGCAGGATGAGGTATGGTCTGGGAAACACTGAAGGGGAAATGAGGCTGGGTTAAGGGTGCATGAAGTAGAAATGAATCAGTGTTGAATCTGAAACAGTAGTTTGGGGCCCCAGAAAAATGCAGTGACCTTTCTTTCCATTTCATGTTTGGTTTACTGAAATTTTGGAAAGAGGGAAAGAGGATAGAGGGCATAAGGGTTTTAGTCTGTCTGAATCCTTTGTAATTTGTGGCAACAAAGACAGCATATGGCTCTGCAGGTCATCGTGTGCTTGAAGAGAATGATGAATGGCCTCTCAGACACTCTCATCCACTTGGAACAGCAACATGTTTTCTTTGTCATGATTCTTTCAGCTGTAGACATCTTCTTGGGAAAGCAGAATGCCAGTATAATGAAACTGAAAACCTTATAGTTTAGGGAAAAATAGAATTAGGTCTTCGAAATAAAGAGAAGGGGTACAAAACAGTAAAGGAAAATAAGGAGAAAGGAAGGAGAGTAGCCATAAACACAATGGGTGAAACTAGGCTTAACTGTGAGCTAAGATTCAGACTGGAAGATTCTTGTTTTAAATCTTCTTCTGAATAAGGCTCTAGGATGCTGATGTGATGGGCAAAAATAATTCAAATATGCCATTTTCCTGTAACAGCAATTCAAGGAACTCAGCATAGCTTCTGCAAAGTCTACTCTTGTCTTTCCAAAGATTCACAATATTAGTCTATAAATGTTCTACCTCTACCCTTCTGTTCAAGGATAGAAAATTCAATTCTAAAAATTCATGTTAAACAATTAATTCAGGGCTTGTCTCAACCCAACTCCACCCCAGTCAGCTCAGGATTTTTACCTCACCCCTTCTCCCTGTGATTTACTTCCCTGTGCCAAAGCATTGTATGAGAAGGTATTGGGCTCTTATTCGTCAGTTTCTCTTCTAATTAGAATTTCTTGAGATTTCCATGTCACTGCTAATCTCTGGTCACTGACACCTAGAAATTCTGGCCTTGGTTGGGCTATCTGTCTGCATCTGCTCCCAGGTTTTTGTCTGCAGTGCTTACTCTGCATCTTCATCAAAAGTCTCTTTTGTAACTTGAAAGCTGACAATTGACTCTTGATTTGTCCTGTATTTTTGGTATTATAACCCTACCCAGAAAACTTGAGTATAGAATGTCCTCACAGCTGCCTTATTTGGGAAGTGGTCGGTCGATTGATTGGCTAGGGTGCTGGCAGGAGGAGAGGGCAAATGGAACATGATGCAGAGAGCAGGAAACACTGAAACATGGAAAACTAAAACCTTTGTTTAATACTTTACAATATAATCCTAGTACAACAATAAAGTTCGTAAAGTGTTCCTCTTCTCATTTTCTCTCAATGCATTTTTCAATTCCTACTTTAAAGTCTTTAAATGTATCCCTAGATCTAACTACCAATACAAATAAACAGGCAATGCAGGAGAAAAGAAACATATTTTTAAAATCACTACAGGGATTCAGTCAACAACATGCAGGCTGTGGGATACTCCATTGGGCAAACAATTAGGTTTCTGCAACAAAAACATTGTAAGGAGAAATTAGAGGGAGGAGAAACTCATAGTACCAAAGAAGCTTAAGATATATGCCCATGATTAGCAATATATAAACTTTCCTTGGATTCTGGTTAGAACCAACTAATATAAAATCTATAAAATAATAAGGGGAATTTAAACATGAAATGGAGATTTGTTGATATCAAGAAATCAGTTAAAATTTTTACAGCTGATAATGGTATTATATTTAATAAAGAGTCCTTTTTATCTTTTAGAAAAAACACATTGGAATATATACAAATGGATCATAAAATATTTGCCATTTGCTTCAGACCATCAATGTTGGGGGAAAGAAATAGCACATAGGTGAACTAAGAGTCAATGGCCATGACTTGATGATAGTTGATGATGTCTGTCAAATGCACAGGGGCCCCATATTCTCTAAACCTTTGTATATGTTTGAAATTTTTCAGATTAAAAAGCTAAAAATGTTCTCTATTTGATCCCCAGACCTTTGTGTGTTTTTTGTAGTTTACCCATACATATCATTTTGTTTCATAACTGGGAACCATATCTATTCCTTCTGATTGGAACACCCTTTTCTTGATTATTACTCTCCTTCCCTTCACTCCATTTTTGTCCTAATTCTTACTTTTTCTTCAAATCTCAGCTCTCGTAGCTGTCTCAAAATCCCCAGGATGAGCTATATGCCAACAGAAGCCATATCAAGTACCATATTGATCCATCCTTGTGCCTTAAATACCTGGCACACTGTCAGTAATTATAGTAAAAAGAAGCTAGTTATTTTTTAACCTCTTTAGTGCTGTGAAGATTAAATAACATTTGTAGAGCACCAAGCATAAGTTACGATCTCAATATAACTTCTTCATTTCCCTTTTGCCATCCAAATCTAAATAACTGTTCAACACCCAGTTCTGTTTTTTTTTCCCCAAGAAGCCTTCTCAAATTGCTGGACCCCCCACTGATCCCACTGCTTTCTGAATACCTTGTGCCCATTGACAAATATCTGCTTAAATTCTATCCTCCCAGTAGATTGGGATGAGAATATGTACTGTGATTATTTTCTATTCTTATCTACCCACACCAAGTACTCAATACAGCATTGATGTGGAGAAAGTGGCCATGGTAGCTGCTGAGGGTAGAGAGTGGGAAGAAGAGATGTGATGTGGGGGCATTTTCAGGACTTGGAGTTGTCCTGGGTGGTGCTGCAGGGACAGATACTGGACATTGTATGTCCTACTATGGCCCACTGGGTGGACTGGGGGAGAGTGTAAACTATAATGTGGACCATTGACCATGTGATACAGCAGTGCTCAGAAATGTATTCACCAAATGAAATGAATGTCCCATGATGATGGAGGAGGTTATTGTTATGGGAGGAGTGGGGTGAGGGGGGTGGGGGGTATATGGGTACCTCATATTTTTTGAATGTAACATTAAAAATAAATAAAGACAAATATATATATATTCAGATTGATCGAGGGCAAGCAGATGGCGACCAAGATTGTTAGGAATTCTATGATTTTTATTCCAGTCTCCACAGGATGAATGAATGAACCCTCTCTCATATTTGCACATGAAAGAAAAATAGGAGCTTCCCAATCCACTATACTTATACCATCCAATAGAGCAGTCAGGATAAGGGTTATTTTTACTACTTGGTAAAAAAGAAACTTGCAAATCAGAGAAAACACAAGCTACTAAGTGTGTTAAGGACTTTGTCTTAGGGCTTTTGATTCCCAATACTTGCTGATTTTATAACACTTCTGCCTCTATAACATCCTGCCAAGGAGCTCCCCAATTTCTGCTCCTCCAGATTAGAAAGTTCTTCCTCATTAAACCGTCTCCAAATCTTGCTTCTAGAATGTACCGCAGAGCACTCATTCAATAAATATTTACTGGGCCTCCAGTATGCATCCAGTGCTATGGTAGAGCTGGGGCTAGATACATAAAGAGCAAAACATGCCTACCATTATGTAACTCACAATCTATTGTAAGAAGATATAATACAGTTTTCTGAGGCAGTCTCTCCAAGAAGCAATATAGAAAGTTCTGTGTGGCACAAAGAAAGAACATGCTAGTTTTAAACCTCTATTTTGTATGACTAAAGCTGTAACTGTGCTTTCCATAAGCATCTCTCTCACCTCCAGTTGGTGTATGAGCAGTTTCTTTGATAAACACCAGATTGCTGGGCGCTCCCAGGGGTCATATTCAGCAGTCCCAGACAGGGAGTGTCAGGGTTCTCGGCAGATGGAGGCGCCACAGAATGTAGAGCTCCAAGGTGAGGTTGTTGACGTATTGTGCCAGGCAAACAGATTGTCAGGGAGTTTTTGGTGTAAAAGTTTAATATGGGTCTGAATACAATGTGCCTCTATCTGTAATGGCTGTAGATGCATGTGATCTGCAAACAAGGAAGGCATAATAAGATGTCTACAAAAATATGTATTGAGGCAAAGGAAACGAGGGCCACAATGAGAAGGGAAGCCACAGAATTCGAATCAAGTTGTCGGTGTCAAAGATAAAAAACAAAATATGTAATGTCAATTCCCTACTAGGAAAAATAACGTGATGGGCGCAGCAGGAAGTGTGGCTACGAGAATGTTGAAAATAGAAAAGTGAAATTTGATCAATGCTACAGGATTCGGAACTAAAATGACCTATAAGGTTTTAGAAAGGTAAGATACCCAAGATGGAGACTGGCGAGTTAGACTGAGGATGGACTGTTGGCGTATGGCTGAAATTTGTAATGAGAGGTGAATTGAGCTGGGGAAAGCAGAGATTTCTTGAGATACTGAGAAAAGTGCAAAGTTCCTAAGAAGCAAATGGTGGGCAGGGAAGAAGCAGAGATGGGAAGGCAGTAAAGGAGGCATAGAGAAAACAGAATCATGAGATGTGTGGGGGAGTGGGGCAATAGGAAGAAAACTCAGTCCTTTGGGGATGGAGATACCCCAAAGGACACCAACAGTGAGCATAGCTCAGGTGGTATAATGAGATCAGAACATCTGTCACATGACTGTTCCTTTAACTTGTGACTGCATTTTACAGACTGCCCAATTTCTAAGAGAACAAAGACCACAAAGAAATAAAGTAATTAACCCTATTGCCAAAATGAGCTTATGAACTATCACTTACCAGTGAAACACTGGGCTGGGGATAGGGGAAAAAATAAAGACTCCAAACATATTTTTTCACATCCTATAGACCATTTAGTTCCAGTCTCTTGACAAATTACTGTGACAGAGTAGACCCTTGGTCAAGACCCTCATTAGACTTCACCAGGTGGCAGAAAGTGTGCTCATCCTGTGTTTGAATAGGGAAAAAACTTATAAATGAAAGCAAGTAGAAAAAGTCTCTGAGGACAGTTCCAAGGACCCTAAATGGACAGGAAATCAAAATTCTGCTTCTTAGATGGTTTTGGTGAATTCCATTTCACTGATGAGATGCTGAGTTCAGTTTCTCAAGTTAAAATCATACTTCTAAGAATTTATTGGAAGAGGATATTTTCAGTCTAGTAAAATAAAGACTCAATAACTGGTACCCATTGTGGTAGCAGAATCACCTGTGCAGTAGTCCAGACAAGATGGGTGTTGGTTTTGGTCAGAGTTTTGGTCTTTTGGATGGTAAAATATGAACATGTTTGGGAGCTACTTAGAGGATAGAGTTGTAAGAAATTGGCAAAAGGTTGAATATGAGGGAGAAGGTAGTTGGGATGATTTTGAGAGGGAACAACTGATTAGGTGGTGATTCATTTACTGAGTTAAGGAACTATAGAGAAATAATAGGTTAAAGATGAAGTGGTGACTTTAAAAGTTGATTTGAAGCCTTGTTGAATTTGATGAGTCTTTGAGGTTGCATCCAGGTGTAGATTCTGAATACAAACTGTGCACAGTATGACACTGCAGCTTCCAGAAGGGGTCTGGGCTGGGGTGATGGTGGGAGATTGCCTAAGGGAACAGGCAGAGTGAGGATAGCTACAGAGCTGAGCCTTGAGTAATTCCATCATTTAAAAAAAAAACTGAAAAGAGAATGAAAAATATGAAAAGGAAGCAGATGAAAAGTTGTCAGAAAGATATAAATTCTGCCAAGAATATGAGTGAGTTTGGAAGTTGACTCTTTCCCGAGTGAGCCTCCAGATGAAAATGCAATGCAGCTAACACCTTTATAGCTTTGTGAGTACTTGAGTAGAAGACCTAGTTAAGCTACCCAGGATCTTGACCCATAGAAACTTGAGTTAATAAATACATTGTAAGTCACTAAGTTTTTGCTAATTTTCTATGCAGAAATAGAAAACTAATATTATGTACATACAAATCACCTGAGGATATTTGTAAAGATTCTGACTGAGTAGGTCAGGGGTGAGGCAAGAAATTCTGCATTTCTAAATAGTCCAAGAGACACTCATGCTTCTAGTCCAAAACCACATTTTCAGCAGAAAGGGAATAGATGCCTATTGAGACATCTTCCAGTTCAAAGATTATAAGCCAGCTGAAGAAGAAAAAAGCGAGGGATTTGAGGAAAATGATTTATTGCTGTTTGCAATTATCCAAGACTGACTTTAGCAATTTCACTAAGAACTGACAAATTATGTTGAGCAAGGTTAAATGCATAGGGAAGTATTTCACAGAAATAATTTTCAAAGAAATTTAATGCTGTGCTGGAGAAAGGAGAAGACTAACGATGAAATAAAGGTTGGAAAGAGAAATAGAGCAAGCTTCCAGCTTAGCTAAATATTATATATGTAAATTGTGTTGGTATAGGGGGTGGGGATCCCCACTGTTATCCTGTTTCATATACAAAGTGCGCATATACAGAGAAGAGTATATTAGTAAATGAGTGACCCCCTCCATAACACAATGGAAGTCTAAAAGGCACTTACTAAAAATGATGACTTATCTACAGTAGAGTAATCTCAGCATGGAGATGACAACCTCTGAGCTTCTACTAAAATGAAACATGAGGGACGATAGTGCACAGAGCACTGGAAAGCATGGGTTTTTAAGATACTTTTGCTTCTGGCCAGATACGTGTATCTACAATCTAGTCTCTCTGAGCCATAATGTGCTTGCTAAGCCATACCTGCCTCCATGGTACCCACTTCACAAGACGCAGAGTAAAGAAATGAAAAGAACCATCTGTAGAGTCAACAGCACCCATATTTTAACCCGACTCTGAATTATGAGCTCTTGACCATTGACAAGTTCACTTCATTGAGACTTTTTTTTTCTCTTCTATTACATGGTTTAAAATAATACACACTTCAAGCATTTTGTGAGGATTTGAAAATGCTTATAACAGTGGATTCTCATGTTAGATGTTCAAGCACTAAGCTCTCCCGTTGGGTGGAGCCTTGTGGAAAAAAAAAAATCTGGTCACCAACTTAACCATTTCACATGTTTTTCTTGACCAAGATAATCAGGAATTTGTTTTTGTTTTCTTGCTTCAGCAAAATGAGGTGAGATCACTTGTTTTTGACAGCATGAAATGTCATTGCAATTCTCCCTCTTCTAGCGTCCAGCTCAGGGGATCTTAACCAGGGGTCTGTAAGCTTGAATTGAAATTCAAAAAACCATTATTCTTGTGAGGACATGTTGGTGTGGGTGGGATATATTTGTTAAATAATGCACAGTATAATGTGGACTTAGTAAGGGGTCTTTGGTTTTCACAGGACTGGCAAAGGGGTCAGTGGAACAAAAAAGGTTAAGAACCCCTGGTCTAGCTGCTAAGGCAATGAGAATTTTTTGCGTTGTTTGTGTTATTAAATATTTTGAATTAGGCAATAAAAGCTGGATTAAGTGGGGGGAAATAGGACTCTATGAGAAAGGAGTGGGCACACTCAGATGAGTATGTCCTTGGGTCATTCCTAGTATTATGCATATTCAAAAGTCTCTTGCAGGTGGGCACTTAGCTCAGGAACATCCTGTGGTGTTGAAAGCAGCCAGACAGGTAGAACCAGAGCAAGACTGCTTCACGTGGCAGCCTTGAGGCCTGGGAACAAATTGCCACAGCAAACTGCAAGAACTGAAGGACCCAAATGCCCCATGTCTCTCCAGCACTTCTGGCAAAGAGAAAACACTCGGAACTCAGCTGGCCAAGTCCATTAGCCAACAAAAGAGAAACCTTCCGCAGTTTGACCTTTGTTGATCTTACTGATATGCTAGACTTTCTATTTCCACCTTCACAATCTGTGTATAGACTCCCATCTGCTCTTATCTGCACTATTTCAAGGGCTACCTAACTCATCTCCAGGACTTTATTCTTTTTCCCTTCAAGATCCCCTACCATGTCTACACAAAGCATACATCTTACCACGTCACCATCGACCTTACATCCAAACCCTCCAGGCTGGCTTACACCACTTCCATTTCTTAGCCTTTGCATTTCCTAGGGCTGCCACAGCGGAGTATCACAAACTGGTTGGCTTAAAACAACAGAAATCTATTCTCTCAGTTCTGGAAGCAAGAAGTCCAGAGTAAGGGTGTTGACAGGGCCATACTCCCTCTGAGGGCTCTAGGAGAGGATGCTTCCCTGCCTCTTCCTAGCTTCCTTTGGCTCCTGATGATACTTGGAGTGCCTTGGCTAGTAGCTGCATACTCCAATCTCCTCCTCCATCTTCACATGCCTTCTTCCCTGTGTGTGCCTCTTTGTGAATTGACTTCTGCTAATATGGACACCAGTGATTGTATTTAGAGTCCACCCTAACTCAGAATGACCTCACCTTAATTATATCTGCAAAGATCTTATGTCTTAAAAAAAAAAAAAAAAAAAGGTCATATTGTGACATTCCAGGGGAATATGAATTTGGAGAGGGGAACACCGTTCAACCCACTGCACTGTTTTTCTGCTGTACCTCCTGTCATGCCCCTCTGAAATAAGTTGGCTCCTCAGCTAAACCAAGTTCTCAGGGTGCTTCTGTGAATTTGCCTGCTTAGGTGTCTATGCATTGAAATATTCCCCTCCCAGTCTGGGTTTGGAGAACTCCTGTTCTCTCTACCACACTCAATGAAAATTCCATCACCTCTAGGAATTTGCTCTGACTTCACTTGCAGAGGTAACTGCTTTTCCTCTGTACTCCTTACTATACTTCTTGGGACTTTGAATGCCATTTGCATGTCTTGCTTACTCGAATGTGAACTTTGAGGGCAGAGACTTGATGTATTTGCATTGGTCCTCATGGTGCAATGTTACAGACACTGATAAAGGAAAGAGATGACAAAGCTTTAGCCCTAGTTCTCCACAAGCTAGCTGTGAGTCAGTCTGCCTCTGATTTATAAAATGTAAAAGCTGAAGGAGATGACCTTTGAAGGCTACTTTCAGTATTGTGCTTCTAGCAATTTCTCCCTTGGTAGCTTACTTGCTCCCCTGAAATGCTGGTCTACAACTGAAATGCTGATCTTAACCTTTTTTGTTCCATGGACCCTTTTGCCAGTCAGGTGAAAAACATGGACTCCTTACTAAGTCTACACTATATTGTGTATTATTTAAGAAATATATCATGCCCACACCAACCTGTCCCCATAGGAATAATGTTTTTTGAATTCAAGCTTATGGACACTTTGTTAAGAACCCCTGGTCGACAAGGTCTTAAGACTTCCCACAGTAAACCTCAAGTAGAGAGCCAAGAATCTGCTCAACCTTTAACCTAGAGTCCTTCTGTATTCTCTTAAATGTATACCGAAGAATTCAGGCTTTAGGTGTATTTTAATGTGTCAGGATTTGTAAAAGCATAAGTAAGGGGTTTTGTGGGATTTGAAATTTAATTTTTGAGAAATGAAAAGTGCAAAAATGACAATATAAAAAATACCAAAGTATTTTGAACCTGAATTTTTAAAAAATTAATTTAAATCATATATAGCTTAGGTATATTTTGGTACAGGTTGTTGAGGAGTCCCCAGGAGGCCATTTCCCAATGCTGGTCATCCCATTCCTTCCCCTGTCCTCTCCTGTGCTTTCTCTTTTGTAGGAAGTAACTACCACCATGAATCTGCTGTGTGTCCTGTCTGTGTTTCCAACATTTTAATCAAATTTTTAAAATAGTAAACCATATGCAATAGTTTTTTATTCACATAAATTATATTTTGCTCTGCAAACCATTCTGTACCTTGCTTTTTCGCTCAATATGTTTTCAAAGGCAACCATGTTATAAACATATAGATCTGGTTCATTCAACTTAACCTTAACCTTGTATTCCATCCTAAGTCTGCCACAGTCCATTTATCCATTCTAATAATGGTAGCAAGTGGTTTCTTATTCTTCACAAACAATACTGCAATTTCATCTGCGTAAATATGTCCTGGCTCACCTGTTTATGCAAACATGTTTAGACCAAATACTACACACAACAACTGCAACAAAGAGACTCATTTCAGAGAGGTGTTCCTAGTTGCAATAGTAGTTAGAAAAGGATCCTGGGATATATATGACTAGACAATAGTTATCTTTCTCCCCCTCAGTCTTTGCTTAGAAATAACAATCAAACCTTAGAAAAAAATTTTCCCTATTGTAGCTGAAGTTTTGTTAACTTGAGAAATAGGGCTGAAAGATAGTACTGAAGGCCTTGTCTTGGGCCAAACTATTGTTCATTCATTCAAATTATAATCAGCATGGCACTGCATCAAAGGTGTAGCTTCAAAGAAGAAGCTATGCACCTTTACTCAAGGAGCCTGGCATCCAAAGGGGAGAGACTAAATACCAAGGCAAAAAGAAAAAAAAAAAATGAATGAGAGGTACCAAGCATAAAAGGTGGACAGATTTAAAAAAGGAACAATATGTTTCAACTGAGGATTCAGGGAGGGCTTTGTAGAGGATGTGACATTTGCCCTGAACCACGGAGGTAAAGGCAGTGGTCACCAGAGGTTCTGAGGGGAGGCAGAGGGAAGAACAGGTGCAACATGGGAGCATTTTTAGGACATTGGAATTGTCCTTTGTGACATTGCAATGACAGATACAGGGCATTACACATTTTGGTAAAACTTATAACATTATGTTGGCTAGTACAATGCTTCAATATGTACTCATCAATTGTAACAAATGTTCTATCCTAATGAAAGATGTTAATGTGGGAAAGTGTAGGAGGGGTAGGGGTGAGGTATATGGGAATCCCCTATATTTTTGATGTAACATTTATGTAATCTAAAGCTTCTTTTAAAATATGTATATATTTTTAAAAAGAAGTATATTTTTAAAAAGAAGTAGGATTTCTAAAGAGAAAAGGAAGAAGGGAATTTCTTATTTGTGGAATACTAGGGATAGCAGCATTGAGATGGGAAAATATATGGAGGGTGTTTCAGAGATACCCATGGCTGCTTTTCCGGTCCACACTCCCTCTCTTAGTTCCTTATGGGCAGGCACGACCATGTCCTATACCTTGTGACCCAACATCATCATCCTTGGAGGACCCAAGTCATTCCTACCAGAGAATGGTGAGTAACATTGTGCCTGGGTAGAGTAGGGTGACATGGGGGAAAATCTAGAAAAGTAGGCTGAATTAAGATGATGAAGGATCTCCTAGGCCAGGATGAAGGATTTTGTCTTCATCACACAAGTCATGGGAGGTTTCAATGGTTTTTCATAGAAGCATCATAGGATGGAAGAAGGTTGCAGTCTAGTGAGAGTACAGTGGGAGGGGAAGAGGCTGGAAATAGCTATACTAGGCCCTTTGAGAGTCCATGAGAAAGAAGAGGACCTGAACCAAGGTTGGGAAGGCCAAGGGAATGAACAGGAAACCAGGGTCTAATTCACTGATGAATACACATTCTCATGGGAAGCCAAAACCATCCTTATTTCATAATAATGTCTAGCTTCCCAAGTGAAACCAAAATGAGATCACTTAGTAGAAAATGTATTTTCACCTGGAGAAAACCAGGATGATTTTTCTTTCTCCACAACCATTGTCCATCATACTCCCCATCCCTGGCATTTCTAAAATCTGTTTGCATCGGAAGTATTTTCCCTTCCAGACTGTTTTAGCTTTGCCTTTGGGTTTCCCCCGCAGTGTGCATTTTTTTGCAGGTGCATTTGCTTGTATTTTGCAAAGCAGAAGCTTGCTTTGTTGTAACTTTCCTTCTTTTTTGTCCCTCTTCATTGTCTGCCTTTCCTAATTGGCGTTTGTAATAAGTCCCAGTTTAGAATCATTTGCAAGTTTCATTAACATACTGATTGCTCCTTTGTCATTAATAAAAACATTAAATTATTATTTAGCATTCATTGTGCACCAACAATGTATTAGGGGTTGAACAGAATATAGAAATAGATTCAGCTCTAACTACACCCTCATTTTTCTTTTCCCTGAAAACTTTGCCTCAAGTAACTGAGTGTAGTTGAGTTTTCCTCCTTCTATCCTTTGTGGACCACATGGGAGCCATTTCCCTGCATTGTGTGTGCCAGTTGGAATGAGCAGACATCTCCAGAAGTTCTCTCTCCTGAGAATGAAGTTATATTACTTAATTAGGCATCTCTCATCTCTTGTTCATGTCATTGATCAAGAATTTATATCCTGCCAATTACTCCTCCTCTCCTGAAATTCAGTCATTTAAACTATTTCTTTCTTTGTTCATTCCAGCAACAAACATTACCTGAGCACCTACTATGCTCAGAAGCTACATGAGGTTTGCCCAGAAACACCACCCCATCACACCTCTGTATCTCCTCTCTTCATCCTCCTCTGCCTAGAATGGCAGTCCCTCAACCGCCAGTCTACTGAAGTATTGTTTTTCCTTCAATGGTAACTCACACGGTACAATCTCATGTGAAGCCTTCCCGGATTCTGGCTTTCCCTTCACTCCAATTAGTCACTCCTACTCTGTGAATATATAGGGCCTCACGCAGTCATTTTGTGACCCCCACTAGACTTTGAGTCGTTTGATGAGAGGGACTAGGAAGCTTGTATCTCCTTGTGTGTGTGAAATTGGAATCATACATTATTTTACTAACCATTTGACTTGCTTGAGCTTCTACTTTATCCAGGGGATTACGAAGAAGAAACAGAGGTTAACTGAAGCAAGCTGATACACCAAAGATTCTTTTTTGATACTGATAAAGACCCCGGCCCCTGGTCCTGCCTGGAAGGAAGAACTGTAACAAAGAAATCCATCCGGCTGACTCCAGCAAACTCTGTTAATCTTACTGGATGGTCAAAGTCTTGCACCAACATCCTGGTTACTAATTAATGAACTCGGCCTCAAAGACACCCTTCCTGGAGTGTCCACATCTACTGCAACTAAGTTCATATAGTTCTCACCCCTCCCCATTCTCCCACACCTTCCTTTCCAAATAAGTTTCTCCCCCAGTTCAGCCTTTTGACAGAAACCTCTTTTGGGGCTGCTCCTGCATT
Source organism: Dasypus novemcinctus (assembly GCF_030445035.2). Lineage (NCBI taxonomy): Eukaryota > Metazoa > Chordata > Mammalia > Cingulata > Dasypodidae > Dasypus > Dasypus novemcinctus. Next base: position 37,325,426 of record NC_080697.1, read on the forward strand.
AATGTAACTTTCACTCAATAAACTTGCTCTGCACCCCCTTTTTAAATCTGTTTATTTTCAGCACAACATGGTTTTGCTTGTCATAAGTGTCTGTACAGTATGCATACAATGAAGTATACATAGCATCCAAGAGTACTGTGTTTTAGCCATTGTCTGTGTATTCACACCTGACATTGGGTTCCAGTAAATCTCTTCCTACAATTGGCTGAGTGGATGTTGCCAATATATATTTCTGCAGTTTTCAATTTCATTCTGCCTCTTTTTTTAAAAAAATTTTAATTGTATTTTGAAGATATTTAGATCACAAAAATATGTTACACTAAAAAATATAAGAGGTTCCCATATACCCCACCCCCCACCACCCAAAACCTCTCACATCAACAACCTCTTTCATCACTGTGGCACATTCATTGCATTTGGTGACTACATTTTGGAGCACTGTCTGCCTCTTCTTTTTATCCTTCTTTATCCTATTTTAGATTGTGGGAAATGGCAGTTACGAAGGTGATCCTTTACTAGGACATACTTCAGTATTAGGGAAACCCATACTGGAAAGTTCTTCATGCAGTTATTAATCTCCTTAATCCCAAGCAAGGCTGCCCTATTCCAGCCTTTTAAAAAACCCGTTCTGAAAGCAGGCTCTTCAGGGCACCATTAGCTAATTCCTTTAATTTGCCTTTTGGGTACCTTGCTTCAGTTCTGTGTTTTGTGTCTACAAAATGTAGGGCCTTGGTTTTATAACTACTAGTCATTTGTTACTGGGAAAGACTGAGCCTTAAATTCATCACCTAAAAAGTGAAGAATTATGACAATTATCATATCTTTCCTCACAAGGTTGTTAGGAAAATCAAAGTTGCTTCCCTGAACAGAAGGTCTTTCGAAGAAATATATTTCTCCTGCATTCAGCCTGTTGGTAGCCCAGACATCCCTGAAAGGTCACTGTGTGATCATTTAGGAGTGGGAAGTGCTTGGTCCACAGTATACCAAAACATCGTAGAGGGGAGCCCTGCTTTGAAGCAACTATTTCCTCCTTAGTATTCCCTCGAGCCATTTTTCTCATTTAACTGGCCTGAAAATAGTTCTGACTGGGTTCTTTTGTGCTCAAATGGGATATTATCTTCCCTTAGAGAGCGTAAACTCTTCCTCCAGGACAGAAAGCTGAACACCAGAAGCTGCTGAGGAACGTCTCACTGTGCGTGGGTGAAAGAGGAAAGGACAGCGTCGGAGTGTGATGGGAGAATGTTGGTCAGGAGAGTAGACTCCACTCTGCCACTTGGTGTTTATGCCTTCCTCCAGATTCCTTATCTATAACAGGGAGATGATTAAGACTTACCTTGCAGGCGTGTGAGAAGAAATCATAAGCCATGTAAAGCAGTTGGGAAAGTAGAAAATTGCCGGATCATAGTAGGTTCTTCATTTAGGGTAGGGAGTTTTAACAACCTAACGTTAAGATTTTTTTTTTTTTTTTTTTTTTTGCTTCTAGACTTGTCTATCCATCTCTTTAAATTTAAAAGCTGTTTTTATTTACAAAGGACCCCAAACAACAGACCCTCCCACCACACCAAATACACACACACACTCATATACTAAATTTCTTCATTCAACAAGCGTTGAGTAAGTCCCTCCAATGTGTCAGACCATGGCAGGAATTGGTGATACAAATATGAAAAAGCTCATAATTACGTCAGATTAACTAAATCCCTGGATAACCCAAACATATCTAGCCCATCTGTCAGAAATACTTGAAATTCACTTCCCTTTAACTTTTTGGCCTTTCATAGAAGTTATGATCAGCTGAAACATTCTGAGCAGGGAAAACGGACCTGCATCCGCTGGATCATTTTCGTGCTATGAAAAATGCACTCAGTGTCAGTACATTTTGAATGAATTTTCTAAGTCAAGGACTTTGGTCCTATAGCAAAATATGACTCTTACCTTGGAAGAAAATAAACAGATAAATACATAAATGGCACTAAAAATAATAATTACCCAGAGGAACATGTGAATGACTTATGATACCACATATTGAGATTTTATTTTTTTGTTTTAATAACAGGGTCAGGCGGGGTCAATCCCCAGAATACCTAGGTAGCATGAGCTGTGTTGTAGGAAGGAAAAGCGAGAAGAATCTGTAGGTTTCATGGGTGCCGTAGAATGACAATAGCAGAGAGGAGGGGCCCCTGTGTGCTGGAGTTGGTGAGTAGTCCTCTTGATACAACTGCCACACACATTCATAATGAAACTGATTAATGACTTAGCTGTCATTGATACTGTCAAGCACTACACTATACTTGTTACTTGCATTTCCTCATCTATCCTTACAATGATGCCGTGAGGTAGGTGCTACTTTTTGGTTCTCATTTTCAAAAATGGGAACTGATGCTCCCTGGCTAAGAAACACGCACGGGAGCAAACACTTGGGACTTGAATCCCAGCCCCTTGACCGCAGGAGCTATTACTCTGCTGTTGTGCTTCCATTCACTGTCGGGTATATTACTAAAATGCATACCCTGAGTGATTTTAGAAAGGGAAGTTGCAAAACACAGGTAATAAGCAGCAACTGCTACTTTTAAATGGCATAACCATGCTGTGGCTTTGACAGAGCCTACTTAAAATTAGTATGTGTAGGAAGCGGATTTGGCTCAACTGATAGAGTGTCTGCCTACCATATGGGAGGTTCAGGGTTCAAATCCAGGGCCTCCTGGCCAATGTGGTGAGCTGGCCCATGCGCAGTGCTGATGCATGCAAGGAGTACCATGCCACGCAAGGGTGTCCCCTGTGTAGGGGAGCCCCACATGCAAGGAGTGTGCCCCTCAAGGAGAGCTGCCCCATGCGAAAAAAGCTCAGCCTACACAGAAGTGGTGCTGCACACAAGGAGAGCTGACGTAGTAGGATGATGCAACAGTAAAAGAGACATAGATTCCCAGTGCTGCTGACAAGCAGACAAAGAAGAACACAGAGCAAATGGACACAGAGAGCAGACAATGGCGGGGGGGGGGAAATAAATAAAAAATAAATCTTTGAAATAAAAAATTGTTACGTGACCCTGCCTCTCAGTTTGGCCATATCACTAGTTCCCGTCTCCCTTGTGGAATGCCTGCAAACAGTGAGGTCAACTTTTAGAACTTTACATGTGCACACATTCTGTCAAACTCAGTAGTGTTCCTACCATTCAGTAATTCGGATTCCCGAGAACACTCTCCCCTCTCTTTGGCTTGGCTAACTCCACTTCCCCTAGAGCCAGCTGTGTGGACCTAAAACCTCCTCTGGATAGCCTTCCCTGAACTCCAAATCTGGCTGAAGTGCTTGTGCCCTCTTCCTGGGTCATGCGTCTGTCTTAGCAGATATCATACTAGTTGATGGTTGATTGGCTTATGTCTCCCCCTTTAGACCAAAAGCTCCTTGAAATTAGCAATAATGAGTCTTCAGTGCAGACAATCTACAGACAAGTGAAGAATGAATAATCAGCTCACAAAACAAGCCTCCCCCAGTGGTGGTTTGATAACTACCCCAGAAAAACATGTTCCTAAGTCTATTCCATTCCTGTGGTTGTGAGCCTATTTTAAGTAGGACCTTTGATAAGGTTACTCAGTTAAGGCGTGTCTCACTTCAGTCAGGATGGGTCTTAAACCTACTACTTGGGTCTTTTATAAGAGAACGAAATTGAGAGAGAAAGTGACACAATCAACTCATAATCATCCTAATTTTTTTTGTCTAGGTCAAGACTGAATGTTAGCAGAAGGGATAAATGCTGAAATGGGAAGAATAAAAGACATGCCTTCTAAAGGGGTAACAAACGACACAATACACACTACATTTAAAATATGTATTGAAATTACAAACCAAACTTTTCCATATGATTCCAAAGTACAAAACACAACATTAAAAGGCATTCAAACAGTTCCTTTATACATCACAGTGTTAGTGGCACAAAATGTACTGACATTTCAAAAACACAAACCAAATTGTTTTTTTGTTTTTTGTTTTTTTTACCACCACTTGTCAAATACATAATGTATACATGGACATGACTCATTCATGCATATTTTTGTACAAGATTAAAATACACCCATGATAAAATGAGCAAAGAACAAAAGGAAGATTCAGGCATGTAACGTGTACCTACCCCTAACTGAAGGTTCCTGGAATCATGGAAGACAGGATTACACAAATCAAAGGAATGATGGAGACCATGGGGTTTTAAACACCAAAACAGCATGCTCTCCTAGTTGTAATGAATTAGCCTTTATATTTTAAAGCAGGCTCCTTTATTCCATCTAGCATTTTCGGCAATGCCAGTCATAATCCCTTCATCTTGTGTATTTTGATAAGGGCTTGGGGTTAATTACAAGAAATAAACAAGCTTTGGTATTTTTAAAGAGACTTTCATGAAGTGTTATACATGCAAAATGGTTTCCCTTGATAATTTCACCATGATTTTATGTATATACACACAGACATTTATTATTAAATGGGAATCTGATAAATATACAAAAAGCCCACCCTGGTTCTTTCCAAATTTTAAAGACTATCAAGGGAAGTATTTTCTCTTCTAATTTGTAAAATAACTTGTATTTTTATAACATAAGTGAAAAAGATAAACTCATCTTTAAGTAATGTTGGTCTATCTGATCATCTCTTTGCCCATGAAACCTGGTTCTAATCAGGAATTGGCCTGAGTTGTTAATCGGTTTTAAAGAATAATAGATTGTCAAGACAATCTCTTCTTTTTAAGATACATGATCTGATCAAGGTTGGTTCCTCAGTTAACTGCTACCCCTGGAATTGAGGAAGAAGAACTGGTTTTGAAAGCAATTCATGACATCGAAGTTTTGTTGTTTTTTTTTTTTTATGTTCAGATCTTAAGTCAATCTCTGCTATGTAAACTTCTATGTGGACTTCTTCTCTGAAGGCAGTGGCCTCAGGTGAAGATTGCAAAGTTGAGCTGGCCAGCTACAAGTGTATATGACAGAACAAATTAAGAGAAAAGTCAAACCCGGTAAAACTTCATAATGTGGCCAGTGACCAAAGTGGCTCAGTTGTACCCCCATCACGTACCCCCTGCAATAGAATAAGCCAGGGCCAATCCTCCACCGCACTCCCCAGTAAGGGTCTTCAAATGAATAAACACACATGGGCTTCCAGAGTGTCAGTGTGAAAACCAACTGCAAAAATGAATATCATTTTTAAAGCAAGACAAATTATGCTGAATAACAGGAACAAGTCTATCTAATGTAGAACTCCCCAAGTTTTATTTGGGAGAGACAGAAAGGATGAATTTCAAAAATAGGACTATCTCTTCATGTTCTATTTACACCTTATATCAATAAATCATTATTCATACTACATCAACATAAAAATGAGTATGGCATTCCATACTGAAAAAAAGAAAATGAATCCGATAGGGAGAAAAAGTTTATGTGTATCTCAATGTGAGCTTGCTAAACAAACTAAGTATGCTCAACGCAAAATCTCTCAGCAAGCAGGTGCTGCTTTGCCTGTCCTTGGCCTTGACAACTCTAGGTTCCCTATATAAATCAAACCAAATGCTTGCAAAATTACTGGTGGTGAAGGCAAAATGATGGTCGGGGCTTTGGACATATATGATGGGGCTAGAGAATGCTCTAGCCTAAGAGAAAAGCCCATCCCTCTGGAAATCCAGAAATTGGGATCCTAACCCAGGGAATGCAATCCTTCCAAACATTCTTATTTCCATCCCAACGGACAGGGGTATGTCATACAGGCATACCTCATTTCAGTGCCATTTGCTTTTTTGCAATTCACTGACACTATGTTTTTTTACAAATTCAAGATTTGTGGCAACTTGAGTTGACCCAGTCTATCAGCACTACTTTTGCATCTGCATGAGCTCACTTCTTGTCTCTGTGTCACATTTGGGTATTCTGTGATCAGTGATCTTTGATGTTACTACTGCAATTGCTTTGGGGCACTGTGATCTGTGCCCATAAAATACATGATAACTGTTGCGCGTATTCTAATTGCTCTGCTGACCAGCTGTTGCCCTTTCTTCCTCTCCTCAGGCCTCTCTATTCCCCAAAACATGACAATGTATACTGAACTTAGGCCAATTAATAACCCTATAATGGACTTTAAATGCTCAAGTGGAAGGAAGAGTCACATGGCTTTCGTTTTAATTCAAAAGCTAGAAATGATTAAGCCAAGAAAGGCTGAAAGCTAGGCTTCTTGTGCCAAACAGTTACCCAGGTTCTGAAGGAAAAGGAAAAGTTCTGGAAGGAAATTAAAAGTGCTACTCCAAGGGGAGTGGATGTAGTTCTGTGGTTGAGCACCTGCTTCCCATGTACGAGGTTCTAGGTTCAATCCCTGGTACCTCCTAAAAATAAAAAAATAAAAGCACTACTCCAGTTAACACACAAAGGATAGGAAAGCCAAACAACCTTCTCACAGATACGAAGAATGTCTGAGTGGTCTGGACAGAAGATCAAACCAGCCTAAGTATTCCCTTAAGCCAAAGCCTAATCCAAAGCAAGGGCATAACTCTTTTCAATTCTAAGAAGGCTGAGCGAGGTGAAGAAGGTGCAGAAGAAAAGTTGGAAGCTAGAAGAGGTTGGTTCATGAGGTTTAAGGAAAGAGGTCATCTCCATAACATAAAAGTTTAAGGTGAAGCAGCAAGTACTGATGAAGAAGCTATAACAAGTTATCCAGAAGATCTAGTTAAGGTAATTGATGAAGGTAGGTACAGAGAACAATGATTTTCAGTGTAGATGAAACAGACTTCTATTGGAAGGAGACGCCATCTAGGACTTTCGTAGCTGGAGAGAAGTCAATGCCTGGCCTCAAAGCTTCAAAGGACAGGATGACTCTCTTTTAGGGGCTAATGTAGCTAGTGACTTTAAGTTAAAGCCACTGCTCATTGACCATTCTGAGAATCCCAGGGCCCTTAAGAATGATTCTAAATCTACTCTGCCTATGCCCTATATATGCAACAAGAAAGCCTGGATGACAGCATATCCATTTACAACCTGGTTTACCAAATATTTGAAACCCACACTTGAGACCTCCTGCTCAGAAAAAAAAAGAATCCTTTCAAAAGATAACTGCTTATTGACAATGTACCTGGTCACCCATGAGCTTGGATGGAGATGCACAATGAGACGGAGGTTGTTTGTTTTCATGCCTGCTGACACAGTATCATTTCTGGAGTTCATGGAACAAGGAGTAATTCTGACTTTCAAGTCTTATTATTTAAGAAACACATTTCATAAGGCTATAGCTGCCATAGATAATGATTCCTCTGAGGCATCTGGGCAAAGTAAATTGAAAACCCCTGGAAAGGATTCACCATTCTAGATGCCATTAAGAACATTCATGATTCATGTGAGGAGGTCAAAATATCAGTATTAAAAGGAGTTTTGCAGAAGCTGGTTCCAACCTCATGAATGACTTTGAGGGATTTAAACTTCAGTGGAGGAAGTAACTGCAGATGTGACAGAACTAGCAAGAGAACTAGAGTGAGAGGTAGAGCCTGAAGATGTGACTGAATTGCTGCAATCTCATAATAAAACTTGAATAAGAAGTTGCTTCTTAAGGATGAGCAAAGACAGTGGTTTCTTGAGATGGACTCTACTCCTAGTGAAGCTGCTATGAAGCAATGTTGAAATGACAACAATTTAGACTATTATATCAATGTAGTTGATAAAGCATCGGCAGGGTTGAAAAGGATTGACGCCAATTCTGAAAGAAAGGTGTACTGTGGGTAAAATGCTATGAAACAGCATTACATGCCACAGAGAAATACTTCATGAAAGGAAAACTCAATGGCTGTGGCAAACGTCATTGTTGTCTTATCTTAAGAATTTGCTACAGCCATCCTAGCAGTGGGAACCACCACCCTGATCCATCAGCAGCAGCCATCAACATCCAGGCAAGACCTTCCACCGGCAAAAAGTTCATGACTAGCTGAAGGCTTAGATGATGGTTAGCATTTTTTAGCAATAAAGAATTTTTAAACTAAGGTATGCACATTGTTTTTTAGACATCATGATATTGCTTACTTAATAGGCTACAGTATAGTGTAAACATAACTTTTATATGTACTGGGAAACCAAAAAATGTCTGCGACTTGCTTTATGGTGATAGTCACGCCATTATGGTGGTCTGGAACTGAACCCGTAGTATCTCTGAGATATGCCTGGACAGAGCCATCCAACGGGCAGCAGGTTTCACAGGCAGCATGGCCTGGGAGGCCATGGAAACCTGTCACATTCACCACTGAATACAGGGCTGCAGACCTGCCATCTTTCACAGGCTCGGTAATGGGTAGATGGCCAAACCCATATACCAAAGTCTGAGCACTCCAGCCCAGACCACTTACTTCTTCAGGATCAGGAAATTGTCAACCCTCTCCAGAAAACCATTCGATCCCTGATTCCAATCCCAACGTCTCAAACTTCAGACTCACTGCCCAGATTTCATTCAGAAAGATGATCTCAGGTATGTTTTAATTTAGGTACTGAAATTTTAAATAGCAATTATATGAAGGATTTTTTGAAAGCAACATGAGTTTGATACAGATTGGCTTTCTAGATAGCTTCAGTTTCATAAAGAAAATAAATACTAGAGGTGGAGAGTGAGGTGATCCTATTTCTTCTAAAGTATTAACTTTTAACAAAGGAAGAAAGCCAAAAAATTTCTATTCAGGGAAGGGAAATTAGGACCTGAGACTGAAACGTAAATACAGAAGTCAAACACACAAAAACATTTGAAAAAATGTGCTTGCCATCAGGAACAAATGAGATAAAACTTAGATTTTCTTTTTTCCTTTTTTTTTTTTTAACTCATCTGTGGTACTTTTAATAAGTGCAAAAGAGTTCCACTATAGTAAATCTAGAATGTTTGCCTTTCTGTTATTTTAAGAAGTCCCAAGCCCAATATAATCACTTTGCTTTTAGAAAGCACATATGGATTTAAAGGCCAGTTTAAAATCAGCTCTCTTTAAAGAATAAATTTTCTCTACTTTTCAAAGTCAACCGATGGAGTAATTGGTGTCTTCTTATTGATTAGTGCATTTTGCTGCCATGGTAACAGTTACACACAGCCCTGCAAGAGACAAGAGTTAAAACTCCCAAATGAAAATGACTGAATGGGATGGGAGGCTTTTTAAGGAGGGTGAAAACTGTTAGCAACAGGACGCAGAACTTGATTTCTCCAAAGCATCTAAGTCATTGGGAGAAAAACAAAGAGAGAAAATCCAGGAAATTCCTCCCTAGCCATCAAAATTCCTCCAGCCTCTGTCCTCTGAGGGTCAATGTTATTTTCTTCTTACTCTGCTTAACCGAGGCGAGTGGCCAAACTGTCATGATTCCAAGTAGACTGATCACCAAGTAAAAGATTTGTTTTTAAAACATTAAAAACAAACAAAAAAACAAAACTGGGTGAGAAGTGAGTCCCATGAGCTGAGCTGAGTCACCAAAGAGAGAAAAAACCAAAGGCAAATCCAGATGGGTGAAGGAGATGTCCCTTTAAACCTGTCAGATACTTTGAAAGAAATGTAACTATATAGGAATCACGTTTATGACAACACACAACTTACAGCTTTCAAAAAGTCATTGCAAGTTTCAAGAAATAAACAGAGTGCATAAGGCTTTCTAAATCTCCTGAAAAGTGGCCAAGCCAGAAAAGTTGGTTAACTCTAACTTCTTAAAATGTAAAATTTGAGAAAGGCAGGATGGTTTATATGCACCTTGTTGATTTTCACTACTCGTTTGGAAAAAAAAACAAACAAAAAACCTATTCTAAAAAGGATTTTACTAAAAGCCATTAAGAATAAAAACAGTTATCACAAACAGATTATTCTCAAGTCAGAATAATCAGATTCTGTCTGAAGTGAGCTGTAATCCTTAAAGGACATCTTCTCTCAACAACATGACACCATCTTGAAGTCAAGGAGGAGATAGAACAATGTTTTGTACGAGAAGGTCTCTTAGGCTACTACCAGACATTTCTAGTGTGTCACCCCAGGGAGAAAACTGCCCATCGTTTTTCTCACAGCACCTCCCTCGTCAAGTCGGCGAATACTGATTGTGTGGGGTGTGCCCTGCCCACGCCTGCCTTGCCTTTCATATGCCTAGTTTACTGCAAATGGGGCCTCGGCAAACGTTCCGGCATCAGTCCCTGAAATCACGGTATCCAGCGTGACACTGTGAAGCTCAATGGGGCACATAAGGCAAGAAAGATGTTTAGTGAGAGGGGGGACAACAGGGTGGGATGGGGGCGAGCCCCGCATCTTGAAGGCAGGGATCTCGTTCCAGCATCTTGCCTTTCTCTAAGTGGGCAATGGGTCGTCATCCCCTTTACTGCACTTGCACTTGCAGCAAAGCACAAATGGAGTAGCCAGCAGCAGGAAAGGCGAGGCCACCAGGAGCAGGAGCCCAAATCCGGCAAAGATGCCCACGACCTGGAAGAAGACAGCAGAGGAGCAAAGGATTAGGGGGCGTTGGGCTATAGGTTCCACAGCTCAAGTGCAAACCACATGCTCAGCCATCCATCCACAGCCATCCACCCATATTTCCTTCCCCTACTTCCCTCTCTTCCATCTATGCACCCAAACGTCAATCCATCCAATTAGCCACAAGTCTGATTGACCCGTAAGCTTCCCTGAGCCAGGCACTGTACTAGGTGTTGCAAATACAGAAGAGCATCCAAATTGGCAGAAAGAGACCAAGACATAAACAACTGATAACAATACCTTTAACAGAAACTGTCATCGTGGGCTCAGCGTACAAGGTGAGCCCAAGAGACTACTTTTGCTAGGGGGAGCAGGGTTTCTAATGGGAGATGGCTGAGATGATAAATCCAAGCAGGTGACATTACACAAGTACCCCCGGGACAAGGGATTCCAGGCAGAGGAACAGAAAAAGAGAAAGCACTGCACATCGGGGAGTGACTGCACCTAGGACATTCCTGGAGCACAACGCACAACCCTGAATTTTAGGTGTTTTCCTTTTAGTTTTAAAACAAAATTTCACCCCAAGTATGAAGACTAGAGGGAATAAGCCTCAAATGTGTACCCTTGTCATCTAAACCAGGTAGTGGGGGCTGGTCCATGGACTCCATCCTCAACTTTATCCCTCACAGGCTGGAGAGAGCCTGGAGTTGAAATCTGAGGATGGAGTTCGCCCACCACCTAGTGTTCACAGTGTTAAACACACGAAAGAGCTTGGCAAGTGGTTCTACTTCTGACTCTGATTGGCTCAGGGAATTCACTTCTTCATGGGCTTCTGTTTTCTCAACTATAGTACAAGCAAATGATCTAAAAATCTCTTAAGGGCCATTATGCTAAAGCAGTTCAGATGTGTTAAAGACACTCTGACTTCAATTTCAGCCTCAAACACACACACACTCTCTCTCTCCTTCTCCTGCACTCTCTCACACAGACAAGTTGCATTTATAAATTAGATTGTGCTAATGCTGAGACTTCATCTTTGCTCTCCAGATGGCTAAGTTTACTTGTCTGAATGGACTGCCAATGGTGGAATGATACAGTGTGGCAGCTGAATTTAGAGTTTGTTTGAATTTTTGTTAAAATCATGTGCAAAGAGATATTTGAGAATATGTAAAAGAAACAGAATAAAGTGTTACTGTTCTTATTTAGAAGATTCTCTCTATCCCAACTACAGGGACCACAGTTGTCCAGAAAGAGCCAGAAGATTCTTTGCAGGCAAAATTAGGTCAAAATTCTTGACCAAATGCTTACATTATTGGTCCATAAGACAACATCTTAACTTTTCAGTTTGCCCTGACTCTTAATTTGCATGTTATTTTGTGTTAGGTTACCCAATCTACTGCAAATTAGTGGTAGCGGGATGCAGATCTTGTTAGAAGAAAGGCAGCCAACAATAAAGGATGAGACAGAAAGCAAATATTACAAAACGAAGAAATGATCACTTAGTGAACGTGTGTTAGGCACTGAATTCCATACTGTGGGAGAAATGAGATATGGGTAAAATAATCTCAAGTTACTGAAGGAGTCACACTGCTCCATTCATCTCGACAAACCCTGAGGTTTAAAGAAACAACCTCTCAGTCTGAAAGTCCTTAAACTGTAGGTTGCTTAGGAAAAAGGCACACTTTTGTGAACTATTATAAGCCCCAGAGTACTGTCTAGGGCCTCTCTCATAATATAGGCTAATATATATTCATGGAATGAGCAATGCTCAACAGAAATTGGTATGTCCTGAATCGTCTCCCTCAGAGAAGTCTTTACAAATTGAATCCAAGGGTTTGGAAACCCTAAGCCAAAATCCAAAGATCTGGTAAGGTTAACTGAATTCCTGTCATTCACTAAAACTCAGCCTTCAAACATGCCCCATATATATTTGCTGAGCCCATGTTTGAAGGAGCAGGGTCTGGGGATAAAAACTCCTGCAGTGGGTTGTGGAGTGGGGTGCTGAAGTCAGCTGGCATGGGAGCCCATTGTGTGCATTTCATCCTAACCCTGCATTCAGTGACATCACACTGGAAGCTTGAAATTGCCATGATGGGAGTATTTTTTTTTTTAATGAGATTAACAGAGATTGAACCCAGGACCTCATAAATGGGAGGCAAGTGCTCAAATACTTAGCTACACCCACTCCCCCATGATGGGAATACTTATTGGTTGGTGCAATAGTAATTGCAATTTTGCATTTTTGATATTCGCCATTTAATATTGGAATACAATTCTTAAATAATGTGGTTATGTTATACATCATTTTAATGTCCATTTCTTGCTTTATGTTTTTTTGCTGATAATTACTTGCTGCTTATTTTATATTTATTTCAGATATGATGTTAGACAAAAAGCAAATTTGAGCGATTTTCTTATTTGAGTTCAAAATGAGTCGTAAAGCAGCAGAAACAACTGGCAACATTAACAATGCCTTTGGCCAGGAACTGCTAATGAACATATAGTGCAGCGGTGGTTCAAGAAATTTTGCAAAGGAGACCAAAGCCTTAAAGATGAGGAGCATAGTAGTGGCTGGCCATCAGATGTTGACAATGACCAATTAAGAGCAATCATCGAAGCTGATCCTCTTAACAACTACAGAGAAGTTGCTGAAGAACTCAATGTCAACCATTCTATGGTCATTCGGCATTTGAAGCAAACTAAAAAAGTGAAAAGTTCGGTAAGTGGCTGTCTTGTGAGCTGACCAAAAATTTTAAAAATCATTGTTTTGAAGTGTTGTCTTCTCTTATTCTACACAACAACAAACCATTTCTCATTTGGATTGTGACGTGTGATAAAAAGTGGATTTTGTATGACAACCAGTGATGATCATCTCAATGGTTGGACCATAAGAAGCTCCAAAGCCAAACTTGCACCAAAAAAGGTCACGGTCACTGTTTGATGGTCTGCTGCCAGTCTGATCCACTGTAGCTTTCTGAATCCCAGTGAAACCATTATATCTGAGAAGTATGTTCAGCAAATTGATAAGATGCACCAAAAACTGCAATACCTGAGGCCGGCATTGGTCAACAGAAAGGGCCCAATTTTTCTCCATGACAATGTTTGACCACACATTGCACACCAACACTTCCAAAGTTGAATAAATTGGGCTATGTAGTTTTACCTCATCTGCCGTATTCATTGACCTCTCGTCAACTGACTACCACTTTTTCAAGCATTTCAACAACTTTTTGCAGGGAAAACACTTCCACAACCAGCAGGATGCAGTAAATGCTTTCCAAATTTTGCTGAATCCCAAAGCATCGATTTTTATGCTACAGGAATAAATAAACTTATTTCTCTTTGGCAAAAATGTGTTGATTGTAATGCTTCCTATTTTGATTAATAAAAATGTGTTTGAGCCTAGTTATAATGATTTAAAATTCAAGGTCCAAAATCACAAGTCCTTTTGCACCAAGCTAATAAAACACAGAAATCAGTGATATTACAAATTAGACCCTTCCCATAAGTGTTTAGTAATGGCTTGTTCCTATTTCACTCCTCTTCACTCTATGTAAGTTCAGTTCCTCTTTTCTCTGCTTAAAAATATGTTCTGTTCTCAACTGTATAGTGCAATGAGGGTTGTTTTTTTTTTTAATTTTTTGATTCTTTAAATGAATGGATTCTCTTGTCAGGAGGAGGAAATAGACACAAATAATTACAAAGGAGTGAAAATTTCTGAGCAAGTACAGATAAGAGGCACTTAAAGCCAAATTCATGAAGTCAAGGGAAATCTCCTTGAGGAGGTAACAGTTCAAGCAGGAGTAAGCCAGGTAGAATTAGATATAGAATGTAAGAGGGAGAGAATTTCAGATCAGATATAAGAGGGAAGAGGCACCAAGCTACATACAGAGAACATAAAGAAGTAGATATGGGGAAGCAGGGAATAAGGTCAGAGTCAAGCAGGGCCAAATCATGCTGTCTCAATATGCACTGAAAAAAACAGAATAATGACATCATATTTGACCTCTGGATTATAATCCAGTTCAATTTTCTGGTTTTACAGTCACAAACAGATAGAAATGGGCATCCTCCTTTAAGTGCAAGAGACAACTTGTGCATACTTTACTGAGTTTTAGTACAGGGACACAGCATATGGCTTCTAGGACATGAGTTTCAGGAACAGTACACATGCTAAAAGGAACTTGGCAATGGGAGATAATGCCCTGCCTTCAGCTCATCCTCATGATGTCAATTTATGTGCATCCATGGATGAGTGTGAACATAGAAAATCACTATTTTCAATGCCATCTCAGGGCTCAAATTGAATCTTACCCTTTATCATAGGTATACCTAGGGGTAAAGAAAGATTTTCACTGTTCAGGAAAAAAAGAAGAGTTGGTGTTACATAATAGACTCCATTATCAGACACTGGCATCCACAGGAAGTAGATTTTTTCCCAGAGTGGGGGAAATACCCCTTTAATTTCTTACACTGGATAGGCAATGTCTGTAATAGTATTGGAAAAAGGCAGGCAAATATTCCACAGTAATCATATTTAAAGTAAATGTATCAGAGCAAGGATGAAAAGGTTACAGATATTAGCATCTCATGCTCACATCCAGTAAGTTTGTTTTTAAATAATAAACAAGACAACTTTCTAGACCCTGCACTCACTGTCTTTACAACTGCCCTGTCATTTCCCATCGTTCTTGGACAAAGCTCTCCTTCAGCAGGAGACTCGGAAATACTATATAAAGAAGACATCCTTCAGGACAAGAACAGAATGCTACAAAACCTTTACATTACAAAGGGATCATTTCTTTTCCATTCACAGCACAATAACTTGTTAGAAAGGTCCATTTGACAAAAGCAAAATGTATTTGCATGCATTCTTTTTACTTCTTTAATTGTAACCTGCAATCATCTCATTGAGGTGCACTGAAATTCTCAAAAACCTCCTTGAAAAAATCTTAACTAAATTCAAATCTAGAGGCAGGAAAAGTTGGTGAACAAAAACCTTGCAACATTAACAAATTATACTGGGCTTCTGCTACCCCCCAAAATTGGGAAGCACTGGACAATGAATAGGGAAAATTTCTTGAGTGCTCTTAGGTTTGTATGGAAAAAGTCCCTGGGTGACAAGCAGAAAAAAATTCCCCTAGTGAGTTTATGATCCTAGACCCTGGCAAACAATACTAAGCAATGGCACAATATACGCCATAGGGCAATGTATTTGACCTATTTATGGGATGCTAAATCAATTCAGGGGTAAGAGTATCATTTTAGCGAGCAGAATAGAATAGAAAAAAATAGATATGAGGGTATGTGGAGGTATTTGTACTGATTGCCATGTAATATGTATTTCTACCTGTGGGCTGTAGTCAAATAAATTTCAAAAGCCAGTGTTGAGAGCAGTTCTTAACTTTGTTTGTTCCATTGACTCCTTTGCCAGTCAGGTGAAATAAAAACTACTGTAATTTATTTATTACATATATTCATAAGTGAAGGAAATGCTAGTTAGAGGCCAGAGAAAGTAAAGTTAATAAGTTGATTTTTTTCAGTTTGAGCTCACAGACCCCCTGAAATCTTTCTATGGACAAGGGGTCTGAGGACCCCTGGTTAAGAACCCCTGGCTTAGAATGTACTATGACATGGGCGGGTTGGAAATGGTTGACTGGAAGGGAGTTGAGCCTTAAAAATGGAAAAGATATGGAAAGAGAGGGACAAGGAAAACATAGAGCAGGAAGAAGGGCAGTAGTGGAGAAGGACAACAGGCTGTCATGGCAAGGGCTTTTCTGGGAGGCTTCCAGGCTGCCAATTCCTGCTTTGTAGAGAAATGGCAGATGAGGAATGAGGATACATGGACAAGTAACGATCAGATTCTGGAGGACCAGGAATGTCGGGATGAGAAGACTGGGTTATATCCTGTCTATTCATATCACTGTACTGCTCTAAAACCTTCTATGGCTCTCCAGTGCCATAAAGACTTGAAGTCTATTGCAGGACATTTCAGATCCTCCATCATCTACTCTGCTTCTCCAGTTTCAATTATTATTCTACTGCTGACTTCCCATTACTTTCACTAGATGCTTCCCAGCCTGCCCTATAGAGTCACACTTCTGAGTCTTGGCTTACGCTTTCCCTTCCCCTGCCATCTTTGATCTTTGGAAACTCTGTGGTCTGGATCATTTGCCACTCTTGGTACAGTTTTTCTTGAATCTTCCAGCCTAAATCATGAACAAGAAACACGTCTGTGCTTGTAATAACACATTGCTCTGTAGTCATAGGAGTTCCATTTATACCCTCACTGCCTACCACATAAAAGTGCTCAACCACTATTTGTTAATTTATATGGTTTCATTCTCTAGGGAGAGGATCACAAAACCTGACTCTGTGGAGAATAATGGGTCAGTACTATTGCAGTGCAAATGATGGAAAGGGTGGCAGAGCAAACCCGAGAAGCTGGAAAACCAGTCAAGAGACAAGGAAAGAGGAGTCTTTAGATGGACCCATTTCTAAAAGGCAGACAAAGGTGAGTCCCAAATAAAGCCAGGGCTTTCTAAGTAGGGTGGGCATCCATTCAAACCTCTGCATGTTTGTCATTTGCTACTAATATTACTGTCATGCTTCTCTCAACACAGCTGTAGTTGCTCAGTTTCCAATTTTTCTTCTTTGGAACATTTTTGTTGTCCTAGGAAGGGAAGAAGAATGACCACCTCTTTAACCACACCCAATTTTTCTTTCTTTCTTTGAATATTAATAGACAGCCAAACTCCTTGCCATTTACTTCTAACATAGCATCACTAGGAGCAAATCCAGAAAATGAAGCAGCTCTCATAGAATCCTAAGAGCCCATGGCTAAGTGGGCAGGGGCCAAGACAGCCCTTTCCTTCCTGTCCTACTCCTGTGGAATGTTTGCCACGTGTAGAAAATACCTGGAGGATCAGGGATATTTGTCCCTTCCAGGAACCATGGGCTTTGCAAAGGAAGGCTACAAACAAATAACAGGGAAGATTAAATTGATATTCCACTATTTCATCCAATTACAGTTTCTTAAGCACCTTTTCGTTTTAGGTACAGGACCAAGGCCAGAGAAGTTCCAAAGATGAGCGATAAAAGAGCTGCCCAGCATGAAAGAAAGAGCAGCCTGCCCAAGAATGGCGCCGCACACACGGAGAGCTGACACAGCAAGATGACGCAACAAAAAAGAAACAGATTTCCATGCCGCTGACAACAACAGAAGCAGACAAAGAAGAACATGCAGTAAATAGACACAGAGAACAGACAACCGGGGCGGGGGGTGGGGGGGAGAAGGGGAGAGAAATAAATGAAAGTCCCATCTCTTATGAATATTTTTGTCTATTATAAGAGAAAAGACACAGATGCAAAAGAAAAAAAAAGGGTGCAAATAACCAGAAAAAGTGATAAAACCCATGAGAAATAGAGTTC
Source organism: Dasypus novemcinctus (assembly GCF_030445035.2). Lineage (NCBI taxonomy): Eukaryota > Metazoa > Chordata > Mammalia > Cingulata > Dasypodidae > Dasypus > Dasypus novemcinctus. Next base: position 37,343,283 of record NC_080697.1, read on the forward strand.
TGTGGGATCTGGGAGGGAGGACAAGTTCTCAGATAATAATCATGCAAGACATCATGCAGAAGGTCAGTTTTCAAGGTAGGTAGAAGAAGACATGCAGAGCTGGGGAGGAACAGGGAAAAGTGACAACATCACATTTATGAGTTTCAGCGCAAAAGACCAGAGAGGAAAGACAAGGAATGAAAAACGTGGCTGCAACGACACCCGCTCCAGCCACTTGGGCTCCCCAAATAGCATGTGCACATTAGCATCTCTGTGCGTATTTTGTAAACACTTAAAAATTGGGTGACTACATTGAGGGAAGAGAATAACATCCGCATCTCTGCTTAACAGGGTTAGCACTAAATCTAAGGAATCGATTCACAAAGCAATAAAATGGTGATGTTTGCTCATGAGCAGAACCCAAGCAAGAAACCTGTTTGAAGGAGACATGGAATAGGGGTCAGGTTGTAAATCTGATTGAAAACGGGAAGAACAGAGTGGATGTCTTAAATCTTCATGTCCATACTTCATTTCAAAAAATAAATTTTCAATGGAAAGAGACTTTTGGTCATGGAAATAGTCTATACCTTGTTTTGGCTGAGGTTGTAACTGTTCAAAGTGAAGACATAAGGACAGGGCATCTCATCATTTGTAAATGAATATTTACCCTGGGATGGGGCTTCTGCCACTGTTTACAAGATGTTTCAATAGGCATCAGGCAACTAGACTTGACCTCCATTGGTCTCTGGTCTTAAGAGCTCACGCATTTTGTTGATTCTGTGACTCATTTTCCTTTCAATATTGGTTTGCTCACACTTTGTTGTTTACCCCATATTCAAGGCTCATTCTATGAGATATCATTTTTATGACTCCATCTACATTCCTAAATGTCACCATGAACTCCTGATAACATAAATAGAAGGAAATGCCTTTAGGAAGATCCTACACCTGTTAAATTCCACTAGGACTGAGAGTTCCTTGAGATCAAGAAGAGTGTTTCCTTCATCCACGTGTTCCCAGGTATTCCTGAAAACTTGCTGTTGGAAAGGAATGGACTGTCACTGGGCTGAATGTGTTCTCAAGCATATTCCTCAAACCACAGCATGACGTTTTCTACAGGTTTCCATATTTCTCAGATGTCTTGTTCTACTAATAAATGTTATCAGGGCCTGCTTTGAATGCAGGGCTGCCCAGGAGCCCAAGGAACATGTGACTTAACTAATGAATGAAATGTAGCAGAAGGGATACTGTACAACTTTTAAGGTTGGTCTGGAGAGGGTGATAGTTTCCACCTTGCTCTATTCTCTCTTGGTTTCCCTTACCCTGGAATCCAGCTACCATGGAGAGGCCACATATAGGCTTCTGGCTGATGGCTCCAGCTGAGGTCCTGGCTAACTTTTAGGATCAACTATCAAATATGTGAGTGAGTGAGCCTTTAACTGATTTCAGTTCCTGCCTTCAAGTGGGACAGAAATATATGGTCTCTGCTGAGCCTTGTTCACCCATTCATGGACAAAAGAAATGCTAATGGGGTCAGCCAGTAAGTTCAGAAGGTTTGTTATGCAGCCATATAGAATCAAAATGCCTTGGGCAAATCACTTTCTCTCAGCTGGCACTCAGTTTCTCTACAAACAAAATGCCAGAGTTGGGCCATATGATTTCCAAGTTCTCCCCTTGCTCTACTTTCATGGGTTCTGCTGAGGTACATCCAGTAGTTTCCACTCTCTCACATGCAAATATTATGATGATTCTTGTGGCAGTCTGACATTATTGATGAATTCCAAAAGGAAATACTGATTTATGTTTGTAAACTGGTCTGTTCCTCTGGGCATGATACCCTTTGATTACACTAAATTCAGAGATTTCACTTTTACTTGATTAAGATGAGGGCTTTGATTCGGCCATTTCAGTAGGATGTTGAGTCCTTGCCCCTTTGGTGGGCAGACACTCACACAGAAAATGACACTGCGGAGGAAAGCACTTAGGTGTTTTTTTGATGCTGGAGCCCTGGGGAAAGAGCTGAGCCATTAACCCAATAGTTTAGAGCTAACCTTGTGCAAAGAACAGCGAAGCTGAGCCCAGAGAGAAACAAGCCCTGGGGAGAAAGACAAGCCTTTTGCCAGCCTACAGCTGAGATTGGAAGAAGCTGGGACCACAGAGCCTTAAGAGGAAAAAGGAAGATTGAACCCTTGTAGACTTGTAGACATCACCTGCCATCTTGTGTCAACACGTGGCAACAGACTTTGGGCGAGCAAGTACCTCTTAAGGTACCTTGAGTTGGACTCTTTAGGGCCTTGTAACTATAAGCTTCTACCCCAAATAAATACCCTTAATAAAAGCCAACAGAGTTCTGCTACTTTGCATCAGCACTTCTTTCAGTTAGTCTATTACAGCCCTGAAGCAGTACAAATTCAGTCCCACTAGACAGAGTCAAGGAGAAAACCAACACGGGTGAGCAACATGGTCAGCTAAAGGTACCCAAGGGGAACATAGCCTTGCCACAGCGTCTACACTACTGGTGTGGGGATGGGGCTATTGGGATGGAAATGCTCACAGTGAAGCTGTACATGCTAGCTAGGGGAAGATATGTGGTGAAATGTGTCTAAAATCAACTTTATAGCCCACGGGTCAGTAAGCTACAGCCCTTGAGCCAAATCTGGCCCACAATCTATTTTGCTTTTTCTGTACAATTGCTTTGAGATATAATTCGCAGACCATACCATTTACCCATTCAGAGTGTACAACTCAAGGGCTTTTAGTATATTCACAGAGCTGTGCCACCATAACCACAATCAATTACACTACCAGTTTTCATAAACGTTTTATTAGAATGCAGCCACATTTGTTTATGTATTATCCACAGCTGCTTTTCTGCTACAAGGTGGAGTGGATAGTTGCACCAGAGAGTTTATGGCCCACAGAACCCAAAATGATTGCCCTTTGGCCCTTTCCAGACAATGTTTTGAACCTGTGAACCCTTGCGGTGGACGCCCTGATCAGCTTTGTCAGGTTGGGTACTTAGGATTATTGAGAAAGCACAATTACTGGTGGCTCTTTTCCTATTCCTAGCAACTGCATTGATCCTGAGCATCTTTATCTTCAAGAAGGGGATGGCAGTCCCTAACTCAAGGCCTGTTGTAAGGAATACTATAAATGAGCCACTCCCAGTGAGTGTTTACAGATTGGAATCCCTTCTAGCTCAATACCTTCAGTGGCTCCTCATTTCATCTAGAATAAAATTCAAATGTCCTCCATGTTCTACAAAACCCTGTGGGATCTGACTTCTGGCATTATCACAGACCATTTTCCCACTCACTCATTCTACTCGGTCCACTTGGATCTTCATTCCACGGTCCAAACCCATAACCACCCCAAACCTGGGTGGTTATGGAATATCCAATCACTACGCTGTTCCTCATATTTACACAGCCAGCTCCTTGTCATCCAGACCTCAGACAAAGGCAATGCCTGACCACAACACTGAACTCCTTTTTCCCCACACATCACCTCTACAGATGAATTCACATTATTTATGTTCTCACTGGTTTACGCTCTCTCTCCCTAAACAGAACGTCAGTTCCAAAGAGGACTTATCTGTCTCATTCACTTGTATATTCCCAACTCCTAAAACAGTGTCTGGTACACAGTAGGTAATCAATATGTGTTGAAAATAGAAATAAATATTAATGCAAGGGCCTCTGTAAACTCTGAAGGTGGCATGGGCATTACAACATAAGAGATTTTTTCCATTCTTTCCCTGTTATCCCTTCTTGTTACCATCTTTCTTACTTTGGGTTCTCTATAGAAAGTTCTACATTAAGGGCTATATAAAGATTAACTAAACATATTCATTAGGTCATTACCAAAGTTACAAGGAATGTAAGCAATGCAAGTAATTTAACATCTGATGTTAAAAATTCATCATGTGCTCTATGTGATGCACATCTATGCTAATTTTAGCCAGGGCTACCATAAGCATCACCTTAGAACAGTAAACATTCTGGCATATCTACAATTCCTATTTTTGCCTTTCCTGTAGATCTTCAGCCCATGGCCAGGCCTTCTGAAAACCCACAGACACATACACACACGCACCCACACACACATACTTCCTGAGATCAAAGTCCTAGGCGAGTTACCTCTTACCTGTGTCCGATGCCAGATCACAGATGCCCTGGAGTGGCCCAGTTTGTTCCGGCAGGGTCCTTTATCATAATGTATCAACAGGAAATCATCCTGGAATGCAGAGGAATAGCAACTGTGAATGTGTGATTTCTGCTCAGGTTAGTGATGAGCCCTGAGTGAGCCCTTTCTTTCTTTCATTCTTTCTTTCCTCAAAATAGAGTTATGAGAGTATAATGACAAGGAAGGAAGGACATTCACCCACAAACATCTCAATGCTGTAACTACAGCGCCGAGGTCACAGTTCCTTTCCAGAAGCTCGATTCGCCTGTGAGCAGCCCAGAGGGCAGGTATGAACTTGGCCACTAGAGGGAGTCTTGGACCAGATTTCAATCTTGAGACGAAAGAAGTGCCTCACTCCGCACTTAACTCCTGATTTTGCAGGAAAGAATGTGTTGATACAATCTTCTGGATAAGTAGAGCAGAGGCTCTCACCGCTCACAATGCTCTTGCGAGCTACAGGATGTGTTTTAGTCAACTCGCGCTGTTTTGCCTCGACTCTGCAACTGCTTGGGATTTGATGATTTTTGTTTATCTCTGGTCCATCCTCCTCCACTAAAGCCAGGCTTCTCCCTGGAAAGTGCTTCCTCTCACTCAGACTATTCTTTTTCTCTTTCATGACTCAAGAACTAGCTCAAGCACCACTTTCTAGCCCTAATTTCTCCAACTGCCTAGAAGTCATTAGCAGCTGCCTTCAAGGCTCTCACGGAAACAGTCTGTTTATCTGTCACTCCTGGAGCTCTCCCGCTGGGACTTGATTTCCGATCACTTGCACATGGCTAGTCTTCGCCAGACTGTCAAATTCCTCAAGTTGGGACCCTCACATGTACATCAATCTCTTCACCTGTATTTCCCAGTCCAGCACTTTGCACCCACAGTCTCAATAAATACCTACACTAAGCATGCATCAAATGGGCTTTTCTTGACAAAACTTTCTGCTCTTCCGCGAATAGGAAGTACCATTTTTTTTCCTCTTCAGTTGTCGATAAAAGGAAGTTAAATAGTAAAAAGGAAGGCCCCATGTTTATCCATTTAACTCTAGTTGTAAACATACAGCCGCCTTTGAGAAACCAGTGAATAAACACACAGCCCAAGGTATCTGAGAGAACAGGAAGTCACTGATTGGAAAAACAGGGATAGCTGGACAGGTGTTGCAGCCTTCTGGCCCTTAAAGTCAAGATACACACTAGGTGGCTGTAGCCAGCTATCCTTCCTCTTATCTTGAGAATGGGCACAGGTGGATCCCAAAGTACCTGCCAACCTTTGAGTCTGCTGATTTTATAGACCAAATTTCCTGGTGTCTGAATGCCTAGTGGTATATCAGTAAATCTTGGCATCTTCAAGGCTTAGTAATGAGAAGCCTTCCCTGGGGGATGGAAGTCTCAGCCCTTCACTCTGCCTCACTTCCTTTACCTAGACTCCTTATCTGCAAAGGGAAGGGAAGGAGTAGATGAAACCAGAGGCTTTTCTAACATTACCACTTGTTTTCTATGAAGCTATTTCTATTTCTATACACCATAAATTCCTGCTTCCTTCTTTACACTGATATTAATTTAATTTTTCATTTTCTTTTTAAGGAGCTACTGGGGGTTAAACCCAGGACCTCGTACATGGGAAGCAGGTGCCCAACCACTGAGCTCTATCTGCTCCCCTTAATTTTTCTTTTATGCATTCTTTTCCCTGAATGTCCATCACAATGTCTTGCACAGTAGGCTTTTGGATAGTTTATGATATGTTAGCTGAAACACAAGTCAAATCATGCCATACACCCAGTTTACATGTCTTGAATGATCTCCACTATGAGAGGGTGACAAATCTGGCTAGATGATAGCATCACCTGGAGAGCTAAAAATGCATAATTCCTGGATTTTATCCCATGGATACTGACTCAGTAGGGGCTAGGCCATAGTTAACTTCCTACAGGATTCTGAGCCAAGATATTCTTGGACCAGTGCTTGAGGAGCACTGGTCCCTGTAGTACAATCCAAACTCCTTAGCTGGACACACAAACACTTTCATCATTGGTCCCAACTTATCTCTCCAGCACTTCTGGCCATGCTTAAGCAACATAAAACTTGTCATTTTTTATAATGTTCAGTTTTTTGCTGTTGTCTGTCTCGGGACATTCTGTTCTCCTTGCCTAGTGAACTCATAATCAGCCTCAATACTCAACGTGCGCCATCCACCAACTCCCCCAGCGCTGGTCTTTTCCTACCTCCACTGAGCTGCCAATGGACTTTGCACCCACCATAACTACAGCACTCTTCACAACTTATTGCTATTGTGTATTACTGGGTTCTTGCCAGGGAGAGTTCACAAGCTGCTCAAAAGACTTTGTCTCACTCCTCTCTGAGCTTCTGCATCTGGCCCACCACAAACTGGAGGTAGTCAGTGAATGCTATTTGAACAAAATAAAAGCTTACTTAAGACACCCTTCCTATAGCCTGCAAAAGCAATCTGATATGGTTTTATAATATACACATGATTTAATTGTGATTTTAAGCTTATTGATGAAACTCTTGGGCATAACAATCCCAGGATATGCCAGGAGTCCAGATGTTTTTGTAACAGGAAACCTTTCCTTACTATTGTTCAGAGAAGCATCATTAATTTCTCCAGTGGAACAGAAACACTAGAGCATGCTACTGAAAGCTACCGTCGGGGTGAGGTGTTCAAAGGTAAAAAATGCATTCCTAAGAGAAATTTAAGCACTGTAAGATTTTAAATTCTCTATCAAACTCTGGTTTAAAGCAGTATGGTCTAGTAACATGCTACGGTATTTAGGGTTTGAAAGATTGGAGATTGGATGCTAGCTCTATTCCTCTCTAGGTCGGTGCTTTTAGAAAAGAGCCTTATCTTCCTCTTTAAAAAGGAAATAATTCTAATGTTCACAGATATTTTATGTATGAAATGAAACAGGTATCTGGAGCAAAACATACAAGACTAGCACGTAATAATTACTTTGATAAATATTAACTATCCATCCCCCCACCAAAAAAAAAAGAAAGGAATTGCATGTGGCTCTGTCTACCATAAGCAGCAAATGTTGAGGCAGCACATACGGTTGAGAAGCAGGCGAGAGAGTTATGGTCTACATCAGTGAGGGGCTCAAGGAGCAGATGGGCTGGAGCTGGGCCCTGGGGAGAAGAAGGCCTGGCAAGGTAGAGCAGAGAGCGGAAGAAACGACCATGATCAGAAGGAAACAGTCTAAAATAATGTATAATTCCTTGATGCCTACATGTGTAGGAAATTATGCCTGGGGTGGAAAAATTCCTGAAAGGAGAGAAAAGCTAGATGAAAACCCCTTTTTTCCTCTTCAGAGTACAGCTGGCTACAAGCCTTATATTTCTGCGCTTGCCTTACATCATTGTGATTGTCCTTGATAAACCTTCCCGATAATAGGCTCCCTTTCCTCTGGAATCTGTTTTCTATGGCAACAAAGTCATTTTCAGCTGCTCTTCAACTACAAAGGAAAACAGGAAACTCTTGGCCATGAACATGCTGACTTGTGATGAGGCGAAACTGTAGTGCTGGTTTGGCTATCATTAGTTCAGGCAGAAGCCAGCTCAGGCAGCCTTTGCATTTTTGCCCAGGCTTGAACCATACTTCAGGGCTTGAGTCAGAAATACCTGGTATTTGTTCAGACACTGAAGCTGGGAGTAAACAGCCTTGTGTTCAAAAGGAGAAAGGCAGTGGAACTTCCCTCCCATTCCCTGAAACCGGGTCAAGGCAGTTAAGAGGAGGGAGCAGTAGAAATCAAACTTTTTGTCAGTCCATTTTGGATATATCCCTTAGAAAAGTCTTCAGAGAGATCTGACGGCTCATTTCCCTTTGAGAAAAGTTACAAGTGGTAAATTGCACACCTGATTAAATATACTGTTTTATAGTTCAAAGCAGTTTTCAAGAAATGCAATAGAGCATAAAACTCAACAAAATATAATAAGGCTTTGAAGGCCCTCAAGATCTTGTAATGCTTTAGATACATCTTTCCAAACACCCCCCCTCTCACCACACAAGGTCAGGGAATAATGTAGTTGCTTGGACTTAAACTAAAAAACCTAAGGCTGCCAAACTGCCTTACTAAACTTACTTAGAAAGTGACAATGAAGACTCCAGAGCGGAAAAAGAGTAATATTTTCCCCCAAATTTGTTCAGCTAAAACAGGTTCTACTATAAATTTAGTTAGTGAATTAAGGCAATAAATCTTATTTGCAAAGGAACACCCTAAAGGAAGTAGTTTATTCCATTTTTTTAAAGATGGCCTTCCAACTACAGATATGTTATCTTATACAAAATTCCACCTCAAATATAATACTCATTTTTTCCTTGGCAATCTCTAAGCCTGTCCTTCTCAGGCAAACCTTTTATACAAGGAGCAAGTAGACTGTCAAGGTTATACCATTGTTAAGAGTACTGTCTCTGTCACTTTCATAGCCTGAGTTGACCTTTCTCGTCTTTATGTGCTGAGCAGAGTAACTCTGTCACAGCCCCCTCCTCACTGACACTTATTGAGACCATGCCTTGATATTAGAATGAGAGTCAAGGTAAAAAGGAGCAGTCTTTTGACAGATCCAATTTGAACAATGTAAAACATAAATTTGTTCTGACCCCACTTTATTTTAATTATAGCTTGATGGCATAATGCTATTATTGAATGAGCTGAATACATTTATCCCTGCCATACAGAACAGACATAAATATATCCCTTTTCTGACATATGACTTGATTCATTTTCATTATCACTAATTGCAATGGTCTTAATAGATGATTAGCACCGCTATTTAATTACAGTTTTGTTTTTTAAGTATGTAAAATGAACTCTTCTAAAAGTAAAGTTATAAAGTCATCATTTTGGCAAGAGGAAGTCCCCCCTCAATATGAGTGAGGAAGGAGAACAGAATTTTGAAAAGAAGTATCATTTGCACTACACCCAAAAGCTCCAGGAAAAGTTGGGTGAGCAGGAGGGGACGGTACGCTTGGCAGGCACTGAGGATGGACAGATACACACATGCTGGTGTGTTTCGGAAACACTCGGCAGAAAAGCCTGGCATAGGGAGCACGTGGGAGACTTCTGGCATATGAGACTAGAAATTTCCATTGTGCCAGATAGGAAGGGATTTGTAGGGTTTTCTGTTTTACTTTTTTTTTTCACCCTGTGATGATATGAATGTCACAGAAAGATGGAAACTGCCACAGAGCCAACACGTTTCATTGTTTCCTGCCTCTATTTATCCCTGCTAGTCTAACAGCTCCCATTAGGCAAAACTTATTAATCTAGCCATCTCTTTAAAACACAGTCCAAATCCCAAATCTGGTTGGATTTCTTCCCCAGAATCCCTTATTTACTGTCTTCTGATAACATTGCTCCCAGTGAGTCAATATTTTAATAAACACTGAAAAAAGGTCTAACATTATTAATTCTCTGTTTCATGGGAATCATCCGTAAGGTCTTTAGGAAATGGCTGGCCTATTTATCTCATTCGAAATCAGAACTCCAAAAGTTAGAGACACAGAAGCAAAGCCCAAGGCCATACTCACATCAAGAGATTCAAGGCAGTACCAACAGAAGGCGTGTTTGCAGTTCTTACACATCATCTGGGCACAGCCTTCATCGCGTTCAATGTACACTTTGCACTTGGGACAGCGTTTGATTGGCGCATCGTCCTCTTCCATTTTGAAAGCAGAACTATGGGAGAAATTCCATTAGGGTTTCAGCTCATTGGGATCCCAGGAAAGATCTGTCAGCATCCGCCATGTTGGAAGCATTAAATTAACTCAGAGGGACTTAGGTCATTTTTAAATTATTTTTTTACATAAAACAAATCATAACCAAACTACCTTAAAATCCAGAAAGCACTACCTAACAAACTGTGGACCAGTCAGTTTGGATTACAGGGGAAAAAAGGAGAAATATAAGCATTTATCTAAATTTAGATATATATAGACAGTCAAAAGAAAATATGGCAAAAGGCTCATGATGAAAGTAGCTGAGTAATATAGATTTATGGTCAAACTGTATGTTCTTATTGATATATTCATACACTTTCCAAAGGGTTGAAAATAAATTTGTATGTACTTTGTTATTCTCAGGAAAAAATGAATGTTACAAACACATACACACATAAACACACACCTATGGTTTAGTTAGATATACCTGACTTGCCTTTACAAAGTTGTTTTCATGAAAAATCTTGTTAGATTTCCAGTAGTTAGCATGAGGAGTTTTAGGTGCTGGTTCTTCCACAGACAAGCTGTGTACCAACCTCTCTAAGCCTCAGTTTTCTTATCATTGTGAGCATAAGCCAGGAATATGTTTGAAAAGAACACAGTGCAGTATCAGGCATGTGTAAAGTGCCTGACAAATGGCACTGACAATTCTATTCTGTTAGTAAAAAACAAGATGGATATTTATGTATGTATAACTATGGAAAGCTGTCAATCTCATGCTATTGATTTTTAAAAGAAGATTAAAAATATGCAATGCAAACACCTGGAAGATTTAACAGTAAACTGTTAAAAGAAGTTATCATTGCTATATGGGTTTTTTTTAGTGATGAACCATATTTGCTATATTAGTTGAACTCATTGCATCAAACAAACATCACCAGGAGAAAAATGATTTCCCTTTGGAAAGAAAAGCCTTTCAGAACTTAACATATTTATGAGTATATATTCACTTTGTTGTGCAAATTCTGGCATGTTGAGTGCAAGAAGACATGAGGACCTTCCACAAGCACCGCGGTAAATGTAAGTATTTAAATTTAGTTTTGCGTTAGTATGAATTATCTCATTATTTGTACTGAATTTCTCATCTGCCTACATCCATAAGGTTTTCATAAGTGCACATCTCCTTCCTGTGAGGTATACCCTCAAATATACTCTGGCTGGATGTGAATCTGTTTTGTCCACCAGTAGAAGGTGACAGATTAAGAAATACTGAGAAGGCAGGAGTACAGCCTAGAAGTTAGGGACGCGGATTCTGGACACAGAGGGACTCATCCCGGCTGTGCTAATCGTGAATTATCCATCTTAGTCTACATGTCTGCAAAAGTAAGGATAAGAGAATCAAGCTCAGAGGGTTGGTAACAGGATTAAAAGAGTTTACAGGTGCTAACCACACAAACACAGAACAGACACTGAAAGCGTGAGCATGCAGTAAACGAGCGCTGTAATTAATACCATTCCTGGAAGGTAAATCAAACCATCCATGGCTCAAATTTTTCCTAATTTAGAAACACTGGACAGACCAGCCTGGCCTCACAGAATGTGATTCCGAATGGACTAGAGTTGTAAAGAGGAGTCAATGAGACAACACTTTCTGTAAATGCCTCAAACAGAAATTGGCATAGAGATGGCACTGGAAAAAAATGTTAGCTGGAGTGTCCATCTGGGAATGAATTTGATTTTTGCAGTCAGAAGTCCTGAGGCACTAAATTGGGTGACTCAGCTGGGTTATCAGGTTAGATAAGACTGCTCTGGTTTGAAAGCCAGGTGTGACCTTCAGGAAATGGGCATTTTCTCATGTGACTCACAAGCTAAATTTGAAGAAAATGCCACGAATGAGGCAACATTAGTGGAGTGGGTAGAGCATCTCTCAGGGAAACATCAAAAGGGAAAACTATATAAAATATGCAAGTTCTGGAGCATTTTGTCATGCACAGAAATTTACACAGTTCAGACAACGATTTTCAAACATTTTTTTGTATCAGTAGTATTTCAAATTATTAATAATATTTATTACCACAAATTCAACTACATAAAAGCAAGATAGGAAGCTCTGACAGTCTGAATCACAACCTGAATGCGCTAATGTGTTTAAGGGTCAGATACCTAATAATGCTCATGGGTGAAGCTGGTGGGCCAGTTGGTGGATAGAAGCATGGGTAAAGGGATGATTTCACCTTAGCAAGCAACAACAGCAACTATATGAAAAATAACTGAATGTACTCAAGGTTATAAATGACAACTGACATATGGCCTCAGTACCAGGGAGACAAAAGGGAGAGGTGAGGACTGTGGCAAAAGAGAAACAGCACATACCCCGCCTAAAGAAGTAGCTGCTGCTCAGCTCCAGCTGACTAGTATGGTGAGGTATTCAGATATTTCAAAGAAGCCAGGGATGCAGATTTTTATGTGAAATCTTCTATTTTTAAATTTCAACAAAATCATGTTTCTGACTTTTAATTTAAACCACTTTTGTAGAATGATGGAATGAGACTAGAATATCACAGATGAAGAAATACCAAGTCACCAGGTTCCACGCACTCACCATCTTCCATCTTAATAAGGTTTTATGCTAAAGAAAACATCAGGGCTGGCTCCCCTCCGACATTCCAAGGAGGAGGACAGCAGTACTTTCTTAATCCTTGTCTTCTTGTGTAACACAATATAGGAAATTCATTCACTCATTTAAAAGGGGAATTTCTATTTTATACAAATAATTTGATGGCTCCACAAGGGCAAATACCTCTAATCTGCTCTCTATTTAACTTCTTCTGCATGATGAAAATCAAGCTCTCCTAATTATTTTGAATCTGATCATATGAAAAGTGTATTTCTTCTTGGAAAGGTCTGAACTGTCTGAAACCCTAAGTATAAGTTAGTTAATTTGTGCATGCATTTGTGAGCCTGCTAAATGCCAACATCTAGGATAACAAAGATCAAACGTACAAACACAGGTTATGACGTCAGGCGCTTAGCCAAATGGAAGAATTAGCCATGTAAACAGACGGATTAAAACACAATATGGGGAACGGATGTAGCTCAAGTGGTTGAGCACCTGCTTCCCAAGTATGAGATCCCAGGTTTGCTCCCAGTAACCCTTGGAAAAAAACCAACTGTCACTGGGGAGCGGATGTAGTTCAATGGTTGAGCACCTGCTTCCCATGTGCAAGGTCCTTGAGGTCCTGGGTTCATTCCCCGGTACCTCCTAAAAACAAATAAACAGACAAACAAAACAAATGAAAAAACTCTTATTGGGGATGTGGCTCAGTAGTTAAGCACCTGCTTCCTATGTACAAGGTCCTGGGTTCAATCCCTGGTACCTCCTAAAAAAACAAAGAAACAAAGAACTAAAACCAAAATGGGCTAGTACTGTATTCCATAGAGACAATCTGCAGTAGGGCACAGAGGGTAGAGTCACTAGCCCCGCCCTGGGGAACTGGGAAAGCATCATCAAGAGGGGACATGAGGCGTGTCTTGAAGGATGGCAAGGACATTCCAGGAAAAGGAGGGCAGTGAAAGGGCCTTCCAGGCACACAAGCCACAGAGAAGGGAGCAGGTGTGTGCCAGGGGTGGGGAGAGTGTCCCTAGAGCTGGCGAGCAAGGTGAGTCCTGAGGAACAGGGTGGGAAGACAGAAGCTGGAGAGGACGAAGGGAGAAGCTGGGTGATAAGGCCTTGGGCCACCCAAGGTGGTGGGAAATGGGCAGTTATGGGAGTTCCTTTATTAAGGCCACGGATCCATGGATTCCATCGGGATAGCAGCAGTTCAATCTCATTGAGCCACATGAAACTGCAGACTCTGTAGATAATATCAAAATGAGTTGGATATTATCAATTTGTTCTGGTTCAACCTAATAATTTCAAGGAACACTTAATAATGCTGGAGGTTGAACCTGGGCATAAAGCCTGGCAATCTGGCCATGGGGACAGAGGACAGAAACCAAGCAGTGTCCATTCATCTCCTTCCCAACAACTCACCATTTTAGGAAGATGAGACAGCTCTAGCATGTGGAAACCCGATTTTGGTTATTTATAAACACTGCCTACTTACTGTGGTTTTTGTTCCTGAACTCCCAATTCTGGATCCCCTGCAACCTAATGGAGTTTTGGAAAACTTTAGGAATCACAGAACATAAAAGTAATGAAGTGGTCATACATTTATCTCTTTAAGAGAGCGGCATACAGCTTGTTTTGTATACACCTTTCTGATCCCAGGACTTTGCACAGTGCCTGGCATGCCACCAGTTCTCACATAAATACAGAGTGGCTTGAAGAGGACGACGAGTGTACGGTAGGTGAGATTGATCTACCTGCAGCCATGTCCTCCCTGGTGGCACTTTCAGAGAGGAAGCATGCTTCCTTCTCCCAGCCCTAAATCCCTCAACCCAAGCCTTGTGTGGCTGCTTGTGCTTGGAGGGTACCTGGTTTCCCCTGGAAGGAAGGTGATTGGCATGGTTTCTTGGCAGCCTTGGCCGGGGTGCCAGCTGGCTTTGCAGGCAGAGCAGAATTCCATCTCACAAGCTTTGCACTGCACCAGCTGAGGGGTCTGCAGGCCCATTTCCTGGAGCTGGCACACGGCCTGGCAGGTGGACGCAGGGCACCAAGTCCGGCAGGGATCGAGGAGCACCTCTAGCATGGGGAAAAAGAAGAGACGATTCAAATGCTGAAGACGGAAGGACGGCGCTGCGTTTCAGGACTGAGGAATCACAATGACCCACTGCTTCATATTTTTACTGGCTAAGATAATGTCCAGACAATAGAGTGAGATGTACTTGGCCCTTAATGACTTGGAGCCTACCTTGCTCTGTGGTTGTCCCTCCAGTCCCTCCCAATTTCTTCCAGATCACTCGTGTGGGAGAATGACAGACCTTTAAATACCTTTACGGATGCTGCTGCCTTCACCCGAAATACTCCTGGCACCCTGGAGAGCCCTACTTGTTCCTGACAGCTTAGCTGAGATGCTTCCTTCCAGAAACTTTTGCCTGGCCATCTGGGCTGTTCTGCCCCCAGACACCACCGTCCTTACAGCCCTGTATTTTAAGAGGCTGTTTCCTCGTCTGCCTTCCCTTGGAGACATCTTTCTCAAGTCGGACGTGTGTTTTTAATCTTGTGTCATTATACCTGACTGAGTGTGTGGCATAATAGTAGGCACTCAGAAAATATGGCGTGTTACCGGGTGGAGAGAAAAGAGGAAAGGAAGATGGCTGAAGCATTCTTCTAATCAAAGGTTCCATCTGTCTAATATTTTCTGACCTCCCACATTGAAATCTAAGCCACCGGTTTACTACAGCATGGATTTATCACTTCAACAGCCAAGGTTTTCCTCCAACATGGAACACACATTACTAATAAATCCAATTTAATGAAATTAGGGAGATTAATTTTTTAAATGGGATACCTTGACAGTCTCATGTCTTCATTTCCAATTCTTTATAAATAATCACTCCTGAGATGTCCTTACTTGTGAGCCTGGTTATTAATTTTATTTACCCTCATGTCCAGGGTAACACCAGATTCCTCATGAAGAGGGAGTGGGTGGGAGAAGCCAACAGGAAACCACACAGAATGTTAAGTCTCTGCCACAAAGCTAACTGAGGCCAAAGGATTATGGGACAATTTTCAAAGTAGGCCACTGATTTCTAAGCTTTTCAGCAGGGTGATTCTTGGGAAGTCACTGAAGACAACTGAATTTTGCTAGGGAAACTTGGAATGCAATGAAAAGGCCTTTGCAAACGTCTCAACCGGGTGACTGGCAGCCAGGGCAGGTTCAGCTCCCCTGTGTTGAAAGCATTATTAATATTTACTGGGAATCTCCAAGATTCTGGGGCCTTCAGCGGGCCCAGGCTTCACCCAAACGCACTGCCACGGCGACCAGCAATGTAGTGACTTCATCACCAAGTGAGGACGCTCTGATTACATGCGTGTATACAAATATACAAGCATGCATGTCCTTTGTGTGTTTTTCCATATTCTCCAACTAAATGGGAAGTCAGTTCAGCCACCTGGGCACCAGCTCACATCAGGTATAACCTTAATAATGGCTTAATCATCTAATACAAGCACCAGCAAACTTTTTCGGTTAAGGGCCAGAAAGTGATTGCTTTGTCCTGTTCTCAGTTACTACTCAAGTCTGCTGTTGTAACACAAAAGCAGTCACAGAAAATATATAAAGGAATCCAAGTGGCTATGTGCTGATAAAACTTTTATATGAATGCAAGCCTCGGCTAGACTTAACCCACAGGCCATAGTTTGCCTCCTTCTGATCTAATCTAAACTCCCCCTATCCCGCCCCGTGCTTTGTAAACCAAAAGATGAATTAATCAATGGTTCAAAACCATCAGATTGGTAGGTCTGGCAGAAGATTTAGAGGGACTTGGTAAAGTCATGTCTCTCTGGAAGGGTGTCCAGGAAAACATTCTTTTCCTGATCTTCATTTTAATAATGAGAAAGTATTTGATGATATTCTTGAAAATAAGTCAATGAATACAAGTAACTCTGGTCCTTTCGGTTGATATTTATGGTATTTGCTCTTCTAAGAATGTTCCCGGTTGTCAGAGCCAAGGAGGGGGGTTTGTGTGACAAATGCAGCTGCGGCCTCTGGGGACACTTGCCCGGCCTGAGCTGGGAGAGGCTCCACACGGCACCTATCACAGAACCCTGGAGGACGCAGGGTCCCCACGGGCTAAATGGCACAGAACACAGGAAGGCAAATGCTCAGACGGTTCCTCCCGTTCTTTCCAGTCTGGGACTGTGTTTACTGCTGGCCCACCTGAGAGCCGAAATGGACAGCACCACATAGCTCTGGGACGGCTGGCCCCATTTAGAGCCTTCCCACTTCAAATTGCTCCTCCTGCACCTTCTTTGGAGCTGGGGAGCCCTTTGCAGTCTGGAAAAGAAGCAGAGCTGCTAAAGCTGTGCCCTTGTCTCTCCAAGCGTTTGACCAACATGTGCTCTCTCCACTCATCTTCCGTGCACAACAAACTGGAAGATGTTCTAGGCTACCTCGAGAAGAAAGCCTCGATCAGATGATGGAGTGGATGGCAGAGGAGACCCAGGTAATGTTTCCATGGCAACTGCTTACATTTTCTTCTGTGTAATATAGCTGTGACATGGCACCGCCTGGCCCCTTGGGGACAGATTCCCTACAGGAGAGGTAAAGGGCAAGTGTTCTGTCCACTATGGCTAGGATGAGAACCCGCCCTGTGCTGCCCCAGCATATGAAACCACATGAACACAGCTGGGCTACGGGCCTTCGACTTCTATCAATATTCTGAGTCACCATTCCCCTGCTGAATTCTGCTAGCTGTGAGTACAGGACAGGAGTAAATACATAAGAAAATCCACACCAGGCAATGCCGGAAAGTTTTTCTTCTGAGAATACATACAAACATACACAATCTATCCATGTTTAATATCCTATATAATGTACATTAAATATGTCATACCTAAAATAAATTATCTAAGAAATAGTTTATTTTCCAAAAAGGAAAACTCTATTTTCTGCAAACTAGAAGGATATGATCATTGCTCCGAGCTCCCTAATTTATGTTAATAATAGACTAATGAAGCAGGTCCCCATTGTTCTACTTATGAGAAATTTAAAGACTTTTTTTTAAAAAGGTGTTTTTGCTTTTTAACAATAGTTTTTGTTTTTCTTTTAGTTTCAGAAGCATACTGTCAAGGAAAATCATGCAGTATACTTTCACGTATTAGCTTTTATTACACTGTTGGGTTGGTGTAGGTACTGCAGGACTGAGGTAATGGGTTTGATCCTGTCGTGAGAAAAGTATAATTTTCAGGAATCCTTAGCTTTGGTTAAGGCCTTATCACTGGTACATAACATGGGCATCTTATTTCATCATCTCTTTGAATTTTACTTTCCTTAAAAAAAAAAACAATAATAAAACAAGAAGCCTTGACCATTCAGCATTTATTTGAGCAGGCACTCTTCTGGCCAGTGGGATAAATAACTGAGTGAGCCACAATTCCTGTCTCTTAGACGGCATGCTAGGCAGGAGTGGCCAACGCGTAAGCAAATGCTTGCAGCATCCCATAGCTAGTGCTCCAGTAGACAGCAGAGTGGGCTCAAGCGTATAGTAGAGTGGGACAGGACAGCCACCTCCACCTCTCTCGAAAGCCTGACCCCACAATGGGCTTTGGAGTTAGCATGGTGGGGGGAGTAGGTGCTCAGAAAGAGAACAAAATACTCTCCCATAACCCCCTCCCATGACTTCCTAATTACCAAAAGCCCCAGCTAGAAGAGAGGAGAAGTTTATATTAAAATCGAAGATGTTTTATGGGATACTCTAAGTGGTGTCAGAAGGGGCATTCTAACACTAAATGGACAGCGTGCTTGTGACTTAAATTGGTCACAGGATATTTTGTTAATCAGAAAATCATGTAACTGAGTTTTCTCCTGGGGCACCCTCAACTTACTACATTTGAAAGGGATAGAATAAATCAACATTTGCCTTCTGATCACATCTCAAAATTTGTTGATGTATTGGCCATAATATATTATATTTTAACTCTAACATTTCTAACATTTTGACACTTCATTCGGACAGATCTTTAGTCTTATTAAGTATGAATCCAATTTTTCAGGACTTTAGCCAAATGTTTTAAAGTGATAGATTTGAAAGATTTTAACCTGTCAAGTTGGCCTCAGTTTCATGCAAAAGAAAAAAAAAATCATCTTTGACTATGCCAAAGTACTGAAAAAGTAACAAGAAGTTAGGTAGAAAAATTTACTTAGCTGCATTTTTTAATTAAATTAAATGACATAGAAAGTTCCTTTTCTTGTAACCCAAACAACTGTCGGTTTATGCCAAAATTCTCTCTGGAAAAAATTTTTCAGAGAGACTGAAAGTCTCAGAAATCCAAATAAATCAATTTTAGAGCTCTACATACTTAACTTTTATACCACATGGCATTACATTTAAGGTATAAACTATTCCAAATCAAAATGACATATGCCATTTAAATAAACAAGCTCTTGAAAACAAATTTCAGTGCCATCGAAAATCCTATTTGCTATTTTTTAAGTTGGCCATACTTTATCTTCTTTTTTTTTTTCAAGTAAGCCTTGAGAGGAAACATAGCTATCTTTAGCATTTCTTTTTTTAAAAAGATCTCTGCATTCAACTAAACCAGGAGCCTCTTGATATTTTCCTGTAGTCTATTCTGCATTCCATTTCCATCTTGACAGTGTTTTTCATTTAAACATGTAATCCAGGGTTGTATCTTAATAGTGAATGCATGACAAAGTAAAAAACTTGTGCGTTTAGATTTAAGGAAAAAGCATCTAGATTTAAGGAAGGGGAAGAGAAGATTTCAGCTATTACAAACTACAGTGAAAGTTTTAGAATTCGGATACAGTGGCTTCACAGTAAAGCTTTGCACAATAAAGCATAACGGGTATCACGTGCACACTTCTATTTTTTTGCTATGTTTCACATGAGCCCAAGGCTCAGAATATATTTGAAAAGGAAGCCAAATGGAGTCAATCCAATTCTTTGAACTATCATTTAAGAGCCTGGCGTATTTCAGGGAGGAAGCAAAGATACAGGCCTCTCCTGGAAAATTCAAAATGTTTTAATGCATTGCGATGCAATCTCGAAAACAATGTTAAAGCAGCTCTGCCCACAACTGCTGGAAGACTTGTTCTCCTGGAGTTGCGTCAGGCCTGGCCCCAGCAACTACGCAGAGCAGGGCACTGTGGGAACAGTGAGGACTCAGGTCAGAGGGTCCAGTACAGAACCCTGCATACACACATACACACATACACACACCTACTGAACGTTTAGAAATCAGGCCTGGTCTGCCACCCTCTCTAGGTATCCGTTTAATCAGTTAGACAAGTTAACCATGCAGAGCTGTAAAGATTTATTGAGATAAGCAATTTGATGATTCATTAAGCAACTACTAGTTAGCCTGCACCAGTGCTGAGGCACCAATACAAATTGAAAGTGCTACGCATTTGATGTTTGCGAGGAGGATGGTGGCAATGAATATAACTACCACTCTGCCTAGCCCAGGAGTTCCTTCCACATCTTATCTTTTAAACCCAGGAGTTTAGACTTCAAATCATTAGTTCTTAACCTGGCTGGAGAATAATGCTCCATTAGGATCATATCTCTTGAAACCAACTCCCTGCCTCTTCCTACTCCCGCTGCCCTAAGCCCAAACCTCTGTAAATAAATAGCATTTTATAAATTCTTCCTGCTACCACACAGATCAGCAGCCAGGCCTGCAGATGTTGAGCTGCTCAGAGCATACATAATGCCAGCTGAATTTCAGAAGTTCAGTTTATATTCAGCCTTTTCACTCTTATTGGAACCAAATGATGTACAAACCACATCTATCAAAAGAGCTCTCCCCAAAATATCCAGATACTGTGATAAGAATTTTAACAGGCTAATATACTCGGGCACCTACCTCTTTCAAACTGTAGCTTTTTATATCTTTGCATAATTTCAGCTGCAACCATGCACTCAATCTAAGGGAAAAAAATACAAATTGTATTTAACAAGATGAGGGCTAGCATATAATGCACTGCAAATCTAAACAGAATTCAAAACATGCTGATGAACTAAGGAGGGCATATTTGAACACATTAAAAACAAACAAACAAAAACCAGCTATGTGTAAGGGCACATGCCTCATTCTCCTGTAGACGGCCCTGTTTAGGGCAGGCAGCATCAGGGCAGCTAATTGCAGTTTCTAGTCCTTCTCTGATCAAGAGCTCAACATACTGTTTCAGGCACTGAAAGAAAAATAGAGAAGTATCTGTAAACATCTTTACTTCCTCAAGGCCAAAGAGGCAGCGATGCATTTTAAAAAGTGATCAATCAAGCAAGATTGTTCCATTACAATTTTCTGTTTTCACTCTGCAGCCTATGACAACTACCAACTTAGGTTTTATTCATTCAACACGTGTTTATTGGGTACCTAGTCTGTGCCAAGCACTGTATACTTGCTAACAAAGCTAAGGCTGTGAGTTAAATCTTGGTGCAAAATCTCAGCCAATACAAAATCCAATAACCCTAACATAACAACAGGAAGAAAGGCAGTGAGGAAGGTTGGGAAATGCTATTTCTTAAACACATAGGAGACGTCATTTCATCTTTCAGATATGAAAACTAAGACACCAAAGCAGGAACGTGCTAGCTTACTCAGACAGAAAGGGCAGATACTGGATTCAAACCTAGGTTTGCTTGATGCTAAAATTTTCATGCTTTTCCCAGTGATAAAACTATGTATACTGCCCATTCGCACTCAGTGAAACCTCAATTACCTAAAAATTACTTACTTGGATGGGACAACTTCTTACCTGGCTTTACCTACTTGGGAGTGCTGCTAAAAACCTGGAAGTCATAAAAGATCATGGAGAAAACACAAAGTACAGTCAAAATAAACGATTGTGAGACCTTTCTCAGTACCAATGCACTGCAGCTTTATATCAGAAATCCAGTGTTTCCCTGAGAAGCTTATTATAAATTCCAATTTGAAGGAAAGATATGACCCACTCCAGGTATGCTCAGACTGGAACTTTGAGGAGCTCACCTAAGAATTTAAGGCCATAAGGGATTGGGTCATTCAGTGCTGGGAAAACAAGGTACAGTATCTCAACAGCAACTCCATATCAACTTTTAATATTAGCCTCAGTACAATATTTGAGATTCATAATAGTAACAATATTACAATAGCAACAAGATTATAGCAATTCATCAAGAAAAGTCCCAAAACTCTATTTCCTAAGCCTGTCCCCGCAAAAGGAGTATAATTCGTTTCATACAAGAATTCATGGTTATTTTTGATGGAAGGACTTCAGTTGAAATAGTTTCAATTCCTGTTAGTTCTGTGGTCTACAAGTGCATTAACCTCTCTCAGCCTCATGTGCTTGATACATAAATTATAGTGGTTTGACTTTTCTCACAGTACAGTTGTAAGAATTTTATGCAAGGGAAAGAGTCTAGAAGAAGACAAGGAAAACATCACCTGTTCAATATATAAGAAATAATTTGATATAAATGGAAAATTTTCAAAGTTTGAGAAAACCAGACTAAGTTATTAAAGACTTTAGATAGCTATTTCTTTTTTAAAATATGAATGAAGGCAAATTTTCAAGAAGAGCCATTTCCCCAAGTTTTTCTCAAGAAGAGTAAACAGAATGCTATGATTTCACGTGCAAATTACAATGTGGCCAACTAGAAACCCATGCCCCTGAGTTGCAGCCTGCATTTTTCAAAATCTCTTCAGATTCCAAATGACTGCAGGGGCCCTGGAGTTAGATTATTCACAGACATGGCTATATTATGGCAACCCAATGTTTATGAAAAGAGTTCCCAAAGTACTGAGTATGGATGAGCCCAGACTTGGAACTCTACTTGAGGCACAAGATGGCAGAGGTTCTGGAGATAAATGCATTAAAACAAATACACAAGCTTTCCCCAGCACAGGAAGGGCAGAGAATACCACCACGGAGGGGCAGTCAGGGTGAGCCTCCATCAGGGCTGAAACCCAGGCAGGGCAGCATCAGCTGAACTGTTCTGGGAGCTACTGCAGTGGCTTACCAGAATGGCACAGCACTGCAACAATGGCTTGTTTACAGCTGGAGGATTATTGGAATGTCCTGTTTAAAGCTGGGTGCAGCAGGAGGAGACAGACAGCCCAGAGATTTTAGGTGCTAGGAGGATTCACAGAATCCCTGTTCCACCACCTCCTAGTTGAAAGTCATGGACATGCTGCTTAATGCATTTGAGCCACAGCTTTCTTCGATGCTAAAATAAGAATGCCTATCTTGCAAGGTTTTTGTGAAGGAAATAAAGTAGATAAAACCACCTACAACAATTCCTAGTTCACAGTCTAAGGGAAATAAATAGTGAGTGTTGTTATCTGTTGTTAGTCTGTGTGACATGATTCTCATAGTTACAGATTTTTACAAAATCAAAACCTCAGCAACAACATCATTATTTTACATTTTATAATTAAGTTTGTCAAAAATGGGTCTCCAGAGGAAAGAGGGATGTCTTAAACTAATACAATGGTGAAAGTTTCACATTATTGAGCAGATTAGTATAAAATGAGAAAGCTTTATTCTCCCTAAGAAAAGACAACTATTAAAACTGGTATGAAATGTACACCCTGGGGACGTTTACAGCTCTAAACATCATTGTTCAGGAGCTTGCATATGGTAAAGAATAGTGAGTCATGTCTGGCTGAAAGCTACTGAACTGAAAATTCTATGCCATTGGAATGCATCTGCCCAATTTGCAAAGTGATTATGTTCTGGAAGTATCAATTTGTTTACTATATAAAGACAGATGAGTAGCTGAGTGCCTGATCTTGCAACCATTAAAAACAAGCTCAGTCTTTTTCCAGAATCAAAGTGGGTCATGACTCACATGCTATGTTTTTAAATCTAATAGCAAAAAGATGTCTTCAAATGAACATAAAAAATTGACATAGAGAAACCTCTGAACAAATAAATATATAGTCCACCAGCTTATAATGAGGCATTTTCCTACTATCATATGCCACTACTAATAAAAATAGCTACAGTAATCAGAATGCCTTCTAAGTACCAGGCTGTATGTTATTCATTTTACTTTTGTTAGCCTACCAAACAGATACAATAATCTTAGGAGGTATTGTTACCCCCATATTGTAGATGAGAAAACCAAGGCTCAGGGAAGTTAAGCAATTGGGCCAAAGGCACAGTTTATTAATTAGGGGATCTAGGACACAAACCTAGGTGTGCCTAACTTTAGAGCTGGTGGTGGCATGAGTTATTTTTTTTATTTTTTGACCTTCTTTCTCATCAATTATTAAAAATTTCATAAGCAATCATTCATTAAGTTTTTTTTTGTCACCTGGCAAACTTTTTCTTAGAACAAAGAATTGCATATACTTTAAACTGGTAAAATCTGAGTCAACCTAAATATATCTCCTTCATGGTCAGAATGCCAGGAATGCCTATTGTGTGCAAAAAAAGACAACCAAAATTATAAGCAGATCATTACAGTACACAGTGCTATATGCTCTATTGGAGGAAAAATACACAACAACAGGTATAGAAAAGAGAATCCCCACCTGGGCGGGTCAGGGGAGGCTTCTCAGAGATGAAAAGTTGGCCAGACAGACCAGGGCATTCCAGGGAAATGGGAATCAGCTGAACAAATCGGGAGGGGCAGTGGCATGAGCCACAGAATGTTCCAGTCATTTCATTTTCCATGTTCTCTTCCAACTCTTCATAACCCTGGTCGAAAAGATGTGGGACAAGACTGCTGGTGTGCCAGACCTAGCTCTACCGTGTCAGAAGTTTTCTTCAAAGAACAGTGGGCCAGGGAGCCACAGCTGCCTCATCTACAACTACAGCAAGAGGGAATTTTGTCTGTTTTTTTCCTTTATGGGCTGTTGGCCAAACAGCAGGGAAAACCCATGCTTAAAGGTGCCTGAGTGACTTACACTTATCATGGATCTATGATTTGAAAACATTACATGAAGACACATCCACACAACTGCAGTGGAACCCCAGTGAAGAGGGTTGAAAGAGCAGGCACCCTGAAACCACACAGAGCTGGGTTTGAATCTCCACTCCACCACTTATGATAACTGTGTGACGTGGGCAAAGCACTTCTCCAAGCCTCAGGTTCCTCATGGTCTTCACTTGGTATGAAAAGGGGATTACCCTGAAGTGATGGTGACGGGGAGACAGTGGTTCTCCAGAACGTCGCCATAGTACTCACTGCATGTTTTTCCTGGCATTTATGTACTCATCAAGAATCCATAGTCTGCCTGTGTTTCTCTTCCACTAGACTGCAAGTTCTCTGAAAGTAAGATCTAGTTATTGCTATCTTTCCATTCCCTGGCCTAACAGAGCATTGTAAATAACAATAGATCAATGATCGTGACATGGGTATGTAGGAGATACATGGAGAGATGAGCCAAATATGCACAGAATAGCCATGCACCTAAAAATACACATTCCTCTGCAAAGGAGCTGGAGGCTTGAGACAGAAGCCACACCACCTTATACCCTGAAACTGCGAGTCTGCTGAACTGGCACAGGCTGAAAGGCTGAGCCCTTCCCTGCAGAGCTGTGGTCGAGGAGGCTGGGGCCACCATGAAGCTGTTTTCTGAAAAGAGCTTCATGTGAAGCCCCTAGCAGCTCTCACTGGGTGGTCTTAGGAGCCTGGAGCAAACATCCCAGTAAGCCCCGCGGTGTACTTTCTGACAAAGATCGCTTTTTCTCAGGGTCATAGGAATGTGATTTTTATTTCCTTATTTTTTTCTTCGATAAAAAATTTATTGAAGTATGTCCTTCACACACAAAGATACATAAACAAGAAGTGTACAGTAAAAGTTATGAACTTACAAAACAAACATGCATATCATATGGGGCTCCCATACATCACCCCACCACCACCACCACCTTGCACTGCTGTGAAACACTGGTTACAAGCTATGAAAGAGCACAGTCAAAATAGTACCACTAACTATAGCCCATATCTTACAATGGATGTATTTTCCCCAAACCCAACCAATTGTTAACACCCTGTATTTGTATCATATATTTGTTACATAGTTCAAGAGGGAACCTTCTCATATTTGTTCTTTTAACCACAGTCCATTCTCCACCACAGGATTCTCTATGGTGTTCAGTCCCATGGTTTGTACAAGTCAATCAAAATGTACACTCAGTGGCTTTCATTTTCATCACAGAATTGTGCTGTCACCACCTCAGTCTATTTTGGAATTTAGTTTTCATACCCCAAAAGGAATTATCCCATACTCCTAACATTCCCTTGTTGTCCCTTAGAATTTACATAATTTCTTCTTTGCCATTGCTGTAAAAATATTACAAAAATACTGTTAACTGTTACATATAAGTTATATTACTTGTGATTTTCCCATGTATCACCACATACCCAACACTCGGTAAAATAAGAACATTCTTATATTTATACTATTAACTACAATCTTCATCCACCACTGAAATCACTGTTATACAATCCTTAGATTATTCTCTAGCAGGAATATGACTTTAATCACAAGCAAAGGAGTCTAAAATATGTGTGTTGCTTCTGTAAAAACCAACCAACCAACCAAACCAGAAAGCTTTCTCCTACAAGTCTGCCAAGTGTGGTGGAGGACAGGGGCAGGTTTCATCATCGGCTGCATTTGGATTAAGATTGGTTCTCTGCTTTTCTTATGGTTTCTGAGACTCAGTTCTCAGTTGCAGAAAAAGGAAACTTTTAACCTTGCAGGTATTATCCCTGCTGGAAGGATTAAATCTTCCCCATTCAAAGTAGGACTTCCACAAATATTAGTTCCTTTTACCCCATCCCGATACCCTTCAGTACCGCCCACCAACCTTATTCTATCCCTGGAAAGTTCTACCACCAAAAATCCTTTCAGCCCACTCTAGCCCAAGTGGAAGTGGCCAGGGCCACTCGACTGGGCACACACCAAGTGCTCCCTTGGCACTGCAGCTTTGCACGGTTATTGCCCACATGGAGTATTAATGCATGCTTTATATCCCTAAGTGCAGATAAGGCCAAGGGTAAGGATTTTTATACTTCTTTGTTACTCTCACAGGGGTTAGCAAGTGTGGCTATTGTCGATACTCAGGAAAGATGTGGGCTGATGGATTTGGTACTTAAACCTGCTTTCAAGAACATCAAGTCTGAAGTAGTCCGAGGAGAACCTGTCACTAGATGTTTGGGGTTTCCAGGGCAATTCAACCAGTAAGCACGGAGCACCTGCTTTTTGCAATACAGCATGCCAGGAGCTGTGGCAGGGCAGAGCGGTTACCATCTCGCATGAGCAATGCATGGAAACAGGCACCATGGGCTGTAAGTAAATAAGATTCAGGCAAAACACATATGCTATTTATTTGAATTTGTTACACAGGGAAGAAATGTTTAATCCCATGCAGGGGAAACTGGGAAAGGCTTTATTTAGCTGGGTCCATCCAGGCCAAGGAAACATCATGAGAAAGGCATGAAGGCTTGACAATAAATGGTGTGTTCAAGAAATAGAGTATTTGGCCCTGATGGAATATGGGAAGGATGTGGTGAGAGATGAGACTGGAAAGTAATCAGTTAGCAGTGGGGTTTTATTTATGCAGGCAATGGAAAGTCATTTAAAGTGTGTAAGGAGGAGAATTATACCATCAAAACGGTCGTTTATAAGAATGCATTCTCAGCAGTACGAGGATCAACCCAACGGTTGGTAGAGTAACCCATTAAACCATTAGCCATGAGCCATTAAAACAGTCGAGGCCAATTGTTCTCGGTCAGGGCATCCTGTCACCTACCCTGGCTTTGGGAAAACCATTGTAAGATATCACCTCAAGAGTGGGAAATTGGATGTGACCTGTAACCTGGCCTGTGGTCATCAAAATGTGGGTGTGGTGGTTAATTTCATGTGTCAACATGGCCAGGTTATGGTCCTGCTGTTCCGTCAAGTACTGGCCTGATTGTTATTAGGAGGGTGTTTCTTTGATGGGATTTACATCTATAATCAGGTGACTGCATCTACTATCAACAAAGGAGACTGCCCTCAAAATGTGGGTAACCTCATCCTATCTGGCTTAATAACCAGAACTGAGGATCTCAAAGGACAGAAGACTTTTGCCTCAATTTCAGCATTGGCTTTTGTTGGAATTTCCATCCAGCCAGCTTTGCCTGGAAAATTCTGACTAAGGACTTAAGCATCACCTTTATGGACATTTCTGGCTTGTGGCCTGCCTTATGGAGTTTAAGCCAATTCTTTTTAAGTCTCTTAATATATATATGCCTACCCTGTTGCTTCTGTTTCTCTGAAGAACCCTGACTAATTCAGGGGGCATTCCCTAGGGAGTGTTGCAAAGCAGAGTGAATGGCTTCTTCTTCTCAGAAATGCTATGTCCTGAGAACTGGGTCAGTGACCACAGTGATAGAGAGGTAGGTAGTCAGGAATAATGGGGTTTGATGACTGGCTGAACCCAGAGTGTCGGGGGCAGGGTGAGGCTGGAAGGGGAAGGTCAAGGAGGGGATGATGATGACTCAGAAATCCAGCTCTGGTGACTTGGGAGGCTCCCTGCTGACTCAGGTAGGTCTTTTGTTGTTTGTCTTTGTGCCATTCAGGAAAAATCTGATGCTGAAGTCATGCTTTCTCCCTGCCCTTTCAGAGAACAATAGACCATTTAACTTTCCTGATCTCTCCCAAGCAGTGCTGGGCTGGCTTCAAGGAAGGGAGAAGACTCTGGAGAGAATGCACCAGCCCCTGCTCAGAACAGAGCACGCTCTGCTCCCCCTCTTCTTAGGAAGCAAGCTGCAAGAGAAGCAGTGGCTGTTGGCAAGACATTCTACTTACTGAATATGAAAATCCACAGTCACAGAGAAGCAAAAATGCATATTTAACCCAACCATGCCTTCATCACAAAGACCTAGCATTTTAATCAATCCCGTATATAAAATTAAAAAAAAAGAAAAGAAAAGCAGGAGGTTTTATGCAAGAACATGTGCATGGGGGCAAGATACGCCCCGTGTGCAATGAGTCTTTCTGAGCTGCAGCTACACTGCATGTTCCACAGTTTTAAAGAAATAAGTGAGAACATAGTAAAACATTTGGCACAAAACATCCAGTCAACAAATGTCACTCCCCATCCCCTTTTATCGATAAGGTAAAGGCCTAGAGGAACCCTAAAAGTCCCAAGGCAAAAGTGAAAAGCCTTCTGGGTTTAGCCTGGGAAGAGAGTCAGAATCTGAGACGCTTGGCCTGTGTCATAAGACAACACAGACGTGGAAAATGGTCTATATCCAGAGAGCACAGAAGAGAACTTAACAGTGTTTGGCTTTACTTGGCGGTGATTTTGGCATCTGCAAACCACAGATCTCGGGTCCATCCCCAGCTCTGGAACTCGCCCAGGGCACCTCAGCTCACCCCCACCCACCAGCAGACCCCTGCAGCAGTGCTGCCCCCCCCACCTCGGAGCTCGCAGACCACAGGGGAGGACTGTGGCTTCTGGTTCCCAAAGAGGCCCACAGTCCTCAGAGCCCCTCCAGAGCCAGCAAGCAGGAGAAACAGTCAGCCTCGTGGTTTCCAAACTCTGCGCTGACAGAGTAGGCTGATTTCAAAGGCTCTACATTATTTTCGGGTTTCTGGAGACTTTCATTTGAACAAAGGGATCCTGAGTGAAAGAAGTCCTGAAAACTACTCCCTAGGATTCAATCTTTCAAGGGCAGGCTGATGCCATGTGGGTAAGAGAGAGCTCTGTTTCCTCTGAAATCTACTGATTTTTTAGACACCTCCCATAAAAAAGGTAGACACAGAGTAGTAGCAAGACCAGTAGTCATAGTAAAACAAGAACAATAAAAGGAACTTCTTACTTCTAAGTGCATTAAACCATTTGAAACCCAAGTACATAAGATCCAAGCCACAATTTTTGTTTTGAGTGCCTCCTATGTGCCAACATTTATGGGAAAACAAAACAAAATAAAATCCCTGTCCTTAAAAAGCTCATCGAGTGGAGGATATAGATAAATAAACATAATTTCAACCCATTATGACAAATACTATTAGACATTTAAGCACTGGATATAAAAAAGTATTGAAAAGCTTCAGACAGTTGAGAAATGGTTTGAGTGTAGGAGATTAAGGAAGCAGGGAGGGGTCTAAGAAGTGGAGGTAGGAAGCTGGTGTGAGTGGCTGGAAAAAGCAGGGACTGGATTATACCAAGGAATTGCCATTTAGGGGGGACCTAACTATAGAGGATATATTTCAGGTTGAGAGTAGAGATGCAATTTTGCCTCCTTCTAAGGAATATCCTGAAATTACTTCAGGAAACATCCTTACCCTTTCTTGACCAGGTGAGATTCTGCTCCCCGCCCGCTCCAGGGGTAGGTTCTGGCTGGCTTAAGCCAATCAGTGTATCGCATTTCAAAAACTACAGGAATCAGATCAGTGATGGTCATACAACCAATGAGGCTAAATAGGTACTGCCTAGAAAAAAGAACTGTCTTCTTTACCTCACAGGAGAAGTAAATATTTCCTTCTTGAGAGACAGTGTGGGGTGAGGATGTGATGACTGGAGTACCTATCACTATTTTGCTATCATGATGGGGACATTCTGGTTCTGCAAACTTCTAGAGGTTACCATATAGAGTTTGAGGATGAGGCTGGAAACAGAGGCAGAAGAACAAGATTTTCTTTATTGTTTAAGTTACATAGATTTGAGTTTCCAGCACATCCATTATGAAGCATCTTAATGGATACACAAATAAAAGCTGTGACAAAAGCACTAGATAATGACAAGTTCATGTCATCTTAAAGCTCAAAGATGCCTCAGAGATGGCGTAGTCCAACTTTCATTTCCTAGATGAGGAAATGAAGAGATGACAGGGAAGATTAAAGGGTTTACCCAAAGTTGGCTAAATATTTAATAGCAGAGCCAAGCGATTTGTGGTCTAGTGTTCTTTCTACCATAACAGACTTCCTGTATAATGTCTAAAACTCGGGCTATTAATGCAAACAATACCATGCAGAAAAGCTGGTCTCATTGGGAACTGTGTGCACTCCCTGGAATCCAACCTTCCTGCTTCCTGTGTTGTTCTGGTCTGACCTAGGAAGTCTTTGATTTGAAGTAGACCTAGAGGGAAGTGGACTTGGCCCAGTGGTTAGAGCGTCCGCCTACCACATGGGAGGTCCGCGGTTCAAACCCCAGGCCACCTTGACCCGTGTGCAGCTGGCCCACGCGCAGTGCTGATGCACGCAAGGAGTGCCCTGCTATGCAGGGTTGTCCCCCACGTAGGGGAGCCCCATGCGCAAGGAGTGCACCCCAGAAGGAGAGCTTCCCAGCAGGAAAAAAGTGCGGTCTGCCCAAGAATGGCACCACACACGCAGAGAGCTGACACAAGTTGACTCAACAAAAAGTAACACAGATTCCCATGCCGCTGACAACAACAGAAGCAGACAAAGAAGACGACACAGAAAATAGACACAAAGAACAGACAACTGGGGCAGGGTGGGGGGGGAGAAATAAATAAAAACTAAATCTTAAAGATAAATAAATAAAGTAGACCTAGAGTTGGCCATATCAATAGATGGCAAAGGGGAAGTAGATTTGAGGATAGAAGCAGTCACAGAAGAAGACACAGCGAATGGACACAGAGAGCAGACAACTGGGTGGGTGGGGGGGGGGAGAATAAATAAAAAATAAATCTTAAAAATAAATAAATAAAGTAGACCTAGAGTTGGCCATATCAATAGATGGCAAAGGGGAAGTAGATTTGGCTCAGCTGATAGAGCATCCACCTACCACATTCAAACCTAGGGCCTCCTAACCTGTGTAGTGAGCTGGCGCATGTGCAGTGCTCATGCGTGCAAGGAGTGCCATGTCACCCAGGGGTGTCCCCCACATAGGGGAGCCCCACGCACAAGGAACGCAACCCATAAAGAGAGCTGCCCTGTGTGAAAAAAGCGCAGACTGCCCAGGAGTGGCGCCGCACACACCAAGAGCTGACGCAGCAAGGTGACGCAACAAAAGAGACACAGATTCCCAGTGCCGCTGACAAGAATGCAAGCGGACACAGAACATACAGCAAATGGACTCAGAGAGCAGACAATGGGGGGGGGGGAAGGGGAGATAAATAAAAAATAAATCTTTAAAAAAAAAGATGGCAAAGCACATTGCTCTTCTGTCTCTGTATATCACCACCCCTTGCTCCACCTCTACAGTTGCCTTTTCGCCATCTAGTCCCTGCCATTTATTTCGCCATCATAGGAGCTAGTCAAAACCCTAGCAAAAGCCTTCCAAATCTGATCCCATCCTGTCTTGATAACACCTTCTTTTGTTTGCCTCCACTGGGGTGGCATAATTTGTCCGTGCATTTTTCCAAATGACCCCAAAAGCCTTCCTTTATACTGGAAAATTAATTGCTCCCTTCTCTGTGCTGTCACATAGCTTTGTCTATGCTGCAAATACAATACTCACTACCCCAAATGGTAGTTACCCATCTACGTCTCTCTTCCTGATCATAAGAGCAGGGATCATAATCTTAGCTTTGTTTCCAGGGCCCCTGGCACAAGGAGATGCTCAGTAAGGGTTAGAAGGTTAAAGTTAATAAACATCCACTCTGCACAGATAATACAAAGCTGACAGGGATATAAAGATGTCTAAATTAAGGGCCATCACCTAAATCCACTTAATTTCTAGGAGAGGAAATAAAGCTAAAATAAATAATCCAATATCTTGAGTCTAAGTAGCAGTACCACAGCATAACAGTTGAGTGGCCTTGGCAATGGATAAGAAAGAGGGAAATGATATTTGCATTACTTATTCACCAGGCCTGCTACTGCTCAATACTTTATATACATTTCTCATTTAATTTGCTCATGAGGTTGACTGTCTTTTAGAAATGAGGAAATTAAGGCCGGAAGAAATCAAGCAGCTTGCTTAAAATCCCACAATAGGAGGGAGAACAAAGACCTGTATATAAATTCCACTGCTTGTGTTCAGTAACATACCTAACTAACCAACCATTCCTACCTTTCTACTTTTTCTTTTTTTTTTTTTAATTTTTTTATTTTTTATTGACTTTGTAATAATATTACATTAAAAATATATATGTGAGGTCCCATTCAACCCCATCCCCCCACCCCCCCTCTCCCCCCCCCCAACAACACTCGTTCCCATCATCATGACACATCCATTGGATTTTGTAAGTACATCTTTGGGCACCTCTGCACCTCATATACATTGGTTCACATCATAGCCCATACTCTCCTCCATTCCATCCAGTGGGCCCTGTGAGGATTTACAATGTCCGGTGATTGCCTCTGAAGTAACATCCAGGGCAGCTCCATGTCCCAAAGACACCTCCACCTCTCATCTCTTCCTGCCTTTCCCCATACCCTTCGTCCACTATGTCCACTTTTCCCATTCCAATGCCACCTCTTCTATGTGGACATTGGATTGGTTGTGTCCATTGCACCTCTATGTCAAGAGGAGGCTCAGATTCCACATGGATGCTGGATGCAATCCTCCCATTTTCAGTTGTAATCACTCTAGGCTCCATGGTGTGGTGGTTGTCCTTCTTCAACTCCATCTTAGCTGAGTGTGGTAAGTCCAATAAATCAGATTGTAGGTGCTGGAGTCTGTTGAGGCTCAGGATCTGGCTATCACATTGTCAGTCCAGAGATTCAAATCCCCTAAATATATCTTAAACCCCAACATTAACTGCACCTCCAGCACATTGGCATGAAAGTCTTATGAAGGGAGATCCCATCTGAGTCCAGATTCATCACACATAAACACCATTTCCAAAGAGGGGCCATCTGCCCTGGTAGTTAACCCCATCGGCCATGACCATAACTCCCGTGGGTCTCTTTAGCCCTCAAAGGAACCAATATCTGGGGGTTGTATCTGCTTTATCTGTCTCTCTGACTCTGCTCAGTTGTGCATGGGGGCAAACCTTCTGCCAGCCTCCAGACTCTTTTTTAGAAACTCTCTACTTTTTCTTAAACTGCAAAAAACCGCTTTTATTAGAATTATACCTATGATTCTGTGTAGAAAAGATTTCCCCCACAGAAGCTGCATTTAGGCAAGAATTTGTCCAATTTTATTTATTTAAATTCTGTATTTAGGTTCTACTGGTAAGAACGTCTAATTGCCATGGAATAACTATTATCCAAGCTCATAGCAAAGGAAATGCATGCTTTATTTGCCTAATTTAATCGTGGCATGGTTAAAAAATAATTTTCCTGGGAAACAGACTTTGGCCCAGTGGTTAGGGCGTCCGTCTACCACATGGGAGGCCCGCGGTTCAAGCCCCGGGCCTCCTTGACCCGTGTGGAGCTGGCCCATGCGCAGTGCTGATGCGCGCAAGGAGTGCCATGCCCCACAGGGGTGTCCCCCGCGTAGGGTAGCCCCACGCGCAAGGAGTGCACCCATAGGGAGAGCCGCCCAGCGCGAAGGAGGGAGCAGCCTGCTGAGGAATGGCGCCGCCCACACTTCCCGTGCCGCTGACGACAACAGAAGCGGACAAAGAAACAAGACACAGCAAAAAGACACAGAAAACAGACAACCGGGGGAGGGGAGGGGAATTAAATAAATAAAAATAAATAAATAAATCTTAAAAAAAAAAAAAAAAATTTTCCTTATGCTATTTTAATTGTTCTTCCCCCAAAGGATAAATAAAATTGATACTTCCCCCTTCTTGGATCACTTGGAATCTGTATTCTCAGGTTGGGAAGTGTAGTACCTAATGTTTTTAAGCCTCAAGTTTCCTCATATTTGGAATGAGACCATTATCTCTAATTCTGGCAGCTGTAGGACTCTAAATTACTTTGATAGCAACAAAACATCAATATTTTGGGTAAAACTATTCAATACAACAAGTATAGGGGAGACCAAAAGAGTGTGTGGAATTTGATAGCAGCATGGGAACACAGGATATTGAAGGACCAATGGGATGTGGCATCTCTTGGTTACAACCCAAAAGCTCAGAGCCAAAGGCTTTTGCACAAGTTCTCTGAACAGCATTAGAGTGGAAGCTTCCACTCTCCTAGACCAGTGTTTTCAGGCCTAGGTGATTTGGCATCCCACTGAAACAAGGTCTGCCAAGACTGTGGATGCCACTGGGAAACTCTGGGCTTGGGCAGCCAAGAAAAGACTGAAGCCTTCTGTAGCAGTTTGATATGGTTATGAATTCCAAAAATAGATACTGGATTATGTTTGTAATCTGATCTGTACCTAGGTCTGTTTGAGTCATGATTTGGGCTATGACTGGGCCACATCATTAGGGCATTGAGTTCCTGCCCCTTGGTGGGTGGGAATTCACAGATAAAAGGCATGGCAAAGGACAGAGTTGCAAGTTTCTGATGTTGGAGTTTTGATGTTGGAGTTTGATGCTGAAGTCTTAAGCTAGAGCCCCAGGGAAAGAGACAGAGCTGTTACCTGATAGTCTACAGCTGACCATGTAGAGAGAGGAAAAGCCTAGAGAGCCTTATAGTCTACAGCTGACCTTGTGGAGGAAACAGAGGAGTTGAGCCCAGAAGAACCCAGGAAGCCTGAACCCTCAAAGATGTCAGCAGCCACTTGCTCCAACATGTGGAAATAGGCTTTGGTGAGGGAAGTAACGTATGTTTTATGGCCTGGTATCTGTAAGCTCCTACGCCAAATAAATACCCTTCATGAATACCAACCCATTTCTGGTATTTTGCATCAGCACCCCTTTGGCTGACTAATACAGCTTCCATTATGGTCTTCTCTGAAATTCTGCCCTTCAACCCACGTGAAGAACACTCAGGCCATTTTAAAGCTGAGGAGAGCAATACTTTCCCGTGGGGAGGTGCAGGGCGTCCCCTTTGGGTTGGGCCTTCAGGCCATGGAGGCCTCAGCCTCTCGCTGCCGAGGCATCTCAATAAGGACATGGTCCAAAGTCTGCCCATGTGCCTCTGATGCCATGTGTATTGGTCAGCACAAAGGGGTGCTGAAGCAAAGCAACAGCAATCTGTTGGTTTTATAAAGGGGATTTATTTGGGGTAGAAGCTTAGTCAGAAGGCCCTGAAGAGTCAAACTCAAGGTACCATAAGAGGTACTTGCTCACCCAAAGTCATTTGTGTCTACAAGAGTTCAGCCTTCCTTCTTCCTCTTAAGGCTCTGTGGTCCTAGCTTCTTCTGATCTCAGCTGCAGGCTGGCATAAGCCTCTCTCTTCCCAGGGCTCATTTCTTTCCAGGCTCAGCTGCCCTGGTCTCTTCACAAGATTCAGCTGTAATCAGGCTCGTCTCTCTTTCTGGGCCGCAGGATCCTCTGCATATCTTCTCTGTATATCTACTTCCATGTGAAAGTCTGTTTTATTCCCACTGAGGAGGCAGGAAGTCAACCCTGAATACTCTAATGGTGGTAGAGTAAAAGCCCTAATCTTGATTTAATAAAGTACAAGTGAAACTTCTAAATTTAATACGATCAAAGGGGTATCATGCCCAGAAGAACAGGCTAGGTTATAAACATAATCAATATCTCCTTTTTGGAATTCATAAATTATATCAAACTGCCACAACACTCCACCGTCTGAATTCCAAAAAGACATTACAATATTCAAAAAACCTTATTTCAGTAGCAATGCTAAGCACAAAATCCTATCACAATTAGTTTATAGAAAACAGTTTGTCTTGGGGCAAAGTCCCATCCTGCTGTGGACCTCAGAAACTTCCGAAACAATTTATCTGTGTCCAATATGCAAAGGAACATAGGATAAACATTTGCATTACTGTAAGGAGAAACATGAGTCATGGGTCCCTATGGCTCCATAAACCTCTCCATTAGATTTAAAAGTCTGAGAGTCATTCTTAAGATTATGGCTTCTTCTCATTCTTGACGACTCATTGGGACCCATCCTTTCCACAAGTTTGCCAAACAGCCTTTTTCTTGGTTCCACCCTCATCAACCATCTGGGTGGCAACTGATCCACAATGTGAAAAGCATTTTTATAAAAGCAGAAATTTTATAAAAAGTGAAAGAATCTATTTCAGCATTTTAGAGTATGAAGGTACCAGTAGTTGCCTACAAATCTCTCTCTTTATCTGACAAATCATATACAATTGCCCCCAAATGGATTGTCTCCCCTCTCCTTGAATGCTTTCAATGACAGGAAGTTGATCATGTCATAAGACTGCCTAATCCAGAGCCCAAACCTACAAGGCCCTTGTGACTTCCACCCACCTGCTCTTTGTACTATGCTCTAGAACCACAGAGCTTGTCTACTTCCTCACAAGCAGATCAAGCTGCAAACCAAAACCCAGGAGACAATTCCTGAAGAATCCCAGATATTTCCCATGTTCTTAGCTAGAAATCTTGACTTTGGCTGGTTCTGAAGACTATCCCTGCCCTCAACTTTCCTCATTCTCCCATTTTTGTTCAATTCCGGAATATGATGAGTACTTGCCAGATATGCCCACTGACTGCCAATCTTTTTTTTTTTTTTTTTGGCAACCTCTTTTGAGGTTTATCCTCACCTTACTCATTTATTCATTTCTCCCTAATCACCACTGGGTGTTTCTCTCACTTGCACTACACCTAGTACAGAGATGATGTTCAGTAGGAGTTTGGTAAATAAAATAGCAAAAGGCCAGTTGTTCCATGGCCCTTCCCCTTCCTAGTTATGAATCTCTGGCCTATGAGAGCTTGCTAATTCTTCTGGAAAATATGCTGCCAAGAAATGACCATAATGCTCCAAATGTGACCTGACCAGGGCTAGAGGATGGAAACTACCATTGGGGCCCTGCTATGGTTGTCCTTCTCTTCCTTCTGGGTACATGAAGGATTGTGCTTCTCTACCCTTTTAAGTCAAGTGTGGCTAAGTCACTTGCTTTGGCCATGAAATATGGGCAGAATTGGCGAGTCAGCTCAAGGAAGCCTTTGAGAGCCTTTGCCCGAATTACTATGTTCTTTCTGCCCTGCCACAGTGAGGGGCAACACTTTAGAAGTGGAAGCTTTGTCATTCAAAACCCTTGCATGAGAAGTCAGAGTACCCTCAAATCCATGATTGAATATAACTTGGACAGGAAATACACCTTTCAAACCAATATGATTTAGGGAATCTTTCTTTTAATCATTGCATGACCCACCCCATTCTGACAGATACAGACACCACACAGACACACACAAACACCAAATCATTTCCACCCAGCCAATTAGTTCTCAAAATGGTGACAGAGAGGAAACCCAGAGTCACTGCATACCCCCAAGGGGAAGGAAACACAGCCCCACAGCAAGGGTAAAGCTCTGTTTTAGCTTGTAATACCTTATACATTTTAGATTCTGGTCCATAGAGAATGTCCTTGGCCACTGCACACATGGGCTTGTGTAACTGGTTGAGAAGACAAAATGAGATTGGCTCTTCAGTAGGACCACAGCTGCCTTATTTTGACATGTGCCAACAACGCTATCTCTCTTTCTAGTTCTTTTGCACAAAAACTGTTGACTATATCTAAATGTTTCTTTTTTTTTTCTTTTTTTGCACATAAATGTTCAAGTTTACGTTTGGCCTTTCAAATTTTCGTTGTTATACTCAGCCAAAAGGGACCCAGTGGAGATTTCTAATAGGTTTCCAAATCTCCCAGTCTCCTCCGTGTGGCATAATACCTGGAATGTGTGCAGTGCTAATAGAGTTCACTGAATTGTTAAGATTCTTCACCCACTACACTGCTCTCTCATCCAGGTTGCATCCCACAGCCCAGCTGACGCTGTGTCCTCATCAAAATCACAAATAGGAACGTGCCGCCCTCACCAGCAAAATCAAATGCAACCTCCAAGTAAATCCCACGCAGAGTATCTTTCATAGCAGCGGTATAATGCTAACTGGTAGTAAAAACTTTCAGTCTCAAAGAAATTTGGGAAATAGAAGTTAAATAAACAGTTTGCCTCTACTCCTAAGTTCTCAGTACTTTTTTTTTTCCCCTCCTACTGTCATTTGGAACATCTTGGTAGAAAGGACACAAGAAGGGACACAGTGTACAGTTGTGGGTCCCCAAATGGATTGTCTCTCCTCTCCTGGAATGCTTTCACCACATTTCACAAATTTTCAAAGATTTCACCAAGAAAATCTTTTTATTTATTTTTTAAAGTTCAGCTTTTAGGACAAATGTGTCTCAGGAATAAATTTGGGGAAAAAACTGCCCCAAACCCTTTTTTAAAGTTTTCTCTGTGGTCCTATGCCCAAACCTAGAAGCAAAATGAGAAGGAACAAGGCCTGTTGAATGCCTATCCCATATGCTTTTCCACTTGAACTTCACAACCACCCTGTGAGGTAAGCTGTTTTCATCTCCTTGAAAGAGATGGAATGAAGCGGCTGACGTAGGAAGTGAGCTGCATTGCAAACCGGGAATGTCTGACTCCAAACACCGTGCTTTCCTCATACCTTTGTTGTAGAGAAATCGGGTGTACACGGTATTGAAGGGCAGGACACCAGAACTCCAAGAAGGAAGTTGGTTTATTTCGACCGGGGCCAGGCTCCGCGGACTCTTGTCCTAATAAAAAGCCGAGCCCCGAATAGCCTTTTTCAGACCCTTTTATACAGAGGAAATAGGATTTGGGAGACAAACGGAGGTTGTACGCAAACAGCCTTTTGGTTAGTTACCTCAGTGTTTTATCTGAGTATCAGATAGGTTATTTCCTCCAGGTAAATTTGATTTAACACATATTCTCCACATTCCAAGCCAGCTTGGATTTAGCCTATCTTCCACATTCTGTATGGATGCAACCTTGAATACACATTCAGTCTTAGATCCTTTCTGAACATTCAAAGACTGTAGGGCTTATATTACTTATTTGGACTTTTAGGGACTAGGTACACTTGGAAACAACTTTGAATTTATGCACAGGCTATATCACCTTGACCGCAATTCTTCACTATTTTTTTAAGAATGCCCCCATTCAGTCTTACATAATCTCTCCTTTACTTACTCTATTATACCTTCCCAGGCCTGTACCCCAGGCAAAGGACAGTTACAACAGCTCTGGTCTATATGCCCAAGGGCCGTTCACCATCATTTGCTCCAGCCCCACATGACTTGAAGGGAGAAGGCGCAGGACCAAGGAAATCATGGCACATAGGTTCTCCACCCCCTACCCTCATTCTCAATCTGTCCACACACAGGGGATTCCTTCGTTTCACACTACAGTGATTTGCAGACAAAAGCTGCAATATTGCGAACATTTTACTTTTCGAGAGCTGTGAAAAAAATCACAAGTGTCACGCTATATTCCTAGCTATATTCCCAGCAACCCCTCTTTGAAAAACCAGTGCTATTTTCCTGCTTTCACATTAATTGACTTGAATTAAGTGTTGGGTCAGAATTAGATCTGCTTATTTATTTTTACTACAATTCTCTACAAATAGAAAACCAAAGCAAAAAAAATGAAAACCTTGCCAAAAAGAGCAGGAGGAATGGAATATTTCAAAGGAAAGAACACAAATCCCACACTCACGAAGTCGTTTCCCCGTGACAGCGTGCAGGTGACCCCTAAGAGAGAGAAAACCTGTCCAAGCACATCTGAGGAAGGAGAATCTACTGTGGAGCACTTCCCTCCAGGCAAGTGGGAGCCAATTTTGCATAAAGCTAGTTATTTATTCCATCCTGACAAGCTTGATTTAATCCTAGCTCCTCCTTTAGAAATGTAAAATGAGTCCAATTCATGTTGCTAATTGGATGGAGGTCTGTCTCTCCACCCTCTTCCAAGGTTTCCTTTCCCACCCCCACCCTCCATCATTCCCATCTTAAAGAAATGTCAAAAGCAATTTCCTTTCCTCTAAGTTTAAGTTATTTTCTTGGGGATTTAATGAGGTGCATTTTTAGATGTCAACTAAAAATACTGAAAGGGATTCACCTCAATTCAATTCAGTGAGCCTTTATTGATTAGCTATTATGAGTCCTGTTCTAAGCTAGGTTGGGAATCATCCAGACACTCTTTTGTTCTTAAAAGTCAAAGTCTAGCAGAAAGAAAAAAATCAGAAGATGTAGACTTAAATCATTTGTAAAGCTCAGTCTCTTGATCTGTATACTGGAGACAACACTGTTTGCTGTGCCTACATCATGAAATCATGATACACAAATAAATTTTGTAAGATAAAGGGCAAGAAGAAAGAACATTTCTAGTATAAAAGGCTAAGAAAGATAGAGTGAGAGATGTAAATCTAGGCATTTAAAAATGCATAAATAGGCTCTTTAGACGATCTACTTATAACAGTAGTTACATTAAGAAGCAACTATTTTTATTTCTTCATAGTTCAATGAGTTTCCTTTTTTTACTTTTTTCTTTCCTTGAATGGGAACAAAAACCAAGTACAATTAAATGAGAGTAACTAAAAATAAATTCTAAAGCCACATTTGTTATTTTCTGATGGACAAAATTTTGGGTTTGTCAGACGGGAGGAAAAGAGAAGTCCCAGTATTCATCGAGAGCAGGTCATTTGGCCTCAAACACAATTTAGCACCAGACCATTGAGAGGTGACACTAATAATCAATGTTCTAGGCACACACAATCATTTTGTTAGCACTGCTATAGTCTAAAGCATGTGATTATTAAATTAAATTGAAAATGAGGCGTGGGGAAGCTTTACTTATTGAGGAAGAAGAACTCATGCTGCTATAAAGTTTTCTAAATTGTGTTACCAGCTTCTGAAATTCTGTTTTTTAAGTGACTGCTTTTGCATCACAAGCAACTTTAATGCAAACTGTCTACTTTGGGAGCCTGACTAAATTAGAGAAGAATTCCCTTATAGCCTCAGAAAGGAGACTCTACCATCACGCAAAAGTCAGGCCAAAGGTTCACCGGGGGTCTAAACAACTAAAGCTAAAAGCTCATCATGAAATTCATTTAAACCTGTAAAGGAAGAACCAACCAGAGTACAGAAGATGCATTGGCACTGGGCGATTGTTGTCATCTGTTCCACCGGATATTCCCCGAGACAGAGCTTGCAAGACACCAACGGGTCAAGGGCCAGGTCCCATGTGGGCCGGTACCTTGCTGCGGTCATTGCAGAGCAGCCTGAAAAGAGAGAAGCACAGAAGGTCAAATCTGCCCCCTCACGGCCTCCATTCAGGACCTAAGCCAGGAGTCACTCTCTTCCAGAGCCCAGGCTGGTAGCAGGCTTTTTCTGTTGCAGGGGCTGAGGAGTTTAGATAGTTCTCATTAGATTTCTCTGAGAAGTTTTAGCTGGAGTCTTTGACTTGGGCCCTTGTGGGAGGTTCCTTTACATTTTTCACTGCAACTTTCAGGTTCACTCTTCAAAGGGCAAACAATCTATCCCCATCCCCACTCTTTCCTCCATCCTTTGCTGCTTGATCTTCAAAATACAGGCTCCATATTGACTTGGTAAACACAGTATCTAAACCTTCAGTATCTAAACCTGTTCTCTGAACTGAGGCCCCAAACAGATATGGACAGCATTCCCTACTAGTTGGACTTGCCTTGTTTAACTTTGTCCCTTATAGGAGAGGGTTGTATATATAGTAACAAAGACCTAGAACATAAAGGAAAAAGAATACAAAGCATTAACCAATGGTCAGCAACAAACACAAAATGGCTGGAGGACCTCGGTAGGGTGGAAATGTATCTGCAACACAGTTCCCACCTTCAAATCTTCAGATGCAATTCAGGAGCAACCATTAATAACAAAAAAGCTAACTGATAATCCAGGGCAGAATGTGATTAGTGCCAAATCAGGGCTAAAGATACTTGGAAAGGATGGGAATAGAGAGGGACTAGAATAGTCAGAAAGACCTTAATACGGGCAGTGAGTTCTGAGTTTTGAGGGGAGCTTAGATTTCATGCAGGTAAAAAGGAGATGGAAACCAAGACAGGAGAAAGAAATACTCAAATGTCTTCACCAGAAAGCGGGGTATGGTGCAGGCAGAATAAAACTTGGTGCTTTGTGATCAAAAAGCTCTACATTTCAAAACTAATTCTGTCCATAATTGGCACAGTGTAGTTACTTAACCCATTTCAGCCTCAGTTTGCTCATCTGTATGATGGGGTTGATAAACCCTATCTCACCAGATGAAGAGAGATCACAAACATAAAAGGCCTGGCATAATTGTAAATGCTCAATAAAAATCAGTTCCTTTTCTTCCCTTCCTTTGTGATATTTTATTTAGCCATAAATTAATCAACCTGTGAGAAACGAATTTGGTTACACCATTATTTACTCTACAGTTAGGTTTGAATTTTATCATTATTTGTGCATGTTATCACCAGGGTCAAAGAGCTGTCATGATAATTTATTATTATTATTATTCATTTACATCCTTTTATCAGGTTTTGTCAGGCATAGGTCACTGGGTATCATTAAGCAAATATTTACTTAGGACAAACTACTTGGTGAATTCTGCTCAGATCACTCTGGAAAAGAAAAGTATAATGCAGAAGAAAGAGACTCAATCTCAAGAACTCATACAGCAGAGATTTAATGTCACATGAAAAAAGTAACATGAATGATACAAATGTAAAAGGTAAGAGGGAGGAGGAGACCCTGGCCATTAAGAATGCAAGCAAATGAGGG
The DNA here is from genome assembly GCF_030445035.2 of Dasypus novemcinctus. NCBI lineage: Eukaryota > Metazoa > Chordata > Mammalia > Cingulata > Dasypodidae > Dasypus > Dasypus novemcinctus. The sequence goes on from NC_080697.1 coordinate 37,386,221, forward strand.
GAACTGCTGAAGGTAACATGGCACCCAAAACAGGCACCCTGAGTCCATTTCCATTTGAGAAATTTCAAATTTCAAATTCAGTGTGACCTGAATTTATAGTTATTATATTATCTTGAATGTCAACAAGGGTTTTCTGGGTTCTGGGATCACGGCTTATGATTGCTTTCTTTTATATTTTTCTTCCTCTTTCTTTAATGCTTTAATAATGTTCTTTCCAAGCACCATATCCTAAAGTTCATTGCACGGAGAGTCAATTATGTCTTGACTAAGCACCTAGGCAAGCCTTCAAAGGGATCACAAAGCTTACCCAAAAGCATTGCAGGTTTCGGATGGGCTGAAGAAATCATTCAAGCCTGGAAATGTTCCCCAGGGGGCAACAGCTGAACAACTGGCTTGCAGACCTGGAGAATTGGGGTCTATTTGCTTTGATACTGCTATAAAGGTACAGAGTTCAGAGGCTGCAGGGCAAAAGGCTGTCATTTTAGAGTGAAGAATTCACCCCTTGGAATCAATCAGACCTGGGTTCAAATTCTTGTTCTGCCATTTGGTTATATGATTTTGCACATATTATTTGACCTCTGTGGACTTTAGATTTGTTTCCCCCTTTTAAAATCTACCTACCATCAGAACTGTTGTGAAGAGTGATTGAGAAGTAACATTTACAGTACCTGGGCCATATTAGGTTCTTGGTAAAGAGAAGTCATTATTATATGTAAAGGTTAAAGAATTTAGACATTAACCTATATAGATGAAAGTGAGGAGAAAAGTTTCTTATGCAGGAAAATTACATACTAAAATTTGATTTGTTTTTTTTTTTTTTTAGAATTTCAATCTGCTGGTTATAATTTTTAGAAAAAGCAAACACCAAAACCTCCTAAAGTTTCATGCTTTATCATCATCAGCTGTTCAGTGTGGTCCAGAATTGGGCATCACACCAAACTGTATTATAGAATGCCAGAATTCTAGTGCTGAGCTAGGTCAACACCCAGAACTTGAACCCCACCTTCCTACTTCCCCACCACACGTCTTGGGCACAAAAGTAACTCGGGAAAACTTTCCTTCCACCATTAACTATTTATAGCTTTTCTCTTAAACCTTTTGCCGGAACCTATCTTGTTCTCCTTCCCCAAACTAGTCTCTCATTTCCCAGCTTCTGAGCTTGGCTCCTCTTCCTGTTTACAGCCTCGCCGGTGTGACACTCAGCATTGCTTTGAGCTTGACCTCTCTGGCTTCCTTTCTCCCTCCACCATGATTTCTACTTGACCCCCAGACAATGTGACTTCCTGCTACACAGGCGCATGTCAGCCCATGGCCCTTAACCTCAGGTGGCATGACTTCAGCATTCTAACCCCAGGCTTGTGAGCCAGACACAAAGTAGTTCAAATTCTGGTTTCCTGGCAGCCAAGGCAGGATTCTTTCCTTCTGAGGTACACTCAAAATAATGATTCAAATGGTGATGACTAGGACAGGTTTTACCAAAAAAAAAAAAGGTATATATTGTCTAAACTCCTCATGCACCTTCCCTATATACACGTTGAGTTTGATATGATTTTGCAAACACTGAACAGCTGCAAACTTGGAACAGGACTGTGCTAAGAGAATCACAATGCACAATAAAAGAAAAAAAACACAACAGTCTTTGTTTTCCTAATGTGAATGTCAAGTCATATGAAGAAACAAACTATTTTAGGAACATCTGGGCAATTACAAGTATTACTCAATTTAAGCAATTCAAAATGTTTACAGGGTAAGTTACTGAGTAAGCACTACTTTGTGCAATGGGTTATAAGTAGTGATGGAAGATGCACCGGTACAAGGACAAGAAGGAGCTGGAAGGGAAATGAACCCATTAAGGGCGATAAACAGCCTATCACTAAAGGGTCAAATGTTGTATTTGACCAGAACCATCCCATCTCTGGGTTCTAGAGATGTGGGCTCAGTGGATCACTATTCTTCACATGTTTTTCATCCCCCTAAAGCAAAGGAGGGGAGGGAAGAGAAAAGAGCTCTCCATCAGCGATTATCCAATTTTTGTTCTCATGACTCCCTCCAAACAAGTCTCTGCTTTCCCAGAGATGGCTGAATCACACCCTATTTCGTACCCAATCAACTCCTCCCCACTTCCTAACCACTTGTCCAAATCCTACCAACCCTTCATGCCGAGCATCAGTCCCAGTTGCTCTGTGACATGTTCCCTGATTCCTCTGAATCCCTCACCTATCTCTCCTTTCTCTGATCTCTACTGCAGTGTTTCTCAAGAGGTGCTCCCTGGAATGACAGCAACAACCATACCTGAGAACATCTTTGAAGGCAATTTTTTGGGTCCTGACCCAGATCTACTAAATCAGAAACTCTGGGGGTTAGGGTGCAGCAGTCGGTGTTTTGACTGGCTTTTTAGGAGATTCCAATACACAACAGAGTTTGAGAACCACTGGTCTAAATCATTCCACTTGATATACCATTTCCCAACCAGACCCATCTGACTCTACAGCCCACGTGGATTTAAGCACACCAAGTGCCCTGCTTCCATGAATATCCTAAACCGAGTGTCTTTATCTGCTAGCCATTGTACTAGATTCTGCATATGAACTTGCATTTATTCTGTCATGACCCTCTCAAGGTAAGGGTGGTATTCCAGTTCTACCATATATGCTAGTTTATTTCTCCAACCTGATAAAACATTTTTCAAGGGCAAGAGTTGTTTTATATCTTTCTGGACAGTGGTAGTCATAGGTGGATATGTCATCATCGTTATAATGATAATAATAATAAATATATATACACATATAGTAAGGGGGATGGTTTAATGTGCATCAGATGTTGTGTTACTGACTTTCATTCATTATCTCATTTAATGCTCACAATGATTCTGAGACTTTAAAAGCTGGCTATTATTCTCATTTTACAGATAAGGAAACCAAGTTACAGAGAGGATGAGGGTAGCCTACTTAAGCATACACAACTATTCAGTAGTCAACTATATGGCTTTAAGGCACAGGCATTTAACTACTGTCCTGTACCAACCACCACTGTAAACAAACCGTGGTGCTTCTGTAAAATGGAATACTATTCATCAATACAAACGAATGATTTATCAAGTCACAAAAAGAAATGGATGATCTTAAATGCATATTTCTGAGTGAAGAAGCCAGTTTAAATAGGTTGCATATTGTTTACATACTGATTACATGACATTCTGGAAAAAGGCAAAATGGAAAAGTATGCAAATAGATCGGTGGTTGCCAGGGGTTTGTGTGGGGAAATAAGAGAGGATTAAATAGGTGAAGCACAGAGTATTTTTTAGAACAGCTATTCTGTATGATGCTGTAAGGTAGACATATAGACCACGCATTTATCAAACTTATAAAACCTTATGGCACAAAAAGTAAACCTTGATGGAAGCAGGATTTCTAAAAAAATCATTCAGGAGGTTAGGGGATCCAGGATGGAATACAGAATGTGATGAAACAACCTCACTTAAGGAGGAGGGGCGAGAGGTACTGACCTAAGTAACAGTGGTATCTGCAAGACTAAAGACAAAAGAAACTGTACATAAGCACAGTTCTCTTATTGATAAAGTTGTTGCCCACAGGGATGCAGTTTAACAATACTGAAACCACTATACATATATACTGGTACTGGAAAATTAACTAAATGGATAGTGGATGGTGGAAGCCATGTTTCTTACTCTTGGAATGAGACGTTACAGATGAACAAGGGGAGAAAGATAGAAAAATCCATGTGGTAATGGAATTTGAGTAGGAGGCATCAGAATGAACTCATGATTAGCTTAAAATGGTTACAGATGGTTACTTTAAAAATTACAGATTGGTGTATATGCTCAGGTTAGTATATATATATTTCCTTGCCTTTTTGGCTAAGAGGACTAGAAACAATGACAACCCAGTTTGCAACGAAGCACCCCTAGCACCCAGATCTTGGTTTCTAATACATGCTCCAATAAAAGGAACCAGGGTTCCTTAGAGAAATAGCCAATTTTAGGACTCAGGCAGTAAATAGACAAGATGAGCCTGGAGAATTCTATATCACTGCAAAGCAAGAAAAGTGCTCAAAACAAACAAACAAATAACCTCAATGATGAGGGTATGTCAAAGAGATACAGGGGCCAACAGAGACCTCCCAGTGGCTAATGCTGGAACTATCTAAGTATCAAACTAGTACTGATTTATAACCCAAATATAAAGTAAATATCCATGAGTCCATACTGCTAAACAAATGACTGAATAAATAGATAAATGGGGAAGAAAAGACAAATTTCCCACCCAGAAGAATTCCAAATAATTTGCGTGGATATTCCACCTTCAAGGATGGATGAATCTTAAATGTATATTGCTAAGTGAACTCCCCACTCTTCCAAAGAGTATAATACAGACTGGGGGGTGGGGGTGGGGGGTTAAAAAAAGAGCAAATTTTCAGTGGAGAAACCTCACAAATACTACTTCAGCCAGGAGGTCAAGGTCAACATCAACAGTGATAAATCATGTTAGAAGAATGTACCCTCACTATGATGTGATAAAAATGGCACTTTACCTCTGGGATTTTCCTCCCAAGAACCCATAACCCCAGTCTGATCATGAGAAAAACATCAAATAAATCCCAACTGAGGAACAGTCTACTTAATACGTAACCAGTACTCTTCAAAAGTGTCAAGACATCAAAAAAAAAAGGGAAGACTGAGAATCTGTCACAATCAAGAGAAGTCTAAGAAACATGATGGCTAAATATGATGTATCCTGGATGAGATCCTGAAACAGAGAAAGGACTTTTGGGAAAAACTAAGGAAATACAAATGAAGTTGGACATCAATTAATAATAAATCAATATCAATTCATTGATTGTAAATAATGTACCATATTAATGTCAAAAACAGAAGACAACTGGGTATAAGGATTAAGGGTACTCTCTGTCTTATTTTTACATGTTTTCTATAGATATAAGACTGTACTAAAATAAAAGTTATTAAAAATAATAACAAAAAACACACAAACAATTTTACTTTCTCCATTTGAACCCACCCAGATAATCACTACTGAAATGTAGGTTCAACTGGAATGAGTAAATATTTCAAGCCAGTATTTCCCCCAAATTTATTTATTAAGACTGAATTGAATAAAGTTAAGCAGATTTGTTTATTTTTAACCATCAAACTCCCTATAGTTTTTGATATGCTAATGAACACTGTAACACTCCTGGTAGGGAACAGAATGAAGCTCAATTTGTCTACCCAACACTTTCTCAAGCTCAGAAGCAAAAAAAGGAAATACAATGAAGAAAAAAGGAAAAAGAAAACACTCTGCCTGTTCTAGGCTGTTTTTTGTCATTTTACATATAGGCTTTCCTAAATGCAGAATTTGCAGCAGAAGAGGGAAGGGAAAAATCGGCTCAATCAGCAAAGGAGGTCCTGGAAACCAGTGAAAGGGCATCAACCTATCTGAGATATCATTTTGCATGGGGCTTGTCCTTGACAGACCATTCATTGTAGAAACAGCCACAGAAATAGAATTATGTGGAGGCTACCTGGGTTTTGAACCTTCTTAAATGTTACCTGCGTAAGTGAGAGAGAACAGGCATTCAGTCATTTGGAACATCTCAACATTAGGGGGCAGCAATCCTAAGTAGACACTGCAAGACCTACAGTGGGTTAGAGAGCATGTCTACTTAAAATTGAATGGCTTCCGTTCACTGCCCAGGCCCACCACCATTTAAAGCCACAAGCTGTTCCCTTCCTGTGGTCAAACTGCTTTACAGTCTGCACTTGCTATGCTCAGGACACAGAGAAAAACTCCAGGACCACAGGCAGGCAGGATGGAGACTTCCTGTAGCAAGCTCCAAAGGTTCTTGAGGACACAGAGGATGAGGGTATAAGAGGGAAACTCCATGGAGACAAAAGAAAGCCTGCTGGGAAGTGGCTGTGGCTCAATCGACTGGGCTCCCGTCTGCCATATGGAGGCCCTGGGTTTGTGTCCCAGGGCCTCCTTGTGAAGGCAAGGTGGCCCACGCCCCCAGAGAGTTGGCAAGATGATGCAATAAAGGGAGACAAGCAGACACAGAAGAACATGCAGCAAAAAAGCTGTGGGGCAGGGCGGGGATAAATAAAATAAAAAAATAAAAAAGCCTGCTGAAAATGACCTTCGAGAAATTTCAAATGAGGCTATGTCCTTGAAACTCTTCCTCCCTGGCCTTCAGCAGAGCTGCAGCCTTGCTTCCAGAAGCTGCCTCCCTCGCAGGCTTCTTGCCATAGGGAAAAATTGGCATTCGTGGCAGAAAAGCTCTTTTTTTCCTCAAGACCTCAAGAGTTGAAGCAAGCTTTCCCTGGAGCTGAGAAAAAGTACTCCACATGCAAGCTTAAGACTTTTTGTTAACTTCACCATTATGGTTTATTTCCCACAAATGACCCAGACATGGACACAATTTCTGACCCCTGTTCAGGAATAAAAAGCAGGAGAAGACACAAAGGACCTATTATTTAAACTCCAATTTCCCCAAATAATTATACTTCTGCTACTAGAGTGCGAGACTTTAGAAATCAAACAGAATATCCTTACTTTTTAACGCTGAAAGCGTTCTTAGAATAATTCTCCATCTTACAGACAATTTCCTCACTCAGAGTTGTTTTAGGGATTTGTTAAAAGCAGCCCCTACCTCCCCCACCCCGGCACCACTTCCTTCTACCTGATAATGAACTTCTCTTAAGGTACTATTGCCAAAGTAGTTAGTAGTTAGCTATTATCTCCTTTTTTTTTTTCCAGATAAAGAAACAAAGGGGAAAAGGGAGTAGACAATTATTGACATTTATCACGAAGTTTGAAGAGCAGTGCGCCACCCCAGTTCTCTTCTGTGAACTGATATTAATGGTACTCTATCAAACAAAGAACAATTCATAGCGTGAGGGACTCCGGTTTATGCTGTCATCTGCATTTTTTCCCCATTCCTTTAAGCTAGTACTGGCTGATGGCTAGAGCGCTTTGGGCACATGCCTTTGGCTAGCTCGGTATTGGGCAGTAGCCCAGGCACAATTACTTTTTCCTCCAAGGCAGCAAACAGAAACCTTGTCACTGGGACAAGGAGCATGAGAAATTTCTGGGTTTGGAGTTTGTCCAGCCCTTGATTTACTGGAGGAGGGAATAAGAAGTAGGGTAGAAATTGGCTTCTATGAGGATTCAAGGAACCTGGCTTCTAATCTCAGCTCTGCTGCTAATCTGGCTGTGTGAACCTGAGACTGTAGCTTTACTTTCATGGACACGTGTGACCACAACTGCCACCTGAGGAAGGTGATAGGAAGAGATGCCTCAAGGATTTCGCTCAGCAGTTACTTTCTCTAAGACTATCAGACCCTCACTCCTCATGCCCCCCCTGGAAACCTGCAATTTAGTTTATTGGTGATAAGGCTTCATTCTTGTGTCGCTGCCTGCAAGAAAAGGCCTTCCTGCTTTCGATATATAAAACCCTTTTAATAGAGATCAGAATACAGGAAGACCTGTGGCTATGAGTTGTGGTCCGTTCATTAAACCATCTAAACATTCAGCATCCTTCCTTTTCCTAGAACTTAAGACATCATTCCCCTTCAAGAGGTTCCACTCCCACTCCTAGTCTTCTATTCACACGACTCTAACCTTTCAGTTTTTCATTATTAGGTATTTTACAATTCGGCACTAAATTTTTATTAAGTTCTAAACATCATTCTAAACTCCAGATTACAAAGGCCAGCAAGGACAGCATAGCACACGTATAAGGAGTATGACCTGATAATAATCAAAGCCTTTTTCACTACAGTTAAAACACCTGCCTTTGAAGCCATTTGCAAAGGAGAATGAAATAAAAGGTATACCATATACAAGGGACCTGTTCAAAGAAACTGTGAGAGGAGTCAAGTATAAAATGCAGACAGAATACCTATGGAAGGACCACTAGAGAGATGAGGGAAGGGAGGTTTAAGGTCATGGAGAGGGGCAGATGGCAGGGAGTCCCCCATTCTTGATCATGTGGGAGAGCTCTGCTCTTGGCTAGCCCTGATCCCAATGCCCTGGCCCCGTCATGTTTCTTTTTTTTTAATCTCAAAATTGTAAAGGACAATCATGCACACTATACAGGATTCCCATACATTGCCCCACCACCAACACATCACATTGTGTTGAAACCCTTGTTACAAATGATGAAACAATATTGTTATATTACTGCTATCTATAGTGCATAGCTTATATTTGCTGCATTTTCCCCACAAACCATCCTAGTATTATCATGTGTATTTGTATTGCATAACTCCCACGTTTCTTGTTGAATCTAGGAAATTAGGTCAAAAGGGGAGGGCTGTTAAAATTTGAGGTTTCTGAATACATAGGACACATTTCTTATTAAACCAGTGTTGCAAGTTCTAAATTTCTTGTAAGTTTATTTAGATTTTGTCTTTTCTTTCCAATAGCTGGAAAAGATGAGAGGAATGGGGGAAACTAAAAACAGGATAAACTGATATAACGAACTCTGCAGGGGTGGTAAGAGCTTAATTATACTTCCTATGAGGAAGGTAAAAATACCTGATAGGCTGAAGACGAAAACCAACAGGATGAGATGAAAGTTACAGGCCTGAAATAAAGAGGGAAAAATGATTCCCAGCTTAGGCTCTAGTCAGACCCTTCCATGTAATGACCAAGACACTTTTCAGAAGCCAGGGAACATACAGGAACCATATAACTGAGAAATGAACGTCTAGTCCACGAACACAATCCTATTTTTAAAATCTATACCGATGCTATTGGGATGAACAAAACATCCACTAAAATAATCCTGAATTTACACATGATACAGCAAAAGGCAGACATCTTTCAGTCATTATTTAATTAAACAGACATTTTTTTTGAGCAATCATTGTATTCCAAGCATTGCTCTAGTTCCTGGAAACATAATGAACCAGACAAATGTTTCTGCCACTGGGGAGCTTACAGTCCAGTGGGAAGACAGGAAAAAAAATTAAGATAAATAAAATCAACAGTAAAAATATACAGCATATTAGCTAGAAATAGGTGCTAAGTGGGAAAACAAAACAGGGGAAAGAGAGATGGGTTATTGGGAGGAGGAATTGGTGCTGAAATTGTGTATTGGGTGACCTAAGCACAAGTGCAGTAAAGACAGAGGCAGGTTGACCAGTTGGGAGGTGACTGTAATAATCTGGGTAAGAAATTTGTCTGGGGGGATACACTGAGGACAAGTGGTCACATTCTAGATATATTTTAAAGAAGAGCCTCTAGAATGCACTGACAGTTTGGTAATAGGTTTGAGAGAGACAGTGGTCAAGGGTAAGTCCATGGTGTTTGACCTAAGCCAAAGAAAGAACCCAGGTGCCCAAAGAACTTTGGGGAAGAGCTGTGAGCCCTCTGAACCTCAGCTTTCTCCTTTCCTGAAAAGTAGATGTATTATTATATATCAATTGTAAGGCAAGGAAGCTCTGTACCGCATATAAGTCTTCATAGCTTTCATAGCAGGGGACTATGAACTATGGACCAGACTTCCTTTTGTATAGCCCTTTAGTTAAAAAAGGTTTCTACATTTTAAAAGGTTATAAAACAAACAAAAAATAAAGAACAACAAAGCCTAAGCTATTTATTGTCTTGTTCTTTACAGAAAAGTTTGCCTGTCCTTGCTTTTTATACCCAGCATCTACAAATTCTATCTGTGGTGCCAGCTGAAAAGGATTCCTGGACCAGGCTCCCACACAATCAGGAAATTCCTGCTAGCCGTCTCCAGGAGAATAGGTTAGGGGTCAGGATGCAGGGAGGAACTGGAGCCACGCGCATCCTTAAAATCTACATCATAATAGGAAGCCCTGTATAAGTGTCTGATGTTAGAAAGAAGAGAAACAAATTGAGATTTTCATCCCATCTCTCACGCTCTCCATACAATGTGATGGTGATTTATGATGGTGCAAGGCTCGATGTTGACAGTAAACTCAGCACTTTACTATTCTTCGCAGTCTGGCTCATAAAGATTCATAGGCTCCTTAGAATTTGTTCCAGAAAGACTGGAGCATGGGGCCAGACAGAGGGTCCACATCATGCACATTTGTCTTCTTGAAGACTTCTTAAGGGAAGGAAGACAGGAGCCTTTTAAATCTCCTTCTTCTATTTGGAGCATGCTAAGGAGCTCACACTTGAAACCATACATGTAAAAACTGTGCTTTACCTAGTAATCTGGATGTATGTAAATCTGGAAGTAGTAATATCTGATATCTACCAAGCATGGGAGAGAGAAGCAAAACCAAATGGGAGAACAGGAATGATTTTCACTTAACTGGAAAATGTAATATTTCTGTGATAAATAACTTTCCTATATTGCCAAACTCTCATTTCTATCTTTGGATATAGTCACAGCTAATTTTTAATCGCTGATAAATGGTAACCCTTTGTGCCATAAGATGGGCAAAATGTACAGAATCTTACTCCATGCATCCTCAATGATTTTCCCAATGTGATGACGGCCTAAGAACTAACCGAAGGTTCCCCATCAAAGTGCAGTAAGCCTGAAGCATCCCAACTCATTTCAGCAGTATGACAACTGTGACAAGAACGGCACTCATCCTTCTGTTTTCCAAAGCACATTGGCCTACAACCCACTAAATCTCCCACATTCAAATTCCTGATCACTACATAAAACATCCTGTGCCTGCTCATTGCTACCACCCCACCAAAAATATCCCTGCCCCTTTCTCCTCCGTTGCCATTTACTTACACACTACGTGTGCACTTCTTTAGTGTTTAATTGTTTCTTTCAACAAGAATGCTAGGTCTATGAGGGGGGTTGTTTATAAAGGTATCATCATCTAGTTTAAAAGACCTATCCAAAGAAGAAAAAAGGTATATTCTGGTTCCTTTACTGCCTAATTAATTACATAGGAAAAACAAATAGGCTCAATTAGGCAAGACTTGCTTTCTAGGCATGAAGAGGATGATTCCTCTCCTCCAATGACCCTAGGTGCCAGGCAAATGCGATACCATATTGCCCTCACAACCGATAAAATATAAGAAGTTCCCCAATATACCTAATACCTGACCATCTGAATGCTGGATAGAATCTTGTGATACACTGATGATTAGCCACAGTGGTTTCTCACATCCCATTTGGCACTTTATATTTTGCAATTCAATTCAATGAGCACTACAGAGATGAAGTCAGCATAATCATCTTCATTGAACAGATAAAGAACTGAGGCTTAAAAATAGGATAAGTGATTTGCTCAAGGGTTCCAGGGAACAAGTGGTAAATCCAGAATCCTAGCCCAAGTCTCAGAACTTCTGAAGCTCATATTCTTTTCACACACTCAATGCTCCAACTATACTTGGCCTTCTGATTGCACATGTCCATTCCACTTATTGCTCCGTGGTGAGTCAGAGGCTTTTGGTGAAGCCTGGAAAGTTCCTTCCACAACAATAATTACACTTTCAACCCATCCACTACCTGTTCCTTGTGTACAAAGGGGCCATTGCTAAATTGGATGTTCCACATTTAGAAATACTAAAGAGGCCACCCTCTCAGGAAAAAAGCCACCATTTTTTAAAATTTTCTGCTTCTGAGAAGAATATTTTTTTCATCATAGAGTCCTCCAGCTAAACAAGGCATTTGGCTTTGCAATGGGAATAACAGACCATTTAACTAGTTACAAAATAAATCTTGTGCTCAGTTCTCTGATGAGAGATTGGATGACAATCACATGGAGAACCTTTTCTGCATTCCCCTGCAGCCAATGCCAGAGATTTTTGTTTAATAATGGGAAAAAACACAACCATTATCTCATTTAAATCACCTTAACATCTCTATGAGGAAGGGTAGGCAGTCAGCATGCCCTTGTACAGAACCAAAGACCAGAGGTCCAGGGGTCTGGCCAAGATTATGAGGGCAGGAAGAGAAAGTGCTAGAACCAGACAAGGCACGATCCACTGCTGCCCCACTCCGCCCACACAGAAGAGGTTTACCTTTCTGACTTCCCATAGTCCCACATCTAAGCCCCTCATCTACTCTTCTGGAACACATATTCCCATTTATACTCGTAAACACCTGAGGCTGCCCCAATCACTCTATATCCGGACTCTGGCTAAGGGACCATAATGGCAGGTAATTGCATTAGATGGAGAGGTAGCAACAAAGGTCTTGCAGAGCCACATGCATCCCGACACTTCCTGGTAGCCAACACCTCACCCATTCCCACTTTTCATCGGTTAACTAAAAAATATTGTGAACACTATAAGATACAGAAATCAACCACAAAACTTACTCAGAATTATTTCTGACATGGTGGTGATGATCCCCAGAGGTGCAGAAACAGAGCTTTAATTTAAAGATAATATTCACAAGGAGAGGAGGAAAACCCCAGAATGAACAGGGTCTGTGTTCCAACTGCAGAACCAATTAATTTGTTTCCTGAACATTAAGCTTTGTTCAAAGCCCAGCCTTGAGGGAGATGAACGTAATCAAATAAACTGACGCAACCTTTCCTGAAGGGAGACAGGGATGTGATCTTCAAATTATTCCCAAGAAAACATCAAGGACAACCTGAAAACAGTCTTCCAAGGTGAGAAGAAGTCCTTCAGGGAATACCCATCATAATGCACATCTATAAATCTTATTTATTGCCAGCACGATGTTAAAATCTTGGGTTTTTATGTAGAACCTCTGGTAGGTGTGCCTGTGCTTGGAGCCATTAGTCGTGAATAACAGATATGGAATGGACTCAGACATCTGTTTTAGGGAAGTACCTAGTTGTTGACACAATAATGGGTCTAGTGGGACCATGTACTCTTAAAGATGTAAAACTCTAGGCCACCTGAGAATCATTACAGCACCCAAAAAAAACCAAAAAACTGAGGAGCCCACTATGTCCAACAAGTGTTTTTTCCCTCATTTACAGACTGTCGCAGGCAATAACGGGCCATTTACAAACTTTCTGACATTCCAGAAAGAAACCGATCCATATTCTCCAGTTCACAGGTCATGTACACTTGCCCTGTGGTGTCAACTCTCCACTTCTATCCTGGTCTGCTTACCCCCTGTGTAAAGATGATGAGGGTTCTGAGGCTGCAATAGCTGTTTTCCTGGGTACCACAGCCACCTGTGCAAGTGCCAATTACACGATTTCATCAGGTCTCTCCCCTGCTTGAAAACTTCCAATGACTCCCCAGTGAGATCATATTAAATTCAAACTCCTCAATCGCTCTCACCCCATAGGCCAAATTTCCCTTCTCTGCTGTATTTTTTTTTAGCACTTGCTGTCTAGCGTTTAAATTAACTCACCTTGTTTATTTTCTGACTCCCCTTCCAGAATGAACATATATTCCATAGGGTCACTTATTTATAATTGCTTTATTCACTATTATATCCCAAGAACTTATAACAGTTATCTAACACAGAATAGGTTCTCCATGAATACTGGTCAATAAAATTTATTTGACACTCTCAAACTCACCACCTGGGAAAAACTATTTAACCTTCTGTGGTTAAAAGTTCCTCTCCTACTACACAGAAACATCCTAGTAATGGAGAGGATTTTGTGCTCATATAATATTACCTAACTGGTATAACGCACTACATGTGGAAAGCAAATACTCACTGAATGATGACTGAATAATTGCCTTGAATTAAGTGTGATTTCCTCTGCAGTGAAATTAAAATGCTAGTTAAATGTTTAATGCTGATTTTTGGTCCAATAAACCTATGTTAACATCTTCAAAAGAACCATGCCCTGTCACCTGTGCTTTAGCATAGGGAACACATGTAGAACTATGTCGGATTTCTCTTCCTGGGGATCAGGAGACCTGGATTCTGGTCCTAAGCTTGTCTTTAGCCAGTTCAGGACCTTGGCACACCTCCTAAGCTCTCTAAACCCTGATGTTCATGTGGAAAATGATGGGGCTTATTTTCTACTAAGCAAATTTTAAAATTATAATAATTTGCTTACAGTCACAGGAAAACTAGGAAACATAGCTTATGGAAATATATGTTCTGTATTTCCATATACAACAGTGTTTTTGATAAGCAATATACAATATGTATCAAGGATCTGAAATTACTTAAATCATTTCAGCAAGTAACACCATTTCCTGGAATTCATCAATAGAATAAAAATATTAGCATGAACGATTCTTAAAGCATATCCTATAATATTAAAAAGGTGACGGTGCATCAATGGAAATTTTAAGAAGGGATATCAAAACAGTAAAGGCAGATCAGAAAATGTGTGCCAATGACATTCTGCAATGTGAACCAACTGCCTTTATGCCATAATTATGGTGATTGAAAAATGAGGATAAAAACCATATGTTCATTATGATAGCCACACATAAAATTGTCTTCTGTTTAGAATGGGGAGAAATTACTTTTCTTCCTTCAATATTTCAATACATATATATTTCAAAAACTTCAGCCAGGCAAAGGAAAGTCAAAATAAGTCACAAAATGAAAACGAGAGCTGCAAAACTTATCGCCCATACAAGGTACCAATTTATTGCATATGGAGTTTTAGGAACTTACAAATAAAAGGACAATGGCTAATGATCAAAGAACAAGAGGAGGGAAACGGACTTTGGCCCAGTGGTTAGGGTGTCTGTCTACCATATGGGAGGTTGGCGGTTCAAACCCCGGCCTCCTTGACCCGTGTGGAGCTGGCCATGCGCAGTGCTGATGCGCGCAAGGAGTGCCTTGCCACGCAAGGGTGTCCCCCGCGTGGGGGAGCCCCACGCGCAAGGAGTGCGCCCGTGAGGAGAGCCGCCCAGCGCGAAAAGAAAGAGCAGCCTGCCCAGGAATGGCGCCGCCCACACTTCCCGTGCCGCTGACGACAACAGAAGCGGACAAAGAAACAAGACGCAGCAAACAGACACCAAGAACAGACAAACGGGGGGGGGGGGAAGGAATTAAATAAATAAATAAATCTTTAAAAAAAAAAAAAAAGAACAAGAGGAGATAATTCACAGGGAAAAAAAAAAAGGCTCCCAAATCTCAGTCATTACAAGAGAAATGTAAATTAACTATACCAAGATGCTATTTTTCAACTACCAAACTGGAAAAAAATCAAATGTTTGGCAATACATGCTGTTGATGACACTGTGAGTCAACAGTCACTTTTATATATTATTGATAGGAATTCAAAATTATATAACCCATAATGGGGGTATTTGGCAATGTGTACCAAAATTATACCTACATTTACCCATTAACCCAACAGTCCTACTTCAAGGCATTTGAACATTGTACAAACTTAGTCATCATGATCTTATTTGTATAAACAGATTGAAAACAACTCAAATGTCCTCAGCAGGGAACTGGTTACATAAACCATGGGACATTCACACAATGGAACACTTTTTACATCTGAGTGTAATAAGATGTAATAAGTAAAAAATAGCAAAGTATGGAAGAGTATAAATTATATGCTAAACTGTATTTGCAGAAAGAAACACTGGATGAATACCTAAGATTCTATTGAATCGGGGAAAGGGAGGACTGGATGGTGGAGATAATGGACAGTACATAGGCCAACAGGGCTTCTATATATATATAGATCAATGTTTGAACCACATGGACACTGCTACTAAAAAATTCTAAACCTTTTAATAAATAAATGCTATCATAATAATTTAAATAATAGACAACACACAGGCCAACAGGACTTCAATATATATCTTCAAATAAACTTTTTTTCTTTTCTTTTCTAATTATATTTTTTTAAAGTTAATAGATCGCACAAAACATTACATTAAAAAACATAAGAGGTTCCCATATAGCCCACTCCCCACCCCATCAATTTCCCAAATTGTATTTATTGAAGATACATAGATCACAAAAAATGCTACATTCAAAAAATATAAGATATTACCATATACCCCCCACCCCCTCACTCCAGTTCTTCCACATCAACAACCTCTTTCATCATTGTTTCACATTCATTGCATTTGGTGAATACATTTTAGAACACTGCTGCACCACATGGATAATAGTTTACATTGTTGTTTACACTCTCCCCCAGTACATTCAGTGGGCTATGGCAGGATATATAATGTCCAGCATCTGTCCCTGCAACATCATCCAGGACAATCCAAGTCCCAAAAATGCCCCCACATCACATCTCTTCCTCCCTCTCCTTACCTTCAGCAACTACTGTGGCCACTTTCTCCACATCAATGCTACAATTTCTTCCATTACTAGGCACAATAGTTCCATAGAAGAACATCAGTAAGTCCACACTAATCCATATTTTATTCCTACATCCTGTGGACGCTGGGATGGTGATATCCACTCCACCTCTAGATCAAGAGGGGGCTTAGATTCTACATGGATGATGGATACAATTCTCCTGCTTCCAGTTGTAGGCACTCTCAGTTCCCTGGTGCGGTGGTTGACCATCTTCACCTCCCTGTTAGCTGACCTGGGTTAAGTCCAACGAACCAGAGGGTAGGAGTTGCAACTCTGAACCACTAGACTTAAATAAACTTTTGAACCGCATAGATACTGTTATTTGTTTTAATAAAATAAATGCTATCATAATAATTTAGAGTAGATAGAAGGTCCCTAACTTCCCTTCTAGTATTACTTCCATCAATGAATAATGATTACTCATTCTATATATCTACTTACCTATTTGAAGCTAGGATATTTATTTCAATAGTGCATAAGTTAAGAAAAAAGTTCTACACGACTTTTAAAAATTATTTTTCTTCTCTGAACTCAGAGTTCCAAAAATGTCAGTGTGTATCTAGTCGCCTGCATGTCTTCCAAATATGAAAGAAATTTATTTTATTGTCAAAAGGTTCAATATTCTGATTCACATGCTTGTCAGAGCTAAGATGTGAGTCAGACAGGTACCAATCAGCTCACAGAGGAAGCTTTTCACACTGTCAACCTTTGGGGAAGGTTTCACTTTTCCCATCAGGACACATAAATAGTATTCATTCAAGTAAGTATTCATTCATTCAAGTAGCTAACATTTATTGAGAAATTAGTATGTGTTTCTATATGTGTAAACTCATTGGCCTAGTAATCTTGATTAAGTAGTGTAGTAAGTCCTAATCCTATCCCTGGAGGCTTTATGAAGAGAAAGCCATGTGGAAGAGAAACTAGCTGAAAGCCAATGGAACCCAAATGAGAAAGGAGAGGACACCGCATGTACGGAAATTGCCAAGGACACCAGGATCACCGACAGCCAGTCTCAGAATGCCATGGTCTTCAGGAAGAAAGCATTACCTTTATTTGGGACTTCTAACCCTGGAACCATGCGCCACTAAATTGTAATTGTTTAAACCAACCCATTGTATGGAATTGGTTTTAGCAGCTTGGCAAGGAAGACAGTTTTGTACCATTATCCGCATTTTATACAAGAAAACAGAGGCACAGAGAGGCTACACAGCTTTCCCAAGGTCAGGCCGTCATAAGGGTTGGACACAGGACATTAATCTCAGCAGTCTGGGTTCTGATCTCATTGTCTTAACCACAGGCTATATTTAATTACTTTCCGAAGTAAAATTAGAATACATGTGGGGAAGTGGATGTGGCTCAATGATAGACCGTCCACCTACCATATAGGAGGTCCAGGGTTCGAACCCAGGGCCTCCTGGCCTGTGTGGTGAGTTGGACCACATGCGGTGCTGCCATGCGCTTGGAGTGCCATGTCATGCAGGGGTGCCTCACACATAGGGGAGCCCCATGCGCAAGGACAGCCGCCCTGCGCGAAAAGCACAGCTCACCCAGGAGGGGCGCCGCATACACGGAAAGCTGATGCAGCAAGATGACACAACAAAAAGTGACACAGAATCCCGGTGCCTCCTGACAAAGGCAAGCAGACACAGAAGAACACACAGCAAATGGACACAGAGAGCAGACAATGGAGGGGGTAGGGAGAAGGGGAGAGAAATAAATAAAAATAAATCTTAAAAAAAAAATAGAATACATGTGCCACCGACGTCATGAAGTAACTGCAATTTTAACAATGTGCGGAATAATGTAACAATTGATGGTCTTAATCTATATTGTTCATTATAATACTTTTGGTGAGCAGGTATAAGGTAGCTTTACCATCCCGCTTTACAACCTAAGAGTTGAAGGAGAACTGATAAATTACCAACCTAAGATTAATGATCACTAGCCATAAAACTACATTCCTCATTCTCAACTCATCTTACTCGCAACACCTTTCCTTCCACTGGTAAATGACGTGCTTCCCTAAAGCCCAGTGATAGTGCAGATAGAGGTCAGCAAACTTTTTCTGTTAAGCACCAGATAGCAAATATTTTAGGCTTTGAGGGATATACCACCTCTGCAGCAACTACTACTACTCAACTCCACTGTGGTAGCCTGAAAGCAGCTACAGACAATACACAAACAAATGGGTACAACTTTGTCCCAATAAAACTTTATTTACAAAAATAGGCAACAGGCCAGAATTGGCTCAATGGCCATAGTTTGCTGACCCCCTGTGTAGATACTGATGTTTTCTAGTTATTATGAAAATCCTTCCCATCAATCTAATATTTTCCCCTTTTTAAATATTGTTCAATTGTGTGACACTGTATTTTGCCTATATTTTATTTCCACTCCAAACGCCCAAGCCAGATGTGACTGCCATTTCACCTACCCATCCAACAGCAGGAATTGTGTACTGCGCAGCCTGCCTGGCCTTATGAAGCAGCTCTAGCTCAGTAAACATTAAGTCAAAGAAAGAACCTTCTCTTTCAGCCCACCTGCTCTACTATTTATTTCCTGAAGAAGCTCTGGGCCTTTCCATTCCTGGACTTTAGCGCCCACTGTTCCAATGACACAAATTTGACCCCTCTCCTTCTTTGCTCAGCAACTCCCTATCCCTTCTTCATTCTAGCTCAATGACACCTCCCAGGACCACCACAGGACAAGACATTATCACCCTCCCTTGAACTGTCAGAGTACAGAGTCAGAGGCACTTCTACTGCAACATAGATTATGTCTTGACTACGTTGGTAAGATTCTCAAGGACACTACCATGCCATCAACTCTTGTGCCCTTGACTCTCTGTCAGCATTTGTTCATTCTGTGGGCTTGGATGACAGTCACATGAGGGCCTTTCCATGCATTATACACATGAGAAACTGAGGAAGTACAGTAAAATTAACCCAACTAGGGTGTGGTGAAACAGTTAATGGTGATTCTGGGACAAGTGCCAAAGTTTCTGTGTTAAAGGAGCCTAAGACATGCAGGCGAGCCTAACAGAAAATGTAGTCTCCAGGATCTGAGACGACTGGGTTTAAATCCCAGCTCTGCCATCCAGCAAAGTGAATGTGGCAAGTCACCCAACCTTATTATTAAAATTAACTGAATAATTACTATGGGACTACCTTAAACTGTGTTATCTAGCATATTACCCCATTTAAATCCTCTCAGAAAACTACAGAGTAGGCACTATTATCCCCATTTTACAGATAAGGAGTCAGAGGCTTTGAAGTTCCATAACTGGCACATTTTCACAAAATAAGTAAATACCAGAGCCTCATTTCAAACCCAGGCAGTCTGGCCCCAGAATCTGACTCTTCAAACCATAAACTCTTGGCAGTGCTGGCGATGGTGTTTGTGGTTATTATTGCTATACCCTCACTGGTCAAGAACGTGCACCTCTCTAGCCTAGGTGGCTAGAAGAATTGACCTCATCAATTCTTTCTTGCCCGGTCCTCTGTGTGGCCAAGAGCGAGCATCAGTGAGATGTTTTCCTCTGCGTTGGACTTCAGAGTCGCCCAAGGTTTGAATCCCTGCCCTTGGCCTCATTAGCAAGGTCAGCGGCCCCACCCAGGGCTGGTGACCACCACAAGACACAGCTGGCAGCCTCATTAACCATGGTGGTAAGAAACACATGAAGTGGACAGTAAATCTCTAAGGTAAGAAGTTTTATACGCTAGAGAGGCCAGGGAAGGAGGGACTTAGAAAAGGAAAAAGCTGTCAAGGGAAATCTTCCAATCCCGCATTCAGGCTCCAAGAAATAGCAATTAGCCCACAGACGAAACCACCTGGGGCTGTTTCAGTTCAGCCCTACCCACTTGAAAAATTCTAAAAAGTAAAAAAAAAAGTCTGTTATAAAAATATGAAGACATGCAGTTTAAGAGGGCGAGAGGGGATGAATGTAGGGACGTTATATAATAGCCTTTCTGTAGATCGGGGGAAACTTATCTCCCCAAGTTTGACAAATGAACAAAGAAGCAGAGCAGCATTTAAGACTGTTATTCAATCTTGCCACAGAACCTCCACGCAAATGAGTGTGTGTCTCCACCGGCAGACTTGAAAAGAAGAGGAGAAGGGGGAGGAGGTGCAGGAGGTAGACCAGTTAAAATTAGAATCCACTCTGCCTGCTTGCTTTTGCTCAGGCTTCAAGGGATGTGGGTGGACTTAGATGGCTCCAGCTGGATTGACAGCTACTGTATAAGGCTGTAGGTCAGCCCGAGCCCTGGAGAAGTGAGCAATTCCTCCCTGGGAGCCTGTCGGGAAGGAAGCAAGAGTCCTCCTCCAGGACTGTTCAAGAACCAACGTGCCATCTTCCCTTTTTGTGAATGGGAAAGGAAGGACGAGGGAGAAACAGCACTGAGTTCAAATTAACCCCACCAGGAACCCAGAGGTACACATTCCAGAATTTCTGGGCCTACAAAAGAGAAACATTCAAAGCCCCATTCAATGGTAGAAATGCAGGGCTAAGTATTTGGGAGTTGGGAGTTTAATCTAGGACAAAAATAAGTAAAAGTCAGAGCTAGGGACAGGCTTGGGCATCCTACGGCCGAGCATCTTATGCTATAATATCATTTAGAGGCAAGTGACTTTTCCAAGGTCACAGAGTTGAGTGGCACAAACAAATGAGAAAACTGGATTCCGAATTCTCAGATCTACAATCTTTCCACTCCACACACTGCGATACCAGAGCTGCTTGTGTTTATAAAAACTGGCAGCCCCAGTTTAGTAAGCTGTTTGACAAAGCAGAAATGATGGGCAGACAGCAAGAAGTCTGCAAGACAGAAGGGTTATGGAAAAATCTCACATAACTCCTGAAACTGTAGCTTGCGCTTAACTAGACCCTATCTAAGAGACCCATTCTGTATGTGTGTTAACTCTTACATCACAGAGGTGGCTCTGTATTTTATATTTTGCATATTCATTATCTTTCTACCACATATGCTGAACATGTTTGGAATTACCATAAATACGAGACACACAACCACTTATGAACTCCACCCCCCTGCCCATCTCCACCATCCTACTATGGCTCACCGTGCTGAAGCAATTAGCAGAGACCAGAAACAAGATGACTGAAGGAACAGAAAACTAGGCAGTGGCTCACAGATTCTTGGAAATTGAAGGGAACTTAAGAGAACACTGCATATTGCACAACCCTTCCTCTGTACAACTTCCTGTTTAGAGGCTTACCTCAGGCCAGCTGAAGCTTCTGCAACAAGGACAATGCAAAAAAGCAGTGGGAAACCCAGTGCACACAAACCATAAAGGTAAGGTACAATTATAATCAAGTTTTTCTGCTTGTCTATATTGGCCAATATTCCAGAAAGTGTATGTGATACTTTGTAAAAAGAAAAAATAAATAAACTAAGATGAATGTGGCAAAGGAAAAAATGTTTAGGGAAGTAGGATGGAGCTATAAGTCTGTTTAGTAAAGTGCAGGCTTTGAAGACAATGAATTTGGCTCAAAACTGCTTATGTACATAGACCTGTGGGAGGAAGGATGGAAAAGACACTGTGTGGTGATAAAACTCATCCCTGCACCATGTGCAGAAGGAAGCCACATGTGGGAAACCCAGGTTCCCAGGACCTGGTGACTAAGAGTATGGACGCTGGAACCAGAGAGCTTGAGATGGACACCCCAACTTGGTCACTTGCTCACCCAGTGGATTTGGACAAGTCACTTAACCTCTCCGGGCCTCAGTTTCTTCATTTACAAATGAGGATAATGGCACATATCTCATAATGCTGTGAGAATTAATATATGTTAACACATGGCATACACTAACAGAGGCTGCCTCTCAACGAATGTTTTCACAGAATTACAATCACCATTACCATTACAACTACTTCCCTGATGATGGCATTTCACCTAAGGCAGTGGACATAACAGGCAAGAGGCTTGGATCACATCCCGCGTCCAGATGCTCCACTGGTGTGTGATTATGGGTATGGGTTAATGAGCATAATGTCCCTGAGCATATGACCTCCCCAACCAGAGAAATAACCCCACGTTCTGCCGACCTCACAATTCCACTGCAAAAATTAAATGAAATGGTCTGAAAGGAAATGCTGAAGTTTGAGGAGGAGGATTTGTAGGACTGTTGGTCACTGCCTTCACCAAGTTCAGAGGGTCTACCTGGTCCCAAAGAAAGGTTCATTTGTTTCTCTAGACACTGTGGCTAAACTAATTGGTAAAGAACAAATTTACAGGTAATGTAGGGTGCTATTTTGTACGGTGGGAGAAAATGAATGTTTTGTCAAATATACGTGTTTCCTGTAACGAGAACAGACTGACCCAGAGTCACAGAAGCACATTTCTTCAACTCTAGGAGTCTTGCTGTTAAGGACAGGTTTCTCTCGTTATTGGTGAAGCCACAAAGCACACATTTCAATTATAGGAATAGTAATTCTACTTTCCCAGAATAAGTCATTGGATTGCCCTGGCTGAGGAGGTGAAGAGCAATTGACTAAGCTGGAAATGCCAACCAATAGCTTTCTCCCCTGTCACAAATTTCCACTGCCTGCCCCCTTCAAACAAAATAGTGTTAAAATGTAACTTTCCAAGATATTTTTACATGTGAGTAACCCTGGAGGATAATCTCATTCTGTGTTTTCTAATGCAAATAGGAAGAGTCAGGAGGTTCCAGAACATCTGGCTTCTAACCTTCTCTATGGTGGTCAAGAGAGAAGGAATTTGACAAAGGACAAACTTAGGGTTGGCAAGAACAGGGATGTCTTCTGATTTCAAGCCTAGTGTTTTTGGGGTTGTTTTTTTTTTGCCCATGTCAGGCTGCCTTTACCTAATACTGTCTTAGCATATAATATTCCTTCTTAATTTAAAATTTTATTTTGTTTCATGTCATAGTTTCAATGGCCTGGAGAGCTATATCAGTTGTGGAGGAAGAGTACGCAATTTAAAAGCAACTACCACCACCTACGTAGAATTAAGAATCTTTTGAAGAGTGAACAATCCCCTCCAACTCTATAGACATAAATGATTCATTGCATGCAGTGACCCATTTAGGAAAAACATCAATGCCTTGAAATGTCAATAGGAAGTCCACCAAGAAATAAATTCCACAATCAAATGGTTTAGTGCTTTGAGTTTAAAAGTACTTTCATGTCTAATTCATTTGATTCTCCCAGCACACTTTGGGTTTTGCTCATTTTACTCATAAGAAACAGAGGTCTATGGAAGTATCTTAATTCAGCTTTCTCCAGAAGCAGATGCTGCGACAATGATTCCAGCACAAGCAGTTTCTTGGGACTCAGGGAAGTGAGATGACAAAGAAAGGCAGCCAATAAAGAATTCATTATCAAGCAGTTCCCACTGTGGATAACAGAAGCTCATCCCATTGGAGAACTTTGAGAGGCTACTGTCAAACACCCACCTCCGACTTACCCCACCCAAGTGTCAAGGGAGCTCAGGTAGTGATCCATCAATTTTGAGGGTGGGAGTGGGGTGCTAATTCCCACACTTCCCACCTGCCACAGGGGCAAGCATGGGAGGCACCTGAGAGAAAGCCAAGAAATGTAGGTGCTTGTATTAGGCCAATGGGCTATGAAGAAGCAAGGACGGGGACATGTGTAGGGCAATGACATGGTTAGCCCACAAATCCAGGGGCTGTTGCCAGCACTCTCCTATACTGCTAAGTGCTCCTGCCATATATTCTAGTGAAAGTTTTCTGTAGAAGACAACAAATGAGCTGTCTTTCTGTAGATGAGGAATTACATGCTTAAAAATAATATTTTAAAGCTCAGTTGGTAGTAATTTGTCACATAAATTAGACTCTAATTGGTGGGAGAAGAACCTAAAAACAGAGAAGAGTTAGAATTTATTATAATACATGTATGAATTGATAACTCTGCCTGAGGGGGTGACAATGGGAAAAATGAAGAAAAGAACTGATGTGACAGTCATGTTAATGGGAAATGTTACAGAGAGATGGCAACTGATTGTATCAGGGAAGAAGGATGAGTCAAAGATGTCTCCAAAATTCCTCATTTGGATGGCTAGAAAATCACATGGCACCATTTTAAAAAGGCATGGAACTCAGGTAAGTAGGGTCGATTTTTGCAGGGAGGAAGCATGGATGTTCAAAGGACCAAAGTGACTCCATATGGAAATGCCCAGTAAATAACCAGAGATGTGGCAACAGGGAATGTGGCAACATACCCTTCTGTAATATGCACAGTTGGAACAACTACCTGCACTTGCATAAATCTGTGCAACTGCCATCATCACTGACTTGCCAATTATCCAGTTCACATAACACCACACCCAATTATTATTCTCAACAAGGTTGAGATTCTCCAGACCACTGCAAAAGTGCCTCTAAATCACTCATCCTCTCACACTAATATTTACTAGACTTCTAAATTGTGAGGAGAGGAGGAGGACATTGTCATGGAAAAGGAATTTAGCTACTATTAAACTCTACCTTAAAATATTCCTTTCTTCTTTTTTCTTTTTTTTTAATAGTCTGTGCAATTTATCGTTCTCCCAAAACAAACCACAATGCACACAGCCTTTTCAGCTTCTGGGAAGACCAGAGCAGGTTAGGCCTACTAAAGGCTGTGTTTTTCAGTTGTTGCTTTCGGGTTGTTTCTTTTAGTTTTTGTTTCTGCAGGTGAAGAAATCGAAAATTTCTAGAATATACCCAATTTAAAAATATTCCAGAGCTCTTCTAGCCAATACAGTCATTATTATTACACTCACCTATTACACTCACCTAATCCATTGAAATCGCCACTTTTCTCTTAATACAAATATCCTGGTTAAGAAACAAGTCAATGCTAGATTAGGCATACAACAATTGCTCACTGAGTGAACAACCTCTCAATACTGAATGTGCTATTTGGTATTTGATACAAGCTTTCCTTCCTTCCTTTTTACCCTCCTTCCTTCCTTAACTCTCTTGACATTGAAATGCACATCCTCTTTCAAAATTGGAGGCTTAAGAAACAGAAAACCCCAGTAACATATACTAAAAAATTGTGCTTGGTCAACGAAAACAAACAATATAGCACTCTGGTAGGGAAATGATAGAGATTCCCATTTAATATAGTAATTAATTACAAAATTAATGTTCTGCTTATTTCACCATTTACCTGATAAAGATATTCTGCACATAGTGAAACACCTTCAGGTACAAAACCTTAAAATCTTTCCAAAAATCTGTACTTGTTGAATAAAACTGTCAGTATACAATTTAAATGAAACACCCAAAAAACATGCAGGACTCCTTTTTTTTTGTTGAAATCAAACTTTTATACCTAATCTCCTAGCAATTTTGTTAATCTCAGAACGTAACCCTATTTCATTCCAAAGAATGAAACTTCAGATTGGAAGCCAATGTGTTCTTCTAAGAGGATTTTTTTCCCCTTTTCATCTCTTCTACTTTTGTAATGGTTTCTGTTTGACCTTACTCCTCTTTTCTGGGCCATTTCATTAGTTCCTTTACAGGTCTGCCTGAGTGCTGTTGAATTGGGGCAGTAGGTGAAGTGAGGAAAATACTAGATTAGAACAACCAATTTTCCAAACAGCTGCCAAACTGATTTTCTCAAATACAAAACCACTCTTCTAGGTACAGACTTGTATATTTTATTTCACTTCTCTCTCTAGATTGGAGCTGCTTAGGACCCTATGTTATATTCATTTTAATGACCTACCACATCATCCAATGAGGAGCACATAACAGGCATACGAGTCAAAATCCTTAGTTTTACCCCTAGATTGGTCATTACCTAGCTAGAACTGTCTTTGTCAATTGGAAGGAAGGAAGGAAGGAGGGAAGGAGGGAGTTAAAATCCATGGTTTACTCAGTCCTCTTTATTTGTAGTGTTTTTTCATTCAGTCCTTTTTTGGACAGGGAGGCTCAGGTAGATGGTGACTAAGTAGATACCATGCATTCAGTTTGACATATTTATTCTGAGAAAGAGAATGAACCAATAAAGAGTGGTTTAACTTAGGAAATCAACAAGCCCAGGAAGAGTTTAAAGTCTGACAAGATCTAAGAGTCCCAAGAAAAAGCATCATCAATTCCTCAAATAGCAGGGTGCACCGAACATCAATCTGTTGCCAAAAATGTGTTGCATGTTAACTTTGGGGCCCAGCAAAGTAAGTGGGAAACCTTTCGTCTTTAAAATAGATACAAGTATTTCAACCAAAAGATTCCTAGCTTGCTCAATGAGGGTGCAAGTGCTCTCACCACAAAGTCAGGCTTGCATTTTTAGGTATTCAGGGTTATTATTATCTGATGTTACCTAGGACCCCTTCTCTCTAGACCCCAATTATCTCTTTATAGAAGGTAGAGTTCACAGCAAATAAATGCAATAACTTCCCCACAGTGTGGGACATGACTACTGGGGATGAGCCTCCCTGGCACGGAGGGATTACTACCAAGCACCAACTAGCAATGTAACTAGAAAAAGACCTTGACCAAAAGGGGAAATGGTAAAGACAAATCAGTTTATATGACTAAGAGACTTCAAAATGAGTAGGGAGGTCGTTCCAGAGGTTACACTTATGCATGTCTCAGCAGGATCTCATTGACAGCCAAAGTAGATATTACCCCAAACAGCAGGGCTCCTAAGGGCTCTGGAGACATCCAGACACTATAGTCAGGGAAGTAGCTCAGGAGTTTGGTGTCTTGCTAGTGGACCCTACTTTGGAATTTATGATCCCCAATGTGACAGAGTTGGACTCAATTGTGGTTTCCCTATACATGGCTCTACCGTACCTTCTATTTGAACCTATAATTAGTATTAGAGTTGGTAAGTGTGCATCCAAGAGACTTAAATCTTTAGGCTGTCCATGTGCCACTGGGCCCTGAATCTCAAGTGAGTTGCAACACCTACTCTCCAATTCACTGGACTCACTCAGGACAACTAACAAGGAGGAGATGATGGACAACCACCATACCAAGGAACCTAGACAGTCTACAACTTCAAGCAAGGGAGTCTCATCCATCAGTTATATGGGGTCAAAACCCCTCTCAATTAGAGGTGGAATGGACATTACCTTCCCAGAATCCTTAGGATTGGGGAATTAACTATGGACTAAAGTAGACTTACTGGTATTCTACTATAGACTTACTGTGACTCTACCAATGGAAGAAATTATATCACTGATGTAAAGAAAGTGGTCACTGTAGGTTCTGAGGGCAGGGAGAGGGAAAAACAGGAGTACTACAGGGACATTTTCGGGACTTGGGAATTGTCCTGAATTACACTGCAATGACAGATACAGGCCATTATATGTCTTGCCATAACCTACAGAATTGGGTGGGAGAGAGTGTAAACTATTGTATAAACTATAATCCATGCTTAGTGGCAATTCCTCCAAATGTGTTCATCAATTGCAATGACTGTATTGCACTAATGAAGGATGTTGTTAATGTGGGAAAATGTGGGAGGTATGGGGAGCGGGGCTATATGGGAATCCCTTATATTTTTCATGTAATATTTATATAATATAAGTATCTTTTTAAAAAATTAATAAAACTAAAAAAGAAGGTAGAGTTCAGAGAAGAATATACTCAAATACCTGGATCATAGAAAGCTGGAGTTCACAAATCAAATTGCGACTGCTAGGTATTGTTAGCCTGATTCTAGCCCACATAGACTCATGGCTTGTTCTCTGCTTCTGTGCTGAGGACAGTCAACATATTTATGCATCTTTTGAAATCATCATTATGATCATGAGTACTCCCTTCAAGAGACTAACCCCTACCATCATTCCAAGACCTCCAAAGGTTCAACATTGTCTGCATCATGGGAATAAAAAAAGGCAAACCAGCACGAGGGATTTCCAGTCTTTAACTGCAGGCTATATGTCAGGGCCTGTGCTAGGCGTTGGGAAAGACACGACCTGTTTACAATTTAATTGATAAAATAAGGCAGGTGCACAAATAACTAAGCAAAACGGAGAGGAGAGGAGAGGAGTGGAGGGGAGAGGAGGGGAGGGGAGGGGAGGGGAGAACAAGTGACTAGAGTTTTATTGATTGTCCAGCGTTAGAAAAAGTCCCTACTAAAGTTAATTTAATCAAAAGCTAATTTAATCATCACCATTATCCAATGAGGTATGTGTTATCCAAACTTCATGGATGAGGAAAACAATATCCAGTCAGCTGGTTAGAAAATTTGCACCAACTTTTCGTGTTTAGTAAATGATGGAATAGATTTTTGAATTCTAAGCAGACTCTGTAGCTAACAGTAGTTCCTTGATACCATATACTGTCTAGGAGTTCAGAGAAGAGAAAGAGTATTTCCAGATGGTCTCATCAAGAATGCTTCCTGAAGGAGGTGCTATTTGTGCCGGGCTTTAAGGGATAGGTATGATGTTGCTATGTAAAATACCAGTGAGGGCAATCCACATGCCATGTTCCGGAAATGAAGGTATGACCTTGCAAGAGTCAGCTACAGTAATCTCTCTCCCACTGGAATTTCCATTCGTTAGTGCCATCCAGCATATGAAAGAAAATATTAATTGTGCCCTTAACATGCATGTCTCAACTCTCTAAACGTCCTAAAATCTCCATGGAGACCACATCCATGCCAAATACTCTGGATCTCCAAAAGTGCTAAACGCATTGTTTTGAGCATAATAGATGCTTAATAAAGTTTTGCTCAATGAATAACTGGCATTCTAAGATGTAAAATATATTTTCATTGAAATGCAATGTTCAAAAAAAACTCCTCCATCCCTAAGAAAACAATCTTTTTTCTCCTGGTCCGATTTGCATTGCACGTTACTACGATAACATCTAAGTATAACTAAAGAAATAAAATACAATCTGAATAGAAATCAAATATCTAGGAAGCAAGAGACCTTATCCTGATGCAATGACAGGCAATTAGAATCTCATAGACTGATTTGGCACAACACTTAAGAAAAGCAGTTGTTATTTCCTTCCAATTGCAAATGCATCACATAATGGTTTAAAGAGAATATTCAAAACATGTGGAAAGAAGACAAATGAGAAATCCATGAATCAAGGAAGACAGCAAGGAGTGGTTAATTGCAAACACCAAAGCAGGGTTTTAAAAGCTTTCTCTGCAAACATACACATACACACACCCAATTTTCAGTCAGCTTGAACTGGCATTATTCTGACCAATTACCTCACACAATTACAGCACTGCCAATTTCAAAACAAAATACAGACCAGTTCTTTCTTCAGTTCTTCTTTCACACTGAAGGAAGTAAACAAACCACTTGAGAGTGTGAACACAAGCAGAGTGCCTAAATCCCCTGCAAGGGGCTCTCCTGCCCATTGCAAAGGAAGCACTGACATACACATACCCTCCCTACTTTCAGGTAGGGAAAGACCCAAAAGTCACATAGCAGGACCTCTTATTTTTGTAGATGAGAAAACTGAGGGTCAAGGAGATACAATAAATGACATATCCAGACAGAACAGACCACTATCTCTTACAGTTTAATGATCTTTCTTCTGCACTCCAATACTTCTGACTCATGATTGCTTTCTCTTTAAATTCAAGATTTTGTCAGCTTATTCCGTTGTGTGTTTTGGCTATCACTTTTCATAATACATCTGTGGCCCTCACATTAAATTTATAAAAAGAGATAACATCTAGAGATACAGATGGACTCTCCCTGACTAAAGTTCTCTACGAAAACAAAAGTGAAGGCTGGCTTCCTGGTATGCTTTCTAACTGTAAGAAGCAAAAAGTTTGCTAGTCTAATTAAAAAAAAAAAAAAAAAAAAAACTAAGAAAGTAAGCCAGATTCTAAGAGTTGATCTGGAAACCGCAGAGGGCTTGGCTGTTTTGTAAAGATTCCATTTGAAAGGCACTATGTCTACATTGTACATCTTCCCAAGGTACTCCAAGGAGGGGAAAGATGAAAAAAGAAAACAAAAACAAAAACCATATAAGGGCTGCACTAAGCAAAAAGAAAAAAAAAAAAACAGTTTACTTTTCCTCCACCTATGTTTCCATTTAGTTTTCCAATGACCTCCACTGCCATAAAACATTCTCCCAGATATTAGAGGAAATCTGTCCATTTCTAAAGAAAACCTCATTCCCAGAATCACAGAAGGTGAGAGCTGGACAGTCTTAGGAAACAGAGGGTCACCGAGAGGAATGGCAAGGAGCAAAGCTGCATGACCGCCACAGAAGAGTAGGAGGCTGCAGCATCTTGTAACTGACAAGGCCTGGGCAACCCAGTTGGGATCCTACTTACTGTCCCAACGACAGTTCTCCTATCCTGGAAGTGAACTTTCAAGATTACACCATGATCTCTGTTTTCCTAATTCACTAACAAATGATTTTGCAAAAGTATAACATTGGCCTTTCATGTTCTCTACTTCACTTATTTCCCCGACTTCCTTTCTACTTTTTCCCACTCCTGGCAACTCCCAGACTTCCTCCTGGAAGAGCAACCAAGTTAAAGAAGTTAGTAACCTTCATGATCTGCCGCAGATGGAGATCAGAGGGCTCCTTGGAGTTAGACTGGCCAAGATGCTTCTTATGCATAAGATGACAAGCTTGATCCCAGAGCTGCTACTTGGCAGCAGCAGCACATTTTCCCCGGGGTCCAGGCATCCCTGTCTCTCACTGGTGTGTGCATCTGGGATACGTCAATAGGATATTTTAGGGAAGCTCCAAGTGTCCTCTGCTCCAAGGGGAGTAAAGGAATGATCAGACAAGCAGCAAACATTTGGTGAGCAATTACTATGAGCAACACACTATACTAATAAGAGGATGTGAAGTATAATTGGATAAATTGGCCAATTGGAGAACGTATAATTCTTAGTATCCACGTGCCTTTCAAATGGGGCGCCCTGCTCTAGGCATTGATGTTTTCACAACCCATCCCTGCGCCCATTGCCAACTGGTCACCCGACCCAGTTCCAGATACAGATCCTCTCACCTTGTTCTTCCTTATTGGTTTTATGAGGAAAAGAATGGTTACTTATTCATTTTTGCATTCTTTAGGCATTTTCCTGTTGTGAAGCAGAAACTTAGGATACCTATGCTGAGTTGAACTGACCCAGGGACAATAGGCAAAAATATATAGAAATTATCCAATAAAAGGATATCAGGCCCTTACTGCTAAAGGAATGGAAGGAGGCATACAAGAGAACACACACAGGATTGCAACAATGGATTAGCTGTTCAACAGCTCTGAGGTACAGAGGCTGTTTCTCACGTGGAAAACTGAGTGAGACGAATGTTTCTCTCCTAAGGTAACTGCGCCTGGACCAAGCAGATTCTCAACACTACCCGTCCTCTAAGTAATGTACTTCCTTACAGCAAAACAGAGTAGAAAGCTAATAATGCTCAACTGAAGGGGGAAATGTATACTTATTCTTCAAGGAAACAGCAGCAACTGAAGCTCCCTAGCATTTAATATAGATCTGTCACATGATAATTACAAGCATTTCTAAGAAGTGGCCCAGTGGGGCTCCTCATCCTTTACTGTTGTATCTGCTCACACAGTTAGTCCCTTTTAGCACGAGTGACAGCTTAAAGAAGAGGGGATATGAAGACAAGCCTTTTGCTGCTTTAGAGTCCAAGAGACCATGAGGTATCAGAGTAAATTTCCATGAAGACTAAGTAGAGCACAAATGCTCACAATGAATTCTGTTCAGTGGGTTGAGGATGAGAAGATTCTAGCTACACATGTGTTCACCTGGACCAGCCACCGTTCCGTGGAGGTCTCGGACCCCATGCTTGTGACAGGTGGGTGGAGAAACGTGAAGGAAGTTTGGGACAGAAGGGAAAAGTGTTCTAATTCTTCCTTCCCTGATCAGATCATACATTATATTAGAATGAAAAAGGACAGAAGAGCCTTCTATCAAAAAAAAAAAAAAAAAGTTCATAAACACCAGGTCTATATTAAGGGGAAAGCCTCTCCAGGGTCTGAGATTCTACGGCTCTAATCCTGCCCCAGTGAGCAGGCTTCAGATCAGCATTCTGTAAATACAGTACCACCACTGCCCTGATGCCTAAAATGAAATAGGGGAGGCAGAAAAGACACATGTACTCCTCTAAATTCTGTGTTTGCACACACGTGTTACCAAACGTGGGTAAGCGACATCTGTTTCAACATGCTCTGGCCAAACCCCCTATTGCTGATATTCACAGAAACAACTGCCTTAATTGGGAAAGAGCCAGTCAGCCAAGGACCCTTTGGGAAATCAATTATGGTCACATGAACTTTCCCAGAATAGTGGACAATGAGGCGCTGGCTTGGCACAGAAAAGCCACATCAAAGGTCCATGAACTCATCTCTATGATTCAGGAGAAGAAAAAAAAAGCTGGCCACGTAAGCATGCTTACGGTACAAGTCAGAGCCTGACTTGTAATTCTCCCAGAGAGCTGGAGCTCTACCAATAACTTCATATGTGGATCACGTGGGCGATTTTCTCAACATACATGCTGAGAAAGCGATAACTACGCCCTGATGGTGTAAAGCTTTCTTTCTATTAGGCTGCTTCTACCTAAAATACAACTTTCTCTTTTTCTCTCCAAATGGGTGATAACTCAGGAGGGGCAAAGAAAGCAAGGAAGACTTGTCTTTGCTTTTTTCTTTTCCATTTCTTCATAGCCTTTAGCTGAGTTAACTGTTTTGTTTTGGTTTTTTTTTGTCTTCCAGTCACTCCCTTTACCTTCTGGCTCTTTCACCAGCCTTTTTAAGAGAGCAGTTGTACAGAACAGTGGGACTGCTGAGGCAAAGTTTAGTGGTGATCAAGTTCCAACTTCCTGAAAAAGACAACTCACTAGGTGCTACATGACAGCCATTTTGCAAGACTGCTACCGTGCTTCCATCTGTCAGCTTCCAATGCAATGTTGCAGAAACCCTCTAGCGATCCATATGCTTCCCTGGAATTTCATCCTGACTCCCCCACCCAAGTTTATCATTGATTAACTGGGCACATCCAAGACTCAAAAGGAAAGCCAAGAACCTCATATCAAGCTGCTAAAAAGAACAATCACATTGAGATTTGGGGGGAGGGGGGAGGTAGGAGCTGGTCCACCACAGTACCTACAAGGTAAATAAATACATAGTTCCAACATGGAAAATGGGATATGAGGGAATAAGAACATTTCTTTTATTTGAAATAAAAGTATTTAGAGAGAGGTTGCTCTTAGACCCTACCCTTAGCTGTTTCTCTCTTAAAGTCTCAAAAGAGACACAAAAGCAGATGGTGGTAAAAGGTCTAAGGATTTAGAGGAATTACAGTTTTATTGGATTTCATAAACACTTGGTAAAAGCCAGCTCTGTGTAAGTACATGCTAAGGTACTATGGGTGAATACAGGGATAAAAATAGCAGGG
Organism: Dasypus novemcinctus; assembly: GCF_030445035.2. Taxonomy (NCBI): domain Eukaryota; kingdom Metazoa; phylum Chordata; class Mammalia; order Cingulata; family Dasypodidae; genus Dasypus; species Dasypus novemcinctus. The sequence continues at coordinate 37,419,762 of NC_080697.1, forward strand.
GACCCCCCTTCCCCACCCCTGCAAGTTCCATAGCACACTCTACCTGGTAATTAGGGACTTTAAGCCCAGGACCACAAATGTCAAAATGGACAATTGAGACCAGTTTACCTCCAAATAATCGTAACTTCAAGCATCTACCTGCACATAATAAAATCCTTCCAAATAGCATACTTTGCACACACATATAAGATAATTCAAACAGGAGTTTTAAAAAATTGCAGTTCACTCATTCAACATTTACAAAGTGACTTCTAATTTCTAGGCACTGTCAGAGCCAGATGTCATAAGTATTGAGCCCATACTCCAAAAAGAACCAAGTTCTTAAAGTGCTGAGTGATGTGGGTTTTGAGAAAAAAAGAGGCTTCCCAACAAGTCTGGCTCTCAGAAGAAGCTTCCAGTAAGCACTTGATCATGGGGAGGGAATAACCTGTGAGAAATCAGAGAGCTATAAAAGCCTAAGATTGTCTTGGGGAACTATAAATCAATCCCTGCCGCCCCGTCATGTGTATGCTGGTGTGCCTGGAAGTAAATGATGTTGAAGCTAGGCCAGGAACTGCATCATGGGTTCAGATAGTCTGAAGTTTGCCCTTGAGGCTACAGGAGCCATAGTAGCTTTAAACAGAGTAACTTGATACTATGTTTATCATTTTAGAATGATTCTAGCCACATTAGGATCAGAGAAATCAGTTAGAAATGTGTTGCGGGGGGGGGGGGGGTGTAAATAATTTGAAATGGTCTGCCTATTTTCTATAGTGTATATATGTACTTTTGAAAGGCTATCAGATAACATATAAAGGAGTGGACTATTAACCACCAAGCCATAAGTGTGAGGGGTTATCTTCTGTTGAAGCCCCAGAATAGCACTAGATTAAAACAGAGCATCTTTAAGGATACACCTGGAGTTCATAATGAAATGGAGAGAACTCTGGAGATCCATGGTCAAGACTCAATTGCAAATTAAATTCATGAGTTTTTGGACCAATCCACAGATCTCTGGAAGCCTCAATATCATCATCTTTAAATTGGGTTAACCTATGTCCTACTTGTCACAAGGCTGTCATGGGGATCAGTAAGATGACATAGCAAAAGCTTAAGATTCCTCCCAGCTCTAAGATCCCTACCTCAGTCACTTCACACCTATTTTAGGTACCTACAATGTGTCAGACACAGTGACAGGCCTGAGGATACAAAGACAATTAAGGAACAGGCCTATTCTCAAGGAATGTATAGGAATATAAGTGTCTATTATGGTGTATCTTAGCCCCAAAAAAAAGAAACAAGAAAGGAATTTGACAGAAGGCAGTTAGGGCTCCCTGGTGTCAGACACAATCCTCTATGAATCAGACAACATCCTTGCCATGTAATCTGGGATATTTTGGAACATCCAATAAGCCTTAAAATGCTTATAAGGGATCACCTTATTTTTAAAGGTCCCAGAGGGCTAACAGTCATGTAATATTTTTATAGTTTCTTTCAGAGTCAGAAGCAGTACGGATTTTTAACTAGCATTTAAGTGGGCTGATTATAGCTGCAAATATACTGCTTGTTTCAGTATGTGGTTGGAAAGGTGGACAGGCAAGAAACTTTGGAAAGTTACAACACAAAAATAGCATGTGGTCTGTCTGTTTGAGAAGAATCAATCCCATAGTAACCAAAGAGTGAGAAGCCTAGAAAAGGGTCTGTAGCAAACAAAAGACAGAATAAAACTAGGCTTTTTGTCATCACATCCCTGTTGGAAGATACTTGGCAGGCTCTTCCACAGTTGAGAGACACCCAAGGAAATTTAGCAGCAGACATGGGCTGGGGCCATAAGTAGATACTGCAAGGCTGGCTGGAAAACTGGGGATCATCCAAGTAAAACTTCTAAATTTGATGTTGAATTTAAAGAAGAGTTAAAAATGAAATTGTAGTAATCATTTCCTAACTGGCTTGGCATGAAGTAGCCAATATCCATGGTTGTGGAAATGCACTATTGATGGAGGAGTGGTCCTAGGAGGGGCTGGGAGAACTGAAGTCTGGTCTAGTCACTTGTCCACTAGGGCTTCCAATTCCTCCTCTGTTGAAATGAATGAGTTAAATCTCAGTTATGTTCCTGTGGCTCCTGTGGGTTCCATGGGCATTGTGGCTTTGCCTCAGAGGCCAGAGAAGAGAGTCTTTTGTTTGTATGGGGTAGAGGTTGTCCAGATTTTTTCCAATCTCAATGATTGGGTTGACTTTTTAAATATTACGTTAAAACACTAAGCTTCCACATACGAATGGGTTATTGTACCACTGTCCCCAAAATAATTTTTGAAAATCACTGTAGTATAGAATAATAAAATATAAAAGCTCTTGGAGGTTGGTCAAGGACTGAAATAGAGACATGGCCCAAATAAACTGCAGTTATAATGAAAAATAACAAATTTAAAATTATATGACTGTTTTATGCTAATAAACTTGAAAACCAGGGAATTACTATAATACCAAGGAATAAAACCATTTAAGAAAACTGACTCAAGAAGTAATTAGGTAGTTCAAATAATGGGTTAGAAATTTTCCCACAAGGACATCACTAGGCCGTATTTGCAGCTGAGTTCTACCAAAATTTCAAGAACAGATCATTCAAATCATGTACAAAAATCTTCCAAGGAATAGGCAAAAGAAAGAAAAAACCTCCTTCTCAAAATAGACAAAGGCATTTAAAGAAAGAAAAAAATATAGGCTGAACTCACAAGTAAAGCGAAATTTTAAAACAAAATGCTAGAAATAGAATCCAGATGTGTACAATATGTGTATTAAAAAAAAAAGGTCAAACAAGTTAGACTAATTCTAGGATTGCTAAGTAAGTTTAACACAGAAAAAAGCTTTAAGTGCAATATAACATAGCAAAAGAAAAAATAGTAGGAAACATATGGTCACCTTAACAGATGCAGAAAAAGCCTTCAATAAAACTCAGCATGCCTTTCTGATTAAAACATAAAATAAAACTCATCTGCAAAACAGAAATAGGAAAAAACCTCCCTAACCTATAAGAGTATTTCAAAAAAACCAACAGCAAACAGCATCCTAATATAAATTATATAAATATAATTTTATAAAAACCTAGAACAAGAAAAGGAAATATGCTTTTCAAATTACTTTTCAACACAAGGTCCTAACACAAACAGGAATGTAAAATAAATATAAAGCATGAGACTTGGAAAGGAATAAATAACTTTCATTATTTCAGTTTTTTAAATAAAGGAGAATACATAGGCAAAATATTAGAAATAATAAAACTTAATAAAAGGCTTGATGTAAGATCAATATGGAAAAGTCAATTACCTTTTTATATTCTTGCAAAAATACCTTTTCCAAAGGTATCACAAAACTAAGGTGGCTAGGAACAAATTTTCTATGAAAGATGAATAAGACCTATGTAGAGAAAAGTATAAAATTTTTACCCAAAGACTCAAGAAGATATAAATATACAGAGTGACACAATGTTTAGGGATGAAGGACACAATATCATTCAAAAATATCAAGTCCTTCTAAATCGACCTAAGGATTTAATGCAAGCGGAGGAAATTCCCAACAGGGTCTTGATTTTATTGTTACTGTTGCTGGTGAAGCATTCTAAAGTTTCTACAGAAAAGCAAAGGCCCAGAGTCAAACATCACCGAATAAGAGAAAAATAAGGTGAGAACCAAATTTCAAGGTTTACTAGAGATATATTTGGTCCAATTGATGTACAAATATTGACGCACTGCTACTAACCATGGTCAAGGGTGTACATTACGGTTTACATTTTGGATCATACATACACTTTTATAGGTTTTGATGAACTTTGCACTGGCCTGTATCCATGATTGCAAGATCACGCTGAACAATTCCAATGCCCTAAAAATGCCCTAAGTTCCATCTATTTTATTCTTCCCTCTCCCTCCCCTTGGAACCTATGGTAACAACTTTCAGTTTTTGAAGAATAAGATTCATAGTTACTTGCAATATATTGAGGGCTTGACACATTGGTCTGGTTTCTTTTATTAGGCACTGCCTGTGTTCTCGAGGGATTCTTGTTCCTCTAATTGAGAACATAACAGGACTTCCCAGGATGGGAGCTTAATATTTTCCTGATTATTGTGTGTGTCTCCACCCACTGATATAACACACTATGACAAGAAGAATACTTCCATATTCCAAAGAAGCCTGTCCCAGGTGTGCCCTGTCCCATGTACCTCCCCCAACATCCAACATTCTACACCAGCAATCCTCCCCTGCCATATTTGCCAAAAAAAAAGCATTCCCAACATTGTAGTTTTAACCACAGACCTGCAAATCCCCAGAGAAGCTGAGTGTCCATCACCATCCTCAATCCCCAAGATTAGGGAATGAACAGGGATAAAGCAGAATTATTATTCTAGCAATGAAAGAACTCATCATTGATATAAAGGCAGTAGCCACCAGAGGTTCTGAGGGATAGAAGAGGGAAGAATAGGTATAATACGGGGGCATTTTGGGGATATTGGATTTGTCCTGCATGACACTGCAGTGACGGATACAGGACATTGTATATTTTGTCATAACTTACAAAGTATAATGTAAACTGTAGTCCATGGTTAGCAGAAATGCTTCAATATGTGTTCATCAATTGTAACAAATGTAACGACACTAATGAAGGATGTTACTAATGTGGGAAAGTGTGGAAGGGGAAGGGAGTGGGGCATACGGGAATCCCTTGTACATTTTATGTAACGTTTATGTACACAAAACCTTCTTTAAAAATATAATAATTTTTAAAAAGGTTTATTAGAGAGCTATAGCAATTAAGAGTACAGAACTGATACAGATGCAGGCAAATTGATCAACATATAAATACAGAAAACGCAGAAATAAACCCATGCATTTATGAAAACTTGACACCTAAAAAACATAACAAAGTGCGTATTTTAGGTCAATGAACTATCCAATAAATAGTAATAGGTTAATTATTTATTCTTTTGAATAAAACTCATTTTGGATTTCTACCTCATACCATAGACAAAAAATAATTCCAAATAATTTTAAAATTTTTTTAAGAAAATATAAGGAAATGATTTATGATTCCAGGATTCAGAATAATAGTTTAAATAAAAGGCCCTGGCTGGGTGAAATTGATTGGTACATTCAATACATTAGAGTTAAAAATTTTACTCATCCAAAGACACCTCAAACAGGGAGGAAATATTTTAGTACATGAAACCAAGAATACTGTCTTCAGAAAATACCAAGAATGCTTTCATTGAGAAAACAATTACATACAATCCAATGGAAAACTACCAAAAAATATGAATAGCCATTTTACAATAGAAGAACAAGACGCTGATTAAATAGAAAAGAGAGAGGAGCAGGTGTAGCTCAGTGGTTGAACACCTGCCTTGCATATAAGAGGTCCTGGGTCCCAATCCCTGGTACCTCCTAAAAAATAATAAAATACAATATATAAATAGGTGAAAAGGAGCCCAACATTGTTAGCACGTTAAAACCACTTTATGTTAACTTGTCAACAATTTGAAGCCTAATAAAACCAAGTGTTGGGATAAGAAAGGGATGAAGATTAAAAGACACTTTTATTTGCTGCTGCTGACAATATGAATTAGCATGAAATCGTTTTTACCATTTTCTTATAAAATCGATCATAAGACTTTCTTCCACACCAAACTGTTCTGCGAGGCATAGGGACAAGAAAAAATTGGGCAGGTGTACCTGGAGATATTGACAAGCATATGAATAGCTGAATGTTTTGTAACTAGAAGACTGGAAATAACTCAAAATCCACTGGCAGAATACATATATTGCTCTACAATTACATTATCAAATATCATATAATAATGAGTAAATATAGCTACTTGGAACAATGTGGCTAACGTTTGAAACAGAATAGAGTAAATGAGTCTACTTGTAGCATGATACCATTCCTTTTTCTTCATGAGTAAACGTATCTATGGTTTAGCAATGCAGACTACCTGAAATAGCAAGGCAAGACTGGGAAGGTAGCTCAGGGGCAGAGCAGGGCAGCAGGTCAATAAGACAGAGGTGGAAAACACCCTTCCATGCAATAGTATTGACAATGTTCTGGCTTAGAGGTAGGCTCATGAATATTTATTATAATGCATCATAAATATGTAAAGTTTTCTATTTATTAAATACTATCTAAGTCATTTCTTTAAAAGCACCTGTAAAACAATGCTATGGCATAATCCTCTTTAGATTAAAAACCAGGTAGCTTTTATGGGTATAAAATTTCTATAAAGGTAAACACAAAAATTAACAGTGGTTTTCTCCGAGGAGTAGAATCAAGTATGAAGAAGGAAAGATGGAGAATTAAAATTGTTATTTAATACCCTCTGTAGTCTTATTTTACTTTTTTAGCATGTGTGTATGTATATATTAAAAAAATACAATAGCTTTATTGGTAAACTTTTGGAACTCAAATTCAAAGATCAAGGTTAAGAGCAAAGATGACTCCTGAATGGATTCAGAGAATCCAATGTTGATTCATCATCAACAAATTTAAAACAAACATGGATGGTCTGTCTGAATTCCCCTGCCAAGTCCCTGAACCTGAGTCTTGGATAATATCCACATCTTGCCCAGTCTCACCAATATATTGGCTAGAGGGAGAGAGCTCGCAGCTACGGAGCTGGGCCAGCCCGCACAATCTATGGATTTCACCATCTTTCTACTATAGACAACATCCTTCAGACCCTGTCCTCAAAGAATAAGAACATTCCTCAGACTGTTGACTTTCAATTTATTCTCTGTTCTACTAGAAGCTTGTTGACGCTGAAAAAAATTACTGTGAAATGACATCCCCAGGATAGGGCCCTCTTCAAGTATTCTAAAATATGATTGTTCCCCCTTCTAGAACAATTTCTACACAAAACATTCCAAATCTTGTTACTTCTCCCATTCAGTTCACTTACTAAAGGAGTAGAGAAATGCTTATCACGGAATGCTCTTTACTCTGATTTTTCAGGACTTCAAACTACATTTTGCTTTCTGAGGCAAGAGTATTGGTGGCAAGATTATATTCTCTGGTGTTCATTTCAGCTTGGGTCACAGTTCTCAACTTAAATTGTGCAAAGAGGACCCAGAAAAGAATTCCAAAGCAATACTGGATCTACTGGGTCATCTGACATAGCCGGTTTTTCCAGGATTGGACACCACAGAGTCACTGGCACCTCCCACTCCCTCCAACCATCTTGCCCTTTAGTGGACTTTACTATGGTGTTCCTGAACTTGGCAAATTAATCCATCTCATTTTGAATGTGCGCCCCCCCACCCCTGCCCCATAGCTGGGCACAGACAACTGGGACTCAAGACCTCCTCTGAAGAACATAAAGCATCAGCTGATACCTTTTAAAGGGGTTCCTTAAAACTCCAATATCCAGACATCATCTAAACCCACCCACCATCCACATGCCCATCTGGACCTTGCAAATTCTGGCAATTCTAAATTATTTCTATTCTGAACAAAGAAACCTTCCAGATTTCCTAATCCTCCTTACTTTCCTGGTGCTAGAAGTCATCGGCTCAGAGTGTAGACCCTTCTGTACCAAGCAGAGAGGTATTCTGAGTGGAAGTTGGGTGTCCTGTATTTGAATTCCACCTCCACTAATACCAGGCCCATTATCTGAAACAATTCTCTTTCAGCCTTAATTTTCTCACCTGGAAGATGTGAAGAACAATAGCTGTACCACAGGAGTATTGTAAACTCAAAAAAAAAAAAAACAACAACAACCAACACCACAAAACAAATAACAGTGCACATGGAAGGTCAGTAAGAAACTCCAAAGAAAGGTACAGCGACGGTTAGTTATCTTGTCTCTCCTTAGAGATTTGCATAGGATCCAAATTTGCTTGGCTTCAGGACCAAGATTAAAATCAGCTCTTTTAACATCGTCCCTTTCTTTCTTTCTCTCTTTCTTTTTAATTTCTTTATTTCTCTCCCCTTCCCCCCATTGTCTGCTCTCTCTGTCCATCTGCTGTGTGTTCTTCTGCGTCCGTTTGCATTATCCGGCAGAACTGGGAAACTGTGTCTCTTCTTTGTTGCGTCATCTTGCTGCATCAGCTCTCTGTGTGTGCGGTGCCACTCCTGGGTGGGCTGTGCTTTTTTCACATGGGACGGCTCTCCTTGAGGGGCGCAATCTTTGCACGTGGGGTACCCCTGCGTGACACAGCACTCCTTGCATGTGGCAGCACTGTGTGTGGGCCAGCTCACCACACGGGTCAGGATGCCCTGGGGATCAAACCCAGGGGCCCCCATATGGTAGGCAGACGTTCTATCAATTGAGCCATGTCCACTGCCTGTCCTTTCTTTCTGAGCTGTGATGGAAGAAATCCCTTAGCCAATTCCTACATATCTCCATTGTAATCAGAACGTTCCTCTCTCATGAAATCAAACTCACATAACCTTCTAAAAACAGGTCTCTTCACAGTTCTGAGGGTAGTTACTGCCTGGTTACCATTTTCTTCTGCATCTTCCATGGTTCCTCTTTTTAGCAAGTTATAACACACACATAGTAACTTTCTTTTCCCCTCAGCACCCAAAGACAGTTACCTGTGATAATTCCATTTGCTTTTACTTTTTAACCATGAACTGAGATTCGAGTAACTAATATTTCAGTGTTGCTTACACCTGATGAAAGCCTTCCCCATCCTTCAGCTCATTTGATCCTCACAGTGTCTTCTGCACCTTACGAATGAAGAAATCAAGGCTCTGAGAGGCAGTCACTTCCCAAGGTCACCCAGGCAGGAAGCGGCAAGGCTGGGTCTGTGAACCGCCTGCTAACCCTCACTGCCATGCTCTTCCCACTGGCCACAGAGCTCCACATTTGCTCTGTGCAGACAGAAGCAAGAGGTGTGATTTTTTGGCTTGAGTACAGCCTAAAATAATGCTTCAAAACTACACATGCCCTTAACACATTCTTCAGTTGCCATTTAAAATTTTAGGAAAATTTTCAATAGTTGAAAAAGATGTCATTACTGGCGTGTTAGAAACATTGCCTTTTTTAAAGTAAATCAATAACAGGTGAAAAAGATGGTGTTTCTGGCAGATCATTTCCTTTTGTAAAATATGCAAGAACTTGTTCTTTTCTGACAGAAACTTTACAGCATTCCTTTATCTCTTTGAAAGCATAAGAGCATTCTTATTCCCTTAACATAACTTTAACTTGATATAATATAATCTATGATTAAATTTCTACATTTTATTCTTGGATATATTTTGTGATTTTTTTAAGTTATTTTATTAATTTTTAAACTATCTGTTACCCTAAAGCTCCAAGTACTAGTGATCACTATGGTTATAGCCAATCATTCAAAGCAGTATAAATACCATAAATATAATGTACACTTCTTAAATTTAAAAATTAAACTATCATTAAAAATGGGATGATCTGGGTGTTTTTTTTCCCCTAAAATGTGTATTATCAATGGATGAATATTATTCATATTTATAATAAGAGTGCAATTCAAGATCAGTATTACTCCAATTTATCAGTTTTATACATGTAATAATTTTATTACCTTTTTCAAAGAAATACATGGATAAGAAATAATTACAGGGAAACGGACTTTGGCCCAGTGGTTAGGGCGTCCGTCTACCATATGGGAGGTCCGCGGTTCAAGCCCCGGGCCTCCTTGACCCGTGTGGAGCTGGCCCATGCGCAGTGCTGATGCGCGCAAGGAGTGCCGTGCCACGCAAGGGTGTCCCCCGCGTGGGGGAGCCCCACGCGCAAGGAGTGCGCCCGTGAGGAAAGCCGCCCAGCGCGAAAAGAAAGAGCAGCCTGCCCAGGAATGGCGCCGCCCACACTTCCCGTGCCGCTGACGACAACAGAAGCGGACAAAGAAACAAGACGCAGCAAATAGACACCAAGAACAGACAACCAGGGGAGGGGGGGAATTAAATAAATAAATAAATCTTTAAAAAAAAAAAAAGAAAGAATTACAAAACTCAACTCATGAAATGGATTATTAAAATAAGAAAAGTCAGGATTAAAATGATGGGAGCAGATGTGGCTCTGGCAGTTGAGCTCCCACCTCCCACATGGGCAGTCCCGGGTTCAGTTGCCGGTGCCTCCTAAAGAAACAAAAACAAAAACAAACAACAAGCAAAACCAACTCAGGGAAGCTGCTGTGGCTCAGTGGCTGAGTGCCAGCTTCCTACATAGAAGGTGCTGGGTTCACTCCCTGACCCCTAAGAACCTCAAAAAAAAGATGCTGAGATGACTGAATTATTTTATCCATGTGATACTAAACTGTTTTCCTCATTAATATTTAAAGAAATAGTGTTAAATGGAACTAAAATTCCAAGTTATTTCAAGCTATAAATATGTTAGAAGGAATATTTCTTTGGTAAATGTATATACATGTGTCTATTAAGTGCTGCTGTTTGATTTTGGGGAATAATAAAAGTATTGTTTTAAATCAGGGGAAAACATCCATTACTTTTTGTTAGACTACAAGACCAACCATTTCCTTTTGACAGTTTTTGCTGCCTCCAATCTTCTCTGAACATTGGAAGCCAAACAATGCCCAAGTAACCTGCCCAAGCTTTTTTCTTTTAATCCTATTATTTCTCTTCACAGATTTTAATGATTCTCTACTGTCCATAAGAGAGATTCTAACTCTTAGATTGGCAAATATTAAGGGCTCAGCCCATACAATCTGGCACACAAATTCTGCTGTCTTCTCAACTTCTGCTATTCTCTTCTCTCCACAGCAAAGCAGGCTCTAAAAATGCTTTAGTTTGGGAAGCGGCCTTGGCCCAATGGTTAGGGCGTCCGCCTACCACATGGGAGGTCCGCAGTTCAAACCCTGGGCCTCCTTCACCCGTGTGCAGCTGGCCCATGCGCAGTGCTGATGCGCACAAGGAGTGCTCTGCCACGCAGGGATGTCCCCTGCGTAGGGGAGCCCCACAAGCAAAGAAGGTGCCCCATAAAGAGAGCCACCCAGCATGAAAGAAAGAGCAGCCTGCCCAGGAATGGCGCCGCACACACGGAGAGCTGACGCAGCAAGATGAAGCAACAATAAGAAACAGATTCCCATGCCGCTGACAACAGAAGCGGACAAAGAAGACAACGCAGCAAATAGACACAGAACAGACAACCAGGGTAGGGGGGGAGATAAATAAATAAATAAATAAATCTTAAAAAAAAAAAAAGCTTTAGTTCATGAGAACACATTTTCTAACATTCAGCATCATAGCCTCATCTCTTGAGATTTGCTCTGTCCTGTGCTCATTTTTTGGTAACCGGAGTGTCACAACTTCAGCCTAACATTACTCAAAGAAAACTATCTTTTTAAAAACAAAAGCCAATCCTGTTTCTTCACTTTTATTACTAACATTCCCCAGAACATGATTTTGCATATCATAGATATTTGTTAAATATCTGTTGGTTGATCCTTATAGAGAAATCTATACTGTAATGGGAGATAAAAGGTACTTTCTTTTGTCAGTAGTTATCACTACTCCTCAAAGTTGGCATGTATAAACACCAGGAAGGCTCTTAACCAGACAAACAGAAATAATAGTCTAGAGGTCAGCACATATTTGAAAAACATCCGAGCAACTCTCGAAACGAAAAGAAAAAAGATAAATGTGGAAAAATGAGATGCCTATGATTTATTTTAACAATACTTACTGCCATAGCAACTCAGTACATCTGTTTCAAAAATATTGCTGAGTTCTCCACATGAGTAACTCTGAAACCATGAAGAACTAAAGCACTGTATTGGTATTTTAGTTTCTAGTTAGTGTTTTAAATGACCTTTGCTTTAAAGGTCTACTAGCCAAAAGAAGACAAGCCATGGACCCAGCAAACGCTGTTGCAATTTTCCGAGTGCCGGATATTCCCAGAGCTGAAAGACTGCCAAGGCCTAGTTAAAGTTTCTGAACCAAAGATTTCTCTTTTTTTTACCAATAACATTCTCTGCTTGAAAAAAAAATGTATCTTTCAGATTTAGCTACTTCAGTCAGAGAAGTGTGAAGTGGGGGTGGTTTGTATTCCATTAAAACTGTTTCTCTTTATAAATCCCCAACATTTAAAAATATCTTTGCTTGTGCTGGAATGTCATTTTCTGGTATTTTGGCCTCTTCGACTTGGATCTTTTATGACTATGAAACCATTTCACAGTTCTTGGAATTTGAGACAGATTCCCAAACCAAATGTTCTGGAAGGTGGGAGTGGGCAGGCGGGAAAGAATGCAAAAACCCTGCTGTGGACATATAGTGCATTTCTTCTGCCATGTTTTTATTTTTTTCCCTCATACCTGAGAAGATTCTAGACATTTCCGGAGAACTGAAAGTATTACAGAGAAAGCCACGATAATCGTATAGTGTTAAAGCTAAGGTTGAAAAAAATTATAATGCACTTAATTTTCAGGGCATGCAAGAGAAAGGCAAGAGGCAGTCTCAACCCTGAACTTTCACAGAGCCTGGTTATTTACCTCAGAAAGGGACAAGTGGGGCTACTGGCTTCCCTTCACTTCAGCAAAGAATGTGTCAGTAATATATTAGCAACAGATTCCCAGGGTTACCAAAGGGGCCTATGGTATTAAGTGTTAGGTAAGATCATTGTGTACAATTTACCCTCTTAAAGTACAGACAATGAAAACGCAGGGCAGAGTAATTACGGAGCTGAGGTTTGCTAGAAAGAGCTCTGCAGTTCAGGTGGAAGAGGTTTAGGTTACGGCGAAATCCCCAGGTTCCCAGTTGCACGCACACACTCAGAGCACCACCTCTAGTCTTTGCAGCTCACTTCCTCCAGCGACCCAAACCCAACAGGGCTGACCTTCCTTCGGCACCTCCAATCCCTGGATCACAGGACTCTTTCTCTGCCTAGCCCCCCAGATATCCTCTCTCTTCACGTACTGCCTTGTTCTCCACTGACAATTATTAGAATCTCTCTCTTGCACACCTTGTTAGCTGTTTTACCGCTCCTTCGCTATGTCCCTCTCTGCTTGGCAAATAATAACTCATTAAATTTAATTCTGACCCACTGTGCGCCTCCAACAACCCAGTGGAAATTGTCTACAGAAAAATCACAACCACATGGAACTGGGTCTTTAAATGTGTGACCACAAACTTCGTGTGGCTCCCTAACGCTACCACCCGTCCTGGACCATTCACTCTCGATCTCCTCCAGTGGATTCTTTTACTCCTTTTCTCGTCTCTTCAAATTTACAACCCCTCCTCCACCATCTCGCTCTCAGCTGGTGACTTTGTTTCCTATCTCACAAAGAAACCGTAAGCAATCAGAAGAGAACTGCCAGAGCCTCTCCCGCCACCTCCGGCTCTCCACTCCCATCCTAATCGTTTAGCCTATTCCCACAGCTAAACTGTCTGCACTCCTTCTGAAGCCAATGACTCCAACTCCACTGTGCCCAAACGCCACTCCACTCCCCGACTCAAGAAATTGTTTCAGCAACTCTCTCTCCTACCTATCAATTTTGCATTCTCTGCCAAATCATTTCCATCCACAGATAAAATAGACTTGTATACAAAGAAAACATAATTTTCTTATTTGCTTCTCGAAAATTATCCATCATCTCCGTCTCCAATTCTCCCCTCTCCCCCAACCACATTCTCTCTTCAATTCACTCCAGTCAGGCTTTGGTTGCTATAGTCACCACACCTCAACTGTTTGTATCAAGGACACGAAGGACCCACATGGCACCGAATCCAAGAGTCGACTGTCCATTCTCAGCTCACCTGGCCTGTCAACAGCATTCAACACAGCTAAACATTCCATCCTTGAAACACTTTTGGCATGGCTTCCAAGAGATGCCACTCTTGGTTTCCCTCCTACGTCTGTGGCTTTTCGTTCTCAGCCTCCTTCTCTTTTGCTGGCTCTTCCTCTCTTTTATTCACCACAGTGCTGAAATGTCTCAGGGCCCAGGCCAACAAACTAGTCTTCCCTATCTACACTCTCCCTGGAGTTCTCATGTGCTCTTATTTCTGTAAATACAAACCATTTGCCAAGGATTTCAATTATATCTCTCACCCAGTTCACTCTCTTAAATTATAAATCTTGGATAGAACATCCACTCAGTATCTCCATTGGATGTTTTTCCTTTTCAAACATCTAATCTCTCTGTACTCCAAACCTTTTTCACCTACTGCCTTCCCCATTGCTGTGGGTGACAATTTTATCTAGGAACTTAGCTAAAATCTTTAGCATCATTAAAGACTTTTCCTTTGGTCTCATACACCACAACTCCTGTGTTAGGATACCCTGTGCGCTTGACCGTCAAAATATACCCAGAATCTGACTAAGTTTCACTAACCCCTCTGCTACTGGTGGAGCTAGCCACCATTTTCTCTTGTCTGGATTACTAAAGTGGATTATTCTAATGGGCTTTGAAATGATCTCCTTCACTCTCACCCTCAATTTCCTACAGTCTATTCCCAACATCGGGTCAAGAACGAGCCTATTAAAATGAAACGCCAGTTATGTCCTTCCTTGGCTTAAAAGCCTGCAATGACGTCCCATGGTAAAAGCCAGAGTTCTCCCAAAAGCTTGAGAGGTTAGACGTGGTCTGAGTCCTGTTCCCCTGAGACTCTTCACCATCTTACTCACTCCTCTTTTGCTAGTTTCTCTCCCTATTGTGCTCCACAGACAAGTGTGCTCTGGCCTCAGGGCCTTTGTACCCATGGTCCCTTCTGGCCTAAATGCCTTTACCCCATGTATTGACCAGGTAGTTCCCCTTCTCACTTAAAGTCTGTTCAAATGTTACCTTTTTTTATGAGACCCCCTGACTACATTATTTAAAATCGAAACCTGTCCCTATCCATCTTACTCTGTTTTTCTCTACTATACTTCTAACATAAAATAAAATTTATTTCCTTATACAATCTATTGTATATTGTCTGTCTCTCTCTGCCTGCCTCTGCCTCCATTCTCCGCTCGTACCCTCACTAAAATGTAATCTCCATGAGGGCAGGCATTTTGTCTCTGTATTCTCAGTACTTAGAATACAGCCTGGTATAAAGCTGGAACTCAATGCATATTTTCTGAATTAATTAATGAATCAATCAATAAGGCCTTAGATATATCACTTTGCTTTTCTAAATCTGTTTCCTATCTACAAAATGAGATAAGCAATACCACATAAAAAGTTGTTATAAGCAATAAATGAGGAACCATGTGGAAATCTTCATAAAGTATAAATTATTGTAATAGAGTAACATAATGTGTGCTGAGGCCCATCCTGAAAATTCATTCAGGGAAAGCTTACTAGGAAATTGCCTACATGGTCTAGTTTCAGAAAAATTCACCTAGGCCTAGAGCCTTTCTCAACAATGGCCCAAGATTCCACTAAAAGTGATAAATGAAGGTTTTCAAGCATTCATTTTTCCAGACTTAAAGTTACCTCTGAGAGGTCCTGAGCGGAGGAGAGGAACAATCTTCCACCAAACACTGGTGTGCTTATGTGCATTCAGCTGGCTCTTCCCTTCATCACTGGTTGCCCCCAGGAAGAAGTGGGAGAAGTTCTCCTGGCACTAGGAGTCCCTTCAGAGATAGGAAAACTGGAAGGGTGTCAGGTACATCTGGGTGCTAGGTACCTGGGAAATGAGAGGGAAGAGGAGGTTAAAGAACAGGAGGACGTGGAGAAGGGTGAAAATATCAATCCTACTTACTTAGAATGATCTGCCAGATTAGTCTTTCATATCTCCAAGCCAGAGAAATAAAACCATTGCTATAACCATTTGAAATCACATCAGATTAAACACCTGGAAAGTAGTGTACTGGAAAGAGAAATGAGGCTTACTATATAAATAATCACATTCCACCAAGAAGTTAACAGATAAATTCATCAACATAGACACTTCTCAGATAACAAACTGTGCCTAGATCTCCTATATTGTTCCCTCCTTTCCCATTCATAACCATTCATCTTTGTCCCAATGGAATCCTGCAGGGCTAAATTTAGGTCTGCAGAAAAGCTTAAGAATAAGGAAAGATAATGTTAACTATGATCCCCAGGGCAACCACTAAGAAAGTAACTCAAAGACATAAAAAAGTAAACAACAACGGAAATAAAATTGTATATTAGAAAATACATACTTAACACAAAAGAAGAAAGAATGGTGGAATAAAGAAACACAAAAGACAAAGACATATAGGAAACAAATAGTAAAATGGCTGCCATAAATTCTACCTAATCAGTATTTACATTAAATATAAATGGTATAAACACACTGATCAAAAGCCAGAGATATGTAGAATAGAAAAACTGTTTTAAAAAATCATGACCCAACATCACGCCATCTAAAAGAAACACTGTTTAAATTTAAAAAACAAAGAGGCTGCAAGTAAAAAGATGGAAAAAGATATACCATGCAAATAGTAACCAAAGGGGAGATAAAGTGGCTATACTAATACCAAACAAAATAAACTTCAGGACAAAAATTTTTACTAGAGACAAGGAAGGACATTTTTTATAATTAAACAATCAGTCAGGTAAACAAAACAATTATAAACATATACACATATAATGACAGAGCCCCAAAATACATGAAGCAAAAACTGACAAAAGTTTAGAGAGAGAAAGAGACAACTGAACAATATTAGTTGGAGACTTCAATTACTCACTTTCAATAAAGTATCAGACATATAGGCAAAGATCAACAAGGAAATAGAAGACTTTATCAACACTATAAACCAACTAGACTTAACAGACTTCTTTAGAAGGCCACTCAACAAAACAGAATAGACATTCAAGTACAAATGAAAAATTCTCCAGGATAGATGTTACATTATGATAGGTCACAAAAAAAGTCCTAATAAATGTAAAAGGAATGAAATTTTACAAAGAATAATTTTAGCCTCTATATTTACTACAATGTAATGAAATTATAAATAAATAACAAAAAAATGGGGGAATTCACAAATATATGGAAATCAAACAATATGAAATTAACAAATGTGCCAAGGAAGAAATCATAAAGGACATTAGAAAATATTTTGTGATAAATGAGAACAAAAAAACAGAATATCAAAATACAGGTCATGTACCTAAAGCAGTTCATAGAGGGAAATTTACAGTTATAGTAGACAAAAGATAAAAAGGTGCCAAATCAACAAACTAAACTTCCACTAAAAGAAATTGAAAAAGAAGAGGAATTTAAAACCAAAGCAAGCCAAAAAGAGGAAAATAAAGCAATAGAGAAAAATCAATGAAACCAAAAGTTGGTATTTTGAAAAGAACAAGAAAAGTAACAAAACCTTAGCTAGAATAACCTAGGTAAAAAGAAGATTCAAAATACTGAAATTAGTGTTAGCTGAACTAACATTACACATAGTAGTGAAAGTATATGCTTTCTCTCTAAGATTAAGAACAAGACAAGGATGTTCAATCTTGTCACTTCAACTCAACGTTTTACTGTAGGCTCTAGCAAAGGTCATTAGACACAAAAAGAAATAAAAGGCATTCAGATTGTGAAGACAGAAACAAAACTATCTCTATTCACAGAAGACCAGAAGACATGATCTTATATATAGTATATCCTAAGGGCCAAATACCAAAAAATCAAAGAAACAAACAAAAAAAGACACACAGAACAACCAGCAAGATGGCAGCAGAGTAAGGAGCTCCTAGAGTCAGCTCGAGCAATATAGGACGGTTAGTAATCACCCAGAACTATGTAATGCACCTGTTTGGGGGCCCCAAGAGACCAGAAGAGCATCCTGCCACATCCTCGCAGAAATGGAAGGAGACGGCCCATTTGCAGAGAAGACTCCTAAGTAGAGGCTCCACACCCCGGAGGCCGGTGCCCATCCTCCACTGGAGGCACAAGCGGCCTCGGGAGTTGTTCCGTGGCTGGAATTGAAAGCTCCACTTCCCCAAAATGGGGGAGGAAGAAACGATTGGGCACCAACTTCAGCTACTGATTAGTAACTTTGGCGGGCTAAAGTATAATCCTGAGAACAGCTAAAGTTTGAAACTGTCCAAATCAGAAAGAGGCCGGGAGCCACCATCTTAACCCCACGCCTGGCATTAGGGGAAGCGGGGTGGGCTGAGATTCCCAGTGCTGGTGGGAACCGGCTTCTTTCCATCCAGCTCAGATTGCAGCTCTAGCCTAGGCCCCAGTGCCACCTCCAGAAGGGAGGAAGCTGCGGGGACCTGCGCCAGCCTCTCCGGGAAAATAGAGGCCACAAAAGTGAAGGCTGGTGATCATCCTACTCTGGTGGCACAAGCCACCACAGAAGCTGTTCTATGACTGAATTGGAAACTCCATTTCCCAAAAACAAGGGAGGAAGAGACAGTTGGCCACGGATTTCGGCTACTGATTAGTAAATTCGGCTGGCTAAAGTATAACCCTAAGAACAGCTAAAGTTCAAGTCAGAAAAAAGCTGGTAGCTGCCAACTGACTCCACCCCTAGCATGAGGGGAAGCCGGGTTGACTGCAAATCACAGTGACTGTCGGGACCAGTTTCTTTCACCCAAATAGACCTGCAGCCCTAGCCCAGGCTTCAGCCACATCCTTTACCAGGGAGGAAGCTGGTGGACCATGCACCAGCCTCTGGGTAACTAAAGGTACATTCGACTGACAAAGACTGAATAGTCGGAATTTTACTGGGGCAAAAGCGGTCATTTTGGAATTGCAGAACATAGATTGCTGCCCACACCTTCAGCTCCATCCCCACCCCAGGCAGTGGAGAAAGGGGCCTGAAGCTCCATCAGTCTCTCTGGGCAACTAGAGTCTAGGCCTGCAAGAATTGGATTATTATACATGGCTGTGGCTCTGTCCCTACCCCTGGCAAAGGAAAAAGTTGGCAAAAGCTTCACCATTTCCTGGGGCAATAAGGGTAGCTTGAGCCTCCAGAGCTTACAGCACTAACTACATCCTTGGTTCCTACTACACAACCAGCAGGAAGAAAGGGCAGGAAAGCCCTAAACTAAAGAGAGAAACTGCATTCAAAATAAATACTCTAGTAAGCCTGATGCCAAGACACCAACAAAAAATTACAACCCACACCAAGTAACAGGAAGATATGGCCCAGCACAAGGAACAAGATAAGCCTCCAGATGACAAAAAGGAGCTGAGACAACTAATCATAGATGTTTAAATAAATCTCCTTAATAAATTCAATGAGATGGTTAAAGAGATTAAGGATATTAAGAAGACATTGGATGAGCATAAAGAAGAATTTGAAAGCATACAGAGAAAAATAGCAGATCTTATGGACATTAAAGGCACAATAAATGAAATTAAAAATACACTGGAATCATATAATAGCAGACCTGAGGGGGTAGAAGAAGGGACTAGCGAGCTTGAAGAAATGGTCTCTGAAAGTGAATGCACAAAAGAACAAATGAATAAAAGCAAGGAAAAAACTGAACAAGGTTTCAGGGAACTAAATGACAGCAATATGTGCAAACATACATGTCATGGGTGTCCCAGAAAGAGAAGAGAAGGGAAAAAGGACAAAAGGAATATTTGAAGAAATAATGACAGAAAACTTTCCAACCCTATTGAAGGACATGATATCCATGTCCAAGAAGCACAACGTACTCTCATTCAAATAAATCTGAATAGGCCAACTCTGAGACACATACTATACAGAATGTCAAATGCCAGAGACAAAGAGAATTCTGAGAGTAGCAAGAGAAAAGCAATACATAACATATAAGGGATACCCAAAAAGATTAAGTGCTGATTTCTCACCAGAAACCA
The DNA here is from genome assembly GCF_030445035.2 of Dasypus novemcinctus. Taxonomy (NCBI): domain Eukaryota; kingdom Metazoa; phylum Chordata; class Mammalia; order Cingulata; family Dasypodidae; genus Dasypus; species Dasypus novemcinctus. Next base: position 37,439,446 of record NC_080697.1, read on the forward strand.
TGGAGACAAGAAGACAGAGGTATGATATATTTAAGATACTGCAAGAGAAAAACTTCCAGCCAAGAATCTTATACCCAGGAAGACTTTTTCAAAAATGAGTATGAGTTTAGAATAGTCACAGATAAGCAGAAACTGAGAGTTTGTAAGCAAGAGACCGGCTTTGCAGGAAATACTAAAGGTTGTGTTACAGTCTTAAAAGAAAAGACAGGAGAGCGAGGCCTGGAAGAGAGTCTAGAAATGGAGACAATTTCAATAAAAGTAACTAGAAGTGTCAAAAGAGAGTTGAAAATAGAATATGACAGATAAAACCCAAATATTCAGGAATAAACATAACCAATGATGTAAAGCACTTACATATTCAGAAACTACAAGTCATTGTTAAAAGAAATTTAAAAAGCCCTAAGTAATTGGAAGAACATTCCATGCTCATGGATTAGAAGACTAAATATCATTAAGATGTCAATTCTACTCTAACTGATACACAGATTCAATGCAATTCCAACAAAAATTCCACAAGCATTTTTTTTAATGAAATACAGGATTAGCAAATTTATTTGGAAGGGTGAGGGGTCCTGAATAACCAGAAACATCTTAAAAAGGAAAAGCAAGTTGCAGGACACTCATTTCCAGACTTTAAATCATATTACCTAGCTACAGTGGTAAAAACAGCATGGTACTGGCATAAAGACAGACACGTAGACCAATGGAACAGAACTGATGGTTCAGAAACAGACCCTCACATCTATGGTCAAGTGATTTTTGATGAGCCTTTCAAACCCCCGCCCCCCCAGCTCAGGCAGAACAGTCCATTCAACAAAATTGTGCTGAGAGAACTGTATATCTATAGCCAAAAGAAGGAAAGAGGACCCCTATCTCACACCTTATACAAAAATTAACTCAAAATGAATCAAAAACTTAAATATAAAAGCAAGAACCATAAAGTTTCTAGGAAGATATCTTCAAGACCTGGTGGTAGGTAGTAGATTTCTTTTTTTAAAAAAATATTTATTTATTTATTCCCACCACCCCTGTTGTCTGCTCTCTGTGTCCATTCATTGTGCATTCTTCTGTGTCTGCTTGTCTTCTCCTTGGGTGGCACTGGGAACCAATCCTGGGTCTTTCTGGAGTGGAAAGGAGGTGCTCAGTCTCTTGTGCCACCTCAGCTCCTGGTCTGCTGCATCTCTTATTGTCTCTCCTTGGCATCTCTTATAGTTGCATCATCTTGCTGCACCAGCTCTCTGCTCAGACCCAGCTTGCCGTGTGGGCCAACACTCCTGCACAGGCCAGCACCCCTAGGCAGGCCAGCACTAAACTTGTGTCAGCTCACCACACGGACCAGCATTTCATGCAGGCCAGCTTTCCACTCAGGCCAGCTCGCCGCATGGGACAGCTTGCCCTCACCAGGAGACCCTAGAAATTGAATGCTGGAGCTCCCATATGGTAGATGGGAGCCCAACTGCTTGAACCAAATCCACTTCCTGGTGGTAGATTCTTAAAGGAGATAACAGGAAGACTGAGGTGGACTACTGATGTTTAATGTATGTAGAAGTTTTAATTAACTTTAATGTAAATGTGTAGAAATGTACAGAGTTGATGGTAACACATTATAGTGAGTAACAGCTGGCTTATAAATGGGAATGTGGTTGAAAATGGTAGTCTAGGGATGTAAATGCCAACTGAAAGAAAGTCAGAGAATAATCTAGCGACTGAATAGCACAGTAAACCCAGAGGTGGATGAGAATTGTGAGTGATGGTACAGACATAAGAGTGTCCTTTGTGAGCTAGAGCAGATGTACATCACTATTGCAGGGTGGTGGGAATGTGGAGAAGCACTGGAAAAATTCAACTGGAGTAACCTATGGACTGTGGTTAACAGTAATAATGTAATATTCATGCTTCTATGCATAAGATGTATTGTGTTGATAAAGGGGGAGTATGGAAAAAGTATGTCAAATGTACACTATGGACCTGGTAATAACCTGATGACATTATCTCATAATCTGTAACAATTGTTCCACCACAGTGTGGTGTGTAATAGAAGGGTGGTGTATGGAAATTCTTCACATGAAGTTTACAATTTCTGTCATAAAAATATATTTAAAAATTAGTAAATATATTTATTTATATATTATATATATAAATATATAGTAATTGGAAGTATATTTATTACTTTTAAATATATTTTGGGGGAAAATACACCAAATATAAGATAAGGACTATAGTCAGTAGTAAGATTTTGACAATATTCTTTCATAATTTGTAACAAATGTCTCACAACAATGCAAGGTGTTGGTGGTGGTTTGATATGTGGGACCCCTGTATGACATTAGGTATGTTTGCTTTGTAAGTTCACAACTTTTATTATACATTTATTGTTTATATATGTTCATGTATAAATGATATAATAACAATAATAATAATAATAATAGGGTGGGTTGGGGAAAATACTTTGGTTAGTAGTAATAGTTTTAGGATGCTCTTCAATCATTAGTTAAAAATGTTTCATAACAATGCAAGGTATTGGTGGTAGGGTAAGTATGAGAGCCCTATATGATGTTATGTATGTTTGTTTTGTAAGTTCACAACTATTACTATATACTTATCATGTATGTATATGTTTGACTGATATATAATACTTCAATAATTTTTTTAAAAACACACACAAAAATCATTCAGAACTAATAAACACTTCCATCAAAGTAACAGGATACAAGATCAATATACAAAAACCAACTGTACTTCTATAATCTAGCATTAAACAATATGAAAATGAGATTAAGGAAACAATTCTATGCATAATAACATCAAAAGAATAAAACACTTGGGATGAATTTAACAAAAAATGCCCAAGACTTGTATATTGAAAAATATCAAACAGCATTCCAGGAAATTAAAGAGTAGCTAAATAAACAGAAAACTAGTCCATGTTCATGGATTGGAAAAGTTAAGGGAAAAAGAACTATTTTTTATATATATATATATATAAAATATATATATATACAGGAATTGTCTCATAGGACAGTGGGGATTGGCAAGTCCAAATTCTGTAGGGCAAGCAACAACTTGGTAACTCTGATGGTTTAATAAACTCCCCAGGAGAAGCTAGCTGGGTAAAAAAAGAAGTTCCTTCTGGTTACTTAAATCATCAGATCTTCTTTTAAGGCAAGGGTTCTTAATGAGGGGCCCACAGAATCCATGGAAAGATTTCGGGCGGTCTGTGAACTTGAATTGAAAAAAATCAACTTTTTATCTTTATTTTCTCTGACCTCTAACTGAAATCTAGCATTTCCTTCATGTATGAATGTAAGCAATAAATTACAGTAGTATTCATTTCATATCACATTACAGTTGTTACATATCTCGAAAAATCACTTAATGCTCATCTATACGTCTAAATTATGATAGTTGTTAGACCCAATGCTAGTTGAGTGGCATAAAACTATCTGCCACTATATTCTAAGAAGGGTTCTGTGGTTTTGTCCTGACTGGCAAAGGGGACCATAGAACAAAAAAGGTTAAGAACTCCTGGTATAAGATCTTCAACTGATTGGATGAAACTTCTCTCATTGCTGAAGGCAACCTCCTTTGTTGATTATAGATGTAATCTGCTGTAGACACAACCAACTGACTAATGACTTAAATTTAGGGAATGTGCTCTCAATAACAATCAGCCCAGTGCTTGCTTGATCAAACAAATGGACACTATAACAAAGCCAGGTTGACACATGAACTTAACCACCATGGTCCAACATTTGTCAACTTGGTACTTATATACATTACCTTAAAACATATTTAATCTCAAAATATAAACAACTACGGCCATACTTTTGCCTAACATAATCCAACTGTCCTGTGGTAAACAGGAAATGTACTAACACTTTCCCCAGAAGAAGCCACAAGTCCTTGGGAAATAGTCACTCTTAAACTTGATATCCTATAACTTAACACTAAGACGTAAAGTTAATACAACCTGTTATATGACAAGGCGATAAGATAAAGAAGAAAACAAACATATTTACATTATATATAAACATAATCATAACAAAAAAAAGGAAGAAATATAGTAAGCATTATTTTCCTTGTTTCTATAACTGGTCACATAGATGTAGGTTGAATTTATAACCACCTTCTTCTACTCTCTACTCTCCATTCTATCTTCCAGTTTTCCTTAGGAAGCACCTCAGCTGGCTGTAGTTCTTTGCCTGGTGGGGTGACCCAACCTTCATTCTTAATAGGTCTGGGCCATTAGGAACCCTGCCTGTACTGAGTTGCAGCAGTTTTCCAATGATTTTAATCACAGAGTATGGTAGTCCTACACGATGTCATAAGGGATCGCCTGTATTCCAGGCAAATTCTTTACGTACACTGTGTGGAAGCAGTTCTATTTTCCCTTGCGAATCAATAGCAATCAGTACAGTAATTCCCTTCTTTGCTTGTTGATTCACAGGCATGAGGTCAGGTGGCAGTATAAACTTCCAGTTCAATAGAAGCTTTCTTCTGTTTCTTGGTGGAAGCACTCTTCTTTTTGGAACTAAGATCTATAGACCAGCAGATTTTAGGTCTCGGGGACAGGAAGCAAATATTTTTCTAGTGGTTCATTAGAGGTAAGAGTGAGTGGTGCCATTCTCATTTCCACCACTTGATGCCTGGGCATGAAACTCTTGACTGTAAGACAAAGAGCACCAAAGAGTAGATATTGATTTAGTCAATGTTGAACAATGTAGTCCCCAGGAGAACATTGCTCTAGCCCTGCAAGGTATTGCTACCCAGTTGGTACCATAATGGAGTCTTCAAAAGGGCATTTCATGGTTCTATCAGTCCAGCTGCTTCAGGATGATGGGAAACATGGTAAGACCAGTGAATTCCATGATCATGTGCCCATTCCCACAAAGAGTTCCTTGATCATAAGCAATGCTATGTGGAATACCATGACAGCAGATAAAGCATTCTGTGAGTCTACTGCTGGTAATTTTGGCAGAAGCATTACATAGAGGGAAGGCAAATGCATATTCAGAGTACACGTCTATTACAATAAAAACAAATCCCTGCCCTTTCCATGATGGAAGTGGCCTAATGTAATCAATCTACCACCAGGTAGAAGGCTGGTCATCTTGGAGAATGGCCATATTGGGAATTAAGTATAGGTCTGTGATGCTAGCAGATAGGCCATACAGTGGTGGCTGTAGCCAGGTTGGTCTTGGTAAATGGAAGTCCATGCATAACTTGCTGAGCCCATGCATAACTTCCATCCCTACCACCATGGCGACTTTGTTCATGAGTCCTGTGGACAACTGACAGGAGTGTCTTGGGAAAGAGGGTGACTGGTATTCACAGAATGAGTTATCCTATCCTATTGACTATTAAAATCCTCCTCTGCTGAAATCACCCTTTGGTGAGCATTCACATGGGACACAAATATCTTCATGTTTTTCACTTATTCAGAAAAGTCTATCCACATACCTCTCCCCTCTCTTTGTCACCAATTTTCTAATCAGGTTCCCTCCAAATCCCTGACCATCCACCCAAACCACTGGTACAGCCCATGAATCAGTATATAAATGAACTTCTGGCCATTTATCCTTCCAAACAAAATGAATAACCTGGTGTACTGCTCAATGTTCTGCCCCCTGGGAGGATATCCCGTCACCACTGTCCTTCAAGGATATCCCAGAAAGGGGCTCTAGTGTTATAGCTATAACTCTTTCAGGTGGTATCTGTATACAGTGCAGAACCATCTGTAAACCCGGCCAAGTCTTCTCTTCCTCAGGCAACTGATTACAGGAATCTCCCCAAGAGGCCATTTCTGCAGGCTGGGAAAGAAAAGGTAATGTGGCAGGAGTGGGAGCCATAGGATTATGTACTACTTCCTCATGTAGTTTACTTGTGCCTTAGGGTCTGCTTGAGCCCAATCTCGAATATACCACTTGCATTTTATGATGGAGTGCTGCTGTGCATAATCAACACTATGATTTGGTAGGCTAGACAATACCCAGCTCATGATAGGCTCTACTAATGCTCAGTAGCAGGCCAAAAGCTGTTTCTCAAAAGGCAAGTAGTTAACTGCAGAGGATAGCAAGGCTTCTTCAAAAGGTCAGTGCGATAACTCTTTTGTAGTAGTCTGCCAAAAGCTCCAAGCAGCATCTCTCTCTACCTCTGAAACTTCTGTTACCATTGGATCTGCAGGATCATATGGCCCAAGTGACAAAACAGCTTGCACAGTAGCCCAGACCTGTTGCAAAGCCTCCCCTTGTTCTGGTACCCCTCAAATCTAGCAGCTTTTATGGTCATTCAGTAAATCAGGGGTTAGCAAGGGGTCCATGAACTTGAATTTGAGTTCAAAAAAACATTCCCATGGGGATGTGTTAGTGCAGGTATGATATATTTATTAAATAATACAGTAGTGTAGTATCAGCTTAAATAAAGGATCCATGGTTTTCACCTGACTGGCCAAGGAGTCCATGGAACAAAAAAGGTTAAGAACCTCTGCAGTAAATGGTCTGTAGTAACATACCCAAATGAGGAATATGTTACCTCCAAGATCCAAAGAGGATAACGAGGCATTGTGCCTTTTTTTTTGGTTGTAAGAGGGACCAGATGCAACAGCTTATCCTTCACTTTAGAATGGGTATCTTGACATGTCACACACCACTGGAGACCCAGAATTCCCCCGAGGTAGAAAACCTCTGAATATTCTTTCGGATTTATCTGCCACCCTTTGACATGCTAATATCTCATCAATAAGTCTAGAACAATTGTTACTTCTTGCTCTCTAGGTCTAATTGCATAATGTCATCAATAGACCAGTGTGGTGCATGATGGAAGGGAAAAGAGATCAAGCTTCCTGTGGACTAGATTATGACATGGGGCTGGAGAGTTGATATTCCCCTGAGGTAGGGTGGTGAAGGTGTACTGCTGGCCTTGCCAGCTGAAATCAAACTATTTCTGGTGGTCTTTACTAACAAGTATCAAGTAAAAAAAACATCTGCCAAATCAGGAGCTGCATACCAGTTACCAGATGTATTGATTTGCTCAAGCAATGATACCATATCTGGAATACCAGCTGCAACTGGAGTCACCACTTGGTTAATTCACAATAATACACTGTCATCCTCCAAGATCCATTTATTTTCTGCACAGACCAAATAGGAAAGTTTAATGGGAATGTGGTGGGAATCAAGAGCCCTGCATCACTTAAGTCCTTGATGGTGACAGTAATTTCTGCAATTTTTCCATGAATCTGGTGTTGCTTTTGATTTACTGTTTTGCTAGTAGAGGCAGATATGGTGGCTTCCTTTTGACCTTTCTTACCATTTTATAGCCATCAGTCCACAAGTCAGGGAACCAACATTGGGATTTTTCAGTTGCTGAGTATGTCTACTCAAATTACACTTTCTGAAACTGGGGAAGTAACCACAGAATGGGATTGGGGACCCAGAGTGAGACAGACCTGAGCTAGAACTCCATTAATTATCTAACATCCATAATCTCCTACTCTTGACTGGTTGACCACAGTAACATTTTGAATATCCTGGAATTAATGTCAGTCCAAGCCAGTAGCTAATAATACTTGAAATGTCTGATTATTTGCTTTTCCCCAATGCACAGTCACCCTAGTAAAAGGTGGTAAGTTCCCTTGGAGAAGATCAGGAGGAAGTTTAACAGGATAACTTCTTAACCATGTAGCAGGGAACTTCCCAAAGGGAACATAACTTCCTTTTGTTCAAGAGGTTCTAGACATGTAAACTGTCTCAAGTCTGGGAATTGACTGAAGGGCTGTGACTCTATCTTTATGATTCAAGTTATACTTTTGTTCACTTGGCCTAGAACCCTTCTGCTTATATATTAGATGCATTATTAAAAAGTAAATCTATAAAAAAGAGGGTGCACCCAGAGCTCTTGCCCCGAGAGGCACTCTGTAAGTTTGTGTGGCTTTCAAGCTTGTGGCAGGCTACTGTGCCCCTGTGCCCACCTTCTCAGCAGCCCCTCTGTCACAGAGATCCACATTCATCTGCACTGCTTCAACCTCACCAAAGGGGTTTAATGAAATTGTGGAATTAAAGTGTTGCAGCATTTCACTGGTGAATTTTTAACTTTGCATTTATAATGTATGTGTGTCAGCCTCAAGCCATATACATGCTTACTCTGGTATCAATTTTTGCTTTTAGTATTGCTAGGGTTATGAAGTGACATAGATTTCTAATGGCCAGGCCCTATCCTTATATTTACCCAAAAAAACTGCTTTTCTTAGTATATGTTTTTGCAGAGCACCAGGAAATCATGTATCTAGTTTTAGCACAAATACCTGTAGTAAATATTCATCCATTCATCCAACCTTTATTGCATTCCTACCATCTGCTGAGATCCTGGGTAGGAGTGAATACAAAGATGAATAAGACACAGCCCTTAATTTCAAGGAGTTCAGATTGTGTAGAAACCTTTATGCCCACACATAACCCTTAGAATGATTTTTTAAAAATACTATTGTCACTTGAAGAAAATCTGAAAGACTATAGTATAGAATGAATCCTCCCATTCCAAAAGAATATGGTCTTCTGGTTATCCCAATGCAATGTTAATATTATTTAATTAATCCATTCCCTTATATGCACATAGATTCTACTTTATATTAGAAATAAAAGTCAAAATAGTTTGGAACAAACACAGAAAGCCAACCAGGTATAAAAATATGCACTAAAGAAATTTTATTGCTCGTTTCCTTCTTTCACCAATTCAATTGCAGGGATGTCAATAAATAAATGGATCCTCTTAGTGAGTTATATATAAAATTTACTCTTGTTAAATTAGGTCACCAAACTAAGGAAGCTGAGAATAAGAACACCTATAATCACTATAATAATGAGGCTTATGAGAGAAAAAAAAACAGGGTTAGGGACAGCCACTCAAAACCTTTAACTTTGTTGTATATGTATATGTATGCACATATATATACACTTATGTATATATGTATATAAAATACAATAACCGTGAGCTATAAAAATAAGACAATAAATAAGAGGGGAGCTAATTTCTTAGAGTGGTCTGTGAGGGTGATATTTTAAGTGAGGACTGACTGCAATGAGGAAGCAGAAGGGACATTATATGTAGAAAGAGCATATCCAACAGAGAATAACAGTGCTTAGCTTAGAATACGATGGAAGCAGTGAGAAGAAGTTAGAACTCAGGTTTATTCTGAAGGTATACTCCAAAAACATTTGCTTGTAGAGAGAGAGAAAGACAGCAAAGAAGGAAAAGTCAAAGAAGCTTCTAGTTTTTTGCCTTGAGCAACTGTGTGAATGGAACTGTCACTGGGAAATCTCTCAGAAGTTCAACTGTAAATGTAAATGGATCTTTGGAGATGAAAAATGTGGGGCTCATTGGTGGTTTTCTGGTGATATAAACTAGCAGTCATCAGTGCATTTATGCTGTTGAAAGGCATGAGATTAAACGAGGTAACCTGGGCATGGTGTCGGAGGAAAAGAAGATGTCTGAGGGTAGGGGCTTGGGACCCTCTAATATTTAGACATAAAGACTTAGCAAAGGAACATAGTGAACAGCCAGTGAGGTAGGAAATCTGGAGTGTGTGGTGTCTGGGAAGCCAAGTGACCATTTCAGGACTGCTGGACCATCCTTGTAGGCTCACTTAAGGATATGGTCATAAAAAAGGTCAGACAAGTCAGAAAAGTTTAGTGCTTTTTTTCCAAACACACTGAGCTGTTCAGGTGCAGGTACAGAGTAGTAATAAATTGGATTTAGCCAAAATGGGTCTTTTCCAGGTGATTATAGAAGAAAGAAAAAGGGACAACATTCCAGAAAGAAGAGGAAGATGTAAAAGTGGCAATGAACACTGAAATGAACGTATGTTTGCAGATCCCATTAGGGCTGAAGTAGTTTTAAAGCCAAGGTGCAAGAGAAGGTTAGTTGCAATGGTAGAGAATGGTGATTCAGAGATGGAATGACTGACATTCAGATTTTAGAATAAGTGGGTAATATTATAGGAAGAGAGGGTAGACATAAGATGAAAGACACGGTTTTCAGAAGGAAAGGGGAGTCGAGGAAGACACTGACGGACATCATTTTGGAATGACCTTCTACATAGAAATGACTAAAGTAGTGACAGAAAGGAAAGCAGGGAATTTGTTGTTTTCAATGAATGTGGAGGAGGGATCATCGGACAGTCTGTAGAAAACTTAAACAAGCAGGAATAGCGGATGATAAAGTCTGAAAGCACATAGAGATTGGCGGATTTTTAGACAGGAAGAAGAAACAATGGTCTAAAAGCAGCAATGAGAACCAAGAAGACTATCTACCTCACTTTCACAAATATTTTGAGTAATAGTGTGGTGATCTGCAGCTATGTGCCCCAGAGAAAACATGTTCCTAAACTTAATCCATTTCTGTAAGTGTGAGTCCATTGTAAATAGGATTTTTGATGAGGTTACTTTAGTTACAGTCTGTCCCAACCTAAAGAGGATGGGTCTTAACCTTATAACTAGAGTCCTTTATAAGAAGAATGAAAGTCGGAAAGATAGTGAGAAAGCCATGGGAAGCAAGAAACTGATTATCAAAGGAACCCAGGAGAAAGGAGAGGCTAGGAGAGACTACCATGTGCATTGCCATGTGATAGAGGAGCCCAGGACCAAGAATTACCACCAGCCAGTTTTGGGGAAAAAAGCATTGCCTTGAGGAGGCCTTGATTTGGACTTGATGTGGACTTCTCCTGGACCGAAAACCATGAGTGATTAAATTACCATTGTTTAAACCAACCCAGTGCATGGTATTTGTTTGAGCAACCTAGGAAACTCAGACAAATGGGTATATGACAATCACTGACCTTGGCCCAACTAAGTAGGGTATTGGCAAAATACAGCTACTCGTTGAGAGCTGCATTTTCCAGATGAGGAAACAGATTAACATACTTGCCCAGATTAGATTTTGGGTAAAAGGCAGCTCTTGCTCTTACCCTCTATTGCAAAGGTCTTCTATGGAGATATCTTAAAATGTTTCTACATAATATATTAAAACAATTGGAAAAAGACAAGTTATTCAATAAACCGTGTTGGAACAATTGTCTATACATGTGGGAGAAAGTTAAATTAGTTTCCTAACAATACCTAATAGTAAAATGTAAAACATTACTAGAAAAAAAAAATGACTGAATTATTTATAATACTCAGGGAGGTAGACCTTTTGAAGCAGACCTCAAAAATAAAGAAGTCATAAAGAAAAAGATCTAAGTATATAGAAATTGTATTTCTATACGAAAAAATACCATAAGCCAAGTATAAAATAAATGAAAAATTGGGAAAAATTTCTTTGACCACAGGTAACAAAGAATGAATATCCCTAATATACAGGGAAAAAATCAATAGTAAACATCACAAAGAGAAATACAGTTGATGCTGAAAAGATGCTGAATCACACACATAATTAAAGAAATGAAAAAAGCCAATTCTTAGACTAGCAACAATTAAAAATTTTAATATTCAACATGGTTGAATGTGGTGAAAGAGGAACTTATATTTTTTAAATCAGTAGCATCATAGGGAACACTATTTTAGAAATGATTTGTAAATAGATAAAAATATAAAATATGCATAACTTTTACACATATATGCCACTGCTGAATATTTACAGAATAGACAGATTGGTAAAATAATTTCATATATGTATAAAAAAATGCTTCTGATAGCATTCTTTAGAAGAGCAAAAAGAAAAATGTGAAAGAAACTGTCCATAATAGGGGAAAGTTGAATAATTAATACAATGCATCCATATAAGTGAAGAATGAAGTGGACCTGCATGCATTGTTATGGAAAGATATCTAAGACAAATAAAAGAAAATAAAAAGGCATGGTACAAAACAATTTGCACAATATGATCGCATTTTGTGAACACAGATTGAAATTATACAGTCACACGTAATTTTTCTAGAAGAATGCAGGAAAAAACTATGTTGAGACACATTAGGCTAATAGAAATTTGACTCCTTATTTTATCCTTTTTGGACATTCTATTTTATTATCTACATTTATAATTTTAAATGTTAGAGGCTAAAGATTTTTGATGTAGTACCCTTTACCCATGTGGTACTGCTCAGTGAAAGAAAATGATTACTTTATCTTGCCTCCAAAAGGATCACATATCATAGGTATAACACGTTGCAAACGTGTTAAAATACCAGAGAAGGTTTCATTTCATTGCCTTCCAGGCTCTAAGAAGCAAATTCTGAGCGGGGCCGGTTTTGAAAATCTGAAGAGAGTTAATGGAGTCTCTTCCTTCTTCTCCTTGTCTCTCTGCCTTCTCTCCAGGAGTGGGCCTTTTAGACATGGTGTCAACTGGTTATCACTGCAAAACACTGCTCAAGAAGAGAGAAGCTTCACTCATCCACAGTCCCTTATATGCATGTTCACAAAAGAGACCCAAAGGCAAAGTCTCTCCCTCTCCCCAAATCTTTCCATTTTCCAGTCTGGAATTATTTTTTAGCAGCTGGTGAATTTGCAAGTTAATACTTGAAAAAGCATTAGAGCTCTATGTATTTAAGCTTATGCAGCTACCCAAAGGGGAGGTTTTCACGTGTGTGATTTGTTTCAGTTTAGCTTGAATAGAGGTCTTGTCCAGCCTCAATAAAGCACATCTCTGTTTGCATGCATCGTATACTAATTTTCTTGTACACTGGGAAACACAGAACCCCACAGTCATCCCCTCAGAATTGCCCTGCAGTTAGTTACTTCACATTTGCCTGCTCCAGGGTTGGAGGAGGGGGTGGGGGAAGGTGGTAGACACATCCTTCAGCAATGAATATCTCTGTCAAACTATAGATTTGGAAAAAAACATATCCGGCTCATCTCCGGCTCATGGGTTGTCGCTTAATTAAATGATGTTTTGCAAAATTTCTCTGGTTGCAAATGAAAGGCATTTGGTTAATTCCACCATCATTCCTAATTCTGAAAGAATCACTGAGGAAAGCAAAGCTGATTCTTGGGTTTAAATCTGCCTACAAAGAACCAATTGATTTACCCAACTGGTTACTGAATTAGGCACAAAATAAGAAGCTTGTTTAGGAGAGACAAATCATTACCACAGGAAAAAATTGTTTATTTATAATGTTATAATGCAGAGATAAAACACATAACAACTTTAAAGAACTTAGAGAACAATTCCTTTGACTATGCCATTATGAAAAGGAATAAGGTAGACTTATATGTGCTGATAAAGAATTATTCCCAAATTATGCGAAAAAGGGCAACAAGCAGTACTTTGCATTTAAAAAGAAGGGATGGATATGGAAATGGAGGGATGGGGCCAGGTGGCAAGACAGTATGAATGAAACTTGTAGTAAGTAGTAAATGCCTCCAGTTCCAAAGACTGAGGTTCTAGAGCAGGAGGGAAAACTGCTTTGTTATAAGAATTTTTGTAATACAAGCTGTCCTACTTTTTACTGTACTGCATTTTACACAACTATTTTTTTAATGAACTACTTTCTTGGATCAATTCCATCAAAGTTACTTGTTACAGTTTTTCAAAAATATTTGAATGCCCCACAGATGATACAAAGGTGAAACTGTCAGTGCGAAAAGTATCCAGATAATTACTCTCTGTTCATTAGGGCAAAAAAGTTATCAGTTAAATGAAAATTTTGAACCCCCAACCTAGACAGAATATCTTACAAATTGCCATGAGTAATTTAGAAGAAACAGAATGCTAGATTCAAAGCTAGAAGGGAATGTAGATTCCTTGAAGTTTTACGTACAGGTTAGAGGGTCAAGGCCCAGAAACATAAAATTATCCAGCATCACATTGTAAATTCTGATATCCTTGTCTCAATCAGAATCCTCTCAATGACTACATTCAAGCATCTTCTAATCTAACAAAAAAGAGAGAGGTAGATTAGCATACAGTTAAAAAACTCTGATGGTGAAGATTTCCAATTTGAGTTTCAACATGCAAAGGGTTTGGAAATCATCACTCCCATCCTTACAAGAAAAAAAAGCTGGACAAACTGAAAATCAACTACATCTTGGACCCAGAGAAGACCTGAAGTCCTGGAGCAAACCACCATTCCAAAATCAGGGAAGAGCAGGAATCGAGGGTCATAAATGAGCTCAGTGTACCTGGAGGAGAAGCTGCTGGAGCCCTAAGCTGGCAGGGACATTTAAATGGCAATTTTGATGAACGGTGGGATACTGAATATAGCTTGGCATTAAGGGAGAAACCCCTAAGAACTACAGTGTTAGGGGAAGTCCCATAATTTCATGGGCGCTACCTCCAGAAAATCCATCAGGTTTTCACATGGAAGAGCCAAGAAAAATCTCCTGATGGTCTGGCAAGGAAGAGGGAAGAGTATCCTTTCTGAAATGTGCCCACATCATTCTACATTTTTTAAAAGCCTACTCTGCAAGGAAAAAGAATTTTCCAGAGCCTAATGAGACCTGGGAGAAGGGCATTTACCCAATGACAGACCCCTCTAAACTTCCTTTCTCATTTCAGGGTGTGGGGAAGGGGAAGGAGGGATACAAATGGAGACTAAGGGTCACAACCCAGGGCCACACACCCACTAAAACACTGAGATTTAATGTAAGATTACAGAATGTTCCCCTCACCTACAGCTTCCACCAAACTAACAGGGCTGCAGTATAATAGGAGATTACAGCTGAAGGAGGTATAAGACACAGGTACTACATGACAAGGGTTCTTACAGAAAAACAAAGGCAACAGGGAAAACAAATACAAAAACACTAGAGGATCTGAAGCCTCTGGAGCCTATATTTATGGCAAACATCAAACATTAGGTCAACTCCTAGCCAGATTAACATAAAACCTCACACTGAAAGTCCATATAAATCAGTTCTTATTACTGTATACACCATGTCATGCTACCAGCAAAAAAAAAAAATGAGGCCTTCTAAAAAGGAAAAGAAAAAACACAACCTGAAGAGACAAAACAAGCATCAAAACTAGACTCTGATATGACACAGATTTTGTCATCCTCAGCCATGGAATTTAAAATAACTATATTATACTAAGGGGAGTAATGGAAAAAAGTGGGCAACATGCAAAAGCAGACGAATAACATAAGCAGAGATGGAAACTCTAAGAATGGGACAAAAGAAAATGCTAGAAATCAAAAACACTCTGTATTTGTCAGCCCAAGGGGTGCTGATGCAAAATACCAGGAATCTGTTGGCTCTTATAAAGGGTATTGATTTGGGGTGGAAGCCCACAGTTACCAGGCTATAAAGCCATTAAGTTATTTCCCTCACCAGTCTGTTGTCATGTGTTGAAGCAAGAAGGCTGCCGATGTCTGCAAGTGTTCAGGCTTCCTGGGTGCCTCTCTTCTCAGGGCTTGCTCACTCTGGGCTCAGATGCTCTGCTCTCTCCACAAGGACAGCTGTAGACTATCAGGCAAACAGCTCGTCTCTCTTCCTGGGGCCTCTACTGTGTCCAATTGAGCCTTCTCTTCCTCCTCATATATCTTGTCTATAGGTTTATTTCCCAGGCTCCAGGATCAAAACTCTAACCTCTGTTCTCTGCCCTGTCTTTGTTCTGTGACTCCCCACCAACCAAGGGGGCAGGGATGCAACATTCTACTGATGTAGTCCAATCAAAACCCTTAATCATTATTTAATCAAGTAAAAGTGAAACATCTGAATCCAATATAATCTAATATGCCCAAAGAAGCAAATAAGTTTACAACCATAATCCAATATCTGTTTTTGGAATTCATAAATAATGCCAAACTGCTATACACTCTAACAGAAGTAAAGGATTCCTTTGATGGACTCATCAACAGACTAGTCATGGTGAAGGAGAGATTCAGTGAGTTTGAAGATGTAGTAATAAAAATTGGCTCTCTCTGCCCTAGAGGAGCCGGCACCAAATCTTGGTGCATATTTCCACCCTTCTCTCCTATTTCTCAGCAAGCTCTGTTCTTTTCCTCCATTTCCTAATAAATTCTTTCTTCTGGTATAATTAAAAACAAAAACAAAAAACAAATCCCAAACTGAAATGCAATCAGAAAATAAAAAATAATGGAAACCCAGAACAGAAAATCAAATTATTTTAGTGGAGCAATTTCAAATTGAGTAAAATACAACCAATTAGAATAGGAGATAGGGAAGGAAGAGAGACCAGAGCCACAACATAAAGATAAAGTGAAAGGAATTAATGAAGGTAAAATAGTTTTCTCATTTTTCAACTGATCTAAAAAATAACTGTTTAAAGTTATAATAGTGACAAGGCAATGGAAAAACCAGAACAGAAATCCCATTTCTGTGGGGCAATTTCAAATTGAATAAAATATGACCAATTGGAATATGAAATAGGAAGAAACAGAGACTAGAGCAGAAAAATGTTTGAAGAATTAATGGCTGAGAATTTTCCAAAACAATGACAGATACAAAAATCAGATCCAGAAAGCTCAGAGAACACCAAGCAAAATAATGAAAAATAATTCTACATCTAGATATATCATATTCTAACTAAAGAAAATTAAAGACAAGGTGAAAATCTTGAAAGAAGGTAGAGGAAGGTGGGAAATTTATCTACTTCTTGTCAGACACCATGCAAGCAAGAAGCATTAAGATATAAAATAAAACACCAACTTTGAATTACATTTCTAGCAAAATAAGGGAGAAATAAAGACTTTCTTATGAAAGCAAAAACTGAGGGAAATTCTCACCAGCAGACTTGTCCCAAAAGAAACATTAAAAGAAATTCTTCAGGGAGAAAGAGGAAAAAAAAAAAAAACTTGGATCTATATTACATAAAGAAAGATGGAGTGAAAGAATAAGTGAAAGTAAAATAAAATATTTTTTCTTATTCTTAATAGATCTAGAAGATAACTGTTTAAAGATATAATAGTGACAAAGTATTGAGAAAGTACAGCATATGGATGAGTGAGATAAATGTAGCAATATAATATGGAATAGGAAGAATTGGGAACCTCTACTAACTATAAGGTGGTATAGTGTTACATGAGATAGATTTAGATTAGTTAAAATGTATATTGAAAACTGTAGCAGTTTGATATGGTTCATGATTTCCAAAAATAGATATAGGGTTATGTTTGTAAACTGTTCTGTACCGAGGCATGATTAAATTATGATTAGGGCTTTGATTGGGCAACGACAGTAGCATGTTGAGTTCCCACCCCCTTGGTGGGCAGGGACTCACATAAAATTACATGATAGAGCAGAGGAGTTAGCTGGAGTTTTGATGTTGGAATTTTGATGCTAGAGTCTTGAGCTGGAGCCCCAGGAAGTAAGCACACAGAAGAGCTTGGTCATGAATAAAGAGAGAAGGCCCCAGGAAGAGAAACAAGCCATTTGCCTAACAGTCTACAGCTGGCCTTGTGGAGAAAAGAGAGGAGCTGAGCCCAGAAAGAAATGAACCCCAGGAAGAAAGGAACCCAGGAAGTCTGAACCCCAGCAGATGTCGGCAGCCATCTTGCTCCAACATGTGGCAAAAGACTTTGGTGAGGGAATTAACTTATGCTTTAAGGGCTGGTAACTGTAAACTTCTACCCCAAATAAATACTTTTTATAAAAACCAACTGATTTCTGGTATTTTGCATCCACACCCCTTTGGCTGACTAATACAAAAACCCATAGGGCAATCACTAAAAAGCATTTTAAAGGAAGTAACATTGATAAATTAATAAAGGAGACAAAATGGAATCATATAAAATACTCAATTAAATATAAAGAAAGCAGAAAAAGAGGGAGATAGATTCAATTCTATGTTGTCGACAAGAAACACACTTTAAATATAAAAATATAAATATAAAGGACAACAGATAGGTTCAAAGTAAAGGAATAGAGAAATACCACTCTGATCCTATTCCCAAAAAAGATGGAGTAGATATACAATCTCACACAAAGCACACTTTAGACCAAGGAAAATTAAGGAGAAAGAGGGACATTACAGGATGATAAAAAGGTCAGTTCTCCAAGAAGACATAATAATCCTAAATAGGCACATGCCTAGCAAAAGAGCAACAAGATACACTGAGCAAAAATTGAGATCTGCCAAGCATAAATAAACCAGTTTTCTATTGGAACTTGAGATGTGACCACTCTTCTTTTAGTAAACGATAGATCAATAGTCATAAAATCAGAAAGAATATAGTTGATCTGAACAGCATTATCAATCAACTGACTCTAATTGACATAGAATACACAACAATAGCAGACGACATAATTCCTCAAGCTCATAAGGAACATTAATGACGATCAACTATATCTGGGGCCATAAAACAGCGTAACAAATTCAAAAAATAAAAAGGAAATCATATAAAGTATGTTTTGCGATCACAATGGAATTAAACTAGAAAAGAATAACAGAAAAACAGCTGAAAATTCCCCAATAATTGAAGAGTAAATGCCATTCTAAATAACACAAATCAAAGAAAAAGCCTCAAGAGGAATTTAAAGATATTTTGAACTAAATCAAAATGAAAATAAAACTTACCAATATCTCTGGGATGCAAAAAAGTATAAGAATATGGAAATTTATAGCATTGAAAGCATATATTAGAAAAGAGGACAGCTCTAAAATCAATAATATAAACTTCCTCCTTAGAAAACGAGAGAAAGAAGAGCATCTTAAAACTAAAGTAAGCTGAAGAAAAGAAATAATAAACATTGGAGCAAAAATCAATCAACTTGGGGAGTAGATGTAGCTCAAGTGGTTAAGCGGTTGCTTCCCACATACAAGGTCTTGGGTTCAATCCTCATAAAAAAAAAATTAATCAACTTGAAAACAATAAAACTGTAGAGAAAATAAATGAAATCAAAAGCTGGTTCTGTGAAAGATCAATACACTTGATAAATTTCTAGTCATGATAAAATTGTGAAAGTTAATATGGTTACATAAAACTTGAGGGTCTGTGATCTGTCATTAACAAAAGAATCTATGACTAACCTCAGGCTGGAGAGATGCGTCTACTGTAGCTAACAACAATGCTATGAGTTGCTGGCATTTTTTGCTGTAAATTTAGAACAAAACAGCCATCGAAACAGAAAAATAGGGAAGGGAGGAAATATGACAAGATTTCATTTAGACTTCTATTTTTGTCTGAAAAACCTAGAGAAAATAATAACAGCTTCCACGGGTTTAATAATTTCCATTTTTATGGACCACAGGGCCAAGGAGTTTGAAAAATTGAATTTGAATGCTTTAGGGAATGTTTGCCCCTCCCAGTTCCCTCAGCCTTCACCACTTGCTGAATCTCACACCTGGCTGCCTCCCTACCTGTAGAACTCCAAAAGTCTGTTTGGGGATATGCCTTTTGGCCAGATCTTCAACATTAAAAAAAATTAGAAAATCATATTAATGATTTATGTTATCCTTCCCAGGGCCTCCCCCACCAAAGTACTACTTTCATTTTACACAAGAATAATAACTTAACAGAGAAGTTAGAGGTCTTTGCCAGAGTCCCAGGGTGGATCTAAAGTCTTATACCTGCTCCTCTATGAGATGACTCTGGACTTTTGGGTTCACTCAGTCATGTCTATTAACTTTGATTGCCCAAGTCTATAAGAGGGCACGATACAAAGATAAGCCTGAAAGGAAAAATGTTAAAGTTTATATACTGTTTTGTTTTGCTTATTAATAACTAAAAGAGAGTTTTTCTCCTTGTTTATTCTCTTTAAGTTCACCACGGCCATAACATCCACAATTATAGGTTTATTTGGGTTGTGTATGAAATACGTGTTTTTTTGTGTATGAAATAAAATGTGTGTTACATGGGAACAGAATTTACAGTTAAAGTTGTTTTTTTAACTAAAATCATTTATTTCATTAAATATAAACTATAACCCCAATTTTACAACTAAAAATTTCAAAGTGTCGGAATCCCTCATAGTTATAATTCTTTTCCTCAGTATATTTCTCATATTTATAACGCAACTGTATATACAATTTTGTCCCATAATTGTTTTCATTTAATATGATAAATATTTTCCCATGTTCACAAATTCAAGAAATCTTATCTAATTAGAGCATGATATTTACGTAACCATAGTTAGCTGTTTTCCATTTGGGGCTATTACTAAAAAAAAAAAAAGAAAAAGGTTTAAAGAATCATTTGTACACAAAGCATTTATTTTTCTCCACATTTGGTATCATTTCCCTGAGATAGATTCCCCAAAGTACAACTATCTAAAATAATCATGCAGTTGCAAATAAAAATAATTCATTTACCCGTAAGCAATCCCTTCCCCCATCTAGGCCTAGAAATGTATTCCTCTGGCTGAGCCAACATGATTTTTATTTGCATACTTCCTGTTCTGGCAGCAACTCAACACTTCATCATATTTAAAAATTTTCCTCTTGGCTTATTTCTCTTAGAAATTTTTTTCAAATAAGGATAATTTTATATTTACCAAGGTACGTATTATCATCTAACAGTTGTCACATTGTAACTTGACAGATTCCTAAATAAACAGTATGGTGTGGATAATGTATGTAGAAGTCAAGGCAAGGGAAGATTCAAACAAAATTTAAAGTCATACATATTACTGTTTCCATATTTTGCTTTGGTTGTATTTTTGCCTGATAATAATCTCTTGTATCAAAACAACTTTTGCAAGCTCCAGATGATTATTTTCATTAGCAGCTCAACTAAGGATTTGTCATTTGGGTTCAGTTTACAGAGATGAGTGTTTTAAAAGCCACAACATAGTAGTGTCATCAAAAAAAGAAAGAAAACATAAACCTCCAAGCAAGTTCTTTCATGTTCTTTATTTTAAAAACTGTATTGGGTTCAGTTAAAAGTTTAACACACGAAGTTTAGTACATCAAGTCCTGTGCTGGGAATGCAAATATGAGTAAGACATGATCCCCTTTCCTTCAGAAACCCAACTTGCCGACCATTCACTCTATGTAAGTGTTACAAATAAACCTCAAACTGCTTCTGATCTCTGGTGTCAAGATGAATTGGAAAGAGGGCAAAAGAAGAGAACACAGTACTTAATTTGGGGATTTTTTTTTAAGTTTCACAGGCCCCCACTTCAAATCAGACCAAACATTACCAAACACTGGCCTTTTAGATTACATATAAAAATGTCATTTCTCTTTATGAGTTGAGTTTTAGCTGACTGCATGGCAGTTACATTTTCTTGACATAACGTGGCGTGTGTATTAACATCAGTCCTGAAGTTTTCTTTTTAATGCTAACTGGTTTAAAAAAATACTCAATTTTGTAAAGCTCAAATGCCCTCGTTACCATTTCTGCAGCGTCCACTGACTAAAAGGACCCCAACATAATTCTAGGTCAACCACAAAGTGCCAGAGAATCTCAGGACAGTTTTAAGGCCTAAAGGAGCCAGGCAGAGCTCCTAGAAGTGGCAGAACACGGTATCTACCAGATGAGCCAGTTTTGGGTAGTCAAAGAAGGCACTGCGCCATGTCAGGAAAACCCGAAGCAAGGTGGGAAGCAGGAAAAGGCAGGTGTTGTGGGGTGGGGAGTTGGCTGGAATGCCTGGGTCCATTGGCGCATGTCAAGTAATAGCAGGAATTATGGTTGGCTATGGAGAACAGGCCAGATAATGGAACAGGCCAGCGAAAGTCATACATGTCAACAATACAGAAGAAAATACTCAGGCAGCTATGAAAGTCCTTATTGCAAAAACGCAAATAAGAAAAGTAGGATGAAATTCAGAGCATCCTGTACTCCAGTTTATTTGCTTGAGAGAGCTGGCTAACCAGAGGGCAACATATTTTCATATTCTAAGACGGAGCAGGTATTGACTTACACCGGCGTACAGATGGTAGAATTTACAGAGAAGAGACCTGTAGGAGAGAATACTCTCAACTTGTCTTTACTGGGAATTGAATATGTGCACCATTCTGAGGGTAGCATTTAACTTGATCCTGGAAGGTAAAGAGAATGCCAGTGTTAAGGACACATGTACTATGACTATGACAGAGATTCAAAGAAAAGTGGGGGGGGGGGGTGGGCTGTGGCAATGATCCTGATCAAGAAATGAAAGTAAAGATAGATTTCAAAGATCAAGTCGTTTTGTAAGGAAAATGTTAAGCTCACCTATACCAAGCTCTCGATTTTACATGTTGGAAAAAAAAAAGTTGAATAAAATCATTGCAGAGAAGAGCGCCCAAATCAGTAAAACTGAACAGGAAATCTGAAACATCCATAACTAAACTCAAGACACGAAACTAGAACTGCCTAGTGATATAGTAAACACGAACTGCCTAGTGATATAGTAAACACAACATGAATCAGGGAACAAGATGCTATTTTATGGGCCCATTTATGTGGAATGTCCCTGGTCCCAAGTAGGCAACCTGCCTAAAAGAGGACACAGGCAGTCAAAGGCCTATTAAAACAACTAAAAAAATACAATTCTCCAGTCCCTCTAGATCAGCACTAGATCTGTCCAGAGAAATTTCACACAAGCCATATGTAATTTTAAGTATCATTTACATTGAAAAAGGGTAAAAAAAAAGCAGGTGAAATTAATTTTAATAATTCATTTAACCCAGTAATTCTCAAATATAATCCCTTCTACATGTGAGCAATTACAAAAGTTATTGAGATGGTTAAGATTCTGCTTTTCATACTAGATCGTTGAAATCCTGTGTGTTTCCTATACTTATACCCCATCTCAATTTGGACTGGTCAAGGCCACTGACCAGCAGAGCTCTAGAACTTTCGCCTTGCCTGCTTGCTTTGGATCTGCTCCTATTGTATAAGGAAGAAGTCCTCCCCTTCTCAGATAAAAACAGTCCTTGAGAGAGTGGCCTTATCACTGGCCAGGGGAACAGTGAGGGAACCCTTGGATTACTGGCCTCTCCAGGCCCTGTGGAATCCTCCTCAGAAGAAAAGCTCCACCAACTGCCATTGGCCAAGAGCTGAGAGACAAGGTCACTGTCAAGGAAGCAGGGCTCTGGGCCAAAGGGGAAAGGAGTCCAAGGAGAGATGAATGTGCTAACAGATAAGACAGGCTCTGCTTTGCTGATGTGGGTGGCCCATCCACTGGCAGGAACTGAGCATTCAAGGGCCAACTGAAAATATTTCCTTCTGAGCCTTACTTGTGTTTCTATGCTCTGTAGCACAGGACCTGAGAATGGGGGCTTGATAAATATTTATTCAGTATACTAAGAGCACTGTCCCTTAAATTTTGAATTATTTCACAAACAGGAGAGGTAAAGCCGCTGGATGAAAAAAGAATTCCTATGGGTCCCCATGGGTTCTTTTTACAAAGGTGAAACAGGAATTTATAAAATTCCTCAGGTTTAAGAGTTGAATCCCTGTCCTGTTGATTACAGAATGCCATACCTACCTTGTTCTAGAATACCCAGCCTCACCAGGCCCTCTTGCCCATCCTTTCTGCATTTCCTCCTCCTCTCTGTCTATTCCTTAATTCCCCTTGGAAGCCCCAGAGGCAAGCAGTTTTTGCTGAATGCATGAATAAAGGAGCAACAGAATGAATGGATATGGTTGTTTCTGGACTTGAACCTTTTTGAAGGGAAAACGTGCATATTACGTTCCACAAATAATTATTGAGTACCTACTATGTGTTAGGCACTGGACCAGGTGCTAGAGGAATACAAAAATGAACAAAACAGGATTGTGATTTCCTGACCCTCACTGCATCTTCAAAAGCAGGCATATCTACAGAAGGCCGATGGGTACTTAGCACTGGTGGTATATCCAGATGTTTTAAACCACTCATACAGTGATCCAGACCTCATCCCATATAGATTCTTGCTCTTCAAAGAACAACAGGTGAGGAAAGGAAAGGAAAATTTTACTGAAGCCCACCATGGCCGATCACTATACTGGGCATTTTTTTTTACATGCTTCATCTTGTGTAATCCTCTCAAAAATCTCCCTCAGGGCTCCTGGAGCCTCTCAGTTTCTCAGTATCTCTTGCCCATAGGGATTGTCAAGTAGGCCAACACAAACCAACGAGACATGAGCAGAAACTGCTGGAGTGCTTTTGGAAAAGCTTGCTCTTTCCTGACAAAAAGGGATACATATAGCTGGCACCCATTTCCCCCATCTTTCTTGGTATCCTAAATACAGATGTGAGACTGCTGCCTCAACAAGCCATCTTGGAACATGGTGTGACCAGCATGATGGCAAAGATAACATGCTAAAGATGGTTGGGCAAAAGAAAAGAAGAGCCTGGGTTCTCAGTGACACCACAGAATAGCTGTGCCAATGCAAGTGACAATCTATCTTTATGCCTTATTACTGAGAAAGTAGAAACCTATTTGTTTAACACTGTCCCAGTTAAGAAGTGTTCTGTTGTTGGCCAAATACATACTGGGGGCTCAAATTTATGTTGGGCTTGAAAATTTTTAAATAACATGTTCAAGGAACACGTGCAGTCAATTTTATACTGTCTGACTCCAAAACCAGTATTTTTTTTTTCGACAATATCTTCAGTCAGGTATATTCACTTGTCTACCCACTCATCTTGGGTCACCCCCGTCAACACCTTTGAAACTGGTATCAGCCTGAGAAAGACCTTGCCAGAAAATCACTAGCATCACAATACTTTGATTGCCAGTACCTCCAACAGACTTTTGCATCTACCTGGATTCTGGACCTTCTACCTGTCCTGCCTGCTTCTTATCCTCTTGAGTTTCCTGCCTGCTTTTGTCCTTTGATAAAAGTGAAATCCTGCACAAACATCTGACCACTTTTGCCCCTATGTATGTTGACAAGAGGTAAGTACTGAAGATATCAGAGCAAGATTGGGGGAGAAGAAAAAGGATATACACGGAAGCAGGGGCAGCGTTTTAAGATCCAATGAACTGATCTTCCCCCCTAATACACTGGCCCTACTCCACCACTCTGCTGGCCTTCCAATGCCAGAATGTCCAAGTTCTCAGAGCCTGTGGCTTTGAGACATAATGAAGGAAGAAGGGCCTATGATCTCATCACACAGAACGCCAGCTCTGTCTCATCCACAACTCTGAAGATGATTGTCTTACCACTGCCAAGTGGTTAGGAAGAAATATACACATTGGTAGTCAACAAATTTCAGATCCCAAGGCTCCAACTCTCAAACTCTTCTGGAAGCTCTTTCTATTCCATTTTCCTGGCACTACTATGCCACAGCACGCATGCTATCAAACAGGGCTGGGTGGCAATGGGATCCATCAGATCTAAGAAAATTATTTCATGACTATCTATTTCTGTATATTCTCAATCCCATACAATCAGCTCGTCTTCAAGGTCTCTGCAAGCTTTTATACTTCCCAAAGCAAAGATTCTCTTCATGTGTTTACACCCTGCATTATGCTTTTAAATATACAATTGACACCATAGAAAAGTAAAACATAAGTCACTCGAGAAAAAAGATTCCTGAGAGATATAGAATGCATTTAATGCAGTGACTCAGCCCTCACACCCCTTATTGTGTGAAGAAGTGTGAATAGCTTCTGTTCTTCAAATCCTCTATCAGAAGAACCAGATGACTCCATGGACCTCACTGCATTTGCTGGGCAAACACTCTGGTCAGCTCTTCGGTGAAAGCACCCCAATCTTTCAGGAGAAAGATCCAAATCTGTAAGGGTGATGGAGTCCCACCTTCTCTTCCTTAACTGTGGGTCCCATCTGCCCTGTCTCCTCAACATTTTCAAGAACAGATCCTACTTAGCTCAGAACCTTTGCTCCCACCCTTCCTTCTACATCAGCATGGAGTGTCTCTTTTCCATTTTTACCCAGGTTCATACCAGTTTCCACCAACTATTTCTCTCAGAGCCCTTCTAACACATAGGTGGCCACATACATTCTGGCACTTGTTCCTAACTTATCTTTATCACCCCATTATCTTGTCTCCTTTGCCTAGGCTATGAACATCATAGGACAAGGACCACTTCTCAAACTTCTGCACTGCAAAGTGCCTACACTGTATCAGTACCTAGCAGCTAGTCCATAAAAGTTTCATCTATTATCTACATAACCAAAGCTCCTAGGATTTGCAAGTATCTTCATTCTACATCCTAAGGCACCAGAGCTGCCTTCTGTTGTCTTCACTCCCGAACCCAAGCAAATATGCCATTCACTTTGCATTCCACGTTTTAGTTTTGTGATGCCTTGCTACATGATGTTCCCATTCCAAAGAGAGAACCCCTATCTTTCGATTTGCTCAGAATGTGCTGAAGTACTGAATTTAAACTCTAATTACACTTCTTCATTGATAATCTGACCAGGGTTTCTCTCTTGAATCTAGTTTCTTTATCTTCTAGTCAATCACTTCACAAAAATTCACTTAGAAAAAAGCATGATGAGCAGAAGGAATCAAAAATAAGTCCCTAAACCCTTGTAGAGTGTATAATTTAGTAGAGGAAATAATAGATAAATGATTCACTAAAATTAAATTAGAGTGTGGTGAGTGCAACTACAGTTTCAGAAGAAAAGAATGCCTGTGCCCGACGATATGAGAAAGAGCACACAAGCACACACAAGCCTGGGAGTGTGGAGACTTGGCTTAAGCCGTGGGTCGGTGATTCTTTTCCCCTTTTTGCTCTCTGGGACTCCATTTTTTCATCTGTGAATTACCAGTATTGACTAGACAAGTTGACCTCCAGAGTCTCCCACATCTATGGCTACAAAACTTTAAGAAAAAGGCAACATTTGAGCTGAGCCTTGAAGGATCATTAGGAATTTGGTACATAGAGATGGTGGGAGAACATTCCAGGTCATAAACTTGGAAGCCTTGCAAGACACGTTGGAGCCAGATGAATAATTTTGAATGCTAAATCAAAGGGCACGTACTTGAACCAGCCAGTGGTGGGCAGTTGCGGAAGATATCTGAGTAGGGAGGGGACAGATACAAGTAGATAGAATAAGGGACACCACTGAAATGACAGAGCATCCCAAGAAAGTTAAAAAAAAAAAATACCTGCATTAATTCTGGCTTCAGCACATACCTGATGAAAAGGAAGTCACCAACACAGGGATCTGGAAGGGTTCTGTGACTTTCCAGCACTCCAAGCCAAATCGGTATGTGTGGGGGATCAGTGATGGTTTCTCTGACCAGCAGGCCTCCCTTCCTTCTGGGAATGTGAGCAAACCTCATGGCTGCAGCCAGGGAGGCAAGAAACCATGAGCAAATAAGTGGTGTGGATACTCAAGGGTCCATCTGTCCAACTACCGTATCTCATAGGAATGTGGTAGAACCTGCAGACAAGGGGAAACCAGTGATGGGGGAGGGGGCAGGGCAGGTGGTAAGGGACTTTACAACCAAAGCAGTTCCTGGTCAGTTAACAAATGTCCTAAATTCAGGGAAACATTCAAAAATGATGGGTCCTTGGCTTTTGAATGGATAACAATTTAATGGAAATGAGAAACTTCCCATAGTTTGCCACACTCTGAACCGCTTCACCTCCCTCCGGATAACCATCATATACAGACTACCCCCAACCATCGCTTGGAAACTGGCTCTTTGGAAGCCTGAAAAAATTTCCCAGGAAAATCATTTTGTAAAAGGTGTGCAGATTCTTAGGCCAGCCACAAAAATCTTGTCCAATCAAAAGCCCAACTTAAAGAGACTCTTTCTGAATTTG
This sequence comes from Dasypus novemcinctus, assembly GCF_030445035.2. Classification (NCBI taxonomy): domain Eukaryota; kingdom Metazoa; phylum Chordata; class Mammalia; order Cingulata; family Dasypodidae; genus Dasypus; species Dasypus novemcinctus. The sequence continues at coordinate 37,466,992 of NC_080697.1, forward strand.
GCATCATTTCTCTTTGCTCGAATAGATCTTTTTCCTGTTTCCTGCCCTGACAGCTGTGCTGGTTTGAGCAGAAGTTTCAGAGGTCATCACTGTTATTTTGCTTCCCTTGGGGCTTATTTCTAGCTCAGAGATTCTCAACTGTAAGCCTGGGGGGTGGGAAGCTGGGGACAGGCCAGCCCTGCTCAGGTGACTGACGACAGGATGTAAAAATCATGGTTGTTACCAGAGGTTCCTCTGATCATTCCCTGAACCCTCTCTTCCCCTGCTGCCCCTGTACCAAGTAGAACTTGAGGGGAGGAAAGGAAAATGGAGGAAATACTTCTAGGGAAAAGAGGCTGCAAATCTAAACAATGAAAAATCCCTCCATTGTTGGGACCTTTCAGGAAATACCAGAAGAGAAAGCAATTCTGTCACAATTAAGAATCCTGGTTTAAGCAGCTCTCAGAAACAACCAGTCTGCCCTTGAAAATGGCCCATGGCAAATTAGCTAGGGCTCCAAAGAGCCACATGGTCCTGATTGTAAGTTCCCTGCCTGTATCAGGCTGCTTTTTTATTGCTGTTGTTGTTTTTTTGCTGTTCTTTAGGCCTTGAACGTCCCTGACCCTCTCATTTGGCTAGTTAACTTGAACTCACCCTTCAAGTCCTAGCTCAGGCGTCATCTGCTCCAGCAAGGCTACTGGAGCTGAGTCAGGTACCCCCTCCTATGGGCCTGACAGTTCTCTGCACACCACCTGGTCCATGGTAAATACCCAATGAATATTAACTATCATTTTCTCTAGCCCCAGTGCCCAACATATAGAAGACTTTATATAAAATACTGGCTGACACGCTTCTCCATGCCACCCAGGAATTAATTTCTCTCTTTAATACTGTACCCAGCTTGTCAATTTGCTCTGCTCCCAGAGACTATCAGATATTCAGGAAGCATATTCCAATTCAGGTCTGAGATTCAAGGGATGAAGGAAAATGAAGACAGCCCCTTCATTTCTTAAGAGATTATCTTTAAGAAAAATCATTCTGAAAAGCTAAAAAAAAAAATTCTTCAAATATCTTTGCAAATGTTTCCATATGGTAGGTAGTCCTGAAATACTTATTCATCTGGAAAATACTATGAAAGCAGGACATTTTTATTTTTGTATATTGGAACTCATTAGGCCAACAACTTAATTTTACCGGTGAAGGGACCGGGGCCATCCGGGGGAGGTTAAGACACAGCCCAAGGTCAAATAGCTGGGTCAGAAATGTGTACAAGCTGTGTCCTGCGGCCCTGATACCCAGCAGGTACGATAACAGTTGCTTCAATTTAATTTCTTCATCTAATTAAGAAAAGGTATTCATGTGTATCAGTAATACAGAAACAAAGCAGAGAAGAGGCTGGCTGCTGAAATGTTTACCTCAAATGACTTCCTAGTCTTAAAGGAAAGAAAGGCACCTTTGACTTAGTTCTTGGATCTCAAACATAAGAAGCTACTTAAAGTAGACACAGAGAGAGTCCATCTTCCTTAGAAGCATGCAATTCAGTTCAGTCTCGTGGGTGCCTCATCTCATACCCCAGGAAGCCAAAGGGGTTCTTTGCTTGTTCGGATGCCCTGGAAGAGTCTAAGGGCTTGATATTCCTCTGCGTTATCCCAGCCCATCGGGCTCCCACGAAAGCCAGCATATCTCCATCACGTCAAGTGCAGTGAAGGAGAAAGAACGACAGACAAGTTGGAAGAGCTCAGGCTCAGACCAGCCACGAGCTCCTCGTGTGGCTGTGATATGAGAACTTTCCTCTCAAATCCTCCAACTTCCTCCCGGTTACACGATCTGTAATGACCCATCCTAATTCCGTGATTCTCATGAAGAAAGGCTCCAAAGAGGGAAGAAGTACTTGAACAGAAGGTAGCAGTAGGACCAAATTATGAACCACAGTGGAAGAAGCAACACGGTTCCTAGTTTGTCCCTGACACTGTCTGGTTGTGACACACTTACCACCCGGAACCTCAGCAGCTATAACTAAACAATCTGTAAGACCCTTTCAAAATACAGGGGAGCAGATATAGCTCAGTGGTTGAGCATCTGCTTCCCATGTACAAGGTCCTGGGTTCAATCCCTGGTACTTCCTAAAAAAAAATCCAAAACTACATTAGGTCCACACACAAAAAATATACCACACACTAAGAGAGATTTGGATACAAGCTTGCAAAAATAGTCTTAGACTATATTTATAAAATATACAAATCTGAAAGTGTTCAAGTATTCAAAACCCAGATCCACTGTGTGGCCTTCTAGGAATCCCACATCATTCACTCACCCACTGCAGCTTTGACCCTTCCCATACCCACCCTCCAGCACTGTGCCCACCCTCCCCAGCATTTGAGTTTACCTCCATTAGTTCCCCTTTTAGTGGTAATGTCATCAGAATCAGGGCCTCTTGAAAGAATACACATCAAAACTCAAATTGTGTTGGATCTAGAAAATTTGCATCCCATTAAAATTAGGTTATTTGCATGCTATTTTCTCATGAGGATCCCGGATTCATGTGTAACCCTTTGGTAAGTGATAAAGGAAGCCCAAGCCCGGGTAGGTGTCTATCTCTAAAGTCCGTATCCCACACATTGCATGTGTTCCCCCTTCCCCGCCAGTGAATTAATCACTCAAATGCAAGGCTCGGATCACTCATTCTGTTCTTCTAAAGTCATCCATAGCTCCCAATGTCTCTGGATCAAGTCTCAAGTCTGCCCTGGAATTCAAAAATTCCTAGATGCATCCCCATCAGACCTACATATATTTCCTTTGCACTCATTAAAAACTAGTACAAGTTAAAGTTATAAAAGGTACTATAAAAAACAGAAAAAGACAAGCTCCTTAATCTCAGTACTACGAAAGAGAATACAGTCAAACAAGTGTCTGGTCATCTACGGAATCACTGGGCTCCAACCCAATGTGAAAGTTCACCGGTGCATGTCAGGTGTCTTCCTTCCCCCTTCCTTTCCCTTGCTCTGGTAGTTCTCTCTGCTGCGGGGGCCCTTCCTGACACCTGGTGGAACTGGCCCATCTCCAAGCTTTGACTCAACTATTACCTTCCTAGTGAAGCCTTCCCTGATCTCCTCCTCTCCCCCTCTGGAACTCCCGCTGCTCTGCATCTGCCTGGACTTTTATTTATAAACACATCTGCCTTGCTGGACTCAACTTTGAGGCCAGCCCCTAACCTGATTCACCTATACCTGTCCTCAGCTGCACCCGAGCCCGGCCCCGTCCCAGCAACCAGCTGTGCTTAACTCTTTCAAGCCAGACGTCTAGTCTACATATCAGACTCCCTCCTTTGATGACTGGGAGCCCACTTGGGCTTCCTCCGTGCAGCCTTATCTAAACTCTTCTCTGTAATCCAGCACAAGGCAACCATGGAATATTTATCAAATGGGCATTTTATTGTATTCAGTGCATTAAAAAAAGAGAGAGGAAAAGAGGCAGAGAAGGAGAAAACTTTCGGAGTAACTCCTGAGTTCGGCCTAGGAAAGGGAAAATAAGTACACCACCCCTCCCCCCCTTACCACTAAACTCTCCAGGTTGGCATAAGCAACCTAAAAACTGGGAGCCAGGAGTCCTGGGGAGCCATCCCTGGAAGGTGGGGGTAAAGCCATCGTCTCAACCCTCCCGAGATGGGCAGGGAACTTCCCGAGGAGCCCTGGCGGTAGGACTGAGGGCGCAGATGCGCGCGGCGCACCCACCCAGGAGAGGAAAGGCTTGGAGGGTGGGAGAGAAGGGGGCGGCAGCGGTCACCTCCGGCGCCCGAGGCTGTTTGCGCCAACGGAGGGGGCACGTGGCAGTCCCGAGCCGACTTCGGTTTGACCAGACCTTCCCCCGCTTCCCCCGGCGCTGCTGCTCGCTTTTCCCAGACTTAAATCGCGGACCCTGCGCCTCGCTCAGGGGCCTGCGGGCTGGGCCCGCCAACAAAGACAGGTCCCTGCCCGCCAACTCGCCCGCCGGACTCTGGCGCCAAGAGACGCATCGCGGCCAACTGGCCCCCGGACCAAGAGCGGGAGAAGGGCGGGGGCGGAGGTCCGCGCTTTTCCAAGTGGCCCCGGCGCCGCAGGCTCGGGGTGCAAGTGCCCCGCACGGAGACAGCGGTTCCCCAGCCCGCGAGCCCTTCCCAGCCGCCGCCTCCGGCGCCTCGTGCCACGCAGGGGCTTCTTGAGATGGGGACTCGGAAGGTCCAGGGCCGGGCAAGCGACAGCGGCGAGCCCAGGAGGCCGGGTCCTTGAAAGCCGCCTCCCTCCTCCGGGCTCGGTCCGCTCCGGTGATGCCGACACAAAGGGGACGCGCGCGCGTCAGCCTACCTGGTGGCGGCGCGGCGGACGCTCCTCCGGGGCGCGGGGTCGGCTGCGGCCTGGGGTCGGTGCCCGCCTGGGCTCTCGGAAGCCGCGCGGCTGCAGCTGCTCGGCCGCGGCGGCAGCGCGGAGCTCCGACGGCGGTGCCCGGGTGCCCGCGGCCCGGCGCACGAACGCGCGCTGCCGCCGCCGCCGCCGCCTCCACGCGCGCCCCGCGCAGCCCGCCCTGGGCCACGCCAGGCAGCGGCCCTTTATTTCATCCCCCGCCGCCCGCTTTTTTGCAAAGCGCGCGAGGGGAGGGGAGAAGGCGCGGCGCGGGAGGTGGGGAGCGCTAATGCGCGCGCAAAGACGAGGGGAAAGGTGGGAGGCTGAGCCCCGGCCGCTTCCCTTTGAAGGGGCCCGAGCCCCCGCCCTGAATGGACGCAGCGCCCTCTAGTGCCCACAGAGCCTTGGCACGAGCTCGGCTAACTTTCAGCCCTGGCCTACCTGGCCTGCTGCCAGGCTAGGCGGGCACTCCGGGCCCTTTTAGAAAGACTGATAAATCACTCAAATCACGACATGGACGGCCGGGGGTTACGGAAATGAAAATGAGCTTCCTTATTTTAGTGACCTCCCAAAGATTGAACCTCTGATCTCCACTTTCTGGGGCGGGGGGGCGGGGGGGGAGTTTTAATATCACCTTTGCTGGGAAAGCAATGGATGACCCAACACTCACAAATCCTGATACACGAGGTCAAAGAAAGAGCTAAGCTGAGCAGCCACATCCCAGACAACTGTGAATAAGCCACTAGGCTTTTCAGAACCTGTTCTCATGAGAACGTTGCTGCTACCGTCTGAGCTCAACTTAGATCAACTGCCATGCTCAATAGCATGGATATGTCTTCTCATCCCACCACACAGTTTCTTTGATAGACTGGGAATAGAGGGAAACTGGCTGATGGGGTCAAGTTTTTGGATCTCTGAGATGCACGCAGCAATTCATTTCTTCCTCTTAGGGTTTCTAGCTTAAGAGTAAGATTACTGAAGGTAGAATTCCTCTGTTTTATTTTTGCCACTGCCTCCACCAGCTAGAAGTTACACAAATGTGTATGCCTGTCACATGCACATATGAACAAAGCCTATATGAGTATATGAAATAATACCTCCTTTAACACACAGACTCTCTTTTCCGCAGAATTATATGGAAAACCCACTGTAGTATCACCTTTCCTGAACACCTTACCAACACACTGCCTGCTCTGATTTCCAGCTCTACCACTCACTAACCTGGTATCCTTAAGCAAGTTACCTTTTACTTCTTTGACTTCAATTTTTTAATCTGGAAAACGCAAATACTAATTGAGTGTATAGCATGAAATTTTTGGTGGGATAATATAAATCATGTCCACATAAAGCACATATCATCGTAATTGGCAAACTGTGAGGGCTCCATGGTTGTTATTAGCTAGTATTTGTCTCATTTCCCCCAAACAATTAAACTGGAAAATTCTTACCTATCTTAAAACTCTGCATAATTTGTCTTCCTCTGCTACATATATCTCTTTTTTAAAAAAAAACAACTAATCTTGTTCATCTTCATTGAAAAGTTATTCTGGTAAGTATTTTACCGCTACAAAAATAGGAATGAACACTTGCCTTCTGATGCCTCAGTTTCAGTCAAATTCTTTGTAGAAATGTCGTTATTCATGAAAAATACGCAATAGAAAGGAACCTAACAATGGTACTTTGTTATCCAGCCTCTCATGAGAAGATGAAAACAATTCTCTATAAAGGCCTGGACTTCATGGAAAATGTATTCCCATCTCCTGATTTCTGGTTGGGGTATTAGGGAACTACTATATATAAGCACTGCTTATGAATGAATGGTTAAATGTATGAGTGGAAAGATTACTGTAAACACATAGAGAATGGAAATTACACCATGGCTCTCTATTCTCTGATGAATTTGTCAAGACTGAAATACAGGCATTTCTATAGAAAACCAGGATATAGAAATCAGGTTGGAGAACCGGAGAATGGGGGGGCACATCACCTGGGAGGAAGAAGGTTGTGGTGTCGAGGCAGCTGGGTACCTAAGCTCATGATTGAGACTAGTCTTTATGCAGTCAAGTGTGTGATTTAATTTCCATGTTTTTTTAGTCTTTGTTAATGTGATTGCTGTTGAGGAAATAGGAAGAGAGTACGTCTTCATTGGAAGTACAATTTGCACTACACAATGTATCTCATATGCAATTTTCTCTGTGAAGTCTTAGCAATTCATAATCTCCCCCTGCCCCCAAAAACCTGAACTCGTCTAATATTAAGTTTGTCTCTATGTTGGTTTTCCTATCTGTCACACAATTCTTAACATTTTAGGTATTTGCTCTTTGATTTTAAGATTCCGTACAGCAGTGATGATGTCATTTTTATATGTACCCCATAGGGTCTTGAGCATAACACATGCTCACTAAATAATGAATGGACTCGGCGGCGGACTTGGCCCAGTGGTTAGGGCATCTGCCTACCACATGGGAGGTCTGCGGTTCAAACAACGGGTCTCCTTAATCCGTGTGCAGCTGGCCCATGTGCAGTGCTGATGCGCGCAAGAAGTGCCGTGCCACGCAGGGGTGTCCCCCGCGTAGGGGAGCCCCATGTGCAAGGAGTGCGCCCCGTAAAGAGAGCCGCCCAGCAAGAAAGAAAGTGCAGTCTGCCCAAGAATGGTGCTGCTCACACTGAGAACTGACACAACAAGATGACACAATAAAAAGAGACACAGATTCCCGTTCCACTGACAACAACAGAAGCAGACAAAGAAGCCGCAGCAAATAGACACAGAGGACAGACAACTGGGGTAGGGGGGAAGGGGAGAGAAATAAATATAAATAAATAAATCTTTTTTAAAAATTGTTTAAATAATGAATGGACTCATCTATTCTGGGCTTTGTCTCTGAACAACTGTCCTGGGTTTCTCCTATGGTTCTCAAGTACTTGTTCCACCCATCACAGGTAGGTTTTCAGTCCAGCCCCCTGCCAAGGCTGTGACCAAGAGGTTTGTCATGTCAAGCCTATTTTAAAAGCGATCCATTGTTCCTAAGTGTTTGTACCTAAAGGCAGTATGACTCATCTTACACTTATTGAACAATAGTCTTTTTGATTACCTACAAGGCGGAAGATTCTGTGCTAGACAGTAAACAAGCCAGAGAATCAGTGCCATCTTAAATGATGCCAAGTCTCGAGAAATGGAAATACATTCTAAAGTTTCCCCTTTGAATGCAGAATTGAGAGAACACAGACTCACTCATGGCTTAAAATAATATTTTGTATAATGGCATTTTTATACATTTGTAATCACTTTTCTTTATTCTATAAATTTAATTTTTAAAATCCGTTTAAATCCAAGTCCTTATTTCAAGTGGCAGTAAAGTAAATGTTAATTGTTGTTGACTCTCTCTCCCTAGGGACACAGAGGACTCAGGGAGATTATTTGGTGGTATGAAGATGGAATGGAAGCTCCCATCCTTCATCCATCTCTGGGAGTTCTGATAGTCTCGCTGTCCAAGCCATGTAATCTTTTGAAAGCAGGCTGCCCACAGCTTCTCTAGCAGACTTCAGGCACAGGAATATTTCTCCCAAACCCAGGATCAAAGGTTCACATCTCCGTAGGTATACCAGGCAGCCTATGAGATTTTGTCTAGTCTCCAAGGCAATGCCAAGACAGAGAGGGAAGATCATAGCTATCCTCAAGCTTTTGGGGGGAAGTGTTCCCTGTTCACACTCTTGCCTCCCTCCCCTCAAAGGCCATCTCTCTTTCTCTCCCAACCTAGGCATCTGAAATAGTCTCTTCAGTGCATCCTCAGAAGAGAGGGTGAAGTGATGCTCTATTCAGGCAGCTTCTGCTTTCAGCTAAACAACCCTGAACCTAAAAAAGTCACAGGTCTTCATTATTTCCATGGAACATGTGGAAGAAAACATTCAAAAAAACAAATTTAAATTGCTATCACAATAGAATATGTGACCCAAATAACAAAGACAAATAGCTTAAGGATGAAAATTGAAACTTAAAAGAAATACAAGTGAAGAAGAACAGCTATCCACTTATTCAAAAATAGCACAGAGTTCACCCATATGTGATTACAATTCAGAGAACATGTGTCATAATAAAAATACCAAGGCCACAAAAGTTAGTGACATAAATGAGAATGAGAAGATTAATACGTTTCTAAGAAGTAAAAATATTTTCCTGGCATCCTCCCAGAAAGCAGAGATATTGTCTGTCTTGTTCACTATCTTACCCAGCACAGGTTTGACACGTTGTAGGTAATTCATAAATATTTGTTGAATGAAATAAATTAATCTTGTCTTCTAGAACTCTCTACTAGTACTTCTATATGGCTCTCATAATAATGCTATAGATTCTAAGTAGCCATTTAGAACTGAAATCGATCAGAGGAGAGTTTAGTCTAATCTTTCTTTTCACATATGGAAACTCTGAGGTTTAAAGAGTCATTTGCTAGTTCCAAGATTATTGGTAGTTAGTGACATAAATGGTACTATTATTCGAGGTTTTTAGCTGATTGAGACTTCTTTACACTTTTTATTATATTGCTTTTCTGCAGTAATCAATAAATTATGGCCCTTGTGGCTCTACAATTTTTTGAAAGACTGTTTCAATACTGAAGGAACGAGTAATTTACGTTCAGTGTTAGGTGTTTCTATTTATGGGAAGACATTTCATGCTCACAAAATGTCTGTGTACATCTCCATGTTTTCCAACCACCTTGCAGTTACATCAAGTCTACGGACTCATTTTTTCAATAGACTTTGGGTGACAGTATCACTTCTGGACTGAGGTAGTGAAGGCATCTTCAGGACCTCTAACTTGTCCATCCCTTGCCTGAATGATCATGAAACCCTATTTTGAGATTCACAGAAAGAAATCAGCCTGGATCTTTGAGTTGCCCCTTAGGAGGACAATTATCAGGAGCACATACACTTGAGGTGTTAAGCTATTGAACTTTTAAGAATTTGTTACTGCAGCCCACTCTAGTTTTGAACAGAAATAATTCACATGTAATAGTGTCTTAACAGAGAGCTGAAGGGCGGTACCATGTAAAGACAATAAGTTCTCAAGTCTCAATGTGAGAGAGTATTTGAGGCAGGTAGCCAAGACCCAAAAGAAAAACATGGGAATCTGGGAAGAAGTCAGGTAAAAGGTAGGCAGAAATGGAACATGGTAAGGGCTCCCTGACTGTGTCCATGACAATAGCTGGGGTGCCCAGAGCTCATGCTTAATGCATGCTGTCAACATGCTCTATTGCCCTCTTTGAAGGTTTAAAATAAAGGATCAGCAGGAAAACTGGACCTGGTTCTCTATCCACTGAACAGAGTTTGGGTGATATTTTGATATGTTTAGCAGATACTCTAGTGCCTTATACAACTCGTCCTGCAGAACTCAGACAATCATTAATCCAGCTCCTGAGGGTGTTCACTGCTGAATGCCCACCTTCCTGGGCATACTCTCAGCAAAAGCAACTACCTCACCCAGACTTACACCCCCTCTCCAGGGGTAACTTGCTTCAAGTAATTGGTCGAAGCAGAGGTAGAATTTTTGATAAATTGAAGGGCTCTCCCAGACCTAGAGAGTCACCAGTCAAGCCATCTGTGGCAAATGCATCACCGTTCCTCCCCACCATCCTTTCTTCACTCTTCTATGCGTGCGGGTCTCAAGAGCATTCCTCAGTCAACCTCCTGCCAGCTAAGCTCCACCTAAGAACCTGTTTCGTAGGGAAACCGACCTAAGACTTAAGTGAAGATGGATGGGGCAAATCTGAGAAAGATTTCAAAGGTGAGGAATCACAAAACGTTTCCTGAAGGTGAGTCATTTGGTTTGGTTGGAGCAGAGGACTTGTCTATTAGAGATAACGGTGACAGCTGGCCTAGAGTCAGGATCTGCAGGACCTTAGATTCCCCTTATGGACCTAAAAAGGGACAAGGGGTTAAGCACAGAGGAAAGTAAGAATAGGGTCTGGGGCTATGGAGACTACTTCTTGGCCTCGATGTACTTAGAAGGCCCTTTAGAGACTGTTTTGTTCGTGTTTGTTTATAGGAACCATTTTACGTGTTTATATTTAACTTTTTATTCTGCTATAACTTTGAATGTTCTTAAACATGGATTATTTGATGTCCTTAAAATAGACAGTACATGGAAACCTATCTCTCCATATACACACAAACACACACATGTTTTGCCCCTCAGCCTGACAAATTTCACTAATTCTTCAAATTTAATTTCAATACTGACATGCTTGGTAACATTTACATAATTCCTCTAGGTTAATTACACTTTGTGTTCCCAAGAATTTCGAAACTATGTCGTTATATTTGTATGCCTGGTATTAGAAGTGATTGAATGCCATATCAGAATGAACAAATGCAACTTTCTCTTCTTCCCTTCCCCAGTTTGTGTATGACTGAAGATCCATATCACTCCTCCACTTCATATATCCTCATATGAACTTTGTACCAATTGGGTTGTCTTTCTGAATACTTATTCTTATCAGTGGGGCTCAGGGAAAGCCATATCCTATATTCCCTAAAGAAGATAGACTTCCCAATATCTGATCATCTAGAGAAGAGCAGGCTCTATGGATTAAAACTAACTTACTAACTAACAATTAAACACACACACACATAACTGAACAGTGGAAGCTGGATCTTGGGAAGTTGGGTAGAGCAGGAGGGCACACCTTCTTCTCACTGAGCTTGTTTCTGACTTTGACCTGCTCTTTGGGGAGTCCAGGCATACCCTCAGTGGCATTGCTCTAAAACGTGTTCATCAATTATAACAAAATTATCACACTAATGAAGGATGCTGTTAATGTGGGAAAATGTGGTAAGGGTAAGTAGCAGAACATATGGGAATCCTCTGGATTTTTTTATGAAACATTTATGCAATCTAAGTATTTTTTGAAATAAAATTTAAATATATATATATATATAAAAGATGGTCTTGTATGTGTATACATATATATATACACACATTATATATATATATGTATATATGTATATAAAGATGGTCTCTGCAACAAGGGGGTAGTTTGACAGCCTGACATTCTGAAGGGGATCACAGATTGGATCATAAAACTATACTTCATAAGACTGATCATCAATTTGGCTATTACTCTGTTAATTTGTCTTCTTTCATCTGTGAGCTTTTTATTAATAATAAAGTCTTCATGAAGTATTCCATTCATAAAGGAAGTAATACACAGCCCAATAATATGAACTATTTGAATGATATGAATTTTAAAATATTCCTAAATTTCAATATAACCACTAACAATATAACAGTTTATATTGCATAGGCACAACATTATCCATGCAATATAAACTCTACTTTATGGGGAATTTGAAGTATATCAGGGTAATTTTGTCCATGAACAATGCCATTAGAGCTTTAAATGCATCTGTGTAGTGCCAGGCACTCTGGTAGGTATTAAACAGCAGTACCGGTAAGTAGTAAAGAAAGGAAGCTTGCAGTCGGACTGCTGAGATTGTACTGTATCCTACTTCAATAATTTGTAGATATAAGCTGGCAAAGTTAAACTCCCTCAACCTTAGTTTCCTCACTTCTAAAAGTGCAAGAGAATTATACTGCTCTTATATAGTTTTGTGAGAATTAAATAAAATAATCCATTTCAAAACACTTATGTTTTAACTTCCCAAATGCTAAAACAAATACCATACAATGGAATTAAAATAGGAATTTATTGTCATGCCATTTTGAGGCTAGAAGAAATCCAAACTCTATGTGTCAGGTGATTCTTTCTCACTGAAGAGTTCTGTGGCTGACAGTCATCCTCGGTCCTTGCCTTTTCTGCCACATGACAATGCACATAGCTATGTGTTGTCCTTTCTTCTCTGGTGTTGACCTCCAATTTCTTGCTTTTCCTATGACTTTTTTTCCTGTGTCCAATTTCCTTTGCTTATAAGAAATTCAAAAATAATGGATTAAGGCCCAACCTCCTTGTATTCGAGCACACCTTAACTAATAGCATCTTCAAAGATTCTGTTTGCAAATAGGTTCACATCCGCAGTTCCAGGGTTTGGGAGCTGAACATATCTTTTGTCAGGGCATGATTCAATCCTCCACAACTTAATACAGACGTACCTCATTTTATTGCGCTTCACTTTATTGTATTTCACAGATAATGTGTTTTTTTCACAAATTGTGACAACCTTCATCAAGCAAAATGGTGTTGGCACCATTTTTCCAACAGCATATTCTCACTTCATGGTCTCTCTGTCACATTTTGGTAATTCTCACAATGTTTCAAATTTTTTCATTTTATTTCTGCTATGGTGATCTGTGATCAGAGATCTCTGATATTACTATTGTAATTATTTTGGGGCACCATTAACCATGCCCATATAAGATAGTGGCCTTCATTGGTAAACATAGTGTGCGTTCTGACTTCTCCACCATCTATTTCTTTTTTTTTTTTTTTAAAGATTTATTTATTTATTTAATTTTCCCCCCTCCCCTGGTTGTCTGTTCTCTGTGTCTATTTGCTGAGTCTTGTTTCTTTGTCTGCTTCCGTTGTCGTCAGCGGCACGGGAAGTGTGGGCGGCGCCATTCCTGGGCAGGCTGCTCTTTCTTTTCACGCTGGGCGGGTTTCCTCACGGGCGCACTCCTTGCGCGTGGGGCTCCCCCACGCGGGGGACACCCTTGCGTGGCACGGCACTCCTTGCGCGCATCAGCACTGCGCATGGCCAGCTCCACACGGGTCAAGGAGGACCGGGGTTTGAACCACGGACCTCCCATGTGGTAGACGGATGCCCTAACCACTGGGCCAAAGTCCGTTTCCCTCCACCATCTATTTCTTATCTCTCTCCCTCTCCTCAACCCTTCCTATTCCCTGACATGCAACAATATTGAAACTAGGCCAATGAATAAACTTACAATGGTTTCTGAGAGTTTAAGTGAAAGGAAAAGTTGTATATTGCTCACAGCAAATCAAAAGGTAGAAGTGTTTAAACTTTGTAAGGAAAGCTTATTGAAAGCAGAGATAGGCTGAAAACTTGCCTCTTGTGTCAAACAGTTTACCAAATTGTGAATGCAAAATAATAGCTCTTGAAGGAACTAAAAATGCTACACTAGAATGATAAGAATGTGAAATGGCTTTACTCCTACATGGAGAAAGTTTTAGTGGTCTAGATAGAAGAGGAAACCAGCCATATTTCCTGAAGCCAGAGCCTAATCCAGAGTAAGTCCTAGATCTCTTTAATTCTGTGGAGACTGAGAGAGGTGAGGAAGCTGCTGAAGAGATGTTGTAACTAGCAGAGGATGGTTCATGAGGTTGAAGGATAGAAGCCATCTCCTAACATAAGAGTGCAAGGTGAAACAGCAAGTGCTGATGGAGAAGCTATAGCAAGTTATCAAGAAGATCTAGCTAAGATGATTGATGAGGGTGACTACACTAAACAACAGATTTTCAAGGTAGATGAAACAGCCTTCTAATGGAGGGTGCTATCTAGGACTTCCATAGCTAGAGAGGAGAAGTCAATGCCTGGTTTCAAAGCTTCAAAGGACAGACTGACTTTCTTGTTAGTGATAATGTTCATTGACCATTCTGAAAATGTTAGGATATTTATGAATGAATCTAAGTCTACTCTGTCTGTGTTCTCTAAATGGAATAACAAAGCCTGGATGAAATGGTTTACTGAATATGTTAACCCACTATTGAGACCTACTGCTCAGAATAAAAGATTTCTTTCAAAAGGTACTGTTCATTGACAATGCATCTGGTTACCGAAGAGCTCAAATGAAGATGTACAACACAATGAATGCCTGTTAATACAACATCTACTCTATAGCTCATTGATCAAGGAGAAATTTCAAATTTCAAGTCTCATTATTTAAGAATAAGTTTCATAAAGTTTTAGCTACCATAGATTCCTCTGATGGATCTGGAGGTAAATTGAAAACCTCCTGGAAAGGATTCACTGTTCTTGATACCATTAAATGCATTCTTGATTCATCAAAATTAATATCAAAATTAATGTGAGTTTAGAAGAAGTTGATTCCAAGTTTCATGGATGGCTTTGAGGGATTCAAGACTTCAGTGGAGGAAGTAAGTACAGTTGTGATGGATATAGCGAAAGAATTAGGATTAAAAGTGGCACCTGAAGAAGTGATTGAATGGCTGAAATGTCATGATAAAGCTTTAATGGATGAGGAGTTTTTCTTAGGGATGAGCAGAGAAAGTAGTTTCTTGAGATGGAATTTACTCCTAGTAAAGATGCTGTGAGCATTGTTTAAATGAAAACAGACAATTTAGAATATTACATAAAATTAGCAGAGACAGGGTCTGAGAGGATTGACTCCAATTTTTAAAGAAGTTCTACTGTAGGCAAAATGATATCAAATAGCATCTTATGCTATAGAGATATCTTTCATGAAAGGAAGAGTTAATGGATGCAGCAAACTTCATTGTTGTCTTTGTTTAAAGAAATTGCCACAGCCTCCTCAACCTTCAAAAACCATCATCCTGATCAGTCAGCAGCCATCAATATCGAGGCAAGACCCTCCACCAACAAAAAGATTACGTGTTCCCAAAGGCTCAGACGATGTCTAGCATTTTTTAGCAGTAAAGTATTTTTAATTAATGCATATACATTGTTCTTTTCCAGACGTAATGCTATTGTGCACTTAATTAACTACAGTATACTGTAAACATAATTTTGTATGCACTGGGGAACAAAAAATTCATGTGACTTGCTTTATTGCAATATTTGCTTTACTGAGGTGGTCTGGAACTGAACCTGCAATATCTCTAAGATATGCCTATACTGAGCTTCCAAATACTTAACTGCTCATTGCATGTTAGTTGCCAACATATATCTCCTACTTTTAAGGATCTGATAGTTCAACTTAAGAATAGAATTGTATATCTACTGTTAGGAAAAAATACATTTCCTCTGAGACCACTATTATGGGGATTCTGTTAATTGCTGAGCTCTCACCAAGAGGAAAGTAAGTCAGTATAATGCAATGGGACTACAAGGTTCAAATATGTTGAAATTATATCTTGGTCACCAACCTCGGAAAATCTAAATGTTATTTATTAAGGGTGAATTTTGGTCAAGGTAGGCTAATCTGTGCTGCAGTAACAAACAATACCAAATGTTAACTCTCTCAGATGCATAGATTGCTGTGTGCTGGTGTGACATCATTGCAGCTTTCCTCCTTATAAGCATTAGTGATCCAAGTCTTTAAGCTCTTCCATCTCAACACGAGGTCTCCTCTACGATCACCATGGCACAACGGGAGAGTACTTTAACGTCTAGCACCAGCATTAAATGTTGCAGCAGGGAAGTGAAATTTCTTTCACTTATAGAAATTGGCCACACCTTGTAGGCTAACTAAAAGGAGTGAGGGAATAGAATTTTCTCATGTGCCCAGAAAAAGAAGAGAACCACATATGGGTGAACACTTGAAGTCTTTACCACAGGGACATTTTCCTTAAAGGGACAATGATTTAGCTATCTATCCCTAGTGAATAGCCAATACCTGGCACATTATTGAACAAATGAATCATGGTATAGTCAGGGCGGCATTAGATTTTCATCTCAAAACAGATAACTCATAGGACAAATCAGACCTTCAGAGGTTTTTTATTTGGAGAATATAATGTTTTATAAGACTGGAATGTCTAACAGTGGAGTATATATATATTTTCTGCTATACCTCTGGTTCAAATGTTCCCTGTTGACTTACAGCCATTGCTCCCTACATTTATGAATCTGTCTGCCCTCTGAAGCCCTTTGACACTACATTAGACAATACTTCATAGAATTTGTCTGAAAGTTTTTAGAAAATGTCAATACAAAGTTTGTCACATCTGAGCATTGGGAAAGCGCTCATGTCAAACATTCTTTTAAGGCTTAGAACTGGAGATGAGAGTTAACTGTGTTCTACTGTGTGAAAACTTTGTTACTGCTTCTACTACCATATAACATGTATTTTACCTGTTTGTCTACAAAATTCCCCCATTAAACTGTGACAACAAAGCAATGTCACTTTTATTTTTGCATTTTTGCAAAAATAACGTGATGCATAATTCATGCTCACTAAGTGAGTAAATGAATGATTATTAGTGAATGATCATCTTAAGTCTCATGTTTTATCAAAATCCCAAATGTCCTTTCTTTTTGCTTGTTATAGTTATAATCAAGACTTTAAAAAATGACAAAAGGTTTCTATATGTCTTCTTAAATTACTTCAGCTTATGAAGAACGGCTGTCACACAATACTAACTCGCCAATAACAGTTATCAATCCATCAGGTATACCTTGGACTTTTTATGTAATTAATTCAGCTCTTTAAAATAATTTTAGTATTAGATTCTCATTTTGTTGAGAACCAAAATATCTTGTTCCTAATCACACAGCTAGTAATTGACATTGTCTTGAACTTAAGCCAGTCTCTCTCCAAAACCTGTGCCATTTTTATAGTGCCATTTGTCTGCCCTGCATCTTAACCATTTCACATACCAAAATCTTACCCTCAAAATTGTTAAATTTCTTGAAGGTGGAAACCCTTCCTTCTCCTATAATATTTCCCCTTCACGTCTGGCACAGATCTGGTCATACAAGCTATGGGCAACAAACAGTTCCTGAATTAAATCTTTAAACTAAAAGAACCCTGTTGGGCAGAACCAAGTTATAGTAGGCACAACTGGCAAATAGCTTCACTTTGCCCTCACATTTCTACTTTTCCCTCAGATGGTCTGTACGTAGGAGAAAGATAGCACTGACATTTACCATGACAAATAACTGAGAATAAGATTAATGTTTGATACTTCTCAAGCTGTTTGTATTTTAGAGGAAATCAGGTGAGAAACCAAAAAATAAAATTCTTTTGAAGACGGTACGGACACAGGCACTGGTCACAGCCGATTAGTGCAATATTGAAAGCACTGGAAACTTCCAGGGTCCCTAAGTCATATTACTCACAGCATTACCTATTTCTATAAAACTGGATTTTTTTTTCAGATGGCGTCATATAAAATCAAGGTCAAGTCAGTTAGGTATATTACACCTTTCCATAGTCAATGATAGTTCAGTTCAATTTGAATAACAGTTGAATTCCTACTATCTGTTAAGCTTCCTGGAAAAGGTGACATCTGAGTTTTGATCTAAAAAGCAATAACATATTCTTTATGAAAATACAAAACAGTAACTTTACATTCACACTGGATTTCTGACAGTACTATAAAATCTTACTTGTATGGAGAAGCTCTCTGAAAGTTGATTATAACTCAGAATCTAGGGGTAAGTGAGAGAGGTCAATCTATTCAGACAGAGAGCTGAGGGGACTTCAGGGACCAGTTGACATGACCCTGAGTGAAAAAATAAATAATGTTTGGACAGTTTCCAAGGTGTTCCAGGAATAGGTTTTCACAGAAAGGCTTTGTTTCTATTGTTTTACGTGTTTTTCTATATGAAGTGAATTCCTAGAACATGGGATGTACTCCATTTAAAGCAAATACATAAACATCTTAAAATCCAAATCCAATGATTTTTCAAAATTAGCAATGGTTTTGTGAACACCATTTCTGGTTCATTAGTTAGACTATGTAGTTAAGAACTGGCTATCCTCATTAAATTAACAAAATGCTAATTGTCTCTCAAAACATTCCAAAGATATTGTGGGGAAAATGAAAATTGAATATGAATTCAGTTTTGTTAAAAAAATATGTATGACTGGAAAGATGAATTAAATTAACAGTTGCCTCTGGGTGGTTAAAATTATGTGTAATTTTAATTTTCTTCATTTTGTGTTTCTCTACTTTTCAAATATTTTCCAAATATTTGTTATTGTTAGAATAATAAAATTATTTTTAAAATTCTTGCTTTCTTGAGCCAATCTTTTTTAATAGACTTTATTTTTAGAGCAGTTCTAAGTTTATGGAAAAATTACGCAGACAGTACAGAGTTCCTATTATTAACATTTTCCAGTTTTGTGGTTCATGTTACAATTCATGAACTGATATTACTAAGATTATATTATTAGCTAAAATATATTATTTACATTAGGGTTAACCTTTTGTGTTGTATGGTTCTAGGATTTTTTAAAAAAACCTTTATTGTGGTTACATATATAACACACAAAATTCGTCATTTTAACCATTTTCAAATATACAATTCAGTGGTATTAATTACATTCACAATGTTTTGCTACCATCACCACCATCTAGTACCAAAACTATTCCATCATTTCAAACACAAACTCTGCACCCATTAAGCAATAACTTCCCATTCCCTAGTCCCACTCTGCCTCTGGTAACCAGTATTCCAGTTTCTGACTCTATTAATTTGCTTACTCTACTTTTTCATATCAGTAGGATCATAAAATATTTGTCTTTGGCTTCTGGCTTATTTCCATCAACATGATATCTTCAAGATTCACCCAATTTGTAGCACATATCAGAGCATCATTCATTTTTTACAGTTTAAGAATATTGTTTGTATATACCACATTCTGTTTATCCATTCATCTTTTGATATACACTTGGTTTGTGACCATGTTTTGGCTGTCGTGAATAATGTTGCTATGAACATTTGTGTACAAATATTTTTCCGAGTCTCTGATTTTCAAGTCTTTAGGATATATACCTAAAAGTGGGTTTGCCAAGTCATACGGTAATTCTCTACTCAAAATTCTGAGGAACTGCCAAACTGTTTTTCACAGTGGCTACACCATTTTAAATTCCCACTAACAGTGCACAGGTGTTCTTATTTCCCTTCATTATTTTCAAAATTTGTTATTTTCAATTTTTAAAATAATAACCATTCTGGTGGGTATGAAATGGGATCTCATTTTGATTTTTATATAAAGTATCCTAATGGCTAATGATATTGAGCACCTTTTCCTGTGCTTGCTGGCAATTTTTCTATCTTCTTGGAAGACATGACTATTCAATAGCTTTGCCAGTGTTTTCATTGGGTTGTTTGTCTTTCTGTTGCAAAGTTGTAAAAATTCTTTATATATTCTGGATATCAAACCCTTAACAGATATGTATCTTCTGAATATTTCCTCCCATTCTATAGGCTGTCTTTTCACTTTCTTGATCATGTTCTTTAATGCAAAAAAAGTTTATAAATTTGATGAAGTCCAATTTTTTTTCTTTTGTTGCTCATGCGTTTTTGTGTAAAGTCTAAGGATTTATTGCTTAATAAAAGGTCTTGATAGTTTCCTATGTTTTCTTCCAAAAGTTTTATAGTTTTATCTCTTGTGTTTACATCATTGATCAATTTTGAGTAATCTTGAATATGGTGTGAGTTAGGGGTCTGCTTTCATATTTTGCATGTGGATATCCAGTTTTCCCATCACCATTTGTTGAAGAGATTATTTTTTCTTCATTGTATTATATTTATTTACCACCCTTATCAAAATTCAATTGACCATGGATATGATAGCTTATATCTGAACTTTAAACTCTATTCATGAATTCTATGTGTCTGAACTTGTGTTGATATTGTGCTGTTTTAATTACTGTAGCTTTGAATAAATTTTGAAATTGGGAAGTATGGCTTTGTTCTTCATTTTCAAGATGGATTTGCTAATTGGGGTCTGTTGCCTTTCTATAAAATTTTGATTGTTTTTCCATTTCTGTGAAGAAGACTGTTGAAATTTTTATTGGGTTTGCAGGGATTCTAGATAGTATTGACATCTTCACAATATCTAGTCTTCCAATACATGAACAAAATGTCTTTCCATTTAGTTAGGTCTCTATTTTCTTTCAGCAGTGTTTTATGGTTTTCTATGCACAAGTCTTTTATATGCTAGGTTAAACATATTCCTGGATTTTTTTTTTCATTGCTATTGTAAATGGAATTGTTTTCTTCATTTATTTTCTGATTGTTCTCTGCTGGTATATGGGAACAATACTGATTTTTGTGTGTTGATCTTGTACCCTGCTGCCCTGCTGAATTTGTTTATTAGCTTCAGTAGCTTTCTTATAGTTTTTTCAGGATTTTCTACATATAGGCTTTTGCCATCTGCAAATAAGGAGAATTTTACTTCTTAAGCCAATCTAAATGGCATCTGAGTTGGTTTTGTTATACTTATTCTAAGAATACATGGAAGGTCTTCTGTATAATCCCTTCTTCCTTTTTTTTCTGGCCCATATAGGACATATATCAGGAAGGGGATCAAAATCGAGTTGTGCATCCCAAATATGGCTTTCAGTGGTTTAGCCACAATTATTGAGAACTCATTCTGACCTTTGAATCTCTTTCTCTATCTTCAAAACCCTGTATCTGATCCCTCTCCCCTGGAGATGGAGCCTGGGACTGGTATACACCTAGGATGAGGAAGGCAATCTGATCCAATCCTGCCTGAAGAAGTGAGTACTTAAAACCAGTGGCCAAGTGTAGAATCATCCCTAAAAGAATCCTGCAATCAAGGTTCTCCTCTTGCTGCCCATCTGCCTCCCAGACCATGGTGCCAGGGCCTGCCGTCCAAGTCAGGTGGGCATGAGATGGACCCTGGGTCCAAGACTGTGAAGCTCATGGCTCAGAGAACTAGGAAAAAGGGATCTGGGGATCAGCAGTTCAGAAAGGGAAAAGATAAGCTATTTATATGTTCTTGGAAGCAGATTCCAGAATCACTCTGATTCATTCAGGGTTTGAATAGGAACCAGGTTACTAGGGACAACCCTTGCCCTCTCTTGGAACTCTCTGTGCTACCAGACTCTGCTCTTCTCGGGTGGGGCCAGTTCATAAGCCCAGGATCTTATCATGACTGTTCTCTGTAGCCTGATTTGTTTTCCTCCTACCATGAGTCTTCTAAAGTCCTCAGGCCTTGTCCTTGGCTGGGAGCTTGGGTATCCTTTAGTGTAGACTGCTTACCTACATAGTTATGTATTTGTGGGCTAAACTTACTGGCTTCTGAGTTGGTATGTGGAACTCTTGCTGCTCTACCCTTCCATAGCCAAAGATAGCTCTTCTGACTATTGTCGAAAATGCCAGAATCAGGACACTACAGCCTCTCAGGAATGGTGCCTGACACAGCTGGTTTAATTCACTCTAACCCTTGTCTTGTCCTGGCTTGGACTGTTGATCAGATCAGGTCAATAATGGTGGCACATAGAGCAAGGGTCAGGGTTCTCCTCCTGCCGCTCATCTGCCTCCCAGAACCCATCATTAATTTCTTCTAATTTGATCAACATTTTGGACGTTGGGACTCCAAGATGTTGGTTTCCTTTTTAAAATATAAAAAATATCTTCCCCACAGGCTCATCCTTCTCATGCATGTTGCTGAGTAGATTGTCTGAAGTGTACTTATTAATTATTGATAATGTTGTTGATTTTAAAGTGTACTTGCCTTTAGCAATGGCATTTTGTTAAAAGGACACAATTACTTTAAACACACACCAAGGAAAGACTTCATTACATTGTGCCACTTAGAAGGCAGTGTACAAAACATATTTTAATATATTACAATATGTATAATACATTAGACCAATACATCACAAAATATATATACACATTTCTCTAAAACCTAAGATCTCATCTATACTTAAAACTTAGCTTAAATATATTACAGCATAATTAGTCTCTGTCATTCATAGTTCATTAAAAAGTGGCCTTTCAACAAGAGGGTGGCATACTCCATGTAGCAATGCCTAATAGAGCCTTATTGCTACTTTGGTATGTTGTTTTCATTTCTTGATTTTCTCTGTCTACCCAAAAGCTAGACTGAAATAGAGATAAAACATGAGCCCACATTTCAGATGATTTAGCCAAAATGGCCTTACTCATCTTTAAACTGTTAAGAAAACAGGCCATTGCCATATCATATAACTCTATTAATATGGAGGATCAGTACATTTTAAATTATTATATTATCATTAGCATCTGCTCTTTCTAAGCTTCTTGAGAGAAAATGTCTTAAGAAAAAATGTTACTATAATGCAATCTTAATAATTATGAGCACCACAAAACATTGGCTTGGAGTTATGCATACCCCCAAAACATGTTCTTAATCTTAATCCATTCTTGTGGGTATAAAATCATTTTAAATAGGATCTTTTGATGATAGGCCTGGCCCAACTGAATCAGAATGGGTCCTAACAATTATTGGGGGCCCTGTAGAGAAGGCCACAGACAGAGAAGCCACAGGGAGCTGCCAGAAAATGGAAGTAGATGGAACCTAGTGGAGAAGGGAGAAGATACGGCTATATGCATTGCCATGTGATGGGAAAGATTAGAACCCCAAAGATTGTCAAACAGCAAGAAGATGCCAAACCAGGGAGGAAGTGAACCTTCTAGCCTTCTAGCCTCTTGCTTAACACTTAAATTGAGATATCTCAGTTAAGATTATTCTTTGTTCTCCCAATAAAAAGAATGTTTCACATACTTAACACATTTAAAATTGAAATCATAAAAGCCAAACGCTATATAAGCCAAATTTGAATAGTACTCGTCTTGAAAGTCCTTACTCCTTCCCTTTAAGTTAAAAGTTGAATATCTCAAACATTAAAACCAAATCTTGACAGTGCATAAGGAAGGGGATGGTGGTGGATCAAACAGTTGGAAAATGTACTAAAAACAAATTTTTTCTAAGTACTTTTTTGGTTTTGTTTTATGATTATATTATATTACATTATATTATATTTCTTTTTGGGGAAAGAAAAATACATTTTTTCTCAGCTAGAGAAAAATGCATTCCAGCTCAGAGGATTTGAGCTTCAGATTCAGATTTGGTTTCAAATAATATTGTTTGAGTACCTATTGTGTATCAGAAAATGTATGCAGGGCTTTCACATACATTATCTTTGTTTGTTGAATTTACTCTTACATAGAATAAATAATAGGGAAATCAGCAAAATGCACTCATATAAAGAAAAAATACAATAATGACAAGTTTTGTTTTGTGAATATGTTGATTATATGAAGGTCAACAGTTTAGGTAATATCAAAATTCAAAGGAAAAATTTCTTCTAATGTATTTTCCTCTTTTCTTAAAACAAAAACAAAAACAAAAAATGGAAGGAAAATCCCTAAAACATATCCTATTTTGGATGAGACACAAACACATATCAGTTGAATTATAATGACTTAGAAAATGAAGTATGAAAATATCATCTGAGAAAAATTCTAAAAAGACCTTAAACTTTCAAAATCACAAACTCTTGAATCTATTACTTGTCATAGAACATTATGAAGTGAAATTTCTCCGTGGTTGCTTAATATATCATACAACATTCGAATGCCACCTAGTGACACAGACTGGAATTGCAAGTGAATTAGTTTGCTCTTTGCTTGGTGAAAAATATTTTTCCATGATTTTGCTTTCTTAAAACAATGATAGAAAGTAATCATTATTTTCAAAGCAATGTGATATTGTCTAAGTTACGTAAACAAAATACTTGAGATATTTCCACAAGAATAGGATTTTTTTTCCTAACACAGTTTAAGCCACATTAAAAAGAAACCACCAATTCCTTTCACATTGGCACTGGCCTGGATTATATCTATTTCAATTGATTTGGATTTATTGGGGACACTTTGGGCTTTCATTTACATAAAGCCAGTTACATTCCAGACTTGTCACTGCATTGTTTCTACATTGTCACTACATTGTTCCAGTGCTCTTCTAGAACAACACATGCCAAGCCAGCAGGCTCCCTTTTCAAAATTATTGTGACAACCATCTACTCAAAAAACTCATCTGTTCTTGCTTTGACAGAAAAGTAGATTCACACAGCAACCCAACGACTGGCCTCTTGTCAACTTCATCATGAAATGTAAACTATATCCTAGTTTCACTAAAAATCTTTGAAGAGAGTGGAGCAACAAAGAGAATCAACACTGAACTCCCTGTGGGCCAGGAACCATGCAAGAGCATCTTTACTTTCATTATCTCCTTCTATGCACCTCATTTAAAACTGTAAGGTTATCTTCTACTGTTCGTAGAAACATCTGTTGACTATTCTTAAACTTCTGGGTAAAGAGCCTGAGACCATAATGGTATAAAAGCAGAAAAGGAAAGAGTGTTATTACAAGGAGATACCTGGGGGAGATATGTTGTGATTTTTTCCAGATGTGAAAACTGGCATCTCAGTATTTACCAGAAAAAAAAGCTGACTCTGTCAAATGCATAGACTGGGAAAAAGAGCTTCAAAAGTGAACTATAGAGTCATAATGAACATTGTCCAAAAAGTCAAATCCAAATTAAATATTGACCCCATAGCTATTGTTGGAGCTTATTTCTTATTATACAAACACATCTTTGACCTGGGTTTTAGGTGTGATTTACCTAGAATTTTATATGTCTTCTGAATCTCTCCTTCCCCCTTATTTTTAGCTAAATCAAAACCCAGAAATAGGGTACTTTTTCAATAGCAATAATAAGCTAATTAACTAAAGTTATATTTTTGAATTAGCTATTAATTTCAATTATCTGAGTTATTTATGTGCTCAGATAATCAGATGTCATGTGAAACAAAAGTTCAGATTTCCAGCTATTGAGAAATGCCATTGATGGCATTACCCACACACTTTGGGTGTGGATAATAATTCCCCATAGGTAGTTGGAGACATCTTCCACTTCCAGCTTTACCAGTCCAGCTTCAGATCTGCCTTGCTCCAAACATATTTCCCTCCTCGCTTTAGGAACATCTTCTCATCAAATCCACTGAATTTTATAGCTTCATTTATTCCGACATCCAGGATTGACTTAGAAGGGTCCTTCCGTCCATCTCTACAGTTCAGAAAGCGCATCTAAGAAAATTCATGACAGAAAGTAAGATACTTCCATAAAAATGGTCCTACAAAACTCAATTTATAGACTTATTCCAAAATAATTTTTTGACATGCTTATCAATTGAACAAATGTTTATAGAGAACTGTAGCCCAGATATAATGCAACTGAAATCCCTGGATACCATCTCTCTACTCACCAAATCCATTCTAATGCAAGGGGCAGGCATAAGCACATTAGATCAACTAAGTGTATGATAAATAGAATTGAATACATGCCACAGGAGGTGCATGTCTTTTGGGAGGTGAGTGGTGACCAGGGAAGATTTCCCCCAAATGTTATCATCTGAATTATGGTTTCAAGTTTTAATTTGGGATGAAATTATTAAAGTACAGAAGTCCGAAATAGTGTGGTATGTTTGGGAAATTCTATGTAGATGATATGGCTGGAATGAAAAGTGCAGGTGCAAGAATTTGTATAAATATTAATAAATGTCTCCTTTGAGGAAGGGTGAGAGAGTGATAAGAGAAGAGCCTCAGAGGTAGGCAGGCATCAGATGAAAAAGAGTATCATATGCCCTGCTAAGGATCTTGGTATTTATCCTGAAAATAAGCACTTTATAGCCAGGAATGAGGTCTTTATACTTCTTATGTAGTACCATGATTTGAAGCACTATGTAGGACCTCAAGCAATATTTGTAGAATCAAGATGTTATTAAATTGGTAAAAGTAAATATTTGCTTAACTAGGTGTATTACACCTTGGTGGAGATTAATTACTTTGCTGAGAAATATTGATTATGATAATAAGAGCCAATCATGATCATTTAGACTCCAAAAATAAATTCTGTGGATTTTCCTATGTAGCTTGAACTCATAAACTCAATATCTGCATTGTCATGTTTTCCCCTTACACTCCACAAGAAAGCTCATATTGACAAATCAAATGGAAGCAATGCATCATTGATAACTTGAAAGAAAAATAAAGAAACACAAAAGTCACAATAAACATTTCTTGAAAACTCAAATCCAATTTAAATATTGAACCCCTGGTTATTTTGGAGCATATTTCTTAAACAGGTCTTTGAATGAAATTCTTTTTTCTCTGCTAAATATGTTGGCAAAGGTTTATGCACCTAGACCAAAACACACACAAAAAAGACGAGAAAATGGAAAGTGATTTGTTTTGCAATTTTGAGAAGTATGGATTTTCTTTTGGAAGACAGTAGAGGTATTAGTCAGAGGATGAGCTAGTAGTATCTGGATTATTTGATTGGTCTGTAAACCTACAATTTCTTTAAAAACCTACAATTTCTTTATAAAAGAAAAAAAAGCAGCCAAATAGCTAGGGGAAGACACCCAAGCCTTTCCCCACCTAAAAGCTAATACAGTGCTAGGGCTTACTAGAGCTGGAAAAGACAGCTCAGAAGATTGAGCATCAGAGGCTGCTCTACCCCACCCCATAGTTCCCAGTGACCTGGGATGCTATTTCCAATTTTGGGATTTTGTAGAACTCCAGGTTTTCATCTGTAAATGAGAGCACAGCAATGAAGAATCCCTTTAAAGGTCCCTTGTAGTTCTGTGAAGAAAGGCTCATGGGAGAAGACGCACAATTTATTTAAGGTGCTCAGGGCCTCCTGGGACCCCAACTGCTTACCTCCAAAATGTGAAATTCTAGAAACCTACTGGTGTGAAACAGAGTAACTCCAGCCAAGGTCCAGGGACAATCACGGCTGAGGACAACCAAGTCCTGGCAGCGTCAGAGCTGAGAACCAGAACACAACATACGGAGCCCAGATTTTGTAAAAGTGCACTATGGGAAGGGGCCCAGAGCCTGAGGGTGTGTCTGGAAGTCCTTCAGTTCCCAGTCTTGCTAGTGGCAAGAATGGATGAGGATAAAAGTATGACCCACAAGCTATAACTTCAGAGATCAAGGTGGAACCCCACCGAGGCTGTGCACCTGCCAGGACCAACCATTACCCAGAGTGAAAAGTAAAATATGGGATACTTTAATATCTATACACTATATATGTCACAATGAAAAGAAATGGCCACAGAGGGCAATACAACTCTATTTTGATCTAAAATTTACAATGTTATTTCCTATAAAGTAAATGTCATTATATGAACCTAGGGCCTTAGCACTTGCAAGAGAAAACCCAGAGCTGGCTAGTAGCAGCTGAACAGAAATATCAAATTAATGGGAAGTATGATATGACCTCCCTCCAAAAATAAGCCTGCTACACTGGTGCAGAACATCCAGCTTAAGACTATATAATAGAGGACTCCTCCATCCGTAGTATTTGGTTCCATGTGACAATATCCCATGGATGTGAGTGCACAGAATCTGCAAATAGCGGGACCCAAGTGCAAAATAATGCCTCTTGAAATGCTTATGTCAGAATTAGACACACTGAAGTAAGGGTTGTATAATAATAATCACAATATAAAAACATGAAAAGTTATTTCAGGACAAATACATTCTAAATGGCATACTCATTATAATTCCACTTTGGCATTGCTGCTTAATCACATTTTAAGTGATAATTTTATAATTCATGAGCTCTACTCACATATTCATCCAGAATAAGGTAGGAATCTTTCATCTGAAAAGGAGAAATTGCATACAAGTTTAGTTTGAATTGTATTTTTCAGTACATTGACTCAAATATCTTAACATGTTCTTGTGACTATGTTCATTACTTCCAGATTCAACTTTTCCCACATCATTGCATGCCTTTGAGAATGTCACTTAAGCTGAGGTGCTTGCCTGGGTCCCCAATACCCCCTGACATACATATCCAGGGATATCTATTTGAGTCCAGTCAGATTCCAACAGACTAGAGCAGGCCTGGATTTCTCTGCTTCAGTCTGACAAGGTCAAATGTCAGAATCTTCATTTGATATATTTGACTAGGAAATCTCCAGGCTCAATTCCTTCATTCTCCCCAGTTGTGGGAAAGATCTTCTCCTTATCACTTACATATTCCTAGTCACTACATCCACTCTACAGATAATTGGTCCCCTTTTATTTATAAAGGAGAACATCTTCAATGCCATCATCACGTGGGAGCTAAAATGAGATTTTAAAGCTGAGAATTTTGGTATTACTCTAACTTGTCTTCTATAGGTACAGAGCAGCTATCTGCAAACTTTTCCCGTGAAGGGCCAGATAGTAAGTATTTCTGGCTTTTACAGGCCATCCTATCTCTGTCTCAACTACTCAGTTTTGCAGTTGAAGCCTGAAAGCTTCCATAGACAATACATAAAAGAATGGGCGTGACTGTGTTCCAATGAAACTTAATTTATGCAAGACTGAATCGCATATAGCTTTCCCTGGTCACGGAATATTATTCTTCCTTTGATCTTCTCCCCAAACCTTCCTTTCAGGCAGACCAAATAAACACAGGCAGCAGGCCAAGTTTGCTTGGGCCATAGTGTGCTGACACATGCCCATAGCTCAGCTCTGTCCCCAGTCATATCGTCATCACCTGAGGACAGATCAAAGTGCAGAATCTTGGGCCCAGCCCCAGAAGTACTGGATCAGAATCTGCATTTCGAAAAAGGTCCCCTGGGGTGCTTTGCTTGTGCAATAAAGTTTTGTTTTGTTTTGTTTAGGGCGGGGGGGGGGGGTTGAACTCAGGACCTCCTACATGGGAAGCAGGAGCTCAACCACTGAGCTAATTCCGCTCACCATGCAATCAAGTTTGAAAAGTCCTAGCTAACAGAAAGAGTCTGGGCTGTGGGGCCCTCAGAATCCTGGTTCTGCCTCTTAATATATTCTGACTCAGATACAAACCAAGTCAATTAACTCCTAAGACTCAGTCTCATTATTTGTATAAGGGTATAATAAAATTCATCAAGAATTTGTGCAAATTATTGAGATATATAAAATGTCCAGCAGTTTAACAACACTAAGGAGGTACTCAACAAATAATACAAATTACTCTAACATATCTTATTTGATCTCACATTAACAAAATCATTAAGACAAGGTTAAAAAAATCAAATAAAATGATACCTATGATTTTTCAGGTAGGTCTGAGAGTTTTCTTTTTTTCTCTTTCTCTTCTTGTCAAAGGCCCTCCTATCCCCCATTCTCGGATTTTCATATGCATTTTCTGGTAACCATTAACTTTTAAAACCTAACCATTTATCAAGACAGAAATCTAAAGCAAAAGGAATGAATTTTTGAGCATTATGTACGTTTACTGGGGGAGATTTTGCTGTAGGTGTGTTTATTTGGTAGCAGATGGGAGAGGCTTTTTTAAAAAAATACTTTTTCAAATAATAAAGCTGCTACAAAAAAAAAGCTAATACGTATTTTAGAAAAATTGAAGAGTTCAAAAAGTTGTGGAGGTAAACAAAAATTACTGATAATTTCACTCAGACATGACCATGGAGATTTGTTTTTTTGGTTACTTATTAGGATTAAATTTTAATGAATTATGCATACTGATTCTTAATTTATGCCAAGTTTTATATTATGAGAATTTACCCTTCTTACTTAATATTCTTTATAATATGGTTTTCAGTCTATATAAGTCATTTTATGAACCTACCATAATTTATCTGTTCTCCAAATGCTGAAAAAAAAAAAATGGAAGCTACCTTCTATTTTTCCTATCATCTGTAACACTGCAGTAATAAACCCTTGCAAAAATATTTCTCTGCATCTCTGAATATTTCCTATATGTAAGGTAGAATTTCTGATTCAAAATATGTAAAATTTTAAAAGTTATTTTTATTTATTACCAATTTGGTTTGTAAGAAGTTTGCAGTGATTTATCCTCTCACTAGCATTACGAAATCTCATTGTATCTTCATGTTTTCTGTTTTAATTTTTATTTCTTTAGTATCAATAATATAGAACACTTAAAATATTTTTTGATTATATGTTCTTCTTCTGTAAATTCTCTTTTTATGCCCATTTCCTGTTTTAATAACTCATTGATTTCAAGAAATTTTAATATATAATTTTTTATTTTATATAATTCAAAGTGATATGTCATGTTAGCACATTCCTCATTTAATATTTTTATTATGCATTGTGACCTATGTTTTAAATTTTTATATATTCAAACATACCAATATATACTTTCTATTTCTTAATGAATTTTACATACAAGGAAGTTCCTGCAGCATGGCAGGGAGAATAAGTTTTTTTTTTTTTTCTTTACTTTCTGTTGATGTACCCAGTAAATACTCAACTGTGCCTGTGGAAATCATTTAAAAAGCCACAGAGTAGCCATGCTTTGGTCAATAATTTTTCAACCTATATAACCTGTGAAGCTTGAATTAATAGGGTGTGCCCAATGGTAATCATATCAGATAACCAAAGAATTGTTGAAACAATTCTTCTAAATTTTATCCAACTTTTACAGTTATCCATAGACATAATTCCAATAAATAATGAGATGCTGTTGATGTCAATATTGTCCCATTAGCTCCCACTATGTTTTAGGCATGATGCTATGTCATATATCTCACACCAGCCCTTTGAGGCATTATTTCACCCATTTTGTGGATCGGGAAGCCAAAGCTCATTAAACAACCAGACAGCTGGAAGGTGACAGAGTGGATGGTGGGTCTCCAGCTCTGGCTCCAGGACGGTAATCCTTCCATGCTATACCCTCTACAATAATAATGTGTGGGCCATCTTGGATAAGAAATAGTCATTGCTCTCTTTGGGAACAATCTAAGTTTTTGATGATGTAAAAACAAAACAAAAACAAAGAGACTTTTTGCTTTATACAACCTTCTGGTTAGATTCAGGCACCAAACAGGAAACTTCTTTGTGGCGGTCTAAAAATCCTTCAAATTCTTCATCACTAATAACAAATCTTTCTGCTTCTCTTAAAGCATCTTCACCAGAATTCTCACCCTCAATAATTAGGCACTGGAAGACCTGAAATACAAGTATAGTATTTGTTTTTAAGGAAAATTTCATCATTCTTTTTACCCCAAACTAATTACCTTCTGACCCAAGCTTTATTTCTTTTCTATGTTAAGAAGACTCATGTAAGTAAGGATCACTCTATAAAGGCGTTATTTTGGTGAAAATGAAAGCTAATTCTGAAATTTGTTAGTATGGTAGTAAAAAACATTTAAAAAATGTTATAAAACTGTCTAGATTTGGCTTGATCTAGTCTTATCTTCTATTTGTTTCAGAGTACTAAATAATGGTTGCTGATTGAAGGAAATTTAAACTGTTAAAATAATCACCAAGAAAAAAATATTACTTGTAACCCCAATACAAAGAGTTAAGTATTTTCAAAATTTTGCTCTTTCTTCTGATTTTTCATATATCCTTACTGAGGCCACTAGAATCTGTTCCTTACTTAATGTATAAGGACAGTGTTCCAAAGCCATTAAATATTATTTTTTGATACCATTTTCAATATAGACTTATATATTTTATTATATTCTTCCATTAGACATACTACCATCATCTGAAAAAGAAAAACTCATTTCCAGATCCCAGAAAAAGTAAGTGGCATGTCCAAGGTGACAAAATGTGACAGCTAATCAAGGACAAAGAGAACAGAGACCAAATTTCCAGGTTTTTTATGTAAGGGTAATATTATATATAACAAAAAATTCATGAAGTCTTTAGAACTACTCTAGGAATCTTTTAGTCAGCTTAGAATTAGTTTTTAAAATATCCTGAATATTGCCTTCTTTGCTAACTCTTCAATTGTCTCCTTAGTCACTCCTTTTCCTGTGTTCCCACAGTTCTTCAGTATAAGCCTCTCCTGACCCTTGGTCATATGATGTTTTTCTTATTGCTTTTAAGGCTGTCTTCTTCACTAGACTTCAAGCATCTAGAGATGCTTATGCCTCATTCGCCTTTATATCCACAGCCCTCTTCATTTCAGGCACAGGGGAAGAGAGAAGCATGGTAAGGGAGAGATATTTAAACACAGGTTTGACTCTTAATCTGACTTGAGTATCAGAAAGATAAAGACACACAGTATGAGCAATTTTTCTGATGACTTTGACTCCAGAATAGAAAGGGTTCAGTGGGAGAAAACCAAATCACAGGAGATTGGGAGATAGCAACAGTGAGGGATGATGGAACTGGGTGGAGTTAGGTGGAGCCTCAGTGGTTAGCCCGAAGAAGCTGCTGGAGCAAGCTTACAAATAACAGTCAAACCTCCTATTGAAGAGCACTGCTTGATTAGTTAACTGACAAATGTGTCAGTACCATTGGACCGGGCATGTGATTTGTGGTGCCTGGCTACCACAGCCCTTTGGAGGAGGCAGACTAGGGAAGTTAGGTTCTATGCCACTGGATCACACTGGCACAAGAAAGACTGGACTGAGTATTGGCACATGACTGAGATCTGTGACAATTTGAGTTTCATGAATCCCAAAAAGAAAAAGATGATGTTTTTGAACTAATCCATTCCTGTGGGTGTGAGACCCTTTTCACTGGTCTACATCAGTGAGGCATGACTCAGAACGAATCTCTGCCCTCTTGCTTGGTCTTATATAAATGGAGACACAGAGAGACACTCAGGAAAAGGGAGCTCTGCCATTTTTGACCCAGCCGTGTGAGCCTGAGGAGCCCAGGTTCACCTACAGCTGCAGAAATGCAAAGAAGCCCTGGGAGGCTGAGGTCAAACAGAGTAACAGAGGCATGGAAAGAGGTCTCCAAGTGACTGGGCCCAAGGAGCAGCTCAAGGCTGAGGAGACAGCCCTGCCATCTTGCATCACCATGTAGCAGGACCCTAGGTGCACCAGTAGCTGACTTTGGTGAGAAATATCTGTGCTGATGCCTTGATTTGGATGGTTCATGGCCTCAGAGCTATAAACTTTTACCCTAAATAAAATTTCCATTATAAATGCCAACCCATTTCTAGTACTTTGCATCAGCAGCCCTATGGCAAACTAAGACAAGACCCAAGAAGCGCTTTTTGAAAAGGCCTCCAGTTGATTCTGAAGAATAGTTAGTGATAGAAAACTTTGATTTACAGTTATTTGCAAGTGTCTGATCATCATGGGTGCTATGAATATATGTTGAGTTGACTTGCATGTCTTTGAACCTTACATGGTGGTGGGACTAGCTGTAAAGCATGAATCATGGAGTCAATAACATTTTGCCACAAATTGGGGATGGCTTTGCCCCCAGTATCTTCTAATAATTCACCCCAAATCTCAGTAATGTCTGAATTTATAGAGAATATATATTCATTTATAAATAAGCCAAGAGTTTTAAGAAAAAAATCTAGGCATAGTAAATTTAAAAATAGATACAATTTAGACTTCATATAGAAACATCTCCAAGCACTGAGCACATCTTTTGACATTTATCATAATATTCCAGAAGGAAGTCTGTTCCAATTTTCAGAAGGGGAACTCAAGGAAGAGAGTGCAAGTAGTTGAAAGTTGAACATAGCTGAAAGAAGGATGAAAGACCCTAATTCACATGGCCCAAAATTCTCTCTGTTTGTGTTGTTTTCTGTTTTACAAAAGTCTCTCCTGAATGTTTTACTTAATTAAAATCAGCACAACTAACATGGGGTACGTACTTTCCAGCGAACGGGATTCAGTGCTTTAATCTGTTCATTCATATCTTCTTCCACATTGAATCGATTAATGACAGAGTTTATCTTGAAAGCCACTCTATAATCTCTGCACCATGCCCTCAGTTTGTGAAGATTTTCCACGTGGTTCTTCTTTCCTTGACCACGACCGATAAGGACATTAACTTGCTCATCAAAGCTATCACAAGAGATAGCAAGAATGTCTAAATATTCACCTGAGGAAAAAAAAAATCCTTAATTTTTTCTATCTAAGAACCACTCTTTAGCTCATTTATGTCTCTTTATGATAAAACATATCTTCCTTGAATCTAGGTTTTTATTCTTAGAAAGACAGTTTCTCCTCATACCCACAAAAATCACTGAAATTTGCATTATATGAGATGTTTGTGTACAATAGTTTAAAAACATATACACATACAATAAGATGATGGAGATAATTATATCAGACCCTTGTAAACCTTTGTCATTCATGTGTGCATACGTATGTGCTTTGAGATCATATAACTTCTAAGGCAGGTAGATAGTTTGGAGTTCTTTAGATGGATCTATACATAGTAATAGATTTACTTCTCTTTTTCCCACAACACAAATAAATTGTTCCATAGAAGATCTCTGATATCTTTGCCAAGGTCATTGACCTTTCCTTCACATCTCTTGTATATTCGATTCATCAAACTATTATATGTCAGGTGCTACTGTATTAGATGCTGAGAAGACCAAGTTCAGGAAGTCTGGTGGAGGGACCTGGTGTAGAGTCCTCTCTTTGCAATGCAGTCTATTAAGAACTATGATAATGAGTGGTACTAGAGTACAGAAAATGGTATTGACAATTATTTTTGTTTTAATCCTTCTGCTATCAGTTTCTGTAGCATTAGTTTCTCCTCTACCTTTCTTATTAATGCTTAATTCTCTTTGCTGGTTCATCCTATATGCCTGTCTTTTAGGCACAGGCACTCTCTATGGCCCAGGCATTCATTGGCCATCTCTTTGCAATTAATTAAGTTCAAGTTTTCCTACTTACTATGGCATTCCAGATTTGAATCTTTTTCAGTACAACTTATAGAAGCTTAGGGGTTCCAAAACCTCTTTATGTAATTGATCATGGATTTTATAATCAGATAATAATTCTAACTTCAATTTGGGGGCTAAGTTTATGCTACTTACATGTACAACCTTTTCTCAATAAAAATTGGGGAAAGATTGAAGTGATCCTCCTGAACATTGAAATATTTTTGAGTGTGACTTGAAGTGTGCCTCTTAGTCACACATGCTTAGTAGTCTTAACTTCCTAAGTTGACCCTAATCTCTCCAGGTGAGCAAGAACTTGTCTTTTAATTCTATAGCTCCAAAACACCTAATACAAACTGGTGACCAAATAAGACAATCAATCATTACGGAAAACAGCTCAAAAGTTTCTAAAAACTGATCTCAACCGAATTCCTACGGGTATATTGGGAACAGGCAACTTACTGAACAAGTGGTCTCTAATTCTTGAAGCATCCAAACAAAATAGAGATCTTCTAGTTAGTAATAAAGGCTTTCCTAGTTGATTTCCAAGAAAATTATGTGTCTCTACATGGCCTATTTTATTGTGCCATCTTTCCAACTTTTGCTGTATTTACTGTGTACCCTTCTCCTCCTGTTCTCAGATTTTCTTATCAAAGTCCTTGCAAATAAAGAGCTAACAATGCAGCTCTGTTTGCTCAGTTCTTGTATGTCCTTAGGGGAGCCTGTAGCATCATTGAATCTTGGCCAACCCCTGAGAATTTTCTTTGTGTCACTTATTGATAATGGCCTATATACTTGAGACCAGTGGGGCATACTGAACCAAAGGACAGGGCTTGCCAGGATTTGTTTTCTGAAATTCCTGATGTGCCTGGCTTCATTGTCAGGGGTCCTGAGTTTTCGATAATTTGTCTGGTCATCTAGCAGGAAGTGACTAAATGACCAGCTATGCACAAAACCTCAGTTCCCAAGACTCAAATGAGCATCTTTGTGTAGAGACATTGCAGACTTGCTAGAGATGAAACTCGTCTCATGTAGCCTGGTACAGGGGAGGACTCCTCCAGACCCCTCCAGATTCCAGTGATATGTACCTTTTTCCTACTCTATTTGCTTTGCATCCTTTGCTCTAATTAATTATTGCTATGGTTGTAACTGGCTATTGAGTCTTCCAAACGAGCTCTCTCCATCCACTTAGGTACACAAACCCATTCCTGGCCCTTTAAAACAGAGATAGAAAATTAGAGGCTGATAAACCTCATATTCACACATATATCTTTTGATAATTCCTTGGCATTTAAAAACTTTTATGTTATCTGACAACATCTTTAAACTTGAATATATATTTATGATGGGTATTTAAAAATTAGAAGACCTGGCAGCATGACCCCTAAACACCCGTGCCATCCAAAAATCAACTGAAGTTTCTAATTGGCTGTCCACTTGCCCACTGTGAATAGGGCATACTGCTTCCTATTCCCCAAGGTCTAACCAATTTTGTATCCCTTCTACCACTGACTTTGTTGCACACTTCCAAATTTACTGATTTACACCATCCCTCCCATGCAAACAGTTGAGGTTTTGACCCTGATGTGTAGCCACACACCCACCCCACCCTCCTACCCTTTGTACCGCACTATAAAGCCAGTGTTTCAGAGCATCACCTATCCCAGGTACATACCCAGCAAACCATTCCCACTATTCTATAGACACTAAACTCCTCTACTTGTCTCTGATTCTGGTTCCAAAAGCTCACTTTTAAAATCTGCTTCTGACTCTGCTTTGATGAGCGAATCTCTTCATTGCCATTTTGGTTTTAACAAACTGCCTTATAGCTTTCACTGATTCACTTTCACTTGTAACTTTGGGTTGGAATCTTCCCTTCCTGATTAACTTTTATCTGATTGACTATACTACTCATATCAAAATCACCCCCCATATCCATTTCCGTATCACCTTGGATGGGTGCTTAATAAGAGACTCCCTGACAACATCCTTAAGAGATCATAAATTCAATTCCTATTTGAATTACTTCAAGATTCAGACAGCTCATACCAGGCAAACTCAGAGAACTGTACTGCAAGTATTAGGCTGTAATTGTCCCCTGAAATGACAGTAATCATAAGAACTAACCTTTTCCAAGTGCTTACTAAGTGCCAGGTATTGCTCTAAGCACATTACATATATACATGGCTATATATGACATATATGTAAAATTTAGCTATAAGGGAACATGGCACTCATAGGATCCAATGTTGTTTTTTTAATTTGAGAAGTTATAGGTTTACAGAAAAAATGCAGATTCCCCAAATATACCCTCCGCATTAACACCTTGCATTAGTTTGGTACACTTGTTACAATTGTTGAAAGAATATTATTATAATTGTACTATTAATTTTAAAGTCCATAGTTTACATTAGGGTTCATTTTTGTGTTGAATGGTCCTACCTTTAAAATTTTGTTCCAGTAATACCCATACAGGTTCTTAATCCTGGCTACGCAGTGATCACTTGGATCTCCCCAAATGGGCCAGTGCACATACCATGACATTGTGAAGTCCAGTCCCCACAGATATTCTTTAAAGCTCCTCAGCAGTCAAATGTGCAGCAAAGTTAAGAACTACGTTTTTAGTGCAATCCTTTGACTTATAAGAGGAAGCTATTAAAGGAAATTCCTTTGTGCTAATAATTAAAAAATTAAACATGAATAGCCAACACCAAGGTCAGGGCGTGAAAACCTAAGGTGTTTTAATTGTCCCTGCTCCTGACTAGGCTTAGGTCATAGGCCATAATACTTGCTAAAATGAAAATGTGCTAGCGTGGTTATGCTTCCTAAGATTTGCTTTTATCTCTCTTGCACGCTTGTGTACTTAGAGCCCCTCCAAACTAAAACTGCCATATCTTCATGCACAGCTTAGAAAGAGAGCTATTTATTTATCTTCCTGTCCAGTCCTCAGCAGGTCTGGCCCAAGGCCCAGAAGAGAAGGAAACACATAAACCAACACCATGAGCAGGACTGCCTGCAGTATCAGGCGATGGAACGTACCGTAGTCTTTGAACCATCTCTCTCGGATCAGGCTGCCGTTGCTCACAATGCTCACGCTTGGGAGACATAGGTCCTCTTTGCAGAATTTCACCAGCTTGCCCAGGTATTCTCCTCGGTCAGGAAGAAATGGCTCCCCTCCTGAAAAGTTTATTTTCTCCATACCTGTGAGAAGTGATATATGACATTTTCCTTCTGATGATTTTTTTCCCGCCTTACAAATATCCATTATTATTTTTACGTGCGAAGGCAGTATTTTCTCAATGTAAAAGAAAAGAAATAAAATGTTCACCTTGTACTGCACACCCCGCCCCCACCACAGCTCCAGTTCCACAACGTCCACCCCACTCTATGGGAATAACTGTGAATGTAATTCAGGGACTGACTAGGAAAAAAAGTCACTTGAAGTGTTGTTTTGTTTTGTTTTTTTCCCTATATGAAGTAGATGCATCTTAATGTAGGGACTTAGTTAAACAGATGATTAACGATCTGAGAAGCCAAAGGGTATAGTAGGACAACCCCAAGATTAGCAAAGCAGGAAGCCACTTCCCTCCAATCTGGAGTGGTTGTTCTTGGGTCAGCTCTCACCCTGGGAATATCATTCATCATCATTCTGGAATTTTCCTGCCTCTCTCCCTTGCCTATTGTCCTGGTTTCCTTGACTTCTTCTCTCTTGGTTTATTTCCCTGTTTTGGCAAACAATTCTAGGAGCTTCCTGAAAAATGGAAAATATGATTTAAAGTGGGGACTTGTGTGTCTAAATTTAAATTTGTAATCAACATTTGGCCAGGAAACCTACTCTGGCTTAAGGGCACTGCTTATTGTATTCTACATTTAAATATTGTTGTTCAGAAGTGCGAAGACACTCTTATTTATAATCCTTTGGAAGTACAGGGCTTTTCTCCCCACTTTCCAGAAGCTTTCTCTCCAATGTTCTGAAATTTCAGGATGATGTGTGTTAGTGGAATCTATCTTTATTCTTTGTTTTAACCATTTGTAGGGTCTTTTAAAAATTTAGCTCTTTCTGTTCTAGTAAGTTTTCTTATATCATTTGTTTGATAATTTCCATTTCTTGTCAATTTTTACTTTTCTGTCTTTCTGAAAACTCTATTACCAGTATCTTGAAAATTTGGGAATTTATCTATTTTCTTTTCATTTCCATTCCTATCGACCATCTCTTTGTCATTTGCCCCATTTTCCTAAGAGTTGAACTTTTAATTTTCTAATAACATTTTAATTTTAGAAATCTCATTTTTAATGCCCTCAACTTTTCCATATTCTCTATTTCCTTTTTTGCATTCTATTTTTCATTTCATAGAATCATAATTCTTTACCTCTATGTAGTTATTCATTACAGCTGTTTTAAAATTTTCTTCTTCCTGACTTTCTTGGTGAATCTGTTTTGAGTCCGACTTTTATTTTGGTATTTTTATTTGTTCATTCATATTCAAAGGAGGCACAAAATAGCTAATTGGAATTTCTGTGATTAAGGGAGCGGCTGCTCAAATGGAGGGTTTCATTACAGAGTCATGGGGAAGTAAACTGGTTTGTTCATCAGATAATCCCCAAATGTCAGTCTCAGTGATCATTTCTCTCCTATGTTTTCCCAGAGAAGATTCTCCAGTCTCCAGCCTGTGGCTCACACCTGGCTTCCTGTCTTCTGAGGAGAACATATCCCTCGCCCCTAGTCTGCCATTCACTAGGAAGACTTTCACTTTACCCCCATCTTTGTTATTATCATTTATTGGAGAGGGCATGGGTTTACAGAACAATTGTACAGAATTCCCATATACCACCAAGACAGTAACACCTTGCATTGGTGTGAAACATTTGTTACAATGGATGACAGCACATTTTTATGACTGTACTTTTAACCATAGTCCGTGGTTTTACTTAGGGTTCACTAAATGGATGGTGGTGATGGTATCGCATTTTGAATTTAATTAACAGCACTGAATTATATGTCTGAATGTGATTAAAAGGGGGACATGTTAGATTGTATATATGGTAATGAAATAAAACTTAAAAAAATATGTAGAATCCACTTATTTTCCCTATGGTGATCTTTTCCTCCTCCTCATTGTACCTGGTGTCCCTGGATGCACACCTCTTGTATTCTGGATCCTAAGGAAAATAAACCTTCTGTTGCCTGAAGGAATTGGGGAGGGACACATCACTGGAGGGGAGAGCAGTAGAGCTAGCTTAGCTTAGAGGAATTGGAGATGAATTGTCATGATTAATTAGAAGACACAGAATGGTTTGAAGTCAAGATTTTTATACAGTGGTATTATAACAATGGAATTCATTTCAAACTCAGTAGAGTTCATTTCTAAGTCTATTCAGTTCAACTCAGTCCATTGAATCTTTATTAGGTGCTTTGTGTTGGGACCCACATTTTAGAGTCCTTTCCTAGTTTGCCACAGGGCTGCCAATGCAAAGTACCAGAAACAGATTAGCTTTTATAATGGGAATTTTACTTAGGGCGAAAGCTTACAGTTCCAAGGCCATGAGGCCATGAGGCCATGAAATATCCAAATCAAGGCATCAACAGAGATGCTTCTCACCAGAGCAGCTCTTAGTGACCCTGGGGTCCTGCCACAGGGCAAAGCAGTATGGCGGCTGATCTCTGCCTTCCCCTCCAGAATCTACTGCTTCTGGAGCTCAGCAGTGCGTTATCCGCCATAGGGCTGATCTGTTAGCTCTGAGATGCTCTGGGGGCCCAGCTTCTTGGCAGTTCATGCTTAAACTTTGGCTGCCAGTGATCCACAAGTCCTCTCTCACGTGGCAGAATAAAAAATGGCAGCTTCCTTCCTCTGTCTCTGTGTTTCCATTTTTCTAAGACCCAGGAGGAGGGTGAGGTCTCAACCTGATGAAGCAATCTAGTCAAGTGATCTAGAATCTAATGCAATCAAAGGGCAATGCACCCATTTGGAATAGATTACTATTACTTTACTAATCTATAAAGAAATAGATTACTTTAAGAACATAATCTTTTGGGATTCAGAAAAAAAACCTCGAAGGGTCACAGAACACTTAACTAGTAAGCAACTCGATTTACCAAATGAAGTTTGAAATGCCTACTTCACAGAATACTGACAGCACTGAGAGTACCGACACAAGATCGCACGCTCCCACTAGAGGCCAAAGACGCCACTGGTTTAACATGAGGAGAGGAAAGGGAGGATGTGACAAACCACTGAAATGGAAGGAGACCTTAGAACCAGGAATAAAGGAAAAGGCAGCATATCCAGTGAGGACGGTAAACAGATTTGTTTACAAACATAAAATGATAAGATACACCAACAGAGTAACAGGCCCTGGGAATTTAAGATGGATAAGGCAGCCCTATAGAGCACCAAATTCCCTGGGAACATGATTCATTAATCTGGTCATTCAAGGGACTTGTACCTACTAAGTACCAAATACTATGCTTGGCAGTTTCATTTATGCAATCACTCTTCTTCCTTAAACTTATCCAACAAGGAAGGAATTGTCCTACTTTCCAGATGGAGGGATTGAGACCCCATAAGACTGAATAACTTCATTAAGATCTTAAAGCTAGAGAATAATGGAGCTAGGATTCACAGCCAGGTGCGTCTATCTCCACAGCCTTTGATATTTATAATTAGGGTCACCATCCATCCCGGTTTGCCCAGAACAGTCCTGGTTTAAGTTGGACCAAATAACCTCTGTTAGCTATTTTTAGCACCCCTCTCACTCTCAGATAGATCTGTGGCTGGACAATGATAAATTACATCATTCCACTATTTATTACCTACCATGCTAGGAGACTGTTGGTGGAATGACCATTACAATCTAATAAAAAGTTACTAACTGAGAACTACGGTCACAAAAGAGCAGATCGACTGCAGAAAGTGAGGTGGTATATTAACTAGTGAGGATAACTTTCTTGATGACTTTGAAGAGCACGTTTAGAGGGAATGAAAGAATGAGAAAATTGAAAGATCAGAATTTAGAGGTGTGGTTAAGATCTAAGACAAAGAACAAGTAATTCACAAGGGGCTTAACATGCAAGGAGTGATCATATCACCGCATGGATCGATTACTGATCACATAATGTTTAAATCCTGTTCAGCCTTCCCTGTTTAAAAATTAGGGCAGTAAATATATTTGAGAAGCATCTTCAACTAGAATGGCAAATTTAAAATATGATATAAAGCTTCATTTTAATGTAAATTAAAATTTGTAATCATCATCAAAATAGATTTTCCACTATTAGCAGTAAATCTTTCTTATAGGAGACATAACCCATACCATATATCTTAAATGTATTAATTAACTTTGGTTATATTCATTGACTTACAACTGAAAGGTGAATGCATGAAAGTTTTAATTTAACTATTTAAAATTGTTTATAATTTATTACAAGATATACAGGAACAATATTGAGGGGAGCAGATGTAGCTCAAGTGGTTGAGCGCCTGCTTCTCACATACAAGGTCCTGGGTTTAATCCCCAGTATTTCCTAAAAACAACAACAACAACAAAAAACAAACAACAAATGAAAAAACATCTTGGGGGAACAGAGGTAGCTCAGTAGTTGAGTGCCAGCTTCCCAGACATGAGGTCCTGGGTTCAATTCCCAGCTTTGGTACCTCAAAAAAAAATGGGAGTGGGTATACTAGTTATTATTATTATCTACATATTAAAGATATGAAACTGACATTCAGAAGAGATGAATGACTTGACAAGTTCACAAATCTCTTAAGTGCTAGAGTAGAAACTCAAATCCTGGTCTTCTGAATCAAGAGTCTAAGTTCTTTCCTTTACCTCAGACTTCTTCACTCATTCAACTATTCATCCCTTCATCCCTTCATTCATTTATCCAAAAACTCTTAAGTCTGTAGTACAGTCTACCCATTTTGCTACAACCCAGAGATACATAGAAGGTTAAAGTTCATCCTTGACACTCAGACTCTTTGGTGACCTAGATATTGAAAGGAAAACAAAACACAAGGATACAATTTTAAAAGTGCTATCATGCACACTTGTAAAAGTGCTATGGGACCACGTAGGAAGGGGGCAAAGTTATTAATTGTGCCTAAAGGGATCAAAAATAATTCTAAGGAGTTCTACAAGTTCACCAACAAAGATGTTGTTGACAGGCATTCCAGAAAGAGAGAAGAGCGTGATCTCAGGCTTGATGGTGCAGGTAGTTGGGGACAATGAGAGTGACATGCTGTATCCAGAGCATAGAGAACATAGTCATTGGGGTCAAGGTTACGGATGCAACACAGAACTTATAAAGGATCTTGAAGACCATGCTAACAAGTTTGCTCTTATATGTTGTGTTAGAGAATTAGGTGGGGAGTTTAACCATTGAGAATATATATATATATATTTTTTTAAATAAGAGAAGGTGCTATCAGGAAGGAAAGCAGGTACTATGAGAGGAATTACAATAGTCCTGGTGAGAAATGACTAGAGCCTGAACTATAGCAGATGAGGAATGGTGGGACAGTTCTTACCTAAATGACCAAACGTGGGTGATGAAGCAAACATTATGTTCAGCAAAATAAGTAAGATATAATAAAGAATGTATATGTGATTTCATTTCATTTATATAAAGTTAAGAAAAATCAAGCAAAATTAATCTGCCTATTTGAAGACAAGCCATTGATTGTCCTTGTGGAGAAGGGTAACAATGGAAGGCAGTGTGGGTGTCTGACCTAGCAAGGTTTTTTTCTTGATCTGAGTACTGGCATATGGGTGTGTTCACTTTGTGAACATTCATCTAGTCGTACACTTAAAATTTGTGTAGTTTTGGGCCCGTAGGTTATACTTCAATAATGTTAAACAGGGAGGGAAAGAAAATGATATTGCTGAAGTTGCTAGCTTAGGTAGCATGGTAGGAAAGTCAGGACCACAAGGAAAGAAGGAAGGACAGATTTGGACTGGAAGATGTCACATTCAATTTGCACACGCCTAGATAACTCTGAGATGACTGCGAGATGTTCAGGTCATGATGTTCACTGAGCAACTCTGGAGAACAAACTGATGGCCAAGTTGGAGGTAGAAATTTTTAGGTTTTATATTAAGCAATGTACATGATCCAAAATAAAAAGTCAAACGTTGCTCTTCTTAAGTCAAAGTTTGTTTTTTGTTTTCAACTTTCTCCATTAATCATTTCAGGGAAAAACAAATCCACCAGTGCTTTGTAGGCTAAGAACAGGCACTGTTTCTTATGTTCAGAGTTTGAACCAGCTCAGAGACTTGCACATCTCTTCCCAACCCAGTCCAAACATTGGACTGGCTAGGGACCCATGATCTGCACATATTTCTAGTCACTTAAAAGTGCAAGAGGGAGGAATTTGCTCTCCTTATCTAGCAACATCAGGCTAACTCTGACATTTAGGAAAACCTAGGGGCCCACTCCAAAATTCATCTTATCATTTTCTTGCAGGAAGTCTTCGTATTGTGCAATGGAAAACGACAAGGTTCTGGCAAAGCTCTCTAGCCTGTGTGCAGCCCGAGGTGGTGGACTTACCTGCTTCCTTAAGCAAACTCAGTCCTCTCTTGGCTTCCTCGAGCGGCAACACGAAGGATGTTTTGGCAGTGTGGAAACAGAAGCCACACTTGTAGTTGCACTGACGAGTGAAATGATAGTTGACGCTGGTGGGGGTCGTGGGGACATCAGCCGCATCCTCCTCCTCCTCCTTGTTCTCGCTTTTCTCTTCTTTGTGTGGCTGCTGCTGTGTCCTCACGGTGCCTGCCAACCAAAATGTGACCCTGAGCGGGAGAAACCAGGGAACCAGCATTCTCCATAGAGAGCTCAGCTGCTCCCTGCAAAGGCTCAGCAGCTTTCCAGCAAAGGTCACCGGCATGAACATCCACATCTTGGCCAGACACCGGGGAACTGCCCTTGCTTGCTGGAGAGACTCATTTTAAAGGTGTGCAGAACGCAGCAGCATCTCTGTGCAACCAGTCAGAGAGCAGGACG
Source organism: Dasypus novemcinctus (assembly GCF_030445035.2). Lineage (NCBI taxonomy): Eukaryota > Metazoa > Chordata > Mammalia > Cingulata > Dasypodidae > Dasypus > Dasypus novemcinctus. Next base: position 37,511,606 of record NC_080697.1, read on the forward strand.
GACACGCCTCCCTGGCTGTCAACTGAGTTTAAGTTTCAATTTTTCTCTTCGTGTAAACGAAAGTTGGACCAGTGCCAAGACTGAAGGAGGCTGGGGCAGGGTTAACACCCACTTCTCTCTGCTTCACTGCTTGTTAGTATCTACTTACAGAAATAGCTTCCAAACAATACAGGCACGAGTATATGTATTTGTAGATAAGCCTACCTCATTAGTAGTTACATTACTCCTTCCATAATCATGTAAAAGCTTCTACCCTGTCGTGTGGCTACTCAATGGAAATTTAATTCTAAAGTCAAATAATTAGACAAGAGCGATTGATCCTTTGAGGAAGATCGCAGAATCCATTAGCCCCTAGGTAACTTTCAGACCATAGTAACAGGCATTGGTTCATAATGAAATTTATATGTTCATCCAGCTTCAGGTATTCAGTACAATTTATAGGTTTTCATCATGTTAAACAACTGTTTGCATTTTCCCTCATTTCTTGGCCATTAAAATAGACACTTCACCTGGGAAAATCGGATGCTTTTCTAAAATACTTCTTTTAATTGGCAAGAATTACTGTGGCTTGCTGTTTCCTTACTTTTACAGTTTTCTCTGAGAGTGACATCTTTTTTTAGGTTCTCTTTAAACTGGATTGGGTTTGAGTATGTGTTTGTCTGATGCTGGTATGATACTTGTAGACAGGTGGAGTAGCCCCAGTGGTTCAGAGCCCAGCTGCAGGAACCACAAAGCTAGCTTCACTACCTCCTAGCTGTGTGACTTCAGGCAAGTGCCTGAATTTCTCTGGAACTCTTTCTCTTCATCTGCCAACTAGGATTTCTCAAGGGATGTTTGTGAAAACTGAAAATCTTAATATAGGTGAATCATTTAGAAGAGTGTCTAGAAAAGTTTACAGGTTCATTTAGATTAGCTATTGTTATTCTAGTAGTGCCATATTCTGAATGGAAATGGAAAGGAAGATGAATTTCACTTTCCATAAAATGGAAACTGAAAGGGAATTTGGAAAAAAATAGCAAATGTGTACTTACTGACTACCAATTATGTCATGATGGCTATGACCCAAGTCCTTGAAATCTTTTTAGACAGAAGTCTATTAAACTTTCATCATGCACTGGCTCACTGAAGAAATAATTTTGCCAGGTCACATGTGTATGAAGAAATGAAAACCAAATCAGTTTCTAGTTCAAATCAAATGTTAGATATAGCACAGTAGGTAGGTTAGGCAACAACACAGACTTTTGAAGTCAAACCTTTTCTATAATTTTGGATAAATTTCTCTACCTGCTTGACCTTGTTAACACATCTGGGAAATAAGAATATTAATATCTAATTCTCAGGGCATTTTAAGGACTAAGTGGCAAAATGTGTATTAAGCACTGAATGTAAGGTTTGACATAATGCAGTTGATTCTTGTTATTCACAGAAATTTTGTTCTACAAAATTGCTATAAACACTGAATTTAGTGAACATGGAACCATTGATCCCAGGGAAAACGCAGGGTTAGGGCCCTGTAAGCCTCTGGTCACAGCATTTTCATAACCAGTCAATGCATAGCCTTGTTTTAGTGTGTGTGTCTGTTTAAAAGCACCTTATTTAATATATATTGTTGATTTGGTAACATTGAACTCACAGTCAATGATGCTCTAGCTCATGCCTGAACGAAGCTTATCTAACATATGTATTTTCTCTCTAAAGCACATCACAGCCTTGCACTTAGGATCACCAGCTGGCACTGCAGCACCATGGTTGGGGCCACTTTAAACAGCAAAATTGCACAGAATGCAACAAACAAACAAACGCGGTACTAAATACATAGCCAGAAGGACACTTGTTAACACTATGAGAGATGAAACAAGAAGGTAGAGCATTGTCTGTTCGATCTCAGCTGGGAATGTGTGCATCAGGCACACAAAGGTATTTGGTCATATTTCATATGTCTGGGAATGACCGTGAAAGAGCCGTGTTTATTTTGGGGTAAAAAATACATTTTAGATAGTAGGCGAATTTGCAAATACAGAAGCACAAATTATGGTGATCCTCTTAGTTTTCTACGGCTGCTGCAAAAACAGTGCCCCAGACCAGGTGACTTAGAACAACAGAAATGCATTGTCTCACAGTGCTGGAGAGTAGAAGTCTGAAATCAATGAGTTGGCAGGACCAAGCTTCCTTTAAAGTCTGTAGGGAAGGATCTATTACATATCTTTCTCTTTGCTTCTGGCGGCAGCTTGCCTGCCATACATGCCATTCTCTGCCTCAGACGTAACATGGTGTTCTCCCCTTGGTCTGTCTGTTTGTGTCCGGTCACTCCTCTTATATGGACACCAAGCATACTGGATGAGGGCCCACTCTATTCAGTTTGACCCTATCTTAATGAATAACATTTTCAAGGTTATTATTTCCAAATAAGGTCAGTGGTTAGGACTTGAGCATATCTTTTGGGGACACACAATTCATTCTGTAACAAGAAACAATCAGGTATTAGAAATATCTAGCATACATATAGTTTAACCAGGCATTGTATTATATTTTATATGTATTAATTTGCCCATTGCTCCATCTATTTATCTATTTACTTCTTTATTTATACTGACTTCTTTATTTTATATCTGAGGAAACTATGTCATACAGGGAGTAAAGGCTTGAACTGGGATTTAAACCCTTGCGATACTGCTCAATAAATGATAAGCTATTATCACATTATTTAATTAATGCTTCCTAAGCCTAAGCTATCTGAGTCAATTCTTTTTTTTATCTAATCATTCATTCATGCACTCATTCATTCTATTAGGAAGGAATTCTGCCTTTCCATCTTTCCTTTCTTCTTTCTTTCCTTCAATAAGTGTTTACTGAAAGCTTCCCAGGTATCAAACAAAAATATTAACAAAGTTGAGGGAACTGTAAATAAAATAAACTAGTCAAAGTTGTTGCTGTCAAGGAGCTCACAAAATTTAACAGTCAATATTGTGTTCTTTGAATACATGCTTATTTCCTCCTACCTTCTTTTTTTTCCCACTCACCCAACACAGGGCTAAGCAGGGGCACGGTGTCTTTGGGACTTATTGAATTATCTGACGGAGATGCCTTAATACCATTGGTGCAGATTTTATAGCCCTGAATACTAGCTAAGGGCTTTCATAGGCAACTAAAACCTGTGGAATTGAACATTCTGGCAAGTCTGCTACTCTGCTGTGCCCTGTCCTTCCCAGGCCAGGCTTGACAAAAGCGACCTGATCTCTGGCTCTTTTGCAAGATCCTAAAACAGTGACCCGGCTCTGTTCCTTCCTTCTTGCGTGAAGCTGTCAGAGGGTCAGGAAGAAGAATGCAATCTTCTAGGTGAAAGGTCCTTACAAAGTCAGAGCTTGCAAAACCTGAGTGGAATGCTCCTAATAAAGTTGGGGTTGGGTGGAGGTCAAGGCAGCCCCTACTTGCTCTCCACTTTAAGGGAGTCTACCATCTCTAAAAGCATCCAAGAGCAACTGGGTAATGGCCAAGCATGAGCATTATTTGTCCGTGTTTCCCTAATGCACTACAACGTGGAGCAGCTAATGCAGTAAAGCCAAACGGTTGTCTGTGACCCATTAATGGATTGTGAAATCAGTTTAATTAGTTGCAAACATCATATTATTTCTTTAGTAAACCTATTTTTAAAAAATTGAAGCATAATGTGCATAAAGGTGCACAAACCATAAATGTACAGCACCATGAATTTTCACAGAATGATCATATGTACGCAACAAGAAATAGATCTTCACTAGTACCTTGAAGCCTCTGCACACCTCCTCCCAATTACTAAAACCTTCCATTGTCCTAAAGATAATCTTTCCTGTTTTTTGAAACTGTATTTTAGGTTTACCTGCTTTTTAAGTTTATACGAATGGAATCACACAGCATATCCTTTCCTTAGCCAGCTTCTTTTACTCAGTGTTATATTTGTAGACCCTTTCACTTTGTCACGTTTAGCAGACATTTGTTTATTTTCACAGCTATAAAGGATTCTATTGTGTGAATATGCCACAATTCATTTAATCTTTCAATGATGATGAGAATTTGGAATGTTTGACTATTTCTATGAATTTTCTTTTACATGTTACTTGGTCCTTATAAGTGTCCATTTTCTTTTGGCTATATACCCCAGAGCATAATAACTGGCTCACAAGGTATACACGCTTTCTGCTTTAATAGATATAACCAAACAGTTTTTCAAAGTGGTTGAACACATTTACACTCATGTCAGAATAGTATGAGGGTTATGACTGCTCCATAAATTCCTTCTTACTTGGGTCAACAGAAGTTTTCCTTGCCTGTATGCTAAATTTAATGGCACTGGTGGGTGTGGTGATCTCTTGAGGTTCTAACTACCTTATTGGGATGACTAATGATGCTGAGTCATTTGGGTTATCCTGTTTTGCAAAGTGCTTGCTCCAATAACTTGCCTATATTTGTATTGAATTTTCTGTAGTTTTACTACTGATTTGCAAGAATACTTTGTATAAGGAACACTTTGTTGGTTATGTGTATTGCAAATATCTTCTTTCACCTTTTGGCTTGCCTTTCGACTCATTTACTGGTTCATCATTTTAGTTGTGTATATGTGTGTGTATGTTTGCGTTTAAAAAATGGAAGAGAATATCAAAGTATTTCAATATAAGAATGAGTACTGTTCTATGAACTTCCTTCCCTCCCTCTCTCCTTCCCTCCCTCCTTCCCTTCCTCCCTTCTATCCTTTCTTTACATACTTAATTATGTGCGTGTATTGGGTTGTGTTTCTGGAATCTCAAGACCACCCTCAAGTTTGTTGATTCACTAAAAGGACTCAGTAGCTGCTTTTACTCACAGCGAAGGTTAATTACAGTAAAGGTTCCAGAGAAAGATCAACAGAAAAAAAGACATGCAGTGGAACCAGCAAGAAGGTGGCGGAGTAAGGATCTCCTAGAGTCAGCTCCTGCTTCAGGGCGGTTAGTAAACACCCAAAGCTCTCTGGAGCTAGCTGAAGCACTTATTTGGAGGCTCCAGGAGGCCAGAAGAGCATCCTGCCACATCCTTGAAGGAGTGGAAGGAGGAGACTGTCCATCCGCAGAGAAGACTCGTAAGTAGAGGCGCCATGCCCCAGAGGCCGGTGCCCATCCTCCACTGGAGGCACAGGCCGCCTCGGGAGCTGTTCTGCTAATTGAAAGCTCCACTTCCCCAAAACAGGAGGGGGAAAAGACGGATGGGCACCGGTTTCAGCTATGGTAAGGAAATCTAGTGGGTTACAGTATGATCCTGAGAACAGCTAAGGTTTGAGCCTGTCCAGCTCAGAAAGAGGCTGGGAGCTGCCACCTTAACACTGCACCTGACATGAGGGGAAGCGGGGTGGACTAAAAATCCCAGTGCTGGTGGGGGGACCGGCTTCTTCCCATCCAGATTATATTGCAGGTCTAGCCTAGGCCCCAGTGCCACCTCCAGCAGGAAGGAAGCTGCAGGGACCTGCACCAGCCTCTCCAGGAAATTACCCGCCAAGCCGCGGAGGCCGGTGATCATCCTACTCTGGCGGCAGGAGCCGCCCCAGGAGCTGTTCTGTGACAGGGAAATGGAAACTCCATTTCCCAGAAACAGGAGGAGATGGTTGGCTGCTGATTTCAGCTACTGATTGGTAGACTTGGCTGGCTAAGAGAAAACCCTGGAAACCGAGTGTGTGAACCAGCCCAAGTCAGAAAGAGTCCCATAGCCTCCATTCTGACTCCACCCCCAGCCTGAGGGGAAGCTGGGTTGACTGAAACTCTCAGTGTTGGCAGAAACCAGTTTCTTTCACGCAGAGCAGCCTGCAGCCCACCTAGGCTCCAGTCCGGCCTCTGGCAGGGAGGAGGCTGAGGAGCCCTGCACAAGCCTATACACATAACTGCAGAGATCTTTGGCGGGCATTGACTGAAAATCAGAAGTCTACCAGGGCAACTGCGGTCATCTTGGACCCACACTGCAGATGGCTGCCCACACCTGCAACTCCATCTCTGCCCCAGGCAGGGGAGAAAGGGATGTGAAGCTTCAACAGTCTCTATGGGCAACTACAGTCTAGGCCTGCATGTGGATTATTCCACATAGCTGTGACTCTGTCCCTACCCCTGGCAAAGGAGAAAGTTGAAAAAAGAAGCATCACTGGTCCCTGGTGCAATGAGGGCAGCTTGAGCCTCCACAGTTTATAGCACCAACTACATGCTTGGCTCCTACTGTGCAGCCAGCAAGGGAGAAACGATAAGAAGCCCTAAACTAGAGAAAAACTGAGCCCAGAAAAAATACTCTAGTAAGCCAGATGCAAAGACACCACAAATAATTACAGTCCACACCAAGAAACAGGAAGCTATGGCCCAGTTAAAGCAACAAGAAAAGCCTCCAGATGACATAAAGCAGTTGAGACAACTAATCATAAATGTTCAAACAAATCTCCTTAATAAATTCAGTGAGATGGCTAAAGAGATTAAGGATATTAAGAAGATACTAGATGAGCACAAAGAAGAATTTGAAAGCATACAGAGGAAAATAGCAGATCTTATGGGAATGAAAAGTGCAATAAATGAAATTAAAAAAAACATTGGAATCATATAGCAGCAGATTTGAGGAGGCAGAAGAAAGGATTGGTGAGCTTGAAGAAATGGCTTCTGAAAGTGAACATACAAAAGAAGAGATGAAAAAAAGAATGGAAAAAATTAAACAAGGTCTTAAGGAACTAAATGACAGCAAAAGGCATGCAAACATATGTGTCATGGGTGTCCCAGAAGGACAAGAGAAGGGAAAAGGGGCAGAAGGAATATTTAAAGAAATAATGGTAGAAAATTTCCCAGCCCTATTGAAAGACATAGATATCCCTGTCCAAGAAGCACAACATACCCCCATCTGAAAAAATTCAAATAGACCAACTCCAAGACACATACTCACCAGAATGTCAAAGGCCAAAGACAAACAGAATTCTGAGAGCAGCAAAAGCAATGTATAGCATATAAGGGATGTCAAATAAGATTAAGTTCTGATTTCTCACCAGAAACCATGGAGGCAAGAAGACAGTGATCTAATATAGTTAAGATACTATAAGAGAAAAACGTCCAGCCAAGAATTTTATATACAGCAAGACTGTCTTCCAAAAATGAGGGTGAAATTAGAACATTTACAGATAAACAGAAACTGAGAGAATTTCTAAACAAGAGACCAGAATTTCAGAAATACTAAAGGGTATGCTAGAGCCTGAAAAGAAAAGAGGCCTAGAAGAAAGTTTAGAAATGAAGAATATACCAATAAAAGTAACTAAAAGTTTCAAAAGAGTTGTGAAAATAAAATATAATGGATAAAACTCAGGTAGTCAGGAAAAAACTTAACCAATGATGTAAAGCACTTGTATTCAGAAAGCTGCAACTCAATGTTAAAACAAATAAAAAAAGCCTAAATAACTGGAAGAGCATTCCATGCTCATGAATTGGAAGACTAAATATCATTAAGATGTCAATTTTACTCAAATTGATATACAGATTTAATGCAATCCTGATGAAAATTACACCAACATTACAGGAAAAATTGAAAACCTGATAGTTAAATTTTTTTGGAAAGGTAAGGAGTCCTGAATAGCCAGAAAGATCATAAAAAGAAAAAGTGAACCCTCATCTCCAGACTTTAAATCATAATACCTACCTATAATGGTAAAAACAGCATGGTACTGGCCTAAAAACGGACACAATAGACTAATGGAGCCAAATTTATGGTTCAGAAACAGACCCTCAAAGGTATGGTAAAGTGAATTTTGACTAGCCTGTCAAACTCACACAGCTCAGGCAGAACAATCCATTCAACAAATGGTGCTGAAAGAATTGGACATCCATAGCTGAAAGAAGGAAAGAGGACCCCTATCTCATACCTATCCAAAACTTAACTCAAAATGGATCAAAAAACTAAAAATAAAAGCAAGAACTGTAAAACTTCTAAAAGAAGTTATTGGAAAATATCTTCAAGACCCGGTGGTAGATGGTGGATTCTTAAAGGAGATAAGAGAAGGACTGAGTGGACTACTGATGTTTAATGTATATAGAAGTTTTAATTAGCTTTACTGTAAAAGTGTGGAAATGTATAGAGTGGATGGTAACACACAGTGAGTAACAGCTAGTTTATAAATGGGGATGTGATGGAAAATGGTAGTCTAGTTATGTAAATGCCAATTGACAGAATGCTTGAGAATAATCTAGGAACTGGATAGCACAGTAAACCAAGAGGTGGGTGAGAATTGTGGTTGATGGTACAGATGCAAGAGTGTCCTTTGTGAGCTAGAAAAAGTGTATATCACTACTGCAGGGTATTGGGAATGTGGAGAAAAATACAGCTGGAGTGACCAATGGACTGTGGTTAGTAGGAATAATATAATATTCTTGCATCTATACAAAAGATGTACTGTGTTGATACTGAGGCAGTATGGAAAAAGTGAGCCAAATGCACGCTGTGGACATGGCAATAATCAGATGACATTATTTTATTTGTAGCAAATGACACACCACATTGTGGTGTGTTGATGGATGGGTGTTGTTTGGGAATTCGGCACATGTGCATGATTATTTTATAAGTTTACAACTTCTGTCATAAAAATATATATTTAAAAAGTAATAATAGGGTGGGTTGGGGGAAAGACACACCAAATATAAGATAAGTACTATGACTAGTAGTAAGATTTTGACAGTGTTCTTTCATGGTTTGTAATAAACGTCTCATGACTGCGAGGTGTTGGTGGAGGGTTGATGTAAGGGACCCATGTTTGACGTTATGCATGTTTGCTTTGTAAGTTCACAACTTTTACTATACACTTCATTGTTTATGTATATTCATATATAAATGATATAATTCATATATAAATTCATATATAAATGATAATTGGATTGGATAGGGGAAAAACACTTGGTTTAATAGTAATATTTTGCCAATGCTCTTTAATCATTAGTTAAAAAGGTTTAAAAACAACGCAAGTTATTGGTGGTAGGGTGAGATGTTATATATGATTGATGTTATATATTTGTTTTGTAAGTTCACAACTATTCTACATTTATTGTTAATGTATGTTAATGTATGAGTGATATATTTAAATAAAAAAGAAGTTAAAAAAAAAAAAGGCATGCAGCAAGCAATCATCCAGAGATGTCAGGAATGGGCTTTTGAATTTTTCACCACATGGGACTGCACAGGAGTGCTTCCTCTCTTGCAGTCACCTAGAGGGATATGTGTGAAAAGTCTCTGGACAGAGAAGCCAATTTGACTATAGTGTTTTCTGGACATACATATATATGGTATAGTGTTTTCTGGACACCTGGATGTGTAAACACATGCTGGTACATGACCAGCAATGGTAAACAAACCTCAGTACCACAATAATGAAACCAGACGCACATCATCAATAGGTAAGGTATGATCCATTCATTGTTCTAGGCGTCCACAAAAGAATCATCATTTATTAACCTAAAGAACCTTCCAAGGGCCATATTTCCAGGTGCAGGCCAAGGGCTTATCTTGAATATCTCCCTGGGGATATTCAAAGAGTAAGCAACTGGATCTGCTGTTGTAACTATTTCCTCACAGGTTGCCTTATAAAGTATATTTATTAATGAAAAAGTCAACTGTTCTAAAAAAGAATATAATACCCTTCAATAGAAAAACCACAAATGTTCTCCAAAGAAGTTTTATTGAAAAAGAAACAGAAGGATTATATAGTAGAAGGATGACCTGCTCATGGATAATTATAAAACTTGTCCAGTGATTTTTAGCTGCTTCATTATTTCTCGGGATTTGGGTTATAGAATCGTCACTCTTTCTTGGATCCACTTTGTTCATTTTTTCTTTTTCAAACTCATCATTTATTTTGTGATATTCAGATTTATTAGTGCAGCATTGTATGTAATACCCTGTCTTTTTTTTTTTTTCCATCTGTGTTCTAGCCTTTCTCTTATTTCTAATATTCTAATTTGGATTTAACTTTTTTTTCCCCTACTGGAAATGGCTACCAAGAAACATACATTTAAATAGATTTTTTAAAAAACAAGATCTATGCTAAAATAAATGTCACTTCCCCCATTTTCTTATTTATTAATTACTGAATTTATATTTGTTAATTATCACTCTGTTGTTTCCCCCAAGAGTTTAATTGCTAGAATTCTTTAATTTTTATCTTGTTTAATACTGTAAGTTGTTCAATATCACAACTTTTCTTATGAATGAAGTTGTGTTTACCCCTTTGAGGAGTGCTAAAGGGAGTCCTTCAGATGGGAAAGGAAAGGACACTAGAGAATAAATTGAAGTCATTTGAATAAATAAAGAGCCACAATAAAAGTAACAACCTGGGTAAATATAGATGCCAGTATTTTTGTATTCTTGGTATAGAATAATACATTTCATTTTTCACATGGCCTAAAGTAAAAATACATGAAATACATAATTTGTGACAAAAGCATAAAGAAGGAGGACAGAAGTTTAAGGAACAGAGATTACATACACTATTGAAGTTAACTCGGTACAATTAAAACTAAATTGTTATAGATTTAGAATGTAAAATATAAACCTCATGGTAAACACAAAGAAAATACCTTAAAATTATACATACAAAATTAAGAAAAGGAGCTCAAAGTGATTCTCTAAAAAAGATAAACAATACACAAAAGAAGGCAGTAATGAAGGAAATGAAGGACAAAAATATGTAAGGTATACAAAACAAAAGGCAAAGCGGCTGAAGTAAGTTGTGCCTTATCAGTAATTACTCTGACTATAAATGTATTAAAGTATTACATATATTAAACTCAACAATCAAAAGGCAGAGACAAGGAGAATGGATTAAAAAAAGCATGATCCAAATATACATTGTTTACAAGGGTCTCGCCTTGTAAACAGTAACTAAAGGAGAGCTGAGGTGACTCTACTAATATGAGTCAAATGGGCCTTAAGTCAAAAATTGTTGTAAGAGACAAAGAAGGACACTATATATTAAGAAAAGTTCACTCCAAGAAAACAAGCAATTATAAGCATATATGCCCCTAAAAACAGAGTTTCTAAATACAAGAAGTCAACATTAGCAGAAAGGAAAGGAAAAAAGCAGTTATATAAAAGCATTTGGAGACCTAAACATACCATGTTCAATAATGGATAGAACATATTGACAGAAGACCAATAAGGAAACACATGACTTGAACAATACTATAAACCAACTAGAACTAACAGACATATGCAGAACACTTCACCCCAAAACAGCAGAATACACATTATTCTCAAGTGCACACGAGTCATTCCCCAAGATAGAATGTTAGGTTAAAAAAAACCTCACATCTCATTAAATTTACAAAACATTGAAATTCTACAAAGTGTCTTCTCTGACCTCAATTGAATAGCTCTAGAAATCGATAACAGAAGGAAAACTGGAAAATTCACAAATATGCAGAAGTTACACAATGCACTCAAACAAACAATAGGTTGAGGAAAAATCAAAAGGGAAATCAGAAAATTCTTTCAGGCAAATGAAATTGAAGCACATCCTACCAAAATTTATGGGATGCAATGAAAGCAGTACTGAGAGGGAAATTTAAAAAGGTTTTCATTTAAAAAGAAGAAAGATCTCAAATCAATGATCTAACTATACACCATGAAGAACTAGAAAAGAAAAACAAACAAAACCTAAAGTTAACAGAAGGAAGGAAACAATAAAGGTAAATGGAAATAAATGAAATATAGAACAGATGAACAATTGGATCAAAGAAAGAAAAGTTGGTTCTTTGAAGACATCAATAAACTTGACAAAAGTTTAACTAGATTGATGATAACAAAAAAGAGAGAAGATACCATTAATGAACTCAGAAGGGAAAGTTTGTACCTTGGTACTGATCTTTAAGATATCAAAAGGAAATCAAAACAGTACTAAGAGTAATTGTACCCAAACAGACCCAATAATCTAGATGAAATGGACAAACTCCTAAAAGCACACAATTTACCTAAACTGATTCAAGAAGAAATAGATCTCAACGGACCTATAACAAGAGTTTAAATCAGTGATCCAAAACTTCCTAAAAAAGAAAATTCCAGGACTAGAAGGCTAACGGGTGAATTCTACCAAGCATTTAAAGAAGTAACACCAACTCTTCTCAAATTCTTCCAAAAAATTGAAGAGGTAACTCATACCTCATTTTATGAAGCTAGCATTACTCTTATACCAAAGCCAGATGAAAACATCACACGAAAACAAAACTACTGACAAATTTCTCTTATGAATATAGACGCAAATTTCCTCAACAAAATACTAACAAATTAAACCAAGAACTTATTAAAAGGATTATACTATATAAGGATATAAGGATAACGGTGCCATACAAAGGAGCAATACTGTTAATGCTTGACTTCTGGCAAGCAAAGCATATTATCAGGCTCTATATGCTATATGCCTCATTGCCTGGGAAGGTAAGAAACTTTAAATTTATGATATTCAATTTAGAGGTGCTAATCTGGGTGACATAGCTCAGTTTGAAACTCAGCCAAACGGAGAGGGTGATTCCGAGAAGAGGAAAATCATGTGCAAAGGTGAATGGAGAGCTCTACCTATTTTGGCAAGTGAAAATGCAGCTCAATAGGACTGGAAACTGAGCAGTGAGGGTCAGGAAAAGGTTAAGAGTTGTGAGCTGAGGACAGGGAATCCACCAAATTCTCCGCAGGAGCTTATAAGTCATGCCATGGGGTAAGGAATTTGCAATGAATGCAATGAAGATGGTTACACAGGGACCCTCGAATCTAAAAGGCAGAGCACTCTCTCACACGCACCCAGATTCTACGGTGGACTTTCCTTCTCTACCTGTCACTTCCAAATACACAGAAATGGGCCCGCCGCTGGGCCGAGCACCCAGACCTTTATTCCGGCCTGCTCAAGCGGAACCCCTGCCAGGTGTCAGCTCCAGCGGGACCAGCGCCGCAGGCAGATTCCAACGCTTCACCTGGCCAGGTCGCAGGGTTCTGGGGGGCAGAGAGTTTCCGCCGCGGCAGCCGACTGTTTACCGCGCGACTCCTACGGGGAGGAGGGGAAGGCGGGCGGAGGGCACCCCAAACCCGCGAACCCCAGCCGCCGGCCTGCGGGACTAGTCTCGCTTTCGTTTCCTGACAGCGCCTCCCTCCCCGCCCACCGCCGGGTTTCGTCTCCGAGGCGCGGTCAGCCGCGGGGCTCACTAAGAGGCGTCCCCATGGCCTTCGCCCGCCGGCGGCCCGCCCAGCTCCTGCTCGCGCGCCTCTCTCGGCAGTTGCGCCCGCGGCGCGGGGCCTGCGCGGGGACCATGGCTCCCGACCGCTGCTTCGCCCTCGAGCTCCCCGACAGCAGTTTGGCTCACTTCACTCTGGGCGTCGATCCCCACGGCAACTCGGAGCCCCCAGGGGGAGCGTGCCGGACCCCCGGCCTGGCCGCGATCCTGGGTCCTCCTGGGCGCAGCTACTCGCTGTGCTTGCCGGTGGCGCCGGAAGCCGGCTGCGCGGCCCGGGTGCGCGCGGCCAAGCTGCACCAGCGCCTGCTGCTCCAGCTGCGCGGCTGCAGGTTCCAGCACTGCCAAGTGACCAGGCTGCTGTCCTACCGCCCGGACGGCCAGCCCGGGAGCGCGCAGCACTGCATTCTGCTCCGGGACCCCAGCGACCACCCCGACACCAGGCGCGCCCTGGACGAGCTGCTGGGAGCGTGCGGGGAGGCGCCTCATCCGCACCTGAGCGACTTCGAGACCGACCCGCACGGCCAGCTGTGGCAGCGGCTGTGGGAGCTGCGGGACGGCCGGTGGCTGCAGGTGGGCTGCTCGCGAGTGATGCCCGCCCGAGAGCCCGCGCTGCACCCGGTCTTGCCGGACCTGCCCAGCTCGGCGGTCTTCCCCCACCGGGAAGCAGCCCGCGCCGTTCTGGAGGCGGTAAGAGTGGCCCTTCTCAGCACCCACGGTGGTACCTATACCCTCCAGACCGGAGCACTGGACACTAAACTTTGTGCTTTCCTGGGGGCTGGCCTGGAAAGATCTTTTTTTGCTTGGGTGGTTTATTCTTTCGAAAAACCAGTTGGTATGGGTCCACCACATATCAGGCTCGGGATTAAACACTTAAGATTCTTGGCTGCAAGGAGCTTCCAACTCGATGTGGGAAAATGATATAAAACTTGAGTGAGCGAGGCTTGCTATAAATGCCTGTTGAAAGGGTTAGGGAAGTAGCAAGGAGGCCAGCTTTGAGTGTGGGGGGGAGTCCGTGTGGGAGATAACATCTAAGAAAACATTTTATTTGCCGATGGACATCATTAAAGGAGCTGGTGGGAGGAAAAGGCATGAGTTTGGGAGTAGAAGAAGCTTAGACCTAAATCTAATCTATCACTTACTGGTTGCAGACCTTATGCAATTTACTCAACTTCTCTAAAGCTCGGTGTTATTTCCCCCTTTCACCTGTAAAATAACTATCTTGCAGTGTTGTTAGGAATGATTACAGTTAATGAAACATCTGACATACCACAGGGTGCTCCACGGATGAGATTTAAGGTTATTTCTGACCATAGCACAGACAGAGCCTGGGGATGTCTAGACTTGGCCTCCAGAAGATGCATTATAGCTCTTAGACATTTGACAAGTGCCCTATGGACAGTGTTGCATTGAGGTTAAGAGCACAGGTTCAGCTCCTTGGGTTGGAATTCAAACTCTGGCATTTATAAACTGGGTCACTTTCAGCAAGTTTCTTAAACAGTCTTTGCCTCAGTTTCTTTAATCTGTGAGGTGGGACTCATGATAGTCTGTCCCTTGTGAGGTATCATGATAACTGGCGAGGTAAAGCATTTTGTCTGGCTCAGAATAAGCACATAAATATGCAACACTCAAGCTACTGTGAGTAAGCAATGATGTAATATAATGAATTCCCAGGGAGACACAGCTATGCTTGCATTGTGATTGCAGTGCTTGGCAACTCTTCTCAGTCCCCTGGGGGAGGAGGGTTAGGAGAGGACAAGATGCACACTACTTTCTTAGGGAACCTAAATTTCCCACATTTGTGAAACACTGGGCCAGGCAGGGCCATATAAGTTTACTGCCTGTGATCTATTGCACTGCAGTTCTGAGTCTGACCTGATCCTCCACCTTTACTGGAAGCTGCTCAATGAGGTTTTCAGGCTAAGAGGTCCAGGCAAAACGACAACCTTTTGGTGTCTCAATTACCAATGTTAATATGGCATTTCCAGATTAAAAATACTAGGGACTCTACATGCCTAGAACGGTGCCAAATGTAACTTTTACCCCATTAGCCTAGATTGTAATGGAGGCATACGTCCCAAAGATGCTGTTACTCTTTAGACAATCTTCTTCTCAGCAATTTAGATGTGGCTTCTTAAAGAAAAGGATAATTAGTCTTTGCTGATAGGTAGTCATTGCTGTTTTACAGTGTACGTCCTTTATTCCTGAAGCCCGAGCAGTCCTTGACCTGATCGACCAATGCCCGAAGAAGGTCCACAAAGGAAAGTACCCAGTTATTGTCATAGAAGGACTGGATGCGACTGGTAAGAGAATGTTATTTTTGACCTATAGAAATGATACTGGCTGACTTTTTTAATAAGGAAGTTTTGTGTTTTTTAAAAATTTATTTATTTATCCCCCCCATTGTCTGTTCTCTGTGTCTATTTGCTATGTCTTCTTTGTCCGCTTCTGTTGTTGTCAGTGACACGGGAATCTGTATTTCTTTTTTGTTGCATCATCTTGTTGTGTCAGCTCTCCGTGTGTGCAGGACTCTTCCTGGGCAGGCTGCACTTTCACGCTGGGCGGCTCTCCTTACAGCGCGCACTCCTTGCGCGTGGGGCTCCCCTACACTGCACGGTACTCCTTGCGCGCATCAGCACTGTGCATGGGCCAGCTCCACATGGGTCAAGGAGGCCCGGGGTTTGAACCACAGACCTCCCATGTGGTAGAAGAACGTCCTAACCACTGGGCCAAGTCAGCTGCCAATATTGGCTGATTGCTTACAGAAATAGGCAAGTCTTGTAAAACGAGTTTCCACAGAGTTCAATTCAGTAAGCCTTACATGAGACGCTACCATGTGCCTGGCCCTGAGCTAGCCAGGCACTGGAGAAACAAAGATGAAGAAGTTTCCTTGCTCTCTAACAACTAACTTCAGCATAAAATGATGTGAGGTGTGGGAGAAGAGGTCTTGGGTGCTCAGGCAGAACATAGGACGGATGCTTACTTGAACTTCAGTGGGGGAGAGGTAGCAGATGGAGTACATGGTCAGGGAGAGCTTCTGGAATTGGGTTTTAAAAATGTGTAGGAGGAGGTGGTCAGGTGTCAAAAGGGAGGAGAGGGCCTCCAGACCAAAGAAGCAGCAATGGCCAAGGCAGAGACTATAAGCTGCTAGTCCAGAGGCCCAAGTGATACTTGGAGTGAAACTTGGAAGAAGGAAGTGGGAGAACAAAAGCCTTTTGAGCTGCCAGATAGATTTGAAACACAATGCATTTCTCAGCCTGCATTGACTTGGACCCAAACATGAGAGAGAATTGTTGTTGTGGCAGCAAGAGACACCAGAGGAGAAGATTAATCTTAGAGAACAATAGCATCATGTGGTCCAGCACAAGGAGTTTCTCTTTTTTGTGTCAACCTGAAGGGCACAGTCTTTTTAAAAATGGGAATGGAAATTTCCATGTAAGTGCTTTTCGTGTACATCCAATGGATAGAATATGGCATAGGAAGACATCTCATTTCTACTGTCCTGGGCCCATCTAAATGATTGAATAGTAAAGGCTGTATCTTTGGACTTCATGAAGACCACCTATCATCACTTTATTGCACAAAACGATGCTATAGCCCAGTCACATCATCTATTGTCTATCTACCTATCGACCATCTCTCTCTGTCTCTCTCTCTGTCTGTCTCTCTTTCTCTCTCTCTCTAGCTATCATCTATCTATGTTCAGTTGCAGAGTGATACTGAATCATCTTAATCCTTCAGGCTGTGTGTTTTGTTGATCATTTATTTTGCACTTAGGATGGATTTAGATTCTGTGGGATTATAAAAGCAATGAAGAAAAAATAGCTTCAACACATGCATGCACATTTACAAAATTTGCAAGGAGATAGCATGAAGCTATGAAAGAAACTTAAACTACGGTTTCCATCTACCACCTGCTTGGATCTTGATTCCAGTCTTTATTAGCAGAATGTGGTTGTGAAGATTGGAAGCATAACATGCTGTTAATGCAAGGCTCACAATAGATACAAAAATGGTGCTTACTGGTGTGACCTATTTAGAGAACCCCAGGGAAAAAATCTAATGGAAACAATCAATGAATAAGAAAAAGTTAAAAAAAAAAAAAAAGTCTAAACAGTAGGAGCTCAGAGAAGCAAGAAAACAGTGTCCCAGAGTGTCCAGGCATTGCCACATCTCCTATGTTTCAGGAGGCAGCTAAGAGGTATGAAATAGGACCTGAGAGATAGCTAGCACAAGTGCACCCCCTGAGGTGTGCAAAGTGGAGTCAGAAAATGAGGCAAAACTGAATCACACCTTTCAGGGAGAACCTGGCATCTGAAGCCAGATACACAAGTTCTAAAGGTCAAGTCCAAAGGGGAGCACAAGCAAGACAGAGTGATAGAACCAGGTTTGGAAATGGAAAAGACATTGAAGAGAAGCAGGAAGCAATGTATAGAAGGAAGAAGTCAGGACAGAAGGTGGGGTGGGTCAGTCACTGCTGAACTGGAGATGTCATATTTGGGTTATACCTTAAAGACAGGTCACAAATAGATGGAATGAAAGAGAAAAATGCCCAAAGGGTGGGTGAGGGTGGTAAAAGAGTGGGCAAAAGATTGTGCCTGGGACGAAAAGTAACTTACATGAAGAAACTGAGACAGGTATGAGAGAGAAAGTGGAATTTATAACAAGGAGCCGGGACTCCCAGACCCCAGAGTTTATTCTTCACCTGAAAACAAAAAGGGCTATATGGTTTTTTTCCAAAGCATTCTAATACCAACCAGAGGAATCCTAAGTTTCCATGGGTTGCAACTTTTTAGTAAAGAATCCTATTATTTAACCAACTCGTTGAATTTAGAGGTTGAAATAATTTCTCTGATCTTTCCAAGTTGATATTTACTTTTGAGAGTAAGAGGATGGCTATGATTAACCTGTTCTACATCTTGTGTATGACCTGCAGGTAAAACCACGGTGACGCGGTCAGTTTCAGATTCACTGAATGCTGTCCTCTTAAAGTCACCACCCTCTTGCCTTGGCCAGTGGAGGAAGATCTTTGATGATGAACCAACTATCATTAGAAGAGCTTTTTACTCTTTGGGAAACTATATTGTGGCTTCTGAAATAGCTAAGGAATCTATACACTCTCCTGTGATTGTAGACAGGTATGGAAAAGGATGGCTTGAATAAGGTATTTTTTTCCTTGCACCTAGCAGATAAGTGTGTGTATGTGCACATATATGAAAATGCACAATCATCTTTATTAAGTAAACCTGCATTATAATAGTAATGGGAATAATGTATGTGATTTATTAATTACCTACAGCATTGTCTTGCATATTTCTAAGAGCATTACATACATTATACTGATCTCCAAAACAACAGCTTTACTAGGTGAATAATAAATATTATCCCAATTTACTGATGAGAAACATAAGTCTTAGAAAGATTAAGTAAGTTGCCACAGTGACTGAGCTAGAAATAGCATACTGGGGATATTAATTAAAGTCTCTCAGCTTCACAAATGTATACTTTCAGTGATTCTTTTTTTCACTGATTTATTAAAAAAAATTTACAGGACATGCAGTGTTCATAATTCAGGGGATTCAGTAGTAAATGAGATAAGCAAAGTTCTGCTTTCATGGAAAAAGACATACTAAAAAGAAGGTAATAAACAAGTGTATATATATATATATATATATATATATATATATATATTTGTCTTTATTGTTTTTAATGTTAAATTAAAAAAATATGAGGTCCCTGTATAGCCTCCATCCCCCTCACCCTACTCCTTCTACATCAACACCCTCTTTCATCATCGTGGCACATTCATTGCATTTGGTGAATATGTTTTGGAGCACTACTGCACCACATGGATAGTGGTTTACATTGTAGTTTACACTCTCTCCCAGTCCACCCAGTGGGCCATGGCAGGACATACAATGTCCAGCACCTGTCCCTGCAGTACCATCCAGGACAACTCCAAGTCCTGAAAATGCCCCCACATCATATCTCTTCTTCCTTCTCCCTAGCCTCAGAAGCTCCCATGGCCACTTTCTCCACATCACTGCCACATTTTCTTCCATTACTAATCACAATAGTTCCAGAATAGAATATCAGTAAGGTCCACTCTAATCCATACTCTATTCCTCCATCCTGTGGACCCTGGGATGGTGATGTCTACTCCACCTCTATATTGAGAGGGGGCTTAGATTCCACATAGATGATGGATGCAATTCTCCTGCTTGCAGCTGTAAGTACTCTTGGGTCCCTGGTGTGGTGGTTGAGCTTTTTCACCTCCCTGTTACCTGGCTGGAGTGAGTCCAATAAACAAGAGGGTAGGAGTTACAGGTCTGTTGAGGCTCAGGTTCTGGCTATCACATGGTCAGTCCAGAGATTCAGGTCCCCTGAGCATACACCAAACCCCAGTAAAAGTAACAGGAGAGGCTTGCAAACAAAGATCACATGAGTTCAACTCCATCACACTCAGGAACACAAACTCCAAAGTAGGACCAACTGACATGGCACTGAACTCCATCTGCCATGATAAACAAGTATATTAAAAACATATGATAATTTCAGAGAACAATAAATATTATGGGGAGAATAAATCAAAGTAAGATGATAGAGAATGGGACACCATGAGATATAGTTTAGGAAGGGCCTCTTTGAGAAGGTATCATTGACCTGCTCTCTGAATGACCAGAAAGATCCAGCCATGTGAATATTATGGGGAAAGGAAAGCATTGTGCATAAAGGATCAACAAGAACAAAGTCCTAGAGACAGAGTCCATCAGTATATTCAAGGAATAGAAAAAGACCTGTGTGTAGGAAGCAGAGTGGCTTCCTGGATGAATGGGAAGAGAAAGGCAGGGGACAGATCATGTGTGAGGCTATCATAAAATGGGTTGGCTTAAACAATGACGATTTATTAGCTTACAGTTTGAGATTGAGAAAATGTCCAGATCAATGCATCATCAAGGCATTGCTGTCTTCCTGAAGACTGGCTGCTGCAGAGCCTGAGCTCTTCATTCACATGGCAAGACACATGGCAGTGTCTGCTGGTTTCTCCCTTCTTTTCTGGGTTTCATTGTGTGACAGTTTGAAGTGGAGGAGATCCCAGCTGTTCTTAAAGCTATTCCATTCCAGTGCAGATAAACCTACTGTAAATGAGATCTCTTGATTAGATTCAGTTAAGGAATCTCCCTTTTGATTAGATTACTTCAGTAAGGCTTGACCAAGGGGTGGGTCTTAATCCTCTTACTGGAGTCCTTTATAAATGAAAGAATAAAAGTTCAGACATGGAGATAAAAAAGCTGTAGAGACAGAGAGAAACCCCAAGAGGTTGAGAGAGAAGGCCCATGAAGAGCAAGAAGCTGAAAGCAACACAGCCTGGAGGAGAAGGCAGGCACCAGCAGAGCCACCATTGTGCCCTGCCACATGGCAGACGCCCAGGATTGCAAGCAGCTGACCTTCAGGGAAAGATCTTTGCCTGATGCCTTATTTGAACATTTTTCTCAGCCTCAGAACTGTAAGCTTTTAATGAACAAATTCCCATTGTAAAAACCAATCCATATCTGGCATACTGCTCCAAGCAGCTTTTAGCAAACTAAGACACATTGATTTCAACTTCTTGCTCTCATGGCTTCCCTCTAGCTCTCGCTGTATTCATTGCATTTATAAAGCACTCCAGAAAAAAGATTAAGATAAGGCCCTTCCTGAAAGAGGAGGGTCATACCTTAACTGAAGTAGCCTCATTAAAAGATTAGCCTACTTATAATGAGTTCCTACCCATAGGAATGAATTAGCTTTTTTTTTTACATTTTAATGTTTTTATTACTCCTTTTAACAATTTTTTATTGTTTATAACATTTCTGCAGTTTTTCCAAACAATTTAATTATCAGTAACTCCAAGTGTCCTAAATCTTTACCATATTTATTGTATGAAGAGAAATGTCAGAATAAGACACAGGTAATTTATTCCAGCTTGTGTGTTAACTGGTAGCCATTAGGTTTGGGTTGCCAGCTCTACATCTCTCAGGACATTTGTCATCTGTCAGAGCAATACTCTTGCATTTTCTCAGAAGAGTGGGAATGCAGCAAATATTAGAGGTGAAGAACTAAGATTTGTTTTTTCCATATGGATCCTTTTATATGAATTAGCTTTTAAGAATGCAATGTTCTGGAGTGCCTACAGTTTGAAACCACCACAGATGGTCTTCCAAAATGTTTTCTAAAGTGACTGGAACAGTGTATAGCCCCACCTCTGTCCCCTGCAGCAGTGCTTGAAAATTCACTCATATACTTGTCAACATCTTGTGTTATGGATCTTTTAGTTTCAACTCTTCTAGCTTTTCCACTTATTCCTACTGGGTAAGATGATCAGTTAAAAACTCATTTGCTGTATCTGCAAATAGGGTTCTACTCCTCTCTTGAAATAATGTCTTTCTTTGTATATGCTTCTGAATGTCTGAAATATTCCATAAAGAGATTACCCTGATTGTATGTAGAAAACAAAATTTGTGGTGGGGAGTAAGAATGAGAATAGAATTAGTTAGATGAATGTTGTTGTAGTCGAAGCTCTAGAGGATGATAAATAAAGTTATTTCAAAGTTGACAAGTTATGAAGAATTATAGAAGGAACTACTGAGAAGAATAAGTAAGGACTTGCCTTCCTTTGTGGGACATCTTTGCTAGGATAATGTTTCTGCCCTATATATACAGTGCCAGATGCTACCATACTTGAGATCTTTTATGATACAGTCCCCTTTAATTCAAGAAGAAAGTCTAAAATGCTCCTACAAGGCACATCATTTTCTAGTATGTCTCAAAATACTGATGCCAGCACTGCCCTCTAAATGCAGGATGGTTGCTTATCCTTTCTGTCTCTCAGTTTCCTAAACTGTTAAATGGAGATATTCATAATTCCATCCCTTCCACATTTAAGACTTTTGATGAATGGCGAATGAGTTTATATATGTGAAAGTGCTTTGAAAATAGCAAATCACTATTAAAATATAAAATATCATTATACAAGCTAGGTATAATGTGTCAGAAAATTGCATTCGATTTGAATTAATGTGATTTCCCTGATGGCAAGTTT
Organism: Dasypus novemcinctus; assembly: GCF_030445035.2. Classification (NCBI taxonomy): domain Eukaryota; kingdom Metazoa; phylum Chordata; class Mammalia; order Cingulata; family Dasypodidae; genus Dasypus; species Dasypus novemcinctus. The sequence goes on from NC_080697.1 coordinate 37,533,902, forward strand.
GGAGAATACTAAATAGTGAAAAGAGTCTGAAATTGATGGCCAAAGGGTATGATTATTTAAAATGAACATCAGTGTTGTCAGTGAGAGAATTCTATCTATAGCAAACAGCAGCCTAATTCTTCCCTTGATTTTCCTTCTTTGTGTCTGTGAATTGTCTGCAATTTAGTTCTTTAAAGAGATACAATATCACCTTGTCAGATTTAAAAAGAAGAGCAGTTATTTGTTGTCTGGGTGGTTTTTGTTCCTGTTTAAAGATTTTAATGAAATTCATTTTAGACAACACCATCATCTACCTGCAAATAAAGGAGACAGAATAATCTTTGAAGGTGGTTTTGGTTAAGGGTGGCAACTTAATCACCCCCATTGCCTTTAAAACTCTATTCTTGCTGAGGGTTTTTCTAACATTAAAAAAAAGAAGACTTTTAAAATTAAGATGATAACAGCCTCTGTTCTCGCTGTTGAGTATTTAATTCAGTGACTACTGAACATGTGTATAGTACAGCACAAATTGTTGTTTGGGTGCCAAGTAAAAGAAAACCTAGACCCTGTATGCGTTTGGTGAGCTTGGGAGACAAAACACAACTGATGGGGAAAGTGAAAGTACAAGTTTTTAAATGATAAGCCTCAGATGACTGAAACATAGGACTGTGTCCAGATAGAATTCAAAGGAATTGGCTCAAAGCTCTCAGAACATACTTTTTAGAGGTGGACAAGGCCTTTGAAGGATAGAAGGTATTAGGATGGATCAACTCTCAAGCTAATTTAATTTTTACTTTTGCCATGTTCCGGGCTCTCTGTATTATGCTATTACAAGTGGATATGATGCAGCTTTAGTTATTTATAGCCTTTTCCAATAAGAATTGCACAATGTTTTCTAATGACAATGCTGTAGAATTTTTTTAAAGTGCTTGTATGTTTTTGCAAACACTATGTAAGGGAAATAAAACTTGGATGATTTCTATTTTGAAACTTTATTGGCTTAAGGAACTTAGCCATGTCAAAAAAGCAAATAAATGGCAGAAGTGGAATCCAGCTCACTGCCTTTTCTCTGCCATCCCATAGCGCCTATTAATAGAATGATATCAAATGTCATTCTGGTAAACAATACAGAGCTCAGATCACACAGTATATTTGTTCTGTGGATGCCAGTATATCCTTTTCATTATGAAATGTGATTCAAACCTAAAAATATTAAGAATTTTAGATTTCGAAGAATTAAAGGCTGGTAAATTGAAAATAAAGAGAAATAGGAACCATGAATACCTGTCTGCATTGGAATATATATATAATTATATCATAAATATTTGTTGCAGGTGATGGGCCTTTGATTTTTGGATCTGGATTTTTGCATTTAGTCACTTAAAATTGGATTATGACATGAACAGGGCAAGAGTATAATAAGCTATGCTGAAAATAAAACGGTTCCAATTGGGTCGTTTGTTCATTCATTCAGTCATATATGCATCCAAAGAACATTTATTGCAAACCTATTATGTACCAGACATTGTTTTAGGGTTTTGGAATACAGATATGATTAGAAATTATTTTCTATTTAAGGACCTAATTATCCAGTATAGAAACAGAAGATATCATGCTTGTAAACAGTGCCCTCTAGTAAACTGAAGTTCTTCAATAGAATCCCATATAGGAGATTTTAGAACATAGAGGAGGCAACAGTTCTGCCTGGAACGTCTTGTGAGTTGGATACCTAAGGATAAATAGGAATTTTTCCTGCTGAAAATACATATTACTCTAGCTAGCAGAAAATGTGTAAAGAAAGACCTAGGTGAATAAGTATCTGGGTGCAGATCAAGAAAGGCATTGTGTATCTGACCAAGGAAACTAAACTGTAGGCAGTGGAGTGCTACTAGACATTGTATAATACAGTTGATTTGATTTTCCTTAATGATGAAGATTTTCTTTTTCTCCCCACAAAGAATTTTTAAAAACAGGTAATCAAAATGATGGCTAACTTTGCATAGCAAGACATTCATGTTGTTACTCAAGATATATCTATCTCTCAACCTGATTTGCACTCACAATGAAATAATTGGAGAGTTGATCTGGAATAATTGGAGAGTTTAATTGGAATAAATGATCTGGAATCCAGATACAATGAAATAATGTATCTGGAATCCAGATACAATGAAATAAAAGAGAGTTCCCAGAATTTGTATTTCTTTGGCAATTTCAATTTTAAAATAATGTAGAAACTGACACGGGCTTGATAGATTTTTATTTGGCTAAGACAGAAGATTAAAAACAAATGAACTACAAATCAGCTCCTGTCATCTTCATTTTATCATCTTCATTTTAGAGGAAAGCATTTTGAAAGGCCCAAAAATTACAGTGGTAAATCTCACAGTAAGTGATAACTTCACAAATGTAGCTTTGAGAAAAGTCTACAACATTACTATATGATGTTCTTTTTAATTTACCTGTACCCTAAGAACACTTCAGCAGAGCCAGCCCTGGTTCTTTAACTGATTTTCAGGTCCTGCTTGACTTCTTCCAGAGAAGGAGAACTGATTCTTTGTTTGCTTTTTTCTCACATCAGATATTGGCACAGCACAGCCACCTATGCCATAGCAACTGAGGTAAGTGGTGGTCTCCAGCACCTGCCCCCAGCCCATCACAGTATATACCAGTGGCCAAAGGACCTGCTCAAGCCAGACCTCGTCCTGCTGCTCACTGTGAATCCTGTGGAGAGAATGAAGAGAATAGAGGGCCGGGGCATGGAGAAGACCAAAGAAGAAGCTGAACTTGAGGCCAACAGTGTATTTCGTCAAAAGTATGTGTCCTTGATGTGATGTGGGTGGAAGGGTGCTCCTGGTCTGAAGTGCTGCTGAAATGAAATTGTTTCCATTTATTAAATGCTAGAGGCATCTTCTAATTACTTCAGCTACTTCAGATGTGATTGTTACCCTAGGGAGATAGCATTGCTGCTTTGAAAGGATTGAGTATTTGGGGATCAGACCTTGTTTCTAGCCCTGGCTGTGCTAGAAACAGTGTGGACCTGAGCAAGAAAAAAGCTCTTTAGACACACCTTTCCCTGATAGTGAAAGAAAAGGCAAGAGTAATAGATACGTAGTAAACGCCTAATAACTTTCACCTAATAAGAACTTGTAAGGCTGGCATGTGACAGGTATTTAACTTAGGACATTAAATCTTTAAAATATCCCCACAAAGAAAATATTACAGTTTACAAAACTGAGACTTAAAGAGTAAATTTGTCTAAATTCATGCAGCTATTAAATAATGAAACTGGAATTAATATCAAGACTTTCTGATTTTGAATACAATGCTTTGGTTATCGCTAGAGAACAAGGCAACACAATGGCAATAGCAATAAAGAGTTTAGAAGGTCTTACTACTTCACAGCTGAGTATCAGTTCAGTATCAGTATCAGTATCAGTTCTATAATACTGTTTTTAAAAGCTAAAACAGAAATAGTTCATATGAATTAGCAAATGGCAGATAACATAAATAAGAACAAGAAGAGCTTTGCTATGCAAAGATCCATGTTAAGCAATTTACTCGTATTAATTCACTTAAACCTCTTTACAAACTTATATGATAGGTACTAGTTCCATCCTCATTTTACAGATAAGTAAATGGAGGCACAAAGAGATTAAGAAACTTGACAAGGTCTTATAGCTAGCAGAGTTTCATACCCAGAGTATCTAGTGCTAGAGTTCCTATTTTAAAGTGACAATGCACTATCATAATGAAATAAGAAAATAGTCATCCCATGCAATTTGAAGGCTAACTAACCCTAAAAGGAGACTTAGGATAGCCATAAGTGAATACAGTATATATGCTAATGACCTCCCACTTGTTTGAAAATCGTTCAGTGCACAGAATGTGGAGAAAAATCAAGTCAGATTCGCACACTGACCAAATTATTTTTATCTTTCTGAGCCTTAACTGCTGCTTCTGAAAAATGGGAATGACTCTTCTGAGTATTAAATGACAAGACTCATACAGAGTGCTAATGTTTGGAAGATAATATGTATTCAGTAAATGCTAGCTGTCAAACCTGATCATTAATTTACTCATTATGAAAAAAAATATCAAGTATTTTCTGTGGGCAATGCTAGCTGGTAAGGGGAGCACTGACGTAAATCAGCTGGGAGCTGTTTATATTATGGTAGGAAAATACCATTAACATGAGTAACTGTTTTTTCACCCATGGACAGTGGGGATAAAAATCTTTTTTAAAGTAAAGTTTTATTGAAGTATATCTCATTCATACATGAACAAACATAAACAATAAATGTATAGTAAAATTTGTCAGTTTACAAAACAAGCATGCATCTCATCACACAAAGCTCCCATAGATCTCCCCACCATCAAAATCTTGTATTGTTGTGAAACATTTGTTACAAACTATGAAAGAGCATTATCAAAATATTCCTGCTAACTATAGCCCATATCTTACATTTGGTGTATTTTTCCCCTGACCCACCCAATTATTAACACCCTATGTTAGAATTACATATTTGTTATTGTTCAGGAGAAAATGTTCTCATATTTGCCCTGTTATCCATAGTCCCTCATCCACTACTGGATTCCCTGCCTTGTACAGTCCATTCAAAGTGTATACTCAGTGGCTCTCATTTTCATCATACAGTTGTGCGGTCATCACTTCAGTTAATTTTATAACATTTTCATTACCCCAAAAGGAAAAATCCCACGCCTCCTTATATCCTCCTATAGTTCTCCCTTAGTATTGAAAAAAATATTTTCTTGTCATTGCTGCAAAATATTACAATATTACCATTAACTATCATCCATAAACTATATTAGTTGTCATTTTACCGTGGAATAGCTGTTTTAAAATGAGGCCAACTCTTTTCTTTTTCACCTGTTTCCCAGGGTAGAAGTGTCCTACCAGCGGATGGAGAACCCCAGCTGTCACTTGGTGGATGCCAGCCCCTCTAGAGAAGAGGTCCTTCAGACTGTTTGGAACCTAATCAGAAATAATTGTAAATAATTGAGGTTATACTGGCAGATGGTGCATTTTACTAGATTAGATGTTGTTAGACATATCTAAGTCCATAACTTTTTGTGTAGTTTTTCCATGTTTTTGTTGTATTAGCATGTTGTGTAGCCAAAAAAAAAAAAAAAAAAAGGAAACTGGACACTTTAATTTTACCTAAATCATTGTACTGTCTTCTGACTGATGGATGCATCAATTTGAGATGCATCGTGTTCCAGCAAGTGACCAGCAATTGCTTTCCTGCCTGGTATATGAAACATGTTCTTAGAACATATTCTTAACTGCGTACTACCAAATCCCCTCAAAGGTTGTCTTATTCACAAAACCTTAGGTATAGAGAAGGAAATCAGGAAGATTTTCCAAATCAAACTGAGAGTGACTCTACTCCCTTGCATTGCCACAGTGGCAAGATGATAATTTGATGTGGTCAGAGTTGACTTCATCCAAACGTAGTAGAAAATCATCAACTTGGGCTAGTTGTCTGTTCCTTAGGCCCTGACCCTATAGCCAAATATTCCCTATTGTCAAGTGTTCCCATAAACATGTTTCTGGGTCCTGGCTGTTCAAGGATACCTCTTCTGAGGATACCTTTGTCTAGGAGCATGTACGAAGAAGATATCCGTCTTGTAATTGAGGCTTGGAGCACCTCATTTGTCCCCAGGGTTGGCACTTCAGAGTCAAATTTAGAGAGATAAAAGCCATGATACTTTAAATTCAAACATTCTAACCTTCTTTGAATTAAACTTTGCTTATTTATATTCCCTTTCTTTGCTCTGAATATGATGAGTGTTTTGCACTGAACTGGATACATTAATTTATATTGATTTTTATATGTTTTTCCTAAGTGTAGGGACTATGCTTCCCTAATTAAAATTGTTGCTAAGAAGCTAAATGCAATGTTTGTTGTGTATTTTTATTATACCAATTTAATTTATCTTGCTAAAGTGCAATAGATTCTGGAATATGATTTAGCAGTAAATCTTCTTGCACTTGACTATCTTATGATTACATATGGAATCACCTTTAGATCTATGTGGCTAGAAAAAGAAATTAAAAGGGGAAAACAGCTACGTGGCCTTGAGTGAGGCATTTAACTTCAATAGGTCATGTTACTTAATCTAAAAAGTGATAATTCTTTGTCTTAAAGAGCTGGCTAAATCAGGTGATTACCTAAAAGTCTTTCAGTTCTTAAGTTATATGAGTATATAAATCATTTTAGCTTATCTACTGTTTCTTGAGAAGCACATTCCTCCCAAATGATTAAATTTAAAGCCTTCTCAGGTTTACCATACAGAATTTTAAATTATAATGTTTGGTATTAATGTCATCACACTGTTTTTCAAAGGAACCATAGGTATTTTTTTTTTTAAATTCTGGAAGAGCACATTCAAGCCCTTTATTTTTTATTTATTTTTATTTTTTAAAGATTTATTTATTTATTTCTCTCCCCTTCCCCCCACCCCTACCCCAGTTGTCTATTCTCTGCATCTATTTGCTGTGTCTTCTTTGTCCGCTTCTGTTGTTGTCAGCGACATGGGAATCTGTGTTTCTTTTTGTTGCATCATCTTGTTGTGTCAGCTCTCTGTGTGTGTGGCACCATTCCTGGGCAGGCTGCACTTTCTTTCGCCCTGGGCGGCTCTCCTTCTGGGGCGCGCTCCTTGCGCGTGGGGCTCCCCTACGCGGGGGACACCCCTGCATGGCACGGCACTCCTTGCGCGCATCAGCACTGTGCGTGGGCCAGCTCTACACGGGTCAAGGAGGCCTGGGGTTTGAACCTTGGACCTCCCATGTGGCAGACGGACGCCCTAACCATTGGGCTAAGTCTGCCGCCCAGGTAATTTATATATATCAATGTATCTGTATATATGTATATATTTGGTTCCAGTTGAAAATATGTTTTAAAGCTGGTAAGTAGTGTTAGGTTTCTTTAAAATGTGTTGTTTAATTATGTAACTGGCATTATAAACATTTAGGAAAGTTTATGCTGGCACTGTAGAAAAACCAACACTTAAGGCTTTCTTTAATGTCCCATGCTAATGAATAAACTTGCTGTGGTTTTCTAATCTATGCTGCCATCAAAAGTGTGTATTGTTTTTCTCTGAAACATACTCCTTCAGTTCACTTTTCAATATTGAAATATCTAGGAGGGATATTTCTGCCCAAGGAAGGCAAAAGGTGTGTGCTCCTGGACTAAATGAAATTTGTGATCAAAGCACTTTCAGAAGGTGAAGATGTTTTTATTTGACTTGAAGCATCATTTCAGGAAAGTGTAATGCCTTCCTCATTACAAATATTAAAATATTTTTTTAATTCTTTAAGAAATAATTCCTTGCATTTTTGGGCTGTTTGTACACAGATGTGTGTATGTATATATATAATTTGTATTTGATAAGGAAGGTGGTACGTCCAACCAGGTAGAAATAGTTGCTTTGCTCTTTTTCATTATAAAGCAGGCTTCATTTCTGCACCTGTGATAGGGGTTAGATCTCCCCAATATTTTTCCCACTTTCTTCATAGTAATAGGTTTTCCAGCAAGGCACATGGCTGCCGAGAATTAAGACTGTATTTCAAAGACTCCTTTACTGCTATATGTGGCAAACCGACTATGTTCTTGCCAATAACATATAGCAGAAGGAACATATGAAACATCAGGGGAACATTGTCTCTTTTCCCTTTTACCTCTTCAGATTTGCTGGCTTCAGATTTGCTGCTGAGCCACCCGGGAACCAGGGGCTAAGGGTAGCACCATAGAGATGGAGAAACAACAAGATAAATGGCCATTGGTATCTGAATGTGGAATGCTATGTCAGCCCCAGGTCATCTACTGGGGCTTTTAAATGTGGTAAAAGCACTTCTATTTGCTTTTTTTTTCTTTTTTTACTACATAAGTTTATTTTTAAATTTTTAAACTTTTATTTTTAACCTTTTATTGTTTATTTATTTTTTAAAAAGATAATTATATTATACAAATATCACCAAAAAAAAAAATAGGTTATTCTCATTTGCCTTGTTCCCCATACCTTCCACATTTTCCCACATTAACAACATCCTTCATTAATGTCGTACATTCATTGCAATTGATTAACACATTTTGGAGCATTGCCCCTAGGAGTGGATCAAAGTTTATATTGTAGTTTAAACTCTCTCCTACCCAATTCTGTAGGTTATGGCAAGATTTATAATGGCCTGTATCTGTCATTGCTATGCCATTCAGAAGAGTTCCCAAGTGCCCCAAATGCCCCCATATTACACCTGTTTTTCCCTCTCCTTGCCCTCGGAACCTCCAGAAGCCATTGCCTCCACATCAATGATATAATTTTTTTCCATTGCTAGAATCACAATAAGTCTATAGTAGAATACCAGTAAGTCTACTTTAGTCCATAGTTCATTCCCCAAACTTGAGGATTCTGGGATGATGATGTCCACTCTACCTCTAATTGAGAGGGGGCTGTAATCCCATAGGGTCAATGGATGGGAATGCCTTGCTTGCAGTTTTAGACTCTCTTGGTACTTTGGTATGGGAATTGTCCATCATCATCTTCTTGTTTCTTGTCCTGGGTGAGACCAATGAACTGGAGACTAGGTGTTGCAACTCTATTGAGATTCAGGGTCCAGCAGGCACATGGGCAGCCCAAAGATTTAAGTCTCTTGGACATATACCTACCAACTCTAGTACTAGTTATAGGTTCAAATAGACAGACAGAAGAGCCATGTGTAGAGAAACCACAACTGAGTCCAACTCTGTCACCCTGGGGAGCATAAATTCCAAAGTGGGGTCCACTGGCAAGGCACCAAACTCCTGAGTTACCTGCCCTGACTATAGTGTCTGAATGTCTCCAGGGACCTCAGGAACCCTGATATTTGGGGGTAGTATCTACTTTGGGAGTCAATGAGATCTTGCTGAGACATGCATAAATATAACTTCTGGAATGACCTTCCAACTCACTTTGAAGTCTCTTAGTCATATAAACTCATTAATCTTTACCTTTTCCCCCTTTTGGTCAAGGTCTTTTTCTAGTTACATTGCTAGTTTGTGCTTGGTAGTAATCCTTTGGTGCCAGGGAGGCTCATCCCTGGGAGTCATATCCCAAGCTGGAGGGAAGGTAATATATTTATAAGCAAAGTTCAGCTTAGAAGCTACATTTGAGCAACAAGGAGTTTCCCAGGAGGCAACTCTTACGTACCCTATACCTCGAGGCTAAGTTTCAATTTCAAGAGTAAAGGTTTATACTCATGGTCATAAATATGAAGAGCCCATCAATGACACATCCTCCTTCACTAGTCATTGCCCCTGTATTCAGGGGATTCTTGCTGATCCATTAGAGGATGTGGCAGGATGGGGTTTTGATATTGGTTATTGTGTGAATCTCCACCCACTGTGACAATGACCCATGAACACTTGAACATATTTATATGCTTTTTATTTATGCCCAGGTGAGCTTCCTTCCATTTATACCTGTCACTGACAGCCTGCACCAATGATCCTCCCCTGCCACATTTGCAGTCCTTTTGTGATCCAAAACTTCTTGAAAAATGAAACCAATAAGATAGCCATATCCAATTAATAAGAAAATGAAATAATAATGATAGTTTAAAAAATACAAAAAAAAGTAAAAAATAATAAAAAATAAAAATTTTGGATAATAAAAAATAATGAAAAAATATTTAAAAAGAATTTTTTTTTGACATTTTGTCTTTCATCACTGGAAGATCTGTTGTCCTACACATACAGTGACATTTTCTTCAATTTATTCCTCCGGTGTCTTACTTTTTCTTTCATTTTCATTTTGTCCTCAAAGAAGTTTTAGGTTACAGAAAAGTCATGTATTGTATACAGGGGACTCAATTATACCCAACATCCTCCCCCTTTTCCCCCTTCCCCTTTTAGTAACATTTTATATGTGGATGGTATGTTAGTTACAACCAATATAGAAATATTGAAACATAGCTACCAAACATGGTAAATGGTTTAAATTATGGTTTACATTTTGGGCCATATACTTTTCTTTTTTTTTATTTAAAGATTTATTATTTATTTATTTACCCCCTCCTTACCGCTTGCTTGCTGTCTGCTCTCTGTGTCCATTCACTGCACATTCTTCTGTGTCTGCTTGCCTCTCTTTGTTGTGTTATCTAACTGCTTCAGCTCTGCATGGGGGCGGGTCAGCTGACCTTCACAAGAAGACCCTTGGAAGTGAACCCAAGGCCTCTCATATGGTAGACAGGAGCCCAATCGGTTGAGCCACATCCACTTCCCTGGACCATATACTTTTATAAACTTTGATGCAATTCAACATGACCTGTATGAATTATAACAAGATCATGTAGAACAATTCAATCTCCCCCAAAATGCACCCCGACCCATCTATTCTATTTCTATACCCCTCTTCCCTTGGGACCCATGGCAACCACCAGTCTTCACTCCTTGTAAACAAGATTCATAGTTACTTGCAACAAATCTGAGGGCTTGACTCACTGTCTATCTACTTTCAACCACACTTGGTTTTGGTTTCTGCTCCTTGCATGTGAATTTATTTTCTTTCATCTTTTGTACCAAGACCCCAGAACATTACCACTCAAATATGGTGCTGAAACTTTGGTTAAACAGGATCCATAAGATATAAAATACTATATTATAGCAAAAGAAAAACAATGAGATGAATCAATTATACATGATTATTTATCTTGTTTGGGACTTAGCATGCTTGGTCCAGTGGGTTTTCCTTTCCATAAACAAATCTGTGAAAGCCTCAATGGAATGAACCATGCCATATATGTGAATACAAGTCATAGTAGAGTGTCATACTGACTGGCACAGACATTCATTTCCTGTATAATATATTTATACAACTTACAAAGAACCAGGAAATTGTGTTCCATTCTCAAGGGAAAAGCCAATCAATGGAGACAATTCTATGATGATGCAGGGGTTGGAGTTAGTATACAATTTTTTAGTTTTTTAATTTTATTTTTTAAATTATTTTATTTTATTTTATTTTTAGTATACAATTTTAAAGCATCTATTATACTTATACTCAAGGACATGTTCAATACATTAAATGATAGGAAACCTCAGCAGAGAAATAGAAACTCTAAAAAAGTATCAAATGAAAGTTACTGAACTTTTTTAACTTAAAAAAAAGAAAGAAGGGTGAGAATTTACAGAACAAAGAATTACAATATCTGAAATTTAAAAAAAAATCACTGCTTTTAAAGCAGAATAGAGTTGCAAAGGGTGGAATCAGTAAACTTGAAGATAGGCAATGAAAATGATCCATTCTGAATAACTCCCCAAAATATGAACAAAAGGCCTAACATATATATATATATATATATATATTTTGGGCAGGGGGGTCAAAGATTTTTCAAACATGATAAAACATATAAATTGACAGATTCAAAAAGATAAGTACCTCCAGGTGCTTAAATGAGAAGGAAACCATGCCTAGTCACATCATAGCTGAAAGAGCAAAAAACAAAGATAAAGAGAAAATACTGAAAGCAGATGGAGAAAAATAACACACACGTGTGTGCATGTGTAAGTATATGGGAACAATGATGTCCACTTTCACTGACTTTTCATTAGAAGCTAAGGAGAAGGCAGTGGAATAGATCTTTAAAATGCTGGAAGAACAAAGTTTTCAACCTAGAATTGTGTGTACAGCATAGGCATGGTTCCATGAATCCACTGGCATAATGAAGATAGTGAATTCATCTATGACCTCCAGAAGTTTATTTGGGCCTCTAGTTTGAAGGTGAAATTTAGTCATTTTCAGAAAAAAAAGAAAACTAAGGGAACTAACCACAAATAGTACTACATTTAAATGCACGATATGACAGTGGGCTTCATCAAAATAAATTAGACTTTTAGCCCCACTCTGAGTTACTGATGTAGACAGTTGGATTTAATTTAAAACAAATTCTTAGTAAACACAGCAAATATATCTTTCATTAAATGGGAAGCTGGTTTTATGCCTTTATTTACAGAAAGAAAATAGATTAAGACTAGATTGTGTAGTGCCTTGCGCTCCTTCCTTATAGGTTTAAACACCTAGGGAAACAGCTGTAAAGCAGATACAGCTTATGTGCAAATCCCTTATTTCCATCTTCTCTATTTTTTTTTTCCTCTCAGTGGAACATGCCTGGGTTTGTTTTCTAGATGAGAATCTCCTTTTCACTGATTCTTTTTTCTTTGAAAACCTTATCTTCTGTGTAGCATCTTAAAAATGTTCAAGCCCTTGTATTTTTTGGAATATATACCATGGAAATAATCAGTTATGCATATAAAAATGTTTGCTCATGGATGGCATAAATTACTCCAAATAATTAGAAAAAATATATAATTTACTTTAATGTAAAATATATATTGGTTAAATCTCTTTCAGGGAATGATAAGCAGATAGGAAGAACGTGCAATGTAGCAAAAATAATTTTCTCTCAGTGGTAACCAGTGACCAAGTGACTTTAAGTTTTCTTCTATGTGTTTTTTAAACAAAGTCCATGTTTTCTATAATAATATTAAAAACCATGAATGGTATTTTAACAGTTTTATAAAGGTATAAGTGACATGCATATAACTGCATGTAAGTAAAGTATACAATTTGATTAGTTTTAACACATGTATAATGCCATAAACCACCACCACTATCAGGATTGTGAACTCTACTCACTTCCAGAAGCTTGTTTGGGCCTCTTTGTCATCTATCCATCTGTCCATTGTTCCCCTCTTCATTCACAGTAAGTTAGTTTCATTTCTTAGAATTTTATAGAAGTGGAATCATTCTACATTTATCCTTTTTAATCAAGCTTCCTTCAAATAATGTAATTATTTTGAGATATATCCATGTTCTCTGTGAAGCAACAATTCCTTCCTTTTTATTGCTGAGTAGTTTTCCACTTTCCGGATATATCACCATTCACCTGTTAATGGACATTTGGGCTGGTTCCAGCTGCAAATAAAGTTATTGTGGACATTTGTTTGTTCCATCAATCTTTCTGGTGTTCATTCTTTTATGTAAATTACTATTCCATCTACTATCATGTTCCTTCTTCCTGAAGAGCTTCCTTTAACATTTTTTATAAACCAAATTTGCTGTTGATGAATTCCCTCAAATCTCGTACATATGGCAAAGTCTTTATTCACCTTTGTATTTGAAAGATATTTTCTTTTGATTTAAAATTCTAGTTTGCAGTGCTTTTTAACCCTTCTTTTTAGTACTTTAAAATTCATGCTCCACTATCATCTCACTTGAATTATTTTCCATAAGAAATATGTTGTCATCCTTCTCTTTGTCCCTCTCTATAAAACCTGCCTGATTTCTCTGGCTGCTTTTTTCTCTTTAAGAGCAATTTGATTATGGTGTGCCTGGGGGTATATTTGTTTATGTTTCCTGTGTTTGGGGTCTGATGAGTTCTTGGATCTGTGGGTTTATAGTTTTCATTACATCTTGAAAACTTTTTATTATTCCTCTGCAAATATTTTTCCATCACCCCTTCTTTCTTTTCTTACTTGGAGACCCCAATTTTTATAATTTATTTTTCCCTCTAGTTTACTTTTTAAAAAAAAAGATTTATTTATTTGTTTATTTCTCTCCCTTTCCTCCCTTCCCCCCCTACCACCCCGGTTGTCTGTTCTCTGTGTCTATTTGCTTTGTCTTCTTTGTCTGCTTCTGTTGTCGTCAGCGGCTCGGGAATCTGTGTTTCTTTTAGTTGCGTCATCTTGTTGTGTCAGCTCTCTGTGTGTTCGGCGCCATTCCCAGGCAGGCTGCACTTTCTTTTGCGCTGGGTGGCTCTCCTTATGGGGCACACTCCTTGCGCTTGGGGTTCCCCTACATGGCAGGGCACTCCTTGAGCGCATCAGCACTGTGTGTGGGCTGGGTCCACACGGGTCAAAGAGGCCCAGGGTTTGAACCGCGGACCTCCCATGTGGCAGACGGACACCCTAACCACTGGGCCAAGTCGGCCGCCTCTAGTTCACTTTTAAATAGTTTCTATTACTTTACCTTCAACTTCACTCATCTATTTTTCTGCAGTGTCTAATCTGCTGTTAATTCTATCCAGCATATTTTCCCTCTTAGACACTGCAGTTTTCCTTTCTGGAAGTTCAGCTTGAGTCTTTTAAAATATATATATGTATGTGTGTGTGTGTGTGTGTGTAAATTTCCTTGACTCTGCTTAGCTTTTTGAACTTATGGAATGCTATTATAATAACTATGTCTGGAAAAATGTAACATCTTTCTCAGTTCTGTTTCAGTTTTGATTGATTTTTCGCCTTTTTATGAGTCAGATTTATCTGCTTCTTTGCATGTCAGCTATCTTTGATTGGATGCCCTGCATTTGGAATTATACCTTTTTGGGTACTCTATATTTTTGTGTTGCTATAAATATTCTTGAGATTTGTTCTGGTAAAAGTTAAGTTCCATGGAAAGAGATCAAACCTTTTGAGTATTATTTTAATATTTGTTAGATGCTACCATTAATCTAGTGTTAATATTTCCTGACTATTGAGACAATACCCTTCTAGGTTTCTACTGAATGCCCATGGATTTTGAAGCCTTTCATTCTGGCTGGTTCAAAGAATCAGTATTCCTAGCCCTGTGTGAGTGCTTAGTTCTGTTCCCTCTAACATTTTGGGAAGGTTCTTTCCTTGGCCTTGGATGGTTTCCTCACTTTCATGGGCTGCATATTCAAGGGGGACTTTCCGCAAACCTCAAAGATCTTCTCCTCTGTGTATGTCTCTCTTTTCAGTAGGGAGCTCTTTCCTACGAGTTCCAACTGCCTTGTTCTTCCTGGATTCTCAGCTCTATCTTCCCAACTCAGAATCCTCTGGTTTGCCCCCTTTCACCACCACACCTGGAACTTCCGCAAAGTCAGGAAAATGGGATAATTATGGGACACCTCACAAGGTTCCTGTCTTGGGAATTGTTGTCCTTTGTTACCTGCTGTTTCACAATTTTATCTGATTCTCTGATTGTTTGAAGTGAGAGAATATATCTAATTCACTGTTAACTCTATCTTGGCCAGAAGTAGAATTTCCAAGCATGCTATTTTAAATAGGCAACCTTTTGGAAATAAAATAAATACCTTGTGTGCAGGCACATTTCCATTTCAGCTAGGTAGACAGTAAAAGATGGTGAGAAAAACTCTGGCTTAGTTGTCTAACAGATCAGGGCCTGAATTCAGGCTCTACTGTGACTCCCAGCAGGGTACTTAACTTCTCAGGGCCCATTTCTTAGGCTACAAATTAAGGATGAAAAAATGTGTTTTCTAAAGGATTTTTTAATGGAATATATACGTTAGCATACTTCTGATGTATAGCCTGATTGCCTTCCATCCTTCCTTCCTTCTCCCCCTTTATTTCTTTCTTCCTTTGTCTTTATGTAAAGATATTTGAAGCTTGGATATCAGTTCTAATTGGGATTTAAAGGTATAGTTCTCTACATCAGTAAGGATGTAGGATCAAATCATGCCCAGTCAGAGATGGAAATGCCATGTCAAAGAATTTTCTGATCTCCAAAAAGGGTGTATATACACATTTAAATATATTTAAATTTCAACTAAAATTGAAGATACAGCGAAAACCATTCTAACCACTAGACTAGATTGGCAGATCTAGATGGAAACTCCACTTAGGTAATAGCAGCAGGACGCCACTAATCAATTTAATTGCAGGTATGCTGGAAGGCAAAGTCATGTCTGGCCTTTGGTTTTCTTCATATTCAAGCTGTTGTTTTTCATTTAATTGTGAACCCAGGGGTCAGACACTAAACTATGCTTCATATCGTAAAATATATCCAGTAGTGAATTCACTTTAACCTGCAAGCTTCTGAATATGCAACTTCATGAAGGTTTCTTTTTTTTCCACTTCAAAAGTATAGAAAGGGGGAGTGGATGTGACTTAAGCAATTGAGCATCTGCTTTCCACAGGGGAGGTCCCAGGTTCAGTTCTCAGTGCCTCCTAAAAACAAAGACAAACAAGTAATCAAATGAAACAAACAATTCAGGGAAGCTGATGTGGCTCAGTGGTTGAGTACCAGCTTGCCACTTATGAGGTCCAGGGTTCAATCCCTGGCCCCGGTACCTCAAAATAAAATAAAATAATAAGTATAGAAGGTCCACAAAATTTACTCACTCTACAGTTGCAATATACAACTAAAAGAATATATGTTACTCCTTTTTATTGCCTATATAATTTGGTCTTTTTCATGAGCAGCACAACTTCGATTAGTAGAGGAAAAATTGTTAGTTCTGTCTGGTTTAAAATAATATAATTTGATATTTTAAGAGTCCCTTTAAGTAATGCTTACTCTTTTTAGGAATCAAAATGCTTGATGTTTCAATTTCAGCCTTCAAAGACCAACCTGAACTACTCTCCAAAATGGCATGTGGGTACCTGGGGAAAACAATCATTTAGGCAGCCTTGGGGAAAATGGAAGGAGTGTCTTTTCTCCAATGGGGTGCTGACTGACTAGTTGGCACTGGTGGGTGCTATTCATGTCTAGTAGCTCTTCATGACTAACAAGGCCTCAGACAAGGTCCCCTGAGTCTCTTGCTTCCATCCAGGCCCCTGCCCACAGGGTCTTCCTTCCATCCTCTGCCTTGTGGTCACCTCACCCCAGCCATAGTAGCCTTCATGGCCAGCACACTGTCTGTCACTTCCCTGACTGCAGAGTCCCCTCTCTACGGGCTCAGAAACTTTCAGGGTTTATTCAAATGTCAAGGAGCAGTAATCAAAGAGAGGAGATGTCAAATTGTCCTAGTTAATCTTTCTGCACAGCGTGTACTATTTTGAGGTGACCTTGTTCTGGTAGGTGTAGAGAACAACTTACTCCAAGGTCCCAAGTGGGAAGAAGGGCAAGGATTTCCTATCTGCCTTCCATGTCCTCTTCATGAAACTAATACTCTAATCTAGGCCAGAGTGTGGCGAGAGGAAACTGGGGGTGGGGGGTCACATATTTTCCTTTTTTTTCTTCATAAGAAACTAACAAAATCTTTTTATCTACCAGGATTCAAATTTCAGTATTGTCTAAATTTCATAATGATTTTCTTTGACATGGATCTATTTTCATCCATTTTTGCTGGGCACGTCATGTGTTCTTTCAGTCTAGAAACTCATGTCCCTTTGTTCTAGGAAATTTCCTTGAATTTTTTATTGAAGAATTTTTCTTTTCTCTTTTTCGGTACATTCTATTATTCAGATTTTGGATGGTCCAGTCTACTTTTCTAAGTTTCTTAACTTTTCTCTCCCATCTATTAAAATATATATATACCTTTATTACATTATGGAACAATTCTTCAACTTTGTGTTTGGTATTTTCTACTGAGGTTTTTCATTTCTGCTTTCAAGTTTCAAAATTTCAAATGTTTTCTTTTTTCTATTTTCTTTTTCTTTCCTTCTTTCTTTTCTTCTTCTCTCCCTCCCTCCCTCACTACCTTTCTTCCTTTCCATTTTCCTTCCCTCCCTCCCTCCATTCCTTGCTTCCTTTCTTGTTCTCTAACTTTTACAAATAATAACATCTTCTTTTCCTAGCATGCAGTATCTTATCTTACTGATAGTAATTGATTATTGCTTGTTTAAAGTTCTATGGGCAAAATCTCGGTTTCCTCCAAGTTGGGCTTTTCTTTGTTTTAGTTTTCATTTGCCAGGTAAGATGCTTTCCTCGGATGTCTGGGAATCCCTGATGATGACTATAATTACGGCAGTAGAATAAATACTTTATGGGTGGCATTTGATCTGCATTGCGTGATGCTTTCATCATTTGGCATATTGCAATAGTCAACTAACTGAACCCTTTATATAACTTGTATTCATTCTGTTCATCCTATGAAGTGCAAATATCTTTATAACTCTTCCTTTGCTAAAATCTCTTACACTCTCCCATACCCAAGCAGGCTTGTCACGTGAGTGGTCAGCCGGTTGAATTCAACTGGTGAAAGGTTATTTAATTTTGCTTATGGGAAAGAAAAAAAAAACCAAAAAACTATTTAGCACAGTGATTTTTAGACTGTACCTTTAGATGAACTCTGAATGCTTTTGAAATAAATATCTCTAATCTTGTCACAGTCTCCATCATTCAGTATTCCTCTACAGTTGTAAGGAAGAGAAAAATAAAAAGAATAAGAAGTTCTTATCAGGAGCTCACAGACCGGATTGAGATGTAGACATTGATATGAATAATTATCATTCATTGTGATATAACCTATGACAGGGGTGGATATAGATGACAAACCAGGGTGTGAGTTACTTTTCTCAGAGGTGTCAAGGAAAATTTCAGAGATCTTATCACAAGAACCTTACAAAAAAATACATATAAAAATGCTAAACTTATCTAAAATGAAAATTTCTGGCTAAGACTCTGTTTTCACATCACCAGATTCTTGTTTAGAAATTTTTTTCCCATGTCCTATTAAGTCAGATGCATTAACATAGCAATTTTCACAAAAGTGAGATGATTTCAAGATGCCTGTGGCCACAAATTAAATACAGAACATCGAATTTGGACTTCGGTATTTCATTTGGAGATTATGCATTGATCTATATCTAGTTTGTCTTTTCATTGTTAATCTTGCTTTTTAAAATAAATGAAACATTTAAGACATTTGTGTGGAAAATCTGTAACAAAATTACATTTAGCTCAATCCCTGGTTGTGATTTAGTTGTTACCCTGGCTCATTTTCCTTTTTTTTTTTTTTTTAATGAAGACTTAAAACAATTCCATTTAGAGCAATTACATTACATTTCCACTAGAGGGAGGAAAAGTGCTAATATTTAAAATTTACTGAGGAGTTGTTCTTTTGCCGAGAAAATCACGTCCCTCATTACAAACAAACTATGCTTGGAAAAAACAACAGTAGTTCCTTTCATATTTTTTAAAATGTCTGCTTTAATGGGAAAGCAAAGGACAAAATAAGGAACATTGCTAGGCCACAGTAGCATATCTTTAAAAGTGGCTAATTTCTTGCTTCAAGAATTCTAAATACAGCCCTGGGGTCAAAAAATAATATTCAAAGAAAGACCTTAGTGATCATAGAACTCAATCACTTTCCTTAATAGTTGTGGAAAGTGAGGCCCACAGAAAGATCTGACCTGCCTGGAGTCATATAATTTGTTAGTAGCAGATGCAAAAATAGAAGTAAATTCTCCAATTATTTTTCTACTGCTTTATAGTACAGTATACTATGGAGGCATCTCTGATGACATTAATCTCTCTCTCACACACACACATATATACACACATATGTATGTATACATTTTCTTCCCTGTCTGGTTTATGATTTGTGATCTGGTATTATGAAACATTGTGTATCCTGATTTATTTGCTCTTAAAGCCTCCCCTTGTTACATTACTCTTGATGTGAATGGCACTGCTTATGTTGGGGTACAGCTAATGGATTCTGCAAGGCCCACGTTCTGGTAATTACCAGAAATTATTGAGCGATCATCAAATTACTGTGGTTTAGAGAACACATCGTAAAACTTTGCTGTGGAGTCTCCAAAATTATTAATATGCATGATATTAATGGTTGTTCTCATTTTGCCATAATTGAGGGTGTGTCCCATTTTTCTAAAATAATATGGCATTCAGATTAACTATCAAATTTCATTTTTGGCTGAACCTGGCCTGCAAGTTCTTCCAAAATGAATGTATTATGTGCTCATTTTCAAGGTAGGAAAGATTAATTTCTGAATTTTGATTGAAAAAAATATATACACCTAAATCCTCTATTAGGAAGTTGTGTTTTAAAAATATCCATCCACAAATGTGTACTTATTTGTATCCATAAAATAGTATTTATTTCACATTTTCTGTAGTCAAACCTTTCATTAAAGAGCTTTCCCCATGCATTTGGATATTCTGTTTTGTAACCTAACCTAGTTTTACATGAAGCAAGTTTACGTCTAATGGGAAATATAGAAGCAGAATTTGGAAATGCATTTACAAGATGAGGTATGGTCATTCTTTATACAAACAATTACTAAGTCTTCCTCTTTCCTCTGCATAAATACAAAGTAGTGAATGAAAGGACTCTTGGCTGCAAGCAGGCGATGTGGGTATTATTCCCAGCTATGAGGCTACACAGGACTTTGGGTAAGTTGTTCTCCCTCACTGGCCTTCAGTATTCCCACTTGTAAAATGAGATCAGACTCAAAGAAGACCCAAGAGCCCCTGCATTTTAGTGATCCCTGGACTCATAAATTGCATAATCAATGAGCTTTGCATAGAGTTCCAAATTCCTTATAATAGTTCAATAGGGAGGCTGATTTTATACCATGTTGCCACTGTCCTAATAGTTTGGGAAATCATGGTATAAGTATAGGATACTTTACATAATGCATTCTCTCCCAAAAAACCTTTATGTAAATCAGTCTTTTTTTATTGAGAATATCTTTTAAATTTCCTAGTGGAATCTAATTGGCATATTTTAATGTAACTAATGAATGACCCCTTATTATCACTTCTATCACACCCACTTGAGTTCAGCCACCATTATCTCTTCCATGAACTAGGCAACAAGCCCTTAACTGGTATTTCTGCTGACTCTTTACCACGCCCTACTGTCCATTATTTGCACAGCACCCAACATGACCCTTCTAAAATTTAATTCAGATCACAGTATCCTCCACCCCTCAACTTATCAAAGTAAGGCAAATTGTGGCTGCATTCAGATGGTTTACTCCCAAGAAGGGCCTCCCCCAATTACCCAATCTAAAACACACCTTTTATCATTCAATCCCTTTAGTTTTAATTCATTAATACCTGAATTGCTATCACGCTTATCTCTATCTTCACCTTTATCTCTATATATCTGTATCCACATCTAGAACTAACCCTTTATGTAGAATATGTGTGCTTATTTTCTACTACTGCAATAGATATAGACTCCATGAAGGCAACAAGTTTTCTTTTTTGCTCATTGCTGTAATCTTAGTGCCTAGGGTACTGCCTAACCTATGGTAAGAGCTCAATAAATATTCATTGAATGAATGAAGAAATCTCACAAAGTGTCAGGCAGAACTGGATTGGGATTTAGGTTTTTGGTTCTATTAGCTCTTTGATGGTGGCAAGTTATTTAGCTTCAATAAGACTTCATTTTCTCATTCTAAATCAAATCTATCATTTTCTTTGAAGGCCTATTGTAAGGACGTAATTAAGTACTATAACAAAAAGGAGCTCCTGGTCCACTCCTGTCAACTCCTGATCCAGAAAGGGCACCAAGTCAAGGTTAATTTCATTCTTCCTTGTTTATATCTTGTGGTGCATACCCAGATTTTCACCTGTCTCTGGGCTTGAATGAAAAAGCATCTATTAATGTTTACTGATGGATAATTTAGAGTTGGCAGACTAGGACTACCCAGCTATGGGATATTCTGGAATGATATAAATATAAACACAATTTATAATTGGGGGATTGCCACAATTTAGAGTACATTTAAATAAGAGGAAAATATTAAATATGGCCATGGTAAACATTTTTTCTCAAAGTCAAGAAAAATGGTAATTTATTATTTAATTTTATTAGTAGGCAAAAATTCAGATTAAAGAGCTACATCTTTGCCATTTTGGAAGCTTGAGCTTAAGGATTTACCTCGTTACCCTATTGTATAAATGAAAACTTTCAAGAAGTTCTCTTTCCATTTGCTCTAAAAGACAAATACCTCACAGAAGAGAATGTACCATCCTTAGAAATAGTAACCACTCTAGCCAATAAAAGATTAGCACTACGTATTTGCTGAGAGTTTCACATGTATTATTGCGCAGAGTCACATCAAACAATGGATCAGCTATTATTGTTACCTTCTATTTCACAACTATATAGCCAGAGCAAGGTGTCATGGTTGGTTAATGTGGTGCCTGGAATTTGTCCCATATTTTTCTGCCTGCAGAGCCAATCATGTCTCAGGTGATAGTAGATCCAGTACCAAGTGACAGTTCTATTTAAAAAAACAAAACAAAACAAAACAAAAAAGATTTACAAGGCATTATTTTTGTAGAGTTCCTTATTGTTCATAAATATGCCCTTTATGAATGATTTCTGTTCATCCTATGGAGCAATAGCACAGGTTTTTAATCTCACTTTACATGTGAGGCATTTGGTGTTAGAAGTTGTACGATGTTACTGAGTGTCTCCAGTTCATGAGTTGAAAACTGGAGGGAAGTGATCTCTCATGTTGGAGGAAATGCCCAGGTGTGTTGTGTTGTTATGAGATGTATGATCAGGGAGAGGTTACGTCATAGGCTCAGATGATTCTGCTGAGGAATCGCTAGAGTGGACTGCAGCTCTCGAGGAGGGCTCTAGCCAAAAGCTAATCTCTTTATGGAAAAGTGTCAGATGAGCACAATTATTTCAAATGGTAGATTTAATTTAGACATTTAATTTCCTTGTACTATATACTTCTCAATGGAAACACACCTTCATGTGAGAGTTTTGAAAAATCTATACATTTTCACCAAAAATTGTACCATGCAACCTATGTAAAATTAATTCTTCTAATTTATTTCAAAGGTACCAATACATTATAGAATATAGTATTTTACACCTAGAAAAGAGCACTTCTATGTCATTCTGGTCTAGCTCTTTATGTTATAGATGAGAAAATTAAGGAGAGTGCCTAGACTAAAATCATGTAACAAGCAAGCAATGCTAGAGTAGGGCTCTTTCAGAAATACTGTGACTTCAGTGCTAACAGATACATGTGTGGAGATTACTGCCCAAAGCAGGTAAAGAATCCTGAGGTCACCGGGAATAAAAAGTAATTCAGGCACAAATTATTTACAGCCTCAAAAAAAGTTTCCTTTAAAGTAGGCATTTCTTAAACTTTTTTTCCCCTTTCCTGGTCAGGTGAAAATCATGGACCCCTTACTAAGTCCACACTACACTGTGTATTATTTTATAAATATATCACACCAGCACCAACACATCCCCGCAAGAATAATGTTTTTTTTTGAATTTCAATTCAAGGGCATGGACCCCTTGCTAACAAACCCTGCTTTGAAGAGCCACTTCTGTGTTCTAAACACGCGGCGCCATCTGCTGCAGATTGGGTTGTAATAGAAAGAACAGTGAAGCCCAATCAAGTGAACATAAAATACACACAATTGAAGGAAAGCCTTTGAATTAAGCTTTGGGAAATGGTCAGCTTGGTGTGTTTTCCATAACGCAAATCTACAATCTGCGTTTTCTCTCAGATCTGTGCCAAATATGCTGTGCCTTAAAATATTGTCTTTCTCAACAGACCAAAATCTTCCTGGCAAATATCACACATTTTAATCATATTTCCCAGAAGAGCTTAGATTCTCAGGCCCATATATGTGAATTTATCTAGAGTGCAGTTAAATGTCACAAAGTCATGCAAGTCTTTTTAATTAATGGGATTCGTAAGTGCTCACCGGAAGCCATTACTATGGAATCCATTTTTTCCTACTTGACATTTATGTAGCACTCTTTAGCATTTAAAGTGTATTATCTCATTTTATTGTCACAACAAGACTATAAAATGGTTGGTAGGAGATCCGTCTTTCTTTCCTTTCTTCTTTCTTTCTCTCATTCATTCATTTATTTTCTGAGAAAACAGAGTTGAATGTTTCTGATATGATGGAAAATAAATGTTGGAATTCTAGAGTTCTGGGTTGGAAAAAATAATAAGATACCTTTTCTATCCAACAAAATTAACAAGTATATATAAAACATCATATTTACTTACTGAGTAGAATATATGAGATAGCATCAATTACCATCAGAAGGTAAATAGGTAAAACTTTACGGAAAGTTCTTTGGTAAAATGTGTCAAGAATTGTAAAAGTGAGTCTACATTTTGATATCAAAATTGCACTTTTAAGAAACCTCGCTAAAGACATAGTCAGAACTTTAATAACAGGTTAGTGCACTAAAAATATTTACCCTACTCTTATTTATAAGAGTGAAATTTTTAATCAAATAAAATATTTAACAATAGGAAAATGATTAAATACATGATAATATAAAGATTCAATGGAATATTATGAGTCATTAAAATTTTATTTACAAAACATAATATGGGAAATTTGCAATGAAATGTATGACCTAGGCTTATATAACAAGATTGGAAGGCATCCCAAAATAAGATTATAAACAATTTTAATTTTTTGTATTTTCTAATTTACCTTAAATAAACAGCTTATAAAAACCAAATAAGATCAGAAAAGTGTGGTTGAAATATAGAAAGAAGAAAAGATAATTTCAATTTTAACTTAATCATTTTCTGGCTGATCTAGAATGGAAATATTATAACATTTTGGGATCTCAATCTCTTTATTAATAAACTGGAAGTGATAATATCTTTATAGGGTTATTATGATTTAAAAACTAAATAAGAATGAGGAAGTAGCCATTGGTGTGTCTGGAGTATCGTAGGTGATAAATAAATCTTCAATTTAGTGGCTCCTGAGATTTACTTAAGGTCCTAACAACTCTAGCACTGGAATCAGTAGCAACAGACTACTTTATTCCAACCATCTCTGACACTTGTCCCATTCCAAAACATTTCCCAGTCTCTGAGACTAAAGTAGATTAGGCTTGGATGGGGTGGAGATGATTGACAGAGTCAGGGCATCTGCTATTCCCCTTTACTTAGTATTAACAAAGCCTTTGATTTCAAATTTTGATTTTTTAGGCTATTTCCAATACACATGCACATATGTACATGTGTCTGTGTAAGTATGTATGACAGTTTTTTTTCAGGGTTATAGCATATAGAAAAGGATTCAAATATTTGGAGACCCTAAACTCTGAGAAGATTCTGCTTTCCTTCTTCAACCAAATTTTACAAAAGGAAAACAGTAATGAACTTTAAAGTGAGGATAAGGAAATCTAACAAAATTCAGGTTTTTCTTATCATGAATTTGTTGCTCTTATTTTAAAATATTCCTCATTAAATTCCTCCACTTATTTTTCTTTCCTGATTTTCTGATTTTTTTGAAGATCCCACATAACTTAGACTCTCTACTGGGCCATCTAGACCTAGTGTTAGCAGGAGATAGGCTGGAAGGTAGGTTGCTGTGTTTCACTTACGACTGGTTGGTGTCAAGTAATAGAAATGAACTCTTATAACCTTATTCCCAAACTTAGATTTACTAGAGAGTCACTGGCTTAGTCCACAGGATAGAAGGTCTCAAAGGATAAGGATTGGGAAACAGGGGGCAGAGCTCGTGGACCTCTACTTGGAGTCCTATGATCAGGTTGCTGAAGGCTAACCTCCTTAGTTCCTCTTCCTCCTTCCCCAACCCATTAAAATTCTTTAGAGAGAGAATCTGACCAGCCAAGTTCAGAACAAACGCAGTCTCCTTTGGTTGAGAAAGGGTAATAAGGAAGACTGTGAAAGGGCTTGAAATATCATGATAAGACATTGAATTCTTATCTTGAATTCATTTCTCCTTCCAACTTCCCTGGTGTTATCCTTCTGTGGGCCAGGGTGAACGCATTCTGATCAATGGCTCTGTGTGACTTCCCTTTCACAATGCAATCGCATTTCATTTGGGAGACGGTTTCTTCCTAGAATTTGGGATCTAGTGTTTGGGTTACTGGACCTAGTGTTTGGGTCAAAGTAATTCTTGATGAGAGGCATCAAATCCTGAAATTGCTATGACTACTCTGTGAAGGGGAGGTTGGCTCTGCCCAAAGTTGGTCAGAGACAACTTGACCTCCCATCCTCTGACTGTTTAGTCAAGGCAATCTCAATCCCAGAGGTAAGAGCCAGGTGGGACATACCTGTGGACTAGAACAAGTAGCATCAGCTGACCCAGCAGGCAGGGCTTGTAAATCAGAGTCATGTTCTCTTTTTATTCCGGAAAAATCACTCAAGAAAGAGACATCAGAACTAGGTAAAGCTGAGGTGGCTTAGGGTTGAGATAGGTTTGGGGGCCAATGCTGAGTCTACAGGTGCTTTGTGGGGTTCTGTTTACTTCCAAGAACACTTGTTTGGACAGGTGAAGAATCTTGAGTCCAAGGTTCCAGAACATGGTAGGTCATTAGCTGAATAAACTTGGGGAAAATTATTTTACCTCTCTAGTCTGCCAAGTTCTCATTCATAAATGGATGAAGTTAAGATTTTATTCATATAAACAATGTTTCTACAGCTCTTATTTCATGCTAGTCACTGTTCAAAGCATTTTACAAATATTAACCCATTTACTTCTCATGCCAACCCTGTAAAGTAGGTATTACTATTATCCCCTTTTCACTGGTCAGGAAACTAAGACACTGAGGTTAAATAACTTGTACTCAAGGCCAAGCCATCTGCCTCCACATTCTGCCTTTTAGCCTTTACATTGTATTGCTTCTGGATAAAAGATTTGTAAGTTCCCTCCTAGTTCTAACATTCAATGACTATAATTTATGAGGTAAGATTTCGATCAGTATGGAAAACTCTTGCTCTAATTCTTTCAAATTTCTTCAATCAAAATGCACTTACTGATCTCTTATTCTGCCCACGTTTAAGGCTTGCTTACAAGTCTGAAATTACCATTGTGCCACCTACCATGGATCTGTGCTTACAAACGGAGTGAAAATTTAAGACATCTGTATACACTGTTATTACTAAAATATATATATATATATGTGTATATATACATGTACATATACATAGATTATTTAACTCCCCAGAGAGGCTTTTTGCTTCTTGCTCCCTCCTCACGAGCATCTCTACCTCCAAGCTGTGTGGTTTGCCCTCACTACCCTCAGGAGCACAGACTCACAGGGTAAGAAGGAAGTACACATATACCTCCTTGTCCTGTTCACCTCTCTACCTATTTCCCTTCCCTGGAAGCTTGAATGTCCACCACAGCATCCTATACCAGAAGTGGGGCTTTTCTGAGCCTTCTTATTTGGTCCCATGGGAGCACTGAACTTGCCCTGAGAAGTCTGGCTGTGGCTCCATCCCACTCACCAATTCCAATTCAGTTCTCTCGAGGGTGATGTAAGGAACCTCTGATCTCTCTTCTGCGTAATCACTGAACGCAGCTCTTGGGTTTCTGAATCCTTTTTTTTTTTGTCTTTCCCGGGACAAAAACACACCTTATTCCTTTACTATTCCTCTTGTTCTGCACTTCTTGCATACTCACCTTCTCTCTCAATATCCTTCTCTGGGAGGATTGATGTCATGTTGACAGTGTCCTTTCCAACTTCAAGGTTCCCTGGACTCTTGGATGCTTTTTCCTTTAAAATCTTCTATCTAACTCATCACTGTCCCATATCTCCCTCTTTTGTCATTGCTCTCATACTTGTCTTTCCCTCTTTCTCTCCCTCTCCCTTCGCCACCTTCCCACTATTGTGTTTTACCAGAGCAATATTCTCCTAACTGGTCACCCTGATCCACCAAGTCACACCATTCTCTTCTCAGTCACTAGACTAATTTTTCTAAAAAATTGCCTCAGTATTTAAGACCATCCATTGGATCTCCTTTTTTTTGGAAAAAATTTTTATTGCCTTTTTTAAAGATACATAGATCACAAAAAATGTTATATTAAAAAATGTAAGAGGTTCCCATATAACCAACTCCCTACTCCACTCCCACTCCTCCCACATCAGCAACCTCTTTCATCATTGTGACACATTCATTGCATTTGGTGAATACATTTTGGAGCACTGCTGCATCGCATGGATTATAGTTTATATTGTAGTTTACACTCTCCCTCGGTCCATTCAGTGGGTTATGGCAGGATAAATAATGTCCTGTATCTTTCCTTGCAATATCATTCAGGACAACCCCAAGTCCTGAAATGCCCCCATATCATACCTCTTCTTCCCTCTCCCTGCCCTCAGCATCTACTGTGGCCACTGTCTCCACATTAATGATACAATTTCTTCCACTGCTAGCATCACAACAGTTCTATAGTAGAATACCAGTAAGTTCACTCTAATCCATATTTTATTCCTCCACCTCTAAATTGAGATGTCCACTCCACTTGTAAATTGAGAGGGGGCTTAGATCCCATATGGCTGATGGATGCGATTTACCTCCTTGCAGTTGTAGGCACTCACTATTCCCTGGTGTGGTGGTTGACCATCTTCACCTCCCTGTTAGCTGACCTGGGTAAGTCCAACGAACTTGAGAGTATGTGTTGCAACTCTGCTGAAGCTCAGTGCCCAGCTGGCATATGGACAGTCCAGAGATTCAAGTCTCCTGAGTATACATCAACCCTAGCACCAACCACAGGTTCAGTAAAAGTAACAGAAGATGCATATGTAGAAAGGTCACATCTGAGTCCAACTCCATCACACTCAGGAGCACAAATTCCAAAGTAGGGCCCTCTGACAAGGCACTGAACTCCAGAGCCATCTGCCATGACTGTATAATCTGTGTGTCTCTGTAGCCCTCAGGAGCACCAGTACCTGGGGTTGTATCTACTTTGGCTGTCTCTGGGGTCCTGTTGAGACATGCATAAGTGCGACCCCTCTGATGACTCCTGACTCATTTTGAAGTCTCTTAGTCATATAAACTCATTTGTCTTTATCATTTCTCCCTTTATTCAAGAGCTTTTTATAATTGCATCACCAGTTGGTGATTGGTAGTAATCCCTTGGTGCCAGGGAAGCTCATCCCTGGGAGTCATGTCCCATGCTGGGGGGAAGGTAATGCATTTACATGCTGAGTTTAGCTTAGAGAGTGGCCACATTTGAGCAACATGGAGGTTCTCAGGAGGTAACTCTTAGGCACCCTGCAGCTCTAGGCCTAGTTGAAATTTCAGGCACACAGGCTCATAAGAATAGTCATCAGTATCAAGGACTCATCATTGGGCCATCCTTCTTCATTTGTCTTTGCCCTTGCACTTGCGGGTTGTTGCTGTCCCATTGGGGACTGTGAAAGAGCTTCCCTGGCTAGAAACTTAGTACTCCCTCATTTGTCATTTGTAACTCTACTTACTATGACAATACCCAATGAATATCCAAATATTTTTATATACCTTATATACATGCCCTGTAGAACTCCTACCCAACCATGTGTCCCCCATTAATAACACTCCACACCAGTATTCCTCCCCTGCCATAGTAGAACCCCTCTGGTCCAAAACTTCTTCAAAAATGAAGCCCAATATTTTGCCAAGTTCAAATAGTAGGAAAATGAAATAGTAATGATAGGATTAAAGTTTAGAAGTAGAATATATAGTAATTTAGAAAAACTAAAATAAAGTAAAAATAAGTTGGGGTATTAAAAAATGAAAAACATAGAACTTTGTTTTTGATATTTTGCCTTTCATCACTGTAATAGGTGTTGCCCTGCATGTACATTGGCAAGGCAATCTCTTCCTTTCCTTCCTCAGTGTCTATATCCTTTTCTTTTTTAATTTTTAATTTTGTCTTCAAAAAAGTTTCAGATCTCGGTAAAGTCACATATACAATATAGGGGACTCCCATATATCCAACATCAAACACTTTTCCCCCTTCCTCAGCAATGATCTTTCTACATGTTCATGTTATATTTCCTACAGCTGATGTACAGATATTGAAACATAGCTACTAACCATGGTTCCATTTTGGTTTACGTTATGGTTTATATTTTAGACTGTACACTTTTCTAAATTTGTAGTTACATTATGGTTTACATTATGGTTTACATTTTAGACTATACACTTGTATAAATTTTTGTGAGATTTAATATATCCTATATCCATCATTGCACGATCTTGTGAAACACTTCTACTGCCCCCCAGCTACCCCCACTTCCATCTATTCTATTCCTCTCTCCCCCACCCCTCAGGACCCACAATGACAACCAAGCTTCACTGCTTGAAGGACCAGATTCAAAGATACTTGCAACAATGCTGAGGGCTTAACACACTAGATTTTCCTCCCTCATTGGGAGCCACCAATGCTGTCAAGAGACACCCTTCCCTTTGTTTGAGAACATCAGGCTTCCCATGATGGGGGCAAACTGTCCCACTCATTATATGGGGCTTCACCCAGTGATATAACACACAAGATGAGCACTTACACACTCCCTAGAAGCCTGCCCCTCTTCCAGAGGTTCCCCATTAAGCACCTTGTATTAGTGAGCCAAAGGGGTGCTGGTGCAAAATACCAGAAATTGGTTGGTTTTTATAAAGGTTATTTATTTGGGGTAGGAGCTTACAGATACCAGGCCATAAACCATAAGTTATTTCCCTCACCAAAATCTATTTGGAGCAAGATGGCTGCTGACATCTCTGAGGGTTCAGGCTTCCTGGGTTTCTACATTCCTGGGACTTGCTTTTCTCTGGGTTCAAGGTTCCTTTCTTCCTGGGGCTGGCTTCTCTTTCCTCTGCATGCTGACTTCCCAGGGCTCCAGCTTAAGTCTTCAGCATCAAACTCCACATCAAAACTCCAACATCAGAAACCCTTGCATCAAAAGCTCCAACTCATGTCCTTTGCCATGCCTTTTATCTGTGAGTCGCCAACTACCAAGCATGGAGAGCCAACGCCCTAATGGCATGGCCCAATTAAAACCCTAATCATAACTCAATCATAACCCTAATCATAACTCAATCAAGATTACAAACATAATTCGATATCTATTTTTGGAATTCATAACTATATCAAACTACTACACACCTTAAACAAGTAACCCTTCCTTATTATATTTTCTAAAGAGTTTTCTCAACATTATAGTTTCAACCACATATCTGACAATCTCCCATGTTCACCTCCTCCCCCCAACCCTCCCCCCAGTTCCTTGGACCATCTGACCCATCCTCCCAAACTTAGACCCCCTCAAGCCTGCAAAGCCCCACCCAATAGTACCCTTAAGCCCCCGTCTTATCCCTTCCCTGTACCACTACTTACCTCCACTTTTATCATAGCATTGCATATCTTTTGTTTACTCCTGTCTTGGACTTGAACTCTGTCCTATTTAACTTGACTTCTTCTTTGGTTTGACTTCTCCCGCCAGCCAACCTGAAGTCTCACTGACCAGGATTCTTCTGCTCTAGGTGAGTTGGGTGGCATATTATCAGCTACACTGTGTATCCCTCACTCTTACCTCTGTCCATTGAACATGCAGTCCCTTCCTTGGACTTTCTGATTTATCCTCTCTTCCATGTCATATTCTTCTTTTAAATCCCTTTGCAAGTTGTGCAGCTTATCCAGTCTTCAGTTCCCTAAGCTCATTGTGCCTTCCCTCCATTCAACTTTCACAGACAGTATTTGCTGCAATTTAAACTATTATAATATTTGTCTTTTCTTCATATGCCATTTCTTTTAAAAATGTTTTGTTGCTTTTTGTGAAAACACAGCTGCATGCGTAAAGTTAAAAAAAAGTGCGTAAAAAATATACAATGAGAAAGAGTGAGTCAGCCTCTCACTCAGACTCTCAGTCTCACTTCTCAGGGCTGCTCTTCATTGTTTCGAGTATGTGCTTGCAAAACATTTTCATGCCTAAAATGAATGTATGTGGATAGATTTTTTTAATGAAACCAAGTGGAAACGTACAATGAATAATTTTTCTATATCTTGCTTTTCACTTAAATATGTATTTTGGAATTTTTTTACATGAGAATATACCCATCTATCTCATTCATTTTCATTTCTGCATAGTGTCTCATTTTATAGATAAATATGTGTAATAATGTATTTATTGGGTTCGTCACTGAAGGACCTTTAGACAGTTTCCAGTCATTAGTTCTAATTATGAATGTTACAGATGAACACCAAAGTGTGTGTGTGGATACATATCATATTTTTCCATCTCCGTGAAGATGTCTTCAGAATAAATGCAGAGCAATGTAACTCTGAGTCAAAGAATACATTAATTTAATTCACTTTCAATTAGTTAAAAAATAATCAATTTGGCATCCAAACAAGTTACATCAATTTACAGTCACACCAACAGTATGTAATTGCCCCCTGTTTTAAATTTTGTAAGTCAGGCAAACAAATAATCCTATTGCATTGTTTCAATTTGTATTTGTTAAATATGAGTGAATCCTAGGCATCAATTTATGTTTATATGTCTTTTATTTTTTGGTCTGTTTGCATACATTGCCCTTTATCCTATAGAGTCTTATTAAAACATTCATTTGTAAGATTTCTTCATATATTTAGGTACAGTCCTGTGTCATTTGTATTTTACATATTTTCTTAGTTTGGTTTTTTGCTTTTTTTTCCCTTGAAGACCTGTTAGTTCTAGATATCAAAATTTATTAATCTTGGGAGCAGATTTGGCTCAACTGATAGAGTGTCCGCCTACCATATGGGAGACCCAGGGTTCAAACTCAAGGCCTTCTGATCTGTGTGATGAGCTGGCCCACGCGCAGTGCTGACGCATGCAAGGAGTGCCATGCAGGGGTGTCCCCTGTATAGAAGAACCCCATGTGCAAGGAGTGCACCCCTGCAAGGAGAGCCGACCTGCGTGAAAAAAGCACATCCTACCCAGGAGTGGTGCCGCACACATGGAGAGCTGATGCAGCAAGATGATGCAACAAAAAGAGAAACAGATTCCCAGTGCTGCTGACAAGAATACAAGTGGACACAGAAGAACACATAGTGAATGGACACTGAGAGCAGACAACTGGGGGAGGGGGCGGTGGTGGAGAGAAATAAATAAAAAATAAATCTTTCAAAATTTATTAATCTTTTGTTATAGGCTTGGTCTTTTTGTTTTTCTAGGAAAGGCTTTCCAACTCCAAGATAGTTATTTTTATTTCCTAGTTTTCTTCTAGTTTATGGTTGCATTTTTACTCCTAATCTTTAATCCATCTTAAATTACATGGGTTTTAGAATATATGTTAATATTTTTCTTCACCTATCTAGTAAGTTAATTTGATGGCAAGAGCTATATTTTGTAACTCTTTGAAATCTACTTAACATGTAGTAAAATGTGCAGTCTATAGTTGGCCCCTAAATACTCATTAGCTGCAATGGTTCATTATCTGCTTTAATAAATAGCACTACCCCTAATATGAAGGAATTGCTAATATAGTAATAATAGCCATAATTTATTGTGATGTTACTGTGTTATAGGTAAACACTCAAGATCCTTTAACCTTTAACCATTTTAAATCTAACTGCCTTGCAAAGTATGTGTGAACTATCTCTGTTTAATACATAAGAAAATGCACGATCTCAAGAGCATATGTCTTATACATGACAGAGCTGGGATTTGAACACAAGCCGGCTTGTCTTCTGAAAAAAAATGACGGTTTTCCGCTCTCCGTTCTTGTCGGTAAAGGTGGAGAGAGGTTGTGAGTGATGCATGGCTATATGGAGTAACTTCTTTCCGGTCCACTAAATAGAATTTATAGGCCTAACGTTTTAGGCTTTACATCAAATATTTTATTGAATTGGATTTAAATTTTTTCACTGTCGGCTGAGCCCGATGAGGTAAGACTTAGTAAATGTTACGTGTTGGCTTCTGTCCCAGAGCAATAGATGTGGGCACTTTACAATGATAATTTCCTCCTAATTGGTTGTAACTAATGCACTGCCATGCTGGAATTTGTCACTTACCGAAATGTACCTTAGCAAATGGACCATGTTCTCCATCTAAATGTAAATTCACACACACTAAAAAACAGCTCAGTGAAAGGCAAGTGGGAATAATAAGAAAAAGGTGACCTGAAAGATTTGCCTCAGTGGGCAATAGTTGACCGAGTCCGATGCCCAATTTCTGCAGGATGTCTTTGGTCTGAGGTAGGATATTTGCAAGAACACTGAATTGGGAACCAAAAGACCTACAGGGCAGCCAGCCTCTGTCAAAAGTCAGCGTATGTCTCTTGGGTCAGAATTTTCCTCCCGATAGCTCAATTTTTTCATAAGCAAGAAGCTTGGTTAGATCGGTGGTTTCAAACTCTGTTCTGCAGAGGTTACTTGGGGTCATTGTAAGGGAAGGGAGGAACATGGAGGGGGAAGGGATTGGACTTCTCCACTCCCCTTTTATCAGAGCTTCGTCTGTTTTATGTATTAAGTTTCCATGACTAACATTGTTTTAAACCATAGGAAGTGGCCATCTACCTCTCAGGGTGCCTCCAGCTACCACATTCTGTGATCTTTGTGTCCTACCTCCAAAAGCCTCCAAGTATGAGACCGAGGGTGGCATGAAGCCACTCTATGCTCACGCTTTGATGAAAAGTGAGCAAAGAGAATATGCTTGGTCCTGTGGCTTTTCAAGGACCTTTTTCACAAGCCCAGGGACAAAATAGAGGGGCAAGAGAAAGTGTGAAAAGAAAGAGAAGCCAGGAGAAGCAACCTGGGTTAGTTTTGGCACTCCACAGTAGCAAGAAAACAAACCACTACGGGGCAGCCAGTCTGCTGTGACAGGAACTAATGTAGCAGAGGGTGAAGCGAGACATCTGTGTTCCTGTGTGGTGCTTCCAGCGCTGGCGCAGGCTGGCGACATGTGCAGCTCCCGCCTGTCCCATCTGGCCGACATTGGGTGGCACAGACTAGAGCCAGGGACAGCTTTGCTGGGCCCGAGAGGCATCCAATTCCTGGAAGGGCGGGCCAGGAGCCTCGAGGGAAAGACATATTGAGGAATTGAGAGGACATGTGAAACTTTCAGATGGAGAGGCATCTTTTGCTTTCTTTTGGTTAAAAAAAAAGAAAGAAAGAAAAAAAGACAACAAAATATCAGTGAGCTCAGTTTTCTCCGTAGCTCTGTCTCTTCATCTCTGGCTCCCTCACATGCACATTTATATTCCACTGAGCTGTGATTTGAAGAACTCTAGGGTTCTTAAGGTTTCCACAGCAACTGCTGCAAAATTGTTTAAGAAGTGTTAATGTCATGGTGAATTCACACTGCCCATGGAGCCAGAGCTGAAACCCACAAGCTTGAAAGAGCAGGACTTTGAAGGAGAAGTACAATTGGAAGAGAAGAGGAAAAGAAAAGAAGAGAAAAAAAAAAGATAAAAGAAAAGATATGCAAAGAATCTAACTCCTGCCTTTTATGAGTTGGTGAGAGATGAGAAAATTACCTAACCCATCTGAATGTCATTTTCCACATCTGTGAAAAAGTAGATGCAGACTCCTAAAGCTAATGTTAATATCTACCTTCTAAATTTGTTCTGAAGATTATTGGATAAGTGCTAGTCTTCTCCAACATAACTAAAATATTTGTTCAAAAGATGGCAGCTATTCTCTTAGGTAAGATAGCATAAGCTCTATTGGGTCTTCCACATACATAGTGGCATTGTTATCATTATTAAATATTATGTCATATTCTTTCTAAGCAGACAGAACCCCACCATGCACATATTGTGCCGTGTCAACATATAATTTCCCTGCACTTATGAAAAGGTCAAAGAACACAATTTTGGGGAAAACGTTTAAAGAAATATTTAAGTCTAAAGGGCAGGTTGCTACCTTCAAATTCTTATTTTGTCTCACTGCCTTTTCCACCAAATTTTCTGCTTTTCCAGGAAACCTTTGCAAATCATGCAGAAGTAAGAAGTGCATATTGGTACCAGCATGCAAGCTCCAGCATGATCATTCATTTCTTGTATGTTTTGGGGACTGATCACTTCCTGTCTTTGAAGTTTCATTATCTGAAAAGTTAACCTGGCAGACTCAGTGATTCTGAAGTTCATTCAGTTCCCAAGTAAGCTCAGTTAAACTGTCCTTTTTACATTGTAAGACCCAGGTTTCTACACTAAAATTCAGAGATGTGATCTGACAAGTACAGCCTTCTGATGGTGAAAACCAAAAGAGATATTTGAAGGCCAAATGGACTATGGTTGGGCCCCTTCTTGGAATGTTTCCAATGACCTGAGATTTCATTTTCCAGTATATTGTAACATCTTATACTCCAGCTTGTATTATCTGTGTTGCAAATTCTGCACATCTAATTTTTAAAGTAATATTTCCTCTGGGCAGTGTAACCCAGCCTAGTCTATATGCATACATGGTAAATTTAAAAGTAGAGTTTCTGGAGATGCACAGCTTGGGCTCACTTGGGGCTTCACCATTTTCGGACTACGAAAACAAGTGATTTAAATGTGAATGAGTGTTTCTGTTAAATTTTCAATTCCAGCTATCATACTTTTAGTATACGAAGCTGAATTTTGTTCTCTCAATGTTCTTTTTTTCTTAGATAGCATTCTATCCTTATATCTGCAGTATCTTATTTATGAGAGGATGTTAACTTTAGTTTTGATACTTCTTGCCTTCACTCTCTTTTTGTTATGCTGTCCCCCCAGCCACTTTCCTTACTTCCCTTCACATTGAGGGGTTCCTCTCCTGTCTAATCAAAAGGATCAAAAAAGAAACAGATTGGCAACTCTCAGAATGCATATAACTGTGTATGTCGGAGTGTTTGAGTATGTGAGTTCATGTGTGGAGGTGTGGGAATGTTGTGGGGTTGTTAAGTGTTGAGTGTGATCAGGTAGGGAGCTACTTCTTTCATTCCCGTAGACAAGTACTCTGGTTCGTTGTCTGATTGCCTCCCAGTTGACTCATCTCTCAGTCAAAGAATGGGGGGGGGGGTAGGGAACATCAGGGGCTGTAGGCAGACTTCCATTTAATTCCCCTATTGTAGGTCTCGTGCCCCCTCGTTATGGATGATGTCCTGGATCCAGAACCTTATATTTTCATATTTAGGGTTGACCCCAGCGTCTTACCAGGACGGGGCATTGAAGTTCCTTATTGGGCTGAGATACCAGGTAAAGGTAGGAACTAGGAGTCTAATTGCTTCTTTTATAAATTCCCAACCAATCTGTCTCTTTTAATGTTTCTCCCCATCCCCACCTCTTTGCTTTCAGTGCTTCAAGTTCACTACCATTTTTTAGTCCTGGCTTACTCCTTAACATTCTCTCAGGTCCCAGCTTACTCCAGTTCACTAATTAGCTGCCAGTTGCTGATGCTTTCCAGTCCCACACTTTTCTGACTTCAATTTCTGATGTTGTTTTCTCTCCAATTCTTCCCAAAGTAAAAGTCTATGCTTTTTACTTTTACCTCTTCAGTGTCATTGTAATGGTAATTTAGGGAGGAAAAGAGATTAAATCTGTCTCTTTGAACAAAAACCCTAAGCTGTTTCTATGAAAACTTAAGTTGAATCCTTTGGACTGAAAAAAGGGGAGTTGTTAAAATCAATGCTGAATTTGGGGTGGAAAAGATAACTTTAAAAAGTGGGGGAATGGAAAAATGAAAAGTATTCTGCATTATGACTGTATCACAGCAGATTGAATTCTAATTCCACTGTAGAAAAACAGAAAAGGAGACCGAAAACAATACAATGCAGAAACAAATGCCCATGCTTGAAGGAAATCTGTAGGTCCTATATATAAAGAATATAACTTTAAAAAATAATTCCAAAGATTGTCTATAGAAATATACTGTGGCATGCTAGACCTAACTTGTCCTGGCTCACCAGAGCCAATTGTACAACTCTTTCTCCAACTCATGACTTGCATATTCATACCACAAGAATCGGCAAATGTTATAAATCAGGGCTCTCCCCACCCCCAGTCAGTTGTTCAGCATTTATCAGCACTTCACTGCATATGTTTGTGTTTGTGTGTGTGTACATACACACACACAAACACAAACATATCTCTATGCACACACACCTTTATAGGTTTTAAGTTAAAAGTTATCACCTTTGGTATTGAGTCCCCTCCCCACCCTTTCACACCTCCAAAATATGCCTTTCCCTCCTGCCTGCTCCCTTCTTTCCCTTCTGGCCTGGCTGCGTGTCTCCAGCAGTTTCTCTGCAGCTTCAGGTCCTGGCTCAGGGCTCTCATCCTTGGAGCGTCTATGTGTCCTTAAAGCAGAGCTTAGCATCTTGCCTCTGTGCCTCCCCCACCCTCCTCCCATCAGGCTCTGTTCACTGCCCACTGAGTCTCTGATATTCTCTCCTGCAAACCTGATTCTTCTGGCCCTGAGCTTCCGAACCCTCATATTCCCAGCCCTTAGCACAGAGCCTGCTTCTCTGGAAGTGCTCCAAACCTCTTGAAGGAATGGACGTGCACAGGCAGTGGTCCTTAGGTCAGAGGCTGGTGATCACCAAGGAGGTAGCCCCCACTGTGCCCAGGGAGGGCCCAGCATCATAGCCTATTCTTTCCCTGTGAGATGCCAGGAGGGCTCAAGGGAGAGCTCATGAGCCCCCCCTTGCCTTTTGGTTACTCTCCCGATCCCAGCTGGTGCCCAGCTCCACCGACCCTCAAGAAGTCTGCACTGATTTTTATAGCCATGCCTTCCTAGCACACGACCTTCTGTCCAGTGCCTTATATTTGCCAGTTGGCTTGGCCAAGTCTATTCTCCAAAGACTCTCCAGAAGGAGGCTCCATCCGCTGTCCCCCTCCAGCCTGTGCAGAGTGACAACAGCCAAGGCAGAGAAATTGAGAGGCAGGCAGGTGGTCCCTGCTGTCACATGGAGGCCAGAGCCCATGGGGAAGAAGGATGGGTAGTCAGTTGGGGAGACAGGTTGGGGGTGCTCTAGTAATAAATTATGGCAGCCCAGGAGGCAGGAACTAAAGTCCTGCGATGCAATGACAGATTTTTTTTTCTTTCTGAGCTTGCCATTCAGATTTTGGAGTCAAAAAGTTGATCATGAGACTTCATTCGTAAGACAAAGTCTGTTAATAGTGGCTCTGAAAGGAAGACAAAATACACATAAAACAATGTGCTACCAACCTAAATTTTCCAAGTCCTCTGCCCATGGGAGTTTAACAGACAGACCTATGTTTTCTGCAGCAAATGCACTGCTCTTGGGGCTGTGTTATTTGTGGAGATAAACCCAGCAGCCATGTTCATAAAACAATTCTACATACTGCAAACATTTCTGTAATTGCAGTCTGAAACCACTGGAACTAGCTGTTCCTTCAGAGACCTGGATCCCATTTGTGTTTGAAGTCATAGTGTTTGTAGTCAAGCAAAGGTGAACTTTGCTAGAGAAATAACATTCTCTAACATTCTTGGGGCATTTGAAGTGTTGACATTTTGCTCACATTTGAAGTTATTGTCTAAAAACTCTATTGCAATAATCTTTCTTTCCATAATTTTCACTCTTAAGTACATATAACCAACTACCATGCACATCGGCATGCAGATAATGCTCTCAAACTCATAAGTGTATGTGATTTTTTCAATGGGAGGGGCTAAACAAGGAGGCAGGAAGAATATTTCCATTGAGGAATATGACAATAATATCCAACATTTGTATAGCACTCTTTATGAGTGTTAACTCATTAATTCTTATGATGCCTCTATTACCTAATGCTACTATGATTTCCATTTCACAGATAAGGAACCTGAGGCTCCTTACCATAGGTATCACAGTTAGAGGTGGTTGCTGTCTGGCCCCAGAGTCTGAGTTTTTCACCATCACACTATTTTGTTATCATTTACTAAATATTTGACATGAGCCAGGTATTTTCCCACTTACCAATTCACTTAACCCTTATAACCAGCCTACAAGATGAGTTTTGTCCTCATCCTCATTTTCGTAGATAAGAATTGAGACATAAATTCAATCAGTTGTTTAAAGCCAAGATCCTAAATTTGAGCAAAGTATACCTGTTTCCCCAAATTGTGCTTTTTCTATAAAATGACTCCTTCAAATTCTTGTCATGTCACACTGTTCTCATGGACGCACTGATATTATATTTGCTAGTAAAACCACTAAATCCTCACTCCTCAGGGTCATTTGTTTACTACTCATTTAAAATTTACTAGCACCTACTATATGCTAATCTCTGTGATAAGGATAAAAGATAATAAGACCTAGTCCTTACCTGAATAAGTTCATTGTTTACTTAGGAGACAGATGAAGAGTTGACAGTGCATTATGAACATTGCCCATGTGGAAGTAAGAATAAAGTGCTGTGGGAGAGGAGGAAGGTACTAAGAATATGGAGACTCTTTTCATAGAAGAGTTAGGACATGAGCAGAACAAGGATAGCTCTTGCTTTTTGGACAAGTAGTTGGTATTTAGGAAGACAATCCAGAAAATGGGAAAAGCAGAGGTATATGCGTGGAGTCATGAGAGCTCATGGTAAGTAGGGGAGAGCAAGAAGACACCAAACTTGATATAGCTGGGAGGTGATGTTGGAACTGAGGGAATCAGGCTCATCCTGCAAGGCCTTCTGCCACCAAAAGAAACCATTGAAATGGTTTCTATTGGCCAGACTTTTCTAACTGTGCTTCTCTCTTTCCAATTCCTACTGGGAGTTCTGTGGAAGGAATAGGGGAGGGGTGGTTGGCAAAGAGGAGACTTTCAGCAGGCATGATTCCAGATTGTTTGTTCTCTTCTTCAACCAAACATAGTAACCGTATTTGTATCTGAATTAGTTGAATTCAACCTAAGCTTTCCATGTTTCTCTTTGTCTCTATCTCTACCTTCCTTTTTGAGATGAGTTCTTTGGCCTACCATCTATATCTATCTTCTATCTATCTACCTACTTATCTGTCTACCTATCTATCTAATCTATCATCATTCATCTAATTCTTAGGTAATTTGTTTTATATAAGTGATAAGTGGTAGTAAATGAATTGCTAATGAATAAAGTATAAAAACTAGTTCTATAGAGTGCTAAAGAAGTCTTTGAATAATTGAGATGCTCTAATTAGCACCTTTATGTTGGAATTAAATTTTTATATAACTTTACATTTAGTTATATAAAATTAAAATTACCTCCTAATTCACTATGTTTAATCCCAATAAAAGTTGACTTCTTCTTGATTTTTTTTTTTTACTAGAGAATCTGTGAGTTTACAGAATGATCATACATAACATACAGGACTCCCATATATCACCTTCCACCAACAGTTTCATTGGTGTGGAACGTTTGTTACAATTGTCGATGTCATTTTTTAAATAATTGCACTATTTGTTTAACAGTAATTACCTTTATTACAATTGATAAAAGATTATTAAATAGTTACATCATCCATTATTTACATTAACTGTATTTTCTCATATACCACCCAATTACTAACACCTTGTACTAGCATTGAACATTATTATAATTCATGAATGAACATTATTATATTTGTACTATTAATTACAGTCTATCATCACCAATAGAGCTCACTGTTGTACAGAACTATATTTTATCTTTTAATTTTTATTCTAGTAATATGTAAATCCTGAAGTTTCCCCTTCTAACTATATTCACTATACAGGTCAGTGCTGTTGATCATACTCACAGTAAAGTGCTACCATCGCCACCATTCGTTTCCAAAACTTTACCATCAGCCTAAATATAAATTCTGTGAAAGTTAAACATCAAATCGCTATTCTCTAATTCCAATATTTCTACTGGTTATTTATATTCTAGATTCTAACTCTATGAGTTTGCTTATTATAATTACTTCATAACAGTGAGATCATATAATATGTGTTCTTTTGTGTATGGCTTATTTTATGCAACATAATGTCATCAAGATTCATCCATGTTGTTTTAGGCATCAGGATTTCGGTTTTTATTGCTAAATAATATTCCATTGCATGTACAGATCACATTTTCTTTATCCATTCATCAGTTGATGGACATTGGATTACTTCCAGTTTTTCGCAATTGTGAATAATACTACTGTGAACATTGGTGTGTAAATATCTGTTTGAGTTCCTGCTTTCAGTTCTTCTGGGTATATACCTACTAGCAGAATGGCTGGATCATATGGTCATTTTACACTTAGCTTCCTGAGAAACTGCCAAACTATCTTCCAAAATGGAGCTGCACCATTTTACAGTCCTACTGGCCATGAATGAGTGTTCCTATTTTTCCACATTCTCTCCAAAGCTTGTAGTCTTCTGTCCTTTTAATGGTGGACATTCTAGTGGGTGTGAAATGAGATCTCGCTGTGGTTTTGATTTGCATCTACCTAGTAGTTAGTGATTTTGAGCATTTTTTCACATGCTTTTTAGGCCATGTCCTGGTTCTTATATTTAGGTCTTTGATCCATTTTGAGGTTACTTTTATATATGGCATGATATAGTGATCCTCTTCGATTCTTTTACATATAGATCCAGTTCTCCCAGTACCATTTGTTGAAGGGACTATTCTTTCCTTTCAATCTCTCTTTTGAGTGGACTTGGCAGCCTTGTCAAGAATCAATTGACCATAGATGTGAGGGTTTATTTCTGAACTATCAGTTTTTATTTTTTATTTCTTTTTGATGTTCATGTGTGATGGGTGCCAGTAACAAAACTTTTGACAACACTAAATCCCTATATCTGTTTTAACTGTGATTTCCTTAGCCACAGAAATGGCTCAGGGTTGGAGGCCTTGGATCAAGCAAGACTAGAACTGATAATTTGAGTTTTACAGAAGAGGCCAGTTAATCATATTCAAGGGAAATTCTTGATAAGATGATTTCATTTGGACAAATAACATGGTAGTAACTCTATTAAGTAAATACTATGTTTATATATATTTTCTTATTTAACTCCTTAATTATCTTATGAGGGAAATTTTATTATCTTTGTATATAGGTGAGGAAACTGGAATTAGGAATGTCAAGTAACTGGAGGTCAAATATATGTGATGATGCAAGAATTTGAGACCAGGTCTCTCCAAAGCCAAATTTATGCTTTCTATCACATCGCACTGTTTCTTGATATCCCTTTCCATTCTTTCCCTTCTTCCTTCTTTCCTTTTACCTGAGAGAAGTTGCTATTCTTATGAGTCAATCAAATATTGCAATTCAACCTTTATTACACCTAGCCTGATAGAGTTTTCTCAAAAGAAATTTTGAAATGTGCCCTCATCTTGCTGATAAGATTTTTTTTTGGTGGAAGGGTTAGGAGGTATGTGGGGCAATTCTTTATTTCACAAATTTTATCCCATAGAATGCATATGTTTTGCTTTGGGGTTCCAAAAATATGATACTTGATTCCAAGTAAGATTGTAACCTATCCACATCCTTTTGATACTAACACTGAGTTAGTACCTGAGTTACCTCCACCTAGCAATAACAATGAAGTTGGGTAGAAAGCGAAAGGTTGTGGGTCCTGCAGAGCTAGCTCTCAAAGTCAACTCTGTTCCTTACCAGCTGGATAACTTTGTGCAAGTCATTTTATTTTCCTGAGGCTCCATTTTCTCATCCACAAAACTGGGGACAATAAAACCAAAATACAGGAAGAATGAAATGAGTTACATAAATACTTTGCACTTGGTAGACAAAAATATAACTTTCTTTGTGCTTATAATTCTAAATCATGTGATAGCATGGTTCCAGGTTATGCATATCAATCAAGACTCAAGGAAAGATGATAACAATACAAACTTTCATGCACACTTAGTGACAATGCTCCAAAATGTGTCCATCAATTGCAATGAGTGTGCCTCATTAATGAAGGATGTTGTTAATGTGAGAAAATGTGGAAGGTGTGGGGAGTGAGGCATATGGGAATCCCTTTATTTTTAATGTGACACTTGTATAATCTAAGTATTTTTTTAAAAATTAAAAAAGGATAGATGATATGTTTTATATGATTAAATATCTGATCTGAGAATATTCAGAATTATATATCTGATGTGAGTTCAACAGAGTCCACTTTATTTATCGTCTATCTATCTATCTATCTATCTATCTATCTATCTATCTATCTATCTTATCTATCTATCCCCAACACCCACACAGAACTGAATAATCATTTAAAAGATTGTTGGAATTCTAAGCCCATGAGATACATTTTTACCACCCTTGGACATCAGCAGCCCCTGTAGGAGAGGATATTAAAGCAGAAGAGCTGGCCTCATGGGACTCAATGGAATTTCAGATAATGTGCTTTAGAAAAAT
The DNA here is from genome assembly GCF_030445035.2 of Dasypus novemcinctus. Taxonomy (NCBI): domain Eukaryota; kingdom Metazoa; phylum Chordata; class Mammalia; order Cingulata; family Dasypodidae; genus Dasypus; species Dasypus novemcinctus. Next base: position 37,577,588 of record NC_080697.1, read on the forward strand.
ACCACAGTCAGGTTAATTTTCTCATTGTTGATTTTCCTAGTGCATCCCAGTACTTCCTCTGCTTCTGAGTTCTCGATGCGGAGCTGGGAAAGGGGCTCCTTGTAACAGGCCATGTCCTCTGTCCTCTGTCCAACACAGTCCTGCTCTCTGAGGCAGGTGGAGGGAGAGAAGGTTCTCCTGTAGAGGGTCTATGTCATTGAATGTGATCAATCATGGCCTGTGATAACCAGCACAAGCTGCTGTCACCTCTATTATTCTCATCTCTCTCTAATGAGGCATTAATAAATTCTTAGAGAGGCCATTTGACCAGAAATACAGAAGAGACAGGCTCAAGTATGAGCCAAGGAACCAGGGATATTGGCGAGTGAGGGTGGACCTATGGTCTGGAGCCTCTGGATAATAATATTGAGGTCAGTGCCATCCCACTCCTCTGCCCCCAGCTTGTACACATGGGGTGAATCAGCTGTAAAAGTTCACAAAAGACAACCTATAAAAGATATCAGGGACACAAAGTATAACGCCTGAAGGGCAAAACCTTCCCGACTTTAACTAATGTGGGAGACCAGGGTCGAGCACTGGAGTATAGACTCTTTCTTTCCTTCATTCCATTACTTTAACAAATATTTTAGAAGCGCTTATTATAACACACCCTGGAAAAAAGCGAGTAAAAATAAATAAACTTAACCCTTGACCCCTGGATCTTATCACTCACATGGACGAGACAGAAAAGCAGATAAATACTTACAAATAAATATAGCAAGTGGAGTTCTGTGCTACCTTGGAAAGCAGGCCAGAGAGTCCTAACTCTGTCTGGGCAGAAATGCAAAGACACCCCAGAGGAGGGAGGTTAAAACTGAATTTGATGGACAAGCAGAAGTTTAACAAGCAAAGAGGCGTGGAGGGGCAGGCTGGGCAGAAGTAGTAGTGGACAAAGAGCAGGAAGATGGGGCAGAATATTAAAGTAACTTCAAATCTTATAGTTGCTCTCTGGGTTAAGGATGTCACTTGGCTGATGAGCTGGGCAATGGAGGCAGATGAGAGCTCGATTATGGAAATCATTGTATCATGCTAAGGAGTTTGCTCCTCCTTTAGGAACAAGGGACTACTAATATGTGCAAATGGCTATACATTTTAAAGTGAGTGCTCAGACTAAAGTAAGGGGGGATTACAGAGTAGGATGGGGTAGACAACTGAGAAACCAAGGGAGAAGATGAAAAATAATCGGGGGAAGGATGGTGAGTGCTAAGCTATGGCAGTGGGTGGAGAGACAGTGGAGATGAAGGCAGATTTAATAAAAGTATTTTAACTGAGAAATGGCACATTAATTATATGCTTTGACCTTTTCTTTGAAATTTAGATGCATGGTTCTAACATGTTATCAAATATAAAGAATTATTTTCTGTTTTATTTTTCTAGTTGGAAGGCTTTTGGGCTATGAGCACCTGAGGAAATGAAGGAGAGACTCGAGGCTTTTATCCAGATAGACAGACCTAAAATCTCATTAATTTAGAACACAAGAGACCAGACAAAATAGATTTCGAATTAATTAGGTTTGCAATATATGAAGATATTGCTAAGAAATATAGGACATCTTTTTGGCTGAGGAATTCCCATATATTACATTAACTGAAAAAGGTTTAAGTAAACTGATAATGACAATGATGTTTCCTGTATTTTGGGGTGAATGTTAGGTGGATTGGGAAATATATTATTCAACCCTTTTGGCCATATTGATCAAATTCATTGGATTCTTGAGTGTTATAGCCTTAGGTTGTATCACGGAAGCTATTAAGTGCAGTACTTAAATAATGTTTTTCTTTCCTTTTTCTGTCCTCATCAATCTGATGGTTAGCTAAAGTTCCATATCTTGTGTTTAGATTTATTGATTTCTAAAGATGCAATATTCATTTTGTTTTCATTTCCAGATCCTTCATCATTCCTTCAAAAGTGTAGTATATTCATTAGAGAGTGCTTGGCTTCTTCATCTCTCTTTTTTAACCTCTTGTAATTTGCACTCCAATTTTCCACTAATACAATCATTCTACTAGGTTTCCATGACATTGGGCTTTCTCCTATATGTGTTTGGGAAGCCTTGGAAGCACACCTGTCATTGTCAATTTTGGTTGCTACAGCATGACTTATTGTTCTTGTGGATAGATATATAAGCAACTACTCTGTCTGTGCTTATTAGCTTTTTCTTTCCATGTTAGAGCAGGCTTAACTCCTGGTTTTAAGAAGATTAAGCTATAATGAAATACTAAACATAACAGGGAGTAAAGTATAGAAATGTCAGAGGTAGAATAATGGACTCTAGAGAGAGTGGGAATGTAGGGCGTGATGAAGAACACTTGGAGTTAGGTGACTACTTACAATTCTCCCTCCATCTTTTGGGTTTCCTTCTCCTCTTTTCCTTTCTCAATCTCCTTCTGGCTCACCCCATGCCCTCCAAAGTTGAGCCAAGGCACAGACTTTTCTGAGAGGCCTCCACCTTTGTTCCCTAGACAGGTTAGGCAAACTTCTGTGTTTCCAAAGCATCTGCAGCTTTCCTTGAAGGTTGGTACATGTGCCTGTTGAAATCCCTGTCCCTCTCTCATGAATATTGACTCCTTTATATCAGACAGAATTATATCTTTTATTTTTAGGTCCACTGCCCCTAGCAGTGGGTTTCATAGACTTGAGGGTTTCATAGGGTTTCATAGACTTGAGGTGCTCAAAAATCATTTGCCAAAACAATCTATGTTTGGGAAAGAAGATGTGTGTAAGTAGAAGAATGTCTTCTCTCCTCAACAGGACATGTTTGGGTCTTCTGGCATCTTCATGAACTCTTCCTTTTTGCCCAGGAAAAAACAGTCCACTTCGGCTGCCTCTGCCATGTATTTGGATCAGTTCCAGAAAGACGCAGGTGTGCCCCAAATAGTTACCCAGATGTACTGTGCATAGAGTAAGTAAGGTTTCTTGCTTGGAAACCCAGTCTGGAGTGACCAATTTCTTACCACCAGTCAGCTCTCTCAGCTCTGGTTCATTGACTTTGCTGCTTGTGGGTTTTCTCTCTTCTGGCTGCCTTTCTAGAATCAGAAGGAAGGAAGTGAAACAGTTTGACCAAGGTCGAATCCAAGACTGGTTGTTTTTTCTTCTGGTTTTTTTTCCATTTAACCCTTGGCCTGGGGAAACTGGAGTAAGTTTGTAAGCTCAGATAAAGGAGCTGATATAAAGAAAAAGGCAGAAGATATAAAAAGAGAACAGAAAGTTGATGCAGCAAAGTCTTGAAAGATAGTGGAGAAGGGATGGCATGGATATGGTTATATTGGATGTAAAGTTTTGCACCCTTAGGAGAGAAAGAAATGACTGTGTAATAACGTTGAGAAAACTTGTATCAATGCTTACTTTTTAAATCTTATTTTAAAATTCAGGCTAATTTATCATTATATCAATTTATCTTGTACTCTCTTTCAAACACTTAATTTATATACTCAAGTAGTTATTTTACTGTGAGTTAGTGGCTCTCAGCACAGGCCACTTGTCCTGGCATGCTGTTCTTTTTTACTATTTTACCCAGGGAAGGAATTATAGTTTCTAAAATTTCAGTGAATACTGCATGGCCCAATAGATACAGAAAGAGGAAAATAGGTTGGCACATTATCCTGAAAGGAGCAGTTTTTGGTTGTTGCTGTTGAAAAAATATTGTATATTTAAATGGAAATTCACCATGCTTTTTCACAGCCTGGAAATAATGTCTTCTGAAAGCTGAGAAAGAAAATCTATTAAGCTTTTCTGAAAGATATTGATTAAAGGTGCCTACTCTCAAGTCCTCCCTGGGAAAATACTGTGGCCTAATGAAGAACACAGGATGGGGTTTGTAGTTTGGGCAGCATCATCAGGTTTTTGCTAGGCTTTCTGTTCCTCAGCTTCCCTCCCTTATAAATGGAGAGATGGGTATTCCTATGGGGAGTTGAGTGGACAATTTTCAAGTTCTCCACTTGCTTCCATATCATTAACTAGGTAATCTTAAAGCTCATTCTGACAATAAGAAACTGTGGATACTGACTCAAATTTGGTCTAAGAACCAACTATCCTTATATGTTTAAGAACCCATGGCTGATGGATGGAAATGGACAATCCTTCTGTGACAGTAAAATAGCATATGCTCTCCTTCAACCTCATTCATTCTACTTCTCTCATTATCATAACTGGATTTTCAGCTTCATCAACTTGTGACTACGGACAGCCACAGCTCCCTGCAGCTGCTGATATATTTCTAAGGAAACTAACTCTGGCTACGATAATGCCTTTTCCATGTTCTTCTTTACCTGCTTAACTCACACTATTGAGATCTGCTGCACAAGGAACCTCTTGAAGGAGGCTTGTTATTGCCACAGTATCAAGGAACCCTGGTAGTAAATTCACTGTTTGTGGCAAAGCACCAGGAGCCCCACAAACCACCAGGTAGAGGTGGCAGCAGGGGGTACATGGACCTGGACAAAGGTCAAAGAATGCCCTCTTTACCATTGCTTTGGCATTCTCAGTTAATTGGGTCTTTAAACATCTATGCTGGTGTCCAGATGTGGGCAAGCTGCTGATGCCTTGTTAGACATAGGAAAACCTCTCTAAATATAAGGCCTTTGGGGTTCCACCCAAAAGATGGTGCCAAGGCATTCGGTGGATATGCCTGGGCATGCCCCTTGGAAATCTGCCTTCCCCCCAGCAAGTAGAGAGCATGAACCAATCAGCCTCGCTAAATTAGCATAGCCAGTAAGCTGCTTGCATGTTGCCTCACACTCTATAAAAGCTACTACACTTCCTCAATAAATCAGACCTGTGCCACCAGCCTGTATCTCCAGAGTGGTTACTGTGTGTTGTCTTGCTCTGTTCGTCCTTACCTCTTCCAGAGCGGAGCCCCTGGACTGCACCGCAACATCTGGCACCCAACCAGGGACCTGAAAACCCCGGAGACAATATCAGTGAGCTATCAAGTGCAGCTCAGCGTTGCAGTCGGTAAGTGACCCTCGGAATGGGTAATTTTTCCTCCTCTGAGAAGGCTCCCCACCCGACATTTTTTGGACTATCCCCATTACCCAAGGTAAAACATTTCTCACTCTCGTAGTGCATGGTAAGTCCATTACTGGGCAAATAGACACCGGAGCTGGCTTATCTGTCCTCTGCTCTTCTGACACAGATCCTTCATGGCCGTTAAAACTAGGTCCCCTAGTTCAAGGTGTGGGAGGCCTAAGACCCTCACACCAGCTTACATCAACATTGACTTGGACAGACCCGGATGGCAGAACAGGCACCTTCCGCCCCCTTGTGTTACCCAACCTTACTCATACACTTTGGGGGCGTGACATTCTCCCCAAAGTGGAAGCCGTCCTCACTACTAATCCTACAAATTACCCCCAACCATAAAGGCCACTGGCTGTCTGCCTTTATTTACTTTATCCAAACCAAAACCTATAAGATTAACATGGAAAATGCAAAACTCTATTTGGACGGACCAGTGGTCACTGCCTCGAGTAAAATTAGAACAACTAAAACTCCTTGTGCAAGAACAATTGAACTTGCAGCACATAGAATCCTCTACTAGTCCTCATAATTCTCCTATCTTTGTGATTCAAACAAATCTGCTAAATGGAGGCTACTACATTACCTCAGAAATATTAATGCTCATATGACAAAGATTGGCTCCCCGCAACCAGGCCTTCCTCATCCTTCAGCCATCCCATGTGATTACCACATTATTGCAATAGACCTCAAAGATTGTTTCTTTTCCATTCCTCTTCATGAGGACGACCGTCAATACTTTGCCTTTTCCGTACCCGTCACAAATAATTCAATCTCCCTATAACGTTATCAGTGGAAAGTACTCCCGCATGGAATGAAAAACAGTCCAGCTATGTGCCAAATATTCATTAGTGAAGCCACCCGTCCCCTTTCTCAGTTTTGTCAAATTGTTCATTATATGGACGACATCCTCATTGCTCACCCAGACCCAATTCACCTACAATTCTGCTTGAAATCTCTTCTACATGGGGCCTCACCATGTCACCTGAAAAAGTATGAAACTACCCGCCTTACACCTTCTTAGGCTATACCATCATGAGCTTTATCAGTCCTGCTGTCCCCACTATTGTTTTGTCCCATAAATGTACTCTTAATGTGCTTCAGCGCCTCTGTGGTGATATCAATTGGTTGCGTCCTCATCTGAGTGGTGGCCAGCACCGAAAGAGCCTGCCTGAGCCTCATAAATGACAGAATTAAAAATCTTCACCAAGCCTGTTTTCAACCAAAACTCCCTCTTTCCGCTCTAGTCATTAACTCCCCTGGGACGCCCACGAGTCTTCTATATCATGATTCCCCCCTCTTTTGGGTACACTTATCTTTTAGTCATTTAGGTAAAATTACCTCTTATTGTGATGCCATATGTTTCCTTGGGAGAAAACTCAGAAAAACAGCTGTTCTCTTGTATGGCATTGAACCCGACACCTTAGTTCTACCATTCACTCAAGAACAAATACTACCTCTTTCCCAAACTGATTTGAACATGCAAACTCTCCTATCAGGATTCACAGGTCAACATGATAACCATTTGCCAAAAGACAAACTCATCACTGCCATGATTCTTCTTCCATTTATTCTCTCCTCTCATTCCTTTCCTATAACTTTTATCCCTCACGCTGCTACAATCTTTACCGATGCTAACAAAACTCACTTTTCTATAGTAGTAAAATCCCTCAGCACCTCAGATTCCATCCACGTCGAGCAACATCCCGGCTCTATTCAACAAGGAGAACTACGGGCTCTCCTCCAAGTTTTCCTACATCACAAATCCATCCCTGTCAATATCTTCACTGACAGTGCATATGTGGCTAATACTATCTGTGCGCTGCCACATGCAGTCCTTAAAAACAAAATGACCATTCAAGATAATATGTTGCTTTTTTTGAAATCCCTCCTTGAAAATCGCAAACATTCCTGGTTCATCCAACATATTCGTTCCCACACTGGACTCCCAGGACCTCTTGCCAGCAGCAATGCCTTAGCCGATTCCTCACTCGTGGTAAAATTATTAACCACAGACCTAGACCAGGCAAGACTTCTTTATGCAAAGTTTCACATGTCCGCTCTTTCTCTCCATCATCTCTTCCCCTCCTTAACACAGCAGCAATGCAAACACCTCACTCATGCATGTAAACAATGTGGCCCTCTCCTTCCATTAGGCCCCCTTCAACCTCAGGGAATAAATCCTCGTGGCCTCCGTCTGAATGCCATTTGGCTAATGGATGTCACACACATACCTATTTTGGGAAAAACTAAATTTCTGCATGTCATAGTAGACACCTTTTCAAAATACACCTTTGCCACTGCTCTTGCAGGAGAAACTTCAAGACATGTCATTACTGCTTGCCTTTAAGCCTTCAACCAAATGGACCATAAAGACTGATAATGGACCTTGCTGTGCTTCTAAATCCTTCCAAAATTTCTGTGCCTCATGGCGCATCACACACAAAACTGGTATCCCATACAATCCCCAGGGCCAAGCTATCATAGAACGCACCCACTTCATGCTTAAAAACCAAATAAAAAAAATGAAGGGGCAATATCCCCGAGACACCCCCAGGGATGTTCTAAATAAGACTTTAATCACTATGAATTTTCTCACATTTGACAATGAACGCTGTACCCCAGCAGTCAGACACTGGGGAAGACTTAGAAATACTCCAACCCCCATGCCATTAGTTAGATGGAAAGACCCCTTTACAAATGCATGGCAAGGGCCCCATCCCCTATTAACCCAGAGATGAGGGTATGCTTGTGTTTTTCCAGAGAACGCACAACAGCCAATCTGGGTCCCTAGCCAGCTTGTTCGACCAGCCGCCAGAGATGAAGTCGATACACAACACCAAAATACCGAGGAGAAAGAATGATTCCAGACTCTTGCATCAATTACAGGCACCAGGACCACCCTTATTCATCGGGTGTATCCTTCTCTTAATAATTGCTCACACCGCTTCAGGCACACTCCTTTGGATCACTCCATTCCTCTGGACCTCGAGCCCTGCCCTTCCAGCCATGGTACATCCAAATCAAGGCCGCGACCCCTGCTATGCCGTGAGAACAGTTTTTAGAAAATGGATGCTCTGCGGAGAAAATGCCTGCTTACATCTTCGTCCATTCATAATGATGAATGCCACACTCACTAATGGAACTTGGGTTTCTTCACACACGAATGACTCAGACTGGGCAGCCAGCCTCAATAAGACTGCAAACGCCACCCTCTCTGTGCGTGCCTTACCCTGCGTAACTCTTCGCTTTCTTTTTATAGACTCAAGCAACCAATCTTTTGGCTGTAACATCACCCATTGTGTCCTTTCTAATTGCTGGAACCATACCAAGCATCCCTATGCTATTACTGTTAGAATTCCCTCCTTAATATGGGTTCCCAGTAATGCTACTGAGTGGACTGGCCCTTCTGAATTAATTATGCACTTACATTTTAAGCAAAAAAGAGCAGTTGGTGTAGTTGTAGCTCTCATCGCAGCTATTATAGCTAGCCTAGCAGCCGCTGCCACTAGTATCACTTCTATAGTCCAATCCAGTTCCAATGCTAACACAATAAACAACTTAGTAGAAAAAATGGCCACCCCCTTGCAAACACAAAACCTGCTCAATAATCATATTCATGGCGGCCTACTTAATGTACAACAACAAATAGATTTACTAGAAGAAGAAGTACAAATGATAATGCAACTGACAAGACTGCCCTGTGACATTAATTATCCACACATTTGTGTTACCCCCATCAGTGCCACCAATGGCATAGCAAACTTTACTGCAGCCAGAACAATGTTAAAACAAACCCTACTCAGACATTGGAACAATGACTTCTTAAATTTAACCACTCAGCTCACCCATCAAATTCTAACCCTTAACAGCACCCGAGTGACTACCATAAACACCACACTGATCACTAATATTCTAGCTAACCTTCTATCCCTTTTCACTCCCTCTAATCTCATAACATTTGTTATCATTGGATCTGATCTTCTAATGTGTATACTCTGTATATGACATGTACTGTGCAAAGTGCAAAACCTCCGCAAAGATGTTAAAACTTTAGTACCTGTCCAGCAGGCTATGGTCAGCACTCTAGAAGCAGAAGAAGGCACTGCAGAAACCGTTTCTCAAGCCGCGAATATCTTTGGCCTTGCAGTCCTGCAAAAAATGCAGAGATAAACACCGTGCCAGAGAGCTTGACTGGTAGCCAATGACAGGTAAGATCCTCAGAGGAAGACAACCTAAGACAGGCACAGTCACCTTGGCACAAAACAACACCGGCGCTTCGTCTTGCCTCTAATAAAAGAAAAAAGGGGGAATTGTGGGCAAGCTGCTGATGCCTTGTTAGACGTAGGAAAACCTCTCTAACTATAAGGCCTTTGGGGTTCCACCCAAAAGATGGCGCCGGGGCATACCTGGGCATGTCCTTTGGAAATCTGCCTTCCCCCCAGCAACTAGAGCACATGAACCAATCAGCCTCACTAAATTAGCATAGCCAGTAAGCTGCTTGCACATTGCCTCATGGTCTATAAAAGCTACTACATTTCCTCAATAAATCAGACCTATGCCACCAGCCTGTGTCTCCAGAGCAGTTACTGTGTGTTGTCTTGCTCTGTTTGTCCTTACCTCTTCGGGAGTGGAGCCACTGGACGGCACCACAACATCGAGATTCACAAGATTTCTGTCTTTTCCTGACTCTAGTTCCAGCCATAATGGGGAACAGATACTATGCTATCTCGTTAACCTCCTCTTTACTCCCATGGCTATGGTGTAACCCAAACTCCTTCTTCATGGTTACTAGGCAAATATGTCCATCTAAATCAATGAATACAAACAGCTCCTGGTGGTATTATATTGTCTATGGTAGCAGTATTTGAGGAGGCTTGGAAGATATCTACAGTATACAAGCCAAAAAACTGAAAGTCTTCAGAGTTTCCTTGAATAGGAAGAGATTTTTTTTCCCAAGCCAATAATCAGAGAGCATGGGCAGAGAGGTTTACTTATGAGCAAATAGGGCAGAGTATTTTTTATCAGGAATATTCCAGAAAATCCTGAATGTAGAGTCTGATGTGAAACATTGACTGTCCTAGGAAAGGCACTAGGTAAAGAACTAGGTAAAGATAGTAACGATGACAACAGCAACATATAATCATCACACTACATGCCAGATATTATAGAATTTCAATATAGTAACAGTAATCTTTAAAAACTACAAGATGGCTATTATTATTTTCATATGGCACTAATAACATTATGTCTCATTGAAGTGATTTGCCTAAACACACTTAGCCAGTAAAGTGTATAGACATGATTTTAACTCAGTTCTAACTCATTACATAGCCTGGACTCTTGTCACACTGTCAAGTGACAGAGGTTTGTCCTGTCCTTTCTGATCCCTTTCCTGCTCCGGGTTATCCTTTTCTTGTGCCATGTAGCTTATATCCAGGAAGAAGAAGATTGAGGTATCCCATCAATCTTTCCAGCAAAAATGATGGTTCCTCTTATCTTCAGTCTTTATCTTCAATTTTTTCCAGATTTCCCTGATTTTGTGCCTTGTCTTTTGTCTCCTGCCTCCAAGTCTATTATACTTTTTAGTCCAAGAACACATTAGCCTTCTGTTCTGGTTTGCTAAAAGCTTCCAGAGAAAATATGACAGAAATGGGTTGACATTTCCAATGGGGATTAATTTATAAGCTTATATTTCTGAGGACGTGAAAGCTGTCTAAACCAAGGCTTCATCAGGAGATGATTTTCTCCCAATTGCTGGTGTTGCTGGATTACTCTGTCATATGGCAAGGCATGGTGAAGCACACGGCAGTGTCTGCTGGTCTCCCCTTCTCCCGGGCCCTAGTTGCTTTAACTTCTGACTTCAGTGGCTTCCTCTCTCTCAGGTTCTCAGATTTTGGCTTCTTGCTTTCATGGCTATCACTCTACTCCTGTAACTTCTGTACACATCAGCTTCTGGGGCTTCTTATCTCTCCATATTCATCTTGCTTATAAAGGGCTCCAATAAGAGAATTAAGACTCACCCTGGCTCCTGCCCTACTGGAGTGATCTAATAAAAAATTCCCATCTATAATAGTTTTACACCTGCAACAAGGGATTAGCTCTAAGGACATGACCTTTTCTGGAGTCCACAAAAGCCTCAAACTACCACATGATCCCTGGCCTGACTCTATTTTCTACCTGAAATGAAGTTCTAAACTCTCCCTGAAGGCCTTTCACTCCTCTTGACCAAGCTCAAAGGCACCTAACACATCACTGGATATTATGACCTCCAGTTCCACCCATGGTTTCTACATGGAGGAGCCTGAGATCTCAGGAGGCAATTAGGTATGAGGTAAGACTTCTTCTGGAAGCTTTAGGAAAGGGAGAACACATACAGAGGGTAGACATAGCCATTCTGGGAGTCACTGTTATGATGAGTTTGGTCATTGTGTCAGAGGAGAGGAGACCTGTCAAGCTATTACATCCATGGGAAACATAAAAATGGGGAACACTCTCAGAGGAACAGGCATCACAGTTGCTGGGAAACAGTTTGAGGTATCTTGGCTGCAGTTTTCTGTCTTTATCTGCTGCTCAACCCACTTGTATTCCAAGTGGTCATTGCACTGTCCTTGTAAATGGATGCGTGATATCCTTGCTGTGCCCTTGTATGCTTACAACCCCAGCATATCCTATGATGTTATGAATGGTTGCATTGAACCTGACCTCTTAAATGCTCACTTCCAGTTTTGCAATTTTCCTAGTAGAAGGCTAGAAGATCAGCTATTTCAGAATATGCCAATAAAATTGTTCACAGATTGAAAGAACCACTGGTCCTTTTGATTTACATCAGCACACACCACGGTTCATCAAATACACTTGGAGGCTCTCTTCTTGAAATTCCAAGCTGTAAATAAGAAGGAGCATATTTGTCTAGGGAGTACCTGCCTCCATATACCCATTTTGATAATTAGTATAGTAAAATCAATAAGACTGAAACTGATGACCTGACAAGAATGAGGAATGATGTGGCTAGTTCTTTGATTTAACCTTGGCATCTCTTGGAAAAGAAACCCTTAGATGGCCAGGTACAGATGATTGTGAGAGCTATTTGTAAATAACTGATAGATTATTATTTTAAGAACAATACAAGGAATAACTGTTTTTTATGGCTCCACAGGAAGAACTAAATCACATTTATGCACAAGATACAGATTTCAACTTGGTAGAAGGTCAATTCAGCGATGGAGTATTCTACTTTGAAATGAGTTCTATCTATTACTGGAGATATTTAATCTAGATGTTTATCTGATAAGCAAATTGTGAATCGCTTCATTTGGATTAGACGATCTCAGGTGTGACTTTAAACTTTGAGATAGTATGATGTTTTTTTAGTCACAATCAATCGAAGATGAAAAGGAAAGTATGAGATGGTGATTTCCTCCCCCACCGCCCCAAAACAAAAGTTTTAAAAGGGTAATTGGGAAATTTTAGTATCAGGAAGTAAATTAAAAAATTGTCCATTACCTCGCCATCTTCATATAATACTGATTTTCATTTCTTTATATTCACAAAAATTTCTGTAATTTCACAGGTCCATTATGTTTGTGTAGCTGTAGTCCTAGTGCATAGAAGCTTTGAGAGAATAAAGTTTTTTGAGCTTCATTTCAGATGATTAGGAATAGAATCATTGCATAGTCTCATTTTATTTTTGGGACTTATAATATTAGATATCACTGTATTTATTAATATATATATGTATATCAATAACAGAATTTTACAAACAGTTATGAATGCTCATCTTTAGAAATATTAATATATTGCTAGCAATCTTTTTCTGGTTCCTACTTCACATTTTCATAAACTGGGGTTTATGGATGGGCCTCAGAGGCATTGAAACTACTTGAAATTGCCTATAAAATTTTGTGAGAATATCTGTATGCTATTTTTTCCCTTGGGGAATGATGAGAGTTTTTAATCAGTTTCACAAAGATGTTTGTGGCTTCTTACTGCTTAAGTACCATCAAATATAAAATGAGGTCCAAATTTACACAACACCTCTCCCTGCCCCTGCCTCCCACCCCCCCCCCCCCGCCCCCAATGCTGTAATCTGGGAATCTCATGTCAACTCCTTTCCTTCTTTCTGACACCTAAGTTGACAGTCTTGTCAAAATTCTCTCTGTTCCCCCATAAAGGTTATTATCTTCATGAAATGCATGTTTCATGTCCTTTGACAGACTGATCCCTCTCCATTGGTCAAATGCTTCCTCTTTTGGGATACTTTCCTTGGCTTTCTTAGGCAGAGGACCTGCCCATTATCTCTCTGAAGGGATCTCTTTGAAAGACCCTGCATCCAACATGGAGTGAGCTCAGCAGCTACAATAGTGCCTTATGGATTACAGATGCTTAATAAATATTTACTGAATAAATAAAATCATCTAAATGTTTATATTCAAATACATATCTCATTACCTATCAATTACTAAATAAAATAAATATAACCTACGCATATCTTTGTAGAGTAAGGAAGGAAGTAATGTCTTTTCATTTTTGTGAGTCTAGCTACATTCTCTCTCTCTTCTCTCTCTAACCCTCTAATCACTTTGGATTGCTATTTTTAAGTTACATGAAGATTCTCAGCTCAGTCATTGAATAAATCGATGTGGGTTATTTTCCATGATTTTGCACACCCTCAATGTGTTTTCTATTTATCATTTGTTCAGATATATTCTATTGATTAGCAGTGCTCAAAATTTATCATCATGACTTTCTGAGAAAATAACAAATGATATAATCATCACACTTTGGCACAAATCCAACTTGATGGAATCCATTTGTTTGGGGGCTGTGCTTTTGCTTTGACATTTACAGAAAATACCCATTTCTTTATCCAGCAGAAAGAGTTGAAATATCTTCTGCATTAGGAATTGGATTGTTGATACAGGCTTGACAAGTATTCTCTGGGGAATATATTTTGGAAAGGAAAAAATAGAAAACAACAACAAAAAACAACTGTGGTGAACTGGGCCTGCATATGGCTGGTATGCATAAAACATAGCCTTGGAAACATTGATGAGGTTCAAGGTGCTAGACAAAACCTAACTATAGAATAACCAGCACTATGATGACATGCCTTTGTGTGTAAGTACATGTACACACACACACACTAGTTTTAAGGGTGGGTAGAAGAAGACAAGAAAAATCAGAGCAATGTTGATTGCAATTACTCTTTTGCTCCACTTGCATTCACTGCTAACATCTAGCAATTTGCCCTAAACATCTAGGTGTACAAGAAGTTTTCTGAATTGATTGCATAGGGTATGGCCAGAATTGGTTGTTCATAGGAAAGAAATTAAAATCAAAGTTTCCATCTGGGAACTAATGGGCTATTGGGTAGTCTTTTCCCCATAGACTCTTATCTTCTCATAAGTCTAAAGGCTGTGTACTAGGAAATGAGTCTTGGCATTAATAAGCTAAAGTTAGCTAAATACTAAAATTTCCTGGAGATTCTAATTTGTTGTTCAAATGAAGAGTTCAGCTGTTACAGTGCAATTGACAACTTTCAGGGTTCTATTATGTGGGTGCCCACTCAGATTCTTTTGCATAGTAACATTTTATTAACCTAATCAAGTCTCCCTCCTCTTCCTTCTCCTTGTCTACTTTCTTTTTCTGAGAAGTGGGGACAGATAAGGGGATGGAACATTTTTTCCCTAGAATGTCATGATATTTCCTTGAATGTCATTTATTCTATCCAACCTCTTAGCACCGACAGAAACCTTTTGGGAGGATCACAATACATTCTGTTTTAGACTAAAGCTAGGAAGGATGGAGAGATTAATGCATTCTTTCCATTGCTCATCTTCCTCTAATGAAGCTCTAAAATATTTAATCAGAATTCTCTGGCTTTAAATTCAGTGGAGGTTGATGTTTGGAGAGTGGGGCCATGGGCCTTCCATAGAATTTCCATAAAGTCAGAACACTCTACTGGTAATTGTATTTATTCCAATCTACTGAAAACATGTCTTCTGTACCACCCTTGAGCTCTTTTCCCACAACTGTCAGCTCCAACCCAGCCACTGTTTCTAAACTTCATCCATGATTGCTCTTATTACTTCTGGCCATTTGCTATTAGGTTCCACCTAAGCCTGGTCCTAATTTCACTTTCATCTTGGCTCTATTGTCTTCCTTTTTTTTTTTCTTTTTTTTGGTCTCATACTGAATACAATTGTTTTGTGATAATTAAAGGGTTTTTGGATAAAGGAGTTCACAGAACGGTTGGCACACTTAAGAGCTCAGTAAATAGCTGATATCCTCAAGCTTCTCATTTTTCATATAATTGGTGCTGACAGTTCAGAATGTTCCCATTTCAGGTAGAGTGCTTGTAGTTCTTCTTTTTTGGTGACTAGTCCCTTTAAAAGGGCATTTCCTGTTCACGAAATGAATATGAGATGCCTATAAACACTGAGTGCAGAGCTTTGGTCTTCTGACTGCTCTTCTCCTTTTCTGAACTGTAGTTCTTTCTCCATCTTTCTGATGTACAGATCCTTTTGGCTCTGCACCTCAGACCTTGAGAGACTTCTCATGTATGATGTGGTGACTCCTTTTGGACATACTTCTTTAATTATTTGTCCCTCACTCCTAAACAAAGTCAGGTATTCATCATCTCTCTTGAAAGGCTCTGAGAATGAGAAAAATCTCCATCATTTCTCTTCTCTTTTTTCCATTATGGGTTAGGGATATTTTGTTTCTATCTTCTGCAAAGGAACCTATAACAGTTTCAAATACACTCTTCCAAATGCTTTACTTTTCAAAATCCATCTCCTAGAGATATTTTGGAGCCATCCCCAAGAAACACTTTTGATCTCCATCTCAGTTTGAGACTAACAGCCTTATGGAAACACCTCCATAACTTTTGCCCCCCACATACACAAGTAATTCCCAAAACACAAGAGTTGAGGAGGAACTGGACATCTTCTGTCCCTTCCTTGATGTCCTCTATCACTGGGCCACACATTCATTCTTTTTTTTTTTTTTTAATCCCTTATTCTCTCTCTTACTTGGTCATCTGATTATAAATGGTGTGTGTTGACTGTGACAATGGCCTGCTAAATATATGTCTCCAGCTCTAAAAAGGAGCAGAGAAGGGTGTAAGGATGTCAGAGTCTTTCTCTGCTATCTTGGCATCTCAGAGTATATCCCCGGCATTAGAGACGGCCCTTGCATCATTGATTGGTAAATTAAGAAAAAGCAAATAAAACTAAGCATAATGAAGGTTTGAACAAAGAGGGACACACCCTTTGATTCTGTGATAGTCTGGTGAAGGCCTGAGAGAGGTGCTATAAAGGTGACTGAGTAACAGCTGACTTTAAAGGAAAGTGGGTTTTTAAACAAATGAGAGAAGGGGTAGTATTTGAGGTGAAGAAATGGTACAAGCAAAGATAAGGAGGCTGCAAGTTGTAACACATTGAAAAAGCAGGATAAAGAGCTGTGGGGAAAAATAGGTTAAGTTTGGTTAATGTTTATAAACTCAGGGTCTTCAGTTTGGAGATCTCCAAGTTGCCCAATCTTCTGGAAATATTCTTGGTTTATGGTCCAAATACAATGACTCAGACCTACATCCATATCCTACAGGGAGCCTGCCTGCTTCCCATAATGTCTGAAGCTGCTCTTGTACTCATGATCTCATTCCCACTGGATTCCTGATCACTTTCCCTGCCCAAAGCTTCTGTTTTCTTTCACTCCATTTCTCCCAACATTTCCCTCATTTTCTAAACATAGGCTTTGTGTGACAGATTTTGCTGACAGTTTGGGAGCAATAGAGAGTTACTTAACCCCAGCAGAGAGCAGGCAATAACTTACAAATGACCATTAGAAGTCCATATCCAGTGATTCCAGCCATCCTGCCATAGAGCATGACTCCCTTGGGCCAGTCTGACCATCAACTCTCTCTCAAAATGTCCTCCTCATCCCTGTCCATTTTTTCCCTTGTCTCCCATCTCAGGCAAGGAAAGCCTAGTGGTTCCTGATAGTTTACTATGTAGAAAAGTACATTTTCCTTTTCAAAATGACTTCCATGTACACCCAACAGACATTGACATTCATTGCCACACAGGTCCATTAAGGTCTTTTTTTGCTAAGTAAAGAAGCAGCTCTTTCTCTAAGAATTTGTCTTTCTTACTAGATGACTGGATCTCAATTCTGAATGTTCATTAGAGTCACCATGGAAGCTTTTAGAAAAACTATGCCTAAGACCCACATATCTTGAGACTCTAATTTAATTTGTCCAGGGTGGGCTTGGCCCAAAGCATGTATTTAAAGTTTCCTATGTAGTTCTAATGGGCAGCCATCCATGGTTGAATGCCAATGGCTTAGACCAGGGTTTAGCAAACTTGTTCTGTAAAAGGGCCAGATAATAAATATTTCAGACTTTGTGGGCCATGTTAGGTTTCCATTGCATTTATTTTAAAACAACCCTTTGAAAATGTAAATGGCATTCTTAGTTTGGGGCCAGACAAACATAGGCTGTGGGTTTTGCCAACCCTGATTTCAGACAAACAAGCTCCATTTATGTCCTACTTTTCCTATAGTATTAGTTTTCTTCTCATTAAGGAGAGTAGACTTTAGAAGATTTGGAATTTTCAATAGTTTGTTTCTGTATACTATGTGTAAAAGGGTTGAGCTTGTTAACTGCTAATATTCCCTCTAGCACAAAACATCTGCTTCTGTATGGTGGGCAGGGGTATGGTCGGCTCCGAGGACCTACACTGTGTGTGTTTTCTAGGCCAATAATCTTCAATGGCCCATCTATGGGGTTGTGGAAAGATTCTGGGCTTTGAAATAAAAAGACTTCATAATCAATTGCAGCTCTTCAACTTACAAGGAGGGCCTCCTTTTTACATCTAGACCCAGGGATAATAATAATTATTTACTAGGGCTGTTGTGAAGACTGCATAAGATGATGCAATCTATGTAATAATATGGAAGCAAGGTAGTTTCTTTCTTCAAGTGCCTCAGACACTTGAAGAGTGTGAATTTGAACAAGTACATCATTGAATGCCAGTTTTCTCATCTGTAAAAACGAGGATACTGTAGTTATATTACCTGCCTACTCCATAAAGTGTTGTGAGAATTAAATGGAATAACTCATGGCAAGTGCATTGGACATAGAAGGCACTTAATGAATTGTGCTGTTAGATCTGTTGAGATATAGGAACCAGTTTACTTGTAATATGATCTGGCCACATTATAAGAAAATCACCAGGAAACCTGATGGTGGCTTCTATGATGTCTCTCTAGTGCCTTTTTTTTTTTTTAAACTTTAGATTATATAAAATTTACATAGAAAATATAGAGGATTCCCAAAAAATCCCCTTCCCTCCCTCAATTTTCCCCTATTAATGACATCTTTCATTAGTGTGGTACATTCGTCACAATTCAGGAACAAATTTTGAAGCATTGTTACTAATCGTGGTCTATAGTTTACATTATGGTTTATACTTTGCACTGCACAATTTTATCAGTTTTGGCAAAATGTATAATGCCTGTCTCCAGCATTGCAATATCATGCAGAACAATTCCAATGTCCCCCAAATGTCCAATGTTACACCTAGTGTTTCCTCTTTCTCCCCTCAGAACCTGTGGCGACTGCTGCCTTTATGTCAGTGTTACAAGTTCTTCCATTACTAGACTAATAATCAGTCCACTTTGGTCCATAACTGCATTGCCCCCTTATGTCTATTCATTCTTTAATCGAGGATTTGGAATGGTGATGCTCACTCAAGTTCCAAGTGAGTTTGTGCTTAGATCCCATGGGGCAGAAAGATGGAGCTGTTTTGCTTGCAGTTGTGGATACTCTCTGATTTTGGGGATGGATGTTGTCCATTGTCATCATTTTGCTAGTTATCCTGGGTGAGTCTGAACTCTGTAACTCTTGAATGCACTGCAACTCTGCTGAGATTCAGGGCTCAAACAGCATATGAACAGCCAAGAAATTTAAGTCTCCTGGACATATATTTAATGGCTATACTGCTAATTATAGGTTCAAATAAGGGGCAGAAGAACCATGTGTAGGGGAATTATAAATGAGTCTAACTCTGGAGATAGGTTAACATATATTTCAAGGTAGGTCCACCAATAGAGAGCCACTTTCCTGGTGTTGTTTGCCCTGCCTATAGTCTCCAGATGTTTCTAGAGCCCTCAGGAGAACCCCTCCTTGAGGAATTGTTTGCTGTAGTAGTCACTTCCTAATGCCTTCACAAAATAAGACAGAAATATATATATAGAACCAAGGAGACACAGTGAAAATGAAAGCCAAATGCAGTTATTGCAAGCCCTTATATACCGGACCCTGAGATCCTTTCTGGGGATAAAGGAATGAATCAGATGTGATCTGTACCCCCAAGGATCTAAGGGCAGTACAAGAACTCTTTGTTTAAGACAAACAGAAATAAGACTCAAAGAAAGAACATATCTGGCAGAAAGACATTCCCAGTCAGTTATGCTCCTTTTCTTTGGACACATATTTCAAGGATATTTCTTCTCCTTTACTCAGTTTCATGGAACATCAATGAGCATTACTGCAGAGTGCTGGCAACAAGCCATGGTTGGATTATCTAATATACTGATGCATTAGAAACATGTGCATCAAGAAAAAGAGAAGACAAACAAAATGATGTATATCTCGCATGTGACCTTATAGGAACAGCATTGTAGGGCTCTTTGAATAGGTTAAAGTCAGTTAGCAATATTGGTGTGGTGTACAGTGTGCACAGTCCTTTGGGAACCTTCTCCTTTGGTATCTTAACTTGATGTTAAACAACGGCAAACAGACAATTTCTGCATATTCCTATTTTCTAAACTAATTGAGGCTTATGGGGTCTCTGCTTTAGATCTTCCTCAATTCACTCTTTGGTGAAAGGGTCAGGAAAGGCTCTAATATTGAGAACTCATTGAACATTTAAACAGCTCATTTAACCTTTATAACTGGTTCCCTGAGGTGGTACCATTTGCAGCATTTTACTGATGAGCACACTAAGTTCCAGTAACTTTAATTTGTTCAGAGTCACATATTTTAGGAAGAGAGAGAAACAACATTTAAACTCTGGACTACCTTCATCACAAATCAAAGTCCTTTCACAATTCTCTTCTACTTCCCTCACAAGGGACTGAGTTTTAATAATAGATAATATTTATTGACTACTTACCATGTAAACTCATTATACATAATATCACATCTCAGTAATCTCACAAGGGAAATTTTATAGACTACTGCTGAAATGTCTATTTTCCAGCTAAGAGAAATTAAGCACAGAAAGGAGTTAAGTAACTTGCTTAAAGTGACACAGTGAAATTAGTGGTAAAGTTAGTGTTTGAACTAAGTAATGTATCAATCTCTTTAACCACTGTGCTACATAATCTCTCTTTTCTTTGATTTTTGTCTCAAATCTTCTAGATCTGGTCACAAGTTGCATCTCTATTGACAAAGTGAAGCAATTATCTCAAGTTTTCTGGCTTGGATACTTAATTATTCATGCAAAAACTTCAGTCTATTCTGGAAGAGAACACATTTGCCATGTGGAAAGTGAGGCAGGAGTCCATTCTTTAAAAATATGAGCTCCAAAGAGCAACTCCCAATTCCTTTCTTCTTGCATACATCTTTACACGACTTGGCATCAAAAAGCACCCAATTTATAAAATTCACTTACAGCTCTCTAGCTTTACTGTCTTTGGCATAGCCAGGTTGAATAAAATTCCCAGATGGACATTCCTTCTTTTTCCTTTACCATTCCTCAAGCAAGGCGGTGACAGCACAAATTGCATGTGAGCAGCGATTGGAAGAATCCTCATTTCATGTAATTTAGAAACAGAGACAGTCTGAATGGCTCACTGATTTAATTACAGGATGTAAAAATGGGTGATGCATGGCACACAACTGACAGCTGATGGAGGCCTTGACTGTATATCTTTGTTTTCATCTCCTGAAATCATTCTGACAAATCTCAGGGGGAAATTTTGATGTGACAATAGTAAACAGACACTTTTCTTTAACTGCCAGGGTAAATTACCAGGTAATTTTTGGTGGAAACTTGTGTCAATATAACATGATCTCTTTTCCTGTCTTTTTTCTTTTTTCTTTTTTTTCAGTTTTTTCTCCTTATATCCTTTCAAGACTGTCACCAGAAAAACTAAGAACAAAAAACTTCTCTTTTAGAAGGTAGTTCCTGAAGATGCAATTTTCTCATATGTGGACAACCTAGCATCTTTGATCAACACATTAATGGGTCCTGTGCTGCCAAAACTTGCCATGTTGCCATCTGGGATGATGGCCAATAATGCAATTCAATTTGGTAACTAAATCTCCAGAAGGTTTGATTTATTCAGATTCTCAGGATGGAAAATTATGATAACTTTATTCCATGTCTTTATTTATTCATATTTTTGGTCTTTTTTTCCTTTGGACTCTGCCTGGGAAGTTCTGCCTGTTGGACTAAAGACTTGATTTCAGCTCTCCCAGATGGTGGTTAACCAAAGAATGTAACCTCATTCCATGATGGCAACTGCAACAACTTCCTCCTTCCAGCCACACCACTTCTCTTAACCTTATGCAATACCTCTGGACCATGCAATCTTGCCAGCTAGTTCATCTCCACTGCACTACGTGTGGTCTGTAATCTCTGTCAGAACATTACCTTAGTAGAAACTGTACTTACAATTTGGGGTTTCATTTCACCAGACTGACTTAAATATATAGATATTCTGTGGATTATGACATAAGTATATGGGCAATCCATGAAGCTACATGGGCAGTGGTGGCCATCAATCAAAGTGTACTAGGAACTATCCAGCAAAAGGACTTTCTAGCAAGAGCTTGGATAAATCACAAAAGTAGTTGTCCTCACCTCACTTTGCATTTCTTTTCCTAAATCTCAAGTATAACAGACCAACTCATCAGCTCAGAGTTGAGCATTTACTCTTTCTCCTCTCCTTAGTCCTTGGGCTGCCATCTCTTGGTCAGTTTGGATCCAAGCCCTCTGTAATCTGGCTGCATCTCCTTGTTTCTGCCAGCTTGACATGATCACATCACCAAATGCCATACTTATGTCAGTTCCTTTATGGGAATTTCCTTCTGCTCTCAGGTGATGACATTAGAGTAAAAGAGCATATGTGAAACATGATTAATGCCTTGCTCCCCTGTTTGATGAACCCCATTCTTCTAAACTAGGTTAGATTCTTGCACCCTTCCTGAAGCTTGCCTTGACCCCTCAAACCACAGTGCTTAATGACAAGAAAAAGAACTACCATTTTTTGTCCTTACAATAATACTGCAAAATATGTATTATTATTCCCTCTTTGTGGATAAGAAAATTGAGGTTCAAAGAGGTTATGATTTGCCTAAGCTCATAACTCAGTAATAATGAAAATATCAAGCATTAATTGAATGCATATCATTTGCACTGGACTAAGCCCTTCATATATATTATCACATTTAATTCTAAAAGAAACTGTGTGGTAGGCACTGTTCTTAACCCCGTTTACAGGAAAACTAAACACAAGAGAGATTAAGTGACTATATCATACTGCAATAGAGCCAGAATTTAAACCTTAATGGCTACATTTGAGGTGCCCGTTTGGCTCCATAGTCTTTGCTCTTTACATTTATGCTAAAATAGTTCATAAATGATAGTCGTTTGTTATTTTTTTAAAGTGATACAAGTATTGAGAAAAACTCTGCCTTCCACCCAGTCTGGCCCCTAAGGCTTGTTCTCCTTTTAAGGAAATCTACCTAGATTTGTATTAGAGGTGACAGTCAGATGTATTGCATTTCCCAGTTATGTGGCCATTGAAATGCATATTTTTGTATAGGTTGATTAAGATCCAAAGTTGACTAGACAAGAGTAAGAAATAGAAATAAGTTAAACAAGTTTAATTATGTTAGTTGACTTACATATGTATTGCTTATAATTTAGTGTCTTGATTTCCCAGAAAAAAAGTTCTTCTACCCGTAAGTAACTCTTACATACTTCAGTGCTTTAGAAATAGCCTTCTCCAAGCTATATAAGCTAATGACGTGAAAATAAAGAGTTATATATACTCAGTTGTATATATTAGGGTTGTAATTCCATGGAGAGACACCTGAGTGCTTTGCTAATATCACAAGAAGTTCAACATAGAATTCCAGGATTGAGTTAACATGTGGGATGATTTGAGTGGTTTATGTTTGGGATGATATGAGCAGCCTTTCCTGCAGGTTGCTGCCATCAACTGGACTCTCTAGCTATGGAAGCTATTGGAGAAATGGAGGATATAGTGGGGTCAACTAGCTCTTCATAATGCATTAGAAAACTCTGTTCCTTCCATAGTCCTGCCTGGTTAATTCCTCTCATTCTGATTATATAAGGGACCCTCTTGTTTGAGGTATGTTCAGTGGAGATTGACATTTCCAAGTCTTAACAGCATAGTATTATTGTCAATATGTATCTGCCAAGATTTTTATTAGTGATCAGAAATTGTGAGGTAGGCACGCATGCCTAGCAGAACATCTTGCTTTAATTATTGAAAGTTTTCTTTTGCTGCCACAATAGTGTTCAACGAACACTGAATGACTATCTTATGCAAACTGCAGGGAGAAACCAGGTGTCACTGGTAGGGTTGAGGGTACTGCAAATGGGACATGAATGAGAGCATTCTGGGGACAAGTAAGTTGGAAGATGGATTTACCTGAGGGGCTGGGTGAGGGTTGCTGGACGGTACAACCAGAACTACTGACAAGAGGAGCCAAGTGCTTAGGCAGGGAAATAGGCCCACATATAAAGACCAGATAAGCAGTAACAGTGGAGTGAAAAAACAAACAGCAAGGATGGGAATCAGGATGGGTTCACGGACATTGACAAGGTCAGGACTAAAGATGAGGATGACAAAGGAACCCTACCGCACCCCTTAAGAGAACTTGGTATAAAGGAGCCACATAAGGTCCAGGTGGTAAGGAAAAAGCAATGAATAACAATAACTTATAGTTTAGAAATTAGGAAATATTTTCACATACATGATTTAGTACAGTTGCCTGTGGATTAGGGAGGACATTTTGTCTCTAAGGTAGCATAATCTAGACAGATATCTCTTAATCTAGGGTCCACAAATCCCTGGAAGCCTTATGTACACTTTAGGGTAGAGTAGTATATGTAGATGTTAACCTGGAGTGTAGGGGTTAACCTGGAGTGTGAGGCCAGCCTGCTTGAGTCCATATCCTTGTTCTACCACTTACAGGCTGTGTGATCTTGAACAAGTTACTTAATTTCCCTGGCTCAAGTTCATCACCTTCAAAATGACTGTCTAAATAATATGTTCTTCTTAGTGTTGTTGAGCTAATTAGGTGAGTTCTTATGAGTAAAACTCTGAGAATAATTCCTAGAACACAGTAAGAGCTTCATAAGTTAATTATCATTGGGTATATCTTCCTAGAGAGTCAGTCTATAGCTTTCATCAGATCCTCCCAGCCCATAGATAAGAAACATTGGGCTGGAGAAGACACTGACATATGTACTTAACTAAGCTGCTCCTCAGAAGGTGGTAGGAGACCTAAGCATGCTGGGAGAACACAGGTTGGGAAGGGAAGAACATGTCCATATACTGTACCATAAACCAGCCACTGGGCACCATGCAAAATGGAGGTCTAATCTCTTTTCCTAAATATTAAGAAGAGCTACCATTTATAGAGGGCTTGGGATATGCTAGAAACATTACTAACATCTCTACATAGAGTATTTCATTGAGGCTCAAAAACACATTCTGGATGGTTCTATTCTTCTATATACAAATGAAGAACCTTGGCTCAAGAGATGTGAAATGAACAGGTCTGGAGTTTACAGGCAAAACGTGTGTTGGTGGGACTCATCAAAGCCCACATCCTTCCGTTGTGCATCACAGAAGCCAGGTGGTGCAAGGAAGAAGCAATATTTCAGAAAAGCAGAGATGGTAGGGTGGGAAGAAAGGACAGGATTACAGGTGGTGGCCTGCAGTAGAGGCAACTGTTTTGTTTTTTTTGAAGCACAGAGGTGGGAAAGTCAACATTAAAGATATGGGAAGAGTTTGGTTTGGTTTGGAGTGGAAGAAAGTGTAAGTGGGGGGAGGTACAGCTGCATTTTCTCTTTTTAAAAAAATGTTGCTTCTACTTCAGTCTCCTCATTTGTTATCTCCTGAAAACCTAAAACTTGTTACTAGGTCTTCGGACTTTTGCTCCTAAAAGTGGTGAGAGATGTGTATGCGTATGGGTGGTGGTGGCGGTTGTTAGCGGGGAAGTTGGAAGGAGTGATGAGCCTTGAGAAATTATTCCAAGAGGAAAGCATATACAGAAGGAGGCTCTAGCAGTCCAAGTAGCTCCTTGGACCACTGCTGCATAAACTATCTTCTGGAAATAAAGCTTGATACGATCACGATGTCATAGCTCTGCATCTTGTACCATGCTCTCCTAGGAGGGGATTGGCTCCTCCCCTGCCATGGCACACTGTGTCCTGCCTAGGGACGGGAATGCTGTTCATTATTGGAATGCCATAATGTGGCCTGTACAAGTATGGTCCTTAGCCAGGCTGGTGTCAGCATGGAGTCGTACAGGAGACCACTCTGCAGAGCCAGACTCATCAAAAATAGCTTTACTTGCTCCCGTGCCCTGTTCCCCAGACCGTCCTTGCCCTACCATGCTTGGCTTCCACAGTCCTGGTGGAGATGCTGCCCCTCACCCTTCTGCTTCTCTGTGCTCTCAAGCAGGATTACCCTTACAGCTGAGTTATGTGTCAAGCCTCCTTAAGGTAACATAGATTTTGCAACCTGAAGAGAAGCCTAATAACAGTAATGAACAGATGTCTTTTATATTTGTATTTGCCATGTTCAAGTGCTATGGCCAAAATCTTCATAATTACCGCCATCATTTTTACCCTGATTACCTTAGCCAACGATTTTATAAGCTGTGTTGTTAAAATAGGTAATGTTTGGAACATTTTAGTCTTATGGGCTGAATTTTCTTCTCAAAAGGTGTATTGTGCCTTTTGTGATTTATGCCACCATTTCACTCAATTCTTCTCGACATTTTATAGTTCATGCTGTGAGCTTTTATGGGGAAGAGAACATTAGTCTTATTTTCCCCTTCTCTTTTTTCTCTCTTCTGGTCATATTTGTAATGTAGTCTGTGAGAAAAGAGCCTCTTCCTTCTCTAGTATGGTGAATTTTTTTTAGTGCATCAAAATACTTCCATGGACAGAAGCTTGGGAAGGTGGAAGGAACAAGCAGAATTAGGGATGCATTACGAAGTAGGGTATTATGAAAGAGTGACATGGCTCCACAGTCCATGCTTGGTTTAGGATCTTTCCCCTCTAATGTGTGACTTTGTTTAATAGATTTCATTTCACTTTGTTTTTCTCCAAAATGAAAAAGAAAATAAAGCTCCAGTATTGAATTACAGTAAAGAATGAATAAATGATATGTGTAGAACACCAAGCATGAAGTTTAGCATGTAGAAAGCCATGTATAACTATGTTATTGCCCCTTTCTCCTTTGTTTTTATTTGAGCTCATCTGTACTTTCTCTTCCTTCCTTTTCTTTCATTTGTTTGTTTGTTTCCATCTATGTGAAGAATATTAGTAGAAATGTCAATGATTTCACTCAAATATTAAAATGAAAAATCTGCTCTTGCATTAGATGTAAATACCATTTCTTACATTTTTAAATATTTTACAGTTTGCAAATATCCTTCATTTTATTTATTCATTATCTATTCACTTCACACATATATTGTTTGCTCCATGTCTGGTTTCTGTTTCTCGTTTTATCCTACAACATCTTTTGAAGTGTCACTGTAATGATTTTCCCTTTACAGCTGTGGATGCTAAGAATTAGTAATTTGCTCAAGGTCACACAATGACTCATTCAAGGTCACAAAGTAAGTGACAGTCAGGATCTTCAGACTCTTCGTCCAATGTTCTTTCCTCTCCAGCAGATTTAATGACTCTTGGTTTGCAACAGATTGCATGGCCTGGGAACCAGGAAAAGCTAAGTGCTCTATAAAAAGCCTATGTGCCTCCTAAGGAGTTTTCTTTTCATTAGAATGATTTACATTGGGAATTTCATTCTAAAAAGCTGCCAGCTCCTGAATGATATTTGTGAAATGTTTAACCCCATGGGGATTCCTTCTGAGATGCAGAATAAAGTATGATAAATCATAAGACTTTCTTTTTTAAATGGAAAGAAATGAATTATGCTTTTATGATGTGTTCCAAATTAAGTGCACAGGAAGCTGCATTTTTATTAAAAATTTTCACTAAAGAATGTAATAGAATTACTATTTTTCTGTCCAGAGTTCCCTTGACAGTGGGTGTGGAAGTCCCAGCTGAGTCATTGGCCAAGAAGACTAATTTCAGTTGGTTTCTGGGCAGGGCATATAAGCGTTTGGTTACAAATGGAGATCAAGTGTGTGCATGGGGAGGGATTGGTTGGGAAGTACAGATGTGCAGATACACACTAGCATGTATTTCCCATAAAATCAGAGAAGCCAAGTCTACCATCCTTTGCAAGGAATAATCTTTGGTCTAGGGATAGGAAAGCAAGTCAAAAGTTGAGGATTCTGGAACATGCCAGACTAGAGCAAGAGACAAGGGACAAGAAAGAAGCAATGCAGGAAAACCTTGGCCTCCTTTCCTGGGCCCTGGGCCTGACTGGCTAAAATTGCCTTTATTGCACATAGTTTGTCCAGTTGTCATTGTTTTTCAAGCTTGGAATTTGATTGTAACTCTTGGGTACAGAACTTGGTTGTAATTCACATGTGCTCAAGTTTTTCAAGTTTGGCAGTTGACTGTAAACCATGAGGACCTCTGTTTGGATGAGCCAGAACAATGGGCCACTTTGATTTGAGGAAACCAGAAAAATGTGAACAGACCCAGAAAAGATTGCTCTATCTACCCCAGAGCATCCTGAAATATACTGCAAACATCGGTCATTAAATTCATGCCACCAAAACGTTGTGTGCCGCCTTCACAAAGTGGTCCCTGTTAGCCCCAACTGTGAGTTTGATGCTTCTCTTTGAGGGAGAAGGTAGGAAAGAGACTGTGTTTGATCAGGCCCCTTTTCTAATTGAATTCTAGACTAATAAGTAGAAGGAATGAAAATCAAGAGTAAAAAGGCCTCGGTTCTTGTCATGTCCAGCTTCTAAAGAAAGTGAAACCAGCCTTTTAAAAAAATTGTCTATTATATGTCAGTGCTCATGCTTGATATTTACATACAGTAATTTATTTAATGCCAACCCCAACCCTGCAAATGAAGCATTGCTATCCTTACTGTATTGTTGCACAAGGAGACTCAAGACAAATTCCACAACATCACATATTATGGCTTAAGAGACTGGCTTGTTTGGTGAAAGGTACAAAGCAAGGTTTGCAAGAAGAGAAGGTGTCCTGTCCCTGGAGTCCCATGTCCAGGCCAGAGCTGCATATGCAAAAATGCGTGGTGTTCTCACTCTCCTCTGCTGATTTATCTTCTTAAAAAGCTAAAGGAAGAATAGCCAAGCTGTTGGGTAAGCAAAGCAGGATCAAGGTCCCATGATGATGATGAGTATGAAGAACAGCTTTGTAGGAGTTTTCTGATAACTAATGGCCTTTGGTGAAATTTGGCTGAAGCTGCTTCAGAATGCCCCAGCCTGCTCTTGCCACTTGCACCATCATCCTGTGGGAAGCTGGGCTCATCGCAGCCCAGATCACCAATGCAGCCCATCCTAACAGCCCTTTCCTAAGCAACATGAGACTATGGATCATTCATTGGGCATTCCTGCCAGTCTTTCTCCAAATGCTCTAGTGAAGGAGTTGAGGCTCTAATAGGTTAATTGCTTAATATCACAGAACTAGTGAATAAATGGTGTGAGGATTCAAACTCAGTTTATTGAATTCCAAATTCTGTGCTCTTTTCCTCATTCCATATTGCCTAAAATAATGAACTGATTTGGGGAAATTTCTTATCCTCTTTTAGCCTCTGTTTTTATATCTGATTATAATATCCCTTCTGTACTATGCAATGATTCTAAGTTCTAAAAAGGTGTTTTTACTGAATGAACTGTGTCATAGCAATCATCAGGTTGGAATATTCTTATGCATTGCCCTTTAGAGGAGAGAACACACACACACGTGTGCAAACACACTGTGAGAGAAGGCACCTTATATTGATGGAGCAACTTTAATGGGCCTTGCGTTTTACATATGGTTATGGGTTGAATCACATCCCCCCAAAAGATACGTCCAAGTCCTAACCTCCATCCTGTAAATGTGACCTTATTTGAAATAAGGATCACTGCAGATAGAATGGATTAAGGTGAGGTCATACTAGAGAAGAGTGGGCCCTTAATCCCATATGACTGGTGTCCTTCTAAGAAGAGGAGGAAAGACACAGGGAGAAGAAGATGGAGACAGAAATTGAAGTGATGTATCTACAAGGAAAGGAGCACCAAGGATTGCCAACAAATACTAAAAGCTACAAGAAGCAAGGAAAGGTTCTCCCCTAAAGATTTTAGAGGGGGCATGATCCTGCTGCCATCTTGATATCAGACTTCTGGCCTCCAGAACCATGAGACAGTTAAATTCCATTACTTTAAGCCACCTAGATTGTGATACTTTGTTACAACAGCACTAGGAACCTAGTACACATATCATATCATAATTAATTCATACAAAATTAAAAAATCCATTAATTTTATTTTATGTAGGACGGAAGTGAAACTAAAGAAAGTCAAGGTAACTTCCTCAAATTGACCCAGCCAAAGCCTGCAACCATGTGGAAAGATGATGCTAATTTGGTCATTAGCCAAAGAAAGAACATCTGTTTCAATAAAGGAGAAATGCTGGCTGCTGTGAGAGTCCCAGTCAGAGCCAAGTACTGGAAGCATCTGTTTCTAGATGTTGCCTCTCTTTGAGCAATCTCTGGGAACTGCTTCTAATGGAACCAACCTTGATAGTGGCCACCACGGGAGGTGTAGCAAGAAGAGCTGGCACCAGAAGATGCTGTCAGGGACCTCACTAAGTACCATTCAGGAATCTCAGTCCACAAAAAGCTGCCACTCCTATGAGTTATGAGCAAAACATGCCCCTGGGAACCACTATTGGCCACAGTAAGGAGTTTAGGGTGGGTGGGTCAGATGGTTCAGTGACCTTTATGCTACCATCTTATTCAGCTCTGATGGCAGATTTTTTTTTACCCTTGTAGACGTAATACATAATTAGTCTTTCAATGTATTTCTTCTGGAGTGGCAATACTGATTTTCTACTGGGAAACCTGGTGGACTGGAAGCCAGGATACTTTGGTATGAAAGAAGACAGTCAAGCATGGCACAGTAGAAAGATCATGCATGTCAGTCCCCAAAAGCCAGCATGGGTATACAAAAGCTACATGACTTTCAGTAAGTTCCTTGATGAGTCAGGACCTTCATTTCCTTGTGAGTGTCTAACTCACAGGGCTATTGTGAGGATGAATTGAAATTATGCATATCAAACACCAGTTACTACATCTTTGCCTGGAGCCCTCTTCCCACCCATCTTTCAGTTCTTAACTTGGATGTCACTTTCTCCAAGAAACCTTTACTGGCTCCCTATGTCTGGTTAGGCGCCTGAATGAATTAGGAAAGCTTTGGGCTAAATGTGATGGAAAAAGAAAGAAAGAAAATTAAATTGTACTTTCAGTTTTGCTATAAAGTGATGTAAGAGTTCCTAAACATCACAAATAAACACAGTTTATGCAAAACTAGGCAATAAAAACCATAGGGCTTATGGGAAAATAAACACTTAAAAATTTGTCAGGGACACAAAATAAAAGATAGCAAACTAATAAAAACAGTAGCAGATCTTACATGTTAAATGATTACGATATGCATAAACACTATTGTAAAAATGACACTTCGCCTTGAAAAATGCTTGAAGTTTCTTGTAGAAGTGGTGTTGCAGGGTTGCAGCTCATGAATTATTTGTGAAGTGGAAGAAAGAAGATTATCTGGAATAGGTGGGAAAGTTCTAACACCAGTTGTGATTGGGTGTATTCATAGCATTAGATGAAAATTGAGATAACTGGTAGATATTTCAGGGGTAGGCATGAGTGTGTTTTGTGTAAGCTACGCACTCCAGATCAGCTGGGTGCAGATTTCTGCTTTCACCTAGTGTGTCTCAGGAATGCAAGCACACATATGGAAACATGAAATCTGCATTATGCTCAAATTTCAAACCTCCTTCAAACAAATCCGCATTTTCACAAGAAGAATTATGGCAGAACTGCCTGTACCAACATGCTAACTGACCCTGGCACTCTTACTTCATTTGTTAGACCATCTTCTTGAGGGAAGCCTAGGATATCCACACAGCTTGATGGTGATGCCACGCTTATTTGTACACTTTCGGTGTTGTGAGCTGTTACAGTTTCCTTGTCTTTGGTATATTGTGTTGTCTTAGTTTGCCAGGGCTGCTATAACAAATGCCATAGGGTGGTTGACATCAACAACAGATATTTGTGGTCTCACAGTTTTGGAGGCTAGAAGTCCAAAATCAAAGTGTCGGCACGATCATGCTTTCTCTGAAGTTGCTAGAGTTATGGCAGTGGCCTGCCAGCAACCTTAAAGTTCACTCTCTGCTTCTGTCTTATAGCCATCTCTCCCCATCTGACTCCTACTCTTGTGCTCAAACTTCCTCTGCTCATAAGGACTCCAATCCTACGGGATTAAGGCACAGCCCTGACTCAGTTTGGCCTCACCTTAACTGATAACATCGCCAACCATCTCCTTTACAAATGAGTTCACATGCCCAGGACCAGGGCCTAGTACTTTCATCCATCTATTGGGGCACATGATTCAATCCATTACATGCATTTATTTATTACTTTATCTACCTTTATCTTTCCTAAATCTCAAAAATGGATAAATTTCTTAAAAATGCTTCTGCCAGGAACCATCGATTGGGATTTCTACTAATATGTAAGCACGTGTGAAGAAAACTGTATGTCATATACCAAATTGTAACCTTTTTTTTGGAATATATAAATAAAATATTGAAGATTTGAAGAAGTCAATATGCAAATAAATCACTCAATTTAGGAAGTTTGCTATACACCTGGGTAAAATACAGATATTTCTAACATGTCCAAACTTCTAGTACTTAGCTAAGTTCAGTTTAAATAGTGAAATACACAGAGAACTACTTCATTGTGATCTTCTAAAGAAAGGCAAATCGGAGAAGCTCATACTCTGGTATGTTTCATTCATTCCCAGCATCATTTCTAGAAAACTCTTCCTAACAAGTTGTGGTACTTTTTAAAGACATGGGACATAAATATGAAATTCTTTAGTAACACACAGGTGTTTGCTGTGAATCACTTTGTAAAGCATTTAAAAAGAGTTGTCAAACAAAAATGAGCTATAGAAATTATTATTGTTTCAATGAAAGTAATGCTTTGGGGAAGGCATGTGATAAGAATAAGCTATCAGCAGTATGCTGCTGTTGAATATTGTTTTAACAAATAAGTAAATATATCTTCAAGCATATAATGTGAACCTAACGGTAATCTTTAAATAATGAATGAGAAGGTAAATGCTTTTTGAGATATGCATACACTATGGGGAGAGAGAACAATTTAGAATAGAATATCTGGAAATGACTCTAATATGATATGGTTTTATTATAGAAATATATATGTCAACAACAGCATGATTCTCAAATTGGCATAGTGTAAAAATTTACAAAGATATATTCAATGTTTTAAATTTTCTAAAATAAGAGTATACTGTTTTGAACCCCTTTGACAAAATTATAAAAGTGTCCAAACTTTCAAATTAATTTGAAAGTACACCTGATTGACAGTGAGGGAAAAGGATATTTAGTGGTTGAATTTCAACAACATATTTTGTGAATTTGATGAATGGGATTAAAACTGTACCATAATTTATTAACAGAGGTACTGATACATTTGAATTTGGATTTATAAACTTTTGTCAGGTATCCTTATCAGCCATGACAACCCTTACTACCAAAAATAAACTGATCTCAGAACTTTACCTTTATTTTATCACAAAGTGTCAAACCAACATTAAAAAATAACCAAGCATATTTAATATTTCTTTCACTAAAATGTTACTGTTAAAAACATTTCTTTATGAAAGCATAGATTTTGTTCTCATTTGTAAACAACAATTCAAAACATCATTCCTTTTTTCTTTATCTTATCCTTTAACATGTCCATGTTTCCATTTGTCTTAAAATGCACATTTCTTCTGTAGTACATGGGTATAATTAGGTAATAAATTAATACACATAGATTTGCATGCTCTCTGTTTTACTAAGGCATGATCAGAAAAAAAAATGGAGAAAGGTGATCTAGACAATAAATGAAATATATTGCATAATACCCAAATAAAATCTGAAGGCATAATAAGGACAAAAAACAAATAAAAAAGGGAGAAACACTTAAGAAGATCAGATGTTTTTTATCACTAACGCGGCCATCTTTTCCATATACAAACATTAACAAAATGTTTATGAAGTGTTAGATGTTTCCTAGATGTACTTTCAAGAAATCATTCCTGTGTGTCTTTAGAGGGGAAAATATTTACACTGTCTCAAATTTTTACATTCAGCATTTGTACAGACTTTTCCTGCATAAATATTTTTACCCTTTTATTCTCAATACAGTTTTGAAATTAAGATAATTCCTTTGTATAACAAAGCAAACAATATAAAGGCATATATTTTAAAAAATACATTCGTAATCCTTCCACTCTTAGCTCTTTCCAATGCCACGCTCCTGAGTTC
Organism: Dasypus novemcinctus; assembly: GCF_030445035.2. NCBI lineage: Eukaryota > Metazoa > Chordata > Mammalia > Cingulata > Dasypodidae > Dasypus > Dasypus novemcinctus. The sequence goes on from NC_080697.1 coordinate 37,611,433, forward strand.
ATCACATTGAACAGTTCGTCCACTTCCTTTTGATTCTTACAAAACCCCTTATTAGGGCAAGTATCACATGCCCGGATTATAGAAAATAAAGCGGAAGCCTGAAGAAAATAAATAACGTACCCAAGGCCACTCAGTGAAGGGAAGCAGATGCCAGATGCAGAGGCTCGCAGATGCTGCTTTGGAAACCCCACCATTCCTCTCCCGGGGCAACATCCCGGACCTCGGTCTTACTGGGGCTTGCAGGGTATTTTGCACTTATGCTAAATGATCCTACACTCATCCTGCTGGGTGGTCACGATCGTCCCCTTTTTACAGATGAAGAAGTTGAGGCTCAGATAGGCTGAGGTACCAGCCCCAATTTAGCACAGCAAGGGAGTGATGGCAACAAGGTTCGAATCATACGAATCAACTTAAACCCTGTGCTCTTTCTTATCTCCCATAGCCTGCTATCTCTGCAGTGATTTCTCCTAATTATAGTGTGATTCTCTGGCCCCGTTTCTAGGTGTGCCTGTGCCTCCTGATTCTTCCAGTGCACACATGCGCAGCTGCACACAGTTTCATGACGCTATTTAGCCAATGTGCATTTGAGCTAATTGCTGGAAAATCAGGATCTCCTATGTCCCCTTAACTGCAATCCATCCATTGCTTCAGTGGCAATGTTGAGTACAAATGATGCTGCAGAATCATGCGATTTCTATACAAACTTTATTTCACAAATGATGCATTTCACAGATGAGAACAGCACCAACAGATTAAAACTGAGCCGCTCAAAGACATCTACCAAGACGCGTGGTAGATGTTAGGACAAGAAACCCTGCAGTATTTCTGCCACTTTTTCCTGTTTGGGGGTGTGGGAGGCAACCCCAAGTGCAATTTCAGTTGTTTATATCTTTCAATTGGATTTTTGTATCTATCATCAAAATTTAGGTAGGCAATGTACTTAATTTTTGTGTTTCTCTGTAAGATGGAATCACCAGTCTCGCTATTTGGCAGGTGGAAAACTTGAACACTTCCATAATTCTGTGTGCACTCCTTTTTACCGGCATTCCTAGATTATCCCATCAAGGTTGCTTTGAATCAGGACCAGGCCTTCTTTCATGTGAATAACCATTTAAAGATGTGCTGTTCAGGGCAAGCAGTTCAGAGCAACTCATTTTCTCTCTGTCATCTCCCAATATGCCGCGGAAGAGGGCAGGGGAGGGAAGGGGCGGAGTCGCCGGAGGGACCACTGGGGGGCAGTGTTGCTCCACCGAAGGCCACCCCATGGCTTCCTTGGGGGCCGCCCAAGGAACCTGCAGAGGGAGAGCACAAAGGTAGGATTTTCAAGGTGTGCCCAATGATGAGTTTCTTAATGAATTTACTGCTTCTGCGGAATACTCCTTTTGCGCTGTCTCCCCCGTTTGAGGAGGATTTCTGACCGTGGTCCCTGGTTGAGCAGACGGCTGAGGGTGGGCTGAGCAGGCATTTCCCCAAATCAAGAACCATGAAGAGCAGTAACTTCGTATGTCACGCAGGGCGGCAGTCCTTACGACATCACTTAGAAGATTAAAAATAAATTCAAGCACATGTCACTTCAAAGGGAGCACAAAAAGGACATCTGCATGATTTGATGCATTAATGAGAAAGAGCTGCTGGGCCTTGATTTGAACTGTACAGAAAAAGATAGGATTTTAAAGCTTGTAAGCTTTTAGTATTTCCAAAGGATTTATTATTTTTATTATTTAAATAAGGCAGCCCTTCCCTCCTCCCGCCCCATGTCTACAGTTTAATTTCTCTCTGCTTTGATTTGGGGGATACTGTTTGTGCAGGGAGCTTTCCGCTCCAAACTGGAGACCTCTCTGGGAAATGAAATGAGGAGATGGCAGCTTGGGGGGAGCTGGGACAAGGCAGCCCCGATTCTCCGAGGCCCAGTTTCTCTGCAGGCTGCAGAAACGACCACCTTCTCCTCCCCCGCACCCGGGGGCGGCTTTTATTAGCCAGGACCATCTGCGCAGCTGTAGCACCTACCCAAGGCGTGGCCTCAATCTGTAGGCTCTGGAGAGCCACCCAAGAGTCATCCATCTCTGACTGATCTTTTGTTTCAAAGACCCTTCCTTGGGCAGCCCGCACCCCCTGCTCGCGCCTGAAATCACACGCACGGCGTCCTCCTATCGGTCTTTTCCTGGCTAAGGGGGACCGAGGCCCAGTCCTTCTCGTTTTTCAAGCCTTGTCAGGAGGTCTGAAAGGAGAGCGGGCAGCTCAGGAGGAGTGGAGCATGGACAGATGTCCTCATGAAAAATTTACAAGGAATAATAAGAGGCTGCTTCTCTTCCCTCCTCCAGCCAATATCCCCCTAGGCCTGTGGCCCCGGCCACTGGTAGAGTATTGGAGAATGCCCCTATCATTTTGAAGCATCTCTGGCTTCTGGGAGGCTAATGCAGGGCGTTTGATGCTCTAAGCTGTCCTCCTGAGACTGGGTTGCAAATGTAGTTCAGGGGAAATTGATGAAGTATCAGTTAATCTGAGGCTGACAGTTTAGAGAGGTCACAGCTGCGAGGGCCTGCCAGGGTCTCCGAGAGACAGGACTAAAAAAGAGTTAGAGAGTGAGCGAGCTCAGTGAAAAGGAAGCATTCATCTTCTTCACGTTGAGATTTCTCCATTTTTATATTGCCAGGCTCTGACCTTCACTCCCTCCAAGTTAGAAGTTTGTGCCAGGAGGACACGCATCTGCTTTTTTCACTCCGGTTTGTGCACAATTACACATCCCTTTGCGAAAATCCCAAACCCACATCACTGATGGTTCTCTCCTTAGGAAGGAAGGAGGAAAGAGCTGCTGTTCCTAATTGAAACAGGCAGTTATATCTCCTGATGCAAATTTCCTTTTTTTAATTGGTACTCTGAGTCATGTCTGTTCATTCTTACATTTCCTGCTACAGGAAGGTCTGTCTAGGTAAATGGCATGTCTACAGATGGTGGGCCACGAGCTGTTCAAAAGAAATTTTCTGGGAGTGCAGTGGACTCTCTGGAAAGAGTTAAGAATAGATGTAAATTCATATTTGTCCTTGTTTGATGTTTTATATATGAAAATCTCAGGACTCCAGGACTCTGTAACCCCAAACCTAGAAAGAACTGCAGGTTTGGCCGTGTTATATGTGTGTCTTCTAAATTATGCTATGGCTTTTAAGATTAGATTCACCTATAACTGAGTTGGGGTGGGGTGTGAGGCAGCAGGGTCTTTGGAATCAAACAGCTGTGGGTTTGAATTTTGTCGTCCCTAAGCTTTGAAAAGATTTTGTCACTATTGCCATTTGCTTGTGGGAAAATAGAGCAAGAGGTGATAATTGTCTTTCAATGATTAAATGGCTAGTAGATCAGAGTAGTGATTCTAATCCAGTTTTTCCATACTACTCCACATCCCCTTTTCATTTAATAACAAGATTAAAAGCAAATTTAATGAGAATGATGATAATAGCTAATATTTACTCAGCTTTTATAACATGCAGGCTGTGTAAGCATTACATATGTATTACCTTATGTATCCCATACTAAAAATTGTGAGGAAAATTTTATTATTCTTGTTATTAACATTGTTATCTTTGTTTAAAAGAAAGGGAATCGAAATTTGGCAAAGGTGGTGGCAAAATCCATTCCTTTTTTTGTTCTGTGTGGCTGGGAACCTTTTCCTTTTACAGAGTTGGGGTGACTGGTAGTTGTTCACTGCAAGCGCAACCAATTTCCAATTCAGAAAACAATGATGTATTTTAGTTTTAGACCAAATTGAAATTACTGTCCTATTTAGTAAGAAAAGCGACAGTCACTAACAGAAAGTTGAGTGCTTTCCCCCAAAATTATGTAGGTAAAGTATACAAAGGAAATGCTTTTTCAGAAATAGGAAATTGTTTTACATTCAGACATTCTAAATAGATATATAGTTAGTGCACTGCAAGGTAATGAGATGATTTAGGACTTATACTTCTTGTCCCTAGAAATGGTGGTTGCGCATGTTTGCACACTCGGTCTTTATGCTGAAGTGTACATGAAAGCAGAAGTGGTTAGTTTTGAGGAGTTCATTATATTTACATAACACATATTGTTCTTTTACTTTTTTTTTAATTTGGGAAGTTATAGGTTTACAGAAAAATCTTCCAGAAAATAGGGAGTTACCCCCTCCCCACAAACAGTTTTCTCTGTTATTAACACTGCATTAGTGTGGTACCTAGGTTTCAAATGATGAGAACTACCTATTATAATTATACTATTAGCATGGTATAAATACTTTATATTAGGGATCCCTGTTTGTGGTGGACAGTGCTTTTTAAAAAAAATGTTTATTCTACTAACATATACACACCCTAAGATTTCCCCTTTTAACCTTATCCAAATAAATATTCATTGGTGTTAATTACATTACAATGTGTCGCTACCATCACCAGCATACATTACCAAAACTTTTCCATCTCTCTAAACAGGAACTTTTTTCAAATGAAATAGCATTTCTTCCCACTGCCTACCCCACCCTGTCTCCTGGCAACCTGTTATCTAGTTTCTGACTCTATGAATTTGCTTATTCTAATTATTTCATATATGTGAGATCATAAAATAATTGTCCTCATGTGTCTGACTTATTGCATTCAACACGATGTCTTTGAGGTTCATTTCACATTGTCGAATGTAGGAGAACTTCATTGTTTTTTATGGCTGAATACTATTCCGTTGTATGTATTGTATATATCACTTTTTATTTATACATTCATCTGTTGAAGGACTCTTGGGTTGCTTCCATCTTTTGGCAATTGTGAATAATGCTGTTACGGAGTTTGCTAAGCAAATACCTGGCTAGTGTCGTATGAAGCTGAAGAACTTCCTTTAGCATCGCTTGTAGGGAAGGTCTAGTGGTGATGGACTCCCTCAACTTTCGTGTATCTGAGAATGTCATAATCTCTCCTTCATTTTTGAAAGAGAGTCTCACTGAATATAAAATTCTTAGCTGGCAGTTACTTTCCCTCAGGACTTTATGTATGTCAACCCACTGCCTTTTTGCCTTCATGGTTTCTCATGAGAAATCAGCACTCAGTATTATTAGGATTCCCTTGTATGTTGTTTTTCTTTTGCACCTTTCAGAACCAATATATGTTAAGGTATATTTTACCTCATGTTATATCATGTTTGGTATTCTCTAAGCTTCTTGGATGTAAACATTCACCTCTTTTGCTACATTTGTGAAGTTCTCTGTCATTCTCTATTTGACTACTCCTTCGGCCCCCTTCTCTTTTTATGGGAATTTTTTGTTTCAGTTATTGTAGTCTTCAACTCTAGTAGTTCTGTTTGGTGCCTTTAAAAAAATTATCCCTTTACTTAGACTCTTATATTGTTCATTCATTGATTTTTTGATATCCTGTAGTTCTTTCCCTGTGTGTTCCTTCATCTCCTTAAGCATTTAATATAATTTTTAAAGGCTTTGTTCATTATGTCCACATTCTCATCTTCTTGTTTGGTACTTTCTGTATTTTTATTCTCTTCCTTCAGATGGGCCATCATCTCCTGTTTCTTTGTTTGTCCTGTGCTTTTTGCCCACCATACGCTTAAATATTTTAAAGTGCTAACTCTGGGATTTACTCCGTGGGATGTCTGTTTCTTGGTTTTGTAAGCAGCTGATAATAAGACAGATTTTCTTGAGCATCAGCTCTCCTATCAGGAAAGTCTGCTGAAGATGAGTGCAGTTTGCAGGTTTTTCCCTGTGTTACTGGCCTCCTTCTTGTTGGGGGCTTTTGCTTTTAGCGGTTTAGGTCTAAGGCTCTGTTTCCCAGAGGACAAATCTCCTTCTCCCAGTTATCTGAATACGGCAAGACTTTGTCCCAAATTGTCAGTCTCTATAATTTTTCACACTCCTTTCATTGTCTCACACTGCTTTTGTCTGGAAGGCAAATTTTGGAATGAGTGTCACCCTAGGCCATAACAGGGCCAGGGACCCAGGAAAGGTTTGCAGATTGGCTCCAAAAGTCCTGTGAAGGGGATCAGAAAGGGTGCCATAAACTTCTCTGGTGGCTCCCCAAAGCTGAGCTTTCCTGGCCTGCCCAGCAAATGCAGCCCTTCATCTAACTTTCCTCTGCAGCCCTGAGGAAGAACGACGTCTTTAAATCTCCACTGTCTCCAACCCTTGTCTGTGGAGGGTTGAAACAATGGCTGCCCTCAGAGCTGGGACTCAGTGATCCAAGTTTGCTAATCAAAAGCCGTGATAAATGATTGTCCATGCACTCCCCTGTTCTTGGGAAAGAGGATTTTTATGGCCCTTTCTGTCACCACTAACCACTAAGCAAGAACTATGTCCCTTTCTATCACCACTAAGCAAGGACTGGACCCTCTGGCAGCCTGCTGAGAGCGTGGAGGACAGGTACTGGCAGATGCTGTGCGGTGAAAGCCATCTACAGTTCTTTACCGTGATTTATTAGCTTCTTCTTCCTGCTCTTTCCTGAGTGCTCTACAGTATTTTTCTCACCTCTGCAGCTTAAAAATCATTATTTCAGACGTTTCTTCCTATTTAATAGCTTTTGATGGAAGGACTAAGTCCTGGAGCTCCGGACTCCACTATCTTCCCCAGCAGTCCCCTGTTAGGAGGTTTTTGATGACCAATTTAATCTCTTTATTTGTTATTGGTCTATTGAAATCTACTATTTCTTCTTGAATCAATTTAGATAGATTTTGTGTTTTTAGAAATTTGTCCATTTCATCTAGGTCATCTAATTTGTTGGCATATAGTTGTTCATAGTATCCTATTATAATTCTTTTTATTACTATGGGGTCTGTAGTAATGTCCACCATTTCATTTCTGATTTTATTTGTTTGTATACTCTCTCTAGTTTTCTTTGTCAGTCTTTGTCAATTTTATTGATCTTTTCAAGAACTATTTGTTTTGTTGATATTCTCTATTGTTTTTAATGCTCTATTTCATTTGTCTCCACTCTGGATTCTTCAGTTGTGAGGTCAGTATCTGACTTGACTTGAGATCTTTTTTCTTTTTTTTTTTTTCAAAGATTTGTTTTGTTTGTTTCTAACCCCCCCCCCACCTTCGTTCTCCCCCATTGTCTGCTCTCTGTGTCCATTCACTGTGTGTTCTTCTGTGTCTGCTTGTATTCTTATTGGGTGGCTCTGGGAACCAATCCTGGGACCTTCCGGAGTGGGAGAGAGGCGATTACTCTCTTGTGCCACTTCAACTCCCTGTTCTGCTATGTCTTCATATTTTCTCTCCTCTGTGTCTCTTTTTGCATCATCTTGCTGCGCCAGCTCTCCAGGTCAGCTGGCACTCCTGTGTGGGGCAGCTTTCCCGTGCTGGTCTGCATTCCCACACAGGGCAGCATTCCTGCATGGGGCAACATTCCCTCATGGGCCGGCACTCTGCATGGGCCAGCTTGTCCTCACCAGGAGGCCCTGGGTATCAAACCCTGGATCTCCTATATGGTAGATGGGAGCCCAATTGGTTGAGCCACATCCATTTCCCTCTTCTTTTTTAATATAAGTATTTAGGGCTATAAATTTCCTTCTCAGAACTGCCTTTGCTACATTCCATAAGTTTTGTTATGCTGTCTTTTCATTTTAATTTACCTGAAGATATTTACTAATTTCCCTTGCGATATTTTCTTTGACCAGTTGGATGTTTAAGAATATATTGTTTGATTTCCATGTGCAAATTTTCCAGTTTTCCTTCTGTAATTGGTTTGTAGCTTTATTCAGTTGTGGTTGGAAGTGATAAATGCATGATACCAATATTTTTAAAGTTATTAAGACTTCTTTTGTGGCCTAACATATGACCTATCCTGAAGAATGACCATGGATTCTCTTGCTGTTGGGTGAAGTGCTCTATATAATGTTGCTTAGGTCTAATTCTTTCAAAGTATTGTTAAGTCTTCTATTTCCATATTGATCTTCTGCTTAGGTGTTCTATCCATTATTGTAAGTGGTATATTGAAGCCTCCTTCTATTAGGTAGAACCATTTATTTTTCCCTTTAAATTGTCAATATATGCTTTATATATTTTTGGCTCTGCCTTTAGATGCATATAATTTATAGTTGTATATTTTTTTCAATTTGATCCCTTTTTCAGAATATAGTGGGCTTTTTGTCTCTCATAACATTTTTTGACATAAAGTCTATTTTATCGGATATTAGTAACTACTCTCTTTTCGTTGCTATTTGCACGGTATTTTCTTCTCCATCCTTTAACTTTCAACCTGTGTCTTTGAAATTAAGGTAAGAATATTGTAAACAGCACATAGTTGATTCATGCTTTTGTCCATTCTCCCAATCTCTACCTTTTGATTGGAAAGTTACTTATTTACATTTAAAGGAACTACTGATAATGCAAGACTGTCTTCTGCCATTTTGGTATTTGGTCTTTGTAAGTTTTATATATTTTTTGTCTCTCAGTTCTTCCATTTATACCTACTTTTGTATTTATTTGATTTTTTTTTGTATATTTTACCATTTTCACTTCCTTTTCATTTCTTTCTGTATATTTTTTTCATATTTTTCTCATAGGGCATAAATGTAACATTTTAAGTCTTTAAGACTCATATTTTATTTGATAACAACTTAACTTTAATAGCACACCCATACAGTGTTCCTGTACCCCATCCTCCATCTTTTTGCTGTATTTGTTATATCCACAACCATAGATTAATCATTATTGTTTATGCATTTGCATTTCAGAACCTATAAGAAGTACAGGTGGAATTGCATATAAAAAATACACTACAGTGCTCGCTTCGGCAGCACATATACTAAAATTGGAATGATACAGAGAAGATTAGCATGGCCCCTGCGCAAGGATGACACGCAAATTCGTGAAGCGTTCCATATTTTTTTAAAGATATATTTAGGGGATTTGAATCTCTGGACTGACAATGTGATAGCCAGGTCCTGAGCCTCAACAGACTCCAGTACCTACAATCTGATCTATTGGACTTACCACACTCAGCTAAGATGGAGTTGAAGAAGGACAACCACCACACCATGGAGCCTAGAGTGATTACAACTGAAAATGGGAGGATTGCATCCAGCATCCATGTGGAATCTGAGCCTCCTCTTGACATAGAGGTGCAATGGACACAACCAATCCAATGTCCACATAGAAGAGGTGGCATTGGATTGGGAAAAGTGGACATGGTGGACGATGGGTATGGGGAAAGGCAGGAAGAGATGAGAGGTGGAGGCATCTTTGGGACATGGAGCTGCCCTGGATGGTGCTTCAGAGGTAATCACCGGACATTGTAAATCCTCACAGGGCCCACTGGATGGAATGGAGGAGAGTATGGGCCATGATGTGAACCATTGTCTATGAGGTGCAGAGGTGCCCAAAGATGTACTTACCAAATCCAATGGATGTGTCATGATGATGGGAACGAGTGTTGTTGGGGGGGGGAGAGGGGGGGTGGGGGGGTGGGGTTGAATGGGACCTCACATATATATTTTTAATGTAATATTATTACAAAGTCAATAAAAAAAATAGTCTGGAAAAAAAAATACACTACAATAGCACAGGCATTTGTAATTGCTCATGTAGTTACCTTTACCTGAGGTCTTTATTTCTTTTATTTTGCTTTGATCCACAAATGTAGTCCCTTTCTTTTCAGTTTGAAGAATGTCCTTTAGCCTTGCTTCTAGGGTTGGTCTAGTGGTGATAAATTTCCTCATGTTTTATTTATCTGGGAATGTCTTAATATCTCCCTCATTTTTGAATGTAATTCTCACCAGATATAAAATTTTCAGTTGGCAATTATTTTATTCCAACTTTAAATATTTTGTCACACAGCCTTCTTGCCTCCATATAGGGACTCTCTTACATAAAACACACTGCTCTTCTCTCGCAACTTTGAGAACTCTCTCCTTGTCCTTGGCATTTGACAGTTTCACTGCTATGTGTCTGGTACTATTTCTTTTAAAGATTTATTTATTTATTTAATTCCCGTCCCCCCCTCCCCTGGTTGTCTGTTCTTGGTGTCTATTTGCTGCGTCTTGTTTCTTTGTCTGCTTCTGTTGTCGTCAGCGGCACGGGTAGTGTGGGCGGCGCCATTCCTGGGCAGGCTGCACTTTCTTTTCACGCTGGGCGGCTTTCCTCAGGGGCGCACTCCTTGCGCGTGGGGCTCCCCCACGCGGGGGACACCCTTGTGTGGCACTGCACTCCTTGCGCGCATCAGCCCTGCGCATGGCCAGCTCCACACGGGTCAAGGAGGCCCGGGGTTTGAACCGTGGACCTCCCATATGGTAGACGGACGCCCTAACCACTGGGCCAAAGTCCGTTTCCTGAATGGGCTTCTTGAATGTGCATATTTACGACTTTTGTTAAATTTTGGAAGATTTGTGCATCATTTCTTTGAATATTCTTCTGTCCCTTTCTCACTTCTCTTTGGATTTTCATATACTTGATGGTGTCCCACAGGTCTCTTAGTCTCTAATCCCTATTTAAAATTATTTTTTCTTTCTATTCTTCAGCTTGAAAAATTTTAATTTTCTTTTCTCCAAGATCACTGATTCTTTCTTGTGCCAATAATAATTTGCTGTTGAAACCTTCTAGGGAATTTTTTCATTTCAGTTATTTTGTACCTTATCTCCAGTATTTCTATTTGATTCCTTTGTAAAATTTCTATCTCTTTATTTAAATTCTCTCATTACTTATTCCTTGTTTTCCTGATATCTTTTAGTTCTTTCCATGTGTTTTCTTTTACTACCCTGGGCATATTAGGAATCATTTTTAAAAATCTTTATTTGGTCTTTCCAAAGTCTAGTCTTCTTTATTGCTAGTTTTTTTTACCACTCAAAGGCTTGCTGTCTATTGTGTACAGAGATCAGTACTATGACATCAGAATTTTGAGTAGAAAAAGAGCTTTAATGCAAGGTCAAGTGGCATAGAGACAGGAGTCAAGGCTCAAATTTGTCTCCCCAGTCTGAGTGCTAAGGGAGATTTTATGGGAATGGAAGCTGAGAGGAGGGCACAGAAGTGGGGAGTTTTGACTTGGCATAATCCAATTGGTTAATTATAGAGTTATCCATTTGTGGTAAAGTGTATTTTAAGTAGGACCTTCCTTCTTGAAGGAGTCTGCTTCTGATGTCTCCCTGACCTTGTAATCTTGGTTCTGAAGGAGGTGACTTCTGTTCCTGATACCTCAAACCAATGTTGGCCTGCCCATGGTTTCAGTTTTTGGATGTTTAGCTTGTTCTTTTGGATGGACCATGATTTCCTGTTTCTTTGTTTGTTTTGTAATCTTTTTGTTGCACACTGAACATTTTTAATATTTTACGGCGGTAACTCTGGGATATAGTCCCTCAGTTGTCTGTTCCACAAGCTTCTCCCACTGTTTCTAAAGCTGTGTTTTCTTTATTTGGCACTCACCCAGATTATTACAGCACTTTAACTGCTTTTCAGAGTCTTGAGGAATATAGCTCTGTCAACTTTTACTATTTGATCAAAGATTCTGTGGAGTAATGACACCCTGGAGTATCTTACGCCATCTTAGTTGACTGGGTGTTCTGCAACAATTTACATTATTCTTTAGTACCTTGATTAGGAACATTCCCCGCACTCCTCCTCACCTCTGGAAGACAGATGGACTCCTCTGTGATCCCCTGCCTTGGTCTATAAACTCTTTCCAGGCAATGTACTGAGGCAATGGCAAGATCACCTTATTGCTTCCTCTTTCTCTCTCTATCTCTCTTTTTTTTCCCTGAAGGATATGATTTTTTTTAACAGCTGTGGTTTTTGGATTTGTTGTTTTAAAATTAAAGATTTAATTACAGAGAAACATTTGATTTAAAGGTGACTGGTAATGTTGTCTTTTTCCTTATCTGTTTTGGTTGGCACCTAGCATATGAATAGTTGCTAGTTGGAGAATAAGATACAATTGAAGACACCTTTCTGCAAATCCTGCTTTTCCCTTGACTTGATATTCAAAACCTATGGTGCTTTTGTGCACGTTGACCTTACCAATCCCATATTTGCCACCAAAACCTTTGGAGTAATATTTCTGTGACTCATGCTTCTCTCTGTCTTGTTCTGGTAGCATTGACTGATGCGCAGATGTCTGGAAAGTATAGTTTCATAGATTTTTTGCCTCTTATTTTGTTTGTTTCAGGCAGAAAAGTAAATCCTGTTACTCTCACTCCATCTTGGTCAAGAAATGTCTCATAACTTTTGATCTTACCAAAGGGTACCTAATGGAGTTTCTATCATATACAGACATACACCTGGACTCTCTCTCTCTCTCTTTCAAGTTGTTTTTTTTCCCATAATTAAAATGCTTGATATATAATGTCAGTTTATTATTTGGCACATGATAACTTAAAAGGAACTTCACACTCTTGAAAGTGATTATATTTCATTGGTCTCAATCAGGGGAGATTTTGTCCCTCAGAGGACATTTGGAAATGTCTGTAGATTTGTTTGCTTTTTACTGGCATCTAGTAGGTAGAGGCCAGAAATGCTGCTAAACATCCTACAAATGCATAGGACAGTCTGCACCACCAATTTCAAAGAATTATTGGACCCAAAATCTCAATAGTGCAAAAACCGAGACACCCCAATATCATTTCACTGGGCAGAAAACTAGGAGAATGTCTAGTGTTTGAAAAGGAATAAAACAAGATATTTCTTGTATTTTCCTTCTCCTTTGTATATTAAGCTGGATTCTGATAGCACAGATTTCAAAGTCTGGATTCTTACACTGATTTTTTGCATGATATGGGCAAGTTATTGGTCTCAGTTTCCTTGTTAGTAAAAGAAACATTTGAATAAGTTATATCATTATTAAAAGCTGGAGATGCAATGCAGCAGCTGATAAAAATGGAGAAGGGAAGAAACCTATTTATCCAGAGGCTTCTGCAGGGTGGACACTGCATTTAAGTGAACTTCTGTTGCCATTGTCCCGCAATTGCTCAACAGAGACAGGCCAGTCAGTTTCATTTTCTCTGATGTTTGAAATCAGATCAAAGGGCAGAGAGCCCCTTTCTTACTGGTGGGGAAACTGGGAAGCCGAAGATAGAAATAATTAAATGAGATATACCATATGGAAGTCTATGTGACTTGAAAGCCCATGTAATTTCCCCTATATCACAATTGTCTCATGAAATCTTTGTGTTCTTCAAACTCTAATATTTAGTTGCAGGAAAGAAGAATCTGTAAAAGTTATCAAGAAGCAATTTCTAAATATTTGTGTTAAAATACAAATCAGACCAGAGCTGTCTGATCCTGTCGTACATGTAAATGTGTGGCTACCAAGAGAGTAAACTATCACCTAGGCTAGCAGAATTGAGCCTCTTGTTGGATGTGAGAAGCAGAGTCACTGTTTGTGTCTAAAGAGTGGCTCTGCTTGTGGTTTCACTACATACACCCCATTCGGTTCCAGTTTGAAAATTGTAATCTTGCCTAAATTCTTTTAGATGACCATTATGACTCCTGCGGTATTTCTTAGAAATCAAGACTGAGGCAGGTCATGTGCACTTTTATCACAGAGGAAGTGACTTTTAGAACAGCCCAAAAGTTTCTCTAAGAAACTGCACTGGGCAAGAAGGGCCCAGGTAAAGTCTCCAGAGTTTAGTGTCGACTTGCTGCTGCTTGATTGTGATGTGGAGATAGGGTGATTAATACTATGATGACTGCATATATTCCACTCTGACATTTGCTATGGTATTTAAACAAAATGTTTGTTAGTTGCATAGTTTTTTTTTTTTTTATCAGTAAAAATGAGTTCCTAATTTCAGTTAGGTTTTCATTTTAAAGAACTCTTTTGAAAAGAGTAACATATTAGAAGACCTGAAGTAACTCCTAATGATTTAAAATTAGTATTAGAATTAGCTATTTATTATGCTAGCTATTCTCAAAACGTGACCACTGGACCAGTACCTTTAGCATCATCTGAGGACTTGTTAAAAATGGAAATTGCTGTCATATTCCAAACCTACCTTTAAATATTAGATCTCTTCCAACTGTTTCAATGGATAGCACATCTACTTTTTGTTTATTTTGTTTTTACTTCATTTTTACAAGAATACAGTTAGAAGATCAATGAGATACAGTTAGAGAAGAAACAGGCAGACATCCTAGTCACATTTGAAGGCTATTAGTATCCTACAACTTTGTATCCATCACTTCATAAAATATTTCTAAACACTTGTTTAATTTTAATATAGAGAGACAATCCAAATTCCACAAAGAATACCTTTTTTAATACTTCACTCACCACGTCTTATTTATCTTAAAGGAGTTTTTAAGTGATTTCCTCAATATGGGTTTTCTCCTAGCTTGCCTAATTTTAACAGGTATTTGAAAGTTGTAGCAGTTTGATACTATTTATGAATGCCAAAAAATATGTATTTGATTTTATTGTAAACTGGTCTGTTCCTTTGGATGTGATAACCTTTGATTATATTAGATTTAGCTGAGATGTCTTTGATTAAATTATTTTAGGATTAGGGCTTTGATTCGACCACGTCACTAGGGTTGCAGAGTTGAGTCCCTGCCTCCTTGGTGGGCTGATAAAACTGACTCTCACATGGAAGGAGACACACAGAGAAGAAGTGACAGAGAAGGAGAAGAGGAGAAAGACAGCTCCCCAGACTCAGCAGAGGCCCTGGGAAGAGAGATGAGCCTAACAGTTTGCAGCTGAAGAGAAGCCCTGAGAGAAGAGCCTTTGGCCAGCCTGCAGCTGCGATTGGAAGAAGCCGGGGCCATGGAACCTTAAGGGCAAGAAGGAAGGCTGAACCCTTGCAGATATGGCCCTGCATCTTGTATCAACACGTGGCAAACGACTTTGGGTGAGAAAGTACATCTTATGGTATCTTGAGTTGGACTCTTTAGGGCCTTGTGACTGTAAACTTCTACCCCAAATAAATACTCTTTATAAAAACCAACAGATTTCTGATACTTTGCACCAGCACCCCTTTTGGCTGAATAATAGAAAAGCCAACTCAGATGAAAAGTTGGCTTTGTGTCCAATTCAGTTTCAGGAAATCTGAGGCTGTCCAGGTCAGGTGGAGGCTGCCTTTAGATGATAAGGGAACTAAAAACAAAAATGGAGAAGGAGCCAAAAAGGATCAAGTTCACTGGCCTGGAGGCATTTCACAGAGCAGATGGGGGCTACTCTCAGGGCCCTGGCCCAGTAGGGATCCAGGTCAAAGCCTCCTTCAAGCAGATGCTTCTGAAGTGACGATTTGTGATAACACAGCCAGACTTCACTCACAGAACTGTATTTGTCATTTGTTGTTATCATTCATCTAAAATATGAACCCTAAAATAGAAAACTTCAAGGTATCATCATCTAAGGAGGAAATAGAAGCTAATAGTTGAGTGCTTTGCAATGAAAAAACTAATTTGGAAGGTGCAAGTCATCAGATGGGCATATTTTCCTGATAGA
The DNA here is from genome assembly GCF_030445035.2 of Dasypus novemcinctus. NCBI lineage: Eukaryota > Metazoa > Chordata > Mammalia > Cingulata > Dasypodidae > Dasypus > Dasypus novemcinctus. The sequence continues at coordinate 37,626,810 of NC_080697.1, forward strand.
TTTTATTCCATGATACATTCTAGAGATCTTTTAATTCAAGAATCACAGGCTCCAAAACTCAAAAGATATCCTTAAGAAAAAGAAAAAAATAGATATTCTTAAGGCACTTATTTTCTAAAAATAATAATAAAAAAGGGAAATAACTTCAAAATATAGTTTGCATGTGAATAAACTTGGAAAATACATTAGCCAATATTACTAAGTTGTGTTAGAACATACCCATTTTAGGGAGTAAGTTGTTAACATGTGTTCAGGAGTGATAAGAATTGTGCCTATTCCAACTCCTAGATGTACATAAATTACAGAATAGTCTTGTATTGACATGTAAATCAGTGGCAGAGCAAATTCAGTTTCCATCATGGACTCATTTACATGTCAATGCCCAGCAAGCTTTCCAGACCAAGGCTGTTTGATTACTTTGCTCTTGTCTGAGCTCTAAGAACAAATAAAAACAAATAGACACATTTGTGCATCTAGATTTTCTATGTCTGTCTCATATATATATATGTGCATGTATATTTAAGTCTTTAATAGAGAGAATATGAGAATTCTGGAACCCTCTTCTGATTTTATAGAATATTTTATGTAAGAGTGAATGTAATGATGGTTTACCATTGGGTAGCAATGTGAACTAATTAACAAAATTGCATTTGAGACCTCTGTAAAATGTTTTAAAATTTTATTTATCAAGGCTGAAAGAAAATAGCTAAATTATTTCAAATGGGTTGATTCTTCTCAAGTCAAGTCTTCTTATGTCCTTACTCTAACAAAATTAAGTCAAGCAATAACCTCTATTGGATGTTGTCTTCTTGTATTAATGTTCCTAGAGAAGGACATCTATTCTTCAGCTGGAATAATTGTCACTATTAAAATTTATTTGGTAGCAAGTGAGAAAACTGAATCTGTCCTTTAATTGGACAAGCATTTGTCGGCAGGATAATGTATTCACTAGCTGTCTGAAGTGGACATCTGTTGTTTTCCTTTGCCCAGCATCCCTTCCCTCCTTGTTCTGGGAAAAACACCTTCTTCCTTTGCAGAATGGTCCCTCCCCGACTTCACGGTAGCCCAGGATTCATCAAGCCTTGTATTCTGCTCTCTTGGCCAGAGAGATTAACATAGGGATGGGCATATGACCTAAAGGAGACAACCTTTAGAATTTTATATGCAGATTTTGACATACTGTCTCTTTAGTTTAAAATCACTAAACTGAGCTGATGAGAGTCTGGAACTTTCTGAGGTCACACATCACTCTTCCCTGCCATACCCAGGAAGACTGTCTATATAATGAGAAAATAACTATATGAAATTATTTAAAAAAGAAAGAACTATGCTGAAAGATACAGAACGAGAATTCTGACAATACTGTTTGAGTCCCTGGACGCTACGATGTCAGCACCAACCTTGAACTTCTCTTTTAATGTGAGTGCCAATATTCTCCTTTGTACTTAAGCTAATTTCACTTTTTTCTGACATTTGCTACTGGAAGAATTTGGTATAAAACACGGTCTTAAGATTTCAGTTATCTATAAGTATATCATATTTTTGATATACAATTTATATCAAGTCATTAATTTTAAACATTTTATAGAACTTTTTGGAAACCTCTAAAAGGAATCGTTAGCAACTTTTCCTCACATTCTTTCTCTCTTCTTCCTTTTCCTCATTATGGGCACCAAAATAGTCTCCTTAAATATCACCTGTTTTCAAACAATTCAAGTCCATCTGCTCAGGAGTATATTGTATTATGTTATGTTATATTATATATGCATATATATATTTAACTCAGTGAAGTCACTCACTTAACCAGCATTATGAAACTAACCACAAATAGTCTATTAAATAATTAACTTAACTGTATTAATGCACGTAGTGAAACGTTATTGTGAGATTTGACTGTTACTAATTGGTATTATGTCCTGCCTTGGCTCAGCCACTTCATTCAACCATAAGTTCCCAGAGGGAAATCTAAACACAAAGGAGGTGAAGAATGCAATTTAACACTTTATTATTAGCTAGAGCCTTGGCTCCAAACTTCAGTACATGAGCCTATTAAATATTAAAGAAGGCTGGACAATGTGGATGGTTTTATTTTCCTTTTGTTTGTTTAAAAGACACCAAAAATTGTATGCCCACTCCCAGCATTTTGTTGCGGTGCTCAATTTAGAATTGGGCATTTTTACTTTGAAAGATGTAAATGATGTGCTTTTGGAAAGTGCCACCGAAGTTGTATTTTCATAAATTGAATATTTCTTCTTTCAAAACGGATAATTGCAACTATAATCATTCACAAAAATGTTCCATATTTTGATTAGGGTTGTGTTTGCAAGGTAGTACATATTTGTCAAAATGACCAAACTACACTTACTGTGAACTTGTATATAAATTATACCACAATTGAAAAAAGAAAAAAAGAGAGATACAGCTGCATACTTAGAAACTTTGTCTCCTCCCATCCTGAAGCACATGGATAAAATGCTTTCTGTTGGTCTTTTTAACAAAGTCACCCCCACAGCTTCCTACTTTGGCAATAGAGGGAGGGAGGCCTTTTTTTCTGAGTGTCACTTAGATCTTCACGTCTTGACTTCTGTCTTTAGAGTTTCACTCTCCTCTTGTGAATATCTTTTAAATTATTGCTTCACAAAAGCATTATAGTACATACAACACATTTTTGTATCTCAGCAAGATTCCAAAATAATACATGTCATCTACTGGGGAATCTTAAAAGAGGAGCCATTCTTTAAGAAGTGCAGAATCATTTTATCTTAGCACTTTCATTAAAAAATTTACTTTCATTTGTGTTTTCTTTCTTTCTTTTTTTTAATTTAAGCATTGCTCTTGTGACCTTACCATCTTCTGTCTTTAAATATCTCTTAAGTAAGTCTACCTAGTAATTGTTTCCATCCTTTGTTGTCCCAAGACACATTTTTCCTTCCCTTATCTTTTATGTGGGTGCTACGTAGTTTTTATGTTTTTATGCCATGTTATTTTGAATCTAAGAAAGCACTCCACTCTTCCCATAGCCCCAAAGTCTTAGATGTCCTGGAAAGTCAAGTACCTGCTGTGTTTATGGACGATTCCTAAGATCTAGGAAATTGAATGCTCACAGGCAAAATATAGAGGGAACTACAAAAGACTAACCTTCCCAGATGGGGATCAGGTTGCTGAATCTCTTCTACGGCAATCATGATGGGGATGTGGGGATAGGCTGGAAACTGGAGGAGTATTAGAAAGGAACATGAAGGAGGAAGGAGTTTTTGGAAACAATACATAATATCCACCTTTGTGAAAGATGGGAGGCTTTGCATTGCCTGCCTATCTTGCAAGTCTGCAACCACACTGGCCCTAGACTTGAAGGGTTTCTCTAAGTCCAGGTAGAGTGACTCTGGAAGGGACCCAGGTTAAATTGCAAAGATGAAAATTGTGACTAATTCATCTAGGACCACCAAATATCTACGGTAAGAAAAAAAATAAAATAAACATTTTTTTTTCTTTAGTGGATAAAACCAATTACTTCACAGATATTGAAAGAATCTAATATTGTATTCAGTCAGCAGAATAAAATCTTTCTGAAGGAGATTTTGAAAGAAACATTAGATACGAATGATCTTAAATGTGAATATTTCTTGGTGGTAAAGTTGACAAATCACTGAAGTGGATGCATAGTTCTAGATCTTTCCAAGCTTAATTACATAATAGTGATTAGGTCATTTTTTCACTCGGATCCTAATTTTTTCATATATTCCATACTTCCATACAGGTCTGGTTTATCTCTTCATTCTCTGACAACTTCTCCATCTCCTTTGTTTCATCGTCCTCCTTTTCTTCACTCCTGAAGGATGATGTTTTAGTTTGCTAAAAGCTGTTGGGAGCAATATACCAGAAATGTGTTGGCTTTTACAGTGGGAATTCATGAGGTTAAAAGTTTACAGTTCTGAAGCTGTGAAAATGTCCAAAGCAAGGCATCTTCAGAGATGCTGTCTCACTGAAGCTCAGCTGCTGGTGATCCTGGAATCTGTCCACATGGCAAGGCACATGGAGGCACCTGCTTCTCTTCTGGGTCTTCTTGCATAGTTTTTGCTTGCTCCATCTGTGGTTTCCTTTCTTCCAGTTCCTCTCTGAGCTCCTCCATTTCTTCTTTCTGTCTCTGCAGCTTTTTCTCCGTGTCTGCTGTGTTTAGTCCTCTGTTTATAAAGGACTCTAGTAAGAGGCTTAAGACCCTCCCTGGGTCACACAATACAATCAAAGACCCTTAACAGAAGCAATTTAATCAAGAGTTCCCACCCACAGTACGTTTACCTGGACAGGAATGGATTAGCTCTAAAGACAAGATCTTTACTGGCATCCACAAAAAGCTTCTCTCTTTATCCCTATCAATCTATCTTTCCTTTCAGTGACCACATAAAAGCCTACAACTTTATGTTGTTAGAGGCAATCACTTACTGATGACTCCCACACTGACATGTCCAGTTCTCTTCCTTAAACCCCATATTCCTATCTCCAGCTCCCCTCTTGATACCTCCTTTTGAGAATCCAAATCAGCAGCCGGCCCGTTCCCTAGGCCCCAAATTTAGGAATTACCTTTAATCTCTTCTTTTTATCATCATATTCAGTCCAAAACCAAGCTCTTCTAGTTCTACCATCAAAACTCATCCCATATTAAATATTTATTTCCACTTCACTGCTAGCACCCCAGCAAAAGCCACTATTTTCTCTTGCCTGATGACTGCATTAGCATAGTTATTGGTTTTCCCATTTTCACTTGGTTGCTCACTCCCAACCCCCTGGAATCTATCTTCCTGGACATATTAGTGGAATTAACCTTATTGTCAAATGCAAAGAAAATTATGGCACCACTTTGATTTAAACCCTAGAGTGGTTTACCATTGTAATCACCATGGCCTATGGATTATATACATCCTATCTTTTTTTCCATCTTTGATTTCCCTCCTATTTCCTATAGAACCTCTTGCGCTGCCTCTATAAGGTAAGCTTATTAACATCTCAGACATTTAGTCTTCCCTGGACTGTCATGGAAGTTCTTTTATTTTGGATAGGGAAAGTTACAGAAGGCAAATATTGGAATTAGGGTTTACTAATTCTAGTATTCCCTAATGTGGCCAGTATTAAGAAAGTCTTTGAAAGAGGGGATAAGCATTCTGGAAAAGTGTCATCATTTTTTCTGTTCACTCTAATTCCTTGTCAGTCATCTGGCTCAAGTTCAAATTTATGTGAATCTAAAATTCAGCATAGATGGTCTCAAGCTCAGATTAAATTAGGATTTTCAAGGGATGAAGTATGGATGGACAGTTTTTTCCTCTTCTACATTATATTAGTTTCCCATTGTTGTCATAGTCAATTACCACAGACTGAGCAGTTTAAAGTCACATTTATTAGCTTATAGTTCTGTAGGACAGAATTCCAACATAGGTCTTACTGGGCTAAAAACCAAGAGATTGACAGGGCTAGATTATTTCTGGAGCTCTCAGGGAGTTTTCTTCTTGAGCTTCTAGAGGCTGCCCACTTTCTTTGGTTTGGGACTCCTTTATCCATCTTCAAAGCCAGCAAGGTTGCATCTCTCTGTGCCTTTTTTCAGTAGTCACATCTTCTACTAACTCTTCTTTTTTGCATACTTCTTCCACTTTTAAGAACTCTTGGGATTACATTGGGTCCCTCCAGATAATCCAGTATAATTTCCCTCCCTCCCAGTGAGCTGATTAGAATCTTTAGTACATCTGCAACCTTAATTGTCCTTTGCCATGTATTTTACTTTGCAAGAGCTACCACCATAAATACCATACAATGGGTTAGCTAAACAATGGGAATTCATTGACTCACAGTATACAAAGTAGAAGAATTAGAAAATATTAGATATCCTCAAGAATGGACTTTCTCCCCAAAAAGTGTAGCATTCTGGTGCCAGCCACCTAAAGTCTTTGGGTTCCTTGGTTTACATTTCTGCTACCAGTCACATGATAATGACCTCTCCTTTCAACTTCTATGACTTCCAGGTTCTTTTTATAAGGCCTCCAGTAATCCTGATTAAGTCCCATCCTGCATCAGTTGGCCATACTTTAACCAAAAATAATATCTATGGAAGGCCCTCTTTAAAATGGGTTCCCAGCCACGGGAATGCAGATTAAGAATTGTTTTTGCTGGGGCATATAATCTATTACCCCATGTGGCAAAGTATATTCAAAGGTTCTCCAGAGTAGGATGTGAGCATCTTCGGGGAGCCCTTATTCTGTCTCCCACAAATGTACGTTTAGGGAATACACGGAGAGGGCTGGGAGGATAGAGGCAAGACAAGGTCTTTCAAGGGTTCAGAACACCAGCTTCAAGTTACTGATTTTCCATTTTAAGTTAGGCCTTCCTATGATGGGCTACATAGACTGTATTGTCAGCACTTCTCTAATTAATGGCTAATAGGTGCTGAGTGTATATTAGTATGATCTGCTGGCCACTGTACATACGTCATCTTATTTTATACATGCACACGCACACACACACACAGGCAAAGGGAATTCCCCCTCCCCCCCAAACAAATTCTAAAACAGGATTTTTTTAAAGTCAGGCTTCAACAGGAAATGGGAGGGGGGCATGCTCAAATCAGGAGTGTTTATTTACAAAGGGATTCATTATAAATCTGTGTGTATGGTATAGGAATCCACAAAGGACATTGCGGGATCCCAGTTCTAGAAGCAGCTGAGCTGCCAGCACCCCACAAGGGTGAGGGGAGGGAGACATTGTTGAACTTCATAAGGAAAGAGAGTCATATCACGCAGGCTATCTTGAGTAGAATAGTTGCTTTCTGTGACGGGACAGATCGAGCTCAAAGTAAACACACAGGGAAAAATCCAGGGGAACAAGTAGCAGGCATTGCACTGCCAGCTTCCTCTGATCTGCCAAATCCAACCAGGAGCCAGGGGTCCTAGGAATTGGGTTGTGATAATTCACACAGGTTGACCAGGGATGGAGAGCAGAGTGGAAAAGCAAAAGGCTCTGTAGGGTAAATAGGAGTCACCCAGTGTACCCGTTTTAGAGGAGAGGGAAATGAGAGAGAGAAAACCCAAGTGTAGCAGTTTGATATGGTTATGAATTCCAAAAACATATATCGGATTATGTTTGTAATCTGGTCTATACCTGGGCATGATTAAGTTATTACTAGGGCTTTGGTTGGGCTGCCTCATTTGGGCATCACAGATAAAAGGCATGGTAAAGGTCAGAGTTGGGGGCTTTTAATGTTGGAGTTTGGATGTTGGAGCCTGACGCTGGTCTTAAACTGGAACCCCAGGGAGAGAGAGAGCCGTTCGCATGGTAATCTACAGCTGTCCTTGTGGAGGGAGGCAAGACCTAGAGAGGTTTACAATCTATAGCTGACCTTGTGGAGAAAACAGAGTAGCTGAGCCCAGAGGAACCCAGGAAGCCTGAACCCTTGCAGACATCAGCAGCCATCTAGCTCCAACATGTGAAAATAGACTTTGGTGAGGGAAGTAACTTATGCTTTATGGCCTGGTATCTGTAAGATCCTACCCCAAATAAATACCCTTTATAAAAACCAACCAATTTCTGGTATTTTGCAGCAGCACTCCTTTGGGCGCCTAATATACCAAATCTGCTGCAATTATTCAGAGAAACATTAAGTTATGCAGTTGGAATTAGAGCCTGGGCAGTTTAATTCTATAGCCCTCTTCATTATGCCATGTGCATGATCTGTAATCACTTTTGGCCAATGATGGTGGGAAAAGCTGTCCTCCCAAGGCCTAGAGGTAGATGCTGAATGAGAGCCAGAACAAGAACCAGAGAGGAAGAAACACACTATGGTGGGCATGTCTCCTTTTGGTAGGATTAGAGTCGTTGAAATGTAAATGATGATAAATAGAGGCAAAGGGGGCATGTGCTGGCTTGCATCCCTAATGCAGTGGTGGAGGTGCCCTACCCACTCCACCTTAACTGCCACTCCCGCCCCCACCAAAGAAAAGGTGGTAAAAAAAACTTAATTCCCTGGCTTCCTCTGTCAGCCAGTTAGTAAGCCATTAATTGACACTCTTCATTGCTCTGAGCCATAGCGTTGGTGGCAAAGGGGAAAAGGTTGGTGGGGTGGGAGATAAGAGCTAGCGGGTGGCTAGGGCTAAATTCATACAGAGGAGGGACTTCTTTTCCTGGTAGAGATGCAAGCAGTGGCCCTGGCTTACTCCTTGCATGAGCGACAGTGTGAAGTTACGCAACATATACAGACACACATACAACAAAACTAAAAGCAACTCCAGAATTGCTTATGATATTTGGAATTTATTTCTTTAAATAGATTTAAATCTCTCCAACAAAACCTCTTCCACCAATACACAATGTTAATAAAATTATATTCCAACTGCAAATTAAAGCTGGATTATGATCAAATAGTTCTAAATAATTCTCCATAATGTCCCACTTCATAATGGAATTACCTTCTGTGATTTGCTTGGATAAATATCACCTCAAAGTGTGGAAAGGTAAGTTCCTTCTTGGTAAAATAAAAACTTGATTTTTAAAATTTTGTACTTTCTATGACCACGGAGGTCAAATAAAAATTTCAGTGTTATGAATCTAAGAAGCAACACAGAAAATTTTGTGGTGGTGTTTACGTATTCTGGCTCATTTTACTAGTACACATTCCATAATGTAAAGAAAATGTCATGCTCCTCTAAAACAATAATCTTTCTGCATATTTTATTTTTGTTCCTGAGGCTGTTTGTTTAGATCAAAGTTGTTTCTAATAAGCTGAGTTTGCTATGAATATGTGGAAGGATCAATTAGCTTACCTTCTGCAATAAAGTTCTAAACATGTTGTTTCCCCTTCTATTGTATAAAACAATTTAGGTATTTTCCTGGAGTAATCAATAAACTGAAAATTTAAAAAGAGAAGGGAATTACTAAGTTGTCTCTGTTCAGCTGCTGTAGGCAGATGACTTTTTCTAAAAAATATAAAGTGAACATTCTTGAATATGGATTTCATTAATTTCATATAGCAAATGTATGTATTTTTTAACAGGAAAAAATAACATCACACATCCAAGCCAACAACACTATGGTGTTAGATTATTTATAAGATCATAAATCTAGTTACTCCAATGAGCACTGGAAAATATAATATAAGGTGTTATTACTACTTAAGTTATAAAAGGGTGCATACACAAGTGTGCATGGGGGTTGTTGGAGAATATTAGATGCATGACATCTGTTTCCTTTTTCAAAAAAATTCAATATATTTTAAGATTTCAAAGGAATAAAATGCAAAAATGGCTCATATTTCAAGGAGAAAGTCCTCTGTTGATTGAAGATGCTTCCATTTTTATTGCAATTGTGGTTCTTGCTCTTTTTTTTCCGTAAACTTTTTCCATCCCAAGCTGATGCGTGGATATATTTATAGTTCAGTTTCATTTAACTATGTTCATTTGTACTGATCTGTGACAGATTTATATGCTCATAGATTCTTGCTGTCACTGTTGTATTATTTATATTTCTATAAATTAAGGCCATTATTATCAAAGATGGCCCCTGACAATAGGATGCGGTAGTTGGAAATAGCATTTAATATTTCCTTAGCCCTGATGAATTCTCTATGGATTGCATCCTAAGAGTCTTTCTTATGCAGACGAAGAAATCATTGTCTTTGCTGGAAAAAAGGAGGTCTTGAGTAATAATAATCATAAGTCACTAATGAAAGACCAAAATTTCAGGACTATTTGTAGACACTGGTTTTTAATCTTCCTAATGATAACCCTGACGATAAATAGATGAAAGAAGTAATACATAGCTGTTAACACCAACAAGCCAGGCTTCTCTCCCTCCTCACTGCATGCAATTAGCCTCTAGGACAGATTCACATCATGCATTTTAAATCTTCCTTTTATCTCTGTATTGGGGTATGATAGTTCCACCAAGCGACTTTTAAGCAAGGGTTTTATGACAGATGTACATGAGGACTTTTATCTCTCTGGCACCAATAAAACAATCAAACTTAATTGGTGACTTCAGCATAAACCAGTTTATTTGTGACTCTAGCATACTGCAAATTAATAATCAGATTTAGAGGACAGGAGTAGGAAAGACTAAGGGAAGATGCTTGCCTCAGACTGCATTTAAAAATTTCTTTATAGAGCCAATCTGCTTGTAAAAGCTAGACAGAGTGGGCTTGAATCTGGCTTTTGCACATTCTAGCTGTGTGATCTCAGACAAGGTATGAAGCTTAGATTCATTAAATTAAATTAATATAGATTAAATTAGGATTGCTAAATTGCATACATTTCCCAGGCTTCTGTCTCACACAGTGAGCACCTATTAGGGGAAGCTTACAATATTCAACCGTTCAGCGATTAGACTTGCCAGCATGAAAGTTGTAGGGTGTGTTTCCTATCTATCACTAACACAATCATGTCCTAAGAAAGAAATCTTCCTATTATCTGCATTTCTCAGATTAGCCTGCTTGAGCAGCAGTTCATAAACATTCAGCAACATTCTATAGGTAAAAATGTTGAAAATGTCTAAACTCCATAAATAAAGAAAAAACCTCTAATTTTGTCTTTAATATTTGTTTTAAAAAACACCAAATTCCATTAAACATATTTTTAAACATACCAAGACTCTCACAACAAATGGGCCAAACTGTTCTGAATCAAAAAAGGAAGGACTGATGATGGTACAGATGCTGTGTGGCTGAGGGACAGACGCAGTGAGGTGAAAAGAAATATTAGGGTTTTGGACTCAGACGTGACTGCCTCCAAATTCCACCCTATTTGTAGGATGGCCCTACAAATGTTACCGAGCTTTTCCAAGCCTTGGTTTCTTCCTTAAATGGGAACAGTGCTGTGGTGAGAGTTGAAGAGAGTCCACCTCTTCGGCCTCCTGACACACTGCTGAGCTTGTCCTGGGTGCCAGGTACCCTATAGTACCTCGCCCTTATGAGGATTCCTGGAGCTATAGGAGACCGAAAAGGATATAATAATGCAATGAAAAGGAAATGATCAGAGAGTAAGGGAGATCTCAGTCCATTAAACGTTGCCCCTTGTTTCCCTGACACGTGCTTCTAGGTGTGTCGAGTCTTGCCATCTCAGTGGTTCCTCAAACTCAGAAGGAAAAGAATAGTATACGGATCAGGTGAACCAGAGTGACAAGTCTCCTTGTTGCAAGAGGGGTTTAGACTCTCACTTATGAATCAAGAGAGGAACTAAAATTTGTGTTGAAAAGTTCTGATTCTGGAAATTGGGGCCCATCCATTGAGGCTGGAAACTTGTTTTGAATGAGCAGCAAAATAGTAGAGGTCCCCCTCACCTCCAGCGCTTCTTTGCTCCTCGAATTCTGAGGGGTCATCTCTCCTCAGCAATTCTGTTCTAGTGAGCTGTATGAAATTATCTATATTTAATGGTTTTTGAACTACAAAATTGGCAACTTCATTCAGTTCAACCTGCATTTGAAGTGTTCAAATGTCTTGGGAGATATTCTCTATGATTTTTTTTCATTTTTAAGCAGAAAGTTTATTTTCATCTTACACGTATTCACAATTTAAACTTCCCTCCAATCAGGTTATGGGTCAAGATATGTTAGAGTTTAACCCTCTGGGATATAAATTAGTATTTAGCCAACAGAGTTCAGTAGAAAATGTGTAAACATATAGTAGGACTCACATTTAAGGATTAGCTTTTGAAGGATGGACAAATCAGAAACTAAAAGGTTAATCATAAACATATTTATATTTACATATTTATATGTATATATGTACACATCTACATATATACCTATGCATATATAATGTTAATAATTCCATGTCTCTGTATGTAACCTCTTGGTCAGTGTATAACATTTTTGAATGTGAATTTACTTGTAAAAGCTCATGTGGAATTGATGTTATAAGAATACTCAGAGCCTCATGGATTCTTGTGGGTTAAATGGAAATGCAAGACCATGTAGTAAGTAAAGGCTTGGGAGCAAGCCATCTGGTTTGCACCTATCTTTGTTCAAAAATATGATCTTGCAAAAAATTTGCAAGCTATTCCATATCAGGCCACTGGGGAAGATAACCTGAGATCAAACATATGGTGCCAGGCTAATCTTAAAATAAATAAATCTGATCGTGACATCGTTCCATTTTATAACCTCTATTGCACCACATGTTCAACATTCTAACCACTCTCCCACCTTCTCCTCACCAGTCATCTAAGTCTCCTATATGGCAAGCTTTGAATCTCATCCCAGGGCTGTCCAGAGAAGTTCCCTGGGGCCTCTCTTTTTTTTTCATCCTATTCTGCCTCCTCTTTTGTCTCTGAAGAGGTCAGGAATGCCCTGGGCTCTGTTGTTCTCAGTCTGACTGGTCTTTGTCCCTTTGTCCCTGTTAGAACTTGATTTTTCCAGGATTTGAAACTCAGTTTGACCAACCAGGCTCTGGTGTGGTTTTACCCCTGGATTTTATTAGTATCCTGTGCTGCCTCTGGGACTCTAATCACCTAACCCCTGTAATGTGCCTTCCCCAGCCCCTAAGGGAAGGGACAGAAATTGGAAAGTATATGGAACAGATGGAACATCAATTGATATTTCTCTGTACTGTCATCCTTTACTTAAAATGGTTGCTATCGCTTTTCATGTGGACATTTGGAAATACATGTTTTGCAAGCTGAGTTCCTTGAAGCTTTCCAGGTAGTCTAACCTTTGAGGCTTTCTTTCTGATTTGGGTCCTTTTTTCATCAAGGAAACATTTATCTAAGGGGACTGAAAGGAAAATAACCTTTCACGATATTACAAATCTACCATCCATCTTTGTTTTTATAAGTTCTTTAATAAGGCCTGTTTTCATTGACTAGGTTGGAAATGACAGATTGAAGGTGAAAAAACTGAAAAAAATTTAAATTGATAATTGATATTGAAACATCAATGATCAATTTCTGCACGTTTTAAGTACTTCATTTTGTATTACTTCTCTTCATTTAATAGGCAGTTTTCCTAAGAATGAAGAGTCAAGTAAAATATATAAGAACTTCCCCCTTACGAGAAATATACTGCAGAGGTCATGAGATATTAAGTCTGAGATTTTCGATAAAGATAATCTGTTCTATGGAACCCTGTTCTAGGTTCAATATCCCCAGAGAACTCAGAGAGAGCACCAACGGCACAGCAAACACTCTAAAATGCATGCTGGGTATGAGCTATTTCCCTCCCTGGGGATAAACTTCATATTCCACATCAGGGTTTTAGAGAAACCTATGGCCCTCATTGTTTAAAAACCAGGAATGTAACACTTTCGTCTTACAGACAGGACTCAGTGACTTTGAAATACTAAGATCCAGTGGTGAGTTATTGTCAAGACCGGATATAAGGCTTGGGTGTTGTCACTTTTCAATGTGCCATATATTTAAGGAGGTATGCCCAGTGGAAAAAAAAATATATATGGCATTTGAAGAGGAACCATCTGTGCTCTGTCTCCTCCACTTGAGCTAGGAAACTTTGGACAAATTCTCTTCAAACCCTTAGCCCCATTTTCCTTATTTTGTGTGTAATAGTGATGGCAAAAATGAAAATGATAATGATAATACCTACATTAAATAATTGTGAGGATCAAAAAATAAGCTCTTTGTGGAAATAAACTATAAGCCTTCAGTAAATATATCTGAATCATCTTGACAGTTTTCAAACCCAATTAGGAGAAAACTGAGGTTCAAAAGTTTACATAATGAGGACATATATCTTCTAACTCTTGAGCCACAGCTCTTTGCAGCCAGAGCAAAAATTTCCCTGTTTATTTGATTCACTTCTATTTTCTAAGGAACTGGTACTGCTCACTTCATTAAAGAGAGCCGAGGAAGGATTCTGGCACATAAACACTCTTTAACATGTGTTTTTTGTCCTTATCTTATTGCCTCAACATGCAGCTATCTCTGCCAGAAATGTCCAATTGCACCTTTGTCTAAAGACGATTTTATATTGATCTTAATCTAATTAGCTAGTTTGAACTATGGTTTGTGTCATGATTCATGTCTTGATCTAATTAGCTACTGTAGTTCAAGCAGCATGGATCTGAAATCATAATTGCTGGTGTGCAGAAGGCTTTCCTGTCAGGATCTGCATGCTCGATGGAGACATTATTAAATATCGCAAATCATCAACGGTTTAAAATATGTTTACTAAATTGGCTCCAAATTCTCCTGGAAATGCCATTGGATTTGAAGCATGAGCTCAAACCTTGGCTCAGTCACTTCCTAGCTGTGTGATTTTAGGCAAATTATTTAATCTCTCTAAACCTCACTTTTCTCCTTTGCAAAAATAGCCATAGATCTGGGGGTTAAGTGAGAAGATACCTAGGTAGCTAGCTATAAAGATGTGGCACTAGCTTAGTACTTGGCACACAGCCAGTCCTTGCATATTCTACTTCCGAGTTTGGCTGAGAAAACAGATCTTCTCCTCCTCAGTATAATTTCTCACTTACACAGAGTGATTTTCTTTCTTTTTTCATTCATTCATTCCATTCATTCATTCATTCATTCTTCATTTATTCATTCATTTGCTTTTCAGTCTCACACAGGATTTCCTGAAATTGTAATCTCCAAACATTTCAGGGGAAGTCAAACAGGGTCCAGCATGTGATAACATTTTGAGGAATGCTAGTAGTTGAGTTACAACCTAGTATGTACCGAATGAAAGTGGAGCCAGAGAAATGTCTAAAGCCTGGGATGTGGAGAAACTGTCAAAAACATAAGTCCACATATGGATAAGCAGGAAACAGTTGGCAGAGGAAGCTTAGAGCAAGAGCCGTTGGGGCTGACCAAGGGAGAGGTCAAGGGTAGCTTGATACCCCCAGGGGCAAGGTGCCGCTGCTCTCAGAGGCTTTCTAACTCTGTAGAGAACTTTAGGGACTTTGTAACTGCTTATTTGTTGTAATACACCTGGAGCATTTAGCTTGAATTCATTTTCTTTTTTCCTGCTTTACTGCTCAGCCCAGGGACCTAGGGCCGTACAGCTAATTAATTGTTATTACTGCCCTTTGAAATTCAGATTAGCCTTCCAGGAGGTGGCCTCTATGGAGAAAGCTTTTTTCCCCCCTCTCTCTTCCTCTTTCTCCACCCACCCCCACCATACTGCTTTATCATCAGGCCTTGAAAATAGCAGGCTGGCATTTATTTTCCATCTTCAAAGATCGTTTTTGAACTGTGCTTTACTTTTTCATGGAACCCTGAATATTTTGCATATGTGAGAAGCAATGACATGTGTTTTTAGAGCTGCACTTTAAAATTTTAGCAAGTTCTGTTAACTGAGACCATAGCTATTAACTTGTCATCAAAACTCCTGTATTAAAATGCCGATTCATCTTCTCTTGTGGATGCATATTGTAATTAATTATACTAATTTTAAGGAAATATAAATGTTATAGCTTAAGATCATAATTAGGGCCAAACATTCATAGAAAATTCCTTAACCACCCCCATCCTTGTCCTAAGAGGAAAAGAAAATCTTTGGTGTTGTTGAATTTATGGGGTATAATAAATTGCTAAAAACACAATCAAAGAGACATAAGTTAACATTTTAGAAAAGGTTAACCCATTTTGACACAATTTCAACTGACTTCCATAATCTTCAGAGCGAGGGAAGCTATAGAACCAAACTAAAATCACAGATATTCCAAATTGCAGATGAATCTTCTTTTCAGTAAGCTATGCTAATTCTGTTTTTCCTACCTATTGCCTTTATGGCTTGTATGACATCTTCTGAAAAGCCTTATCCCACCCATATTAAATTTATTAGGGAGTGACATCTGTATAAGCGGGACACAGCTCACTTGCCCCCAGGAAACTTCTCTGGTTTGACTCCATGTTCTCAAAATTGTCACCATAAATATCCTTTTTCATGGTAGCACATTGTCTCCAGAAGTTCACAAACATATTAACACATGCAAAGCCAGGGTCTATCAAATCAGTAAAGAGATTGGATCAGGAGGGTAGAAAGAGTACACTTTTTGAAATACCCTCTCCCTCCAAACCCTAGGAAATGAAAAAAAATGGTATTAAAAAAAACCACAACATTCTAGCACTAGAAACTAAGAAAGAATAGTTGTTAGTTACCAGAAATTCTAAAGAACCTTAAAAACTGGGTAACAGAGGGGATTGGGTTTACAGAGAAAGAAGAAGACAGAAAACCATAGCCCAAAATATGCAGCACTCTGCGATTTTCCTGCCTTATATTGAAATGCTGTGATAATGCCTACAGCACTTCCATGTAAGCTTCTGGTATAAGTTATATAATACTTTTATGTTTGCATCTCTCCTTTATTTCCTAACCCCTTACTTGGTACCTTGACAAGAGCATTATATAAGCCAGGTGCTCTAACACATTTGAAAATTTGAAGTGAGCAAACTCTACTTCAAGTTTTTCCCCAAGACAGTCCTGAATACTGGTCTTGGCCCTTCCCTCCCCAAAACTAACTTTATAATGGTGTCCCCCGAAGTTCACCCTAGATTTGGGCATGCGTCTGAACTTCCTTAAGTGTTTCTTAAAGTACTTTTCTCCCTGGATTGGCTGTTGGAACTTTAAGTATGCCATGATATTTAGAGTCCCAAATCTAATGAAGAAATGCAACACAGGGTCCCTCTAATAGAAGGGTTTAAACATATTTTGTAAAGCATATCAGTATCTTCTTTGTTTTTTTTAATCTGACATAGTTCTCCGAACTATGTCTTCTCATTATTTTGAAAAATAATTACTGGTGTTCAAGGAGCAACCAAGTTGTCTGCATTGCATATAATTGAGAATGTGCTAGTCAGAGAAACAAAAATTTACTGATAAATGAAAACTAATCTTACCTCTCTCACTGCAAAGGCTAGAAGTTACATAGACATTTCAATATCAAAGTATCCCAATAGCAGCTCAGCTGTTTTCCAAGTTCAAATAATCACCCTTGACACATACACATGCACACTCTCTGCAGATCTATTCCTTCGCTCATGTTCCTTATTTCAGCATGGGATTGCCCAGCTGTCCATCTGGAGAGCCCATTGGTGCTATGGGCATCTTGTTTATGTATTTATTTAACACTTGCCATTTTAATATGGAATTATTTTTGATACATTTATGTACTGTAGTGCACTGTGAACTCCATATGTGTCAGCGCTATATAGTTCATGTATTTTTGAATTTCTACAATGCCTGGATGTTGATGCTTTAAATATTTTGCTGAAATGAAGTCAAGGTATCTTTTCAACTATCCAGTGACCCTTCCACTGACAAATTTATCCTATAGGCAATAAATAACCTTTCCAGGACATCCGATAATGTTTGAAGCCATGTGGCATAACATTATGCATATTGACATTAGCCTCCAAACTTTGAGATAGAAAGCGATGTGTAATTTCATTAATCGGCATTTTGCCAGTATCTGTGGTTTGGTGTCACTTGCTATTTGGGTTGGGTCAGAATCAAGAAAAGAAAATCTCATAATTAAAAGCATTTAGGAGTCGGACTTGGCCCAGTGGTTAGGGCATCTGTCTACCACATGGGAGGTCCGCGGTTCAAACCCCGGGCCTCCTTGACCTGTGTGGAGCTGGCCCATGCGCAGTGCTGATGCACGCAAGGAGTGCCGTGCCACGCAGGGGTGTCCCCTGTGTAAGGGAGCCCCATGCACAAGGAATGTGCCCTGTAAGGAGAGCTGCCCAATGCGAAAGAAAGTGCAGCCTACCCAGGAATGGTGCCACACACACGGAGAGCTGACATCAGCAAGATGACGCAACAAAAAGAAACACAGATTCCTGTGCCGCTGACAACAACAGAAGCAGATAAAGAAAATAACGCAGCAAATAGACACAGAGAACAGACAACCAGGGTGGAGGGGGGAGGGGAGAAAAATAAATAAATAAATCTTTTAAAAAAAGCATTTAATTGAGGGCTCACCTGTGCTTTGAACTATATTACAAAGAGGTAGAACACTTGAATGAAAGAATATCTATTACCTTTAGCTTAGAAATTTTTCAAGACAGGAACCACTAATCTAGGTGACTATATGGAGAACTCAGTGGCAACAAACACATGTCCCAAATATCTGTTGCCTTAGAATGTAATTACAGTTTCACCGTGTGCTTTCAAGAGGTCCATGTTTGGGAGATGGAGCAGCACTGGGTCAGTGTTCCCTGGAGACCAAGAGGGTAGTTCTGGGAATTTATACATAGCAATCCCTTCTGTTGGCTTTGCATGTCCTAGTTTTGCAATGTGTGCCTATTGCTAGTCTCAACAGGCTTAAAATAGAGGCAGGATATGAATTATTAACCCCTCTCTTCAGAGTAGGAAAATAAAAGCTCTAACACATGTTGAATTATTTGCCACACAAGAGCCAAGTGGTGGAGCCATCTTGACAAGCTTGTGCCTCTTCTCAGAGGATTTTTTTCAGTTTGACATGCTGCCTGATTCAACTCAGAGTAAAATGCTCGTAGGTAACTACAGTGGCAAGGTTTTGTGGGACACAAGAAGGTCTCTAAATTACGGGGGGAAATGAATGGGCAGGTTTGTGAAAGAGCCGGTATTCTTTCTACTTCCACATGGAACCAAAGCCTCTCTAGCCTCTCAAGGAATGGCCATTCTGGAAGCACTGGGAGATATCAGCCTTCTCACAAGATGCCAATGGATGACGTCACTGATGCCAGCTGTGGAAGGAGCAAGCTCTCTTCAAGGAGCTTTGGGAGCCCCAGACATCAATTTAGGGCAATTAGAGTTGAAAGAAATGACACAACATGGCAGAGGGATGTGGTGGTAATGATATAGAGAAAAAAGCATAGACTCTGAACTTTAGAAAGTAACTTTGGTGTTTTCTCAAAAATTTGATGCATGGGAAAAAAAAAATGTGTAAAGTGCTAATAGCCAGAAGCCAGGTAACTACTGCATCTTGTTTTCAAATCCCATTCTCTTTTATATATGAGGACCATCCACAATCTATCTACTTAAGCTTTCCAATAACTGCTTTATTATCCAGATGGGAAGAGCTAAACAAATTTCAGAAAGTCATTTTGAAAGGAAAATTGATGCTATAAATATGTAAATTAATGAAATACAATTTGAGAACGAGAAATCACAGTATTTGCTCAAAAAATTAAGGGAAATATGACATTGAAGGGTCATATTTTTTCATGGGAGTAAGACATCATGATTTTTAGGGGTAAGTTTTGTTTTTCACTTTCAAAATATGTGGCATGAAAATCCATTGATAAAATAAGTATTGATTTTCCCATCATTAACTATTAGCAACAGATTAAGGTTTATTTTTGTTTCTCTTTAAGCACCTGTATTAGGACTCCATAAAGTGTTAGAGAGAAGTTCTTAGAGAACACTTTAGAGGAAGTCAAATATCACATGGCTACCTATAGGACAACAATATGAACTTTACTAACCATTGTTAATATGATTTCATTTGCATCAATATGATAGGAAAGCTTGGGATAAGTGTGTGTGTGTATGTGTGTCATTGATGTCACTGACATTTATATGTATGTATGTGTGTGTGCATATGGTATTATTTTAGAATTGCTAGTATTATGCTTTTGAAGCTTAATCTTTCCAGTATGTGTTTTCTAATATCATTAAAAATTTACAAGCTTTTATTTCATGATGGTTTTGACTGCTATTATCTCATTTTGCTATTTGGAACATTTAAATAGTATCTGAAATTCTACTACTAGTTATATTTGAGTTTCTCAAAAAATTCTTGAAGCTATATTCCTGTTATTATTAAAGTTCACTATTACATTTTATCTTGATTTCCCAAACAATAGGAGATGGAATTGGACATAGTTTTATTTCCCCACTCTCCTTACAAGTTCTACCAATACACTCTGACATTTTGAACTCATATTAATATTAATAGCTTTTATTCCTGTGTATTTTCTTCATCAAGAACATGTTGTGAATACTTGAAGTTAGGTTTTTATAAACAGATCTTTAAACCTTAGCTCTTTATTTAAACTGTTTCATTGCTCCCAGGAATTCTTCTCATCATTTTATTTTTCATCTCTTGAGACCTTAATTTGGATATTTATCTTGTGATTGAACATGTTGTTAAGTAATTTTACAAGAATGGTTTATTGTTGTTATTTGCCTGAGCTCTTCAACAGCATAGCTTGTTTTCCTGTTTGCACATACTTGATTTACGTGGTTCATAATTAACCTGGATCTTAAATTATGAAAAGTTTGCCATCTACAAAGGAAAAGAGGTAGAAAAGGAGCTTGGCATTGTGGAAAATGACAGGATGGCAGTGTAAGTGAATTACTTCACGGCACTAAGAAGTGAATGGTGTTATATGAAGACAGAGAGTTATCATTTGTAGAGGAGTTTTACACAGGCCCAAAGAATTTGGATCTCACTCTTTTAATATCTTTCCTTTTTAATATCTGTTTGCGTGCAGATTATATGTATGTATATATATGGATATGCATATATATCTGAGTATAATATATGTCATATGTTGAGAGCAGTAATACCTACATGCATTATGCATGCTCAAAAGCATTTTTAAAAATAGTGATACCAAATTTTTAAAACATTGTTGTAAATGATGGTGTCCAAGAAAAGGAGTGATACGACCAAAGCTGTGCTTTGGAAAGTACCCTCTGGCAATTGTATGGAGGAGGAAATAGGAGAGCAGCAAGGCTGCAGACAGGAAGTCATATAGGAAAGACTTAAGAAAAGGAAAGTTAAGGAGTCATGTGATTTCATTAGCAGGAATTGCCTCATGGCTGGATTGGACTTGTTATAGAATTTCAAAAAGAGTTAAGTATGTAGCCATAAAAATTAAAAAAAAATAGGATAGATGTAGGGGACCATCTTGTGTCCCACTGCCGTTTCAGAAGCCTCTTCCTCCCAAAGACTGTCACATAAACCAGAGTGCATCTGCTTCCCACTTTGCAAAGTGCCCTTGTGGAGGTCACCCTCAAAAGGAGTTTCAGGAAGCCCGGCCAAGAGCATGATAATGGAGGTGAGCTACAGCCATGAATTTTATGAACAGTTTGATGGAAGCCATATAAAAAGCTACATTAGGCCACAAATCAGCTTGGATTGCTAAAGATGATTCACTCTACTTAGGCTGCCCATTGCATCCTTTCTGTGCCTTTTGTCAAGCTGGTCCCCAGCTCTTCTGGTAAGGCCTTTCTTTTAATGGCCCTGGAAACTGAACTTACATGATGACTTTCTGTCCAGTGCTTTCAGGATTTTCACTACATTGAGCTTATCTCATCACTCTCTACTCAAATGCCATGAGGACATGCCTCAGGGAGCTGCCCTGGGAATACTTCATTGCTGGTTGCAATGTTTGTAATACAGATTTATACAGTTTATAAAGGTTTTGATATAGTTTATAATACACTTTATAATATAGATCCTTATCCTTAGAGCTGAGCTACGCTCCATTCTCCTGTATTACTGGTGGAGGAAGATGTTAGTCTAAAGCTTTTGAAAAGTCAGAAGTAGCTATCAGAAGCTCTAAAAATATTCTTAGATTTATCTCAAGCTATGGATAAATTGGAAAGTTAGACAAAGCTTTAGGCCCAAAGATGTAACAAAAATATTGTGTATTTAATATAATGGATAATTTTATTCACTAGCATTCCAGTGGCACTTCCCCTTTCAACAATATAATCAGTATCTGGAGTTCCTTCCTTTGGAAGGAGAAGACGAGGAAGCCAAGATGGATGTCGTCTTGGGGAGAGCAGTGTGGCACTAAGACAACTACTTGGAAAGCAAAATGGAATTTTAGACTCTCTGTAATCATAAATTTTTGAACAAGCAGAGAACATTCTAAAGAACCTATTAGGAAGTCAGACTGTGAAATATACTGTATATAACTGCTGTTACACACTTAAGGAAATATTCAATACAAAACCCTATCGTTCCTTGGGACTTTGATCAAGGGACTGAGAATCTGTGGAATGTAACCACAAGTTGAAATTCATCATAGAGTGGTTCAGTCTTTTAAAGTTTACATGTATTATGTAGAAAAACTAAAAAGAATCTAAAAGCCCAACATATGTCACTGTTCAGAGAAATGTGTCATTATGAAACATGCATTCAACACATTTATTTAAAATGATGTTTAAAAAACATTTGAAGAACTTGTAATACTGATATAAAGACAGTGATCGTCAAAGGTTCTGAGGGGAGGGAGAAGGAAGTACAGGTGTAACATGGGACATTTGGGGTACATTGAAATTGTTCTGTATGATATCACAATGATGGATACAAGCCATTATACATTTTGTCAAAACCTATAAAATTTTGCAGTGCAAAGCATAAACCATAATACAAATCATAGACCATGTTAGTAGCAATGCTTTAGTATGTGTTCATCAAGTGTAACAAATGTGTCACACTAATGAAAGATGCTGTTGATGGAAGAAAGTGTGGGAGAGGGCGAAGGTGTGGTGTATGGGAATCCCCTATATTTTCAGTGTAAATTTATGTAATCTAAAGCTCCTTTAAAAATAAAGAAAAAAATAAACCAACAATGATATGACCAGAATACTTCTATTAACCTAGTATATGAAAATGGAGAAAAAGTGTTTAGGAAATGATCACCTATATAAAACAATATGCATAACAATAGACCAGGAGAAAATTAATTAAAATATTGCTAGTTACTTCCTTTCAAGATTGAAGTGATTTTTTTAGCATAATATTCTTTCATTTTATATTGTTTAATTTTTTAATACTGTATTTTTTCCTCAACAACAGTAACTAAAATTGTATTAGGTGCCAAATGCAGGCAGGTCTGGATCTCAGTTCCAACAGTACAACATTTAATCCATTTCAATTCAACTTTCATTATTGTTAAGCCCTGTTTGAGGTAGATCTCAAACAGAGATAAGATGTTACACTACTTGAACATAAGGATCTTCTACTGTTATGAGGAAAAGCAGACATAAAGACAATTTAAGTAAAGAGCAAGGATGTTTGAAAAAATATTTTAAACAGAGAGAACACTCTAATGTAGAGGTGTTGAGGAGGGCGCCACTCACTTAAAGCAGAGGTGAGTAATGGCAAGTATTATAAAGGAGACTGTCTATGAACCGCAGTATTTAAATACTGGCTATTTTGGATACGCGTAAAATAGGGAAGGCACATTCTATGCAGACAGTCTAGCATAAGCAAAGGTCTAAAAGAAAATGTTATATTTATTAAAGGTGAATCCATTTCTGGCTTAACCTGGAGTGGGAGGTACACAAATGTAGGAAATTGGGCTGGTCAGTGTGGAGCCTGATCTCGGGAACCTTTATTTGGATGCGAGATGGACTAACTGTAGATGTTTCCAGAGCCGAGTGCCCGCCAATAGTTTATAATGAACACTCTGACGTGAATGGAGAGAGAGAGATAGAGAGAGATGGAGAGAGAAAGAGAGAAGGAGGGAGGCAGGCAAAGAAATGGGAGCAAGAACCCAATTGGGTTTCTTCCTTCTACATTAAACAAGAGAAAATATATGAGTGAGCTGTGTCCAAGTAGAAAATTTGTTAAGTATGAAGTAATTCATTCTCTCTCTCTTTCTCTTTTCTCCCCTCACTCTCTAGTGGTGTGTTTCCTATATTGTGGCTAAATATACACATACTTTCTTTTATTCCTACAAAAGTTCTTTTTTATAAATAATTATATTTAAATAGTGGCTTCTAGTACAGAGGCCAAATAACTGGTGATACCAAGTGTGAAGGCAAAGTGAAGAAGTGGTAGGATTTTTTTTTTCTTAAGCACATAAAATTAATTACTCTCCCAAGAGACTAGATCATTTCAATGATCTGCCTAACACCTTTGGTCTTTCTCTTGCAGAATTGCCAAGGGAATATTGTAAAAAAAAAAAAGCCCAAAAAACAAAAAAAAACATAAGAGAAACATGAGCTCAATGCTTTACAGGTTCATATCATTTTAGGCCACAAATGGCCATTCTGAGCTCAGTCACTTCCTTCATTCATCTTCCTTTCTTCTGGAAGAAATTAAACTCACCCTCAAAGATAAAGTTTCATCAAAAAGGAATTGACAACTGCATTCCAGGCTCTTTTTGAAGTTCTCAAAGTACTGCTCCCAAATGTCTTGAATAACAGTGGATTCATTGAACTAAGTAGCATGACCCCAAGATGAGGGGTTAGGTGAAAATACAACCATCTCTTCGAATAAATTAGGATTTAAATTTATTTTGAAAATAGGAGACTATAATTTCTGGTAATTAGGTATGTGAATTTTGCTGTGTTCTATAAAAATAGATGGGTATAAAAAGGAAAAAAAATAGACAATCATTTTATATGTACCAAGTGCAAGCAGAAATTCATTGTCTTCAGAAAGAAATAAACCACAGATAAAGATAATATGGGATGCACAAAAAACCCTGATACACTCATCCCTGCTTCCTTTTCTGACTTCAACTCTGACTACTTAGTCCCTTGTACTTCATGCCCTTATAGTCCCACACTGTTTCTCATTCCCAAAAATGAGAGGCTATTTTGGGCCTCCATGACTTCACATGTGCTATTCCCTATGTTTAAATGTGCTTCTTCCCACTAGTTATCTCATCTTTTCAAACCCAGGTCAGATACTGTACCTTCCTGGAAGCTTGCCATAACCTCCCAGAGAAAATGGTTGCTTTCTATTGCCAATTTATTGGCACATTTGTGTCCTAGCTATACAATGAGAATCCTTTCAAGACTGGGAGAGCATTTCTTGTCCCCTAGCAAAGAGGCTGGCATGCATTAGCTTTCAGTAAAAGTTGAATAAATGAACTAACCAATGAATGAAATTCAATCATGATTCTGCCACTTATTGTCTCTGTGAATTTGGAAATCCTCCGAACATTCCAAAATCCACATTCCCCCTTTGTAGAGAAGGGATAACAGTAATTCCTTCACATAGTGTTTTTGAGAATAAAGTTAAGATTTATTTGTTTACATTTATTTATTTGTTTTATCTCTTCTACCCCTCAATGGTTCTTTCGTCTATCTGCTCATTGTTTGCCTACCTTCTCCAGGAGGCACCAGGAACCGAACCTGGGACTTCCTACATGGGAGTGGTGCCCAAAGGCCTGAGCCTTATCCACACTCCGTGGGCTGTGGCACCTGCTGGCTTGTGGGGTGCTCGTTTAGCGTCTGCTCATTGCTGTGGTGTAGCTTCTAGCTGTTTGCGGCAGGTGCAGCATCTGCTCATCTTCTTTAGGAGGCATTGGGACCCAAACCCAGGTATAACAGTTTGATATTATTGATGAATTCCAAAAAGAAATATTGGATTATATCTGTAAACTGATCTTTTCCTCTGGACATATTAGATTATATTGGATTCAGAGGCTTACTTAATCAGATGCCAATAGGGCATTGAGTTCCCACCTTTTGGTGGGTGGGGACTCACAGATAAAAGGCATGGCGAAGGATAGAGTTAAGGGTTTTTGATGTTGGAGTTTGATGCTGAAGCCTTAAGCCCGAGTACCGGGAAGAGAGGAACCCTAAGCCTGGAGAGAAGAAAGACCCTGGAAGGGAGGAACCCAGGAAGCCTGAACCCCCACTGATGTCAGCAGCCATCTTGCTCCAATAAATGGAAAGAGACTTTGGTAAGAGAAGTAACTTATGCTTTATGGTCCAGTATCTGTAAGCTCCTACCCTAAATAAATTCCCTTTATAAAAACCTACCAATTTCTGGTATTTTGTTTCAGCACCCCTTTGGCTGGCTACTATACCAGATGTGTAGTAGTGTGTGGTAGTAGTAATGTGGTAGGCAGGCACTCAACTGGTTGAGCCACATCCACTTTCCTTAATTGTGCTTTTTAAGAATAATTTCCAAATGACGATTATAATCATTTATTATTAATTTTAATATTTCTTTTTCTTGGCATGGTTTGATCATTACAAAAAGGCTGCCAGAGTCTAATGCTTTTCATTTTAAAGGAGTTTTCAGACAACATACATGAGAACATGCCAACAGGGCATGTCAATACCCTTCGAAATATTAATAATATATTTCTCAGGAAGAAGCATTTTCTTAGATAAAGTGATCAGTGGTGCTTGAAAGCAGGAAGATCAAGAAAATGTCAGGACCAGCCGGCAATTACGGCTCCTCTGCCCCCACTTCTGAGATGAATCATGAGGCCTGCCAATCTTCTAAAGGCTGAGAGCTCTGTTCCTGCATTTCAAAACATGTGCTCTTTGAAAACAATAAATGTATGAAAAAAGCCAAAACTGTCAAAAACAGTATTGGAAACAACCAGAAGAGCATATAAAAGCCTCTAATTCTTTTGTTATCACATTCTGGGCCAACAGTCTAAACAATTTTTAACCTCTAACCTATCTGAAAGGGCTCATGATAAAGTGATCTTCCGATTTGTATAGAAGTGACAATTCGAATAGTTTAGGGCATATGTGTACCTTTACAATAATATGTCATCATGTCAAAAAATGGAATCTGAAAAAGAGTTCTCAAGTGGTGTAGGTTTATTTTATTTGCTGAAAGCTGAAAATATAGCCTTGAATCAGATAATGAAAGGGTTTTACTTAGTGTGGTTCAGAGCTTGGCATCACACATTTATCAAGGGAAATATACTTGGAAATTACTACTCTGTTTACCTGAAACTATTTATTGGATTAAAAAAATAGTCATTAATAAAAGCTTTTAGATAAATACAATTTTCCAACTAGAAATTTCCCAATATAAAAATATTTACATTAGATTTCTAATTATCATCTCAGAGCACTATTTGACAAATACAAAGAGAAAATCTCTGCCTCAGAGAGACTCAAGCAATTGAACCTGTGGATGCTGGAAGAGGGAGAGAATTCCAGTATTAAAAATGAAGCATGGAAAGTATACTGTCTCCTGAGCCTCAAATCCAGGAACTGTGATTGGGTGTGAGTCTTGGATCTAAATTGCCATGACAACCTGGTTTCTTATGCATTATCTTGAAGCAACCAGGATTCAAACTTAATGGGATTTATAGGTTGAAACCATCACCTCATATTAACCCAGAAAGAAATTGCTAGGTAGTGTGGAAAAAGCTTTGCTATTTAATATTGAATGCTTATGGTGCCTAAAACCCTCTAACTAATATAGGTGTGGCAGCCACTGCACTCTAGAAGACTGTGTATCAAACATTAGGGTGTCTGAAAATAAACTCTCAATTTTTGCATCTCTGAATTGCTGTCAGCAGCAGTTTGTGCTAGGCAGGAGTGTCTGTGCGAACACCCAACAATGGCTGCCATTTACTTATTATATTCCAGCATATGGCAAACATTGTCTCTGCCTCTCAAAACAACCTGCGAGTGCTTACAGTTGAAGAAATCAAGTCCCAGAATTTAAGCAACCTACCCAATGCCACACTGGTCAAAGACATATTTTCATTCATCACCTTGCTCAGCTATATAACATAATGTGAATAATATATAATCGGCCTCCAGGTTTATTAGATTTCTGGGATCTCCTGATAAATTAATATTTAGTAAAGTATTTGAGTACTATATGAGTGCAGAAATTCCCTGCATGAATTGACCTCCCTTCCCTTGATTTTCTGAGAACTTCCAAGACTCTGAGACTGCCAGGTTTCACCTGCCATAGACCCTTCTTGGGAGCTGCTCCTCACGCTTCATTCTGTACACAAGCTCCACACTTCACTTGTGCTTCCTTATCTCTAAGCCACCTCCCAGCACGCATGCACCTTCCTCTCCTGGAAAACAGTACTGCCATCTTCTCCAGGGGCCACAGGGAAGCCTGGCAAGAAGGAAAGAAATATATTTTCCCGAAGTATGGACACAGACTCATCCCCTCATTCTACATAACAAAACTGAGAAAGTTCAATGGTTAGCAATGGTTGACAGAAAGGAATAAAAAATATATATTAAGAAGAAAATTTAAAGTCTGTTGACCATGCTTTCTCCCTTGGGTTTCCCCCTTGGTGATTTCTACCTTGGTCATTAGCCCATCAGCTATTTCTTGGGTTCCTTTCTTAGAACAGCTCCCCACTCTTTCTTTTGCTCTTTTCTTAGTCCTTGGTCCTCATCCACCTTCTTGGAAAGCAAGGAAAATCATTTAACTTCAAAATAATTTTTTTTAGAGCAATGTGACAGCTCTCCACTCTCATTACCCTCTCCCTCAGTAAAGTGTTCTCTGTAAAAAATTACTCTTCATTCTCTTTTTTCCTTCAACTTCTTTTTTTTATATGGCTTAATTGCTTAAGATCTTTACATAACCAAAAGGAAATTAAAGTATTTTCCCAAATGAAAAAGTGGCCTTCCCACCAATATAAAATATGTTGTCACACCTCAAATACAGACATTAAAGTTTTAAAAAATAGCTATTTTTGATATGTTACTATAGTTTTGTTTTATATGTATACACACTTATAAGAAATATATTCCCCTCTTACAGCATGAACTTAAGGAAATCACCATCAGCTTTAGGAAAGTTTCTGAAAATAATGTTTGAAAGACCACCGTATTTAATGAGTGCGTTGTGCTGTTGCTGTGACTATTACTTCTACCCCATAAGTAATCTGAGGAATCAAGGGTTATACTTCCAATTAACTTATTAGAAATCTGAGGTTCAACAATGTGCAATATTATCCCCAAGCTCACAATGCTGATAATGTGCTGAATCTAAGTTCTAGAACCTAGTTGTCCCAATTCCTATTCTATTGTTTTTTCCATTGCACGATATTCTGACCCCAGAACAATCCATTGCTAAGACAATTCTAGACCTTAGTAAAGATTGAGGGTCTTCCAAATCTCCAAGTTTTGATAGGCAGGTGGCTTTCTACTGAACCAAAGCAGTGATTCGAGGTACTACAGATTTTCAGGGTTAAATGAACCCTTAAAGATCTTCAAATCCCACCTGCAACAGTATTTTCATTGCAAGAGCAGGAGTAATATCTGGGTAGAACTAAGTAGCTGAGCTCTCTTTCACTCTAGAAAAAAAAGAATGTGACAGAGCCAGGGGACTACAAAAACTCTGATTGAGGAAATCCAAGGTGATGACTAGGAGGTTGTAAGAAATAGACAAACTCAGAATTTCTTAGGCAATGGGGGGTTCTTGAAAAGATATGGGAGAATATGAAAGACAAAATCAGCATATATCTGGGACATAAACTTCAAGAAAATTCAGGATTTTCTAGCACACTCTGTGAGCAGTTTCTCTTGCTATCCACTGCTATCATGGTGCTTTCCTATCACCCCAGTTCAGATGCTTGTGATCCTAACTCACTTCCTAGGGCTCCTGCTTACTGCCTACTCAATGGGCATCTTTCAGCTTCTACCCTGGTAATAAACTGCTAAGATTTTGGCATGACTCTTCATTGAAACTCCCTAAGACTGGATTTCCTCGACGCTTTGCGGCACTGTCAGCATCACTGAACTTAGTTCTTGCTCCAGACAATCATATATAGGCTGTTGGCCATTCTATAGATTTATTGCCTATGGTTCAGGCACCAACCGCTGTTCTAATCAGTTGTGGCTCAGCTGGCAAGGTCACATGATGAAGAGTCCTGTGTGTCATATGCCTTTGCAAAGGGGGCTGGTTGCATGGAAGATATTAGGGGGCTTCCCAGAAGAGAGCAATATAACAGGAAAGTGTCTGGCTTCACTTGTCAGCTTCATTCAATAAGCAAGGGGAGCACGAAGGTAGGGGAATGAACAAGTAGGTTATTTGCTGGGTGGAATCAGAGCAGCACAAATGGAGACACAAAGAATATTTCAGGTGAGTCATTTGGAATGAATTTTCAATGCACTGCATATGGGTGGCTATTCACATTCCCTGGGATGCCTGAAAGAAGCAAATAGTACCAGGCCATGAACATGCAGTATTTTTATCACTCAGTACAAGTTTGTTTTTTTCCTTCTCTGTGTGTGGGTAAAAAACCCAGATATGAAGTCTGATGGCTCTTATTTCTGAGAGAAATGAACTGCTCTGGGTGAGCCCTCACTTTGGTGGCTTTGCCATGGTGCCTAATCCAGTTTCTAGAATGGCACTGTGGGCAATGCGTAAGGGAAGGCAGCTGCTACCAATTTGTATACATGTGAAACCAATTCTCTTGGAATAAGCTTTTACTTTTGTTTGGAATAAGCTGGATGCTCTGGAAATAATCAGTTGCTAAGAGAAGTGTCACAAATATCCCGCCAGATTATTCCTTTGCATTCTGAGGTATTTCAAGAGATGGTGGGGGTTGATGACTGAGAACTGGGGAAGGCCTGTTTGAGCAAAGTTTCCAGTACTTATAAAATACGGAGGTTGAACGAAGTAAATGGAAGGCCGTGGTCCTGCCAATACAGGTTGAGTGACTAGTTGATGGATGTCAGATCTGTGATGGGACACAGAGGCTAAAACGTTTACAAGACCTGCTAGAATAGCCTTTGGTATTTGATTGGAGATTACATTTGGGAATATCCATCCCCATGCCTTCCCCTGAGTACCAAGGGAGTTTCTGTAAAACATTTGCCAAATTTCTCAGGGAAAATAAATAATTTAAGGGTTTTTACTTTGACTGAATGCTGGCAAAATTACCACTGTACCAAACTGAATTGAGATCTACTTTCATCTGGAAATTGCCAAAAGTAGAGAAATTTGGCAGAATTCATATCTTTGGATGAAATGGTAGATTGTGGGAATTTTGAGGGTGGAAGCTTAGAAATTTTGCTCTTATTGAGACATGCCATTCTCAAATTATATTTTGTTAGTGAGAGTTAAAATATTGTTTAGCCAAAATCCCAGCAAAATCACAAAATTTGAAATTGCCATAATCTGAATATCATGTAGATATTTTTGGGATGATGAAGGCATACTATCATCAAGAAGACATTAGATTTCATGTGCATACACATGCACATATGAACACCATTTAGTAAGGAATTCTAAAATGGACATTTATCTTAAAAAGGGAGAGGTGTCTTGTTTCCCACTTTAGGAAGAAGATATAGTGTGGGTTTAGATAAGAGGAAGATCAGGGAAAATTCTAGGCAGATATATAATAAGAAAATATATATATTTTTCTGATGGACCCAAGAGCACTGAATATCTGCAAGAAAACAAAACAAAAAAACAAACGAAAAAAACAAAACAAAATGCTGTCCATTACATTGAGAATATAAAATTGAATAGATTTGCAATGACAGTTAAAGCATCTTATCTAACCCCCACAAAATATAGATTAAGGGCTGGCAAACCATAGCCCATAGGCCAAATCCAGCTCATGGCCTGTTTTGTAAATAAAGCTTTATTGGAACCCATCTACAGCCTTTCTTGTGTTCACATTGCCTATGGCTGCTTTTGTGCAGCAGCAGCAGCAGAGGGGAGTAGTGGTGATGGAGCCGGTCTGGCTTGCTCAGAGAAAGCTGAAATGATTCATTATCTGGCCCTTTGCTGAAAACATTTGCCAACCACTGATATAAATTAAGCCTTGGGGGTTAGGAGGGATTCCCTTGAGGAAAATCACACAATATGGTAAGGGTAACATTGATAATGGAATTTAGGTCTCCTGACACCCCGCTCAGCGCTTCTTCCAGTGTTCCAGCTGCCTATTCACTGAGAAGATGCTCCTTCTGATGTCCATTGTGCTCCTCTAACACTGTCCGCAGGATATGTTATGAACACAAGCATCTTCCCCGAATTGGGAAGTCATGCAGATTTAGTGTACAAAGGGGTAGGATGAAGGGACTGTTTTACTTAAAAAACTGTCTCTTCACCTTGTGATACTCTCTACTGTATGAGAAAAGGAAGGCATGATTTTTTTCTGGGATGATTTATGCCTTTGCAGTTTCGTTTCCATGAATGGCCCATCCTTGTGCTCTATCCCTTTCAATGTATGTGCTCTCTCTAGATGAATTGCCTCTTCCCTTTTCTTCCCTCCTCTCTCACTTTCTGATCTTTCACCATCAGGCAAGCAGACAGGTCCCAGTGCTCTCACCTTAGAGATAATTGTTGAATCTGTCCTGTCTTCTCCACAGGGACGGTCAGGGTCCAATTAAGATCTTCATCATCTTTCACAAAAACACTGCATTGCTCTCCTAACTTGTCCTCTGTCTCCTCAAACTTACCCTTCGTATAGCTGCCAGAATGATCTATTTAATACCCCGACCTGACCTCATCAGTTTCTCTAGTGGCTCCCTGTGCTTACAAAATAAAGTCCAAGGTCTTTGGAAAGATTGTCGATGTGATACTTGTGTCCCTCTCCCACATGACTTGCTACATGGTCTTGCACTGAAAGGATAACCATGTAGTTTTCTGGACACACCTTGCTTTTTTCCATGCTGCCTCCTCCCCTCCAGAATAATTTACTCTTCATATGAATTTGTGTGACTTCTACTCAGACTTTAAGACGTTGCTCATGTATTACTAATTACTAGAAAAGACCCACGTTATACCCTAGCACCTTCCCAAGGAATTAGGACAAGCTACTGATGATGGGAAGTCAGTGAATTTAAAAGTAGAAGGTTAATATCCTTGAGGGGAAATCTTGGGCCAGGAGATGACTTAAATCAATGTCATTTTCCCGCTTCATATATCCACATACTGAAGAAGTGGAGAAGTCCAATCATGCATGGAATTGTGATTTTCTGTAGAGGAGATACTTGATTTCTGTCCAGTGGGACCATCCACGGAGTTTAGAATAAATTCTCTTAAGTTCTTGTCTGAGACCTATGTTCAATGGTGTGGTATTAAGATTTTGATTAAATGTATCTTCTCAAATTACCTACCTCATTCAGGCATGTAAAAAAGAATACAAAATTTGAAAATACCTTAGATTCATTTTATAAATAAAAAATGTCAATCCTTTATCAGATAAATGACCTATAAGTATTTCCTACCATTCTGTGGGTTGCTATTTTACATTCTTAATAGTGTTCATTGAAATGCAAAATTTTAAATGTTTATTAAGTCTAATTTGTTTATTTTTTTCTGCTGATTGTGCTTTTGATGTTATATCTAAGAAGTAGATATAAATTACCTAATCCAAGGTCATGAGGATTTACACTTGTTTTCTCTGCAAAAAAAAAAAAAATGTCAACACTTATGATGAGAATTGTCATATGTGTAAAGGCTTGTAAAAAGGAAATAAGAAAATAATAATTTTCCAGTTTATTAAAATTAGAATTCTAATGCTTCTTGGTGAGAGAGCAGAATCTCTAGTCTTAAAATGACCCGATGAACACTAAGTGTATAATTGTAGTCTTCAGTCACCTGGCAGGTAAGCGAGACAACTAGGCTGTGAATCCACATTTTCTGAAATCAAATCCAGTTCTTTGTCCTCTGCAATACATTGCTCATGATGGTGGGATATCTGGTTGGGAAAACCTCCTAAAATGTGAAAGCGAAGAAATAGTGATCTATTGATGATATCATGGCATTAAAAAAATTAAGTGGTACAGCTCAGAAAGAGGTATGATTTAAGTGTTAGATTATATTTTGCTTGCCTGTATTATAAAATTCATGCATATAATATAACTTTTTATTCTCTACTGTATAAGAAAGGAAGTGAGGAACTAATATTGATTTCACATGGTGGACCAGGAACTTTATAAAAGTCTTCTTTTTAAATCTCATCAACTTAATGTCCCAGTTTACAGATAAGGAAAATAAGGGTTAATGCTTATAATTAATGAAGAGTAGAACAAATCTAGATCTGTTTTCCTTAGCAGCCTAGGCTCAATCTACTATAAAGCAATAGTTCCTTTAAGGCAATTAGAGCATTATTGAAGTAGCAATTTTTAAGGGACAGATTAGTGAATTGATAACTATGTTCTGAGAAAAAGCAGCCTTTTTTCACACATACTCCAAGAAATTACTTAGTAAATTAAATATCTACAGAGGGCACAAACACTATTTACAATAGCCATTATTCTTTCTTCCTTTAGTAATAGGACCTGCAACTATATTTGGCTGTCCAAAATCTGCAGTGCATTCTCAGCTTTTCTGGTAGCTAGAGGTGGCCATGCATCCAGTGAAATGAATGAACGTGATGTGAGCAACTTTAGACTTGGCTCTCAAAAGCAAAGAGTGCCCCCTGCTCCCGGCTTACTCTCCTGTGTTCGAAGGCTGCTTTTCAGGGCTAATAAATACTGCTGCAGAAGATCTCTGGGAAAATGTATTTTTTATTACGGTTGGTGAGCAAGAAGAGCCAATTTGCTTGGGCCCTCAGACCACCAAGCTGTCCTTTCAGCCTGTAGTTAAACCATTGAAATGTGAGAGAAGTGAACTTCTAACTCATTTGAACCACTGTTTATTTGGGCATCTTAGCTGTAGCGGCCTAACACAGGGGCCATCAAACTGTTTTGCAGGCAAAATCTGATCCCCTGCCTGCTTTTGTAAATAAAGAGTTTCACTTGGTACAGCCAAACACATTTGTTTACGTGTAGCTGCTTTCATAATGCAATGACACAGATGAATGCTTATGGCAGAGTTGATATGACCCTGTAAATATGAAAATAAATACTATCTGGCACTTTACAGAAAAAAAAAGTGCCACCATCTACCTTAACTAGTAAAAAACCTAAATTTAGTGTTGGTAGTGACCTATCAGTGAATAGAAGGGTCACTATTTAGAATGTCGATGGACCTGAATTCTAGACCCATATCTGCTACCATCTGCCTGTATAATGTTGGGCAAATCAACTCATCTCTCTGAATCAGTTTCCTACTCCTTAAAATGAGAGGGTTGGATCAAATGTTCTTTAATATGTATGCAATCGCCATGAAATATCCTGATTTCTTATCATGGTGGTGCAAATTACGCAACATGCAAAATTCTCCATTTTCAGTTCTTCCTCTTGCACAAAATGGGATCAACTATAAGTGCTTTATATTCCCTCCCATCTCTTCCACATGCTCTTCTTTAATAACCTGAAGGATGATTCTATCGAAATTCTGATTGAACAACTCAAATGCCCAATGCTATGGAGTAGGACCAAACGTAATTTTCTTTTTTCAAGCTAACAACCCTCCAGGGGATTCTGCTGGCATTTAAACAGGAGTTTATTCAGGCTTGCCATTTGTCAGCTGGTGCCAAAAACAGTAAATACTACCGATTAGATGAAACAAAACAGATAATCATTAAACACTGTGTGAATGGAACAGAGAGGTTTTCTGTCTTAGCAGGAGATATTGAAGATCATAGCAAGCAATTATATTTAACAAAATCCATAGTAATATCT
Organism: Dasypus novemcinctus; assembly: GCF_030445035.2. Lineage (NCBI taxonomy): Eukaryota > Metazoa > Chordata > Mammalia > Cingulata > Dasypodidae > Dasypus > Dasypus novemcinctus. The sequence continues at coordinate 37,661,949 of NC_080697.1, forward strand.
ATGCTCATACAATTCCACTATCACAGGAGTGTTGGGCTCACAAGTAATTTTAAGGCACCATTTCTATTAGAAACTAAGGAAAGAGTGGAACAGCTAGTTCAGAAAGTAATGAACTATGGAAGTTTGCTGATTTTTAAAAAAAGAAGTTAAAGGATCCAGCTGTTATTCTATTATTATTCTATGATGTTCTGCAAGCTTGATCAGTAAAACACTCAGAAAGGAGGAACAACAGATTTAATCCTTTATGGGTTAAATGGCCGTGCCCTCCTTGCTCCATACCGGTAGCCCTACTGATGCACCGGTCGAAACAGGGTTACTAATGTTTTCCTTACCAAGTAGATGGGTGGTTATTTCCTCAGGTTGGAAAGCCAGCCTCCCAGGTTATGAGAATTTTCTACTGGAGGACTTGAAAGTCCCAGTCAGCCATAAAGAGGGGGAAATAAGCTATCCTCTTCATCAGCCATGGTCCATTCAGAAAAATGGAAATGATACGAGTTATTTTAAACAAAGAAAGTTCTAATGTAAGGAATTGGTTGAAGCAGACATTTCTATAGAGAGAAAAGGGGAACACTGAGGAAGAGCGGAGAGCCCTGAGGGGAGCACAGAGGTAGTACCTGCAGGAAGCAGGCAGCCCCTCCAATACCAGGGGCGTTGGAGGAAGTTGGGAGCAGAGGTCACGAGCACCTGCCATGCAGAGCTCTGAGGAGGGGGCGCTGATGGGCCAGTGTTGACAGAGCAATGAGGCTGATTCTGGGAGTGTAGGAAAAAATGAAAACTGAAGCCAATCATTGCTGCCAATGTCAAGAGTCATTGTTGAGATGGTGTTGACAAGACCAGGAAGCAAAACAGGGAGGATCAAGACCCTGCTCCTTTTCTACCTTCCTCTGGGGCCCTCTATTGGCATAACCTCACAGGGAGCCTCTGGCAAAGGAAAAATGAAGATTTCACAGGCCCAGACCTAGCATCACAAAGTCAAGTGTAGGGGGGTGGATTTGGACCTGAAAGACAGCAGCTTAAGAACAAACATGTGCTCCTTAGAGCACCCTTGACACTTTCTTGGCAGTTGGTATTATTGCTTTGATCATGTTTTCCATGATGGCATAGCAATTTTGAATGAATAAGGCATTTAAGGTACAATCACCAATAAAGAAGAAAATTGGAGTCTACCGTAGCACTAATGCTATGTCCATGGCTTAACCAGTGTTCCAAACCACAAACTTTTATTTAGCACCTACTCTTTGCTGGGAATTTAAAAGATGCTGGAGAGGAAATAAAACATATTCTATTGAAGAGAGTGGCAGATAGGATGGATGATAAATCCAGTAGGCCTAGCAGTTATGACTTCATTTCATTCCAGAACTGAGATAGGCATGGGTTTTATTGTAATTTCTTCCATTTAATAGTTATATGACTTGGAAGGGTTGCTTAACTTTTCTAAGTCTTGGTCTTCTCCTCTGTATTATACAAATAGTAATAGTGCCTTCTTCCACACATTTATTTATAGATGAAATAAAGTAATCCATGTAAAGGAGTTACATGGTAGGAGACACTAGTAAGCACTCAAGACGAATAAGAATTTTTTCCTTACTTTTATATACTCTATTCAGGATGTCAGTTAATACTGTCATGAACACAAAAGCCTAGAGGAAAGGTCGCTCTTTCTATTTTCCTCCCTATCTAATTCATCATCGAGTATGTTAGTTTTCATTTAGAAATTTCAGACTCCTTCATTCTTGCAGTAAACATCTTAATCACATCTTCATCATCGTGGAGCATGGCTTCCACCCTGCTCTTCCCCCACCCAATCTTCTGTCTGCTTCTAGACTGTTCTTAACACTGAAACCTGAACATTTCTTTCTTCTTCTTCGAGCCGTTCCACAGCGCACCATCACAATAGATTAAGTTTCACATTTTATAATATGATAGACTTGTGTTCTCCACCAGCTTACTGCAGTCTACTTTTCTGACTAGATGTCTTGTTACTTTAGACTACACACCCAATAAATTCCTACATCCTTTCAATCTGGTCGTACCTGGTCATACTGGACAACTCAGTATGTCCCACCTTTTCTGGACCTTAACAAGGCATCATTAGTGGCTCCCTGTTCTGTGATTTCATAACACATGTGCACATTTTTCGGCTAGCTCACTCTGTGGAAAAAAGACCTCTATGTATTGCTCATCATTTAGGTTGTGAGTTCCTTGTGGTTGGATAAACGACTTGTTTGTGATTCTTTTAGCATCAAACACAGGTTTGGTATACAATAGGTGCTCACTGGCTGCCGAATAAATGGAAAAATAAACAAATAAATTCTATATCAAAATGTTATAATTAAAATTTCTACATCATCCGCATATCAAACTTAGTCAAGTAGTCTAATTTTATGCTGAGAAACACATGGGCCACTGTCCCATGATTTATGTTTCCTTGGTTATAGAAACAGCTTTATAGTCATCTGCCTTTTCATAAAATATCCCAAGTATGTAAGCTCTTCAAACTGATACTGATTTTTTTTCCCTGAAATCTTGCTCACCAAACAATACATCATACATGTCTATGACAACACAGCTAGCAAGATTTCTAGGCATCTGTCTTAGGCATAATATTATGAAGTGTATATGCTATTTGGCTCACCTTTTCAAGGACTTCTCCCTATCTGAAACAAAATCACTAATTCAGAATCTATTCTATCTTTGACCTCTTTTAAGATTCTGCTCTTACCCCTTTGTAGAGCTGAAAAGAAAAATAGGCGGAATGAAGGGCAAAATTCTAGGAGATGACAAATTGCTTGACCATTAAAATGTCATTGTCAGGAAAAATATCCCACCTCTTCTACCAACCCCCTCCTTCCTGAAGGGCAGAGAAGGGACTAGGCAGCATGGGGTAGATGCAGCTTGGAGGGTAATCAAGAAAAAAAATCAGATTTTCCAGCAATAGTTACATAAAGCTAATTTTTACCCACTCTCTGAAAATGTTAAAGGGTGAAATAGGCCTAACCCAAGCTTTCATAGTGTTAGGTTAATTTTAGGTGACTTGGTAGTGAAATTACAGTGTAATTTCTAAAATATACCAGGAATCATTTGTCCAAGTTGCAGCATTGGCCTTCTGAGAGCTCCTTAATGCATGGAGCATCCCATGTCTTAGTCATTGCCTGGTGAAAGTGCTTCACATGCTTTCAGGAACTCACAGATCCTCTGTAGTCATTTTCATTTGATAGCAAATCTTTATCAGTAAATCTATTCTTAACATTGCAACAAGTCCCTCAGTTCAATGTTTGTTATGTGGTCATCTTAGTATGTCAATAGACACTCTGATTTTAGTGACAGTTGTAGTTTCCTAGCTGCTAAAACAAATGCCATATGGTGGGTTGACTTAAGGAACAGGAATCAATCAGCTCACAGTTTTGAGGCTCCGAGAAGTTGTAAACTGATGTGTCAGCCAAACAATGCTTTCTCCCAAAAGACTGAGGCATCCTGCAGCCTGCAGTTCTTGGAGTTACTGACTGTTCTATCACATGGCAATGCACATGGCAGTACTTTCTCCTTCATCTTCTGGCTTCCATTGACTTCCAGCTTCCTCTTTTGTGTCCAATTTCCTTTTCTTATAGGGACTTCAGTGATACTGCATTAACTCCCCCCACCCCCCGATTCACTTTGGGCACTCCTTAATAACCTCTTCAAAGGACAGGACCAGGGGTTGGGACCTGAATGTGCCCTTTCTGAGGACCATAATTTGATTCCTGATAGTGGCATTTCACAATCAACTATTAAGGCCTAGCTATTTGTAGCTGTGCTGAGCTAGTTCTCTTTCTAAGCAAAGAGCTTCCTAAAACCAAGAGCTTTTAATTTAAAGATCAGGACCACTGAAAGCTGGGGAGTATTGAGAGTCTACTGTTCATATCATCCATCACTCTCAGAAAGATGATTGTCATTGACAGATGCATCAGAGCAATGAGAATTATGCCCCATCAATGTCACTTGTCTAGATCAGTCATTCTGATGTTAGGCACGTGTTTTGAAGGATAATTACAATAGAAAATTTAGCTTGTATAGACAAGTAAACAGAGCTGCTCCAAAATGATTATCCACTTTTGAGTACTTTAATAGTCAAGACAAATACAGCTAATTTATCTAGCAGTTATTCATCTGGTAGTTTCCATTGTCCAGAACACTGGGAAGAACCTCAAAACAGCCAAAGTACCTTGTAGAATATGAGATATTGAGAATCCATGCATGAAAGCATAGGCATGATACCTATAAGAGAACTAATTGGGCCATTATTCTTTACCCATTTATTCTTACATAAAACACCAAATTCTAACACATTCATTCGTCTTCTCAGTTTAGCTATCATAAAAAGGGTGTGGGGGTTTGTTGGACACAAGCACATTAACAAAACAGGAATAGAGAGCTGATACTTTGATTTTAAGAGAGAAAATACAATTCTCCAAAGCAAACTACAAGAAAGTTGAAGGGATGGATATTCATTTAAGGGGGGAAATGTTTGCACACATCTTAGTAGGTTTGGGGGCAATGCTCTGTTATTATATAGTTCAACATGCATAATTATTTTAATCTATCAAGAAAAAGTGAAATGATTAGCAGTGACATTCTCATTTATGAAAGGAACATAGATAATGCATATTACAAAAATTTCTGCAAGAAATGTTTTAATTTTAAACATGAAGGTGGAACATATAAGAAGCATCTTTTTATTATTCATACATTTTTATAATCAGAAGATTACAATATTGAAAAATACTGAATAAATAAATGAAGCAGTCTACTAAAAAAATTAATGAAATATCTTCACCAATGAAGCAAAAATGCCAATTTTCCTTCAATGGCAATATAATTAAGGGGATTCTGATTGTCGATAAAAAGGTAGAGAAGTAATTGCAGCTAGGCCCAGCATTTGAATTAAAATTAAGAATTGATTCTGCATCATGTTTGGATATTATGCCTTTGTACAAAATCACAAATGATCATTTCTCATTGTTCTAGAATCACTGAATCTTCCATCCTGATTTCTGAGATGGAAATACCACGGAGTGGTTGGAAAACAGGGAGCACCTGTGATGGCTGAATCCTGAATAGGTTCCAGGTGTGATTCTGCTTAAAGAGGCAGGCAGCAGAGTGCTTGAGCATATGAGCTTCGGACTCAGACCACCTCATTTGTGCCTTGGGTCTACTCCTTACTAGGTATCTAGGGACATTAACCTAAAGACTCTTACCAGAGTCTCCACATCTGTAAAATGGGGTGATAATAAGGACACTGTAGGTAAGTGGACTTGGCCCAGTGGTTAAGTCATCCGTCTACCACACGGGAGGTCCCGGGCCTCCTTGACCCATGTGGAGCTGGCCCATGGCAGTGCTGATGCGAGCAAGGAGTGCCGTGCCACGCAGGGGTGTCCCCCGCGTAGGGGAGCCGCATGCTCAAGGAGTGCACCCCGTAAGGAGAGCCACCCAGCGCGAAAGAAAGAGCAGCCTGCCCAGGAATGGCGCTGCCCACATGGAGAGCTGACACAACACAAAGAAACACAGATTCCTGTGCTGCTGATAGCAACAGAAATGGACAAAGAAGAAGACGCAGCAAACAGACACAGAGAACAGATAACCGGGGCGGGGGAAGAAGGGGAGAGAAATAAATACATAAATATTTTTTTAAAAATAAGGACACTGTAGCTAAATGAGTTAATGCGCATATAGTAGTTACAGTAGCGTCTGGAACAGAGACATGCAAAAGCACGAATCAGCTCTTCAATCTTTAAAACAACCCCATAAAGTAGACATTATATTCCCTTCTGTAGAGATGAAGAAACCAAGTTTCAAAGAGGTTCAGGCACTTTCCCATTGCCAGAAGGTAAGTGGTGGATTTTTATAAAGAGGATCTGAGGGGGTGTTTGTATTATGCATATGTGGAGAAGAGTAATTCCCATCTGCCAAGCTTATTTTAAATGTTTGTTTTACCACAAGAGAAAAAAGAAAGCCTAACAATTAAAGAATGCCTAAGTAAGAACCAATGGTATATTTTCTCGTGTCCTCTGGAGGTCCACACAGAGGCTTGGAGCTAGTTCTTAAATTCTGTCTAATAACAAAATTTCATAGCTTGACAGTTATACATGGTGAGACCTATGGAGAAACAACCTGGTACTTCTTTAAGAACTATGTTGGGTTTGTTTAAATGTACTTTAAAAACCTTGAAATCATTAAATTTTTATCAGTCCAAATTGTTAGCAGACAGCTGTTATGTCTAGTCGTTCTCGGTGCTGATAGCATTCTAGACCTAGGGCTATAAACTCGAATGATTCCAGGGCCAGGGCCAGTGATCTAAATGAGTGTGGAGGTGAGGCCCCAATAGTGACAGGGGAGGCATATGGCAAACTGCACAATATTGCTTTGTTGTGGCCACAACTTTGCCCCGGACTGGACTTGTCCTTGGACCTGTCACTTGACAGGTCCAAATGAGCAATCCGTGACTTTCCTTGTCTGACCATTCCATGGACTTCTTCTGCTCCCAGCCTTGGGGCTGAGAGATGAAAAGTTTAAGTGATTATCCTAATTGGTAAGAGGATCAGGGAGGCTCATCTGTTCCTTGCTTTTCCCTTACTCTGTTGGGCAACTGAGTTTATTTAGCACCTACTAGAACGAGGCGCTGAGCTAGATTTAGAGAGGATTGCAAAGATGAATTGAACAACAAAAAATCCAAAACAGAAAAATGAATGCAGTCCCTACCTTTAAACAGTTTAGTTCTGAATTCAGACATGCTCACAGATAACTAGAATACTGTGTGAAAAGTACTGTAATACCAAGTAAATGGTGATGAGGGAATTTATGCAGCACATAAGTGCACTTTGAACCAAGGGCACTTAGAATTAGTATGTGCCACTAATCGACTTTAGACTACGTTAGCTGGAGAGGGCTTTTAGAATTCAGAGAAGTATTACATAGAGGATTTCAAAATTGAAATTTCTGTTGCATCTCAAATTACCACAGGCTTCTCAAGCCTCTTTTTCTGAGATCGTTTAAGTATCCCGTTCCTTTTCATCTGCCAATGACCGATTTAGGCCTCACATATTCCTCGAAGACTACTTGCTCCCAGCAAGAGTAAGTTTTAAAACTGAATGGGACTTTGGTGATGCTTTAAGCAGCCCCCACCCCATGGTCTGTTTGAGTGTAGTGAAGCCCCATGAGAGGATATAACTATCCAGATTTCCTATACGTGTTGAGTAGTGAAATTAAAATTTGAACCTCCATCTCTGATCTCCATGTCTAGAGTTCTTTTTCCTTTTCCCCTATCATTTCACATCCTGAAATTTTCATTATCTGAATTACTCACTGCTTGTGTTAATGTTCAGGTCACATTTTATTTTTAACATTTGATGTATGTTTGTTTTTCCCTCACCAAGTAAACTATAAGCTCATTGCATATGGAATGCAACTTATATTTTAGTTGTTCTTCTTTGCCTAACAAAATTACTTTTGGAAAATGATGGGTGATATTAAATCTTTAAATGATTTTAGACCAGGGACTCAAGGGAAAGTGACCTCAAAGTCAATAGATAATTATTTTAGTTTCCTTATCTATAAGTTAAAATGAAATAATAACAGGATATTGTGAGGATTAAATAAGGTTACATATGTACATTTACATGGCAAATTGTAGTTCATTGGATGAGTGTAAATAAGTATAAGGTCAGTATGTTTTAAAATGAGGTAGCAGTTTTGAATATCTCTTGAGTGTTTGGTATCTAATGTGGGGAGGGATATGATAGGGCCTGCATCTAATTCTCAAATATTTGAAAACAAATGTAAGCCCTGTTTTCTGAATAAGTAATCTTTTAATGGGAGTTTACCAGGAGAACACTATAAAGATCAATGTCTACCATTGATTCAGTGACATCTAATGCTCTGTGCCATCTAAATTGTATCCTCTCTTACAAATTCTCCTCCATCTGAGAAATTTGAACTGACACATTGGACATTCAACTTTATGGGGTTGAACACATCATCTGTTAAATCTTGAGTCTTATACATTTTGCTATATATACTATGTAGTAAGCTACTATAACATTAGGAAAAGTTGGGGTATATATGAATTGCTTACTTTCTTCTTTCCTTGCCCTCCAAATTTAAAAAGATAACCATTAGTGGGCTCAGACTAGAAATATGATAATGTGTATCAGATTTCTTCTTTTCCTCCTATCTGGAAAAAAAACATTCTGAAAAATATTTCATTCCCTTGTTGAATGAAAGGGACGTACTCAGAATTAGTTAACACAGCGAGAGGCACTAATCATCGAAGGTGTGTGCAGGCTCCTCAGGGGCAATTTGTCATACTTTAATCACCTGCAAAGCCCATGTCTGCTCTTACAGGCACTAGAGGAAATGAAGGAGCTGGCCCGTGTAGAGACAGGAGGTCAGATCCATAAATCTGTCCTCAGCCAGTATATGAGTGCTAATGTAAGACTCATGCATGTGTATTAAAAGGGCACATTTACTTCCATTTTCAAATTTGTAGAAGGAGATGTTCTCTGACTTGCTAACACAAAGTAGGAGAAAAGTATTCTTTTAATATATAAATATTATTATTATAGGTGAAAATAGAAATTGGCTTCAAAATATTGATGCTTGAGCAACCCTATATTCTGATTTAATTGTTCTGAGGTGGGAACCTGGAGTTGGCATTTTAAAGAATCTGCCCCATGAGATCTGAGCCCCCTTTCAATTAGAAACAGAGTGGGCACTCCCCACCCCCCAATACTCAAGACTGGGGAATGAACAGTGGACTAAAGTAGACATTATTATTCTATTACAGACATATTATTATTCTAGCAATGGAATAACTTTAATCATTAATGTAAAGGCAGTGGCCACCAGAGATTCTGAGGGAAGATAGAGGGAAGAATAGGTACAATATGGGGGCATTTTCAGAACATTGGAATTTGTCCTGCATGACATTTCAGTGACAGATATAGGCCATTATATCTTCTGTCATAAACTACAAAATTGTGTGTGAAAGAGTGTAAACTGTAATTGTAAACTATAGACCATGGTTAGTGGCAATGCATCAATATATGTTCATCAATTGTAACAAATCTACCACACTAATGAAAGATGTTGTTAATGGGGGGAAATGTGGGATGGGTAGGGGTGGAGTATATGGGGATCCCCTATTTTTTTATGTAACATTTATGCAATCTAAATCTTCTTTAAAAATAAAATAAAATAAAATAATTAAAAGGATAAAAGAGGGAAAAAAAAGAAAGCTTTAAGTGATTCTATTATGTAGTCAATACAGAGACCTGTTCTAAGACTTCTTAAAATCTACTACGTATACAAATCAATGCGGGATTTTGTTACAGTGCTGATTGAACCAGGGTTGGGGTGGCTCTGCATTTGTAACAAATGCCCCATTGATGTTGTTTCTACTGATTTGAAGATCATGTTTGGAGCAACGAAGACCTAAGTTATATTCTAGGGTTCAAATTTATTTTATTTACATTTAGTGTGGTAGATGTCCCACACCCCCATTTTGCCCTAGAAAATACATATTTAAGAATAACATGTATCCAAAAAGAAGAAGAAAAAGAGAATAAAATGTATTCAGTTTCATCCTTTTATTTAATGATCATGAATGTATTAATGATGCTTAGTTTAAATATTGTTACTGCATTTAAATATGCACATTTCTATGATTACTATACATTAATTTGGCATTTCCCAAGCTTGACTGATTATCAGATTACCAGACGAGCTTGAGTCGTTCTGATTGGGAGTTCTCACCAATAGATGTTGATGGCAGGAAGGGAAGACAGACTTTTTCATTAAGTCCTCCAGATAATTCTGATGCTTCGGGAAACACCGTACTAAGTAGGGATGGTGGTATAGTTTTTGAGAAAGGTAATGGATAAAACGAAATCACCATCTATTTCATTTTCAGTATATGTTAAAATACAACTACCTGCAACTTAGATGCTAAAACCTGTGAGTATGATATTTTCTCACAAATTATACGGGGAATCCAATCAAAATCAGAAACTCTGTGAACACATCTGTGGTACTGTCAAAATCACGTATTTTAAAAATGTCCCATATCTTTGATTTATAACCTGAAAAGAAGTTAGAGTTGGAATGGAAGAAAAAAAAACACCTTGTCCACTATTCCTGGATGTATGAGTATCCAAAGGTTTGTGCCTTATTGAAGAGAATATTTTGGCCTCAAGACATCAGATCAACCAGCTGCCATCTTGCCTAGGGAGGAACTAAATCTTGACCAGTTAATCAACCAGTCCATCAAATGAATATTGAATTAACTTTGTGTAATTCTAAATGACAAGGAAGAGGAGAAAAATGAAACCAAATAGCATATTTATTTCTTACCTGGAATGCCAAAAGTCCTCTTTCCCTTACTTTTTAATGCTTTTCATAAACCTTTTTCCTTAGTTGTATTTTCTTTCTCTCTGTCTTTCAACACAGCTTACGGATAGGACACTGCTCAGTGGCTTAACTCCTGAGTTTTAGTTCAATCCTCTTATTAATTGTAGGAACTAGCTAGGTAAGATATTTAATTCCTTTAAAGTCTCAGCTTCTGTTTTCATTGCTTATTTTATTGTGAGGATCAAATGGCTTGATTGATTTGAAAATGAAAGAATCAGGATTATTATTTTCTTTCTTCCTTAGGTCTCTTTGTGCCCAAAATTTTTATGTGTGCTTCTTGCATGTGTCCATTTATTTCCTGTGGTTTTCCACCTTTATAAATTGTTCCACACCTTCCATCTGCATATAAAGTAGGCTTTAAACTGTTGTTTGGAAGATGATTTTCTTAAGGCCTGACTCAATTATTCCCTGACTACTCCTCCATCCCCTCAATTAACTTCTCTCTGTTCGTATTTCCAACAAACATTTCCTACATTTTGGTTATTTCATCGTGTCTTTTTATGTATATTACCTCTCACCCACAAATTTATGAGCAACATGATATCAGGAACAAAGTTAGTCATTTTTATGCCCCCACACAGCAGATGATGCAGTCTATCAATTTCAATTAATCTATAAACTGTGGCAAGCATGCTTGTTAGTTTAGGGTGTGGAGTAACCATAAGAGGTTCTATTTAATATTCTTTTTGATATAGAGATGACATGAAAATTTCAGTCAAATGTTGTAAATCATCTTTTACTCCTTTGGGGAATTCCAAATAACAAAAAATAAGAAATTGCAATTCAGTGTTAGCCTCCAACAGTTTTTAAGTTTAGAATTTATTTTCCATTCTAATTTCATCTTAGATAAGAATGTAGACTCTTTAAGAAAATAACTGAGTTCAATAATATTCTTTGGATATTGGTTCCTTTGAGGGCTAAAGAGACCCATGGGAGTTATGGTCATGGCCGATGGGGTTAACTACCAGGGCAGATGGCCCCTCTTTGGAAATGGTGTTTATGTGTGATGAATCTGAACTCAGATGGGATCTCCCTTCATAAGACTTTCATGCTAATGTGCTGGAGGTGCAGTTAATGTTGGGGTTTAAGATATATTTAGGGGATTTGAATCTCTGGACTGACAATGTGATAGCCAGGTCCTGAGCCTCAACAGACTCCAGCACCTACAATCTGATCTATTGGACTTACCACACTCAGCTAAGATGGAGTTGAAGAAGGACAACCACCACACCATGGAGCCTAGAGTGATTACAACTGAAAATGGGAGGATTGCATCCAGCATCCATGTGGAATCTGAGCCTCCTCTTGACATAGAGGTGCAATGGACACAACCAATCCAATGTCCACATAGAAGAGGTGGCATTGGATTGGGAAAAGTGGACATGGTGGACGATGGGTATGGGGAAAGGCAGGAAGAGATGAGAGGTGGAGGCATCTTTGGGACATGGAGCTGCCCTGGATGGTGCTTCAGAGGTAATCACCGGACATTGTAAATCCTCACAGGGCCCACTGGATGGAATGGAGGAGAGTATGGGCCATGATGTGAACCATTGTCTATGAGGTGCAGAGGTGCCCAAAGATGTACTTACCAAATCCAATGGATGTGTCATGATGATGGGAACGAGTGTTGTTGGGGGGGGGAGAGGGGGGGTGGGGGGGTGGGGTTGAATGGGACCTCACATATATATTTTCAATGTAATATTATTACAAAGTCAATAAAAAAACAAAAACCTTCAGAAAAAAGTAATATTCTTTGGGGTTTAAATGCAAACCTACCTTCCCTATCTTTTTAAAAAATATTTTTTGTATTGAAGCATATTATTCATACATGAACATACATAAGCAATAAGTGCATAATAAAAGTTGTGAACTTACAAAATAAGCATGAATTACATCAAACAGGGGTTCCATACATCACCCCTCCACCAACATGTTGCATTGTTGTGAAACATGTGTTATCAACCACAAAAGAGCATTGTCAAAATATTACTACTATCTATAGCCCATAGCTTACATTTGGTGTATTTTTCCCCCAACCCACCCTATTATTTTTTAAATATATTTTTATTACAAAAGTTGTGAACTAACAAAACAATCATGCACATGTGTAGAATTCCCATACAACACCCCTTCACCAGCATCTTTTATTGTACCCAGTCCCTTTAGAGTAAAATCTCATGCCCAAGGAGAAAGTATCTTTAAGTGTTCTTGTAAGGCTCCATCTGCCATCCTTTGGGTTAATTTTTCAATGAACAAAGTCTGAATTTCAAGGGAATATGTTAAAATATTGAATTTGAAGATGTGTTTATTTTTAAAATTCAGACTTCAGATAAACACTCTCATTTAGTCCTCCACTTAATAAGCAATGTTTTCCTGTCATTAATTTTTTGTTTCTCTTTTTTTTTTGCATTAAAAATTCTGTTTCAGGTTTGGAGTTGTTCTGTTGAATGTTTCTAGTGTGAGTATAGCAGGATGCATTCACTGGAAGAAATGTCTGGCAATTTTCCATCCTGTAAGGGGGGCAGCTTAGATGATTTTTCACCAAGGCTGAGAATCTGAATGAAGATAATAATAAAAGATTTCCACAGTCCAAGAATCTGTCTCTAAATGTGGGAAAAGTGAGCTTTTTTTGTTTGAAGTTAAGTGACACAATAAAAGATTAGATATGAATGATTGAATGCATCTTACAGAATTACAAGCTTTGTGTAGTTGTTATATGTTCCAACTTACTGGTATGGGGTACAAAATCAGATAGGTTTTCTTTTAACCTCAAATGAAGTGACTCAGCCCCAGCTCAGCAAACTGAGAGCCTGATTTTATTCTGCTCCCTGGATTCCCTGCTTCTTATGAAAACTACAAAAACTCCAGAAGTTCTAATTCAACCCAAAATTCAGGCCTACATACGGGCACCTCGAAGAGAAAGCAACCAACCAAACAAAATAAACAGCAGAGAACTCTGAAATTGGATCCTCCTGCTGGGTTGCTGATGTAGCTCTTGACATCATGTTGCTGGTCAACTCAGCCAAGCTGAGCACTTGGTCAATCCTTGCAGGAAGTGCTACAAAAGCTCGGGTAGATAACACCTTGGAAATCAGGTGGACTGGAAGCCTGCGGATTCTGTATACACGGCAGGGCGGGCTATGATATCTGAGGTCCACTGCTCTAACCTAATGGTATTTTGGGGGGAGAAAGTTGTTCCTCTCACCAAAGTATGTCTGGTTTCCTATGGGAATGCTCTTTGAATTTACCCCCAAACACCCATTTTCCCCAGGTTATGCCCCCATGTAGGATCACTGTGAGGTGGAGCAGGGAAGAGAGATAGGTGTGGGTCTGACACTGGCCATGTGCTGAGTCCAGAACCAGTTCCCCTTGCTGTAGAAAATGAGCCTAGGGTGCCAGTACAGGCTCCTTCCTCATGGTAATTTTGCCCCTGGTATCCTTCATTGACTGCTGAATTTATCTGAAGCTACTTCATTCCATTAGAAAACTTCTAATAATCCCTATCCCTGTAGAAAAGAGTTAAGATCACAAACACCCCCTCTTCTCAGAAAGTTTTTGCTCCCTGCAATTTTTTGACTTTATCCCCTGAAATTCTTTGTCTTTTTATAAAAAGAGGGTATTGGTAGAGATATGGAACGATTCTAGTCTCCAAACTGTGGTAGGTAAAGTAACTAAAACAATCGTCATACTCTTTCCTTCATCTGCTTGTCTTAAAAGGGGGCCACAAAAATGGTTGTACCCACTTCAAAAAAATTTCTCTGATGGATATTTGTTTCTGCTGCTATAAATCTGTAAATTATATACAATGGAATTTCTTACATGTGCCAGCTTCCACTTATTTATTACCCTAAGCTGACTGGTCAGCATGACTCTACAAACGCTATGTTGCTCTGAAAACCCGTTGCTCTTAGTGGATTGTTTTCTCTTCTTGCCTATGAAAAGTATTAAATTTCATATCTTAAAGTTTGAAAAGTTACTTCCTGATTGGAAAATTTACTAAAAATTATATTTTTAGGTTGGGGAGAAGTCTGGTAATTTCCATTTAATGCTGTTAAGTGTTCTCTCTGAATATGCATTCCTTGTATTTCTGTTTACCCATTTTTTGCCCAATCACTGGGCTACTACACAAAGACCAAGTATCATCTTATGCTTAATTGAAACTGAAGCCTTATCTAAATGTAAGTACATAGTGCGTATTAGCAGCAAACAGTGAAAAACATAGAAAAAATAAAACACCCCATGTTTTATTTTAAAATAAATTCTCTATATAATTACAAAAATATTCATGATATTTTAAATTTAAAACAGCTATAGGAAAGTAACCTCAACATACCATGAAAAAGTTTGGATGAGAATATCTCTCCAGGTCCTCACAGCACAATGATTCTATGATTGAAAATATGAAAATCTAGTTTTAGTCTCTTAGTAGGGGTTTTATTAGGTGATTCATAAGAACAGCTACTTTTGTTAATCATTATTTTTCATTTGTCTTGCCTCCAGCTTCTCATGGGTATAGACTGATATAACTTTCTTTTGAACTCTTGAAAGTCTAAGTATGGACATTCTGGGTGAGGAGGCAGAGAGAACTGCTGATAGATACAGGTGCTGCTTTTTCTCCTACTTCCAGATCATGTCCCTCCCCTCACACCATCCCCACCCCCAAACTTAAAAGAATGGTTTAACTGGAGTAGATGTAGCTCAGCGGTTGAGCATATGCTTCACTTCAAAGTCTTGGGTTCAATCCCTCATACCTCTTTAAAAAAATACAATGGCTTAAAAGAGAGGAGTTTTCCTTAAATATAATTGGCCAACTAGACACACTCTACATGGTGTCTAAGCAAAAGGAAAATAAAAACCTGCATTAGGAATCTGGTGTCCTTCCTTCTAATAAGTTCCCCACTAATCAATTAACTCTGTGATGTCAAGTCATTTAACTTCTTTAGACTCTGGTTTTATTATCTTTAAATGAGAAGGTTAGGTTCCTTCCAGTTCTAAAATCCTTTACAACTGTCCATTAGCTATTAATAATAGCTGCAAAGATCTTCATGCATTAGAGATTGAGTCATATTCCATCAAAAAATCCACTATGATCAAAAAATTTTGCTTGAATAATTGGTCTGCCTGATCAGGGAAAGGGTCGTAATCTGAGGAACCTATACTTGTAAACTTGATAGGCATTTACTTTAATTTTGCTAAACACAGAAAAAATATATCTCCTCAGCAGAAGAACTTCTATAAAGGAAGGTACACTGGACTGGCTAAGTCTGAGCATGGCTGCCACACTCACAGTCCTTTTCATGGAGTCCCTGTCCATGGTCCTCCTGCTGAGACAGTCAAGTTGGGATCATGTGTCTCAGCAGAATGAATGCAAAGTGATCAGCAGTCTGTGCTCTCCGCTCATGCAAGACCATGCTTATAATTGGACCAACCAACTTCTTTCTCTTGGCAGATATAAATATGAGACAGGGGAGATTTGGTAGCAGGGAAAAGGAGGAACTGCACAGAAGACAATTAAGTAATTTTAATAACAAAACACCAAAATAATAGTCCAAGAAGATTCCATAAGATAACTCACTTGAAAACACTTCCTTGCTTTCTCAGCAATATGGCCAGTAACTGTAGGGCCTGACACTTAATGGTAAAGCACAGCCATAGATTTCCTTTTTTTCCTTATTTTTACCCTCAGTACTTTCAATCAAAGGAGTATAACAAAGGAGCATTGAATTTTAGGTAGAGTGGACTTCTGTTGTTTTCCTGTCTAGCTTCTTTTCATCCTATTTCTATACTAGTTACAGTATTCTGAATTTTCTCCTGGCACCAAGGCATACTCCCAATTTTTTGGAGAGGGCTCTGGCAGGAGACCTAACCAAAGCCAGTGAGAACTCCCTATTCCTCTGTGCACAGAAAAAGGATCAAGGGCAGTGATGAAATTGATTCAGTTCAATGACATTCATGTTCAGGGACTTTGTTTGCACTAATTTGTCTGTGTTTGTGTTGGGCAAGGAAGCTCCCTTTTCCACTGGATTTGAACGAGAGGAAATGTAGACCTAGAACTTCCAAGAGTCGTCTTACTATGAAATGGCCTCTGAAAATGACTATGATTGTGAGAGTAGATTTGAGAGGGGGGATAGGCCCTGGTCCTGGGAACATTTCTGGACTCATGAACCAAGCTGCTCCTGAAGCCTGCCAAGTCAATATTCTCCCTGACTTTTCAGTTACTTTACACGCTAATACACTTCCTTTTTACCATAGCAAGTGTGGCAGGGACTATGTGGCATTCCCTCTTCTTTCTAGGTGTCTACATTGTCAGCTTCTTTTGAAGTTAGGTGTGGCCATGTGACTGTAGGGAGAAGACATGCTCACCATTTCCTTCCCTGATTCATAAAATCTCCAGCTGGATACAAATTATCCAGCAGAGGACTGCAAGGCCCTACAGAATGGCAGTGTTACAAAATGGGAAGTACTTGAGTCCCTGAAGAACCTGAAGAAGAGGCCAGCCTGTTAATCCACACTGGGCATGGTATGAGTGAGAAATAGATGTTTACTGTGTTAAGCTACTAACACTTTAGGATTTGTTTGTTATGACAACTATTTAATACAAACTGTTTTTCTTTTTCTTTCTGTTAATTTCAACCAAAATTTAATGGTCTGATTATTTTGTAGCTTTCCCTCTGTTTTCAAGTAGCAACACCAAGGAAGAAACAAGCATTACACAAATTAGCCCATAGATTTTAATGTGACTTGTAAATGTCGACTAATGGCTTTGTAAGGAATAGATAAAAGGAATGATGATGACAGATTGTTTTCTTGCTTCAAAGAAAACATGCCACATGAAAACATTATTTATTTGGTTCATCTCTAGTTTGAAGCTATGGAAAGTTATCCCTTGCTGCCCTCAATATACTGTGAAATCACTATTATTTTTATAAAAGATGACTACTAATAAAAGTCTCTTAGATTCAATTATGCATTGTTACTTTTTAATGCAACTTTTTAATGAGATCTTATTTTTATTACAATTCTGTGATATAGGTAAGTGGTTTAGCCTCATTATACAGGCCAATAAACTATAATTCCAAGGAGAAGAAATTTACCTCCTTGACCCCAGAATTTATATCTATTTTCTAATACTGTGGTCTTTCAATTTTGTGACTTACTTGTTAGTGTTTCTAAATTATGTGATAATGTAAGCTCCTACACATCTGTGAGTGGGAAATTAGATAGTTTGTAGAAATCAAAATTAATGAGTACAAAAGTGAAGTCTCTGGATAAGTGGTTAAAGTTTCTGACATTTCATTCCACTGGCAAAAATTTCTACATGTTAAACCAATGAAGTGCCTTTTTAGTGAACAAGCTGTTACTAAACAATATGTAATGGAAATCGTAACACTCTGTTTATGAGATTTTTTTTTTTTTAAAAAGGTTATTCTAGGATTTAACATATACTTCGAATTTATCAGAATCAGCTTCAGACTTATACTCACTTAATTCCAGTGATACACAACAATGTTATTATTCCTACGTAGCACTCTTCCCTCCCCCCTTTTTTGTTATATACATCACATCAGTAATGTTACACATCCAACAATGTGTTATTATAATTGTTGCTTAACCATTTGCAGTCATTTCTTTAGCCTAACACACCTTTATTCCCATTCACTACCATTGTACAAATTATACAAATATTACTTTTAGATATATTATAGCCCAGTATTGCATTTTATACATATTATTTCATACAATTGCTTTAAATCAGTTATGATAAGAAACAAGAAAAATACGCATTTATACTATTTTTTTCTAATTACGTAATTACCTTTACCAGTAGTCTTGGCTTTTTCATGTGGATTTGAATTACCATCTGAAGTCTGAGATTACTTGTTTTCAGCCTGAAGAACATGCTTTAGTATTTCTTGTAAGGCATGTCTACTAGCATCCTATTTTGTCAGATTTTGTTTTTTGGAAATGTCTTTATTTTGCCTTCATTTTTAAAAGATAACTTGGTGAATATAAGATTCTTAGTTGGCAGGTTTTTTTGTTGTTGTTGTTTGTTTCTTTGAACACCTTGAATATGTTATTCCAGAGACTTCTGGCCTCTTTTGTTTCTGCTGAAAAGCCAGCTGTTAATCTCGCTGTATTTCCTAACAAGTGACAAGTTGTTTTTCTCTTGATGCACTCAGGAGTTTTTTTTATTTCAGTTATTGTATTTTTCAACTCCAGAAGTTTCATTTGGTTCTTTTTAAAAAAATAATTTAGATCTTTTTATTGACATTTTTTATTTGTTGTGACATTGTCATCACCCCTCCCTCACTCTCACAAGCAGTTTGTGTTGCCTGGCTTTTTCCTGGTGTTTGGGTCATAGTTTCACTTTTTGTTGGAAACTGGACATTTAAAATTGGGTACTGGTTCTGCCTTCTGGGACTTGTTCTTATTTACTTTTTTAGTTTTTAGCAACTGTCTGAATTATTGTAGTGAAGCCTATCCTCCCCACCTCCTCAGTGTTAAGCTCTGATGTCCTCAGGTTGATTCAGTTTTTGGCTTGCCTGCTGCTCTCCTGGAATAACAGTGGTATTGGTAGCATTCCCTCTGGCACTCCCTTTCTGTCTTTTCCTTACTACATTCAGCTTCTAAAGCCCACTAATTGATGGGTGACTATTCTATTGTTTTCAACAATGCCCTGGGGCATAAACTGCTCTATAAATTAATCCTGTAAAGTTGTGGCTTCTTTAAAAGAATAGTTTCTGAGGTCTAAGTGTGACATCTGTATGTACTCCTGGAGGTTTCCTCATAGCTGTCTTATTCCCTGGATCTCTCCTGCAAATTAGCTGTAGTCTAATGCTACATCTTCATCAAATCCACAAGTCACTTCCCACAACACAACCTCCACTGTTTATGGTCTTTTAGATTTGATATTCTCTACACTCTGTTGAAAGTGAAGTCAGTTCATTGGTTTTATTTATTTATTTATTTTTATTTACTTCTCTCCCCTTCCCCCCCAGTTGTCTGCTCTCTGTATCCATTTGCTGTGTGTTCTCCTGTGACCACTTCTATCCTTATCAGCAGCACGGGGAATCTGTGTTTCTTTTTGTAGCATCATCTTGTTGCGTCAGCTCTCTGTGTGTACAGCACCATTCTTGGGCAGGCTGCACTTTCTTTTGCACTGGGCTGCTCTCCTTACGGGGTTCACTCCTTGCATGTGGGGCTCCCCTACGTGGAGGACACCCTTGTGTGTGGCAGGGCACTCCTTGCGCGCATCAGCACTGGGCATGGACCAGCTCCACATGGGTCAAGGAGGCCCGGGGTTTGAACCGCAGACCTCCCACATGGTAGGCGGATGCCCTAACCACTGCTCCAAGTCCGGTCCCAAGTCAGTTCATTTGGGAAGAGATTATAAACTAGTTTTTGGCCTGCTTCTTCATCCAGGAAAAATCCCTGGAGCTGGGAGTAAGGGACAATGATACATTTCCACCTTTTCTGAATAACACCCCTTCATTAGAAGCTGAGCATGCAATGGACCAGGGGGCATTTCTTCTTGAGTTGCCTCTCCCAGCATGCAACCTCTGTGTTATGAGCTGGTGCAAGGTCCCAGCATTCTCAGCAGTATCACCTCAAGATAGAGAGCTTTCTTCCAATGAATGGTGGAGGGTAGAAGGGAGCCCCCACACCTCAACTGTTCTCAGCCTCCCCTCAGTCCCAGCGATAGGAAGCTGGGGTCAGGATAACAAATGCTGACATCCTATTTCTCCAAGTTAGATGGCATCCCAGCTGGGAGCTGGAGAGAGAGGGAGACTGTATTCTTGAATGCAACAGTCTGGAGAAGTTTCTGCCTCAGAGGTAGAGAGCAGAAGGGAGAATTATCACCAAGGTCACTGTGGAGTAGGTCGGTGGAGCTGCTAACAACTTTTAAAATTTTTCCTCTTAAGAGCAATATGATTTTTTACAACATGCTAAACTTGCTGCACCTCAGTTTTCACAATTGCTTTTAGGATTAAATGATAATACATGAAAGAAACCTGTAAATTATGAAATCTAATGTACATTAGTTCAATTTTACTCTATGATATTCCATTTATTTCTAAGTCAATGCAATCTGTGCATCTGTTAATTCTTCTTGAAAAACATAAATCTAGTATTGGGGGCCTTTCATTAGTATTATGGACAGTTGGTGAGATGGGTCTGGCAAGAGTGATTAACTTCCCTGTCATAGTTATGCCTGGCTGAATTTGCAGGAGAGGGTGTGGTGGATTCTGTCCATACTCTATGCTGTTTGTGCACCAAGGGAAAGGAACTAAAGGTGGTTCCCACTTATCTGGGTCATGTTATGAAGGTAAATTGGTGTGGTGTTGGTGGGAAAATATATAGGATTAACCGAATACTGGTTCTTTGTCCAAGTTTCTTTCCCCAAGGTAAAAGTCAATTCTACATTTTCAATTCATTGAATGCATACTACTTTCCAGGAGTTCTACTAATTTTGGAGGGGATATAGATTCTTGTTGTTTGTTTTGTTTTTTACTTCAAACAGTAATAATCTAGGTGGAAGGGGGGCATATACAAAAGGTTTTTAAGCAGGCTAAATTAAAATAAATGATAGGAGGTAAAAGGATTTGTCAGGCATCTGTCAGTAAAAACATGGATTGAGGCAGGTAGTGTGTTTTATATTCCTGGGCTGCTTAAGCAAATATCAATGGAATGGTTCAGGTTAAACAATGGGAATTTATTTGCTTATGATGTTTTTTTAAATTAAGTTTTAAAAAATTTTTTATATAGCATAATGTTATATAAAATATTATAATGTTATATAAAATAATGTTATATAAAAAAATATAGGGTGTTCCCATATGCCCCCTCCTCCCTGTAGCAGTTTGATATAGTTAAGAATTCCAAAAATAGTTATTGGATTATGTTTGTAAACTGATCTGTATGTGGGCCTGATTAAAATATGATTAGGGCTTTGATTGGGCCACGGTCAGTAGGGTGTTGAGTCTCCACCCCTTGATGGGATTCACAGATAAAAGACATGGCAAAGGACAGAGGTAGAATTTTTTTGTGTTGGAATTCTTTTTCTTTTTCCTGAGCATTTTTTTTTTGTCTTTATACTTATACCTCCCCTATACCTCCCACCCCCCTCACCCCACTCCTCCCATAACAACAACCTCCTCCATCATCGTGGGACATTCATTGCGCTTGGTGAATACATCTCTGAGCACTGCTGTAACACATGGTCAATGGTCCACATTATAGTTTACACTCTCCCCCAGTCCACCCAGTGGGCCATGGGAGGACATACAATGTCCAGTAACTGTCCCTGCAGTACCACTCAGGACAACTTGAAGTCCTGAAAATGCCCCCACATCATATCTCTTCTTCCCACTCCCTACCCTCAGCAGCTATGGAGTATTGATGTTGGAGTTTGATGCTGAAGTCTTAAGCTGGAGCCCTGGGAAGTAAGCACACAGAGAAAAGAGAGGAGCCTGATCCTGGAGAGAAGCAAGACCTGGGAAGAGAGAAATCCAGGAAGTCTAAACCCTGGTAGATGTTGGCAGCCATCTAGCTCCAACATGTGAAAATAGACTTTGGTGAGGGAAGTAACTTATGCTCTATGGCCTGATATCTGTAAGTTCCTACCCCAAATAAATGCCCTTTATAAAAACCAACAGACTTCTGGTATTTTGCATTAGTACCCCTTTGGCTGACTAATACACTCCTCCTCCCACACTTTCCCACATTAATAGCATCCTTCATTAGTGTGGTACATTTGTTACAATTAATGAACACATATAGAAGCATTGCTACAAATGGTAGGCTATAGTTTACATTAGAGTTTATACCCTATCCTGCACAATTTTGTAGGTTATGACAAAATATATTGGCCTGTATCCATCATTGCAATGTCATGCAGGACAATTCCAATGTCCCAAAATGCCCCCATATTACACCTATTTTTCCCTCTATCTTCCCTTAGAACCTTTGGTGGCTACTTCCTTTATATCCATTGCTAGAATAATAAATCTATAGTAGAATAATAATAAGTCTACTTCACTTCATTGTTCATTCTCCAGTCTTGAGGATTTTGGGATGGTGATGCCCATGCTGCTTCTAATTGAGAGAGGATTAGATACCATGGGGCAGATGGATGAAACTATCTTGCTTGCAGTTACAGACACTCTCTGTTCCTTGGGATGGGTGTTGCCCATCATCTCCTTGTTAGTTGTCCTGGGTGAGTCCCATGAACTGGAGAGTAGATGTTGCAACTCTCTTGAGAGTCAGGGCTCTACTGGCACATGCACAGACCAAAGATTTAAGTCTCTCAGACATATACTTATCAAGTATAGTGCTAATTATATGCTCAAAAAAGAGTCAGAAGAGCATGTGTACAGAAACTATAAATAAGTCTAATTCTGTTACACTGGAGAGCATAAATTCCAAAGTAAGGCCCACTGACAAAGTGCCACACTTCTGAGCTGTCTACCCTGCTTATAGTGTCTACCCTGCTTATAATGTCTGGATGTCTCTAGCTCTGTTATTTGAGACATTCTTTACTATGATAGTCAATGAGATATTGCTGAGACATGCATAAACATAACCTCTGGAATGACCTGACTCACTTTGATATTTCTTAGCCATAAAAACTCATTTGTATTTACAACTTCCCACTTTGGGTCAAGGTCTTTTTCCAGATTCATTGCTAGTTGGCACATGGTAATAATCCCTTAGTGCCAGAGAGGATCATCCCTGGGAGTCATGTCCCAACCTGAGGAGAAGGTAGTATGTTTCTATGCTGAATTTGGCTTAGAGAGAGTCCACATTTGAGCAACAAGGAAGCTTTCAGGGGATGACTCTTAGGCAATATAAAATACTAGGCTAAGTTTCACATGAAAAGATTCATAAATAAAATCATCAATCTCAAGGGCATGGCATAATGATCTGTCTTCACCAAGCACTGTCCTTATACTAGAGGGACTCTTGTTGTCCTATCAAAGAATGCAGCAGAACTCCCCAGGATGGGAGTTCAATATTCTTTTGGTTATTGTGTGGCTCTCCACCCACCAAACAATGCCTCAGGAACACTTCAACATATTTATATGCCTTAGATGCATGACCCAGGTGAGCCCCTCCCCATACATCCCCTCTGTCACTGATGCCCCACACCAGTGATCCTTCTGTGCCACAGCTGTGACCCTTCTGTGATCTAAAACCTCTCAAAAAATGAAGCCAATGAAAAAAAAACACATAAAATTAATACAAAATGAAATAATAGTTTTAAAAATAAATAAAATACAAAAAAAAATTAAAAGAAGAAAATGCAAATCAAGATGCTATTGAGTCTGTGGCTTTCTGGGGCTCCTCTTTCCCATGGTGAGTTTCAGGACAGCATTTCCTTGTCTTTGTTTTTTTCTCCCAGGTTCTGTAAGTGTCCAGCCTCTTGCTTAATGTGGCTTTTTCTCTGTCTGGATTTTGCTCTGCTTATGAAGGATTCCAATAATAGGATTAAGACTCATCCTGAGTGGGGTGGGCCATACTTTAACTGAAGCAATATTATCAAAAGGCCTTAATTTACATGGGTTCCCACTCAAAGGAATGGATTTGATTTGAGAACTTGTTTTTCTGGGTTACATACAGCTTCAAACCACCATACAGTAAGAATGTAAGAATGGAAAAATCATGCTAAGGAGTCTGGATTTTACTCTATGGAAAATAGGTAGTGGTGAAAGTTTTTAAGTAGGTTAAGGACATCATGTCCTCCTATGTGCCAGATAAATTGGGGAGCTGTGTAGATGATAGAATGACTAGGTCTGGATTGGGGAGAGCACAAGTGAAAGGAAAAAAAAAAAAAAAAAGGACAGATTCCAATCCTATTTTGTTACTTATCAACTGACATCCTGAGTCCTTTGGCCCTCTTTGGAGAATAATTTTTCAAGTATTACGAAGAAAGTGCTGGATTAGATGATGCCCAAAATCCTTTTCATTTTTAAAAATTCTGTGATAATTCCACAGCTTTTTTGGCTTCTCAGATTTGCTCATTGATATGGTTTAGCTCTCTTCATTGTAACTCTGATAAGCACATTCTTCCCACCTCTTAGAAATTTTAAAATACAGTGTGCAATGATACTGCCACTCCCATTTTTCTATGTCTAGAAAGTATTTGATATTCTCAGGACATTGGTATTATACAGTAAGTATTAAAATGTAATTATTTTTCTAAGTTGCTCTGGCATATGCTAACCTTTATCATAATTCATTAAACCCCACTGAGGGGCCAGATATTCCAGTTGTAAGACAATAGTTGGGATTTACAATCTGTAGGAGTTGCAGATTAAAGGCAGACCAGGGAATGAATGAGCATCTGGGTCACACAAATTAGCAACTGAGACAGTGATTAAGAACTGAGCAGAGAGGCTTATCAGAGGCTGGCAGCACTGTTTTCCCACCAAGGCTCTGGAGTCAATAAGATCTTTCAGGGAAGAATCTGTAACCATGAAGAAGCCAGAAATGTTACTTTAAGCAAAGGTTTGACGTGAGTGTGGCACTATGAGAAGAGCAAGGATTTTAAAAGGGACAAATGAATAGTATATACTTCTAACAGAACTATAGCTTTGGGGAGGACACCTAACACCTTGTGCCTCAGTATCCTTAAATGTATGTAAATGGGAAAGATATATTATCAAGTAATTACGAAGATGAATGTGGTGAATAAAAAATGCCTAGTAGAGGTAAATTTATTATGTAATACCTGTGGTACCTCCACATTTCAGAGTTTATTGGATAGTTTTCATTATCAATATTCTGAATATTCTTCTTCTAGCTAACTCATCCTTATCAAACAATATGTATCAATTTTACGTTTGAACAATATGGCATTCATGAAAGTGTTAGGCATATATTAATTTGCTAATATAAGCTCTTTTGATTTAGGCAAGGAGATTTAGAGATGTGGTCAATATTGATGGACTGTGAGTGGTGGTGGAAGTAATTGAAGTAATCTTATAGAGGAGAGAATCACTAGAAGATGGGTAACTGATGACTGAAATGATTGAAAATTTTGATGAAAGATGTAGTACTAGATATGAATTTACACATGTCTGGAAAAATGGCACCACCAAAAATGCAAAGAAAGCTTGTAAAAATTAAGCCCCTCTGTTGGAATTAAAAATGGCCTTTGTCTGCAACCTAAATTCCTCAAATTATTTAATTACTACTAGTTTGATTAATATGGAAATGCCAACATTTTGTTGACAAAATTTTGTTTAAAAAAAACCATTTTAATAGGATTTTACTTATATGACAATGGTTAGAGATCTAAAAGGATGTTTAAAAAGATACCCTAACCCTCTTTTTGAAGAACAATCAAACTATTATGGTTAAAAAAGCAGAAAACAAGGCTCTCTCTGCCTAGAGGAGCCCACACCAAATCTTGGTGTGTATTTCCATCTTTCTCTCCCATTTCTCAGCAAACCGTGTTCTTTTTCCCATTTCCCAAATAAATTATTTTTACTGGTAGAACTAAAAAAAAAAAAAGCAGAAAATGAAATTGTGTAGGCATATGAAAACTTCTCATTTATAATCAGACTATAATACACAATAATTTGGATAATAAATGTATTTGGATAATGAGTCACATAGAAAGTGTAATTGATTTTCATATTGCAGCTGCATTGTGCTTTTTATAAATTTCAATAAGGGATTATTTCTATAAAATAAGAAATTAAAACTGAGAAAGCTTATGATGAGATGGAAAGAAGCAGAAATATAATTACAGACAGCTGATTTAAGGAAGGATAACTTTGAAGTAGAATAGATGGTAATTGTGACAGTTTGATATTATTTATGAATTCCAAAAAGAGATATTGATTATGTTGAAAACTAGTCTGTTACTCTGGGTGTGACTCCCCTTTGATTGTATTAAATTCAGAGGTTTCACTTTTACTTTATTAAATCAAGATTAGGGCTTTGATTTGGCCATGTCTTTACTGCATGCACGGTTGAGTCCCCTGCGTGGGCTATATAAATGTATGCTCAACAAGAATGTGGAAAAGTAGAAATGTGAGAAAAGGGACAGCTCCATAGACGTGGCAGAGGCCCTGGTAAGAGAAATGGTCCCTTAGCCTGATAATATATAAAGCTATATATTATCAGGTGAAGAGAACAGAGCAGCTGAGCCCAGAAAGAAATCAGACCCTGAAAGAGACACAAGCCCAATGTCAACCTTCAGCAGAGATCGGAAGAAGCTGGATCCACAGAGACGTTGCCTGCCATCTTGCTTCAACACATGGTGACAGACTTTGGGTGAGGAAGAACCTCTTATGGTACCTTGAGTTGGACTCTTTAGGGCCTTGTGACTGTAAGCTTCTACTCCAAATATACACCCTTTATAAAAGTCAACAGATTTCTGGTACCCATCAGCACTCATTCTGGTAATACAATAATATATATAAGAATACATTAGAAGAAATACAAAGTGAATCAAAGTTAGTAAATTTAATCATTGATATGGAGTATGGAGAAAAAATTCCAAATGAAAATAATTAGGAAAAAAATATATACTACTCATGAGTGACAGATAATGGAACTTTAACCCACAGGTATATGTGTATATGTGTGTGAGTGTATGTGTCCAGTATAAGTAGAGCTAAAGAACTATTAAAAAATATAATAGAAGTTTGGGAAAATTGAAAAACAACAGGGTGTCAACATACTGATTTCAATAAAAAGAGATAGACAATATCCTGATAAGGAAAGACCAGTTAGTGAAGTTAATGAAAATGTTAAAAAACAAAAGTATAAGATGCCTGATTTCTGGCATTTGGGCATAGGGAGTGGGCAAACAAGTCTGCACATCTCACAATAAGTTATAAGGGTTTGGATTATAATTCATTTATAATGATTTACATTCATAATTTGTGTCATTAAAAGGATGAAATGCTATTTAATGATATGCAATATCTTTTTAGGAAGGAAGAGAAGTTTTCTGAAAATTTAGGTTTCTACCAGAAATCATTAAAACATTATTAAATGCTAATTTGTAAAAATTTAAACCCTCATTTATTAAAAGCAATTAATTTATTAAGTATTATTATTTGCAGTCCAAGTATGAGGTTAAATCGAAGGTTTCATTTAGAATCCAAAACTTTGCTAGAACCTCTAAATTTGCCATATAATTCCAAGAATATTCTCTATAAACCTCATCTGGATAAAAATGAGGGTTCGGAGCTTAGTTGGGGTAGAAAACAAGCAGGGAAGGAAAAGAGAAACGTAAGAGTTGGTGACCTGACAGGAGCTTGATTTAGATATGAAAAAAACCTGAAATTCGATTCAGTAATATTGAGCTTTTTGTTCCTATGGTCAGACATTACTTGTTCATCAAGTAATAACTGGGACTCTAAGTTATCACTTCCAAGTTATCACTGGAAGAATTGCAGGGTACTTTTCCACCAGCACGTCAAAGGAAAAACCCTCTAAGAAAAATACATTCTCTTGGGAACGTCTGAAATGTACCACGGCTTCCTTTTTGACCCTTCTTTGAATACACCCTCTGATAAAAATATTATCTCCTAGTGACCCTCATCAAGGCGAAAAAGCCTTGTGTATTGTAAAATATAACACATATGTAAAACACATAAAACATGCATGTCTAATTTAAGGAATAAGTAAAATGTGAACATCATTGTAACCATCACGTAAGTCAAGATATATGTATTTGCTGAAACTCTAAGGGTCTCCTGCAGGTGTATTTCATCCACCTCCCCATCCTTCCTAAAATAACCCTGCCTGTTTTATACTCATCACATCTTTGCTTTTTGTGATGGGCTGAATACCGACACTCTAAATACTCCTACATCTTAATTACTCGAACCTGTGAATGTTACGTTATACAGTAAGAGGGACTTTGCGGATATTATTAAGTTAAAGATCTTGAGATGGGGAGATTTTCCTGGGTGGGCCCAAGGTAATTACAAAGAGCTGTAAAGAGGGAAGGAGGGGGACTAGGCTCAGGAACAGGAGATGTGACATCAGAAGCAAGAGGTTGGAGGGCTGAGAGGAAGTTGTGAGCCAAGGAATGCAGGTCGCCTGAAGAAGTCAAGGAGACATTCATCCTCTGAAGCCCCTAGAAGGAATGTGACCTTGCCAGCACCTTGAATTTAAACTGCTGGACTCCAGGACTGTAAGAAAATCAATACGTGTTCTCCTAGGCACTTAACTTTGCTGTAAATTTTTACAACAGCAATATGAAACCACTGTGCTTTTCTTTATATTCTTCACCATATGTATTCGCATGCAATATTTTACTTTACCTGTTTTTGGAATCCATGTAAATGAACACTTTGTGTAATATATTTCTATTGAGTCTTTATTTTTCACTCAGAATGATAAGTTTCATACATTTGTTGGACCAGCTATGCATGGGTCTGGTTCTGGACTCTATATTTTAATCCACTGATCTCACTGCCTTGTTAGAGCTGTACACTAATTCATGATATCAGATAGAGTGACCACTATTCCTTTGTTGTCCTTTTCAAGAGCATCTTTGCATTTCTTGGTCCTTTCCATATTCAAAGGAATACTAGAACTAGCTTGTCAAATTAAAAGTAGTTGTGGGGATTTTTAAATCCATAGGTACGTTTGGAGAGAAATGATACCTTTATGCTATTGAGTCATCCAATCAAGTTATTTTATGTATTTCCATTGAATTAGCACATTTAAAAAGTCTCAATATTTATAACTTTCCACAGAGAGAACTTGCATTTCCTTTGTTAAATTTATTTTGACATTTTATGCCATTGTAAATACTATATGTTTTATTTTAATTTTGGTTTGTTATAGGAGTAGAGGTTAAATTATATTTTTACAAACTTGCATTTCTATTGAACAAAATTGCTAATCTTTCTTATTCATTCTAATAATTTTTCTGTAGATTTCTTATTAATTATTCTGGAGATTTTAATTATTAATATTAGAATTCTTAGAATTATTAATTCTAATAATTTTTCTGTAGGCTTCTTATTCTAATAATTTTTCTGGTAGAGGAATATCAATGTTAAAACTGAATTATTTGCAAAAATGACAGCATTTTTCCTTTGGAGTCTTTATATCTTATTATATAAATAGCTAATTTTTACTTTATTTCACATTCCAGAGTCTCCAGTAAAACATGGAATAGAGGTTGTGACAATCACTTTTTTCATGGTTGTTCCTAGTTTCCAAGGTAACACATTGAACATATAACCATTGACCATATGGATATGGAATCCTATCAATGCTTATTCTTATTTATTGAAATGGACATATCATTTCCCCTTTAATGAATAAATCAGTGAATTATATTCAATAATTTTCCATTGTTAAGCCAAGCCTGTGTTCCTAGTATAAACTCAACTCTTCATGACATTCATCCTTTTACATATTGCTAGATTTTTTTAATCTAATATTTTAGCATTTTTGTATCAATGTTCAAATACAAGATTGGCCTCTGATTTTCCTTTTTCAAGATATTCTTGTCAGGTTTTGGAATCGAGGATGTATTAGGCTTCAGAGAATTTGTGTAGTCTTTTTTTAAAAAAATTACCTGGAAGACTATGTAAGATTGAAATTGTCTTCCCAATATTTTCTTTTTTTCAGTTTTTAATTAATTAATTTTTTTAAAAAATTCTACTCAATTTATTCATTTTTTAAAAAAGATATTACATTAAAAAAATATGAGGTCCCCATTTGCCCCCACCGCCCCCACCCCACCACTCCCCCCCCAATAACACTCTCCCCCATTATCATGTCACATCCATTGCATCTGGTGAGTACATCTCCAGGCATCGCTGCACCCCATGTCCCGTGTTCCCTTTCCCAATGTTTGTCAGAGCACTTTGGTGTAGGCATTTTGACATGGATATTTTGGGGGAGGGGTATTTATCCCTAAATTGATGATTCCATTCTTTTAAATGATTAGAGTATTGAAAAGAAAATTTTTTTAAAAAATTGAAAAGAAATAGAAAATTTCTTCATGAGTTAGCTTCAATGAAATATAGTTTTCTCTGATTTTATCTACTTGATATATATTTTCAAATTTTTTGGCTTAAATTTTTTCATACTATGTTTATACTATTTTGTTAATGTCTGATTCGATAGTGATTTTTAGTCCTCATATCTGGAATCTGTACATTCTCTATTTGCTTGTTCAATTTTAATTTTATTAGTCTTTTCAAAGAACCAATTTTGGCTTTGTGGCATTTTGTATTGTATATTTACTTTCTATAATATTATTATTGCATTTATTATTTATTATTATTTCTGCTATTCTTTTCCTTTTTGTTTGAAAAAAGATATTTATATCATTTCTTGCCTCTCTTCTTTTCTAAGATATGCATTTAAATCTTTACGTTTCCCTGTTAGTGGTGGTTCTAATTCTTCACCCCTCTGTATCCATATTCTTTGCCATGTGATGTTTTTCAATTTTTCCCGTTGGAGGTAAGGTATAGTTTCTGCCCCACTAGTGCTCGGCTAATCCTTGTCACTTATTGTGGCACTAAATTTTTGGAATTCCTATAGGAGCACTCTATGATTATGTGTTTGGGATTATCCTGGTGTGCTATGGCCTTCAGCATGATAACATGATCTATTGGGCCCAGAAAAATGATAGGTAGATGTAATATATTTGAACTACACTAATGACTTGGAGAGAAGTCTGGCTAAGGTTGGCATAGCTTAGATAAATGCAACCTGACCAGCAGATGTGTGAGAAATAAATCCTTATTGGTGTGCCTTTCATGATTTGTTATACAGCTTTATTATTACAATAGATAACATTACAAAATGCATATTATAAATTTGCTAATTATCTACCTGTCTGTTCATCCATTTAACAAAGTTTTGTAGCACAATTATTATGTGCCAGAAGCTCTTCTTTAGCCTTGGGATTACATAAATAAACAAAACAGGCAGAAATCTCTGTACTCTCTGTACTAGAGTTTACTCTCTAGTACAGAAAATACATTAAATTAGTTTAATAAAGAGAATTGAGAAAGACAGAAAAATAAAATAGAAGCAAGATGAGGTTAAATGAGTCAGAGAGAAAGAAGACTGATGAATAACCATGCTTAAAATTGGAGTTTCTAGAGAAGAAAAACAACACAATTAAAGAGAACTCATATTTAAACATAAGGTCCCAGAAAACATTCCAGAAATAACAGAAAATCTAAATCCACCTTTAACTATTGATCTGGAACATTTTACTTTCAGACATATCTGTATAAGATTGTTAGACTCTAATAGTAAATGAATAATATTCAGGATTCTAAGGGGGAAAAAAACAGACTTTACAACTCTGAGAAAATCAGGTTGGCTTTAGACATCTTGAAGGCAATATACAAATCAAGACAAGAGTTCAGCAGTTCTTTTAAGAGATTTAAGGAAATAAAATGAGAACCGATGATTTTATAGTTAACCAAACTCCCCTATAAGCATCAAACCTAGAGAAAAAGCTTTAAAATTTCAAAAATTCAGAAATACCGTTTTCATAAGTGTTCCCTAAGGAATCTTCTAGAGGATGAGCTTCACATAACCAAAGGACAAAAGGGGAAAAATTGGCAAAAATGACTAATTTTGAGAATTCAATATATTTAATTGTATATTGAAGACTAAAACAAGGGTGAGTAATAGGCGGAAAAATAAAATGTACATATCATATGTTTTGACAAAGTAGAAAAACAGAATTAAAGTCGTGAGGACAAAGAAGAAAAAAATGACAAAGTGGAATAAGACAAAGTTGCCATCAAGGATTGGTGCCATCAAGGGTGGTCTGCCTCTGTTGCCAGCTGAAACTTGGGAGTTCTTATAAACTCAGTTGGCCCAGAAGCTGCCTGCACTTCCCTGCCACGTGGCAGTTTACCTCACAGCAGCTTGTGTCCTTAAGGCCAGGAAGACAGTCTTTTGGTCCAGTCTGCTAAGATGGTGTTTTATGTAATATAACATAATCTATGGAATGACATCAAATCACCTTTCCATTTTCTATTGGTTAGAAACATGTCATAGGCTCTTCCTTTCACACAAGAGCAGAGGATTGTAAAAAGGCATGTCTTATTGATGTCCACCTTAGTTGCATCTATACACCTTTTATCAGCTTGACTGTTTCCTTCTATTCCAAATTTGCTGAAGATTTTATGAAAAAGTGCTGAATTTTATCAAATGCCTATTGTGCACTTATTGAGATGACCCTGTACTACTTCACCATTTTTCTGTCAAGGTGTGAATTATATTGATTTTCAAACATTAACCTAATATTCCATTCTTGGAATAAAGTCCAAGTCCTCATGATGCATTTTCCTTTTATTGGATTGAGAGGATTGTGTTGAGGATTTTTATGTTGACAACCATGAGAGGCATCTTCTTGTATTTTCCTTTCTCATAATGCCTTTCTCAGGTTTGAATATTTAGTTATGCTAGCCACTTGTTATATTCTTAGAGTCATTGTAAGTTTTCTATTATTTCTTTGTTGAATGGTTGCAAGAATTCACCATGAAGCCATTCTGAAACCACTGTTTTTATTATTATTATTATTATTTTAAATGTTTTTTAAATTTTTAGGTACTGGGGCTGTGGATAGAGCCTGGGACCTCGTATGTTGGAAGCTGGAGCTCTACTGCTGATCTACATTGGCTCCCCTGAGTTGGTTTTCCTTTTTGTTTGCTTGTTGTTTGTATTTTTGTTTTTTAGGAGGCACTAGGGATCAAACCCAGGACCTTCCACGTGGAAAGCAGGCACTAAACTGCTTGAGTCACATCTGTTCCCATGAAACCATTGTTTTAAAAGTTATTCTATTGTGGATACACTACTTAAAACCACTTATGATAATTCTGGTTTTAATTATGTACATTTTGGTAAAGGGTGCCTTTAAATGAATTCATTTATTTCAGCAACATATGCAAATTTATTTTTATAACATCATTCATAATATCTTCTATTGTATGTATGAAATCTGTGGATACATTTTTGCTCTTCCTTTTTTATAAGAGCTTTATTAAAGTATAATTTAATTGTCAAGAAATTCACCTTTTTGAAATGTACAATTCAATGATTGTTGGTAAATTTCTAGCATTGTGCAAATATCACCACCATCCAAGAGCATTTCAATCACCCCCAAAAGATTCATTATGCCCATTTGCAGTCAATACAACTTCCCATGCCCGGGTCGGGTCAACTAGTAATCTAATTTCTATCTCTACAGAATAGGTTTTCCTAGATATGTTTTAAAAATGAAATCATGCAATGTGTGCTCTTTTGTGCCTGACTGAGTTCACTCAGCATTACGTTTTTCAGGTTCATCTGTGCTGTAGCATGAGCCAATACACTAATCTTTTTTATTGCTGTGTAGTATTCCATTGTATGCGTATGATATATTTTGCTTCCTCACCAGTTAATGGAATTTGGATTGTTTCCAACTTTTGGTATTATAAACAATGCCTAGCTGAACATTCCAAAAAGAAGTTTTTGTGTGAGCATATATATTTTCATTTCTCTTGTCTACATTCCCACAAGTGATATTCCTGGATTTTATGGTAAATTTATGTTTAACTTTTAAGAAACTGCCAGGTAGTTTTCCTAAGTAGCTGCACTATCTTTTATTCTCACCAGAAATACCATTTCTTACTTCTCTACAACTTTGCCAACGCTGTTATTTTCAGTGTTTTTGAGGTTAGGTTTTTAAGTGTGTTTGAAATCATATCTATTGCAGATTTAATTTTCATTTCTTTAATGATTAATGATAATGATTAATTAAGTACCACTTTTTAATGTATTTTTTTAACCATTTGTGAACTGTATTTGTCAGCCAAAGATGCAAAATACCAGAAATCTG
The DNA here is from genome assembly GCF_030445035.2 of Dasypus novemcinctus. Lineage (NCBI taxonomy): Eukaryota > Metazoa > Chordata > Mammalia > Cingulata > Dasypodidae > Dasypus > Dasypus novemcinctus. The sequence goes on from NC_080697.1 coordinate 37,696,228, forward strand.
TAAATCTTTATTTATTTGTAAATAAAGGGTATTTATTTGGGGTAGAAGCTTACAGTTATCAGGCCATAAAGCATAAGTTACTTCCCTCACCAAAGTCTGTTGCCATGTGTTGTACAAGGTGGTTGCCAACATCTGCAAGGGTTCAGGCATCCTGGGTTCCTCTCTTCCAGGGCTTGTTTCTCTCCAGGCTCAGCTGCTGTACTTGTTCCAGAAGGCCAGCTCTAGACTATCAGACAAATGGCTTGTCTCTCTTCCTGGGGCCTCTGCTGTATCTAATTGATATGTGTTCCTCATGTACCTGCTTCTCTATGCATTTACTTCCCAGGCTCCAGGCTCCAAATTCTAAACTCCTTTTCCTGCAGTGTGGTTTCCCTGTGTGTCCCCACCCACCAAGAGGGCAGGGATGCAATGTCCTACTGATGTGGCACAATCAAAGCCGTAATCATTATTTAGTTAAGTAAAAGTGAATCCAATATAATCTAAAATGCCTGGAGGGACAGGCCAGTTTCCAAACATAATCCAATAACTATTTTTGGAATTCATAAACAATATCAAACCGACACATATATTTTCTCCTCTGAAATGCTTATTCAAATCTTTGGCTCAGTTTTTAAAAATTGGTTTATTGTCTTTTAATTGAGTTTTTTTTTTTTTTAAAGATTATTTATTTATTTATTTAATTTCCCCCCCTCCCCTGGTTGTCTGTTCTTGGTGTCTATTTGCTGCGTCTTGTTTCTCTGTCCACTTCTGTTGTCGTCAGCGGCACAGGAAGTGTGGGCGGCGCCATTCCTGGGCAGGCTGCTCTTTCTTTTCACGCTGGGCGGCTTTCCTCACGGGCGCACTGCTTGCGCGTGGGGCTCCCCCACGCGGGGGACACCCTTGCGTGGCACGGCACTCCTTGCGCGCATCAGCGCTGCGCATGGCCAGCTCCACACAGGTCAAGGAGGCCCGGGGTTTGAACCGTGGACCTCCCATATGGTAGATGGACGCCCTAACCACTGGGCCAAAGTCCGTTTCCCTTAATTGAGTTTTAAATAGTCTTTATATATTCTTGATAAAAGTTCTTTATCAGATATATTATTTACAATATTTTGTCTTAGTCTAAAATTTTCTTAACGGTTTATGAATTTTCTTAGTGGTTTCATTTCATGCATAAAGTTTTAAATTTTGGTGAAGTGCTGCTTATCAATAATTTCTTGTATAAGTTGGGCTTTTGCTGTCATACCTAAGGCATATTGGTTTAATACATCACAAATATTTTCTCTTATGTTTTGTTTAAAAGTATTATAATTTTGTTTCTACATTTTCCATTCATTTTGCCTGCAGTGTAAGGTAAGTATTCTAATTCATCATTTTTGCAAGTAAACATGGAATTGTTTCATCATCATTTGCTGGAAAGATCATCCATTCTCCCAATAAATAGTCTCAGCATCTTTGTAAAAAAAAATCCAATTTATCTATTTGTCTATCTTTTATCAATACCACACTTTTCATTAATGTTGTTTTTTAGTAAATTTTGAAATCTGTAAGTGTATGTCGCATCTTACTTTGCCTGAGCATCTATGTCAAATACTACAGAATGGGTTGTCCTAAGCAAAAAGAATTAATTAGTTCATAGTTTGGAGGCTGAAAGTCCAAAATAAAGGTGCTGGCAAGGCCATACATTCTCATGGAGTTGGTAGTGTTCTGGTGATGTAATTCCCCCATGACATGGTGTTGGAGTGAATCATAGACCCAACAAAAGGCAAATTCGGCTCCTTAAACCCTGGTCCTTTAGATGTGAACACAGCTGTAAATAGGACCTTTGAAGATGTTGTTAAAGTGTGTCCAAAGAAAGTGAAAGTGGACCTTAATTCAATATGGCTGAAGTTCTTATAAGAAAAGGAAATTTGTCATGGCAGAGAAGCCACAAGGAGTGGCTAGAAGATGGAAGTTAGTGGAACCCAGAAGAGAAAGGAAAGACACTGCCATGCAAATTGCATATGATGGAAAGGCCATGGACCAAGGGTCACTGGCAGCCGGCTGAGGGATGTTACAGTCATCAGAGAGAAAGCATCACCTTACTGACAATTTTGGATTTCTCCTAGTCTTAAAACCACGAGCCGGTAAATTTCCATTGTTTAAACCTACTCATTGTATGGTATTTGTTTTAGCAGCAGGAAACTGAGATACATGGTGATCTCACTCTCTCTCTCTGTCTCTGTCTGGTTTCTTGATTCTTCCTGAGGCTTTCTCTGACTGACTCCATCCACATTTCTTCTATGAGGCTTCCTCTCATACAGACTAGGACCCATCCTGATTCAACATGACCATGCCTTAACTAATAATCCAATTCAAAATGTCCTATTTACAAATGGAGTCACACCACAGGAATGCATATTAAGATCCGAACATGTTTTTGTTAGTGTACGTGATTCAATACCCAACAATCCTCCAACTGCTATTTTTTTGTCAGAATGGTTTGGCTGTTTTGGGTCCTTTGCATTTCCATGTACATTTTAGGTCCAGCTTTTCAATATCTGAAAAAAAAAAAAATGCAGAAAGTTTGACAGGGATTTCATTGCATCTAAGTATCATTTTAGAAAGGATTGCCAACTTAACAATATTGATTCTTCCAATACATGAACATGTAATGTCTTCCCATTTATTTAGGTCTTCTTTAATTTCCCTCAGCAGTGTTTGTAAATTTTAGTTTAAAAGTTTTGTGCTACTTTTGTTAAATGCATTCATAAATATTTATTCTTTTTGTTGTTATTGTGAATGGATTTGTTTTCTTAATTTCATTTTTGAATTTTCATTGCTAGCATAGAGAAATGTGATTTTTTAGTATTGATCTTATATCATAAAACCTTGAAGAACTTGTTAATTAGTTCTCTAATAGTTTTTGTATAAATTTCCTGGCATTTTTACTTGTCAAATCAACTTTGAAAAAAAGTTTCAATTTTTCTTTCCAACAGCAAAGTCTGTCCTTTTTAATGTTTTGCTTAAACATATAGATATTTGGCATACTAGTTATTTATCAACATAATTTTTTCATCAAGCAACCTTTGTTGATTTCCTTGTTTTTTAAAAATATATATTTATATTGAATTGATTCCTTCTATTTTTATTATTTCTTTTATCTAAGTTTGAGGTCTAATTTTCTTATGTCTTCAAGCTTCTTTATTTGGAAACTTAGGCCAGAGGTTGGCAAACTATGGCTTGCAGGCCATATCTGGTCCACCATATATTTTTTCTGTTATAAGATAAGAATAGTTTATCTTTTTCAATGGTTGAAAAATGAAAAGAGAAATCGTTATGAAACATAAAAATGATATGAAATTCAAATTATAGTGTTCATAAATAAAATTTTATTGGAATACAGTTATTCTCATTTATTTATATTTTGTCTATGGCTTTGTCATTTCAAATGGCAGAGCTGAGTAGTTGTGCCAGAGGCTGTATGGCTTGTAAAGCTTAAAATATTTACTCTGGCCCTTTACAGGAGAGGTTTACTTGCTACCTCTGACTAGATTATGGCTTTTCAGCCTTTCTTCCTTTTTAATATTTGCACTTAAAACTGTATGGTTCACTATAACCACTGCTTTCTTATGTTCTACAATTTTGATATGTCATATTTCCTTATTCAATCTCAAAGATTTTACTTTTGTTCATTGTGGTTTGTTCTTTAAACCACAAATTAAGAATATGAGGATTTATTTCAAAATATGTAAAGATTTTCTAGTTATATTTTTGTTACTGAGTCGTACCTTAATACTTCAATGTTCAGAGAATATATACTGTATGATTTTAAATTTTAGAATTTTGTTGAAACCTGCTTTGTGGCTCATGGTATATCATGGCAAAGCTACCATATACACTGGAAAATGTCTAACTTGCTTTATATTCATTTTTTCATGGTTTTTCTGTTTTCCATTCTTTTACTTTCAATCAATCTGTCACTTTTATTTGTGTTTTGCAAGAAGGATTATTTTGTTTTGTTTTTTAAAATCAGTTCTGAAAAAATATTTTCCTTTATCTGTGATAGTTAATCCACTTACATTAAATGCAGTTACTAATATGGTTGTGGTAATACAATTACTAAAAATGTCTAAAAGCTTGTTATTTATTTTGTATTTGTCTCATTTATATTTTTCTTTGTTCCATCTTTCATATTCTCTTTTAGATGCATCATTAAAAAATATTAATCCTTTTGTCTCTTCTATTACCTTAAACTTTAGTGTAATTCTTTTAGTAGTTCTGCTATAAATTACAAAACGAATCCAACATAACTTATATTAGTATTTTAGTGTTTCAATGAAATTTGACTTTCTCAGCAGTTTAGCTCTGTTTTCCTCTTTCCCATATATTTTCTATTATTTAAAAAGTTTCCCATTTGCATATGTTATAAACTCCACAAAACATTGTTATTATTGTTGCTTAAAATAATTGACAGTCTTTTGCATTTACCCATATGTTTACTCTCTCTGAAGTTCTACATTCCTTCTTGCTCTGCCATGCTTCCAGATGGAATTATTTTTCTTAATTCTGAAAACTTCCTTTAATATGTCTTGTTCTCCAGGTTTGCTGGCATCAAATATTCTCAGTTTTTGTTTTTCTGAAAACAATTTTAATGAAAAATTTTACATACCAATAATTGTTGATTCACGTACAGAGGTAAGAAATAATAGAGAGAGATTCTATGCAACCTTTACCCAGTTTGCCCTATGGTAACATTTTGTAGAACTAGAGTGCAATAATATAACCAGGACATGACATTGGCACAATCAAGATACAGATATTTATTTGACCACACTGAGAACAGTTTTCTTTTACCTTCATTTTTGAATGAAAATGTCACTGGTTGTAGAATCTTAGTTAACACTTCCCCTCCTCCCATCTGCACACCTTGAAGATGTCATTCCATTTTATTTGAACTTACATAGTTTCTGTTGAAAAATCAGTCATAATTCTTATTATTTTTCTCCTGATGGCAATGTGCTTCCTTTCTATAGCTGCTTTTAAGATTTTATTTTTTGCTTAGTTCTTTTGACTCAGCACTATGATTGTGAAGTCATAGGTGTGCCTTTTATCTGGCCACTGTCTCTCTTTCTCTTTCTCTCTTTATTTTATATAGCTAGATTAACAGGTGATAGATAGATATTGATTTCTCTCACTCTCTTTCTCTCAAGAGATACAAAGTCCAATCCTACTTATTTTTTCATTATAGAGCTCTAATTACAAATATGTTAAGCATTTGGCTGTATCTCACATGGTTCTTATGATCTGCCCTATTTTCCCCCTTTTTTTTCCTTAGTGTGCTTAAGACTAAACTTTTTCTAATCACCTTTCTTCAGGGTTAATAGTAGTATATTCTTCCCTATCCAATCTGTTGTTAAATCCATTTAATGTGCCCTTAATTTCACATTATATTTTGCATTTCTAGTATTTATTTCTATAGTTTTCAATTTTCTATCAAATATTCCTCCATTTTATTTTTTCTGTACATCTTTTCCTCTATTCTCTAACACATGCATTTTTTCTAAATTGCATATACACTAACTCCAATAACTGGATCATTTCTTTGTGCACTTCCATTGATGATATCTTTTGATCAACAGTCAATTTTCCCTGCTTCTTTGCATGTCTATCATTTCCTAGGTATATGTCAGTCATTATACATGAAATGTTGTAGGTTCTCTGAATTACTTATTCTCAGCATGTGGTCATTATTACTAGGGCACTGCCTAGTTTGGTTATGTTTGAGTACTTGTGTTTTTGCCAAAGACGGGGTTTGACTAAATCTGAACCCCAACATTTCTCCTGAATGCAAATTCTCCTGAATTTGAAATCTCTATTCAGCATTCAGCCTCCCAGGAACTGTTCTTTCTAGACCTCTGCGATCTTGCTGTACATATGGTGAGTGTAGAAGTTAACTAAGGACCGTGGAAGAATGTTATGTGGACCTTCAGGAATGCTTTTCCATGGTTTCTCTATTCTACCCCCTACTTCTCAGATATTTTGCAGTTCTCAAACTTGGATCCTTATTTCCAGCATGCTATTCCCTGTGTGAGCTATATTTACCTGAACAGCTATTTGGCAAATGCTCTAGGGAGAATGATGAACTTAGTTGGAATAAAGAATAGAAGACTACTTAGGACCAAGCCTTGGGTCATTGCCATTTTAAAAAGTTCAAGGACAAGGAATGGATTTATCAAAAGATACTGAGAAGAAATGACTGGGGGAGGGAGTGCTGAAAGGAGAAAAAGAATGCAAAATACTTTGGGAGCCAAGTGAAAAAATTTTATCAAGAAAAGGGTATGATCCACTATTTAAAATATTGCTGATAACTCAATAAAATGTGAGGGCTGAGAATTAATAATTTTGTTTAGCAACTAAATCCATGCCATTAGAGACTAGATTTTGTTTCCCAGAGTAAAAGCAGTATCCTTTCCTCTATTTCTTTTTGCAGCAAAGTGTACTTTTTTATTCCTTGTCCTATTGTAAAGTGTAGGAAATGGCCTTATGCTTAAAAGTTTAAAAAAATAGAGAGTATCTGCAACTGAAAGCAAGACGGTTCTACCCATCTGCTCCCTCTAAGCCCCCTCTCAATTCGAACCAGAGTGGGCATCACTATCCCAAAACCTTTAAGACTGAGGAACAGACAAACATAAGAGGACAATGCAAATGTTGACTAAAGTAGACTTATTATTGTTCTAGCAATGGAAGAACTTGTAACATTGGTATAAAGACAGTAGTCACCAGAGGCTCTGGGGGGATGAGAGGGAAGAATAGGTGTAACACGGGGCATGTTTGGGACACTGGAACTGTTCTGCATGATATTGCAGTGATGGATACAAGTCACTAAACATTTTGTCAAAACTTATAAAATTGTGTGGTGCAAAGTATAAACCATAATGTAAACTATAGACCATGCTTAGCAGCAAAGTTTCAATATGTATTCATCAATTGGAACAAATGTACCACGTTAATGAAAGATGTTTTAATAGGGGAAAAATGGAAAGGGGGTGGGGTTTATGGGAATCCCCTATATTTTCAACGTAACATTTATGTAATCTGAAGCTCTTTTAACAATAAAGAAAAAATGTTTAAAGAAAAAAGAAAAAAATGTCTAAAGACAGTTGAGTGGCATTGAGGTGTAGGGTTGCTAGAAGAGACTGGGAACTTCAAGTCTACTTCCTTTCTTGCAAATGACTGAAAACAACTTTTCCTCCCATTTTCTCTAGAATTGATCTAGATTCTCAGAGAAATAGAGTGAGCATGTGTAATTGTGGGAGATATCTGTATATCTGGGAAGCAGGCTCTGTAAGAACTATGCTTTTTGTTGTTATGGTTGTTGTCCTTTGCCTGTTTTGTTCACTCCTATACTCTAGCATCTAAAACAGGTCCTGGCCCATAGAAAACACACCATAAAAGTACTTGAATATTGTTTTTACTCTTAATGTTAGACTCTGTTCCATGTAAGTCAATTCAGTTGGACTGTTGAATTCATCTAGGTTTGTTTTTGCCTCAAGACTAGCTATTCCTCTATGTCTGGGGAATTAAGTATGAATTAGGTCTTTACCACTAAAGATTTCAGACTGGCACAAATGGAGGAAGAAATGGTGCTCATTTTTTCTTTCAATAATGTAAGCCATTTCTGTTCTCTTTTAAAATTTGAATCATTTTCTGCATGAGACACTTTACTTATTGTTAACTATCTGTCAGGCAGGTGAACAAAAATATCAGCCATAATTATGATCACAGCTCTAGCTTTAACATTTAAGTTACTCTGAAAAACACTCATTTTTCTAGGCTGCATTATGTAACCGAGACTCAGAACCAGCCATGGCTTACTGTCAGGTTTTGTTCTACTTGTGTTTTAGCTGAGAATGTTACTTGACAACTGTGAACATGTTGCTTTGCCCTGTGTTTCCAAGAGGGAGGTTTTAAAGAGTCTGACATTTATCAAATGAAGGTGTTAGAGGAAACTATTTTTAGGTCCTGCTCATAACTCCATAGTTCAGTTTTCAGGTGTTGTCATTAATAAGCTGCCTTCTGTTTCAACAGAGATTTTAAGAATTGTTTTCTCAAACTGAGAAAATCAATGTGTCCTTGGATATAAGTGACATGGACTAACCAACAGCAATTTGTCCATTCATTCCTTTAACAAGCATTTATTGAGTACTTACTATGTGAAAGCTTGTGTGCTTAGTAATACAATGGTGAGTAAAATCGAGTATGATCGGTACCTTTATGGAGTTTACAGTCTAGTGGGTGAAATGGAGATGAATTAAAAAAAAAAAAATCACCAAAAAATAAAATCTTTCTGGAAACTTGGAAGCTGTGAGAGCGAAATGTTTTGAGTCTTTACACAAGATTTTTAAGCTCCATCTGTGTCTTTTGTAATGGTGCAAAATGATTTCAAATTACCACTCATAGTTGCTGGTTCTAAATTATAGAATTATATTAAATTGCACATGATATGATGTGATGTATGCACAAGATTCCTGGCATTTAGTAGGTGAGCAAAAGATGTCAGTTTTCTTCTCAGCCCTCTTTCCTTTGACAGAAGGCCAAAAAAAAAAAAATCTGATATTCTCCCTCGAACACTGTATATCTTTGGTCATTTTTAAGGATCTGAATGGCGTTCAACTTTGAAACTAGACTGTTTTAGCTTTGTCATGAATAGGCTACTGTGTAGTTTATGTTACACATGGTTTGGGAAATGCCTACAGCCCAATTGCTTCATTTTGAAGGAATTGAGGGGGAAGTCTTGTCCTGTGCTTTAAATTTCCTGTCGCTGTGTTTCTTAAACTATAATCTACTCCTAATGGTCAGCAGACACATTTTGTGGGGAGACAAGAGTTCTTTACAAAAATGTTAAGTTCTATGTGGATCTTGATCTTGATCTTTACATTTATATAATTGGTATGTCTGAATTTATAGGCTGGATTTTCCAGGTAATTGTATACCGTGAGATGATCTAAGTGCTTGCATTTCTGTTAATGACCACGCCGATTTGAAAGGCTCACCTGAAGTGAACGATCCTAACTTTCAATGCATTTTCTCAAACCAAGACGTATGTCTGTCTTTTCCACCCCTCTCTCTCTCGGGGGTGTGTGTGTGTTCTTGAGCAAACATTTGCTTAGCAGCAGGGTGTGGAAGTCTTATTTTCACTTTGGACTTTACTAGAGAAACATGGTTGATGTACCACACTGTGGAATCTGTATTATTTATTATTTAAGACTGAACAACCCAGGCTTTGGGTTATAAACTATTGAGATTGTGTTATTCAGTTCACAAGGGAAAGAACATGTTGGTTCATTTTTTCTTGAAAGTGCTGGATGATCTGTCCTGTGCCGGCTTTATCAAGGGCACCTGTTAATTCTGAACTTGCCTTTGGATGGAGGAGTAGGATATGGTCAGGGATTTATTCTCTCCTTAGGGGTGGTGCATAGTTAGACCAAGGCACAAAGATGCATGGGACCTTCCTAAGGGCAGGGGTCATCTCTGTCAAGTTGTGTGGACAAAACCAAGGGGCTAATGCACAAGGGACTTCAGAGGCTCTAGGAGGATCCCTTTAATAATGTCTTCAATTTGCTGTATTGCTCGACTTATATGAGCCTTATTAAAAGGTGTCGCCTGGTTTCAATCGAACTGTGGGGAGTGAGGGAAGAAATAACCTTTTTCCACGGTAGGAGGGAGGGAAATCAGAAGAAACTACAAATGGATGACTGCCATAACCAGCAGCACAGGATATGTGTGCAGGAAACAGGCAGTGAAGGTATTAGAGTGTCAATAAGTCATGGAGTGAGATGGAAAAAACTAAGGACCTAGGTTGGAGCACATATAAGAAGTAATGCAAATTTTTGAGGAATGTTGGGCCATATTTTTAAAAATACTATTTTTTAATTAGAGTTTATGGGTAAGCAAATATATTCATTTTAACTACAGAGTTCAGTGGGTTTGGACAGATGAATGCACTCATGTAAACACCACCCCAGTCGACATATAGACTGGCCTAGTACCCACTAAATTTATCTCATTTACCTTTGTAGCCAAACTCCAACCAACCTTGCTTTTGGCAATTACTGATCTGCTCTTTGTCACTATATGATGATTTTAGCTTTCTTAGGATTTCAATTAAATGGAATCATTTAAGATCATTTAAGAATGAACTTTTTTGTCTATTTTTCCTTTCCCTCAGTGTAATGTTTTGTTGTTTTTTTTTTACCATAACCTTAAGATTTTATTGTCATAACAAAAGACAAAGCTTAGAACTGGATCCCTTGGCCCTTTCTCTTCTTGTCGGCTCCTAGTTCAAAGTGTTTGCATCTCTTAATAGCCAACATCCTTCTAGATCTCCAGTTGGGCCCAATGCATTGAAGCCTCAGAACAATCTTCTTTGTATTTTTAGCCTTTTTCTGGAAAATTGGCTTAGTCTGCCCATCGTAGCCACTCTGCTTCCTATCATAATGATGCTTTCCCTGGGCTTACAGAGAATCCTTGTCCTTCTTGTACTGTGTCACTTTGGGGGTACTTGCCACACTTCTTACAGAAAGTCCAGCTGGTTTTCCAAATAGTCACCATGTCTATGTGAGCATTTTGATATTCATTCATGTTGTTGGAAGCATTATGGCTTGTTTCTTTTTATTGCTGAGTAGTATTCTAGGGTATGAATATATAGCAATTTATTTATTCACCTGCTGCTGAACACAGGTTATTTCTATTTTGGGGCTACTATGAATAAAGATCCATTTTAGGGTTAGTTTTATACACACCCTATATACTCTTGGGTAATGACAAGGAACAGGGTTGCTGGCTCATATAAGAAATATATATATATCTAACTTTATAAGTTACTTCCAAACTACTTTCCAAAGTGATTGTACCATTTTGGAATCCCACTAGCAATGTAGGAAAGTTCTAGTTATTCCACTTTCTTGCAAATACTTAATGGTATTGGAATTTCTTTTTTTTTTTTTTAGTTTTTTCTTTTAAAAAAATAATTTTAATCATTCTAGAGGGTATATAATGGTATTTTATTTTTTAAATTTTTTTTATATTTATTTCTCTGTCCTTCTGCACCCGCCCCCCCCCCCCCCCGTTTTCTGCTCTCTGTGTCCATTTGCTGTGTGTTCTTCTGTGTCTGCTTGCATTCTTGTCTGCAGCACCAGGAATCTGTGTCTCTTTTTGTTGAGTCATCTTGCTGCGTCAACTCTCCATGTATGCAGTGCCACTCCTGGGCAGACTGCGCTTTTTTGGCGGCTCTCCTAACAGGGAGCACTCCTTGCGCGTGGGGCTCCCCTACATGGGGGACACCTCTGCATGGTACAGCACTCCTTGCGCACATCAGCACTGTGCGTGGTCCAGCTTACCACATGGGTCAGGAGGCCCTGGGTTTGAACCCTGGACCTTCCATGTGGTAGGTGGACACTCTATCAGTTGAGCCAAATCCGCTTCCCTATAATGGTATTTTAACTTTACCTCTTCCTGGCAAATTTTTGCCAATAAATCAGTCCATGGAGACCCCAGATCATAACAATTTAAGCACAATAAAGACTGTTATATTTTGTGATCAAAGGCCAATGAAACATGAGATAATGAATACATAAAATAATTATTTTTTTCTCTTAAAAATAGAGAATTATGATGTCAAACAAAGACTTGACTGTTCTCTCCTTTGCCTATTTTCCCTCCTGATAACCACATATACATTTTAGAAAGAAGCCAGGCTACTTCTGTCAAGAAAGAGATATTGTGCCCATTGCATGGCTGATTTTACTCCTACTGGCAATAGGGTTTTGGTCCAGTAGTTAAAGAAATTTCTATTCTTTTGGTTGTTCCTGTCATTCTAGAGCCATAATATGAGATTTTTCCACCTATAAATGTCATCACTCTTGACCATGGTTCCAAGGATGGTGGAATGATAGAGATAAGAGGTTTATAACAGTTCCACTCTTCATAAAGCAATAATAGAATAGCACATGGGGGGTTGTATGGATTTCTAACTCCTTTAAAAGAATATGATTTTCTTCCCAGTATTGTGGAAGACAATTCTTGGAAAATTATCAAATATTACACAAATTGCTTGGATGCATTATTTTTGTATGATTTTAGTTCAAATGAAAAACATTTTGCCACTGCACAGTGACTTTAGTTGGAGGACATATGCATCCATTCTGGACTTGTTCAGTCTTTTTCTGTCCAAAGCTTGTGGAAACTAAATCTTTAGAAAACAATGCCTGGTATATAGCATTGCAAGTCTCATTTTATTTCCATGCACTGTAAGAAAACATTGTTGAAAGGAAGAATCTCCAGTAAGGGTTACTCCATGGGGTTTTACAAATCAGTTTAGATAGAGCTCAGATTATGCTGCACCTTGTTCTTCTAATCTGTATTCATGGGATCAGAGGCTTATCCCTCAATAGGTTTATATAATCGCCATCTGTGGGGTACTGAAGGATGCTTCCATGCGAGTGGCGTCACTTGTGATGAGCCTCTCCCTATCCTAATGAAATCTCATGGTTGAGAAATGAGCTGGCTATCACTGAAATAGGATCCCCATTCTCCAGCGTCATGCTCACATTTCAGCAACCTGGCTGAATCAAGGCTGGAAACCTGGGAAGGGAAGATGACGGGAGTTGGGACAACAAAAGGTAGAGATTAGAGTGAGGAAGGGGAGAGCTAACGTATTGGATGAATAGAAGAGGGGCATGAAAAAAGTGTCTGAATTTTCCACTGTGTATTGAGTAATGCCTTTGGCTTAAAGACAATTGGGTTAAGAGGCTGGAAGGTACAGACCAGAATCATCCACAGGGAGCAAGGAACCAGGCAGATTTATGGGAATGAATTAAGAGATCCAAGGAGTAGGCAGAGCTTTTCTTGCATCCTCTCTGTTCCCCTTCCTATTAGAAAATTCCCAAGTTCCTTGGGACACAGCTCCTGAGGCCTTAGAGCCCAATGCCCTGCTCTGTAGAAGAGGTAGAATTCAGTATCCTACAGACCCAAGATATAGCACAGGTCCATTATTTATGAGCTCTTTGATTTGAAATAAATCACTGAACTACTCGGAGCCTTGCCTTCTTCATTAATGAAACAGCGATTAAAACCACCTAGTTGTTCTGAGGATTAAATAAGAATGAAAAGCGAAGTACTTTTTAAACCATGGAACAATGAACACGTGCTAATTTTTATTGAGTCACCAGCAAAACGAACCTTAGCAGACACCTCATGCATCCTCTCATTTGTCAGATAAAGGGATCGAAACTCTAGAATTAAAGCATTTTGCCCAACATCGTTCCTCCATGAAGATTTGCTTCCCACAACATGTTCCCTTTGTAACTCAAACTATAATCAAGTGATTTAACTTTCCCATGATTTTTAAGTATCATTTAATTACTAGTAATGCCAAAGTTAATATCCAACCCTGTTCTCTTCTTTTCTCCTTTTATTTGTTCGAAAATATTTCAGCAAGATTAATGAGAGTGGGCCCGTGGTACAATAAAGAAGGACCAAGAGAGCTGGGAATCACACTGACCAGTTCACACAGTTGCTGTGGCCCCATCCTTATGAACATTCACAATTATCATTCTAACTGGGGAAGCACTGGCTTTGGAAAACTCTGCCCGTGTAAGAACAACCTGTGCTGTGGAACAGCGCACAGACCAGGAAGCTTCAGCTGTAAACTCAAGAGATAGAGGACTTTATGGAAGTTTAAAATATATATGTTCTCATTTTAATGATAGCCTTAAAAAGTTTTGCCAGTCATAAAGATAGAATTTCCCTCTTGTGGAAAGATGTGTTAGTGGAATAGAGCTGGTTTCATATGACAGTGCTTTTAAGATTGGTCTGTGGACTCCTGGGGTCCATGAATATCTTCTGTAAGTATGAGAGAATTTCTTTCCTTTAAAAGGGATCTTTTCATTATTCAAATTTCAGAAACACTGTGACACATCTGGGATAGTTTGCCTTGGAATTTAGAAATAACAAACATATTTTGAGTTGTTAAATTATTTTTCTTACGCGCTGGTACAAATCTCTTCTCTTAGAGCATCAATCACAGATCAGAGCTCTCCCCTGTGAAACTCCAGAATATCTCCTCTTTTACTGGATGACAATTCCTTTGTAAACTGTAAAGCATCATACAAATACTTGCTACAGGCATAGCAAATCAGTTATTGCAGTTATGGGTCTCCATCCCAAATCTTAAACTCTTACTAAATTGCACAAATTCATCAAAAAATTTACACGCAAAATGTGTTACTCTATTTTCTTTAAATCAAGTCAAATTAGAGTCCAAGTCTCCAAGATCGTAAGATGATGGAACATGAACCGGAGCCATCGTTGGGCCCTGTTTTCAGTACTACAAAGTCACAAGGACCTTACCCAAAGAAAACTGTGTTGGAAGGCCCTTCTCAACCTCATCCCCACCAGTTACCACTGCGACCCCCTGAATCTGGCAGCTCTGGGACTTCTGAGCCCCTCAAGGTTCAGGAGTGTTTGTTGGCACCAAGGGCCCCTAGGCCTAGGGTTTAACTTGCCTGAGGGCACACAGCAGTCATCTACCTTGAGCTCCATCCACCCTTTCAGAAAGTCGTGAGGGAACTGGCCCTGAGTCCTTCCCCACCACTAGTAGATCTCGTAGGTACAGAAAGCTTCTGAGGGAACCTTCTGCCTCTTGCCTATTCTTGTTTTGCCTTTAGTCCTCAAACCTATGGCTCTTTCTCCTCACTTTCTGAGATAACCATAATAGTCTCTTCAATAAACTTAAGTTTGGTAAGTTACAATGTTTGATCAAAAGTTCAGAAGGATGGGTGGGTATAGCTCAGTGGTTGAGAACCTGCTTTCCATGTACAAGGTCCCAGGTTCAATCCCTGGTACCTCCAAAATAAAAAGGTCAGAAGGATAAATTTATTTTGTTTACTTTAAATAAAATTAATTCTATCCCTGAGGCCCCATCCTGCTAGACTGAGTCTTAGGTAGGAAAGGAGTTCTTCCTCTTTCTTTGGATTTAGGAATAAAGGAAGAATACTCAGTACCCATAAGATGTGAGAAGGGCCTGGAATCTGTGGTTCATAGAGATTACCATCAACATCTTCATTGTCAAGTTCCCCTAGTCCCTTATAAGTAGGCATTTCAGCTCAGTGGTTCTTGTGCTGTGCTTGGGGTTTGTGGAAATTTTCGAGAATGGATACCCAAGTCCCAGACTAGCTACACTGAGTGCACAACTGTCCATTTCCCATCTCCCTCTGAAACCCTATCCCTTCCCTTGGTTCTGAGGGCAAAGCCAGTCACAGGGCCCATGACGTACAGAGCCCCATATGTCTGAGTGATTCCTTGCTCCTCTCTCGCTGCCTCTTGTCTCTTTTCCCTTTCCCTGTCATAATCTGAGGCAAAGGAACACGAAGTCTAGCTGTCTGCTTGGACTGGGATGGGAGAGAAGAACCATCCAGTAATTAATATTTCAGGGAATTTGCCTGCCACTTGAGGAGGATGCTAGAGAGCTTAACAGGTTGCTTCCTGTTTATAAGGTGGGGGTGAAGATTGACAATAGGTAAGAACTAATACAAATCTGAAGTCTAATATGTAATCCTGTGTTTATGAATTCAAACATTTAACAAAAATATATTGAGTATATATTATGTGCCAGACTCTGTGGTCAATAATGATAAGAAGCACATGTAATGAAGACACAGATAAAGAAAATATCATGCTATTGAATGATAAATGTTCTACATAACAGAAATAACATGAATCTTGGAGTTAAACTGTCTGGATTAAAACCTTGACTAAGCTACATTCCAGGTGTGTGACCCTTTGAAAACTCCTTCTCTGAGTCCCAGTTCCTTTATCTATAAAATCAGCCTATTGCATCAGTATCTTAGAGCATGTACAGCATGTCTGGTTTATAAAAGTTCTCAGTTTATGTGAATTCTCATTTCTCCCATCCATTATTTATGTGATTAGAATTTTATCTCTAATTTTGTGACATATTTTCTCCTTCTTAGAAATATATGAACAATCACTTTTTATATTCAGTACTACATCATAATTATTCCATTATCCTGACTTAACAGAAGCCAGGAATTCATATTTGAAAAAGCTTTTTATTAAAAAAAGAAAAATGCTGCTTACCAACATCTCTGAAGCTTATAATTTTGTTCTAGAAAGGAGGAAGGAAGCTCCAATTTTCTTTAGTCAAACAGCTGACTTCAATATCCACTTTTAGAATTTTAGGCACTTGCATCCCCCTCTTTTTTATATTATTAGGCAATTCCCTTCAAGTAAGGACCTAGCAGCTGGGTCTTCTGCAGGACCCTCCTCTTCCTCAAACATTCGCAATTCCCAGTTTGCAAAGCATCTTCTGTGGCCTAGCTCAAGTTGGGCTTGAGTGTGTATCATAAAATAGAATCTAGTTCAGGAAGATACAGATACTTGACAATTGCTGCCTCTTTGTGTGTGTTTGTGTGTGTGTGTAGTCCAGCTCTCTTAGCGCCAAGTGCTTTGTGCTTTGTAGACTTTTAATTTTATTATAAAATATAAAAATAGTATTAGTTTTGATATCTCATAAAATGTTTGAAATGATGGGGACATCCTACAGTTCTGTATGCCCAGGTTACACACATCATCAGCATCATAGTAGTCACTATGAATTGCACATGAATTATGTGCTAGACTCAGTTCTAGACACTCGGAATTCCTTTTTTAATCCTCAAGGAATTGCTCTTCTAACAGGAACCAAACTTATCCTTCTTTTGAGGTTCAGAGATGTTAAGTGATTTCTCCAAAGTCACATGATTAATTGGAGTCTACACTGTGGAATTTGAGCCTGGGTTTGCCTATCTCTAACCATCCATATTATTTCCAAATTTTCCATTCCATGTTCTACATTTGAGAATAGGAGAGTAATGTGGTGAAGAAGGAGAACACTTTAAGAGTTTGGGTAGGCAAGAACTGGAAATGGAGAATATCTCAAATTGAAACATATACCTAGTTATTGTTTGAAGCATCAGAAAGAAGTGAGATTTTTTTAGAAAATTTGGAGGAACTAGTGGAATGATTCATTACATTGTATTAAACTAACCATGGACTTGTCATATTTGTTTTTCTAAGGTGATTGTTGGAATGACATTTAAAATTACTTGTTTTGGTCGCCGACCAAATTGTGAGCTAATGAAGTCAAGGATTTTTCTCTTATTCATCTTTCCATCCCCCAAATCCTATACAACATCTCCTGGCATATTGTAGCTATTAAGAGATATTTTTGACATTAAAAACAAGACAAAACAAAACAATCATAGACTAAATATCACAAAAGTTGTGTTTTCTAATATAAATAATTGAATATCTTGTAGCCATTTAGGACATATCTGTTATCACTTAATATTGCCCCGTTAACCAAATCTATTAAAATCTGTTCTGTTCTACTGGTTCAGAGTTTGTGTAATTTTCTGCTCCATCTAATTCATATAGTCCCTTTTGAGTAACTCCTGACAAAGCATTCACTGTGAAAAATGTCTTAAAAATATACTTTAGTTACAATTAGGAATTCCATTTGCCTGCTGGAATATTATTTCAGTCCTTTTCCCAGTGGGGTTCTCTTCTCCAACCATGTTTTTTGGCATCATAAGAAAAGAGTTAAGGCCAGGCCTTCTATCTGGGCCTTTAGAAAAACCACAGTGATTCCCCACTGTCTTTGTTTCCAAACAGTGAATAAATTCTTTGGGGCCTCCTGGCTCACCATCTTCTGTCTTACCAACTGTGGGGCTCTTCCTTCACTTACGTTATGTTCCAGCCTAACTGAACTACTTGCCCTTACTTCCTTTGCATCTACTATTTTCTTTCCCTTTCTTTCTGCTTTCATTTTTATCCTTTAAGTGAGATTATGTGCCTTGACTTCCCTAATTAGAATACAAATTATCTTTGAAGGGGGGAACCATGTCTAATTTGTTTTTTATTTCCTTTTCCTTCTGTTTCTCCTCCTCTTGTAAGTAAAAGAAACTTAAAAAATATTTTTGAAGGAATTAAGCAAAACAGGTACCTTGGCTGCCTGTGGGTTATAGTGGGAAGCATTTGCGTTCTAGACTCAGATCATCAAGAACTGAATTCCACTTCCGCCGTTTACAAATAATCTTGGAAACAGACTTCAGAACTTCTTTTTGGTTGAATGACAATAAAGCACAACACATCTGCACTCAGGGAAACTAGGGCTTTTATCTAAGGAATCATCCAGCTCAGCCTCAGGCATAGGGAGACTACCTCTGGCCTCCTTTATTACTAGGAACTCAGACTCCTCTACTTTTCCTCACCTTTCCCTTTTTCATTCTTCAAGCACTGTTATTTATATTTTCTCTGTCATAACAATGGTATCCTTTACTATTGCTTGCTAAGTTGTCTGTTTCTCCAAATCAAAGACAGTGTCTTTCTTGCTTGTCTATGTATCCCTGGTACTTAGTAGGCATTCAGTAAAAGCATATTTGTGAAAAGAATGGTCAAATCAATGAACAAAAAATTCAATGTGCTGTTGATTTCTTCCAATGATATTTGCTGGTCATTAAGGCCTGCTATGTAATGATAAAAGCTCTTTTTATATTTTATTTTCCTGTACCCCTGGCAAACATAAAGTACCAAGGAACTTCCTCCCTACCTTAGACTTGTTATCCCAAAAGTCAGTATTTCCCAAAAGTATTTCTGTGGAAGAATACTAGTTTTACCACAACTCCTAAAAAAAATTCAAGTTCAGATAAGATGTTTCTTCCAGAAGCATATTTTCTTCAGTCACATCTATTGATATCATAGTCAACTTAGAAAGAACTCTTATGTATTATTTATTCTATATAAAAATTCTTCTCATGTGAATAGTTTTCTTGATGATTTCCCTAAAATATAGTGATTTGGAATATAAAAACGCACTTTGGTGTAAGGGTTAGGGAGAATATTCTTAGTCTCTCCTTTCTTTGATAACCTGGTGTAGTGACGAAATAGCAACGAAGTCAGTGATTTTTCAGGATTCCTCAAAATTCCATTGCATAGGTCCTCTTTCTACCTAGGATTGCATAGATAAACTGCCCTAAGAGGTTTAAAACCTTTGTGCCGGAACTAAGGATTTTTTCAAAGATTTGTTTTAAGTAAGATGTATTCAAATCCTATAAGAAATAATAAATGAGGGAATAATGAGGCACATTTATTTTTCAGGGTTTAACTGTAATGCTGCCTCTCTACACTCACAATTTATGACGAGTAAGGGTTTTTTGTGAGTGGAATGCATTATGTTAGGAAAAAAAATTAATGGCCATCTGTAAATGTGGGGATGGCTGGCAAATCTGTTATGCATGCTGTAATAAAAATGGTTTATTGGGCTATCATAGTCAGACACAGGAGCCAAATGCAGTAGACTCCATTGGGTAACATGGATTTAATGCTGTTTTCACTTTCTCTGGAGTCTCCCTGAAGTCCTGTCCTTCTAGCCCATTCTGGAGAACTTTATAACTGGGTCCTTTTGGAATGCTAGAACTTGGACAAATGGTTTCTGCTTTTGAGTCCCACATTCCTAGTCTGAAAATGAAAGGTTGCATTAGATGAAGCTTAAGATCCCTTATACACATCATTTTCTAAATCCCCTTTCATGGATAAGATCTAAAATGGACCTAGTTAGACTGAATCTGTGTAAGAACAAAGGAAATGATTAGTCATTATCTTTCAAAATCCCTTCTACTCTAAAGTAAGGATGTATTCAGAATATGAGGAGATGTGTCAGATGGGAAAAAAGGTCACTTAAAGGTTGTCTTAGTTTGCCACAGGCTGACAGAGCTAGATATGAGAAAAGGGGTTAACTTTTATAGTAGGAATTTATTAGGGTAGAAGCTTACAATTCCAAAGCTGTGAGAATGTCCAAATCAAAGCATCATCAAGAGATGCTATCTCTTGATGCAAGTTGCAGCTGTGGGAAATCAGGCATATGGTGGTGTCATCTAAAGATGCTTTCTCTTGGAACTCAGCTGTGGGCTTTGAAGCACATGGCAGGGCATAATGGCAGCCCATTCTCCTCTCCTTTCCTCCAGGACTTTGAATAGTTCTGCTTTGGGCTGCTCCATCTGTGTCTTCTCTCTGTCACTGCAGCTTTTTATGTGTCTGTCTGTGGCTTCAGAGGATCTTGGAGTCCTCTTCCTCATTGCAGGGAAAATGGCAGCTTTTTCTCTCCCCTCACCTCTGTTTATATAGGACTCCAGTAAAGGATTAAGACCCACCCTGTGTCCTACAATCTAATGAAAGGCCTTTAATTGAAGAAATCTAAAGAAAATGGTCTAATCAAAAGTTCCCTTAACTGAATCTAATCAAAAGACCCTATTCCAAATGGATTTACAGGTACAACAGTGAGTTTGCTTTAAGAACACTATTTTCTGGGATCCACAAAGGACTCAAACTAGTACAGAAGGGGATGACACTAGACAAACATGGTACAACTTGAGCATCCAAAAAAAATCAGTAAATAACAATAATGACAGATTGTGTATCTCCTTGAAGAAAGTGAGACTACATGAGTCTGTCTGAAATAAACAAATAAATCAGGAGAATACAATGTTGATTTTCCCATTACTTACGATGGTAACTTTGATCATTTGGATAAGGTGGTCTCTGCCAGGGTTTTCACAGCAGTGATATTTTTCCTTTTTAAAAATATTACTATATTGTGGTCAGATACTTTAATACTATGTATATATCCTGTTTCTACTCATCTTTTACTATTAGCATCCCCTGATGAGTCTTTCCTGAATCAATTATTACTATGATTTTCTAATTATTTCTATTATTACAGTGATTTTCTAATTTCACTTATTCTATATTTGTTATTTGGCATTCTACTGTAAGGGAGAGCTTTTCCTTCTCCCCCTTTTATTTACTTGTTTGTTTATTTATACTTACCAGTGTGGATTCACACTCTGTGTGAAGTTTATACAGAGAAGCTTTATACTATTTATGCTATATTTTTCTATCAGTGAGGAATTATTTAAAAATTAAAAAAAATCATTAAAAAATTATTTAAAAAGTACATGAGTTCCCTGGCATTTCTGGCTGCAGAATACATTTCTGGCTATAGAATGCATCTTGATGAAAACAGTTCTAGTGTGCCTTTGCTTTTACTATCAAAACCAGTTTTTACCAAGCTGAGAGTAAAAATTTGGTACCATGACAATGACAGAGCAGTATTTCCCTGTCCTAGACATACCTGCATAATTTAAAAAACAAGAGTTCTTTTCAGATTCTCTAGGTCATTGTCAAGGAGCCCCAAAAGGACCTCTTACGAGTGTGACCTTCTCCTGTGGCACTTGGAGCAGTGATGTCTTGTACTCCAGCTATTCTGAGCCATGGCTCTTATGATGTGCTTATTCTTGATCCCAGCAAGTTCCATCTCTCTCCTCAAGGTAGGAAAACATGTTTATGCCCCTTGTTACATAAGCATACTGTAAGCCTATTTCATACTCTTGATATCTCACAGAGATTTTATTATCCAGTTATTCAGTTTTACCTCCTTTTTTAGAGTGCTAGTACAAGATACTGGGGATAAAAGGTTGGGGATTAGAGGATAATCTGAGTGGTTCACACCTCCCTCCTCACACTCATCGTGGCCTTTAGATCAGTTTTGTGCACTTAGACTCTCATTTCCCACTGTTTTCCTCAATGGATCTACATATATGACCAGGAAAACTTTCTTCAAACTTGCACTAGACTAGAGGTAATGTGACTCTGATTTTTTAGGGCAGTCACAGTTTATGCCCATTTTCCCAAAATTTTAATAATGCCCATACCTGCTCACAGAAAACGTCCCTGTTTGCTTGACATATTATTTGGCCAACCGATTCAGATAGGAAATTTTTTGGAATTCAGCCATACACCCCTGAGTAGTTTGGTTTTCTCATAAACCTCAAACCAGCTGACGGGGAAGATTCAGATTTACGAACACACCTATTATATGTTTATGTGTGTGAGTGTGGTGGGCAAGGTATATCCACATAATTTCCTGAAGGTTCTCATCGAAGACAAATTAAGCAGACGGAAAAGTAAAGAAGAAAGCTAAAGAAAGATGTTCATAGAGATTTTCTTTGGCCAGTGGTTTGACTAGACCTTGTGATTTTTAGAAATTGTAGAACAATGATGATGGATTGTGGAGATATAAATATATTTAGCATAAACTGCTGCACTGCTCCTCCCAAGATCAGGGCACCGTGCAGGCCACGTAACCTTACCATGCGGCAGTGATTTGGGGATAGGGTGGGGTAGGGGAGTCTAAGGCACATCTACTGAGAATTCTAATTTAATACAGATTGTGGAACTTGCCAGGGCATACAAGTAAACCCAGTCTTGTGGCAGCACAGATGAGAGAGCAGCTGAAATGAATCAAAGGCTTCATGGCATGCAGGCCCTGAGAAGGGGGAACAGTTGAACTTGTTTCATAGGATGTCATGCAACGTGGGAAATAATTTGGTATGGTTGTCTAGAGCCAGAGCATGCAAAGCCATGAAAATCAAGTTGTACAAAGATTGGGTAGGATGCATAAAACGGATAGGATTATTTTTACTGAAAGATTGCAAAGTAAACTTAAAAAGGAGCAACATGCAGTCCTAGACATCTTAGTAAGTGCTTGCTTCCATATGTACCTTTGCTCACACTTATGAGTTGGACTGTGATTATGAGCAGGCACCCTATGGCCCATAGTGACCACCTGGGATGAATTAACGGAACGGAGGTGGTCAGCTCCACCCACTGGTTTTCCTCTTTCTGATGGGTGGAGTTGGACAAGGAAGCATTTGACTTGGGTAGTTCTCTCTCTCCAGAGTAACAGAAAAGCTTAGCTCAAGAGTACCCCTCAGCAAAGGATATGGTAATCGTTTCCATCTGGTTAGCCTCTTGACCTGTTCCTAGCATGTTTTCATCCATTCTCCACTTGTAGGGCAAGGGTCACTAAAATAGGAACCAGCTTCTGATTCTGATCTCAATTCAGTAACTTATATTTTTGTAATTTATTACTTTTTATTTACAAACACTCTGTATCCACCAAGCAAAAACTGCCCCTGGTATCCCTTAATTTAATTTCTGTCTCTGCAAAATTGCTATTTCTAAATATTTCATATAGTTGACTTTACATTATATTTGCCCTTATGTATCTTGCTTATTTCACTCAGTGTAATGTTTTCAAGGTTCATCCATGTTGCAGTGTGTCTCAGAACTTCACTCTTTCTTATGGCCAAATAATACTCTGTTTTATGTCTATGTCACATTTTGATCATCCATTCATTTGTTGATGGGCAGTCGGGTTGTTTCCACGTTTTGTTTATTGTGAATAATGCTGCTATGAACGTTGGTACACAAGTGTCTGTTTGAGACCCTGCTTTCTCTTTCTTTGGATATATACCCAGGAGTGGATTTGCAGACCATATGATAATTCTACATTTAAGTTTTTGCTTTCCATAGTGGCTGTATCATTTTATATTCCCAGAAACAATGCACCAGAGTTCTAGTTTCTCTGCCTCCTCTCCAACATCTGTTATATAAAAATGTTTGCTTATTTTTAATAATGGTCATCTTTGTGGGTATGAAGTGGTAACTCACTGTGGTCTTGATTTGCATTTTCCTAATGGCTAAAGAGCAATGAAACTTGCAGAGAATTTTTTGAGAATTAGAAATAAGTAATGATAGGAAAAGGCCATAAACCTATGACTAACACATAGTCAATGCCTAGTAAGTGACAGCTGTCATTACTGTTGTCCTCAGTTCAATCCAACACGTACTGAGTACATTCCATGTGCATGCTTGTTTGAGGGGCTACAAAGAGGTATGATTATTATTTGCTTTTCAGTTCTACCTTTCGCTTCCTTACTCTGGTAAATGGGAATAGAAGGAGTTGCATACATGATCCCTGTGATCCTTTCCAGCTTCTCCATTCTGGGACCTCAGAGGGAAATGCCACTTCTTGCTATAATGACGAGGCATCTTGGTTCCCACTCTGTTCTTGGCCGGGGCAGTATATGTGTAATTAGTTCATTTTCTTCTAAGGCTCTTCGTTTAAGAAGGTTTAGTTAGATTTTCTAATTTAGTTGCTTATGTATAACTCTTGCCATACAGTCAATTACAGAAGTCTTTGAATAGCATTACTGAAAATGTGTTTAGCTTAATCAGTTCTGACAGTAGTGGGGATGGACTGTGAATCAGCACACCCCACAAAGGGATGTGCCTAATGGGTTGCTCTCAGGGTACGGATTTGTCCTTCCATGCCTTAGCAGGGTGATTGCATTGATAGATGTCATCTCTTTATAAACTGCTCTGATGACCTCTACCTGGAAGTTAAATATAATTTGATTTTAGAAATTTTGCTAACCCAGAGAACTTTCTCTAACCTTTAACTACAGCAAAAAAGCACCATCACAACCACTACCAAAGGATGCAGCCAAGAGGAGAAGATAAGAGCAAGGCTCAGAAGTCAGATTACTTCCACCACCTACTATCTATGTGATTTGGGCAAATTACTTCACTCCTCTGTGCCTCAGTTTCCTTGTCTGTAAAATAGCATCTGTGAAATAATAATAGAACATATATTAGTTATCATAGAGAAGGTTAATAGTAATACATGTAAAGAACTTGGTCCTCCACTTAATACATAGTAATCACTTAATAAAAGTGAAGTATCATTTTCATTACTTCGTACCAGGCAGTGAGATCATTGCCTTTTGCATATTAGTAATAATATGAGAGTTAACAAATACTGAAAGCTTATCTTATCTAAGGATTTGCAAGTGCTTTACTTCTATTAACTTATTTAATCTTCTATGTTGTTTAATTTCATGTGTAAACATGATTATGGTGTCTAGTTGTTTGGTTAAATAAGTACTGGCCTGATTGTTATTGTGAAGGTATTTCATATATGGACTTGCATCTATAGTTGATTGCATCTACAATCAACAAAGAAGATTTTCCTCACAAATAAATGGACTCACCTTTTCCAATGAGTTGGAAGTCTTTAAGCCAGAACTAAGTTTTCAGAAGCCAAAATGAAAAATTCCTGCCTCTGCTTTAGCCAGACATTTTCTTCTGAGAAATTCAATATCACCTTCATCAGAATTTCCATCTTCCATCCTATGGAATTTTGACTTGCTATTCTGAATGGTCACATAAGCAAATTCCTCTCATAAATCTGTTAATATATATTTTGTTAGTTCTGTTTCTCTGAAGAACCCTAACAAATCTTCAAAAAAAAAAAAAGCCTTGACGAATAAAAACAACCAATCTATTTTATAGGAGAGGAAACTGAATACTAGCAGAGCCTGTACTCAAAACCATATTTACCTGACTGAAAGTCTATGCCTGATGCCACGTCTTTGAGGATAATTTATCGCACCAGCTACCAGCTTGTCAGACTGCTCTGGACCTGTGGTCTTAGAACATGAGCTTGGCTGTTCATTTAGGTGGTCAGGGTTCTGGAGATGGGAAGAAAGTGGGAAATTACCTTTAAATCTTTTCTAATATAGAGATGGAGGAGAAATTTCTTATTCCATACAGCTTTCTGACACGCATGTAAAATGCATGACACATGTAAGCTGCTAAATGAGCATTGCTTGATCTGGCTATTTAGGCTTGACTAATGTGAGTTTTTTCCTCTTCTCCAGAGCCAATTATACATGCCCATTCCTCCACCCCTACTTCCCACCCTTCTTCTTCTTCTTTTCTTTTAATTTCAATGTTTATCCACCCCCTTCCAATTTGCTCAGAGCATTCATCCTTTAGAGCAGTGTGCTTGACAAGGGAGAATAATGTTCTAGAACCTCACTGCTTAAGGAAAGATCCAATGACTAACCATGTTGGCATCTCCTAGCAGTGAATTAGAAATATGGGATCTCAGACTCCACTCCAGTCCTACTGAAACAGAGTCTGCATTTTAACAGATCCCCAGGTGACTTGTTTGCTCATTAATACCTGGGAAGTGCTGGATTAGAAAGAGCACAGGTCTTGGTATCTGAAGGAAGCAGGTTTGAATTCCAACTCTTCCATTTGTTATCTGCCTTTGAAAATTGTACAACTTTTCTGAAATTGTTTTCTAATCTTTAAAAAAAGGCTAATAAAATCTTGCAAGGTTGTTGTAAGAATTGGTGATAATAAAGTTAGCTACATTTATTCCTCTTTTTCTGTCCCAGCATGAAGTATTTAACATCTATACTTTTTCAAATTGAATCTTTACAATAAACTCTTAAGTAGAGACAGGTTATATCTCTGTAGACAAATGATTAAACGCAATCTCAGAGTGAAGTCCCATGCTCACTACTAACTTCAGCACCTTTCAGAACTTAAGTGCCCCCAAAGAGTGATCATTACTATAATTATTCCAGACAGAATGGAGAGTTGCCTGGGGATGTACTTTCTTTGTTCCTTTAATTCCTGTCTGTCTGGCCAACACCATTCAAGTTTTTTCCATTCTTTATTTTATTCAACTGATGGGATTCAATATGTAGAATATCATTACCTAAATGCCTACACTGCACGATCCTTTCTAATGAGGAAAGCATGCATGCCCAAAGTACATTGAGTTGTGAGCAACATGGCTGCCTGGGATAAAAATGAGTTGAACATCTAACAGCGACCTTCAAGGTTGATTCTCTCCCTGGCGCAATTCCTTCCCTAATCTCTAGGGCAGCAGAAGGATCTCTCCTCATCTCCTCTCAGATCTGGGCCCCTTCTCTTCCTGTCTTGGTTAGAACCTCTCCTTTCCCTCTAATAAGTGACTTTTAGGTGACAATCCCTGAATGCAGCCTGATCCTTAGCAGTGCTCCATCCCATTACATCTCTGTCCTACCTGGCCCTGTACTGAGAAACAAGTAAGTAAGAAAGCACCAAAATCATCCTTCAGAAACATCCAAAAGGGACCCCACCCAGAAGAGACTAAGCTGATCCTAGTTTGTCAATGTGTTACTGGGAATGTGACACTTTAGGAAATATTGCCATTAAATAGCTAGCCATCCTTGCAAGAGGTAATGAACAGCATTATCTCATAATCTCTTTTTCATAAATAAAAATGAGCTAGAACTATTTTCTATTAAGGATGTCCTGGGTAGGTTATGAGTATGAGAAATATGGGGATCTAATTTGAGCTAGTGATGATGGGGAGCAAGTAGAGGAGGTTTTCAGCAGAAAAGTCTATTATACTATAAGATCAGAACCAGAAAACATCACACTTTTGTAAAAAAAAATTATAATGAAATGAGATGTGAAACCCACTTTTTTGTATACCCCCCCCCATGACTCCCTCGTCTGTTTACTTTTTATCCCTGGAAACTGAACCCAGGACCTCCCATGTGGGAGGTGGGCACCCTACTACTTGAACCACATCTGTTCCCTGCTCATTTTATTTTTGCTCATGGACTGCAAGTTGTTTGCTCATTTTCTTGCTCACTGTCTGTTCATTGGTTTTGCTTATTGTCTGGTTGTTTTCTGCTCAATTTATTTTGCTTGTTGTCTGCTTATTGTTTTTGCTCATGCCTGCTTGTTGTCTGCCCGTTTTTTGTTTGTCGTCTATAGGAGGCACAAGGAACCAAACCCAGGACCTCCCATGTAGTGGGCATCCAACTGCCTGAGTCATACCTGCTCCCCAAACCCACTTTTTAAATCTTGATTTCCAAAGGAAGCTCATCACTCAGTGTCCTTTTCCCATGAAGTCTGCTCTACGATAGCCCTGAGCAGGGGGCAGGGAAGAACTCTTCCACACCTTGTTGGGTTTCTTTGTGAAGGATGTGAGCAGAAGGTGTGGAAGGGCCTAAGGATTGGGAGACTGACATTAGCAATGAAATGGGAGCTTGTTTTGCTCTTAGTCCTTTTTATGAGTGCTGAGAGATGGCTCTTATGGGATGTCCTGTGCCTGGACCTTGGAAGTTTCCCACTGACCCATAGCACAGTGTTTGCATGCATATGTTTCTACCTGTGCTGGTTCTGCACTTGAGGTTTAATTTAATTGCAAATCTCAGGTGCAGAACATGAGCCCATCTGGAAAGAAGAAAAAAAATGTGTGATATATATGTATTTGAATTTTCAACAAAGACACCCTTCATGAAATGATTGAGTACAAGTTCTCAGTAAGGCATCAGCAGATAAGTGGGATATTTGAAGCATATTCAAAGATCTTGCTTTTAATATGCTTCTATAATGTCATTTATTTTGTGTATGTATGGGTGTGTTTCTCTTCCATAATACCATTCAATTGAACACAGCAAGCCTGAGTTGGGTTACCTATCCCATGGGAAATGCAGGCTGAACATGTTGGTTGGAACCAATGATTCCTTTCCTCTGAAAGACTCTACTGTGGCATTCTGGGATGGAAATGTCTTTTCTCTCCCTTATAATGATGAGAAGTGTGGCACATAAGGTTAAGTAGATTTTTTTCATAAATCTTTTGCAATCAGACGTGAAGGGGTCTTGTTGATATCTCTGGCAGTTTCAACACATACTATTGCCAAAACAGTTTCTCACTGTGATGTTTAATATTTTTAAAAATGCATTTTAAATTTTGTTTTCCCAAATTAGCAAGGGAATTAATTTCTGATATTTTAATATTTTTATATGGTGGAGAAACCTAATGCCAGGTTAATATTGGGCTTGGAGAACTACTATGGTCTCTTTGAGACTGAAAGGGATTCAGAGTCTTCTGTGAGGTGAATTTTTTTAGATGCATCTCAAGAGCTTTGAGATATATGAATTCTATATGTGGCCATATGATCTCTTGCTAAATTGACCTATTTTTGTTTTTATAAAAAATTGTAACTGAACATTTTAAAAAGTTATTCCACATGACTTCCTGTCTAATTGCTATGGAAACTTAAGTAATTTTCATATGTTAAGAAGAAATTTCACCCTATATCTAGATGGCAAGACAAGTCTTGTTATTTAGAAATGATAAGACAGACAATTTAATGAAGTAAAGAGATTCTGTATACACAGATATCTTGTTTTTTAATTACAAAATCTTCCTCTTAGTATCCAAGAAGTACCTCAAAACAAATATCTATGATAGAGCTTTCTAACATTTGTTGAAGAAAAAAAGGTATCTTTCCTCTTTAATATTTTTTTCTTATTAAAAGCAATATGCTAAAGAAAAATTGGTAAGTAGATATGTGTAGTAAATAATTTGGCATAGCCCAAAAAGTGATCTGAACTTTTCCCTTGGCTTATGAGAGGTAATCTCTTTCATAGATGATAAGACTATCTTTCTTTAAGGTGAAGGCTGGCCAAACCCAACAGTCTTAGGGTAGGTGCTGGCCATGCCAGAGAAAGGAACCCTAAGATTTAGGGTGGGGAGATGCCATGCCATAAAGACCATTCATATGAATTAGGGTGGGGGCTTTTGATCAAGTGTTATCAGTGGACCTGGAGCTTGCCTTCAAGCACAGGGGCAATCAATCAGTCAATCATATCTACATAATGAAGCCTCAATGAAAACTGAGCACTAAGACTTGGGTGAGCTTCCTTGGTTGGCAATATTCCATGCACATTGTCAAATATTGATTCTGTGAGGGTAATGTGTCTTGATCCCAAAGGGTTAGGACAATGGATGTTTCATGTTTGGAGCCCTCCCAGACTCTGCCCAATGTATCTTCTTTTGGCTGATTTAATTGGTATCCTATCTCTATAATAATCCATGAGGATGAGTTTAATAACTTTCAGTGCATTCTGTGAATCCTTCCAGCAAATTCAAACCTGAGGGTGAGTTGGGGAAGCCCACAAACTTGCAGTTGGTGTAAAAAATGAGGGCAGTTTTGGGGACTGTGCCCCAAAACTTTGTAGTTTGGAAAACTCTGGGTAAGGGATAGGCATACTAATAATAACATTAAAAGTGATATTACTACTAATGAAGATGAGTAAAAAATCACCAGGCATCCCACAATATAATGCATGAAAATGCATGGCCTTTTTAATATACTTTTTTATATATTTTTTAATTTAAAATATATTTTGAATAATTTTCGAATTATAATTCTTCCTCATCAACAGAGGGGCTGTTTCTGTGATGGGCCAGAGAGTAAATACTTTAGGCTCTGTCACAACTGTTCAAGGTCTGTCACTGTAGCACAAACCAGTCTCAACAGTATGTAAAAGATCGGGCATGGCTGTCTTCCAATAAAACTTCACTTCTGGACACTGTAATTTGAGTGTCATATAATTTTCACATAACACAAAATATTATTCTTCTTTTAATTTTTTTCTCTAACCAACATTTGGATATGAAAAACCCACTCTTAGCTTGTAGGCCAAGTTTGGTATAGAGGCTGTAGTTTGATGATCCTTATTCTACAATGTCACTCTGAATTACTATTTCATGTTTTATCCCACTGTACATTATATACTTATGGAATTTCTTAATGTTAGATATGTAGCTTATTTCTAAATGTTTTAAATTTTAATATTAGTTAAAATCTTTGTAGCAAAATTTTTGGTTTTACTGGTATTCCCATTTTCAATGATTTTGCCATATGCTTCCAGTGTGTGCCTAGAAAGCAACTTTTTAGAAGCCTAGAAATCATTGAGGATGAAAGGAAGATCCACGGATTGGGGGTTGGTCTGGAAAATGGAAGATATGCTAATAATTAAGCCCCGGATGGTTGCCACAACAGGGGCAAAAGAGCAAGGTGTCAATGCAAAAGAAGTGAAGCTTTATGTCACAATTCCCACCCTTTTGCAAATAAAGCAAGTTTTCTGGAAGGGGGCATCAACCAGCATGGATTAAATACTCTGGGTGGATTCGGCAGTGAAGAAACATGCCATCATTTAAAAACTGTGTTGAGTGCACCCAGACTGCATGGAGTTGCTTCTAGATACCTGAAAAATTGTATATGAAGTTTATAATGTTCTTTAACCATTTTCATTGTTAATAAAAGCAAACTCAGCCAAAAATATTTTAAGAATAAAATTTAAACCCTCAATTTGATCATGCCTCAACTTGGGCTGCTAGATTCTCCCTTTTTGTAAGCCAGGTATGCTTAGATCTCAGAGTAAAAATGCTCTTGCCATCTTATTTAACTTAAAAATATTCAGAGTTTGCATAGTAAGATTTAAGTTACTGTTAACATTTGCAGCCACTTATTTGCATGAAACAGTATTTAACATTGTGCAACATGAACAGTAGTAAAGAAAATAATGTTAAAACTCTAAACTTGCTTTGAAAGGTTTCTGTTAATGCAAATACTTCATTTGCTCCATTGTCTACATTTATTCATTCAATAAAAATGTACTGAGCACTGCCAAAGCAGGTCAGGGTTCAAGATCTGGGTATAAGATAATAAACCAAAGAAAGTTCCTGTCTTCATAGAACTAGTACTCTAGTAGAGAGGTAGCTGAAAAATAAACCAACAAGTAAATATACAATAAGTACAGGGTAGAGGATTGCTATGATGAAGAATAGAGCAAGGTAAGGTGTCAGAGAGTGATGTGGTAGCCGTGGAAGGCCTTTTAAAGGAGGCTATTTTTGAGCAGAAATCTGAATGCAGTGAGGAAGTAAGTTTGTGAGTAAACACAGATAAAAAAAAAGATCCCTAATTAAGGATCCAAATAATGTAGTGAACCCAGTCGTGGATGAGAATTGTGGTTAATAGTACAAATATAAAATGCTCTTCTATGAACTAGAACAAATCATCAAGAAATGGTGATGCATGGGAAAAATACAATTAATACAGCTTTATGGACTAAAGTTAACTGCAATATTGTAATAGTCTTGCATCAATGTCAAATAAGGTACTACATCACTGGGATATTTTCTTTTGGACTAAGGAAAACGTTTGAGAATTTACTGAGGCAGTGACTAGACAATTCTGTGATAAAAGCGAGAGATCACTGAATATACTGGATTATATAAGGCAAGGAACTGTATAACCCAGTGAACTATGTAGTGGATGAGGGACTGTGGTTAACAATACAGATGTGATGGACTGTGATTAACAGTACAAATATGAAAGTGTTCTCGCATAGACTACTAATACATGGCATTAATAGTAGAGGATGTATGAAAAATATATACCAATGTAAGCTATGGACTAATTAGTAGTAATATTTTGATGATGTTCTTTCATAATCTGTAAAAAAATTTCCACAACAAAATGCAAGGTGTTGGTGGAGCAGTGAAGTATGGGAATACTGCACATTAGGCATGATTGTTTTGTAAGCTCACAACGTCGGTAATAAGTAAATATCCCTAGTGGAGAAAAAGAAGCCTGTGCAAAGGCCCTATATCAATTGACTCTGCCTGAATAAACAACCTCAAAATATCAGTGCCTCATATCAGCAAATATTTATTTTCCTTATCATGGGTGTGTGTGAAATGGTTGAAGTTTAGCTGATCTTGGTTGAGCTTGGCTCCAGGATGAAAGTCTGGTTTTGTTTTCTTCCATTGTTCATTCTGTGGTCTGGATTGGAGAAGCAGCTGCTACTTGGGTTTTTACTGTTGTTTTTTTTTCCTTAAGGTGATAGAAACACAAGAGGGCACGTTCTGCTGTTGTTGCACATTTCAAGTCTCTGCCTGCATCAGATTCTCTCACATTCTACTGGACAATACAAAGACCATGGCTAACCCTGTATTCCAGGTGGGGAAGCATACCCATCCAGCAGGGGTTTTATGGTTTGATAATACTGCTATAGAATAGTGAGGTGTTGGGACTAACAATTCAATCCATTTTACTCCCTGAGCCTGACGTCTGTTTGGTATGAAGCTCAGTATAGTTGGAAAGCAGTGAACAAAGCAAAACATGGAGAATGACGTCAGAAGCATTGCCAGGGACCATACCACACAGGGTCTTGTAGCCCAGGGTAAGGATTTCAGATTTTATTCTATGTGTAATGGAGGCCAAGTGGAGGCTTAAAGTAGAGTTTTGAACTCGATGACCTCTAATAATATAATAATAATAATACACTTTTATTGATCAATTATTGTTTGCCAGGATCTCTGCTAATTCATGCACTTTCAAATCTTTATTCTATTACCATATGCACTACTCAGATAACAGACACTGATCTTTTTTTTTTTTTTAATTTATTCCCCCCTCCCCACTTTGTGGCTTGCTTGCTCTCTGCTCTCTATGTCCATTCACTGTGCATTCTTCTGTGTCTGTATGTATTACCATTTTTTTATTTCCTCCTCCTCCTTGCAGCTTGCTTGTTGTCTGGTCTCTGTGTATATTCACTGCATGCTCTTCTGTGTGTGTGTGATGTTTTTTTTTTTTTTTAATATGCTTGTCTCCCTTTTTGTTGCATCACCTTGCTGAGTCAGCTCTCTGCAGTGCTTGTGGGCCAGATGGCGCTCTGTAGCATGCCTGCAAGCCTGCCTACACAAGGAGCCCTGGGATACGAATCCAGGGCCTCCCATATGGTAGACAGGAACCCAATTAATTGAGCCACAGCCGCTTTCCATACAGACACAGATATTTGTTTTCCAAATTTACATTTGTGAAAGGTTGTGGACTTGAAAAAGTTGTGCGTGTCAGGAAAAAGAATGTGTGCTTCCCAAATAATTTGGGTTTAATAAAAAATTAGCCATTTAAAAGCTTATTTGAGGGAAGCAGTCTTGGCCCAATGGATAGGGCATCCGTCTACCACATGGGAAGTCACCGGTTCAAACCCCGGGCCTCCTTGACCCATGTGGAGCTGGCCCATGCGCAGTGCTGATGTGCGCAAGGAGTGCCCTGCCACACAGGGGTGTCCCCCACGTAGGGGAGCCCCACACACAAGGAGTGTGCCCCGTAAGGAGAGCCGCCCAGCGCGAAAGAAAGTACAGCCTGCCCAGGAATGGTGCCGCTCACACGGAAAGCTGACACAACAAGATAACAAGATAAAAAGAAACACAGATTCCTGGTGCCGCTGATAAGGATAGAAGCATCACAGAAGAACACAAAGCGAGTGGACACAGAGAGCAGACACCTCGGGGGGAGGGGGGAGGGGAGAGAAATAAAGAAAAAAAAGGGTTGTCTCAAATAGTGAAATGTTCTTTTTCCCATAAATTTGGTAGTCATCATATGATGCTCTGTCCTTTCCCACATCCCTGCTCCTTTTAGAAACAATGTATTTTTGAGGTAGTACTATCAAGTAACAAAGGACTATAGTCAGATAGGTGGAAAAATTTTACTCTCTGAATCTGTCTTCTCATCAAAGAAATGGGAATTACATCTAATTGCTCTGAGAAAGAAGAGAAATGAGGTATGTGAAATGAGTAACTACTTTTGTATTTTTAATTTAAATGCACTAACACCAACCCAGCAAAGAAGTAGGAGGTCAAATGTATTCTGATGGGTACCTTCCATCTATAATTGCATTTCCTCAAATCCTTGGCATCTTTCTCAGTCCAAGCTTGTTAGTCCTGCTATCAAATGAAAGGTGGAAATATTCATCAGTCCTTGGCCAGATCCTCATTTGCAGTAGACATTGCTGCCCCACGGTGTTAAATTTGAAATGAGCCCACATCATTGATTGGATCCTTGCTCATGCTTTCCCAGTGTCTGGGGTGCAGATCCAAGCCATCCTCCTCCAAGGAGCTAGCCTTTGAGACTAGAAAGATTGTATCCCAGGGGCTTCTGGCCTCACCACACAGTAGGCAGGATCCCCAGTTACCTCACCAATAATGGTCACAATCTCTGGTCCCCAGGCTAGACTTCACCTTTCTTCCTAGTTTCTTACCCGTTGGGGCCCCGCTGACCTTTCTTGCCAGGAGACCCTGGTCAGGGCCATCTTGGTCTATCAATATGTTTCTAATAAGACTAAACCATACAAAGGAAAGGGTCAGAGCCTCAATCCTTACCTCCCAGAAGGTGCCTCTGTTCATATGTAATTGTATCCACCTGCTCCAAATCTCAGCTGTGCAGACAAAGGGGTACTGTGAGGCGAAGCCCTTTCCAAGTACCACATGGCTCAGGACAAGGTCTGCGCCCCTCACATATGCCCAACGAAAAGCAAACTTCAAGTGATTCTTTCTGGAATTACGAAGCTCTGATTGAGGATCCCATGCTGCCATGAGTGCATTTTTATAGGTAACCAGATGCATAAGCCAGTAAGAAGTGCTCAGTACATGTTCGTAGAACGATTTGGTATTTATTCCATGCGTATATCAACACTCACTGTGTTGCGGCCTCATTCTTCTCGTCCTTTCTGTCTCCCCTCTATGAGACGTCTCCTGCTCAGACATGACAAGGGTCTAACCTCTACTAATGCCTCTTAGACTCCACATTTAGTGCTAGCTACTTCTACCTGCATCATCCCATGTCACTGTTTTTTAAATCTGTTTTCCCATTTTTAAAATTATATTTTTAAAAAAGATACATAAATCATACAAAAAGTTGCAATAAAAAATACAAGAGGTTCCCATATACCCCACTCCCCACATCCCCCACTCGTCCCACATCAACAACCTCTTTCATCAGTGTGGTACATTCATTGCACTTGATGAGTACATTTTGCAGCACAGCTACGCAGCATGGATTATAGTTTTTGTTGTAAATTTACACTCTCATTCAGTCCATTCAGTGGGTTATGGCAGGCTATATAATATCCTGTATCTGTCCCTGCAATATCATTCAGGATAACACCAAGTCCTGAAAATGCCCCAATATCACCCATGTCACTTTTTTAAAGAAGTAAACTTTATTTCAACTTCAAAAAATAAAATGACAGACAAAAGGCAGCTTAACAGATTATGGAAGCATTACTATAAAATATTCTGTCTGGGCACATTTCTCTCATTTAATCCAAAAAAAACCTCAAGCTCAGTTGTCTCTCCAGTGTTCAGAAAAAGAAATAAATGAACACAGATTACTTAAATGACATGACCAAGGTCTCCTTGTTAATGAAGAAAATGAAGAAAAAATGCTCAATCATAAATTTCATAAAACTCAGTCCCATATGTTTTTTTAAACCTTTAGCATGATATAGTACCTTCTTTACCCTTGCTGCAAAAATACTACAATATTACTAACTATAGTATATAAGTTACATTAGTTGTGTTTTCCTATGTTTCACTATATTCTTAACACCTTGTAATAAAGAACATTCTTATATCTACATTATTAACCACAGTCCTCATCTGCCACTAAAATCACTATGTCATACAGTCCCTAGGTTATCCTCTAGCTGTCTTTCAATTACCATTACCCTCCCTAGACTACCCCTTTCAGTCACAATCACATTTCTAAATCAGCAGTGTGAGTTACATTCAAAATGTGCTACCTTCAACTCTACACACAGCCACCTATTTATAATTGATTTTATTAAACATTCTACTTATATTCAGTATCAGCTTCCCCTTCTCAACCCACATTCTGTCTCCTTCTATAGTGTAACTCCATTAGTTTATTCATATCACCTTTTGAACAACCTTTTGCTATAGACTTTGCTACGTAGGATTTAAAGATGAGGAAGACAAAGCCTTGAGAAGATTCATAATTTGCCAAAGTCACCAAGCTCATAAGGCTGACTCCAAAACCTGAAATCTTTCTAGTAAATCTTGCTACTTTTGAAGAGAGAGCTGCTTGGCTTCATGACACTGATTTACAGAATCTGCTTTGTAGACAAAGCCCCACAGCAACTTGAGGGGGGTGAGGTCTGACAGCCCATTGCCAGCCATTTCCACCTCATCCTTACCCTTCATCTCCTTGGAGGCACTTGCTTAGTAGATGTCTTCATTACAATAAAGACAGAGCTAAACTTGTATCACAAATAGCTCATTCCAGGGACTTTTAATTTACTGCTGGATTATATTCTGATAGAATTTCTCCTGTGTTTTCTTAGAGGGGAGATAAGGGACCCCTTTTGACTCTTGTGTGTGTGTGTGGGGGGGTGTTGCAGTTTTAAATAAATGCAGCTGGGCATTTTGATTCAATTCATATTGCTGTCCATTTATAGCTAGTGAACCAAGACGTTGGAAAGGCCCTAATGCACCATTAAGATTGTTTTCTGAAATCGTTCAAGTTAAGCAATTCATCAGAATATCATTGTGCTCTGGTGTCCCCTAGAAACTTGGGGTGAGCCACACAACCAATGACACATGCCAGTGTAAGAGACAGCCTAGTCCGAAGCGTGAGGTCTGGGGCTTGTCTAGGATGACGATATCTGCAGGAGTAGGAGTTCAGTGCTACGCTCAACTTTTATCAGTGACTTAGTGAGCTGTAAACAGAATCTACAAAATGATTTTGTGCCATCAGAAGCAATTTTGTAGCTGGGGTTGAAGCTTCTCAATTAGGTTAGCGACAGATGTGAAATGTTCACATCTGCAAAAATCTGCTTGTTTCTGTAGATCCCCGGAGCAATTCACACAGCCTTCCTTTTCCTTGGGATCATATCACTTTTGCATGCTGGTTACAGACATTCCTGGGCAGCACTAATAGTTTCCCACATCGCCTGGTGAGTGGTGTGTTGTGAGCTTATGGCAGCCCTAGGGATGGGGAGAGAAAGCATTTAACATTCATTCAATCGACAAACATGTATCAAACGTCCACTATGAGCTAAGGGCTGGAGTTGCAGAGATCAAAGATTGTATTTTCTTCCATTAAGTTTCTGACAGTCAGGTCAGGGTGACAGAGAGATAAGTGTAATACAGTGTAATAGCTCTTGTGTGGTCCCAAGTGCTGTGGGGCCCAGAGAAGGAGTATTACACTAACTGGAGAATGGACCAACAGTCAGAGAGAACAACCCCTGAAACAAGACTCAAAGAAAAGTAAGAGTTAGGCAAGGAAAAGGTGGTCAGCACCAAGAATAGAATATAAAAAACACTGGAAGGAATGATATTGTACTTAGAGATCTGCAATTAACTCCATATAGAAAGTTAACTACACAAGATGCCAAACTATAAGGTTTATAAACCTTTTATAACTTCAATAAAGAAAATTTAAAAAAAAAAAAGTCTTCTAACTCAAGATCTCATTATTGACCTACCGGCTGCTGTAAAATCTCATCTTGTCTTTGGGAGCATATTAGACCAGAGTCATTGGGCAATAGGACTCCCAGATAAATGGAGATTCTGGGCCAAAATTATCTTCTGACTTCCACCTTTTCTTTCTGAGAGCCCTCCTTTGTAATTCTGATGATATGCGATGTAGTTTCCTCAGAAGATTTGAAGAACGGTTTACTGTTCTTGAAGACTAATAAAATATTTATAATTTTAGAATTGAAAGTTATTTTGATAGTCATCTGGTCAAACAACCCATTCAATACATTATTAATAAGTGGTTATTTTTGCCTTTGCATGAATCCAATCCTAGCCAATATAATCTAGTGCATTTACTATTTGTTATGTGCACAGCAGTTCCAGGCCTGCCCATTCAGTTGTGGAGGACTTTGGCTTAAAATTCTTTTTTTTTTCTTTTATTAATCTCTCCTGATGCAACATCAAGCAAGTACCCAAACTTCCACATGACATCCTTTTTAAGTTTTGTTTTCCCTTACTTGTCTCTTCATTATTATAGCATGGTAGAAGGAA
Organism: Dasypus novemcinctus; assembly: GCF_030445035.2. Taxonomy (NCBI): domain Eukaryota; kingdom Metazoa; phylum Chordata; class Mammalia; order Cingulata; family Dasypodidae; genus Dasypus; species Dasypus novemcinctus. The sequence goes on from NC_080697.1 coordinate 37,734,692, forward strand.
CTTGGGCCATGTAGTTAAATAATCATTGTCTTAGTTAATATTTATTTTTGATACAGAAATTCATAAATTGACTAAACATCTCAGGAATCTTTGACCCTTCCTCATGTGACTATTTAGCAATTGCTTTTAGATTAATCCAATTCCTTTAAATTCCCTCCTTCTTATCAATTTCATCTTTGTTAAAAAAACCTTTTTCAGTATTCCATCTTAATATATCAACATTCGCGTGAGAGGATATTCTGTAGGAAATTGTATAAGCTTCCCGAGGGCAGCAATAAAGTCTGCTTTGCACATCGCTCCATCTGCAGTGCTGGAACAATGCCTGGGGCTTTGAACCTGTCCAATTATTGAATAAAGGAGGTAATTAAATAGTCCTGATATGCTGTGGTTTCTTCTTCAAAATTCTGGAATCATACCTGTTTAAAATGAATAAGTACTTTCATTTACACATAAATCATTTTATTTCATCTTTACGATTTGTGCAGGTAGCTAGCTTGGTGGTGAAGCACCTAAGCTCCGGAGTCAGACTGTCTAGGTTTGAGTCCAATTCTGGCCTGAAGTGGCAGTGAACCCTTGGGAACACCTCTTATCTCCTCTGAGACTCAGCTTCCTCCTGTTTAAAAGGGGAATAATGGCAGTGTCTTCTTTCTGTGAGGACCATGTTCAGCGAAGAGGAGCACATACTTCCCCAAGCAGCTCTTCACATTTGGGAAAATTCTGATAACCACACTGTTGGTGCTCAGACTCAATCCCCTTAAATCTCTCTGACAGCTTCTCTCCCCATTCCTGTCCCAGTTTCGCTGTCCTCTTGCCTCTAACAGCCCATAGCAACAAATCCTTTGGAGCCTACTTGCCTGCTTTTGCCAAAGTGCCCCGGGGATTCACAACCTCTCAGGACAGGACTTAAAGAGAGAACATGGAAGGTTATGGGAGGGTTATGGTAAACTCCCTGGGGGATCAGACTGAGGCTGCACCTCCACCCTGCTTGACTTCTTCCCATGCCCATCTTACTTCCACCTTTTCCTTACTAGTTTCTCTTGGGAGCTACTTCTAAGTCATTATCTACACAGAGTCTGCGTCTGGACAACTGAATCCAAGACAGTTCTTACTGCTAGGAAGTGTTTTCTAACATTGAGGAAAAAACCTATAACAGCCATTGTATTGGTGGAGGAGGTGATTTCTACCTTTTAAAAGAATACGAACTTACTCTCTTCTTTTATTAGACATGTCAGCAATAAATTGAAGAGAGCTGCCCATCTTGCCCAAATCTTCTAAAGTAGAATTTTCTACTTATATTCTAATTTTAATATTTGCTGCCATTTATAAAGGCCTCTATTTTTTATTTGATCCTGCTTTGAGGTTCACTCTTTGCTTGCTCATTGCGTTATCATGCTCCTGAAAACCAGAGGTCGTGGCTTATGGTCTCTGCAGGATGCTGAGCTTGTAAGAACCCAGGAATTCTGGTCACAGCTCAGTTCCTTAAGAGGTTGGCAATATTACACAAGTGGCTGAAGCATTCTAATTTTGGTCTCCTCATCTGTAAATAAAGAAAATCACAATCACCTTCTAACTTACCTTCTTCTCACTTGTTTATTTCTGCTTTCCCTTTAGGACTCAGCTCTACTGTCTTTTGTTCCAAGATTTTCCTAAATTTACAGACTGTTAGGAACCCCTCTTGGTTTTCCTATAATATCTAATGCAGATCTCCATCCACTGCTTAAAAATGATCTGTGAGACTCTCTCTTCTCCTCTGTACTGTATTATGGACTCATTGAAAGCAGAAACTGTCTCATTCAATTTTTAATCTTCTGTACCTTGCCTAGTTTCTGACCCATGCCAGGTATTCAGTACACATTTGTTAAAAGAATGCAAATGTTGGGTTGAATGCAATCATAAGAACTTTGCTTTCTTGGGAAAACATTTAATATAATCTGCTTTCTTTGTAATAAACCAATAAAAAGAAGTATTTCCCATATGGTTTACACTATTCTTACAGTAGCTTAAGGGAAGCAGCAAAGTCTTACATGGCTCTCCTTATGACTTCAATTGGCTCATAACGTCTTTGCTTGAAATGATTAATATTGGGCATAATGGCTTCTGTTGTCCTTTATCGATAAATTGGGAATATACTGGTGTAACACATATCACATCATTTAGTGGAAATACTGGAAGCTGATTAATATATTGTCAAAATAGTTTCTTGAGATGCTACATTGGTTACAAAACAATCATTGTATCTTCCAATCCCTTCAAGAACTTTAGCTTTGCACAATATGCAAGTCCCAATATTTTGTGTGATAACATAAGACATTATTATTTATGGCTCCTAGGCAGTATGGGAAGATTAAAATTCTCATCCACCCTAAAAGAAAACCTAGGTGAGCCTAGGTGAGGTGCAGTCCAATGATTTCTTGGCATTTGTATAGTTGGGATAGTGTAGCAGTTAAAGAACTCACTTTGCATGCAGAGCTCATAATGGTTCTGTTCACATACTTTGTGTCAAGGATTTCCCTGTGCTTGTAATGGTTCCAAATGGTCAAAATTTTATATGAATTCTGATGCTAAATATATAGTAGAATAAAACAACAGACTTAGGCTGCTAAATATATAGTAGAAAAAGTTAGAGACTTAAGCTCTGGCTTGGCTCCTAGGATGTGATCTAGAATGTGATCTCAGGCAAGTTTTGGAGCTTAATTTAGCCTCAATTTCCCAACCTGTGAAATAAGGATACAGTTAACACCAGCTACAAAAGTCTATTGTGATGACTCAGAAAATTAACATGAAAAAGCCTTGTAACTTTTGGTGATTGAATCATTTCTCTCACAAAAGCCATGTTCAAGTCTTAATCCACATTGCTCTAGGTGGGAAACTTTGAAGATGTTATTGTTAGTTAAAGTGAATTTATTTGTGAAGAGGATATTGCAAGATTCTGTTTAAATTGGGCCAACTTGAACTAGGGTGGGCCTTAATCCACATAGCTACAGTCCTTATAAGGAGAGCGAATGCAGACAGAGAGAAGACCAAGCACGAGAAGCAGCAGCCACATGATGAAGGCAGAAGTGCAAGCTAAGGAGCTCCAAGGATTGTGGTAAACCAGTATCAGAATGCCACAGACACCTGGAGAAAGTATGGCTTGTGGAGACATTGATGTTGGACTTCCAGCCTCCAAAACCATGAGAAAATAAATTCTTGTTGTTTAGGCCAACCCATTTTGTATATTTGTCTTAGCAGCCTTGACAAACTAAAGCAATGACAGTATGTTATGAGCTGGTATGGGATTTTTCCTTACCCTTGATGATGCCTTCTTCCTGCTACATCTATCCTATGATTCAGTTATGTGATCATCCACAGATTTACTTAAACTGAAATTGCTTTCCTCTCTATGGGTTTTTAAAAAATTTGTTTTGTTTTTTGTTTTTCCTATTCTACATGCTTGACACTGCTACTCTCTTTTGTCTATTGCAGTGGGCACATGAGGGCTCCATATTCCCTTCAATCCTTTTATCGATTTGTGCACAGCAGTTCCCTCTGTGCTTTTACTCCCGACAAACTGTACTTTCCCCTTTTTGTTATACTATTGTCTTTATACTACTGAACCTAGTTTGCCTGTGCACATGGACATTCACCAGAAAGTGCCGGAGAATTTAGAGGTGGATTTTCACCAATAACCAGTGCATGCAGAGTATTTATATACCCTTGATTGGGACAATTCTGATGTATAATCTGTCCTATTTCCAGCATGTCCTTATAGAATTGACCCAAAGTTACTCACTGCAGTATTTTGTTTGATGCTGTCCCCTTGTTTGGTTTCCTTCCCTTTCCTTTTCCAGTTCTTTACGACTTTAATGACTTTTTGTTTGTTTGTTTGTTTTGGTTTGTTTTGGTTTAGTTTTCTAGGAAACACTTGCTAATATAACAGTTTCACACCAATCCTCAAATTAGAGACTACTTCTAGAGAAACCATCTTAAGGCAACTAAAAATCATTTGATTAGAATTAATGGAATGGCTGCTTAAAATACATATGGAATGATTCCAAATTCTTCAGGTAAAGAAACACAAAAACATTACTGAGGGGTGATATTTCTAGAAATCTCTCCCTCTTTTTTTTGTTAGATTAATCTTCACAAAGTTCCTTAAAGATAGATAAACCAAAAAATCACCATTTTAAAAATGAGGAAACTCAGAGAGGTTGTTTTCCCCAAGTCATGCTTCTTGTAGGAGGCTTAGCTAGAGTATTTTTTTTAGAACTGAGTGAATACAAGTTGGTATGGTACGCAGAATTCTATGGTGTTCCTCCCCCAAGATTCTACGTGAGTGCACCTACACAAGAGCACAAACACACACTGTCTTTCATTCACGGAAAACCTCAGACAGTCCCTGAAAACTGCTGTGTTCTCAAAAAACACTTATTGAGTGAAATTTCAGGGGTCATTGGCTTAAGAAGCAACTGGGGGAACAAGGAGCCAGAAGAAGTAAGAAATATATTTCTGTTAAAGCACACTCACCAGGAAGACTCTTCTTGACTTCTTTCAAGGTCTCCTGGCCTGGAGGAGGTACAGTATGCTAAATACATTGGTTTACCATTGCTGCATAACAAATTACTATCAATAGCTTTGAATAGGTTAAAACAGCAATGTTCATTACCTTCCAGTTTCCATTGGTCAGGAGGCTGGGTGTACCTACCTGCATTATCTCGTTCAGGTATCTCTGGGCTGCAAGGCAGGTGTGCCTGGGGTTGGAATTCGGGAAGATGAGTGCAGTTCCCTTCCCCGTGGCCCATTCCATAGGCAGCTCATACCATGATGACTTGCTCCTTCAAGACAGCAGGACTTGCCATAATACATTTCCAAGTATACTACTTGTAGATCTCTCCAATGGGACAAATGGAAAAACTCAGCTGCCATTACAAGCTGCTGGGCCTGCATTCTACTCTGCACTGTGCTATGGAACCATCCAGAAGCACCAATCTCCAGCAAAGTTCTATACCCTCTGCATGGCCTTGCCATGGGAAGTCATCAGTCATAATTTGGACCTTTGACTCTCATCTCCTTAGTTTGGTAGACAGGTACCCTGAATACCCCTTGAAGACTGGAGTTAGACAAATCTGCTTTGATACTGGGCTCTATCCCTTTTTAATTGTGTGAACTTGGGGAAATTACCTAACTTATCTGAGTCTAAGTAGTAAGTGAATAATAACTATCTTTTGAGTGAAGAACGGAATAAGATTTATGTACTTGGAGAGGGCAAGATACAATAGTCTGATGTCCCTTCCCAAACATATTTGATTGCTGACATGTGTTTTATCAGAGAGCATGTCTCATAACTAGCAACATGGAATCAATGTTATTCAATGGGAAGACTGTTAAACATTTCAGGTTGGATCATATGTTAAGCTAAGATATGCTTTCTTGGAAACATTACCTATTGGTTCTATGTCTGTCTCTGTTCTTTATAGCCATATAGAATTAATGCAATCCCTTCTCTAGGGATGTTCCTTTAGATACATGAAGACAGCTATAATTTCCTGTGCCAGCAATTTTTCATCCATACTAAGTGTCTCCAGATCTATAAACTTTCATATGTGTTAGCTGTTTATATTCCTCATACCATCTGGTCAGAAGTGAATTAGAATTTTAGGTGCATTTTAACATGTAGAAGGACAAGTGGACTCTGTTTCATGTCTAAAGTGAAGTAGGTGAATTGGATTGGCTTTCCTTTTCTGTAGTCTTAATCATATAACTTAATTATGGAAAACATAGCTATTTTCCAACCATTGACAACCATGAAATATGGGCAATTTTTCCTTAGGACAAAAAACAAAAACAAAAACAAAAACAACCAAACTGATAACTGATTTCCTTCCTTGAGTGTTGAACAATCTGGAATATTTTAGGGCCAAGGACATTGGGGGAAAAAGAAAAAAAAAAAAAAAGAAGGGAAATGAATTTTGTGCTTTACACAAAAGGCAGGTGTTTTCTGGGTTTACTAATGGAATGGTGATTGTATAACATTTTAATGTCAGAAACGTTTGAAAGTCATTATGCTTCTCAGCAGCTCTTGAAGCTTTGGTACTTAATGACTAGTGCCTTGGTTAAGCCTGGGTGTGAGCACACACTCCAAATACAACAGTGAAAAGTTGACTCTGCTATTATTCTCATGCCAACAACAACTTGGATATTGCTGTTAGGTGGGGCTGAGCACGTGGGGCATCCTTTAGCAGTCCTTTGACATGCTGACATAAAAAAAAAAGATGATCCAATTACAGTTTCTGCAACTGCATTTCATTCTGCTAATGCTTACAAATTAAGGGTGTCTGTCAATGCCTACACGAGACCATTCAGAGCGCAGCTCCAATCTTATGAATTTTAGAGTACGCACCACGTAAGTGCAGGAACCAATTCAAGGGTAAGGAGTTGACACACAGCTTGTAATCCCTGTCTAGTCAGTATGAAAATCTGTCTGTGCAAGGAATGCAAAATCTAGTCACCCGTGGAGTCTCGGGAGATTGGTAATGTTTTTTTACCAGTGCAGAGTTAGTGCTTCGCTGACATGAGGTATTTAAAGTAGAATTGCTTTTCTGGGTTGGAAACTGTTATCTCTACTCAGTTTACCTCAATCTGAAGAGTTGGGTGGTTGTCCTTTGCTTTATAAAAACTTTAAAACCTTAATTACCTCTTCAACTCCTTCCATAAGATCTACTTCAAAAGCAGTATTTAGAGGCAACTCACCCTGCAGTGTGTCCATGGTCCATGCCTCAGACTGTGTACTTTTCTTGTTTCTTAATAAACTCTCTACTCCCTTGCCTACCCTAAAAAAAAAAAGCCATCTTTACATGCTCTGGCCGGCGGGGGTGAGTCCAGGGACCTGTGGGAAGAAGCAGAGTGGGGCAGGAGTCGAGAGAAAAATGGAGACAAGACAGGATTCTGATCAAGCCTCGTTTATTGGGGGTAGAACATGGGAATATATAGAGAGGGAAGGGAACGTGTACATAGGTGATAGGCTGGTCTTGTGGGTGGCAGACGTCCAAGGAGGGGATTGGCCGACAGTTCGCACCGGGTCTGCGGAGTTTCGCGCCTTGCGCATGCGTATTGCTGTGGTCACCTGAGTAGTGGCGGGAGGGGGAGAACAAAGAAGCAGGGAGGAGAAAAATAAGGAAATGACAGGGCAGATTTGTGAACTCCGCCATGTTGTGAGAGGCTGTAAACAGACCTCACAGCGGGTGGCTCCCCACATTTACAGAGCTGTACACTCGGATTTTTCAGCATAGTCACTATAAGGGACTCTGTGAGCTGTCGAGGGTGACCTTCCCAGTCACTCAAGCTCCCCCTATGTACTTCGGGCTCATTATGTCACCTGGCTCATCTTGGGGCTCTCCTTCAACTTGCCTCTTAACTGCCTCCTGAGTACTTTCATCAGTTTTGTCTTCTACATTTGGCAACTTTCAAATATCTGAAAACATCTATTCGATCGCATTCATTAAATCACTTTTTCTGTGGCTATATATCAAAAGATTGTTCATTTTCCAAGGACAGCACAGTTCCCAGGCCTTTGTTCTGTGTATAACAGACAAGTCAAATGCCCTACTGTATCCAACAATGGCAAGAACACAATTCATCTTCCTCCTTAAGAACATCCAAACTTTCTTATTGTAGCCTAAATGGATATTCATATTCTTCCCTAAATTCATACCACAAGCTTGCATGGAGTGTAGATTTAACTCTAACTATCTGTCCTTATTTATTTATTTATCTTTTGAGGTACCTGGGACTGCGGATTGAACCCGGGACCTTGTATGTAGGAAGCTGGTGCTCAACCACTGAACCACATCGGCTTTCCTGAGTAGGTTTTTCCATTTGTTTTGCTTGAGGTTTATTTACTTATTTTTTTTCAGGAGGCATCAGAAACTGAACCCGGTACCTCCCATGTGGGAGGTGAGCACTTAACTGCTTGAGCCACATCTGCGCCCCTCCAGGTTATTTTAAAAGGAATTTCTATTAGACTTATATGCTCCACACAGTCCTTATGCAATTGCATTTCTGAATTGAAGTTCATATCTTTAAATTTCCTCCTGCATAATATTACTTTCAGCATATTTTTCAATTTGTCCAGGTCTTTCTTGAAAGCTCTTGGTGAATTCCAGTGCCTTTAAGACTACTCTCATGGATGCATCATGCCCAAATTTGACAAGCTTGTCTTCCACGTCTCCCTCTAAGATGTCTAAGAAACACACAGGCTTCTATCTGATACTAGTGAGTGACATAAACCTTTGTCAAATAGATTATGATTTTGACTGGCTGGAGATACACTCAAAGTCTAGGACACAAAATGCTAGAATGCTTTGCAATCAAAGACAATGAAATCGAGACTATTCCTAAAATTCCCTAGCCAGAGACACCCTTTTCTCTACCACTTTCCTTCTGGCTACTCTGATAGATAGTTTGCTTCCATAAGACTTGACCATGGTTTAGAGTTGAGGGGGCAGATGTTCAAGACCAGCTTTTATCACTTTTGATCTGTAGCTTATGGGCAAGTCAACTCTTTGATCCTACCTTTTCTTGTGGGTAATAACACCTCTCTGGTCTTATTTGAAAATTGTTGTGGGTATAAAAAGCATACTCTGTATCCAAACCAGGATATAAGAATGTCAGAAATTACTATGAAGAGATAATCATTGATAGCATCTCATGATATTTAGATATCTAAATTTTGAGAAGTTTTGGCATGTGTACCTGAGGATATCACTGGTTTTTCTATTTATTTGCTTCCTTTTTTTTTTACTTTTAGAGTTTCTGGATTGAAGGCCTTTGAAATGATTTCTTGGCTTGGTGATTAATGCCCTCTTGTTTCAGTAGCTTCTGCTTTTAGATTCCTTTTGAAGGCAGTGGGCCAATTTGGTAAGACAGTAGCAGAATAAGTCCTGAAAATTCACAATGACATGTAGACTTTTTCTTAATATTGCTTAAAAAATTATTGAATGGATATTATCCCAGACACCAACATCATCCCATCACCTCAAAAAACTAGGTTTCTTTGTATTCTAGAGTCCAGACTTGCACTAAATTAGGTTGGACCTCTTTGTAAGAAACCAGTTTGTTATTAAAATTTTAGCAGAAAATTATTTACATCTCTCATCACTACCTTTGCCCATGAGGGCACCCTTCTGATTTTGTGAATGGATCTCACAAAGAATATGCTATCCTGGAAAGAGCACTGTGACTAGAAACCTTCTCTGAAATTCTATGGTGCAAAAAACCAATTTCAAAATAAGGCTGTTGGGTTACATAATTCTCCACAGTTGCAGTGCTCTATGTTGATGAGTTTGATTGGCTATTTAAGTGTGTTAAATGTGTTCTTTGTAAATTTCCATGGAAAATTTAAACTAGAGAAAGGGATTGTCTTGTTTCTGATATATCAAAGCAAGTTTTTTGTGTTCACCTGTGTGCATGTGGTGATATTGGGCCTTGGTGAGGTAATGGTGGCTTAGTCTCAGCTTCTCTATGCTGGGATACCTGTGTGCATGACTGCCTCAGCTTGTCCCATTTTTATATTTCCTTATCACCCCCTTCAGCTTGCTAGGAGGCATAAATAAAATGGTGATGATGAAAATATAAACAGTATTTGTTGGGGTCTTGTGACACAGATATGTGCTGCATATATATACATTATCTCCTTGGTCTTCTCAGTGTGATATAAGAAATAACACAGATCAGGGAATGGAGACTCAGGGAGTTTACTTAACCTGCCTAAGGTGAAAAAATCGTTGAGTTTCTCACCTGTGTAGGAAGACAACCCAGATTAGAGACTGTGGTGGGTTATCTGCAAAGATAGCCGAATTCTTGTCATCCTTTCATGTGCACTCAAGAGGGTAAAATTTACTTTTGTCAATGGAATATGATGGAGTGGTGTTTTTTTCAGTTCCAACCAAGAGCTTAAGAGACCCTCTTAGCAGTCTTAATCTTTGTGTAAATAACACCAACAGTCCTGCCTCAAGCTGAGTCCATTCAATCCATATAATTATGAGACATAACAAATCAGTGTTTTTTAAGACACTAAATTTGGGAGTGGTTTTTAATGTAATAATAGATAACTGAAACAAGGAAGTATGCATCTTGTTTTCTCTGGATCATTATTTGAATTGAGATTTAAAGCATTGTCTCCAGGTGACTTAGCACAGATTACTTAGCCTCTCTGTTTGGGTCTTGGGTTTATCTTTACATAACGAAAGCGCTGTCATAGATGAAGACTATGAATAAAAGGCACATGTCCTGCCTCTTCTCCTGCCTTCGTTCCCCATAGCAGACATTGCTTTCTGGTCATTATACTTTGTCCTGGTGAATTCAGCTCAGGCCTCGGAATTCTTCCCAATGTAAAGTTCCAGAGAGGTGGGAGTATGGGTGCAATAAATTAAAGTTGATATTTCACTTGAAATCTGCCATCCCTTGACTAGATGACTTCTAAGTGTCTTTCCAATGCTAATGTTCCCTGTCCTGAATTATCTTTTGGCATTGTGTGGGTACTAGAGAAGACACATTATATTTGTATCTCTGACTTCATTTTTCACCTCCCAGTCTGCTTTCCTTACAGCTGTTTTTCATGTGGAAACACCAAGATCAGTAAAAACTGATGTGCAATATCCTTGCTAGTATTCCACCCCCAGAATGGCACTAAGGGTCCTATAGTTACCCCTACAGAAAGCTTGGATTTTTGTGAACTTCTGGATTCTGAATGAAGAAGAAAGTAGACAAGGAGTAAAACTAGAAAGGAAGAAAAGACCTATTCTGATTGAAAGTCTATATCCAAGTGTTTGGGGCAGCTTTATGTTTTGTTATTGTTTTAGTTTTAATAAAAGCAAACAGCATTTTTTCTTTATTGTTATTTTCTTTTCATAAGAGCTCAGCTAATGCCAGAAAATGCTGGAGTCAGCTCTTTCTGAGATTTAGTCTTTTCAAACTGGCCATAGAGATTTGACAAAAGTCATGGTTTTTAATTGAATTTTTCTTAATGGCCTCCTCGGGATGAAAACATGACTGATACAGAGCTGATTTTCTCTCACCCATTGGTGAAGCTGCATTGTTTCACACCAAACAAACCCTCCTTTATTTTCTAACTGGGGTTTTCGTAATGTCACCGGGGTGCTTTACAAACCCTAAACTTGGCAATGATCTCACTTTTTCTTGAAACTGGACTGATTCTGTACCCAGTCCCTACCTTCTAGTAATGTCAAGCTTATCTAGTATCTTCCATTATAAAAAAGGAGCACCCTCCTTTTTATACAATTTCTCTTGCTGGCCATTTTGTAGAAATATACTGTTGCAAATGAAAATCAGCATTTTTATTAAAGAGATAGACTACTGTGGGAGAGTTGTATGGTAGGACTGTTTCCAAGCAGTTACTGATCTACCTTCCCTAATATGTCTATCTGGACCTTAACGATGTTCCCTAAGGAAGGCTCAAGCTCTTCCTCTTCCAAAAAAAACTTCCCATGACCATCTCAACTCACCTGTTTTGACCCTCCTCCTAATCCATATATTGCCTACAATGCCTGCTCCCCTTTTATTTAAGAGATACTGGGGATTAAACTTGGGTCCACGAACATGAGAAGCAGGTGCTCAAACACCGAGCTACCCCCACTCCCCTACAATGCCCTTTTGATCGCTGTTATCTGTTGTGCCGCATTATAGCTTATTACTCATAGTTCTCTCTATCAGCTAAGAGCTGGGAGTGGGGTGTTGTTTCAGCAGCAGCTTGGAGTGTAGACACCATATGTCACATTTTTTTTGTGCCCCTTGAGGACATCACAAACAGAAGGCAATCAGTAAATATGTGTTGAGAAGGACAGTGACTGAAGTAGGAGGCAAAAAACACGGGAAAGGGGAGAGAGAGGACGTTATCCATACTGCCAGCTCACTTTTGCTGCACAGTACTTTCCCTCTCTATGTCATTGTTTTCTCTTTTGTTAAAAGGAAAACAAGTTAGACTGGATGATTCTTACAGGTCTGTAAGACCCATATGCCCCGAGTGGTCTTGGAAACCTGATGAAAGGGTCTCTCGCCCTTTGTACAACCCTCTCCTTTTGGGGGTCTTCATCTCAAGCTTTACTCTTGATTTGGGTTTCATTACTCACATGCATGGACTGAGCGCCCTTCCTCTTTGTGCATACAAACACTTCCCCAAGGGTGGATGGAGGGTGGAGAACCAGAGGCGTGCTTTTGCAGTGATCTCTGAACTTCCCTTTGCTGGCCTTCTGCACTGCAGCCAAACTCTTGTTCTCTCAGGCATTTGCTTCCTTTCCTTAGGTAACTGGGGCACAACTGAAATGGTGATGATAGAATGGGGACAGTGATTCAGGGATGAAGGCCTGTGCGTCATGGACAGAACTGTGTTATGAAGCATCGCCATCATTATGGATTGAATTATGTCCCCCTCAAAGGAAATATTCATGTCCTGTCCCCTGTCGTGTGAAGGGGATCCTATTGCAAATAGCATATTTGAAGATATTATTAGTTAAGATGAGGCCAAGTTGGACTAAGGGGGATCCTACTTCAATATTACTGCTGTTAGTCCTAAGAAGAGGAAATTTGGACATAGTAAGAGACAGGGCAAAGACAGCATGCGACGGAAGCAGAGACTAAATTGTCATGGATTGCTGGCTGGCCACTTCCAATCCTTCAGAAGAACAGTGACCCTGCCAAGACCTTGATTTCGTACTTCTAGTCTCCCAAACTGCTAATCTCAATGAGTTTATGTTGTTTTAAGCCACACAGTTTGCTGCATTTCATTACAGCAGCCCTTCAAGCTGAAGACAACCATGGAAACCATGAAACGACAACTGTGGCCAACTTAGAGCTCAGGAAGCTGAGGCTCAGGAAAGCGAGGCGTCTTGACCAAGGTGACTCGTAAGTGTAGCGCTCTGATTTGACCCCACATTTGTTTGACTCCCATCCACTGTTTTTTTTTTTTTTTTTTTAATTTTTTTATTTTTTATTGACTTTGTAATAATATTACATTAAAAATATATATGTGAGGTCCCATTCAACCCCCCCCCACCCCCCCTCTCCCCCCCCCCCCCCAACAACACTCGTTCCCATCATCATGACACATCCATTGGATTTGGTAAGTACATCTTTGGGCACCTCTGCACCTCATATACATTGGTTCACATCATGGCCCATACTCTCCTCTATTCCATCAAGTGGGCCCTGTGAGGATTTACAATGTCCGGTGATTACCTCTGAAGCACCATCCAGGGCAGCTCCATGTCCCGAAGACGCCTCCACCTCTCATCTCTTCCTGCCTTTCCCCATACCCTTTGTCCATTATGTCCACTTTTCCCAATCCAATGCCACCTCTTCTATGTGGACATTGGATTGGTTGTGTCCATTGCACCTCTATGTCAAGAGGAGGCTCAGATTCCACCTGGATGCTGGATGTAATCCTCCCATTTTCAGTTGTAATCACTCTAGGCTCCATGGTGTGGTGGTCAAGATCTCAAGAACACGTAAGTGATACCTTCCCAGATAGGCTCAAGGAAGCTATGTATGCTGTGTATTTGCTATGGCAAAACAATCTGAGACTGCACTTCTCTTCCATCCCAGTGCAGTTGCTTCCCAGTGAAAATGCTGTTCTGTTATATTGTTACATGTTCAATTTCTTCCTCATGAGCTTTTATAATTCCCACCCTTTACGGGATGCTTTTACTCTGGGAGTTCAGAGCATGTTTATGGATCTGGCAGAAGTGTGCTTTTGGTCATTTTCCTGGTATTGCCATTATGAGGTTCATGGGGCCAGCCAATAATTAGTTTTTATGATCTGTTACTACCAGGGTGAATTGTTAATAGACGTATCGTTAGAAGCCAAAGGGAGATATTTCATGCTAACTCTTTCTCATCTTTTCCTGTTTTTGAACTTGACACAGGACACCTATGTGAGCCAGCTCCCACTGGAGTGGCCTCCTGCACTAGTAAGCACACGTCAATCACTCCAGTGTTCTCAGCAGTGGCTCAGGAGTCGGGAAGGACCCAATAGAAGATACTGGACACTGTAAAGACAAGTATGTGTACTGTGTTTGGCCGCTGCAGGTAGAATAAGAAAGATACAATCATTTCAAATCCTGCCTCTGACTCTCAGAGATTTTGTGATTCTGGGGCAAATTTCTTAGTTTTCACATTTCTACAATGGAACTAACATCATCAATTTTTCAAATTGTTGAGAAGATTGAATGATCTATTGAGTATCAAAATGTGTAGCACTTAGCTCAAAGCAAAAATTAAAGAAAAAGTAGCTTAACTTATGCTGGCCAAGGCGCTGAAGTGAGGAAAGCTTGTATTTTACACTACAGAAAAAAGCTGCACAATCCCAAGATGCAGTATATGTCAGCCAGAAGTGGGCAATGAAATGGCAGGGGAGTGATAGGAAAAAGGAAGTGAGAAACTTGTCAACAGTCTGCCTTTGAGAAGTCTGGCTTTAGAAGATGAGTCCCAGAGAGAGGATGGCAGAAGGGTAGGAACCGGGGATAGTGCAATATGTATAAACTCTGGCCAGAGCAAGTCCAGCCTCACTCCTGATGAATTATAGGATATTAGATGGGGGCTTAGTCATAGGAATAGGCAGGAGCTGCCCAAAACATCTGCTTTCTGCCCTCACTCAATGCCAAAGTAGAAGGCACTACCCTGGGGATGATATATATTCTCCTTGAATGTCAGGGCAACATGTTCTGTCCTTGCCAATGGATAATAATGGCTGCCCGCTATTGAGCACTTAACCCAGGACAGGTACTATGCTAAGCATTCTGCCTCTGATCATCTGTTTTTCTGATGGTCAAAAAAAGTCTGCACTGTTGCCTCATTTCATCAATGAGACAAATAAGGTTCAGAGAGGTTAAATTACTTACTCAAGATCCTTCAGGGACTCACACCTATGCCAGACAATTTGATGGCTTTGCACCCCACAGTGGTGTCCTGAAGGTTAGCTCTGGCAGTGGACTCCTTCACTCATGATGGATTTTAGAGAAGATTTTTTGAGATGGTTGCATTTTCCCTGGGGACTTGGTTCCTATATATTCCTTTCGCCTTACTCTGTAGTGGCATCCTCTTCAGGGATGCTAATGATAGAGGCAGAGAGTGGGGAGCTGGGTCAGACCATAGCCCACACTAGTCTCCCATATCCTCAACATCTCTTCTTTCTGCATCCTATAGGATCAGGGTAGAATTCCCTGCTCCTTCTCCCCTGCCTCCTTCTTATCCATCTTGCCCCTTCCCAGAAATGAGTTTCTTTTTCTCCTACCTCTCCAGACCTTTCTTTAGTGTCCAGTCAGCCTGTGCTCTCTCTGCGGCTTTCCCTACATCAATACAATGAATCGCCAGCATTCTCCCCAGTGGAACCCTCCATCAATTAGGCCTTGCTGACCTTGCTCTTACAGTGATGATGAGTCAGGAGTCCACTCAGAGCTACGTCACGTGGGATGAGATGGTGTTTCCTTGAGCTGGCGCATGGTGCACTTAGTGGTAATGTACATTTTTACAAATGGTAATCCATCCATGGATAAATGGAGCCTCACTGTTTACCAGAATATTTAATTAATCCAATCACCCCATTTCCAAACTATGGGAGATGAATGGAAGGTTTACTTGTAGTTAAATCAAGTACTTTATTTATATAGCCATCTGTTCAAGTTCCAAAGTGTGCCCCGTGAATCCTGCACAACTTTGGCATTGCTGCTTGTTTTATTCAGTTCCAGTTATTTGTTTTCAAAGTACCATGAACAGAAGCCTAAACTACAGGAAGAAAAAAAAAAAAAAGAATGGCAGAATATATTGTTCATCTGTTTTGATTTGTTGCTCTGTTTTGGGTTTTTTGGTTCTTTGTTTTTTTCTTTCCACAGAGAAAGAAAATCGTGTTTCGGATTTTCAAGGATACCTAGAGAATTTGAGCACAAGAGAATTTGAAAGTAATCTGGGGACCTCTTTCATAGATAAACCTAAAATTAAACAGCCTGGATCTACTGACATTAATTCACCAATTCCGCCCTCTTCTTCTTTTAACATGATGGGGATTCTTTGAGGATCTGGAAAAACCTCAAACCAGAACTAGATCTCCTGGATTTCAGTTCCTGAGCTCTCTTCTCTTTACTTTGGTTTTTCAACAGTTTTCATTTTTCTTTTAATCCAAAAAGTAGAGAGTCATCTTCTCTGATTATCTCTTTGCTATGTTTTATTTATTTTGAAGTATACAAGGGGTTGGCTTTGGTGCTGTTCACATTTACAAAATCATTTTGGAGCTCTGGTTTCCAAATGATAATATCAATAGTATAATTTTTATCATCCCACTCCCTAAAACTGTTCTCTCCCCCATACACACACTTATACACAGATGCTTGTATGCCAGCACAAAAGTAATCTCTTAATCAAATGGGTGCTTTTCCTGATATGATTCATAAATTATACAAATTTTGCATTTCAACCATCCCCTAGCCTATTCAGCTCTTGGGGGCTCTGTGGCCCCAGAATTGGTTTGGTTAATAGCCCACTAATTTTCTTGAATAGCTTCATGAAAAAGTCCTGGAAAAGGTCAAAAAAATTTTTTTTTCTCTATTAACACTTCAAAAAACCCAATTAATTGACTGAAAGTGCCTCAGGGAGGAGAATTTTTGTCCCAATTATAACAAGCTGTGTTTTGAATAGAAATTTAAATACTCCTTTCTATAGAAGCTGGAAGACCAAGTAACTCTCCCAGATCTGATTTTTTTTTTTTTTTTTAAACTAGGTTGCAATGCAGCCTAACCCAGAGAGAGCAGCACGTCCAGAATGGGCTGCTGGAGACTCTAACCAAGTCAAAGACTTAAGGTTGAGAGACAGAGACAGAGAGTGAGAGAGAGAGAGAGAGAGAGAGAGAGAGGCCTACCATCTGTCCTCCAACCCTGCTACCACCAACTTCGCATATTATGCCCAGCTTAACTGTAAACCAGTATCTGTGACATATGGATTTAAGGCCCTTTGAACTGCATTCAGGAACAGGAGAGAAAGGTGTCTCTTGCCTGTTATTGTGCATCTTCCTGTCAGCACTAGTGACCAGGCAACTCATCTGTGGCTTTATCTGCTTTTGTGCACCCAATAAATAGTATCCTACTTGAGGCAACAAAAGCAGTGATGAATCCCAGCCTAATAAGGCCAGCTGCTTGTGTGTGTGTGTGTGTTATTTTATTTTTTGCAAAGGGGATTTTGTTTTTTTCCCCCATTTTTATGCTGAAAAGCAGGAAAAAGCCACTCTCAACATATCCCAGCCCCAGCTCATTTAATTCTGGGCTTTTGTGTCTAGGGATTGGTTGGGGATAGACTTGTCACTGAGATAATCGCAGCTTTTCTTGGGTGAGAGTGAAGGAGGCTAGCCATTAACCCTATAAATGCCAGAGGGAGGATGGTTAAAAGTGTAGCACATGGATCCTTGTCAATAATTTTAGAAATCACTTAAAGGGGAGAATGGACATAGGGGAACTATTTTGTTCCGTCCATAATATATATTTTTAAAGTAAGTTAATTACATTTCTGTTTTTAAAAGCAATATTTGATTAATGTGAAAACTCAAAGAAAAAGAAAATTTACAGAAGAAAAAAATAATCCCAGCATCTTTTGGCAACTGTTAATTATGGTGGTTAATGTAATTATTACTGACTCTTTTGAATAATACAGATAATTTAGTAGGAAACACCCTTAGTTTATCTTAAAAGGTTGATGTTTAACTGATTACTTCCCAGTTAGTGCTCTGTATGTTGACTTTGCTTGTTCCATAGTGTTATCTTTAAAAAAAAAAAAAAAATATATATATATATATATATATATATATATATATATTTGCTTTTTATGCCCTTTAAAGTGATTAGTAAATGTGTTTTCTATTCCCCCTGCAGAAGAAATAGAGGTATACAGAATGCTTGCTTAAATTTTTCACTGCTTCATCCTAAATGCATACATTAGTCTTCAGGAGTTTGCAATTTATCCACAAACCTCAGAGACTCCTCTTTAGTCTTTATCTTATTTTCTGAGAGAAAAAGATCAGATTAATGGTTTACCAAAAAGAAGGAGAAGTAACAGATCTGTTTGCAAAACTGTCTTCTTTGTTGACCATTCCAAAGGAAATGTGGACATTTTGGTAGGCCCCTGGCAATCTAGCTACCCTGATGGAGTGGAAATGCTTGCTTGAGAGTGCTCTAAGGTTGCATGGCTCCTGACATAATACCCCTCCTTTCTGTGGACAACTGTGGGGTTTACCTTGAAAGTTGAGAAACTGATGTTTTTATTATATATGTTCTTGGAGGTTAAATGAAGGAAGAGAAAAGGAAAACAGTCCTTCTCAGTATCAGCTTGATGGTTAATATTTTCTCAGTGCCAGTGTTTTGTTTCCCTCTCTCTTTACTGGTACCTCATTTGATAATCCTAGACTGTTCTTCAGTACCCATTCTGAACAATCTATTTCTATTTGGTTCAATTTTCTGGATTTTTTTTTTTTTTAATGTTCTGGATTGTTCTGCTACTTCCACTCTTATTATTCCATTTCTATTGAGATTAATTTCATTGCAAAAACACTTGCTTGAGAATCGGTGTTCAAGTATCAAGTTAGGCTATCCATTAACGATGTGAGCTTAAGAATGTCACTTTTCCTTTTGTGCATCAGTTTTCAAGGTTTCTCAAATTCAGCCAAGGATGTGAATTGACTTTACAAATACAGTTCTCATGAGCAGAAGTAGCTCAAGTGGTTAAGCACCTACTTCCCATGTGTGAAGTCTCAGGTTTGATCCCCCGTACGCCCTAAAAACAAAAACAAACAAGCAAAAATAACAACTCTCACTGGGGAGCCAGTGTACTTCCTGCTTCCCATGTACCAGGTCTCCGGTTCAATCTCCAGTACCTCTTAAAGGGAAAAAAAAACATTTATATTTATATAGTTTTCAATGCTCCTCTTCTGATTCTGGGGAGGATAACTACATACATTCAGTCAATCAGATGATTAGACAAGTTTGGGAAATAGTAACCTATTATGACTAGATCTGCCTCAATGTGTGACCTGCAACCTGCCCTGCCTTGGAGCCTCTCAGAAATGCAGAATCTCACGGCCCACCCCAGACCTACTGAGTCAGAATCCACGCTTTAACATGATCCCCTGGTGATCCAAAGGATATGAAATTTAGAGGGCTAAATGATCTCTAAGTTCTCTTACAGCTCTAAAACAGTGATTCTGAGGTTGCCTTCCATTCCCCACTGCTATTCCCAGTTCTTTCCCCTACTCTTCTTTTCCCTGATATTTTGAGGAAAAAGCTCTGCATGTTATGTATAACAGACACCCTGTTCTGTGAATTTCCAATCATTTCTGCAAGTGATTTCATATGTTGAGGGGTACTGGGATTTAGGGGGTTAAGAACAAAACACATTACCATAGGACAGCTGCCAAGGCATCTTATTCTGAAATCTGATAAATGAAAAATGGGCATGGTATCAAATTTAATCACATTTGTATTCAGATGTTGTTGAGAGCAGACACTGATTTATGAACTAGCAACAGACACCAGATTTCCTGCCTGTGTTATATACATATGAATGGGTGGACGGATGGATAGATAAACAGACAGTGAAATTATGTTGCAAATTACATGGCACCAGACCTGTTTATAACCCAGATCTCATCAAACTGATATTAAAAAATACTACAGATAGAATTTTTTTCTAGGCAGCGACTTGCTGGTTTATTCTCATTCTGAAGGGAAGACTTTTTTCAAGGTAGTCTCTTGCTTAATTTGTGCAATGTTGTAAATGCCCCTGCTTTGCTCTAGAGTTTCTGGTATTTATTTATGGAGACTATTCTTCGTGGGATGGGAAGGGACAGAGGGATGCTCAAACCAATGCTGATCTGTTTTGCTACACTTCCATGCCCACACACCTCAATTAAAACACAAACAGGGTAAATGGCTGCTGTATATATCTGGGACTACAGGTTAAGCCTAATTCTCTGATGAGTTGTAAGAGGCTGGGGTAGAAGAAGGAGCACATTCAATATGGAAGAAAATAGAGCAGTTTTACTCACATTTAGTCAAAGTAGAAAAGTCTGAGTTCAGTGTATTTTAGATATTCACAATTTTGAAAATAAATCCTTCTGGATGATAAGGCTCTTATTTCTAAAACAGGTCATTGCTTAATATTACTAAAGACATCTGGCCATCCTTTTCATGCATTTTCTTTACCATATCCTCTGTCTGTGGCATTTCCCTGCAGAGACTTCTCAAATTTAGCAAATCTAGCCAATTTTTATCCCTCTTTGAAGGGTCACATAAAGAAGATATTCATTTATTTTCAACAAATATTTATTGAGACTCTATATCGTGCTGGGACAGGAGATACAGAAATAAATGAACCAAGTTTGTCATTCTAAAAACCAACAAGCAAACCAACCAACCAACAAACCAACAGAAAACAACTCAGGGTATAGTGACAAGCCAGACTAATTAAGACAATTTCAGTACAATTAAGAGAAATATTTGAGGTTAGCCCAAGAGTTAGAGAGGCCCCCAGATGGGGTGCCTAATCCAGACTGGCAAGGTATCAGCAAAAGTTTCCTGGAAGAGGTGACACTGGATGGAATCCTAAAGAATGTGTTATTTCCCACTTAAAACTTTTTAAGATACAGAAAGGAAAGTTTTCCTGGTGAAGAAATAAGGAGAGAGTAGGCATTCCTAGTGTAGGAAACCATGGAGGTATGAAAAAGCAGGAAAATCAGAGAATAGCTAGCAGCTCTGGTATGAATGGACTTAAAAACTGCCTGTGCTCTGGAATGTTCTGGGATGTCAAGAGAAAAGAGTGGAACACCAATCAATGCAAATTGGCTTTGATATGATCAGATTTACCCTTTGGAAAAAAATCACAATGGTAGCTCCCTGAAAAAATGGACTGAAATATATTTATGAAAGAATGGGAACCAGTAAAAGAGCTGTATCAGAATGTCAAGGAAAATGTGGGTCTGAACTAGTACAGAGGATTTAGAGAGAAGTGTCCAAATTTGAGAGCTTTGAGCACTAAGCATTGAAGAGCTTCATGATCAAATGGATGTGACAGATACAGGAAAGAGGATTTTTAAGTGGGTTTCTGCCTTGAAATTCTATGTTGGTGATGACACCATTTAGTGAGAAAGGACATTCAGAAGAGGAGTTTGCTTTGTTTTAATTTTGAGTTGTTTTTGTTGGAATGAATAGGAAGACAGAATACTACTGTGAGTGGCTATGGGTGGGTGGTACAGATGACTTTAACTTAATTCTCTTTATTCATTAGAAAGCTTTCCATAACAATGTGAGCTGAAAAACAATCTCTTTCTGAACTCCTTTGGAAAATAAAACATATATTATCCACTGAGAATCCATTCTTACTATTTTTTAGTTCTGTATTCATATGTTGCTTTATCTTCTTAATTAAATTAACTCCTCGAGGGGGAGGGCCATGTCTTATTCTTGTTGGATCATCCACAAAGCATGAAGCACTGAGTTGCATATAGAAAGTATTGGTTGATCTTTGTTAATTGATTTGTTGGAATTTTTTTTTTCCCCACTGAACTTATTTGTAAGAAACAGCCAAACCCAGAGTTAGGAAGCCATCTGGCAAAAACTGCTCAAGAGAATGCTTCTTGGCACTCAAATTTTAAAAGTCTTCTTAAAATAGCTAACATTTATTGAACATTTTATTATGTGCTAGGCATTGTGCTAAGCTCTTTATATGTTATCTCATGTAATCTCCAAAATAATCTTGTCATAATGCTGTAAATATCCTCATTTTAAAACTGAGGAAAATGAGGCTTAGATTAATTTTCATTTTTGAGGTCAGTAAGATGCAGAGCTAAGACTTAAATCCAGACCCCCTGTCTATTCAACTTCAATGTCCATGAAATCTGCTCTAATATAAAGACTACACAACATAATTTCCCTCTCCTTCCCCTTCTCAGCCATTGTAAATTGATATATTAAGAGTAGAGAACCAAGAGATGTACTCATGGTTGCTCTTCCAGGGCTAGAGCTCAGACCTTGCTACAATGCACTTCCTACTTTACTATGCTGATTTTAAGGCAGATCTATACACCCAAACTCTCTTCTGGGCACTATAGGTAATATAACGAGCCCTAAGACCTGCTCTTTATTTCCAGAGGCCTTACACTCTAGTTTGGAAGGCATAGCAGAAAAATTTATGAAGTTAAACATCACATGGATAACACACTATAAGAAGAACTCTTTAACTATGGATATTTCTCTGAGAAATATAGAGGTGTGATTCCTTGATGGAATCTCCACAGGGTCAGATCACCATCAGATTTTACCTATTAATGAACAGTTATTGATGGATAGATATTTCAACACTAGAGTTTCCAAACATGGAACAGTTGGACAGATGAGATAGTAACACTACTGTTGTTATTCAAGCAGATGCTGAATGATAAGATTTCTAAGACACAAAAGGGAATTTTTGCACTGAGCAAGAGTGGGGAAAGTTGCAATGATTGGATTGGATAGAAATTTCAGCATTTATAGCTCATGATTATTTCTAAGGATCTGATTTTTTGCTAGAAAACCTAGCCAAATAATTCTTGCTCTTTATAGTAATTACCAGTTTTTCACTAAAATAGCTCATACATCCATAATCCCACTTCTGAGGGGAGGTAGGATCTGGAAAAAGTTTTCTTCCATTTTAACTGGTATTTTAGTTTCTAAGCTGCTCAAAGAAGATTCCATGAAATATGTTGGCTTTAACAATGGGATTTACTAATTTACAAGCTTATATTTAGGTTGGTGCAAATGTAATTGTGATTTTACATTGTTGAAATTTGATATTGGCATACATTCTTAAATAAATGTGGTTATGCTATACATCATTTTTTAAAAAGATTTATTTTTTATTTCTCTCCCCTTCCCTGCCCCCTGCCCCAAGTCGTCTGTTCTCTGTGTCCATACGCTGTGTGTTCTTCTGTGTCCTCTTGTATTCTTGTCAGTGGCACCAGGAATCCGAGTCTCTTTTTGTTGTGGCATCTTGCTGCATCAACTCTCCGTGTGTACAGCCGCCACTCCTGGGCAGGCTGCTCTTTTTTTTCATGCTGGGCAGCTCCATATATGGAGTGCACTCCTTGTGCATGGGGCTCCCCTATGTGGGGGACACCCCTGCATGGCATGGCACTCCTTGCGTGCATCAGCCCTGTGCATGGGCCAGCTCATCACATGGGTCAGGAGGTCCTGGGTTTGAACACTGGACTTCCCATGCGGTAGGCCGATGCTCTATCCATTGAGCCAAATCCGCTTCCCTGTTATACATCATTTTAATGTGCATTTCTTGCTTTATGTTTTTTGCTAATGACTTATTACTTGCTGTTTATTTTATATTTATTTTAGACTATGAAAATGATGTTAGACAAAAAGCAAATTTGAGCAGTTTTCCTATTTGAGTTCAAAGTGAGTTGATCGTAAAGCAGCGGAGACAATTTGCAACATCAACAACATATTTGGCCCAGGAACTGCTGACAAACGTACAGTGCAGTGGTGGTTCAAGAAATTTTGCAAGGAGAAGAAAGGCTTGAAGGTGAGAAGAGTAGTGGTTGGCCATTCGTTGTTGACAACGACCAATTGAGAGTGATCATTGAAGCTGATACTCTTAAACTACACAAGAAGTTGCCGAAGAACTCAAAGTTGATCATCTTATGGTTGTTTGGCCTTTGAAGGAAACTGGAAAGGTGAAAAAGTTTGATAAGTGGG
Organism: Dasypus novemcinctus; assembly: GCF_030445035.2. Taxonomy (NCBI): domain Eukaryota; kingdom Metazoa; phylum Chordata; class Mammalia; order Cingulata; family Dasypodidae; genus Dasypus; species Dasypus novemcinctus. The sequence goes on from NC_080697.1 coordinate 37,758,457, forward strand.
TGCCTCATGAGCTGAACAAAACTAAAAAAAAGCATCATTTTAAAGTGTTGTCTTTCTTATTGTATGCAACAACAATGAACCATTTCTCAATCAGATTGTGACATGTGACGAAAAGTGGATTTTATACAACAACCTGTGGAGACCAGCTCAGTGGTTGGACTGAGAAGAAACTCCAAAGCACTTCCCAAAGTCAAACTTGTACCAAAAAAAGGTCAGGGTCACTGTTTGGTGGTCTGCTACTGGTCTGATCTACTACAGCTCTTTGAATCCCAGTGACGCCATTACATCTGAGAAATATGCTCAGCAAATCATTGAGATGCACAAAAAATTGCAACGCTGGCATTGTCAACAGATAGGGCCCAGTTCTTCTCCATGACAACACCCAACCTCACATTGCACAACCAACACTTCAAAAGGTGAATGAATTGGGCTACAAAGTTTTGCCTTATCCACCATATTCACCTGACCTCTCGCCAACCAATTATCACTTCTTTAAGCATCTCAAAACTTTTTGCAGGAAAAATGCTTCCACAACCAGCGGGATGCCAAAAATGCTTTCAAAGAGTTCATCAAATCCTGAAGCATGGATTTTGAGGCTATAGGAATACACAAACTTATTTCTTGCTGGCAAAAATGTGTTGATTGTAATGGTTCCTATCTTGATTAATAAAGATGTGTTTGAGTCTAGTTACAATAATTTAAAATTCATGGTCCAAAACTGAAATTCCTTTTTCACCAACCTAATAGTTTTGAGGCTAAGAAAAATGTCCCAATCAAGGCATCATCAGGTAACGCTTTCTTCCTGCCTGCTATTCTGGACTCCTCTGTCATATGGCAAGGCATGTGGCAGTGTTTCCTGGTCTCTCCCTTCACTTTCAGGTTTCATTGCTCCCAGCTTTTTGATTTCATGGCTTTATTTCTCTCTTTGAATTTCATTCTCTTATAAAGGACTCCAGTAAAAGGATTAAGACCCACCCTTGGCCAAACATTAGCTGAAGTAACCTTATCAAAACAACCTAGTTATAATAGGTTCATATCCACAGGAGGAATTAGGTTTAAGAACATGATTTTCTGGGGTAGATACAGCTCCAAACCACCACAACTATCCCTGAATTTGAACTACAATAAGATCTAAGGCTTTCAGTGCTATGATCAGTTCTATATGCCTATCCATAAAGAGAAAAAAAAGACTACAGTAACATGAAGTTAGCCATTTTGGGTTCCAAGAAGTTCCCTCCTCCCATTGGAGAGAACAAATTCAGAATTAGATGGTGGAGTTCTACCATGTATTGCCAAAATTTAAATTACTGGGTGAACACCAATTCAGGACTGTTTTTAATATCTTGGTATTCTTAAAGCATGCAGAAGCCAAGTCTACCTTTCTAATAATAATTTGAAGTCCTTTTAATAATAATGAAGAGTTGACAAAGACATTATTGGTGATTGGTAAATCAACTTTGGGCCAAGCAAGAGTGAAGTGTCATATTTGAAATTCCTAGAACCAACCAAAATTGCAAAGATCAAGTAAAAAGCAACACTTGAGATAGCTGCCTTGTCTTACATGGTTGACAGGATTCATTTGCTCTCAGCACATGATAAAATACGGAGAATGAAGGAGGTGTTCAGTTGTTGCTGGAGTGGTATATATTGCTCAAATTGATATCAAGATCACTGTGTCCTCACCTTTGATATTTATAAACTCAGGTTTTTCATACTCCACAGAGAGTCTCCTTAGGGTTAAACCATGGTTTTCTAGACCCAGCTTCCTCATCTGCTTCCTTGCTTTGGTGAACATTCACCATCTGTCTGTCTCTGCCATGACTTTCTGTTATAACCACACTAGCTCTGTAGATTTCCTAAAAAAAGGTCCTACTTTTATTCTGGAATTTAGATAAGGTACATCTTATGAAGCATTGGAAAAGTAGCCATCTTTTCACAATCAGGCTGGGGGAGACAATATTCTGTCGCAATCCAAAGATCCTGCAAACTGGTGTTCACTCCAGAATTGAATGTAAGATGGTGTCCGAAATAGCATAAAATTTTATACATAATTGTTTTTGTTATTATTTTACTATGTTCTTGACTGTCATCCAGATATCCTGAGCAAGTTTGAAGACTTCAACTGAACAATAACACATGATAGAATATGGTGAGTGAGCCATGACTCTTATTCACATGCCCTTTCACACATATTCAAACATAAAACTTCACCAACACACTCTCAGAGAGGACCACTCCACTTCTCATAGTATACAGATACATCTTTAATTCAGGCCCTCTCTCTCCTCAGTCATAGGAATCTGTGTACATTGAAAACATGTACCAAATTTTTATTCATCTCTGAATTTCCAGCATCTGGCATGGTGCTGGCACAAGTGGCTCAATAAGTGATAGTTAAATGAAGAGAAAAAAAATTAAACTAACACTGAAAGAAAAGAACTTAGCCTGATAAGAGATTTTAAGACCTCTCTCCCAGAGGATGATTGGTTATGCTGAGGTCTTGATACTTTCTTGAATATAAAGCTCACAATGTACTTTACCTCTCAGTGACCATGTTCAAAGGCTATTTATAATTAGTACACCAAGTCCTTAATAAATCAAACCAAATGTCATATTTCCCTTTTTAACAGTACCAAGTCATTATTTCCACCCTATGAAACCACATTTGACCCATGAAAATAAAAACACTGAGATTAGTTAAATGATTCAGAGTACATGAAAATGTTTCTCATTGCCAAGAATATTCATGCCACCATCCTCACAATCTCTACCATGGTCTCAAGAATACTAACCAATTCTGCATTAGAAGGATATTAATAAAAAAGTGTTGTAACTACTTGGTTCATTGGCGTGATACATATGAAAAATAAAAGTTTGTCCACAGATCTTCTTGAGGGAGCTGACTATCTTCCCCACTCATCTTTAGTCCAAGAAGAGGAAACTTTTCTGTTCATTCCTGCATTCCTAATGCCACATTCCATATACGGACCTCCCCAAGTGCTTAATGGCTGTTTCCTGAATGAAAGAGTACTAAGAGTTATTAATACTATGAATCTCAAACCTGATATAAAACTGTATATTAAATGAAAGTCATGAGTTACTTCAATTATAATCTCTTATAATGTGCTTATAATGAATAATGTGCTTTTGCCCAGGTCACTTTCCTTTTTAGTCCTTGGTATTCTTACCTGTAGAGTGGGAGCCTTTCGTTAGATGGAATTTAAGTTCCTTCCAAGCTCAGTCTATAATGCCATGATTCTCCACACACTGATATATGATGGATTTCGTATCCTTGTGGGCAATGCACTGGATAAAACTATTACTAGATAAAATTTTATAACCTGGTGAAATTTGATGGTAATAAACTTTAGAGCACTCCTCTGTATTTTGTAAAGGAAGGTGGAAATAAAACTTAATGACAAATATAGATTGAAAAATCTTATTAAAGTCTCTTGAAATCTTCTGAAATAAAAAGGTATATGTAATCTAAGCCCCCTCTTGATCTAGAGGTGGAGTGGGCATCACCATCCCAGGGTCCACAGAATGGAGGAATAAAATATGGACTAGAGTGGACTTACTGATATTCTACTATAAAACTATTATGATGAGTAATAGAAGAAATTGTAGCATTGAAGGGGAGAAAGTGACCACAGTAGTTGCTGAGGGCAGAGAGGGAAGAAGAGATGTGATGTGGGGCATTTTTGGGACTTGGAGTTGTCCTAAATGATATTGCAGGGTCAGATTATGAACTTTATATATCCTGCCATAACCCATTGAATGTAATGGGGGAAAGTGTGAACTACAGGATAAACTATTATTTACATGGTGCAGCAATGCTCCAGAATGTGTTCAGCAAGAGCGATGAGTGTGCCGCAATGAAGGAGGAGGTTGTTGGTGTGGGAGGAGTAGGGTGTGGGGGGGTGAGGGGTATACGGGAACCTCATATTTTTTAATGTAACATTTTTTTGTGTGATGTATATATCTTAAAAAAATACAATTTACAAAAATGATGGGGTGGGGGTGTGGAGAGTGGGGTATATGGGAACTTCATGTGTTTTAGAATGTTTTTTAATATAATGTCCTTTGTGATCTATTAACTTTAATAAAAAAGTGTAAAAAAAGAAAAAAAGGTTTATGTATGAAATCTAAAGAAGCAGAAAATTCCATTTTTAATATGATTTTCTGTTGAGAAAAAAGAAGGTGGTTTTTTTCCTGATTTGTTTATAATGGGTCAACAAAGGCACAAACATTATTTTGTAGAATAAGAGACTCCCATCTTAGAGGATCTTTGAACATAATCCTTAAGGTTTTTTTTTTTGTGGTACTGAAACTTTCTAATTAATAAAACTAGGACCCCCTGACTCATATAGTTTTTTACATAGCATATTAGGATCATCATAGACCTCTTTATGATTTTTTCTTAGGGAATTAGTGATATTTAGTGGAAAAAGCTGTGAATTAAGGTCTAGGACTCTGCTTCTTACTGTACCACAGGCTACCTGTGTGACCATGAACAAATACTTTCTCTGGGTTCCAGTTTTTTCATTTATAAAATAAAGTAGCTATAAAATATGATTCCGTCACTCTTTCTTGCTAAATATTTCAATTTTTTATTATTATTTAAACTGAATATTCTATGATTGGAGGATCTCCCTATAGGAAAATCAACCAGGAAAGAATATCAGTGCCTCTCTATCATTCCTACATGGAATTACACTGAGTTTCACCAAATTACATTGCAATTTTATCATGGCTCAGTAATATGAACAAAATATGAGCTAGTAAGATTTTAATAAAGTTATTATGAAGATGTGGCTCATTTGAAAAGTAGAGAAGTGCCAGTAGGAATTAGAATGACACATAATAGAAAATGACATGCTTAACTGGATATATTTCTAAGAACTGGATATAAATTTTGCATCTTCTTAGGAGATAGGAAAAATGTCTAATCTATGAAATTCAGGGCGTGGACTAGAAGGATCATTTATTTTATGAATCCTGGGAGCATTGGTTATGTTGGAGCTCAGCTGAAAATAAAAGTCGCGGGGACATGGTGTGGTCCTATAATTACAAGTTTTGAAATTCAGATTAAAGAGTCTTATTTTAAAAAGACTTTGCATGAGTCAAATGTATAAACTTGCAACATTTATTCAACTAAATTGGAGATCCCCTGAGATGAAATCAATGTATTCTGTCCATTTGACCTTGACTTGCTTCGCGTGGTTCCATGTGGTCATGAGCTGCTGGAGAGAGGAGAAGGAAGACATATTCCTACATACAGTGAACACTTACATTTCTTCAGCTTTCTTAAAAAGAGTGGAATTATCAGGATAGAATTGTTCAGGTTATTTTTTAAAGTCTTTTTTTTCGTCCTGTCTCCAAATAAACAAAACAAAGGAGGGGAGATGGAAAGAAGCTAAGTCATTATTTATGCACTTTTACCAATTATTTTCTGATTGCTTACTATATGCTAGGCACTATGTGAAATTTTGGTGATATAAAATAATAGAGATAGAGGCTTTTCTTCATACTATCTAGTGGTAAGACAGACAAATAGATTAGTGAATACGGAGCAGTGAGAAAGGTTTATAATTTTTGTATCCTGGTGGATATCATGTAGCTCATAGTCATTTAAATTGCCAGTGGGTAAAATTTTCTTTCAGGAAGATTTTCTGAAAGAAGTAAAGTGAACTTAGATTTGAAATAGAAGTAGGGATTAGATGGTAGATGAAGGATGAATAAGATCATTTTAGTTATGGGAACAGTAAAGGTGGAGAAGTAAGAAGCAAAAAATATTTTAGCAAAACTAGAATGAATGATGCATGAAGGCTATGAGGCCAGAATAGGACCTGTTCCCAAACCAAGTACTTAGCTAAAATGTTTGACTGTTACACTGAAAGCTAGTGGGAGTGGGAAGGCAGAAGAGAGAGGCCATTGGTGGTTTTTAAAGCCAGGTTGTATTTTGAAAATGGAGAGGCCAGGTAGAAAGCTCTTGCTAATGATCTGTGAGCAAGGCATCAAGGGCCTCAAATAAGACAGTGTCTGTGACATCGGATACAATAAATTGCAGAAGTTGGTTTCAAGGCACTTAGGGAGGTATAATGGATAGGTTTTGATGCCTATGTGAATGTGAGCATAATGGCAAAAGAAGAGGAGGTTATGATGGGTAATGCTCAGAAACACTGATGGATACACAGGATGTTCAGGGTTCAGGAGAAATTCAATTTACTCTGACAATTATAGAAGTGTAACAAGAAGATGTGTAAACAAGGGAGCAGAGAAGCTGTAGTCTTCATCCATCACCACTTTAGGCTTGACCAGAGTCCTTTATTTATGACCAGAGTTCATTGTGAGAAAGCAAACACAGCTGTCTGCCTTGATGCTAGATGAGCCTCTGGTCCAGGCACCACACATTGGCTAAGGCTGTTTTGGTCCCTAGACTGTTGGCTGGGCCATAAGATAATGAGTCTCCAGTGAACATTAATTACGTCTTATTCATACCTTTGCACCAGTTTCTGGACTCATGCTTAATATCTAAGAGCTAGTCAACAAATATTTGCTTAATGAAAAAATTAAACCTGCTTTTAGACCTGCTATTCTAAGCCAGGGAAATACTGACCCAATTATGACACTCAAATATTGTTTTCTCCATAGAACTGGAGATGTTCAAGTTGTATTTGAAAACTTGAAGATTTGCCCTTGCTTTCATAACTCACCTTCACAATCAATGTCAGACCCTCACAAAAATAAGAATTAATAAAATTTGCTTTGAGGGTCAGCACTTTCTTTTTCTGCGCTCATTTTATTTTTCCCTTACCAACCTTGGTCCCCATAAGTGAAATCAGATATTTCTTGAATATTTCTCTGTTTTTTCAGTTATTCTACCACACGCTCCTCAATGTCTTTATTCTATAGCATCAGGTAAAAGAACACCGAGTTGTGAAAAGTAAACAAGTCTGGCATTGGGAGACTTCCAGATCCCCTGAGAATATGGGATCAGGTGGCAGTAGAACGGAACCACCTCACTGTGTACCTGAGCTTGAGAAAGGATGTTGAGTTTATTTTCAGTCCTGGGACTTATAAGTCCTGCCATCCTGTTCAGGAAAAAATTCAGTGGAACAATGAATTCATTTCCCCACAGGAGAAAACCTATATGCATGAAATCACTTCATAAATGCATTACTGTTGGGCCCAGAGTCAGAGGTGCCGGACAAAGGGAGACAGAGGCCTTGCAGGCCTTTCATAAATGGTAGAACACAAGATGTTCTTGGAAGGCAACAATCAACTTTAAAATATCCAACATGACATGTTTCAAAACCTCATGTGTGTGAGAATAAACAGCAACAATAGAGGGGAGCTGCCCATCTCAGAAGTCATAGCAGTAAGAGCCACTCGCTAGGGACCGGAGGATTTTGTGGTGAGTGAAAATCACATCACTGTAACACAGGCCCACAACAGCCTCAGCTGTGTAGGGAGAACTGACATGAGAGGTGTCACATGTCTAACAACCACAAGTCTTCCTCACCCCTTCCCTCTAATCTCCGTCCTGGAATTTCTTGGGAGAAAATTTCATAGAGAAGAGAAAGGCCTAGAACAGTGGCAGTGGCAGACATCTGTGATCGAGGATTCTAACACAAACCCCCTCTGAAATCCTTCTGCATAAAATAGTGAATTCTTTTTGTCAAGAGAGTCCTCTAATAACAGATATTTTGTAGCTAAAGTGATGTGAGAGCTGAAAGTTTCTGGAAAACCTCAGTTCTATTCAAGAACAAAATGGAGAGTCCTTGCCCTGTAAGACATTGTACTTTTAAAAATTTTCCCTACTGATAGATTCGCATCAACCTAACTTATTCAGCAGGGTAATGAATCATAATCTGTGAATGCTGGCTGAAAACATACAAAGCCCGTAACATGTTATTTCCAAAATAAAAGGACTTCACCAATATCTTCTACTGCCTGACCACTGAACAAATGCTTTATCTGAGGTCAACCACAATATCTAAACATCCAATCTATTTCCAGAATGTCACCAGGTCTTTTTTGAACCAGCACCAGAACCACAGTCTCAGTAGAGAGCAGTCGAGAATTCATGGACAGAACACAGAATTCCAATTGTATTTTTATTTTAACTAGTGGTGTGACCTTGGGCAAATTACATAAATTCCACCGGATTTTTAAAACTAGGGTGGCAGAGAGTATTCGAGTCTTTACAACTTCTACAGTCTTATCCCTTCTCCATTAAATTTATGAGGTTTTTGTTATTTATTTACATGCATTCCTCAGAGATATTGTGGTCTCTATTCCAGACCACTGCAATGAAGCTAATATCACAATGAAGTGAATTACATGAATTTTTTTGGTTTCCCAGTGCATATCAAACTTATGTTCACACTCAACTGTAGTCTATTAAGTGTGCAATAGTGTTATGTCTAAAAAACCAATATAAATACCTTGATTAAAATGTGATACAGAGACAAAATGAGCACATGCTGTTGGATTGTTGGAAAAACGGTGCTGATAGACTTGCTCAATTCTGAGTTGCAACAAATCTTCAATTTAGTAAAAAAACGCAGTATCTGTGAAGTGCAATAAGTGAAATACACTGAAACTAGGTAAGACAGTATTTATTAATTTTAGAGTGGTTGCTTGAAGGATGCAGGATGTTGGTTAAGGACATAAGATTTTATGAGAAGATTTATGGAGAGATTTCAAGGGAATCCAGAACTAGATATTAATTTAAATGGTAATCAAAATGAAAAGTAGTTCTCACTTTCATGCTTTATTTATTCCAGCTGGGAAAAGATTAAATGAGGGGAAGCAAAACATGTAAATTCTGCAAAAAATGCAACTGTTTAAAAAATATAAATTATATTACTATTAACAGTCACTTGGAATGTTGGAGCTCTAGTCTATTCTTTTTTTAAACAATTTTTTAAAATTAAAGATGTTGGATAACCGAAAAATCATGCAGAAAATAGTTTCCCATCATACATACAGCTTTCTCTATCATTAGCACTTTGCATTAATTTGGTACATTTGTTAAAATTGATTAAAGAATAATGTTATAATTATACTAGTAATGATAATTATGGTTCACTGCTCATGTCTTATGTTTGTCTCTTCTTAAAATTTTTACTCTAGTAACATGTATACAACCTAAAATTTCTCCTTTTAACCACATTCAAATATATAATTCAGTGATGTTAATTACATTCGGAGTATGTACATTCAGAGCAACTTATCAACACCATGCATTCTTTACCAATTAAGTATAAACTCTCAATTTCTTCTCCCACCTCAGCTTCTGGTAACCTATATTTTAGTTTTTGAAACTATGAATTTGCCTATTCTAATTACTTCATATCAGTGAGATCATAGTTTTGTCCTTTTGTGTCTGGTTTATTTCACTTAACGTGATGTCTTCAAAGGCCACTCATGTTCTTGCATGTATCAGAACTTCATTCCTTTTTATGGCCAAGTAGATTCCATTTTAGGTATATACAACTTTTTGTTTATCCATTTATGTGTTAATGGACACTGGGGTTGCATCCATTTTTAGTAATGGTGAATAATGCTGTCATGAACATAGGTGTGCAAATATCTGTTCATGTCCTCCCTGCTTTCAGTTCTTATAGGTACATAGACTAACTGTGAGATTACTGGGTCATATTTTCATTGTATACACAAATTTCTGAGGAAACTCCAAAGTGTTTTGCACTGAAGCTGCACCATATTACATCTCTATTAACAATGAATGAATTTTCCTATTTCTACACAACACATCCTCTTCAACAATTATTATTTTTTCAGTAGCCATTCTAGTGGGAATGAAATACTATCTCAGTGTGGTTTAAATGTACATTTCCCTAGTCGCTAATAATGTTGTGCATCTTCTCATCTGTTTTTTTTTTTTTTTTTTTTTGCCATTTGTATATCTTCCTTGGAGAAATGTCTCTTCAAGTTTTTGAACCATTTTTAAGTTGAGCTGTGTGTATTTTTGTTGTTGAGTTATAGATTTTTTTATATATTCTGGAAAATAAATCCTTATCAAATATGTGGATTCTAAATATTTTCTCCCATTCTGTAGGTTGTCTCTTTTTCCTTTGTGATAAAATCCTTTGGTGCACAAAGTTTTAAATTTGATGAGGTCTCATTTACCTATTTTTTCTTTTGTTTTTCATGCTTTTGTTGTAAAGTCTAAGAAATCATTGCCTAATGGAAGGTCTTGAAGATGCTTTCCTATGTTTTGTTCTAGGAGTTTTATAGTTTTTGTTCTTATATTTAGGTCTTTGAGTTAATTTTTGTATCTTTTGGGAGGTAGGGTCTACCTTCTTTCTTATGCACATGGCAGTCAAGTTTTCTCACCATTTTTTGTAGAGACTATTCTTTTTCTATCTAGTAGGCTTAGCAACCTTGTCAAAAATCAAATAGTCATAATGTGAAGGTTGATTAATGAACACTCAATTCAATTCCATTAGCCTATTAGTCTGTACTTGTGCCAATACCATGTTGTTTTGATTACAGTAACTTTGTAATACATTTTAAAATGGGGAAGAATGAGTACCCCAGCTTTATTCTACCTTTTCAGGATGGTTTTTGCTATCGGGGACCCCCTATCCTTCCATATAAATAGTATGATTGGCATTTTGTTTTCTGCAAAGAAGCCTATTGGAATTTGGATTGAGATTGTGATGAGTCTGTAAATCACTTTAGGTAGAATTGACATATTAACAATAATTAGTCTCCCAATCTGTGAACATGGATTGTCCTTCCATTTATTTAGATCTTCTTTGACTTCTTCAGTAATGTTTTGTAGTTTCCCATGTACAAGTCCTTTACAGACTTGGTTAAATTTATTACTAGATATTTGATTCTTATAGTTACTACTGTAAATAGTATTTTTAAAGTTTCCTTTTCAGCTGTTCATTATTAATATACAAAAACACAATTATTTTTGGGTGTGGATCTTGTAGAGCACAAATTTTCTGAATTTATTAGTTCTAGTAGATTTCTTCTATATTTTTCAGGATTTTCCAAATATAGGATTATGTCATGTGAAAATAGGGATCTCTTTACTTCTTCCTTTCTAATTCTCCTGCCTTTCATTTATTTTCCTTCTCTAATTACTCTGGTTAGAACTTCCAGTACAAATCTGAATGACAGTAGTAAAAATGGGCATTCTTATATTCTTGATGTTAGAGAGAAAGCTTTCTTGTTTTCCTAGTTAACTATATATTTTATTCAAGAAGTGTTCCTGGATTTTGTCAAATCCTTTTTCTGCATCAACTGAGATGATAATGTGTTTTAATCCTTTGTTCTAATAATGTGGTGCATTCAAGTAATTGATTTTCTTATGCTGAACCACCAATGCATACTTGGGATAAATCCCACTTGATCATCATTTATAGTTCTTTTAATTCGATAGTACATTGTTGAGGATTTTTACATCTATATTCCTAAGGGATATTGGTCTGTAATTTTCTTATCTTTTCACATCTTTATCTGGCTTTGTTATTATGATGATGTTGACCTCATTGATGTTTAGGGAGTATTCCCTTCTATTCAATATTTTGGAGAGTTTGAACAGGATTGGTGTTAATTCTTGGAATGTTTGGTAAGTTTCACCAGTGAGGCTTTCTGGTCCTGGGCTTTTCTTTGTTGGGAGGTTTTTGGTTCTTGATCCAATTTTTATACTTGTTAATGGTCTGTTGAGATAGTCTATTTCTTCTTGAGTCAGTGAAGGTAGTTTATCAGTCTAGGTATTTGTCCATTTCATGTATGTTATCTAGTTTGTTGGCATACAATTTTTCAGAATGTACTCTTATAATCTATTTTATGACTGTGTGGTTGGTTTAATGCCCCCCTTTCATTTCTAATATTATTTGCATCCTTGCTTTTTTTCTTTGTCAGTTAGCTACAGTTTTGTCGATTATATTTTCAAAGAACTAAATTTTGGTATCTTGTATGTTTTGTATTGATTATTGTCTACATCATTTATTTCTATCTTAACCTTTATTTCCTTATTTTGCTCACTTTGGGTTTATTTTGCTCTTCTTTTTCTAGATCCTCCAGTTGTGAGATTAGGTCTCTGATATGAGATTTTGTTATTTTTAATGTAAGCATTCGGAGCTATATGTTTCCCTCTCAGCACTGCCTTTGCTGTATCCCCTAAGTTTTGATATGTTGTATTTTCATTTTCATATGCACCTACTATTTCCTAATTTCCCTTCTTGCTTGTTCTTTGGCACATGGGTTGTTTAAGTGTATGTTGTTTAATTTCCACATATTTGTGGATTTTCCTGTTCTTTCTCTATTATTGCTTTCTATCTCTATTTCACTTGTTTAATCTTCATCCATGTATAAAATAGTCCTTTCCCAATCAATAATAACCAAATTACCAAAATTTTTTGTATGTTGGTTCATTTCTTTCTGCTTTTTAAGGAATCTGGAGATTTTATTTACCATATAACATATACAAATCATTAACTGCAACTATTTTGCTATTTTTTAAAACAAGTAACTGGGTATTGGATTTATGAAAGGAAGATGAGGTTTTCTCCTGGGAAACTGAATCAGAGAAGAGTTTTTGGCAAAGTAACTTTGAAAGAAAAAAGCAACAAATCAAACCATAACCTTAGAATAATTCCCTGTTTCTGAGACATATTTCCGTAGAGAGACACTGTCTGGCATGAAGTTATCATAAGTTGAACTGGGCCATATAGTCTGACTAATGGGGAAGAGTTTCGAGGAATATATCCTTGAGTTTTGCAAACTGATTTGATAAAGTCTTTGTAAACCTTTCCCATCTGTTACTGCCAAGTTACTCTGTGTCTCTGGGATTATGATGGTAACCCAAATATGTAATAAAATAATTGTAAAAATAACATTTAAAAAATATTACCTAAAGAAAAAGTCAGATAACTACATCTGTTAGTAGTGTTTGCATCAATTTCAAAACAAATTTATGACAGTAAAATTAGATTTTGGAGGAAGTGATACTAAACAATTTTTAAAAATATATTTTTTATTGAAGTATATCATTCATACATGAACATGCATAAACAATAAGTATATAGTAAAGATTGTGAACTTACAAAATAAACATACATAATATCATACAGGAGTCTCCTTATGCATCACTCCTCCACCAACTTTGCATTGTTGTGAAACATTTGTTACAAACTATGCAAGAGCTTTGTCAAAATACTACTACTAACTATAGTCTGTATCTTAAATTTGATGTATTTTCCCCCCAATCCACCCTATTTTTAAAAAACATGTTTTTATTACAGAGGTTGTGAACTTATCAATCAATCATACACGTGTAGAATTCCAATACAACACCCCTTCACCAACACACCACACCATGGTGGAACATTTGTTACAGATTATGAGATAATATCATTAGACTATTACCACCAACCATGGTCCATAGGGTACATTTGGCACATTTTTTCCATATACCTCCATTATCAACATAGTACATCTTGGCATTGATGCAAGAATTTTAGAGTATTGCTGTTAACCACAGTGTATAGGTCACACCAACTGTAATTTTCCCAAGCTTCTCCACATTCCCTCCACCCTGCAATAGTGATGTACATCATTTGCTCTAGCTTACAGAAGGACACTCTTGCATTTGTACCTTCAGCCACAATTCTCATCCACCTCTGGGTTCACTGTGTTATTCAATCCCTAGATAATTCCTTAGCTTTCTTTCAGTTGACATTTACTTCCCCAGTCTACCATTTTCAGCCACAATCCCAGTTATGAATCAGTTGCTACTCACTATAATGTGTGACCATCAACTCTATCCATTTCCACACTTTTACAATCAAGTTAATTAAAACTTCTATATAAATTAAGCATCAGTAATTCTCCTCAACCTTCCTTTTATTTCCTAATAACCTATACTCTAAGTTTCAACTCCATTTTGGGTTAATTTTTGTAAAAAGTGTGAGATAGGGGTCTTCTTTCTTTTGGTTATGGAAATCCAGTTCTCTCAGCACCATTTGTTGGATAGACTGTTTTGTCCGCTGGGTGGGTTTGACAGGCTTGTCAAAAATTACTTGGCCAGTGATACGAAGGTCTGTTTCTGAACCATTTATTTGGTTCCATTGGTCTATGTGTCCATCTATGCCAGCAGCATGCTCTTTTTACCGCTGTAGCAAGGTAATATGATTAAAAGTCTGGAAGTGAGATTCCTCCAACTTTACTTTTCCTCTTTAAGCTGTTTCTGGCCATTCAGGGCCTCTTACCCTTCCAGGTATATTTGATAATTGTGTTTTCCATTTGTTTAAAAACCACTGGCGGAATTTTTATTGTGATTGCTTTGAATCTGTTTATCAATTTTGGTAGAATTGACATTATATGATATTTATTCTTCTAATCCATGAGCATGGAATGTTCTTCCAATACTTAGGTCTTTTTAAATTTCTTTTAGTAATGAATTATAGTTTTCTGAATATAAGTGCTTTACATCCTTTGTTAAGTTTATTCCTAAATATTTTATACTTTTAGTTGCTATTATAAATGGGACTTTTTTCCCTGACTTCCTCAGATTGTGCATTACTAGTATATAGGAAAACCATTGATTTTTGCATATTGATATTGTACCTTGACACTCTCCTGAAATAGTTTAATAGCTCTAGAAGCTTTGTTGTAGATTTTTTTGGAACTTTCTAGATATAGGATCATATCATCTGAGAATAGTGAAAGTTTTACTTCTTCCTTTCCAATTTGGATGCCTTTTATTTCTTTTTCTAGCCTAATTGCTCTAGCTAGAACCTCTAACACTATACTGAATGACAGTGGTGACAGTGGGCATCCTTGTCTGTGATGTCAATGGGAAAGCTTTCAGTCTTTCAGCACTGAGTAAAATGTAAGCTCTGGGTTTTTCATATATGACCTTTATCATGTTGAGAAAGCATCCTTCAATTCTTATATTTTGCAGTATTTTTATCAAAATAGGATGCTTATTTTGTCAAATGCCTTTTCTGTGTCAATTGATAAGATCATGTGATTTTTCTTCTTTGATTTATTAATGTGATGTATTATGCTGATTGATTTTCTTGTATTGGATCACTTTTGCATACCTGGTATAAAACCCTCTTGATTATGATGAATAATTATTTTAATGCATTTTTAGATTTGATTAGCAAGTATATTATTGAGGATTTTTGCATCTGTATACATTAGAAGAATGGGTCTGTAATTTTCTTTTTTTGTAATATCTTTATCCAGCTTTTTGGTATTAGGGTGATATTGGCTTCATAGAATGAGTTTTGTAGCTTTTCTTCTTGTTCAATTTTTGGAAAAGCTTGAGTAAAAGTGGTAATAAATCTTCTTTGACTGCTTGGTAGAACTCATCTGTGAAACTATCTGGTCCTGGGCTTTTCATTTTGGGGAGCTGTTTGATGACTGTTTCAATCTTTTTACTTGTGATTGGTTTGTTGAGGTCTTCTATTTCTTCTAGGGTCAGTGTAGGTTGTTTGTATATTCTCAGGAATTTTTCCATTTCATCTACATTGTCTAGTTTTTTGGCATAAAGTTTCTTATAGTATCCTCTTATGATCTCTCTTATTTCTGTGGGGTCAGTAGTAATGTTCCCTTTTCATTTTTTCCCCCCATTTATTTGCATCTTATCTCTTTTTTTCTTAGTCAGTCTAGCTAAGGGTTTGTCAATTTTGTTAATCTTTTTGAAAAAGCTAATTTTGGTTAATTCTCTCAATTGCTTTTTTGTTCTCAATTTCATCTATTTCTGCTCTGATCTTTGTTATTTCATTTCTTCTATTTGCTTTGGGATTTGTTTTCTGTTCTTCTTCTAGTTCCTCCAGCTGTGTACTTAGATCATTGATTTTAGCTCTTCTTTTTTACTGTAAATGTTAATGGCTATACATTTTCCTCTTAATACTGCCTTTGCTGTATACCATAAGTTCTGATATCTTGTATTCTCATTGTCATTCATCTCAAGATATTTATTGATATCTCTTGAAATTTCTTCTTTGACCCACTGATTATTTAAGAGTGTGTTGTTTATCCTCCATATATACATGAATTTTCCCTTTTTCTACCACTTGTTTATTTTCAGTTTCAGATTAGAGAAAGTGTTTCATATAATTTAGATTTTGTTGAATTTATTGACATCTTCTTTATAACACAACATATGTTCTATGCTGGGGATACATCCATGAGCACTTGAAAAGAATGTATATCTTGCCATTTGTGGTGCAATGTCTGTATATGTCTATAAGGTTTAGTCCATTTATCATATTATTCAAGCTTTCTTTTGTTTTATTGATCCTCTGCCCAGATGTTCTATTCAATGGTGATAGTGGTGTATTGAAGTCTCCAACTATTATTGTAGAGATGTCTATTTTTCCCTTCAATTTTTCCAGTGTTTGCCTCATGTATCTTGGGGCATCCTGGTTAGCTTCATAACTTATGATTGTTATTTCTTCCTGGTGAATCATTCCTTTTATTAATATGTAATGTCCTTCTTTGGCTCTAATAACAGTTTTGCTTTTAAAGTCTATATTATCTGATATAAATATAGCTACCCCAGCTTTTTTTTTTTGATTACTGCATGTGTGGAATATCATTTTCCAACCTTTGGCTTTCAGTCTATTGGTATCCTTGGGTCTAAGATGAGTCTTTTGCAGACAGCATATAGATGGCTCATATTTTCGTATCCATTCAGCCAGTCTCTGTCTTTTGATTGGGGGAGGGGGGTAATCCATTAACATTCAATGTTATTTCTGTAAAAACAGTTCTTATTTCATCCTTTTTGTTCTTTGCATTTTATCTGTCATTATATTTTTGACACTTTGAATTACTGTTACTGATAGAGTTCTCATTTCTACACTCTTCCAAGCCTCTCTCTCTTGTCTCTTCTTTTCAGACTGTAACACTCCCTTTAGTATATCCTGAAAAACTGGTCTTTTTAAAAATAAACTCTCTCAGTTTCTGTTTATCTGTGAATATTCTAATATCACCCTCATTTTTGAAAGATAATCTTGCTAGATATAAAATTTTTGGTTGGCAGTTTTTCTCTTGCAGTATATTACATATATCACACCACTGCCTTCTTGCCTCCATGGTTTCTGATGAGAAATAAGCACTTAATCTTTTTGGGTATTCCTTATATGTTATGCATTGCTTTTCTCTTCCTGCTCTCAGAATTCTCTTGGTCTTTGGTATTTGACATTCTGTATAGTATGTGTCTCAGAGTCGGTCTCTTCAGATTTATCTGGATGAGAGTATATTGTGTTTCTTGACATGCATATCTATGTCCTTCACTAGGGTTGGGAAATTTTCCATCATTATTTCTTCAAATATTCCTTCTGCCTAGTTTCCCTTTTCTTCTCCTTATGGGACACCCATGACAGATATGTTTTAATGTCTCTTGCTGTCATTTAGTTCCCTGAGACCCTGTTCAATTTTTTCCATTCTTTTCTTCACCTGTTCTTTTGCACATTCACTTTCAGAGGTCATATCTTCAAGCTAACTGATCCTTTCTTCTGCTTTCTCAAATCTGCTGTTAAATGCCTCCAGTGTATTTTGAATTTTATTTATTATACCTTTCATTCCATAAGGTCTGCAATTTTTCTATGTATGCTTTCAAATTCTTCTTTGGGCTCCCTCAGTTTCTTTTAACATGCTTAATCTCTTTAGTTATCTCATTGAATTTATTATGGAGATTTGTTTGTACATTTATGATTAGTTGTCTCAACTCCTTTGTCATCTACAGGTTTTTCTTGTTCCATTATCTGAGCCATATCTTCCCATTTCCTGGTATGGATTGCAATTTTTTGTTGGGGTTTTCACATCTGGATTGCTAGATGTATTTATTCTGGATGCAGTTTCTCCCTTTAGTTTAGGGCTTTCTTGTCTTTTCTCCCTTGCTTGTTGTGTGCTAGATGTCAATGATGTAGTTGGTGTTGTAAGCTATGGAGGCTGAAACTGTCCACATTGCCCCAGGACTTGATGATGCTTCTTCTACATTTCTCCTCTGCCAGGGAGAGAGACAGAGCTTCACATCCCTTCCTTCCCTACCTTGGGTGAGGTTGGAGCTATAGTTGTCGGCAGCATTTTTTGCCACGTGGGTCCAAAATGACTACAGTTGTCTAGGTGAACTGACATGGTACCCGACCCCCTCCCTGCTGGGGGTGGGAATGGACCTTCTGGAGTGCCCAGCAATCTAATCCATGTGGGCCGAATATGTCTGTAGCTGCCCTGAAAGGCTGTGGGAGTTCTGTCCCTTCTGCCCTTTAGGGGTAGGAATAGAATCACTAATGCCCAACAATTCAGTCCCTGTAGGTTAAAAGTACCCCCCATTGTCTGGAGGGGCTGAGGAAACACCAGCCCCTTCCCATCTTACTGGTTGGGGGGGGTTTGTTCTATGGGTGCCCAACAGTTCAGTCCATTTAGGCTAAGAATACCTGCCATTACCCAGAGAGGCTGAGGAAATACCAGCCCCCTCCTATCCTATTAAGGCATGGGTTTGGATCCCCAGTCATCCAACAGTTCAGTCCCTGTAGGACAAAAATACCTGTTGTTGTCTGGACAGATGTGTAGACACCAGACCCTTCCTATCCTATTGGGGTTGGTGGTGGATCCATAGGCATCCAACATTCCAGTTCCTGTATGCTGAAGGTCTGCCATTGTCCAGAAAGGCTGTGGAAATACCAGCCCCCTCCTTTCCTACTGGGGGGTGAGGGTGGATCCACAAGTACCCACCAGTCGAGGCTGTGTGGGCCCAAAGTGCCTGCAGTTTCCCAGAGATGCTGGGCAAATACAGTCCATCTCTTGTCCTATTGGGGATGGGGATGAAGCCATAGGTGCCCAATGGTCGGTTTGTGCAGGCCAAAAGCATGTGCAGTTGTCCTGAGAGGCTGAGGGAACACCAGGCCCTCCTATCCTTTGGGGGAGAGAGGTGGAGATGGACTTGAAGGCATGCAACAAACCAGTTCGTGTGGGCTGAAAATGCCTACTCTTGCCCAGAGAGGCCAAGATACACAGCTCCTCTCCTATCCTATTGGGGTATGAGCATGCACCCCAGGTGACTGACTATTCAGTCTGTGCCAGAGAAGAGCACTTGCAGTTTCGTGGGGAGCCTGCTGTAGGCCCAGCCAGCTTCCTCTCTGCTGGTGCTGGGGCTGGAGACTAGCCTAAGGCTGCATTCTGATCTTGGTGGAAAAAAGCCAATCCTAACTTCACTGGATTTTTAGTCAGCCTGGTTTCCTCTCATTCCAGGGGTCAGAATCAAAATGGTGGCCAATGGACTCTTTCACACTTGGACAGGCTCAGCCCCTGGCTGTCTCTAGGATTATACTTTAGCCAGCTGAGTCCACTGAACAGTAGCTGAGGTCAGTGGACAACTGTCTCTTCCTCCGCTGTTTATGGGAAATGGAGCTTCCAACTCTAGTCATGGAATAGCTCCTGAGGCAGCTTGCACTGCTGGAGTAGGATGGGCACTCTGCAGTGTGGCTTGCAGCTTCCCAAAGAGGTGGTGCAGGTCCCCCAGTTTCCTCCCTGCTGGAGGTGGGGCTGGGGTTTAGGCTAGATCTGCAATCCAGTCTAGGTGGAAAGAAGCCAGTCTCTACCAGCACTGTGATTTTCAACTAGCCCTGCTTCCCCTCATGCCAGGGATGCAGTCAAAATGGTGATTACTCACCTCTTTCTCACCTGGACAGGCCAAAATTTAGCTGGTCCTAGGATTATACTTTAGCTCGCTGAATTTACTAATCAGTAGCTGAAGTCGCTTCCTCCCCCATTCTTTAGGAAATGGAGCTTCCAACTCCAGTCACAGAATAGCTCCTGAAGCAGTTTGTGCCATGTGCAACCACTTCCGTGGAGTGGAGTGCTCTACTCATGAATCTTCTCTGCATATGGGCAGTCTCCTCCTTACAGTCCTTCAAGGATATTGCAGGATGCTCTTCTGGTCTCCTGGGGTCCCCAAATAGGTGCTTTAGATACTTCTGGATGACCAACTGCCCTGTAGCAGGAGCTGACTCCAGGAGCTCCTTACTCTGCCACCATCTTGGCTTCTGCAGATCCTAAACAACTTTAATGAGCAAGGGATTATACATGAAAATTAATAGTGTAACCCTCATTATTATTTTAAGAAGAATACAATTCAGTTGTTACTATCTTATTTGCTATTGTATCTTTGATGTTTCTGTAAACATAATACAAATGCATTAAGTTATACAGGATTACTTATAACATTCCCCAACTCTGTTTTTCTAATAAGGTCTACAAATTATTTTTTCTATGGGCATTTTGGTCAATCTAAATTTCTAGACTAAGGAGGGACTAATTCTATTCTGAAGTCCTGCAAAGGGTTGATCACTAATTGAGAGACCAGTAATCGGCCCCCTGACTTGTAGCCTCAAACATTGTAATGATTTTACTTATTTGTTGCTTAGTTGCTTGATTTGATTTGATTTGATTTTTATCATTGTCATTGGAGAAAATGAGGTTAAAATTAAAGATAGGTTCAGATTCTATTCAGAAGGACTTTGAATCCATGTTCTATTGAATTATTCCTGTGTTGAAACATGAATTAGTTTGTGATGAATTATTATTTATAATGAATTAAAAGGGACTGAAGAATTCAGCATATATCTTATTGCAGATTAGATAGGAAATGCAGAGTAAAATGCTTATAAATAGCCCTTGTGAAGAGAAGCAAGAGTAGGTCTTATAATTGTCTGAAAGAGAGATCCCAGGCTCAAATACAAAAGTAAACAATAATACAGTATACTGAGCAGTCCCCATGGTCCAGTTTGACTTGGAAATTGGCATACTAGGCTCTGTACTTTGTGAACTGCTATCCTGGTGCTAAAGTATTACTGTAGAAAATAGTAGCATAGATTTAAATTCAGTGCTATCAAAGAGGATGTCCTGTTGTTAAATGCTCCCAGCAGAAACTGGTAATATCCCTTTAATCTCTATGCTTTGCATACTGAGTTTGTAATGCTGATCTTCACTCAGAGATCTAGGCATCTTGATTTCTGTAGCTTAAAAACAAGTGATGCGATAACATTTTTGGTAAATCCTTAATGTCGTATTGATGCATGTTAAAATTGAGATGTTTCCATTTTTTATCAATGAAAGAAAAAATTGTAATACATTCCCCTTTGTCATCTTGAGCTTATCTGTTTACTCTTTCTATTAGTTTTATTCTGATTGACCTTTGACTTCACATTATTTCACAAATAAAAAACAATATCTAACCATACATTACCAATAAGATTGAAAATTACAAATAAGTTGAATGCAAAATGATGGAAAACTATATTTTTAAATAAATAGTAACCAAAAGAAAGAGTTGTGGATTTAATACTGAAAGAAAAAATATAGAATCTACTGTAAGGGATACTCTGAGAGACAATAGGGATATTTCATAATGATAAAAGAGTGTTTTGACAATTATAGTTGGAAATTTCAGCACAACACTATCAATAATTGACAGAAAAATTAGACAAAAAATCAGTCAGAATATAGACGACATGAAAACGGTATCAACCAATTTGATCTGACCAACATTTGCTGAACATACTACCCCAATTCAGCCGAATACACATTTTCAAAGGCATATTGAATATTTCTAAGTCTAGATCATGTGATATTTCACAAAAAAAGTAAAAATAAATTAAAAGGATTGAAATCTGCAAAGTATATCATGTGACATCATTAGAAATAGAAATCAACGGCAAAAAGAAATTTGGTAAATTTCTAATATTTGGAATCTAAAAGACCCATGTCTAAATAACAAAAAACAATATTAAAAGGAGAATTTTAAAAGCATTTTGAACTGAATGAAAAAGAATACATGATATGAAATTTATAATTTAGAGCTAAGCAGTTCTCACAGTGAAACGTATAGCTTCAAAGTTCCTATATTAGAAAATGCAGAAAGTTCTCAAATATAACAATCTAAGGTTCCACATTAAGAAACTATAAAAGGAATAGCAAGTTATATCTAAAGAGAGCAGAAGGGAGATATTAATAAATACCAGAGTAGAAATAAAATAGAATACAGAAAAATAATTGAGGAAAAATAAAACCAAAAAGTGGTTCTTTGATATGATAACAAAAATTTATAAATGTTTACCTACACTGACCAAGAAAAAAGATTATGTATAACTATTTAAATCACCAATATCAGGGATGAAAGCAGGCCATCATTCCACATCAATAAGAAAATACTGAAATATCTTTTTGCCAAAAATCGGACAACTTAGATGAAATGGACAAATTCTTAGAAAAATGCAAATTACTGGAACTGACTCAAGAAGAAATGGACAATCTGAATAGATCTATAAAAAGTAAAGACTTTGAATTTGTCATTAAAAAAATCACCAGAAAGAAAAGCCCAGACTCAGATTGTTTCACTGGTGAATTCTAAAAAATATCTAAAGAGGAAATTATATCAATCCTACTAAAAATATTTCAGAAAATAGAGGAGAAGGGAACATGTGCAACTCACTGTATGGGGCCAGTATTACCCTGACACAAAAGCTTGATAAAGGTATCACAAGATAAGAAAACTACAGATCAATGTCCATCATAAACATAAATATAAAGATCCTTAGAAAAATATTAGAAAATGAAATGAAATCCAGCAACATATAAAAATGATTATATGCAAAGATCAATTGAGATTTATATTAGGAATGAAAAGTTGGTTTAATATTTGAAAACCAACTAATGTAATACACTTCTTTGTAGATTAAAGGGAAAATAACACACATGATGCTAAATAGATACAGAAACACATTTGACAATGTTCAACACCCATTCATGACTAAAAACAAATAAACTTTGTATAAACAAAGAATAGAAATGAATGTCTTCTGAGCCATAAACAACATCTACAAGAAAAGCCTACAGCTAACCTCATTCTTACCAATGAAATATAGTGTTTTCCCCTAATATCAGGAACAAGGCAAGGATTTGTACTCTTACCACTGTTATTTAATATTGTGCTGGAAATTTTAACCAGTCTAATAAGGCAATATGTACATATATACATACATGTATGTATCCAAATTGGAAAGGAAGAATTAAAACTATGTTTGTAGACCATATGACACTGTAAGTAGAAAATCCTGAATAACTTACAAAGAAACTACTACAAACAATAACTGAATTTACCAATTACATAAGATATAAAGTCAATATAAAAAATGAATTGCATTCTTACCCAATGCCAATGAAAATTATGAAAAAAAACAATTCTACTTACTGGAGCAGTATGAAAAAAAAATATCTTGAATAAATCTGTAAAAAGAAGTGAAAAACCTATACCAGGAAAACTAGAAATATTGCTGATAAAAATTAAGAAGATATAAATAAATATCGCATATCCATGGACAGAAAAATCAATATTGCTAAGCAGAAACTTTCCTGAATTCATTTGTAGAGTCAATGCAATCCTAACAAAATTCCTGTAGACATTTTATGTAGAATCTGACAAGCTAATCTTAAAGTTTATATGAAAATGCAAATTACCTTGAATAACCAAAACAATTTTTAAAAAGAATAAAATCTGAAGACTTACCTACCCTTTTCCAAAATGGAATATAAAGCTACAGTAATGAAAACACTGTGGTATTGAGTTTTAATAAACCAAGGAGCACAGTAGAGTCTTGCCCCAGATAAACCCCCTCCTATGCATCCCCCCATCACCAACACCCTTTAACAATGATTCTCCCCTGCCAAAGTTGTGACCCTTCTGTGACCCAAAACCTCTCCAAAGATGAGGCCAAGAAAATAACTGAATAAAACTCATAAGAAAATGAAATAATAATGATAGTTTCAAAAATAACATAAAATACAAAAAATTTAAAATAATCAAAAGCACTTTTTCAGACTATATGTATTTCATCCCCACAAGATCTGTTGTCTTGTATACAGAGGCAGGTCTTCCACTATATATTTCCCCCATGTTTGATTTATTTCATTTTATCTTCAAAGAAACTTCAGATTACAAAAAAAGTCACATAGAGGATACAGGGGATTCCCATATAGCTAATGCCCTCCCCCTTTTCCCCTGTGCCCTAGTAATAGCATTTAACATACGATGGTACATTTGTTACAACTGATGTACAAACATGGAATCATTGCCACTGACCATGGTCAATGGTTTACATTATGATTTATGTTTTGGACCGTACACTTTTATAAACTTTGACAAAATTTAAAATGGCCTGTATCCATTATTGCAAGATCATGCAGAACAATTCTAATGCCCTAAAAATAGCTTATCTTCCATCTTTTCTATTCTTTCTTCCCCCTCGCCTCAGGACTTATGGTAACCTCTAAGTTTCACTTGTTAAAGAATAAGATTATAGTTACTCAAAATAATATTGAGGGCTTGACATATTAGTCTGTTTTCTATTATTAGGCACGGCCAATGTTCTCAGGAGACTCTAGCTTCTCTATTTGAGAACATAGCATGACTCCCCAGGACGGGAGTTTATTATTTTCTTGTTTATTGTGTGGGTCTCCACCCACTGATATAATGCACTATGGCAAGATGAATACCTACTTATTACATAGAAGCCTGCACAGGTGCACCCTGTCCTGTATGCACTCCTGCCCCCCAACACCCTACAGCAGTAATCTTCCCCTGCCATATTTGCCAAAAGAACATCCCCAATGATGTAGTTGTAACCACAGACCTGCAAATCCCCAGAGTTCACCTACTTCTTCCCCTAGTTCCATGGATAGTCCAACCCAAACTCCCACCCTACCCGCCTCCCAGACCAGCATTGCTGAACCCAGTAGCATCACTACACCACTGTCAGGTCCATCCATTGCACAAATACACCCTTCCACCTTATCATAGATTTTACCCGTATGGGCATTGGCTCACAACCCTCTAGTCCCTTTCTGCTTCCTGGAAACCTATCTTCCAGTCTCATGCTATGAGAGTCTGCTCCATTTGCTTAATTCATATCAGTGAGATCATGTAGCATTTGTCTTTAGTGTCTGGATTACTTCACTCAATATAAGGGCTTCAAGATTCATCCATGTTATCCCGTGTGTTAATACTGCATAAGTTACCAATGAAATTTAATGTGGAAGAAATAATGTTTTCAACAAATGATGCCTAGCAATTGGATATCTAAACACACAAAAAATGAGTTCATATTCTTACCTCACACCATAAGCAAAAATGAAGATAAAATGCATCATAAATCTATATGTAAAAGTTAAAAATATAAAACTTGTAGAAGAAATACACAAAAATGTAACTTTGGTTAAGGCGATCATTTCTTAGACAAGACACAAAACAAAATCCATAAAACAAAAATATCATTAATGGACATCTCAAATTTAAAACTTTTGTCCATCAAAAGACAGCATTAAGAAAAAGAAATATTATGTCACAGACTGGCAAAAAATATTTGTAAGTCAGGTATCTGACAAAGCACTCTCATCCAGAATATCCACTTCAATCAGAAGAAGACAAGCAACCCAATTTAAAAGTGGGCAAAATATTTGAGTAGTAACTTCATCAAAAAGATACAAAATTGGGGGGGGGGGGGAGCTGAGTAGTTCAAGCAGTCGAGCACCTGCCTCCAATATGAGAGGTCCTGGGGTGAGTTCCCCATGCCTCCTAAAGAAAAAACAGGCAACAGGCAGCAATGAGCAAAACAACAACAAGCAAATGAATGTAAACAATGATCAAAAAAAAAGGAGCAAAAACAATGGGCAAACAGGAGGGAGCCAATGGGAGGGGAAGATACAAAATAGTAATAAGCTGGTTAAAATTTGTTTACCTCCATTATTTGTTAGGGAAATGCAAATCAAAATCAAAATTAGATTCCACTACAAACCCACTAGAACAGCTATAATCCAAGAGACTACAAAAACAGCTGTTGGATCATTCAAAGAGAAATGGAATCATCAAAATTTCCTGGTGGGCATGTAAAAGGATATAATCACTTTGTATAGTAGTTTGGCAGTTTCTTTAAAATATTAAACATATACTCCCCATACAACCCAGCAATTATACTGTAGGTATCTACCCAAAATAAATGAAAGCATTTGTCTACACAAAGACATACATCAGAGTGGCATTATTTTCAATAGCCAAAAAAGTGGAAACAATCTAAATGTCCATCAAGATGCATGGAGAAACAAAATGTGGTATATCCATACAGTGACAAATTAATACTATTCAGGAATAAAAAGGAATAAACTCTTAACACATGCTACAACATGGGTGGAACTCAAAAATATCATACTAAGTGAAAGACGCTATATAGAAGAGGCTACATATATTTAATTTCATTACAGGAGATTTCTAGAAAAGCAAATCTGTAGCCAGAGAAAGCAAATCCGTTTTTTGGAGCTTAAGGAGAGAGCCAATCAATGCTTGCAAGGGAGTCATTGGGAGAAATGTTCTAAAACAGCTTTGTGGGGATGCCTTCAGAACTCTATACATTCACTAAAAATTATTAAACCAAAAAAAAAAATTACATGGTTTTATACCTCTAGGCTTTGACACATGATATATTGAAATGTCCTTTCACCCACCCATAACTTCTTATAAACTTCTACTGATCCTCCACTGGGGAGTGGATATATCTCAATGGAGCTCAATGATTGAGTGCCTGCCTCTCCCAGATCAATCCCTGGTACCTCCACACACACAAAAAAAAAACAAAAAACAAAACAAAACAAAACTCATCTCCCTTGTTACATGATTTGTGAGGCATTCTCTGAACATTTTAAGAAGACTGAATAATTTGTTTTTCTGTACCATGTTCATAAACGTTGTTCATATATCATATTAGATGATGAAATATTGAGGAAGGATTTTTATGTTTTATTGATCTTTTAATTCTTCTAAGTGTCTGACATATGGTTGGTATTTAAAGATACGCAGAAGGAAGCAGGCCATGATAGTTGTAGAAAATCAAATAAAATTAAAGCGACTGGGCACTCATGGATCATATTTTAAAACAGGGACTCTTACAGATGTTTAGTTTTGTAATTCTCACCTAACGCTTTGAAATAGGGATTTCTATCCCTGCTTTGCATATGGGAAAACTGAGGTTTAACAAGTTCAGTAGTATATCTGTTGACAAGGTAGTCTTGCATATTTTTAAATGAATTTATATTTTATTAATATTTATCAATAAAATTGATTAAAAATTGTTTCTTTGCACCTGTGGCATTAAACCATATTATTTACAAATATGAGGCGCTGTTGACATATTTTCCACCCATCAATATAACCATCACTTATTCATATTTTCATTCATTCAAGTGTAAGAAAGGACAGTAAGCACATTCTTTTTTAGAACACATGAAAGGAGGTTTTAAATCTACCTGGTTTTCTTTTTATTTGCTTTCCCCCCAATTTAAGGAAAGCACTGTCTCATTCCATACCCAGGAGAACTGCACTCTCTCCGTGAAGACACAGATGAAAGTCTGTAAAATCAAAACCCACCAACACTTCAGAGAAACACTTGGTTAGTTCGCATTTGGGCGACGGGCCGGGACCGCCCCACTCTGCCGGGTCTCCTTGGCCCACACGGCGTCGCTCCCCTGCCCAGGGACGCGCTCTGCGTGCAGCGCGGGGACGGGCACCTGCGCGCGGGGCCTCCGGCGTCCTCCCCGAGCTCGACTTTCCTCCCCAGCCACCGCATCCTCTGAGGCACCCCCCGCCACCCAATTGTGGACTCTGAAAAAGTAACCTTCCACCCTTCCACAAATCTGGCATATAACATTTGACAAACTTGTGTACCCCTTCTGGCCACGCACGGTATCTGGAGCACCAGATCAGCCACGGATTTAATTCGTAACCCACGGCCCTGGATCCTTCCTTTGCTGCTGCCGTCGCCAGACGTGCGCCAAGGCCCGCGTCCACCACCGAGCTTCTTCTGCGGCGCAACACTGTCATTTTTCAATCTGCCTGGGGGTTGCAGGGACAAAACGCGAACACATTTTTGGAGGGCTGGTACTGTAAACGGCGTGACTGCAGCACCCACGGCCACAAGGGACCCACCCGCAATCCCGGTAAGCAAGAACCACCAATTATTATTATTTTTTCCTTCAAACTGTGGCTTCAAAACTTGTAGGGAGAACATATTCTGATGGACTTTCTTCCTCAAGTGCTTCCAGGGTAAACCTCCTCCTCCCTCCACCGCGAGTTGCATGATTTTAAAGAGCACAATTTAATCGCTGGGCGCAGTAGACTTGGGTCTGCGACCCACCTCGCCATCTGTCAGCGCCTTGACTCTGCAAGGTATTTAATCCTCTAAGACATGGTTTCTTCCTTGTAAAATATGGCTATTCTAGTGCCTCGGAGGGTTATTATGGCAACATATTTAAACCCTTCAGCCCAGTGCTTACTAGAGGTGTTTGACAGTAGTTAGCTCTGATCATTATTGCAACTGAGTCACTATTTGCAAGCTTCCTTGCAGGTCGCTCCCACCCCAGCAGCTCTGGACTCTTCTGTTTGGGAAGATGCAAAGAGGAAAGGAAAAGTGAGACAATCTTTTCCCTTTTCCCTCTAGTTCCTCTTGGCACACTGCTTTTCCAGACAATCTGAGAGCTTCCCTGGAGTTGAGGAGAGGGAAATCACCTTTATTCAGTGTGATGCAAAAAGCTGAAACCAGGATGGTGTGAAAGCAAGGAGGAACACACAGTCCTCAAAAGTTTCCCATCCCACTATCTAGCCAATATGGAAAATGATTTAATGCAACGCTTCAAAGAGCGGATGCCTCCAAAAACCAGTAGAGAGGAATGAAAGCAAAGAATGCTGAGCTGGGAGCAAAACGTGCCTTTCTGAGCCTATTTTGATGATATTTTTTTATGTCCTGACTTATGACAAAGAGAAATATTTGGTGCTAGTATTAAGCTAGGGATATGATAGATATCTTTAATTACATGATAATCAGAGATGAACTAATTAGATAACCACTTGATAACTAATCAGTTGCAACATTCATAAAACTGTTTCTCATTTCCTCTTTATATCAATTTAACAGATGGTGTCTGGTGTTTAAGGACAGAACTTGCAGATACGAGTAGAGAAGTGTGATTATGTTTGAAGGATCAAATATTTGGTGCAGGCATTAAGAAGCCAGTAAGACTGTGATACTGAGAAACACGAGTGATTTACTGCTGGATTTAATCTACTTGAAAAAATCTAGGTGCCACATTAAGAAAACCAAAATGTCATCAGCTAACACCTGAAATTCCTCAGCACCATCTGTCTGTAATATTAAACAAAATCCAGAAACTCTGGGAGAAAGAAGATGGAAAATTTGATGAACTTCGCCTGGGCAACTTGATAAATGTTCCTTTTGTGGCTAGTCCATAGACAGCAAGTGCCTGCAACCACTGAGAAGCCTGTGTAGTGGTTTGTTCATCTGTGAAAAGGATTTGCTCTCTCTAGGAAGTGCTACTGGCCACTTAGCTTTCTTTCCTTGCAGAGTTCCTTTGAAAACAAATTTTTCCTCATTCATTCACTCAGCTCCACTCCTTCTCCACTCTTTGGACCAGATTTTCATTGGTAATCCAAGTTTATGAAACGCTAAGATCTAGTCATGGATTTATACGCTTAGCTGCATAGAAGCTCTTCCACAAACATTCACTGGCCTGCTGCAATGTACCAGACACTGTGCTAGGCCTTGGGTATAAAAGGTATATTTTGCTAAGAAGAATGTGTCATTATTTCCATAGAAATACTAAGATTTTATGAATCAGTAAGGGAAAACAATCTGCTAAGTATAACTGTAAGTTGACATTAGCTATAAGATGCCTACAGATTTCAGAGCTATTCGAATGTGAAAAATGTGCTATTGAGAATCAACAAAATTGGGTGGATGCCATTTATGTAGACTTATGTTAACTTTATTTGCTTTTCAGAATGGCCATTTCATTTCTCATTAGTAAAAATTGAATTTTCTAAAGAAAAAGGAAAGTGTTATTATGGTGTATTAACATCTTCTATTCTCCATTTGCCTTTTAAGTTTTGTCATTTTGTCAATTCTATTTTTTTCACAAACATATCTATCTAGTAGTTTGGATAAGATTGATATAAGTAGACCTGGGTGAACTTCTTTATCAAAATTGGGTTTCTGAAATGAGCTAGCCTTAGAACCGTCTGGATAAACCCAATATAATTGAAGAAAGAAGATCATTTTTTTTTTGTCATCTTTTATTTCATTACAAGAAAATTTTTTTTGATATATAGATTAATTTAGGATAAATGAACATGTTATTTTCATAACGAATCCTATGAATATGGAAGAAACATTTTTAATCCCTAATATTTCATAATATAATATCTTCAAGCATGGGAGATGGAGAATTGATTCACTTAAAAAAAGCATTTATTAAATAAACATCTACAATATTACAGTAGTGCTATATAAACAGAAATAAGTAAGTCACTCTCCATAACCTCAAAAAGTTATATGAATGTTAGCACTTGAATTTATAAATCTTTAAATGCTTTTCATTTTAAAGAAATTGTATTAATCAGATATATTCTTAATAAATACCAGATCAAGTTAAATTATTGAGCAAATATTTGCTAATCCAGTACAAAGTAGGAAACTTTCTCTAACCTCAAGAAGACTAAGAACAATCCTTAACTTCCATGAAATTTAAGTAACTGAAATTGATCTTTTTGGGCCTCAGTGCCCTAATTTATAACACACACAAAAAAAGACTATGAAGAACCTTAATAATATAATAATTTTATAATTCTGAGTGTAAAGTCCATGTTGAATTTCTGGGATGTGACAAAAAGCATGACATTATGTTTAGTAATATAAACCTTGTCATATATCTGGATTAATGAATGATCAACTAAATAATTGCTAATAAATTAAAATTTAAAGAACAGAATCTCTTGTTTGTTAGGTATGAGACAAGAAATGTGGTGAAAGAAGTCAAGGTTTGCAAAGATGAGGAAATCTATCATTTCAGGGGTATGTTCTCCCTTCAAACCAGGTGTGCCATCTGCTTGTATCCTTTGGCATCCAAGAAAAAGGGGATTTAGCTCCCTGACCCTGTCTGCTGAAAAATCCATATTCTCTCCTGCTTTTGCTCTTAAAAGCTCTTGTTCCCTTAAGTTTCTCCCTTTTCTTATTTCATCTCACATTCCTGTGTGTACCCTCATTACTTGGACCTGATGAGACATTTTGCTTTTATCATTTTGAGCCTCAACATTACCTCTCAGACGCAGTTTTACCAGATCCTTTGGCTCCAGCCACTATGCAGATTCCCCATGTAATATACATAATCATATAACACACACTATCTCACCCAGACTTCCAGGACTCAGGCCACTGCCCACCTTGGTCTTCTAGGCCATTGCCTACTTTGGGCCTGTGGGACCACCGATAAGTGAAGAACAGACAAAAAATTCCCAGGTTACAAGGAGGAAAACAAAGGGACAGATCACCTCCCGCAGGGGATCAAAGTTCATTTGGAGACATTGCCATAATTACGTGACAGGTGGAGAATTTGAGAACAATTGCCTAAAGTATATTTCTGATGATCTTCCATTTATTTATAGACTCAGGCTGTCTGCCATTTTTGATGTTGACTTTTTGATTTTTGTTCATTTGTTTGACATCGAAAGCCTCACAGGAAAAATTAAGTGAAGTCAATCATGTCTTCTGATATCATTTTAATGCATATGCATGAACAAAGCAAATACATATGTACCAGAGAAATTTGCTGTTGCATTATTCGGAAGCTTTTTAAAAATGGGTGTCAAGGAAAGAGTTTCAAAGTAAGAAAAAGGAAACATAACCCTGGTACTGCGATTCACTTTCTGTGAAACCTGGAATCACTCAGAGCACCTGACTTTTCTATTTTCCGAAAAAATAAATGGAGATAGGATAGGTTAACTTTTAGCAATTCTTTTCAGTTTGAAAATTCTATTATTTTAAACACTTTGTATCTAGGTTCCCTGGAAGTGAAAATACAAGATGATATTTCATGCCTAAAGATTATCTCGAAAGGATTGAGAGACACTTCTATGAAAGAAACTTGTTTCCTTTTGCCTACATAAACTTTAAGGAAGAATCACTTTAAAAATTAGTTTGCTGGAGGATAAACTTGGGACTGTAAACATAGTGAACCCTGTTGCAGATAATGATTGTGGGTAAGAGTACAAATATAAGAATGTTATTTCATGAACTGTAACAAACATGCATCACTGTTACAAGTTGTTAATAATAGAGTGGTATATAGGAAAAACACATCTGATGCACATTTTAGACCAGAGTTAAAAGTAATTTTGTTATACTATTTAATCAATTGTAACAAAGGTACTATACTAATGCTAAGTTTCAAAAATAGAGGTGTATAAGGGGAAAGAATTTTTGTTTTTGGAGTAATTAAAATTTTAAAAAATTGTGGGGATGAATGCACAACTCTGTGAGATTGTACTGAGAGCCACTGATTATATATTTGAATTAGTTGTATGGTGTGCGAACAAAACTCTTTTAAAGAGTTGGTTTTAAAAGCTTGGTTGGACCAGTTGACCCGAAAATTGAATACGTGGACCATTCTTATATATAATTAATCGAGTAAGGACTTTAGTTACTTTGGTAACTTTTCATTACTCTGTTCTTCTAGCATTCTGCTCCCCTTTCTGCTCCTCCAGTTGGGGTAAGTCATTTTGAGGCCTCCGCTGATAAACCTTAGTTGGTATAATGACACTTAGGAAAAAATCCATTCTAAATCCCTACTAATTCAGGCCAGGTTTTTTCAAACATAAAGTCTAGGGTAATAGCATAGTAATGTACTGGACTAACTCTCCCATCAATAACAAATAGAAACTCTGGACAACAGTTTTGAAAAAAAATTATTTAAAGGCCCAAAGCTCAGAAAATGGAAGGGATTTACCCTTGAAAAAAGGGAAGCACATTGGGTCAGAACCACATGTATATACCTTTACCTCTGAGGACACACCCTAGTTCACATGGGTTGGTTATAACTTTCGGGCCTTTTTCAGTTCATGACTTGTCCTTTGCCTTCCATATATCTTGGCTCTTGCTCTTATCACTCATTCCACCTGATTCCCATGATTTTCACCCTTTTAATCCCAGCTAATGGACTAATTATTTAGTTAAACCTTGCATGACCTTTCAAGACTTCAGTGAAATTTCCCTTTTCACTTTTGCTGTAGGTGCCACTCATTTGTTTCTATATACAATTTCTTATTTTATTAACCTTCAAAACAAAATGCCTGTAAAAATTGTCTCATAGCTTTCTATTGCATTCTTTTGAGAACTATAATATCACTTCTGGAAAGTCTATCTTTTTTGAATTTTTGGGAGTTTGAAGTAAATCTTGCCTGGGATTGAATACTGGCTTGGACTTTGGGCATAACACAACCACTATAAGCCTCACTATTTTCCATTTTAAAAAGAGAGTGATGACAATAATTATCTTTAGGGTTGTGATGAGACGAAAGTAAGATGGCTAATTAAAATTACCTGGAATGAGTAGATACCCTTCCATTGTAAACTGCAGTGACTTTTTTTGAAAGCCTTAGTATGCTAGATTCTAAAAGTAGCACAGTTTCTTCCCATCTTGAATTTTGGCTTTGCCTTTGGGATATTAGCAACAACAACTCAAACAGTGGCTTGGAAAGCACTTGTGCATTGGAACTTGGCCCAACTTGTGGCTCTGGAGAAGTCCAGGCTAGCTTACTGAAAAACAAGAGACCATGGGAAGTAGAGGCAAGTGTTCTCCTCTAGTGAGATCTCCCTCAGAACAGTCTTCCTTAACCAAGATTGGCTGATATACAGAATTATGGAAAATAAAAAATATTTACTCTTTTAATTCACTATGTTTTGGGACTGTTGTTACATAACAACAGCTAACAGATCATTTATGACAGGAAATATTTGATTCACTTTGATACACACTCATATTATTTTTAAACTAAAAGATGTAATGATCACAAAGCCTATTAGACAGATAGAGGCACTTTTTTTTGGTGATATATGTGAATCCTGGGCTAAAAATCTGACATTGGCTTCTATCTTAAAGTAGTTGATTTATTTTATCAACCAAAATTTCAGTTACTAAGACTGTTACAGGGCATTTCTGGGAACCTAAGTAGTTCCTATTGATTATCTGTGAGTTTTAGGCAGTTTCTTGTTTAACCTTGCCAAATCTGAGGACCATCCAATATGTTCTTAATAGTAGAAGCAAATGACATTTTAAAAGTGGATATATGAACACATGGGCCATCCCCTTCCAATCTCTACCTGTCTATTAAATATCATTACTTTGCATTTAGGTCCCATTGCATTTAGGACCCATTGCATTTAGGTCCAAGTGCCACCTATATCCCCAATATAACAAAAAGGCTGCACTTGATCTACCTGCATTCAATCTACCCAGCCTCAACTGTGTATCTCCATTTTGCTCCATGTGTGCTAGCTATCTAGCCTTCTTTCACATCTTGGTGTCCTCCATGCAGCCTCCTACCACAAGAACATTGCCTGATCTTTCTGCCTAGAAGGTATTTTTACCCACCTACTCCAAATATTGTTCATTCTTATATAGCTTTTGGATCTCAATTAAAAAGTTATTTTTCCAAAGGCAGTTTCTGGATTCTCCCATCCCCCCATTTATTTCAAGCTCCATTATGTTTTATTGGTGCCATATCCCTTAGTTAACAATCAACATTTTATTATCTCAAGTATTGATTTAATGTCTCCCTGTCTCATTAAATGATATCATTCATGAGAAAGGAAACTGAGTCTATGTTTCTTAACCATTGTAGCTTCAGAATATAACATAGTTCGAAATTCAGAATAAAATCCTCAAATATCTGCTTCCAACCCTAACACAATAACTGATTCCAAACTTAACCTTCCAATATGAGCAACAATAAAAGTGTGCAACATATATGATGCAAATGTTTTTCAGGCACTGGGGAACAGGCAGCATAGGATGGTCATTCTTGTAGAAAGGAATAAACCCAAAGTAGAACCTATAACCATCACACCTGTCCTTCTGCAGTGGAAAGAAGTAGAACCCAAGAAAAGCAGTTGGGTGGCTAAACCAAGAAGGTGGAAAATGGAGTCCTGGGCTGCTGCAATGATAGACTTTGGGGACAGTGTGCTGGAGAAGAGGAAGCTGGGCAGAGTGGAGGTCCAAGAAGTCTGTGCAAAGACTCACTGAAGGCCCTGGGCTGAAGGTTGGCCTGTGCATGCCCAGGCAAGATGTCCCAAGAATTAGCCGAGATTGCATTTTTAGAGTTGAGATTTGAATTGAAAAGCCAGAGGTCAGGTAGTATTATCCCAGTGGGGAGACCTCACTGAGCTCCTCAGATACTCAGTTAAACCCTCAGAAGGTCATTGTATTAGAGTAAGGATAATGCCGGAGGGCAGGAGTCAGCAAACAATAGCTACAAGGAACACAGTGTGGCTAAATAAATAGAAGACAAAGTTGTCTTCAAAAGGAGAATTATTATCACAGATAAATGTGGGACAATTCATCAAGGACATCTAACAAATAAGTGTATACTCCTAATAACAGGCTTTATAATGGGAGAAATAGACAAGTTCACCATTATAGTTGGAGATCTTATGTTTCTATTCCAAGGAAAATAAATATTAGTAAATGTACTATAGATTTGAATAAGACTATTCTATGATAGTATAAAATTCAAATTCAGAGATGACACCTAGAAGTTTTTTCAAAATCTTTGAAAATTAAGCAATGCACTTCTGAATAACCTCTTTGGTCAAAAAAGAAATAATGAGGGGAAAGAGAATTTATTTTAGCTTAAGTATAATGAAAATACAATGCATCAAAATTGTTGTGATGCAGCTAAAGTGGTACTTAGAGAGAATTTTATGAATTTAAATTGATACACCAGAAAAGAACAGCTTAAAATGGATAGTTTATCTTTCCATCTTAAGATGCTTAAAAAATAATAGCAATTGAAATCCTAAGTAACTAGAAGGAATAAATAGCATAGTAAAGATAGAAACAAATATTAATGAAAATAGGAAATTCTCAAACTATAAAAAAATAGAGAAAATTATATCTAAGTTTATTTCTTTAAAAATTGATCAAGCAAAAATGGTCAAGAAAAAAATTAGAGAAGACACACCTTACTAATAACAGGAGTGAACGTAGAAATATTGTGGCATATCCTATGAAAATTAAAAAGGATAAAATGTAGTATCATAAATTATTTTGTGCAAATAAATTCAATAACCCATGCAAGTTGAATGAATTTACCAAAATAACAATTTAAGAAAAATGAAACAAGAAGGAATTTGAATAGCTCAAAACACTTTAAAATCTCAAATTTGAATTACATAAGGTGAAAAAAATCTTTCTGCAAAGAAAACTTCAGATGCAAACGTTTCACTAGTCAACTCTATCAAAAATTTAAGGTAGAAAGAATGCCTATATTCCACAAGGTCTTCATGAAATAAAGAGAGAAGGAAGCCCTCTTTGATTCATTTTATGGGGCCAGCATCACTCTGTCAGATAATCCTTGAAATGGCCCTACAAGAAAACACAGGTAAGGAACAATATCTACCATAAACGTACTACAAGCATCCTTAATAAAATATGAGCAAATAGACAAGTGAGGTTTATCCCAAGAACATAGGTTAGGTAAACATTAAAAAAATCAATAATCAAAATTCATCACTTTAATAGAATAAGAAAGAAAAAAATATCTCAATAGAAGCAGAAAATGCATATGAAAAAAATTCTAGTTCACTTATGATAAAACCTCTCAGTCTACTAGGAATATAAGGGGACATCCTCAACCTGATAAAGGACATCTATCAAAACCTCCAGCTAATATAATACTTAATAGGAAATATTAAATGTGTCTCCCTAGATTGGGAACCAGGCAAGAGCAATCACTTAATGATACTTTTATTTAATAGGCTGTACAATGCAAAAGATAAATAACTAAAAGGCATCCCGCTTGGAATTATGTTCATTGTAGATGCTATGATGACCAATTTAGAAAACCATGAAAAATCAACGAAAACCAAAACAGGACTAGAACTAATGTGAATTTTCCCAAGGTTGCAGAATATAAATATAAAACAGAATCTTCACTGAGTATTTGTTGAATACATGAATTAATGATTAGGGTATTCAGTTCTTATTGCTACTACATAAAAATGGCCACGTATTTCGCATCTTAAAACAATACAAACTTATCATATCATGGTTGCGATGACATAGGTCTCACTGGGCTAAAATCAAGTGTTTACAGGCTGCATCCCTTACTGGAGGCTCTGAGGAAGAATCTGCTCCCAGACTTATTCAGGTTCTTGGCAGAATTCGGTTCCTGGTGGTTTTAGGGTTGAGGTCTACATTTCCTTGCTGACTGTCAGCCACGGACTCATTCTCAGCTTCAATAGCCCCCCACATTCCTTGGCTCATGGTTCCCTTCAACAGCCCCCCACATTCCTTGGTTCATGGTTCCCTTCAACGACCCCCCACATTCCTTGGCTCATGGTTCCCTTCATCTCTAGAGCCAGTGATGGTGGTGAGACTCCTTCTCAAGCCTCATCTCTCTCACTGACCCTTCTTTCTCTTCCTCTTTTAAGGACCTGTGTGATTAAAGTGGTCACACCTGGACTCTCCAAGATGCTCTCCTTATCTTAAGGTCAACCTTGGTTACTTACCTTCAGGCCAGCTACTTTAATTTTACTTGAAAATTACCTTTTGCCAGGCAATGTAACATCTTCACAAGCATAACACCAGGGAGTGAAGATGATGGGGATCAAAATCCAAGGAACCAAATTTGGAATAGGTCCTTTTACTAATACCAGAACCAAGCAGAGGTCAGTTTGTCAACAGGCCTCTACTATTACATAAGGGATCTGTCCATTAACTTAATAGTTACCTGTTTATGCACATAAATACACATGCACCAGCTATTTTTCAAATGTGTGGGTGCCTTTTAATAAAAAAAATGCAGATTCATTTAAAATTTCACAGCATTTATCATTTACTTTGCTATTATTCATTTTCCATTCAACAGACACTAAAACTTCAGAGCTACTTTGAAGTGACAATCCAGCAGTGAATACATTTTTTTCGCTTCTTACTTCATGATCACAAAATATAGGAATCATTGTAGACTTGTATCTCCCTATTATACTCAGTAGCCACGAGACTTGGGCTTGACTGTACCTTGCAACCTAATGGGGAATTGTTTGTATGCTGGATTATGGGTGATGCTTGTGTTGGAATTGGAGAATGTGAACTATCATAGACCTTTGCGGGAAAAAAAAAAATACACCAATTACCAGACCAGCTTAACCTGCTTATGGCTTACCTTTTTATAAAATGGTTTTAAATTAAAATGGTTCCTAAAAACTATGCTTATTTACTCTCTGCTAACACTACAGCACTTGTCTTTAAAACTGGAAATATAAATAACAGCATTCAGAAAAGAAAATAACCCAGAATATCACCACCCAATAATGACTTCTATGAACACTTTTAATATAGTATTTTCTAGTCTTCTTTTTCTACACGTACACATATATTTCTATTATTTAAAAATAGATTACATTGTACATGCTTTTTATATATGTGCTATTAAACAAATACTATGCCTTAAGCATTTTTCATACTAATATTTATTATTCTATGTCATAATTTTCAAAGTTGATAAATATAGTATATAAATATATTATAATTTATCCAACTAATCAACAATTTTTGAATATTTTATTATTATTGATTATATTGATTGTTGCTAAACCACTGATTATTACATTCCTTTGATCATAATTATGTAGCCTAATACACTTCCAGTATCAGAATTCCATTATTTTTATTTCAAAACTTTCTAATTTACTAACTCAAGTCATTTCCAAAGTTCAAACCTAAATATTCAAAGAACTTTAAAAATATTACTTATGTTACCCCCTGTTGATTAACTAAGCTGAGAAATTTGGTTAGAAATAAAAAGTTTTAAAAATACCTAACAGTGGTAAATTCTTTAACATGGAGAATTGCCTCAGGTTTAAAAGCAAATCATGGGAGAAGAGGTGGCTCAAGTCCTTGGGTGGCTCCCTACACATGGGAGGTCCCAGATTCGGTTCCTGGCGACTCCTAAAAAAAAGATGAGCACACAATGAACAGACACCAAGAGCAGACAGCGGATAGCAACTGCGAAATGGGGGGCATGGGTAGGGGAGAAAGAAATAAATAATAAAATAAGGTTAAAAAAAAGCCAATCATGCTGTACTTGTAAAAACAGTAACAAAAATTGAACCGTCTGGCTTTATTTTCAATTTGATGAGATTACAAATTGAGTAGCCACAGTACAAGTGTGAATCTTGGTTCAATCTTAATGTTACAGCAGCAAACATGTTTTTTGGCTTTAGCTCCATTTCTGTTCCTCTCAGTATGCTACATAGGACACCCATTGTGCAGAGCTTGGGATCACTTTGCCAAAGAGCTGCTTTTCTTTGACCTTCCTTTCTTGTCTCATTGAATTGGCTTTAGGTCAATATATCTGAGGTTTTTTTGTTTGTGTGTTTGATTTGCTTTTTTTTTTCCTTTTACCAAGGCAGGAAAAGGTTTACCCTTATAAACTATGTGTTATAACCATCTCCCTGTATGGCACATCCTGGGCCTTTAAAATACTGAGTTTGCCCACTCACTGGAGGTGAGTGGAGGCTGATGCAGACTTTACAATACACACATCCAACTGCTGTGACTCCACTCCCACCATCTCCTAATCCCCTTAACCTTCTCACACTCTCACTCACTTGCTTTCTCTTTCTTAAAACCCTATCACTTATTAACTTTTCACTACCATATAATTGACTTTAAAAATACACCTATTACTTATTGTCTGTCTCCCTCATGTCTCCCATCTTTAGTATATAATTACCATGAGATCAGGGAATTGATACTGCTTCGACTGTTTGGTTCAATGATATATCCCAAGAGCTTGAAAGAGTGCCTGGCACATAGCAGGCTCTCAATAATTGCTTATTGAATGCATGAATTAATGAATGAATGGGCTAGGAATGGAGAGCAGCAAATCCCACTGGAGAGGAAGAACCACAGTCGCTTTGTTCAAAAGGAAACTGAAATATGCACTTCACAGTTCAGTAACCATCCCTATAATTGGTCTGCACTGACCCAGATTGGGAAGCCTGGATTGATTAAACACTTGGGGAAAATAGATCCTCGAAAAGACCTATTCCTGTCCCCTTCTGCCAGTCTGCACTCAGCTTCCATTTACCGATTCAGTTTTACGAGGGGGCGCAAAATCATTACATGGTCAGAGGGTGTCTTGGGGCCTGGAGTTGCAGCCCGTATTTTCACTCAGCAGAATTTTTAATCCACAACTTCCAAGAGCAGTTGAGATCCTGCTGGGCTGCAAGCACCCAACAGGCATAAACAAGTCCTGGAATAAAGATATTCATGAAGTGATTGGTTCCAGCTCCTAGCAGCACACCACCTTTCTCCCCAGGCGTGCAGAAGCTTGCAAGCCTGGGCGGCCACAGGGAATGCAAAAGACCCCTCTCTGTGGCATAGCCAGCCACTTTGTCCCGGAAAGGCAGCTCCCAGCTTTCAGGCTGCTGCAGCTTTGGAATCTGGGTGATTTTTTTTTTTTCTGGTCAAGGTGGGCGACAATGAGAAGGTGCCTGAGAAACTGGGCACCATGGCATCAGTGACTTTGTGAAGACTTTGGGGCAGGCACAGGTTTCGTGGGTAATTAACATGCAGGGCCCCTCGCAGTCAGACACCAGCTCATTAACTCTTATAGCTACAGATTCTGAAGGCTGCAGTGGCCCTCCTTTATATTCATGTATTCTTTCTCCTGCTGTTCTGAGAATACCCAAGCTGCAAGCTCTTGCAAAGGACGCTTGTATTAAAGAATTATTTTTTGTTCCAGCTCCCTGGAGCCGCTTTTTATGATTTAAGGTATACGGAGGCTTTGTCATTTCTCCTCAAAAGGAGTTGGGTTCAGAGAAAGGACCCCAGAAACATCTTCGGTCTGACACGACATCGCTGCTAGCTGCAGCCTGCAGGCCTGTGTCTGGCATAGACTGGGAAATGTGACAGTGCCAAGGGGATGAGGATTTTTCATGCGGTGCTGGGCTAATGCACATCCCTGGTGTCTGGGCCCAGAATTTCCCACACAATATGGGAAGCCTCACAAAGCACAGATATCAGGAGCTGGGTTCTGGTTCCTTGCCTGCACCAGGTCTGCATACGAGGACTGGTCTCACTCACACATTCACTCAACAGCTGCTTCCTGGGTGCTGATCATACCCCAAGCCCTGTGTCAGGGGCTGGGAGCAAAGCCACGTCGCCCCTGCTGCCTGGGAGTTTGCAGGCTAAGGGTGACCCTCTCCATTCTGTGGGGTCTCTTTCTTACCAACAAGTTTGCTTCTGTTTTCTGTAACTTTCCACATTGGCCCATAAACACTTTTCTTGAACAATCAAGGAAGAAAAAGATGTATAGACTGCTGTGTGCTGCCATGCCAGAGTGGTAGAAGGCAGCACTTAGGGCCTTGGATCTCCAGATCAGACATATGTTAGCTCTAATCTGGGGATGTTAACTTACTAGCTCTGTGTCCTCAGATGAGCTGCTTATCTGTGCCACAGTATCTGCATCTGTAAAATGGAAATAACAGTAGCTCACTCAAATGGTTATTTTAATAGTAAATGTAGTACTCATGCAAAGCACTTAGAACTGAGCGGGCCATACAAATAAGCCCTCCAAAGCTAGCTAACATTTTCTCAGGGTTCCCTACCCAGATATAGCTATTAGAGCATGGACCTCCTCAGCAGATATTTAAGAGATTCATCAGAGTTAGGAAAACCATCATTTGCAATCAATAACAAAAGATGCGAAATGAATCCTGCTGCATTTCCACATCTCCAGGTCTACAGAGCGTGAGCCAGCTTTACTCTGGACTTAACCTGACAAGGTGTGCTGAAAGGAGGAAGCAGAGCTCTTCTTCTGGAAGCACATTCTACCTCTGTGATGGCGTCTGAGCTAGATTCTAGGACACTG
This sequence comes from Dasypus novemcinctus, assembly GCF_030445035.2. NCBI lineage: Eukaryota > Metazoa > Chordata > Mammalia > Cingulata > Dasypodidae > Dasypus > Dasypus novemcinctus. The sequence continues at coordinate 37,800,509 of NC_080697.1, forward strand.
TTGGAATGCACCAGAGTAAGGCCCACTCAGGCTGCATACAGCTGGAAGGATTAAGCTGTGGGTTGGGAAGAGAAAGCTAAAAGGGAAGTAAGGAGAACACCAGGGTGCAACTGATGTCCTGGCAGCGGGGTAGCCACTGGGAAAAAAGATAGCTTAGGTCCATATCGCACATCATGTAGTTTGAGTTTGCACACCACTGGCTCTGCATTCTGGCTCTATATCTTACTAGTCAGTTATGAATCTCCCTGCCAGTAATGGTAAAAATGGTGTAAACTATTTTCCACCTAATGTGGTAAATATTACATATAACAATTGTAAAATATTTAACCAAGTATTGCACGTAGCAGAGCTTACGATCTAATGATGGATATAGACAGTAAACAAACGTCATATACAGTGTATCCTAAAATAAGTGCATAGAAAGAGAGGACTCCTGTTCTGACGTAGCATGTTACAGTAGCACCTGGCCAAGATCAAAGAGTCAGTTTCTCTGAACTGAGAGTCAAATGATAGATCAGAGTAGCTAGGTGGATGTGGGAAAGAGGGACAGAAGGAGCACTTCAGGAAGAAAAAAAACAGCAAGTACAAAGGTACTGGGGTGGGAAGAAGCTGGAGGAAAAGGACAAACTGAAAGATTTCTACTGGGGCTGGACAACAGACAAGAAGGAAGCAGGGTGAGGATGGGCACATGTTTGATCATATTCCAGTAAGTCAGTAAGAATAGTGCGAGGTCAGACTGGTGTTTTGAAAATATTCCAGCCTCATGTGGAGAATTAAGTGAAGGCAGCAAGTGTAGATTCAGGGAGAATAATTAAGAAGACAACACAGTGATAATAATAATATTAGTAATTACTATTTCTCAGTGATTACTAGAGGGACAGATGTTATTGCATATGCTGATACGGGATTAACTCATTGGATCTTCACAACACCTCTAGTCATTTTCTAATTTTTTTTCTGTTACAGATGAGGAAACTGGTAAAAAAGATTACTCAAGTCAATATACCTAGGTGAAGATAGAATCAGACTCTACAAGAGATACAGGAGGATCAGGTGCTATGCTAGCCCATGACCTAGTTCCAAATACAAGGCAGAGCTATCTGAGAATATAACACTTGTTCTGGAATGCAGTGCTGGAAGGAAACAGAAGGAAAGATGCTCAATTTTCCTGGCTGGAATACATCTAAGAGCCAGCTCCTGGAAGAACCAAGAAACCCCATGTACCCAAGAGATCTAGATAAGGGGGATACAGACAGGTTATTTAGATCTCACAGGGCTACTTAGGGGAACTGCTGCTGAGAGTCCTGAGGAAGAACTCAGAAGAGATCAGGAAGGAAGCAACTGATAATCCCTTTACTGGGATCGTATTAATTTTGCAGAGAGAACATAATGACTCTAGAAGGTGGGGATGTGCATGCAAAGATGAGGCTGGGATCCAGACAAGGTCTCAAAGTCAGGGCATCTTCTAGAGAAAGTTGTGAGTTTAAGAGAAGGAAGCCATATGCTTTCTGTAATTCTAATTCATTTTAATGAATATTTATAGTTTTGCAGAAAATGATTGCAGAAATCTCGGAAAATCAAAACCTACTCATGAAAGTATAAACGACACCCCTAATCCCATCACCACCACCAGCAATAAGCATTTTTAACATCTTAGTGTATAGCCTTCAGGTATTTTGAGGCTGACTGGTTAGATGGATGGATGGATGTATCTACACCTCTCCCTCTTTCTCTTTCTGTCTCTCTCCCCCTCTCTCCCCCCCTAGCCTGTCTATGACCTATGCATCTATCCTTCTTTCATTAAGCTGCCTTTTCCCTTATTCTTATAATTTTCTGTTAGATCTGGCCTTACAAAGAACACATGCCAGCACATGAGTAAATATGCAAGAATTTCATTATGGGAAACACCTATGTGAAAGTTATTTAGGAGGTAGCTGGATGAGGCTGGGAGAGCTAGCAGACCACAAGAAAAAGCTGATCTCGAGTGAAGAAAACGGAGAGACACAGTCAAGTGAAAGCTTCCCAGAGTGCTGTACAGTCCAGGAAGGTTTGGCAAAACGATCAAGATTTCCTGGAGTCAAAATCATCCAATAGAAGAGTTCTGTGTCTCCCAGGAGCGGTGCCTTGTTGCAGAAGTGGTAAAGAACTCAAAATGCAGCAGCTGGGGGCAGCTGGTACTCTCTCCCTGTAGCTGGGAGTCTGCAGGGCCCTTTTGTATGAATGTTTAATTTAATACCCAAATATTCCCTAATCCTAGATGCTGTTTCCTGAAAAACCCAGTACTTCTTGTCCCTGTTGTTTGAAATCTCATTGAGCATTATACATTCTCAATTACTCTCAATCAATAAGGAGATGATCTATATTTCCAAGGGATATTATTTTAAGGTTTAGTCCTCACAAATATCAGAACTCTAAATCAGAGGCCAGCACACTGTGCCTTTAGACAGCTTCCTGCTCTTGTAAATAAAGTTTTCTTAGGACAAAGTCACATCCATTTGTTCACGTATTATCTTTGGCTGCTTTTGAGTTACACCGGCAGAATTGAGAAGTTATGACAGAGAGCATATGGCCTGCAAGTCTAAAATATGTACTGTGGGGCCCTTTAAGAAAACATTTGCTGACCACTGCTCTAAACAATCCATTTTAAAGCCATCTGCCATCTCCCCCACCTTATTTATCGTGTTCTTATTTATCTTGGGTATTGTCTGTCCCTCCACCAGCATATACTGTCCACGGGGGTGGAAATTCCCTTGTATTATTCATATTTATTTCCACAGAGCCAGAAACATGGAAATCACTCCATTTGTTAAATGAATAAATAATGATTTCCCCCCCCCTAAAGTGGCCCTCCATACTAGCCTCATTGTACTCTCTCACAAAGCCTGGAGTTGGGTGGTAGGTCAATTTTGGCAGATATTGTTTTTCAATCTTAGGACTTCAATTCAGGATGGGGTGTGCTTGGCAACTACTATTTTGTTCTTGATTTTAAAGGCTTCATTTTAACCTACTGTTTTATCACTAACACTTAAAGAATATCTCAGTGCACATGAATCCTGACCTGTACTTATGCATATATTCTTTTTTTTTTTTTAAAAGATTTATTTATTTATTTAATTTCCCCCCCCTCCCCTGGTTGTCTGTTCTTGGTGTCTATTTGCTGCGTCTTGTTTCTTTGTGCGCTTCTGTTGTCGTCAGCAGCACGGGTAGTGTGGGCGGTGCCATTCCCGGGCAGGCTGCACTTTCTTTTCACGCTGGGCGGCTCTCCTCACGGGCGCACTCCTTGCGCGTGGGGCTCCCCCACGTGGGGGACACCCTTGCGTGGCACAACACTCCTTGCGCGCATGAGCACTGCGCATGGCCAGCTCCACACGGGTCAAGGAGGCCCGGGGTTTGAACCGCGGACCTCCCATATGGTAGACGGACGCCCTAACCACTGGGCCAAAGTCCGTTTCCCATGCATATATTCTGAGGTTAGGTTTCTAGAAGAGCAATTATCCATTCTAGATATGAATATACTACCATCTTGTTTTCTTGGAATTCTATTTTAAATTATGCTTCCAAGAGCAGGGTATGAGAATGTTTCTTAAAGAATTTTAGAAGTGTGAGAACAAAAGGAAAATTGAAAGACTTTCACTTATATTGTGCTCCTGAGGGTTAATTCTACATTTTTCTATTTTAAGAGATTTTTAAGCTTCTTGTACTTTTGAGCAAATGTCAAAAACTAGTGTTATATACTAGAATTACTGTTATGTCATTTTGAAAAAAGACTTGTAGTCATTTGGGCATAATTGTGTTTGGAAGTGTGCTTTAATCATTGTCTTCTCCCTTGGTATACCTTTGATCTCTTTTCACAAAATATTTAAAATTTCATCCATGATGACAAACAAACAAAAAAACCCAGAAAATCAGCATTGATTATGACCTCTCTTAAGCAAATGTGTGTATCTAGATGTTTTATCACCATCTCTAAATCTCAGACCTATAAAATCTACATTCAGTTTCCCGAGGGAAGCACTCAAAAACCTGAGTCACTAAAGCGCAGTCTTGAAAAACACCTTGCCAGTATACTATTATTTTGAGACTTTATTGTTCCTCTCCATTACTTATTTTTAATATTTTAAAGCAATATTTTTAAAAAGTAACATTTCCTCTTGGAAAATATTGGTCGAATGATTCACTAATTTTTAAATTTCCCAACATCTACATATGTAATGATCAATTATTCCATTTAAATATATTTATCTCATTAAAAATGCAATAGCAGAAAGACATTAACCTAATAGGATTAATCTGTCATTTTCTGTATTTTGAGGGGCCAAAAAAAGGGGGGGAGTAAATACAATTTTCTATGTAATTTTTCTTATGCTGTCTCCTAACTACAATGAAAGAACTATATAAGGCAGACATAAGAAAAGCAAAATAGGGAGACAAGTTAGAGACCTTGGAACCCAAGGAACAAGGTGGTGAATGCCCTGTGATTTCTTCTTTGCCTCCTTTGTCCCACACTTAGAGCTCAAGAAGTCTCAAAAACAAGAATAGTATTATGATGCTCTTTCTACACATAAGGAACCTGAGACTTGGGGAAATTATTAATAAATAATTTTATCAAGATTACCTTGTTGGTAAAGGAAGAGCTATCTCTGCCACTCTAAAGCTCGTAGTTTTGTCTCTAATCTCCTCTTTTACAGAACTCTGGCATTGACAACTCTAAGGAAGAACTGTGCCAATCCATGAGTAACACAGATAGATAGTAAGGCAAGAAGGGTATGGCAGAATTAAATCTTTTTCTCAAATTAATTTTATTGTAGACAGTTTTTGGTGGCAGACGAAGTCATACAAAAAATTTCTTGACACATATTCACAGAAACCCACACAGACACAGTGAACAAAAAGGGACAGTTTCTGAGTTTCACAGAACTCCTTTCCTTTATAAAAAGTTTTTAAATTAACTTTTTAAATTTTTACCTGTGCTTCAGTGAGACACTAGGAAATAAATATGCTGTATTTGGTGAGCATTTCGAAAAGCACAGATTAGTAAATAAACACCTCATGCCTGCATGCAACTGCTGAAGTTATAATTAGCCACAGGTGGGAGGTATGCTATTGGCTGTTTAATACAAGGGAAGCTGGCGTGAGGTGCCTGCTTCCACATGGCACCACAGCTTCTGATCCCAGCATGAACATCATCAAAAGTTCTTTTTGTCCTGGGGCTGGGTGGCCAGGAAATATGTTCCCCTTGTCTTGTCCTTGCGAGCTGATGCGATCAGCAGGTGGCCCTGGGATGGCAAGGCGCCAGTATTTTGACATCAGGTTTGGCATAGAATTAATTACAAAAAATGCCTCTGATTCTTGAAGGTTTAAAAAGATAAAACTGAAAAGATGTCACACTGCTAGTTGGACAGCATGCCATTCTTTTGGTTAGTTTTTCGTTAATCTATTTTCCAGAATTGCAAGGGAATTATGGCTTTCCCCTTCAGCGTGGTGTGGGCACTCTCAGTTATAGCAATGCACAGCAAGGTTTCATTATGAGGACTTTTGTCATAAGCTATAATCCAAATACATTTCTTTGTCCAGAAATAGTGCCATTTATAATCCCTTCTCCAAAGACTGTGAAGAACCTGCTCTGGGAAAATTTAACGCAGAAATAATTCAGACTGAAGTGCAGGACAATTGTTTGAATCCCAGAAGTAGCAGAGACTATTAGACTAAGACTACAGTAATAAAAAATGTTGATGTATTTTAATCTAAACATTCTCATAGGAAAATGGACTGGGGACAATAGCTTTGCCAAATAATGAAATTTGTTTTGATATAACAAACCTGTTGAGGGTAATCCTTTTTATTGGAGTTCTTCTGTAATTTATGGTTGATGAATTGGGATGAGGGAAGAACGCAAATGAAGAACAAGCCAGCATAAGTATTCATGAGATGTATCAGAAACTTGAGACAGAACAGATAAGCTAAAACCCAGTTTGTGCCAACACAGCGGTAATAATATTACTTGAAAAAGGGTCCAAGGAGTTAGGGTGCTTCGGTTATTACAACATGCTTCATATGGTGAGTTTTCATCCACCACTTTTAAACCAATTTTTTCTCGTACGGTGTGGTATGTTAGGAAGCAGTTTTCCACATGGCTAGGAGCCATGTGTGAGGCTGATGCTGATTTCACGAGAGTGTTCTGATCCCTTCTAGCAGCAAGACCTGCGATCTCTTTCCCCGAAGGATTCATACTGAAATATTTTTGTCTACTCAACTGCCTTTTTAAAAGTACTACTATTTGGATTATCTCATGTTTTATTCAACAAAAACTGCATAGCTTTCAGTCAAGGCTTCTGACCAACACAAGACTGGCAGTGCTATCATCATAAGAACATAGAGCAGCAAAGCAAAGAGCAACTCTTTGTGGTTTAATGGACTGTAATTTGAAGCTCAGTCACTACATTGTGATCTTGGCATATTATTTAACCTCTTTCTGTGCCCCTTCCTCCCTCTTTCCTCTGCCCCCCCCTTGCCTCCTTTCCTTTCCTTCCTTCTTCCTTTCTTTCTTTCTGTCTCTCTCTTTCTTCCTTTTAATTTTTAATATGAATATACTGATGTAATGACTTTCCAGATTGTTATAAGGGGTACAGCGCCCTAAGGGTAGGAAACAATGTACTCTGTGGACTCTTTTTTTTTTTAGAAGGTACTGGGGATTGAACCCAGGACCTCCCACATGGTAAGAAGGTGCTCAACCACTGCTTTCCAGTGAGAGTTTGTTTCTTTTTTAGGTGGTACTAGGGATTGAACCCTGGAACTCATACACAGTAAACAGATATTCAACCACTTGAGCTACATCCACTCGCCCGTGTACTCGTCTAATAGAATAAACAATTACAGAAAGAGGAGGCATCCTAAGATCAGTGTTGTTGGCAAGTAAAACAGCTCATTCAACAACACCCTTCTTAGCTCTCATGAAGATGATGGTCCAAATGGGCTTGGCAGAAAACTGCCTCAGAGATTTGGAGACATGTGTTCTGAGGCCATAGCACCTAGTTAAAAGCATAAAGGATTTGCTTTCTCACAGAATATTAGGTTCTGTAAGGGGCCATCTAGAGAATCTTATACCCAACTCATTCATTTTGAAGTTCAGAAAACTGAGGGCCAGATACTGGAAGTCAATGGCGAGATAACCTCATCTGAGTCCTAGACTTGAAGATCTGGGTCCTCTCTGCAGACACATGTCATTCTTTAATATAAAGAAATATAGGATAAAGCACACTGTAGCAAAATATTGCATTGTGAAAATAATTCCCTCAATTTATTAAATTCTCATTATGTAACAGGCACTCTGCAAATTCTTTACATTTATTACTCTAGTCTATGTGCTCAAAAATCCTACGAAGTAGGTAACTTTCCTATTTTTCAAATGAGAAACTGAGGCTCACAAAGATTAAGTGATTTTCCCAAATATGCATAGCTAGGAAGTAGCTGAATTGGGAATCAATACTCGTTAACAGTATAGCTCATGCATCTTCTACTGTACTACACAATAAATGCCATAGGAGTTTAGTATAGAATTACCCCATATAGTTTCTTAGTACATTATTTATACTTGGATTGTCACATCTACCATCCATTATCCCCATTTTACTGTGAAGCCACTAAGACCTAAAAATTTAAAGAAAACTATGCAGTCAAAAGGGTCTTAAGAAAGGGGATGGAAACTTGAACCCCAGGTTTCTGAGGTTAGATGCAGTGCTAGATTCACTATATGATATGACTGCCAAAGGAAAAGGAGTAATCAGTTCTGACTTTAATGGGAGAAGGGATAGAAGTGCATTTAGATTTGGGGAGAATAAATTTCACAGAGGAGATGGGCTTGAACTGGCTCAGGCAAAGAAAACAAAGGGAAGTATATAAAAGAAAGGCTCTTCTAATAGATCATGGTCTTTGCCAAATACAGCCCATACAAAGTTCCTTTTTGCATAAATACTGTGGAGATACCTGCAATTTTATCTCCTTAAAATGAGGTCCTTTTGATATTTAAGTAAATGTTCTCTCAGATAATTTCCAAAAGGTTTATTTTATATTTTTGCCATTCCACTGAAGAAGCAAAGGGAGCTAACACAATTAGCGTGCCTCACATTCTGATGTTCAGAGTTGAGTTTAACTGTTTCCACAGAAGAACCTCTAGGCAAGGGTGAATCTGCACCTAGCCTGTGAGTGCCAGCAAAGGAGGCTGTCAAAATGCAGAGTACAAAATATTTCTTTAGCATCAAATTTTTGAGATCTGGTATTTTATCTTACTTCATGATAAATTTGAATTTCCTTCCACAGTATTCTCACATTTTGCTTTATATGAGAAGATATTTTCAGTTATTGTACATTAAAAGAGTCACTATGTCCCCTTTGGGCATACAGTAGATATCTGTGGGCGAGGTGCCTTCCCTTCCTCAGTTTGAGAAGCCTGTCATGTCTTCTATTTCTATCACACATCCACTCTTTTGCACAATTCTGTACTGGTGTGACTCATCACTTCTTAAACAGAAACTAGAAGTATTGTTTTTCTTTGATAGACCAGATATTTTAGTATGAAACTTGACAAGCCAAACAAAATTGTAACAATATCATTTGGGTATAGCCTGCATTTTAAATAGCAATAGACGGAATCCAACACATACTTATCAAGACATTTCACTTAATAACTAAGTACTCCTGCTAATGAAAGTTGGTTAGTCTGAAGAACTAAGGCTTTTAAGGCTTTGTCTTATTTCAGATGTGTCTCATACTAACAGACTAGAAACTAACTTTCATGAGCTAATCCCAATTTCCTAAGCACGCCATCTTAAAAAGAAGCTGTCCATAGTTAGCGTCCTTGCCTTGAGGTTGTCTGGCTTTCATAGGAACAAGAGAGAAGGCCCCTGAGCATGCCCAGAGCACCCCCAGGGCCTGCAGTAAGGTGCGGCTCTCTCTGGATGACCGAAAGCTAAGTGTAAAGGACACTGCCAAATTTGAGGCTTCTGTCTCTGCTCTCGAATACCTCCAACTCCTGGCTGAAGAAACAGACATTGGCTGGCTAATTCCAGCTGTCAGTCCTAGGGAACAATTGTGTTTCTCATGCTCTTTAGGTAAAATGCGTTCTGAGGAATGCTTGAACCTGAAATTATGAATCGTTATCTGTGGATTTGGTTCAGCAGCCTTGAGGTTCCGCAAGTGAGTGAAAGGATAGTACACTCTGAACAATGAAGTCATGCTTACAAAATACATATCGGGGAAAGCACAAAGCCTGCACAGTGAGAGCTGAGTGGATGAAGAGTATGTTGATGGAGTGTGCTACAACTTTGGAAAAGATCCTTCTGAAAAAGAGAGGCCCTGCCCTTCCAGTGGCCAACGCCAGGTGGTATTGTGAGACTAATGCTTATTGCTTGCTCACCTGTATTGCATCAGAGTTAGTTGGATTCTGATGCTTCTCCTTATCCAGAGTGAAGGTTAAGAGACAAGTCCATTTTTGTCTTTTTCCTCAATGTTCCAGCAGAAGTTTTAATCAGAAATTAATTTTTGAGGCAGACAGGCACTGCTTACCTTAACTGACCAAGATAAGGGAAGTGGGAGTTGAATGCATTTTCCCCGACAGAAAACATCAGGTTTGGCTCAAGCCTTCAACTCACTCAGAGATAAAGTAGCTTTTGTTCAATAGAGGTATGGGGTTGGAAATGATTGTTTTGTTATTCTGTGACTGTTTGAAGCTGTATGCACCCAAGAAAAACATCTTCTTAAATCTAATTCATTCCTTTGGGTATACACCCATTGTAAGTAAGACCTTTTAGTGAGTAGGATCTTGAGTTAGGTTGTGACCCACCTCATTCAGGTTGGATCTTATTCCTCTTACAGAAGTCCTTTATAAGAAAATGAAATTCAGACAGAAAGAAAGAAGTTGGAAGCAATGACACCCACAAGAGAAGGGAGAGACCAGCAGGTACTACCATGAGCCTTGTCAAGTGATGGAGGAGTCCAGGACCACCAGCAGCTGGTCTTTGGGAAAAAGGTATCATCCTGATGATGCCTAAATTTGAACATTTTTATCACCTCAGTATTGTAAGCTTGTAAGTTAATAAATTCCCATTGTAAAAGCCAGCCCATTTCTGGTGTATTGATTTCAGCAGCCTAGCAAACTAGAACATAGTCAAATCAGGTTGGTTGTTTTAATCAAAGAACTCAAAATTTTAGTGGTTTAAGTAATGGAATTTAGTTTCTACCTTACATTGCAATGTGAGTTGGCAGAAGAACTAAACTCCACATAGTTGTGGTGATTCCAGCTCCTTTGATCTTTTGGATCTACTTCTTCTAGGTCCTTGGAGCCCCCTTGGGACAAAGAAAGTGAGAAAACTGTTGCATTACTTTCATTAACATCCTATTGGTCAGAACTGTATCAAATGCTGCCGCTAACTGTAATAGAGGCTTGGAAATGGACCCTTGCTGGGTGGCCAGCAGGAAGAGCAGATGAATGTTGGTGAATGCAGAGCAGGCTCTGGGTCTCTGCCATATCCCTTTCACTTTTGTTCCCTATGTTGCAGCCATTTTATGCACCACTCAAACTGTACCAGGTCTCAGTGGCTTTCTCTGCTTCTGCACCAAAAATGACATTGCTCCAGAGGTCTGACCTTTCAGCGTCTGGTGTTTTCTCATCTCTTCCCACCAAGCATTTGAGCCTTCTGAACAGCATCAAGGACCAGGCTTTAGCATGGCATGCACTTTGCATGCTACAATCAGCATCCCAGCAGCAGGTCCTGCACCAGTTCCAACCTGACTGGCCCATAGCTTCCCTACTGGCTTGCCAGAAGTGTAGAAGTACAAAAGCAATGTTGGACAATGCAAGACAGGATGGAAAGAAGCAACTCATACTTGCCTTTCTTTCCATGGACTTTCCTGAGACACATTAGTCCTAGGTGACCTCTCTGGAGATCAAGTGGCCAGTTGCATCTTTAAAATTGTGGTCAGCTTGGTAAGACACCACCTTGTATTTGCTTTCCCTCCTGCCTTCTTCTCTCACTTCACTTTTTCCTTCGTTCTTGTTTTTCTGATTCCACTTGCCAATCAATTATTAGCATGTCTTTATCCAGAGAGTGTCATCTAGGAAACCTGGGCTAAATTACTTTCACACATGGAACTCACTTACCCACACTCCAATGAAGACACACCAACCTCCCAGTCAATCACTGCTTTCAGCTCAAATTCTGGGATCTCCAGTTGATATTCATTTAATTTCATCAGGGGCATTTGGATTCCTTATAGATCAGGATTCTACAAACTAAGAGGACAAGATACCTACTCTCTCCCCCATTATATAATAGTGGGATCAGATAATTACAATAAAATGCCCTTGTGGAAAAGAGAAGAATGGAAGACATGCAGTAGTCACCAATCCATAGAACTTTCAGGACCCTGCTGGACAGAAACGGATATGTGTGCTCCCTGTAGAATTCAGGAGGGTTCCATCCCAAGCCCTGATTCTGCTCTCTGGGGGTGGGAGGTGGCTCTGTTGTTCACTCTTCCCTGTTGCCCCTAGCTCTGCCTTCTTGGTGTTCCTTATTTGCCCATTATTTTCCATGTTTGCATCTGAGTGCGTTTGAGGGAATAAAAATTTTGCAGAGTGCTTCCTTCCCAGGAATTGCTTTAAGGCTCTCGAAAAGGCACAGGCAATTATTTTGTTGTTGTTGGATTCATGCTTTCTTTTGTAATTAATGTCCTTCAAAAAACTTGGTGAGTTTCTGATCTATTTGCCACTTTCTGGTTCCATGTATAAGTAATAACACCCTTGCATTTAAAGCTAAGCTATTAATATTGTTAGCATTATTATTATTATTTTGCTCCCTTGTCCTCCTCTATCCCTGGCATTATTACCTATAGGTAGCATAGCCTGAAACAATTGACTTGGGTGGGAAGATAATACTTTAATCATTCAATATAGATGAATGTTAATGACATTTTATTTGCTCCACATTATTTTCACAATTACTTTTTCCTTACAGAAGCGAACAGATTTATAGAAGCAAATAGGCTTATAAACTCTAATTTATGTACCTTTTCTTTACACTTTTGTTTTTTTAAAGTTTCAATTTCTGCTTGTGCTTCTCTTTCTCTCCTCTCTCCTCTCTCTCCTTCTGTCCCTCTGTCTCTTTTCTCTCTGTCTCTCTGTCTCTCTGTCTTTCAAACTTGGCTAAATGGAGTAAACAATAACCAACACAAATTGTTGATATTTAATTTTCTATCCTCTATCCCTAGAGCTATAAGTTCATAAGCATGTGATCTTTACCTTAAAGATCATAACAAATATCAATTTAATAAAAAGTTTTGACTTTTCATGACATGGATCTCCAGGTTTCCAGTTTTCTGGCTTCCAGGGTCAATTGTCTAACTCCCTGTATTAGTCAGCCAAAGGGGTGCTGATGCAAAATGCCAGAAATTTGTTGGTTTTTATAAGGGTATTTATTTGAGGTAGGAGCTTACAGATACCAGGCCATAAAGCATAAGTTACTTCCCTCACCAAAGTCTATTTGGAGAAAGATGGCTGCCAATGTCTGCAAGGGTTCAGGCTTCCTGGGTTCCTACATTCTTGGGGCTTGCTTTTCTCTGGGTTCAAGTTTCCTTTCTTCCTGGGGCTTTCTTCTCTTTCCTCTGGGAACTTACTTCTCTGGGCTCCAACTTAAGTCTTCAGCATCAAACTCCAACATCAAAACTCCAATATCAGAAACCCCCCAATTCTGTTCTTTGCCAGGCCTTTTCTATGAGTCCCCATCCATCAAGGGGTGGGGACTAAATGCCATAATCGTAACTCAGTAATGCAGATTGAGTACAGATCATAGTACAAACATAATCCAATATTTATCTTTGGAACTCATCAATAATATCAAACTGCTACACTCCCTGCAACTCAACTACTAAACTTGTGTTATGTCATAACCCCACTTCAAATAACGAATTTCCATATTAGATTCGAAAGGCTAAAACACATGAAATTTCAGTGGCCTAGCAAAACGGAAATTCATTTTTGATTATGTAATATTCCAAACTGGAGCAATAAGCAAATTCTGCTCCATGCAGTTATTTGGTGATATTTTCTCTTTGGTTCCACTCCATCTATGTTCTTGGAGTTCTCTCCATTCCTCTGTAAATTGGCAAGGATCCAAAGATAATGGTGGAACAAGTGGGAGGAGTTTAGGGCCAGCTTTTAAAGGCATATGCCAACTTTCACCCACTATTCTTTGGCCAGCCTCAGTGCCTGGTCACAAATTATTGCAAGTAAGAATGAAAATAGGTAATTTAGCTATGTGCACTGGAGTATACAGTAAGAGAGATTGGTATGTGAATAGCAGTCTCTATCACAGATGCCCAATCCAGAATTTGCAAACTTCCTTCTGTTGGAGTGTGTGGGCTTTATTTTGCTGAATATCATCAGGATTATTTACCATAACTAATTTTGCATAAAGTTGAGTATAATTGTACAGCTATGTTTCCGAATTATCTATTTTCATCAGATGAAAGCATGTCCATGTAATATTTTAACTATTAAAATAAGATACAAAAATAAATTACTATAATTCATGAGGCCATAATGAAGTAGTTGTACAAACAAAATTCATAGGAAATATATTTGGATATAACTAGACATACACTTCAGGAATTGATTAACTTGAAATCTCCACTGGTAAGTTAGACTACTACTGAAACCAATTACTAGAACTTATAATAATGGCTGACATTCATCAAGCCTGTACCATATGTCAGTCATGGTGCAAAACACTTTATATACATCCCTCATTCCTTAAAATAACTCTGAGTGGTAGTTTCTATTTTTATCCTTATTTATAGAAGAAGATTACAGAAGAAGCTGAGTTTAGAGAAGTGAAATAGCTTGCCCAAAGTATAACTAGCAGCTTATTAAAAACTCTGCTGCACATGCTCCCATGGTGTTCAAGGAAAACACAAGAAATCTCTATTATTTTGGTGAATTCAGCTTTAGGTCCCATTACAGAAATATAAAGATGTGCACAGGCTTTATCTGAGACTTGACAATATTGCAAGAAAATGAAATTCTTAATGACTTCATTTTTAATATACAACCTGGAAAAAGTTCATATATCTTAATGACTTCATTTCAAATTTATGATGTCAAATCCCTTGAAGCTCAGTCATGTGTTTTAAGTTTTAAAACTCAGTCTTTGAAATCACAAGAGCTGCTTGTCATTTTCTAAATATCCTTCACATTCCAAAATTGCGTACTACTTTGTTATGAAATATCTTTCTGAAGTCTCCTACAAAATCTAATTGAACTGCTCTTCATTCCAGCTATGTGACAATGGAGAAACCAGTTTTCTTTGGTCCTGTCTTCTTCATCTGCAAAATGAAGGAATTTTTGGCAGTTGTTTTTTTTTAAAACAAATCAATTTTATTGATACATATTAATAAAGCCTACAATTCATCCAAAGTGTACAATATTTGCTATAATCATTTGCATTCATCACTTCAATCATTATTAGACAATTTTCATTATTTCAGTGATAATAATAAACAAAAAAACAGATAAACAAACAAGAAAATTCTTCACCTGTCAATCTCTATGGCTACTGTTTCTGGCTATTCTATTCTAAGTGTATAACCAATAGCTTTTAGTATAATCACAATGTTGTACATTCATCATCTTAAAAATTTTAGAACAATTTCATTACTCCAAAAAGAAAGACTCCAAACCCTTTAGCATTCCTTCCTCAGACCTACATAACCACTAGACTCCTTTCATCTTTATAAATTGATTTATATTTACATTGTATATAAATGGAATCATACAGTATGTAGTATTCTGTGTCTAGTCTCCTTCACTTATATCATGTGGGTTTTTTTTTGTCTGATATTAATATTGTTTAGTATTAACTTATATTTGTTCAGCTTCGAAGAAAAATAGTCTTATATGTACAGTTCTACCCATATTCATATTTCACATAATATATTTATATTTCATGTAATATATTTAGTTCATAAGAGAGCAATACATATTTTTCCCTTTGTGTCTGGTTTGCTTCACTCAACATAATGTCTGCCAGGTTCATCCATGTTGTCATGTGTTTTACAAATTCACTTCTTCTTACCACTGGAACATACTTCCATAGTGTGTATTCTCCACAATTTGTTTATCCATTCATAAGTTGATGGAGACCTGGATTGTTTCCAACTTTGGCTATTGTGAATAATGCCACTATGAACAGCGGTGTGCAGATATCTATTCATGTCACTGCTCTCTATTCTTCTGGGCATATACTTAGCACTGGTATTGCTAGGTCCCGTGGCAAGTCTATATTCAACTTCATTATGGACTGCCGAACAGTCCTCCACAGTGGCTGTACCATTCTACATTCCCACCAGCAGTGAATAAACATTTCCATCTCTCTACATCCTCTCCCAATATTTATAGTTTTCTGACTTTTTAATAGAGGCCAGTCTAATAGGTGTGAAATGATATCTCCTTATAGTTGTGATTTGCATTCCCCTAATTGCTAGTGATGTTGAACATATTTTCATGTATTTCTTCACCATTTGTATTTCTTCTTTGGACAGTGGAATACTTCTTCTTTTTATTATTGAGTTGTATGATCTCCTTATGTATCATGGATATTAAACCTTTAGCAGATATGTGATTGCCAAATATTTTCTCCCATTGAGTCAGCTACCTTTTCACCCTTTGACAAAGTCCTTTGAGGTACAAAAGTGTTGAATTTTGAGGAGGTCCCATTTATCTATTTTTTCTTTTGTTGCTCATGCTTTGGGAGTAAGGTTTACAAAACTACCGCCTACCAAAAGATCTTGAAGATGTTGTCCTACATTTTCTTCTAGGAGTTTTATGGCTATTGTTTTTATATTTAGGTCCTTGATCCATTTCGAGTTAATTTTTGTACAAGGTGTGAGATAGGGGTCTTCTTTCTATCTTTTGGATATGGCTATCCTGTTCTCCCAGCACCATTTGTTGAATAGACTGTCTGGTCAGCTGGGTGGGCTAAATAGCCTTTGTCAAAAACTGCTTGACTGTAGATGTGAGGGTCAATTTCTGAGTTCTCAATTCAGTTCCATTGGTCAATCTGTCTGTCCTTATGCCAATACCATGCTTTTTTTTTTTTTTTTTTTTTTTTTAATACCACTGTAGCTAAGTAATATGCTTTAAAGTCAGGAAGTGAGAGTCCTCCAACTTTGTCTTTTTAAAGACACTTTTTTTTGTTGTTGTTGTTATTTGGGGCCCCTTACCCCTCCAAATAAATTTTTATTATTGGCTTTTCCAGTTCTGCAAGAAAAAAGGCTATTGGGATTTTTATTGGGATTGCATTGAATCTGTAAATCCATCTGGGAAGAATTGGCATCTAAATGATATTTAGTCTTCCATGAATATGGAATATCCTTCCATTTATTTACCTTCTTCAGTTTTTTTTAAACAATGTTTTGCAGTTTTCTAAATACAGGTTCTTTAAGTCCTTGGATAATTTATTCTTGAATAATTGATTGTTTTAGTTGCTATTATAAATGGATTTTTTTCCTGATTTCCTTCTCAGATTGTATGTCATTAGTGTATAGAAATGCTATTGATTTTTGTATATTAACCTTGTATCCCACCACTCTGCTAAACTCATCTATTAATTCTAGTAGCTTTGTTGTGAATTTTTCAGGATTTTCTAGATATAGGATCATGTCACCAGTGAATAGTGAAAGTTTTACTTCTTCCTTTCCTATTTGAGTGCCTTTTATTTCTTTGTCTATCCTAATTGCTCTAGCTAGAACTTATGACACAATATTGAATAAGGGTGATATTGGGCATCCTTGTATTTTTCCTGATCTCAGCAGGAAAGTTTTCAGTCTTTCACCATTGAGTACAATGCTTGCTGTTGGTTTTTCATATATGTACTTTACCATATTGAGAAAGTTTCCTTCTAATCCTATCTTTTGGAGTGTTTTTATCAAGAAAGAGTGCTATATTTTGTCAAATGCCTTTTCTGTTTCAATAGAGAGGATCAGGTGATTTTTCTTATTCAATTTTCAATGTGGTTTATTACACTAACTGATTTTCTTGTGTTAAACTACTCTTGCATACCTGGGATAAAATCCACTTGATGTATACAGTTCTTTTAATGTGGTTTTGGATTTTGTTTGCAAGTATTTTGTTGAAAACTTTTGCATCTGGGTTCATTAGAGATATTGGTCTATAATTTTTTTTTTTGTAGTATATTTATCTGGTTTTGGCATTAGGGTGATGTTGGCTTCATAGAATGAGTTTGGTTTCATTCTTTCCCTTTTAATTTTTTCGTAGAGCTTGGGCAAGATAAGTATTAGTACAAATCAGAATGAATGGTAGAATTCACCTATGAATCTATCTAGTCCTGGGCTTTTCATCTTTGGGAAGTTTTTGATGACTGTTTCAATCTCTTCACTTCTGATTAGTTTGTTAAGGTCTCTATTTCTTCTAACACCAGTTGTAGGTGGTTTATGTGTTTCCAGGAATTTGTCCATCTTGTCAAAATTTTCTAGTTTTTTTGGCCTACAGTATCCTCTTACGATATCCTTTATTTCTATAGGATCATTGGTAAAGCCCCTCTCATTTCTGATTTTATTTATTTGTGTCTTCTTTATTCTTTGTCAGGTTAGCAAAGGGTTTGTTGATTTTGTTGATCTTCTCAATAAAGAGCAAATACAAATGGCTAAAAAAACACATGAAAAATGCTCAAAATCACTTGCTATTAGGGAAATGCAAATCAAAACTACAATGAGATACCATCTTACTCCCATAAGACTGGCAGCTATCAAAAAAGCAGAAGACGACATGCGTTGGAGAGGATGTGGAGGAATGGGAACACTCATCCACTGCTGGTGGGAATGCAGAAGGATCTAGTCATTCTGGAGGACAGTTTGGCAGTTTCTTGAAAAGTTAGTTATAGATTTGCCATATGACCCAGCAATTCTACAGCTGGGTATATACCCAGAAGATCTAAAAATAAGAACACAAACTGATATATGCACAGCAATGTTCATAGCAGCATTATAAACTATTGCCAAAAGTTGGAATCAACCTAAATGCCCAACAATGAATGAATGGATAAATAAAATGTGGCATATACATATAATAGAATACTACTCAGCTATAAGATACCTTTGCATGGGGCTTTGCAGGCTTGAGGGGACCTAGGGTTGGAAGGATGGGTCAGATGACCCAAGGAAATGGGGGGAGGGCTGGGGAGAACCACTGAATATGGGAGAATGTCAGGTATTTGGTTGAAACTATACTGTTGAGAAGACTCTTTAGAAAATATAATAAGGAAGGAGCTTTCAGTCTTTTAAAATTTATTGAGACTTGTCTTGTGACCCAACATATGGCCTATCTTGGAGAAGATCCATGAGGACTTAAAAAGAATGTATATCCTGCTGTTTTGGGGTGCAATGCTCTATAGATGTCTGTTAAGTCTAGTTCATTTGTCATGTTATTCAAGTTCTCTGTTTCTTTATTTATCCTCTTTCCAGAAGTTCTATCTAATATTGAGAATGGTGTATTGAAGTCTCCAACTATTATTGCAGTGACATCTATTTCTCCCCTCAGTTTTGGCAGTGTGTGCCTCATATATCTTGGGACACATGTTATGTACATAAATATTTAGAATATTTCTTCTTTTGAATTGCCCCTTTTATTAATATATAATGACCATCTTCATCCCTTATAACAGTTTTGCATTTTAAATCTATTTTGCCCAACATTAGTATTGCTACTCTGGCTCTTTTGTGTTTACTATTTGCATGGAATATAATTTTCCAACTTTTAACTTTTAACCTGATCTTGTCCTTATGTCTAAATTGAGTTTCTTATAGACAACAGATAGATGGCTTATTTTTTTAAATCCATTCTATCAGTCTGTGTCTTTTGATTCAGGAGTTCAACTATCAACATTTAATGTTTTCACTATGAAATCATTAGTTACTTCATCCATTTTGACCTTTGGCTTTCTGTTATCGTATCATACTATAGTTTATTTTTTTAACCCTTTCTTTTTTTTTAAAGATTTATTTATTATTTCTCTCCCTTTCCCCCCCCCACCCCCACCTCGGTTGTCTGTTCTCTGTGTCTATTTGTTGTGTCTTCTTTGTCTGCTTTTGTTGTTGTCAGCGGCACGGGAAACTGTGTTTCTTCTTGTTGCGTCATCTTGTTGTGTCAGCTCTCTGTGTGGGCAGTGCCATTCCTGGGCAGGCTGCACTTTCTTTTGCTCTGGGCAGCTCTCCTTACGGGGCACACTTCTTGCACGTGGGGCTCCCCTAAGCCGGGGACACCCCTGCATGGCAGGGCACTCCTTGTGCGCATCAGCACTGTACATGGGCCAGCTCCACACAGGTCAAGGACTTCTGGGGTTTGAACCACAGACCTCCCGTGTGGTAGACGGACACCCTAACCACTGGGCCAAGTCCACCGCCCTTAACCCTTTCTAATATTTTACATTTCTACACTCTTCCCTGAGTCTCTCACCCTTGTTTTTTCCTTTCAGGTTGTAGCACTCCCTTTAGTATCTCTTGTAATTCTGGCCTTTTGGTAACATCTTCTATAAGTTTTTGTTCATCTGTGAAGACTTTGAGCTCCCCTTCATTTTTGAAGGGCAACTTTGTTAGATACAGAATTCGTGACTGGCAGTTTTTCTCTTTCAATACCTTAAATACATCATACCACTTTCTGATGATAATTTCTGATGATAAGTCAATACTTAATCTTATTGAATTTCCCTTGTCTGTGATGCTTTGCTTTTCTCTTGCTACTTTCAAAATATTCTCTTTATCTCTTATATTTGTCATTTTCAACAGTAGTTGTCTCCATGTAGGTCTATTCATGTTTATTCTGTTTGGGTGTGTCATCATTCTTGGACATTGGTATTTATGTCTTTCATTAGGGTAGGGGAGTTTTCAGTCATTATTTCCTCAAATATTCTTTCTTCTCCTTTTCCATTTTCTTCTCCTTCTGGGATGCTGATAATGCATATGCTTTTGCATTTCATGTCATCATTCAGTTCTCTGAGACTGTTCCATTTATTCCATTCTCTTCAGTTCAAATCTGCTCGTTTAACTCTAATGCATTTTTAAACTCATCCATCTTGTCTTTCATTCCCATAAACCGTGTTACTCTTCTTTGCAGACTTTTAAAATGCACTTTATGCTCACCCAGTGTCCTCTTAATATTCTTTATCTCTTTAGCCATATTTTCTTTCAGTTCTTTAAAGTGACTTAACAGAGATTGTGATTTTCATTGATTAATTGTCTTAAATCCTGATTCTCTCCATGGTATTTGTTTGTTCCTTTAGTTGGACCATCTCTTCCTGTTTCCTAGTATGGCTTGTAATTTTTTGGTGATGTCTAGGCATCTGATATGTTGGTGAATTTACTCTAATGGACAATTTCTCTTGCCTATTGCTGCTGTTATTTTTTCACAGCTCTTTGATATTTGGTTTAACTTATTCTACATCTTTAAAATAGTCCAGCATAAGTTACCAAAATTGTGCCAGGCTAAAATGTAAAACATAATGTAAAACACAAGATAACTAAAAATTTAGAAATTTGTACAGTCTAAAATATAAACCATAATGTAAACCCAAATGGAACCATGTTTGAAAGCTATGTTTAAATATCTGTACCTCAGCTGCAGCAAATATAATATGAACATGTAAAAAGATCATTGCTGGGGAAGGGACAAAGGGTTTGATGTTGGATATGTGGGAGTACCCTATATTGTATATGTGAATTACTGTGATCTAAAACTTTTGTGAAGACAAACATAGTAATTAGAAAAAAAAAAAAGAAAGGATGTAGACACTGAGGAAGAAATGAAAGAAATTGCCTTGCCACTGTACATACAGGTTAATACCTATTGCAGTGATGAAAGGCAAAATGTAAAAAACAAAGCTTTTTCATTTTTGATACCCCATTTTATTTTTGCTTTCTTTAATTTTTCTAAATTAGTATGTATTGTATATCTAATCTTTAAGCCCCTCATTATATTCCATTTTACTATTAATGGAACTTGACAATATATTAGGCTTCATTTTTGAAGAAGTTTTGGGCCACAGAGAGGTTCAACTATGGCAGGGGAGGAATACTGTATGGGTGTTATTGATGGAGGGCACATGGTTGGGAGGGAGTTCTCCAGGACATGTATACAGGTTATTTAAAAATGTTTGGATATTCTCATAGTAGTTACAGTTAAAAACGACAACTGAGGGAGTACTGAGTTCCTAGCCAGGAGAGCTCTATCACTTTTCTCAATGGAAGAGCAACAATCCCCCAAGTACAATGGCAAAGACCAAAAAAGAAGGATGGTCCAACAATGAGCCCTTGATACTCATGACTACGCTTATGAGCCTGTGCATGTGAAATATGAACTAGGCCTAAAGCCACAGGGTGCCTAAGAGTTACATCCTGAGAGCTTCCATGTTGCTCAAATGTGGCCACTCTCTAAGCCAACTCAGTATGTAAATGTATTACCTTCCTCACAATGTAGAACATGACTCCTGGGGATGAGCTCTCCCTGGTGCCTAGGGATTACTACCAAGCACCACCTGATGATGTAACTAGAAAAAGACCTTGAACAAAAGTGTCAACCCAGACCAGCAGAATATCTCAGCCTACATGTAATATCAGGTGTTAAAAACTGCTTATTGACCTTGAATAAAAGGGGGAAATAGAAAGGACAAAGAGTATATTTGGCTGTGAGTCTCCAAAAAAGAGTTGGGAGGTCATCAGAAGGGTCACGCTTATACAATCCTCAGCAGGGTCCCAGAGACAGCCAAAGTAGATACAACACCAGGTACTAGTTCTCCTGAGGGCTACAGAGACCCACAGGTTCTATGGCCGTGGCAGATGGTTGTGGAATTCAGTGCTGTGTCAGTTGGCCCTACTTTGGAGTTTGTGTTCCTGAGTGTGATGGAGTTGGGCTCAGATGTGACCTTTCTACACATGCCTCTTCTGTCACTTTTACTGGACCTGTGGTTGGCACTGGGGTTGGTGTATACTCAGGAGACCTGAATCTCTGGACTGTCCATGTGACAGCCAGGCCCTGAGCCTCAGGAGGCTTGCAACTCCTACCCTCTGGTTTATTGGACTTTCCCTGGCCAGTTAACAGGGAGGTGAAGTAGGTCAACCACCACACCAGGGACCCAAGAGTGCCTACAACTGCAAGCAGGAGAATTGCATCCATCATTCATGTGGAATCTAAGCACCCTCTTGTTATAGAGCTGGAGTGGATATCACCATCCTAGGGTCCACAGGATGGAGGAATAGAGTATGGATTAGAGTGGACTTATTGATATTCTACTATGGAACTATTGTGATTAGTAATGGAAGAAATTGTAGCATTGATGTGGAGAAAGTGGCCACAGTAGCTGCTGAGGGTAGGGAAAGGGAAGAAGAAATATGATGTGGGGGCATTTTCAGGACTTGGAGTTGCCTTGGGTGGTACTGCAGGGACAGATGCTGGACATTGTTTGTCCTGCCATGGCCCACTGGGTGGACTGGGGGAGAATGTAAACTACAATGTAAACCACTATCCATGTGGTGCAGCAATGCTCCAAAACATATTCACCAAATGCAATGAATGTGCCACAATGGTGAAAGAGGTTGTTTATATGGGAGGAGTGGGTTGAGGATGGTCATAAGTATATGGGAACCTCTTATATTTTTTGAATGCAACATTTAAAAAAATAGAGAGAAAAAAATATTATTATTAACCAAAAAAAAAAAAAAAAAAGTGCTAGGGACTCATAATGAGGTCCAGACATTCTCCCAGGAGTGGGATAAAGAGAGCTCTAAAAACAGTTTCTGTCCATGTAATTTCCAGACCAGTCAGCAGATGGCGCTTGTTGGCACACAGTTCCACAGATGTGTATTTCTTGGTTTTCTTCGTTTTTATTTGGCCATATCTGAGATTCAAAATGGGCTCCACTGGACGAATTAGGTGAAGAAAAGGCCCCTGATTCCCCCTCCCTTTTTCCTTGTAATAGCTGGCAGGGAGAAAGATGTCTGCTGCACTCTCAGTCAGATTCAATGTGCCACAGGTTGTACTGCTGCTGAGTATCTCCAGGATCAGTGAGTGGAGCCCTTCCTAGTGACTGGGAGGTGTAGTAACACCCAGTTTGTTGTTTTAGCCTCTTTGTCTCTTTGTCCCTTATCCTCCTGGGAGTCCTGAATCACTGTCCTGGTCTGCTGACCCCCAAAGCAGTTTCCTTGGACAACTTTTGTTTTTTTCTCTGTTGTTTTTGTGAGAGTGGTGAGACTTATGTGCCTAATTCGATGTCATGTTCCCTGCTAGGTATTTTTGAAATGTCCTTTTGATATTGAAGTCCCTAAAATGTAGGACTTAGCAATTGTACATGTGTGTACTTTTCTTTCTTCCTTACAGATTCCACCATATAGTAGTTAGTCTGCATATTTTGGTCTTCAAAACATTTCCCTTTTTAGCAAAGAGTTATATTAACTACCATTATCTGATTTTCCTGGAACACTTTACCCCAAAAAGAGTTATTTGAGAATGTATCTTTTAAAAAATGAGTTAAAATTTTGTTTTGAGGAACAACAAAATAAAATGTTATACATTAAAATATCTATATATGTCCTGAGATGATGAAAAAACAGATGAAGAAATACATTAAAACACTACTGTCTAAATTTAACATTCTTTTATTATGTTGAGAAAAGCATCAGAAACAAATTCTCTTCTTCCCCATGCCCAGACTGTCCCTTCCCCAAGTTCTCTTTTCTCCTCTCAATATGTTTTTCTTTCCATAATGTAAAAATGAAAGGAGATATAGTTTCTGGTACTATGTGCTTGAAGAATGTGAAAATGGACTCCAGCATCCATCCCAGAAGAACTGATATATGGCAGCAATAATTTTGAGCATACCCATCTTCCTTAGAAAAAGCCAGAGAGGCATGATCATTTTAGAAAGGAGTTGGTACAACCCTCTATTAGTCAGGGGAGGGGTGCTAATGCAAAGTACCAGAAACATGTTGGATTTTATAAATGGCAATTATTTGGGATGGAAGCTTACAGTTTCAAGGCCCTGAAGAGTCCAACTCAAGGTTACTTCCTTACCATACCTTGTTGCACATGTTGAAGCAAGATGGTGGGTGACATCTGTGAGGGTTCAGCCTTCCTCTTCCCTTTTAAGGCTTTGTGAATCCAGCTTCTTCCAATCTCTGCTGTAGGCTGGCACACGGCTCATCTTTCTTTCTGTGGCTCATTTCTTTCAGGGCTCAGCTGCTCTGCTCTCTTCACAATGTCAGTTATAAACTATCAGGAAAATGGCTTATCATTCTCAGGGGCTCCAGCATCAAAACTAAATTCTCTCCTCTGCTGTGTCTTTTTCCGTGTTGTCCTGTGTATCTACTTCTGTGTGTCTCCTTGACACAAAGGGGGTGGGGACTCAAA
This sequence comes from Dasypus novemcinctus, assembly GCF_030445035.2. Taxonomy (NCBI): domain Eukaryota; kingdom Metazoa; phylum Chordata; class Mammalia; order Cingulata; family Dasypodidae; genus Dasypus; species Dasypus novemcinctus. Next base: position 37,824,969 of record NC_080697.1, read on the forward strand.
CTGAGTTGACCTAATGACACGGTTGAATCAAAGTCCTAATCTCAATATAATTTAATCAAAGGCATCTCAGCTGAATCTAATACAATCAAAGGGTATTACACCCAGAGAAACAGACTGGTGTACAAACATAATCTATATCTCTTTTTGGAATTAATAAATAATATTAAACTGCCACAGAGCCTAAAACACCTTGTCTCAAATTCTGTAGGAATGAAAGTCAGGGTATCTCCTAGACTATCTGCTTCAGTCCATTGCTAGTCTTTGGTGAAGTGAGTAAGAGTAATGCAAGTGTTACTGGTTAGTTTATCTGAAACCACAATAATTACTTTAGAGTAAGACTGAATCTTAAATTCCCAGATATCAGAAAAAGCTTCATTCAGAACAACCAGTGGCAAAGCCTTTGGTAAGCAGAGAGTCTTCATCTTTCCCAACAGTTGCCTACCTTTTTATTTTCCAGAGATAAGTTAGACAAATTTATTTATTCAGTAAATATTTGTTATAGGCCTGCTATTTTCCCATAGAAACCCAAGCTGTTTTCCTATCAAACATTCTCTTATATTAAGCAATAATTCAGAAGTTCTGTTTTTGATTTGTTTTGTTTGTTTTTGTTTGTTTTAATCAAACATATCTACAAGACAGAGCTTCTGAACAGAATCCGTTAATGAGCCACATCAAATTGATGATAAAGCAAGTCAACAGCATGATATTTAATTACTTTAGATACACAGCTTTTGTGTCATTTTCCAGTGGCTTTTGGAAAGAGTAGAAGTAGGTTTCTGATCATTGTAATTATTCAGGCAGTGGTCTCAACTTGGGCCTAACAGGATATCACCTCAGGATTCAGGCAATCACCAGGAGTCTATTTTCAAGAAGGATTGTGAATTTACAGGGAAAGAATCCATCTTAAAGATTTAGAAAAAGATTGTTCTGGAATGGGCACTTATCATTCTAAGTTTTCCTACATATCTGAAACCCTTTTCTATGTTTGTGAATTCCCCACTATGTGTCTTGATAAAAGGAAGAGGCCGTGCTTACGTGAGTGGAAAGTTCTGGATGGGACCCTCCATTTTCCAGTCTCTCTTGCAGATCTGGCACAGATGTGTGACTCATCCACACCAGGCAGTCTTATACGGGCAACTGATCAAGATGTTGGGACCATGGAGGATTCATTTTTTGGACAATTTTAGCAAATCACATTCCAGATGACACCGAGGAGCTGTGCAATGTGGCATTTTCAACTCAGTGGTGGTGACATCAATTTCCTCAGCTGAACAGTTGTGTGTAAGGGTTTTGACATTCACTACTGCTTGCACAGCCCTGAGCCTGGTTCTCTTGCTCATCCAATGGCCATCTAATAAATCCCTCTGCTTAGCCAGGCTTCTGTTGCTTGCAAAAATGAACTTGACTAAAATACATAACCCAAATTAGGACAATGGGACAGGTCTGAGAAAAGAATATTCTAAATTCAGATTGTTTCCAGTCAGACATACTTGTTCAGCCATTTGAACTAGTGACTGAATCCAAAGGAAATGTTTGCAGTTTGACACTGAGTAAATAACTGTCTCCCTGTGAGTGAAAGAGGGTATTAAGAGGGCAGAAGACAAAATCGTTCATACCAAATTTTTAGTAACTCAATATGTTGGATTTATTTGGAATCATCAAAACTAGATTGGAACTTCATTTCTATACAATCTGTGTGATTACATTTAATGTTTTTGCAAGCTTTATTTTCATTACATTCCCAAAATTGATGAGTGCTGAATGCAGTGGTAAGCTATTATACAATGCTAGTTGTATCTACTTATTACTGTTAATCCCTCATTAGATGAAAAGAGCTCTGCACTCTACATTATGAAGAAATAAGACATGCAGACACCCATAACATAACTCTATTCAATAGATGTGATGATTTTTCACTAGTTTTGAAAATCTAGAATCTATTTACTTGCATTTCTCTTGGTCAAAGTGCCCTGGTTTACCTTCCTCCCCTGTACCAACCCATGCACTTTAATAGATGCTGATGCAAACCCTGCCTGGGGAAGGGGGAAAATTTTGACTCTCTTATATGCCAATAAGCAGCATCCCCAAAATGGTGATTGGCCCAGGAATGGATCCAATGAGTGAAATAAGACTGAATTCCAGCAGAATGTAGCCATAGGAACAGATGCCAATCACGTTGGGGCAATAAAATGAGAGGCTGGAGTAAACTAGAGCTAATGCTGAGGAATCAGAATGAGAACTTTGAGAGGTAAACTGGTTTGCAGTAACTTGGTTTGAACAGATGGACCAAGCTTTGTCTTAAATCAGCTCCATCTTTGGACACAAAGCCCAATATATTACTTATATCATTTAAGCCAAGTTGAGTTGGGTTTTCATGCTATTTTCAACCAAAAATATTGCCTCTGATTCAACTCTTTCATGTTTAGGTGTTTGAAAGTTTCCCTTTAGTTGTTTTAGTTTCTGCAATAGTAGAATGAATCATGAGTAACTCACCTATAAGCTATATGAAAGCATGAAGTAGGAAGGTGTTGTATAGCTGATATATGATGATCTTGAGACTAATAAACTTAAATTAGATGAAAGAATATACATATATTCCTAGAAAGAGGAATAGAAAGAGTTCTGGCTTTAAGTTCAGGAGATCTGCATCTTGGCTCTGCCCCTAATTATTTCCCTAATCTTGGCAAATTTATTACTGTGGATTAAATGAATGATTATGAACATGTCTACAATATATAGATGAGCTTATTTAACACCACATCAGTCCTATAAGAGAATAAAGAGTACTTTATTAAAATGAAGATTCCCAGGTTGGATCCCAAACCCAGTGAATTTAAATGCCTAAAGGTAGGGACAAGATATTTGTACCAGGAACAGCCATTCCAGATGATAATTATGATCTGTTAAGTTTGAAATCCAATGCTACTTCTTCCTTGTGTTTCTTTGGGATATTTTTTGGTCTGCCCAACAAAACCTAGGAGCTACAGTGTTCCTTATCGCTATGGTTTATTTAGGGATATGCCATCCCCTCTCCACGTGTATTAGTCAGCCAAAGATGTGCTAATGCAAAATACCAAAAATTGGTTGGTTTTTATAAAGGGTATTTATTTGAGGTAGGAACTTACAGATAGCAGGCCATAAGCATAAATTATTTCCCTCACCAAAGTCTATTTTCATATGTTGGAGCAAGATGGTTGCCAAAGTTTGTGAGGGTTCAGGCTTCCTGGATTCCTCTGGGCTCAGCTCCTCTGTTTTCTCCACAAGGCCAGCTGGAGACTATGAGGCTCTCTAGGCTTTGCCTCTCTCCACAGGGTTTACTGTAGACTATCAGGTGAACAGCTCTGTCTCTCCCCCTGGGGCTCCAGCTTCAGCATCAAACTCCAACATCAAAACTCCAACAATAAGAACCCTCAACTCTGTCTTTTGCCAAGCCTTTTATCTGTGGTAGGTGGGAACTCAACACTCTAATCATGTGGATCAATTAAAGCACTAATCATAACTTAATCACACCCAGGTACAGATCAAATTGCAAACATAATTCAATATCTATTTTTGGGATTCATAACCGTATCAACTTACTACACCAGGTGAGAATATTTGAGCCACTAGATGCAATTATATTTGAAACACATCTGTCCCTGGATTTTCTAGTTATAGGAACAAAGGATTTCCTTTTTGGCTTAATTATTTTTAGTTGAGTGTTTTTCTGGCTGTTACAAGACCAAATGTGCTCTGGAGCTGGGGAGCCCATTTTGATCTTGTCTACCTGAAAATTTGTGAAAGTGTAGAACATTCTTTCTTCAATTGCTTTGAGATCTTTCCCCAATTCGTCACAGTTCTTCTGCCCAGAGCCATGGAGTGTATGTTTAATTTATCTCCTCTGTGACAGTATTTGAAAACTCTTGTTATTTCTCCTCTAGGTCTTCTCTTACCCAGACTTAAAGTCATCAGGAGTTCATGCAAGAAAAGTTTTGTGTGTGTGCCCGTGTTTAATATTGAACTCTAACCCTGTGTATCCAGCATTTTAAGTTACCTAATTTTAGAAACTGATTTCTTATTATTCTCCTCTTGTAATTACTTAGAGATTTCAATCCTACCCCCTGGCAAATAAGTTTCCCCTGCCTGGTCCAAAATGTTTAACGTTTAGGGTCTCCTTCTGCCTCACAGAAAGCCGGGGTGTGGCAAATTTCGCCTTTGTTCTTAAAATCGTATGCTATATAGTACATGTGCTCATTAAGAAATAGAGTTATCCAGTCACCCCAAAAGAAATGTATTTTTTCCCTTGTTTCCTTCAGGAGAAATCGTGCTACTTTTTATTTTGAGATTTCTTCTTAAGATGGTCAATGGACTGCTAGTGCTTTATTATAAAAAAAAAATCTGTTTGTCCCTTAGTTGCCTGCACTGGGCTTTCAAATGGCTTTACCAACTTTGGGAAATATGTCATCTAAAAGATATAGTGTCTGGTCTGAGTCTTTTGCAGTTAATGTGCATTTTTATAGAGCATCTCTGTATTCTTATTCAGACATCAATTAAAACCACTAACCGTGCCAACAATCACAAGAATAACTCTCACAGTTACAAGAATTCGCTAAGTAGTGGGCAACATGCCTAGCATTTTATATGTACTCTAATATTTAATAAATTTAATGACCCTGTGGGTGGTTATTATTATCCTCAATATACAGATGAACACAGAGAGGATCACAGAGAGGAGGTAAATTGGCAGAAATGGTTTATAAGGTGGTAAGTGGAGGAGCCGGAGGGTTCAAACTCAAACATTTCTCTCCCTCCTACTCTTAACTGTCCGCTCTACATTGCCTCTCAAATGGGGGGTTATATAATAGCGGTTTTTTTAATTGTTCGATTCTGCTTTTCTAATATGAGATTGAAAATCTCTCTCATTTTCTAACCTTTTTCTATACTCTTTAAAGCTTATTTTTAAATATATATATATATATATATAAACAGTAATTTGAAATCACTACCTCCTATTTATTCACTTCACATCCAAGCTGTCTAGTGCCTTCACCATTCCATGCTTAATTAATATTTTAAGTGGTGCAAAAATATGGGGTGCAAATAATTATTTCTCTGACATTTGAAGGCAGTGCATAATTGCCAGTGTTGGGGTTGTAGAAATTTGATACTGTCCTCATTCAAAAACCTTTTTATTTGTCCCACTTTCCTTTTCTACCCGGAAAATTTTGAAGTCTTCTCTTTCTCCCCCAGTGCTCTGAAATTTTATGATAATGTATCTTAGTGTGTGGTTCCTTTTCTTTAACTGTACTGGAAAATAAGAGGGAGCAGTCAATTTGACAAATTATTTTCTTTTAGTTCTTCTTCGCTTTTCTGCTGTCTTCTTCTTGTATTCTTTTTCTTTGCATACTGAACATGTTTTAATTTTATGATATTTTCTTTCCTATTGCTTATATCACAAGCATTCAAGGAAATTAATCAATTGGATCTTTCAATCTTTCCATTGGATTTTTCATTTTACCTTCTAATTCATAATCTCCTAGAGATATTAATTCATTTCTTTTTTTCATAGATGCAGAATCTACTCTTATCTCTCTAAGGATATATTTGTGCATTTTGATTTTTTTTTTTTTTTTTTTTTAGGTATTAGGGCCAGATAATAAACCCAGTACCTCATATGTAGGAAGCTGGCACTCAACCGCTGAGCCACATCTGCTCCCATGTGTGTTGAATTTTTTATGGTTCTTCTGCTCCTTGCTTTATCCCTTTACTTTGTGTATTTTTTCTCCTTTCCTTTGATATTTAAGTTTCCTGCTAAAGAGTCCTCATTTGTTTTTTCTTAATTTTCTTAATATTTATTTTTAATATTTCCCATATCCATGGGAACTTTGGCTCATAAGCTTTCTGAGAGAGGAATCCTCAATCTTTCTGTGTAGTAGGCATAAGAGCTACTGCTATTGCTCTGGAATCAAGTGGGAATATGTCAATTTTCACTTAATCCCTCTGTTTTCAATAGGTGGTTTCTGCCATACCTGTGCCTTGTGCCCTCACAGTGTTAACCTCCAGTCTTCTGCTAGATGGGAGGAGAGTCACCTAGTTGTATGAGATAAACTGTGAGTCTTGGAGTTTCCTCCAAGCCATTCCTTACATGTTCAACCAGCCTTCCTCTAATGGGCCTAAATTATTAAATGTCTATTCTTCTCCAGTTAGAAGACACACAGTGTGTGTCTTGATCATCTAATAAGTCTTTATCTTGACCTCAAAAATCGTTCTCCTCTTGAATTCCCAATTCTGATTGTAGCAGATGTTGTGAGTCACCTACATCCCTCTCACTATATTTAGGACTGAAGTGTACATTGATTCTGTGAGTCTTGAATGGCTGATAGCTCATAGGTAAATGTCTCCTCCCTGCAATTTCTGTCAGCTGAAGAGGGCTGTGTTATCCAAGGATACCTCCTACCTTGGAGGGGGAAAAGGAGCTCTTATCCAGTGGAATTAAGGGAGGGGTATAAGGTCTAGAACCTTACCCTAATGTCGGAGAAGCTGCAGTGCCATTCTAATTCTAGTGTTACCTGCAGGACTTTATTGAAAGGCCAGCTTCTTCTACTACCAGTTCTACTTCCCAAGGGTATTTCTCCTGAGAGCACTCCACAGTCAAACTCTTGCATGCGAATCTCAGGCTCAGTGTCTGCTTCCCTAGAGAACTGACCTGTGACCTTGGTGAAAGCATCACTACTGGAGCACAAACTCTGAAGTCAGGTTTGATGGCTCCCATTTTGTGTTAATCAGGATTCTCCAGACACAGAAGTGACAGGATATATATATATATGGTTTATATTTCTATTAATTTTTATATTTAACTTTATAATTTATATATATGTATATGTACAGATTATATATATATGTTAAATATTAAGAGATTTATTACAGGAATTGGCTCACACAAATATGGGGATCAGCAAGTCCGAATTCCATAAGACAGGAGGCAAGATGTAAATGCCAATGAAAGTGACAGAAGTGGGCATTATTAGAGATTTAGTCTTTTTTTTCTGACTGCTGGAATCCTCAGTTTTTGTTTTAAGGTCTCCAAGTTATTGAATGAGGAGATCCTTCTCATTGCTGAAGGCAATATCCTTTGTTGATTGTAGATGTAAAGAGCCCTAGATGCAGTCAAATCACTAAAGATTTAAATTCATCTATGAAATACCCTCACAATAACAATCAGGCCAGTGCTTGCTTGACCAAAAGCAACTGGGCACTGTTACCTAACCAAGTGAAATTAATCATCACAAGTTCCCTCACCATGTTCAGTTATTCACTACATCCTCTTGTTTCTCTTCCCTTCTCTTACTTTCATTTCCTGCTACTCTTTTCTCTTTCTCATAGTGCAGTCCCTCATATTGTAATAAAAGTTTTCCCTGCTTTTCGTTTCCTCTCTCTGTAGTCTATCTCCCTACTCTTGATAGTAATTTTTATGGGTAAACAGGCATGATGCTGTATGTCTCTGTTCAAAATTTCCTGTTGGTTCCCATCACTTTGTTTTATAAAATCTCACCAATTTTGATGACATGAAAGAGTCATCACAATCCTGCTCACTCTTTTCTGTCTTTCCTGTCTCATATCGGGTTACATTCCCATTCATTCTGCAGTCTCTATACATTCAAAATTTCATGCAATTTTGTAAACATGTCATTGTTATTTGCACTTATGTGCCCTCACGCATGCCTGTCAATCTCCTTTCTCTTGTATTTGAAATATTCTTACTCTTTGTAGTGGGTTGAATTATGTGCTCCAATTAGAAGATGTGCTTAATCCTAATCTGCTTCCTGTGGGTGTGAACTCATTATACATAAGATCTCTTGAAGATGCAATTTTAGTTAAGCTGTGGCTCAAGTGGATGAGAGGGGACCTTAATCAGATTATTGGAGTCCTTCATAAGCAGAAAAAATTTGGACATAGTTAGAGAGAGCAATGCAGAGGAACCAGAAGCCGGAAGTCAACAGAACCCAGAAAAGAAAGAAGAGGACATTGCCATGTGACGGGAAAACCAAGGAACCCCAAGGATTGTGGCAAGCCAGGGCCAGAATGCTACCAACCCAGGAGGAAGTCTTCTCCTCTCCAGAACTGTGAGACAATAAATTCCCTTCATTTCAGCTGAACATTTGGTGGTATGTCTCCTAAGAGCCTGGAAAACTACAATACTCTTCTTTCAAGACTCCTCTCCAACATAGCCTTTCCTATGGATACTTTCTCCCTTTCTGCAACCCAACTAGTGATTCCACACCCTTTATATGTACACACTCCTCTTACAGCATCTGCCACACCAGTTATTTACATTTACCTGAACTTTTTGCCTGATTAAAACAACTTTCAATGCTGGGACAGTGTTTCTTCTTTCTATAACCTCATACCTAGCAAAGCCCCTGGTGCTCAATAAATGTTGATAAAATAAAGAACTAAATGGATCACTGTTGTGACATCAAGTACATTTGTTGTTAACTTGAATGCATTTATGCAGCACTTAATTAAACAGTCATTAAGATATGGCCTTTATAACTATTTGCATACTTAATACAAACTTGCAGAGACTTCAGGCTCTGCCTCATGTTACTGAATATGTAAGTGAGAAAAGGCAGTGTCTCTGAGAAGAGGCACGCATTTAGTCATTACTATGCTGGTTAAACATAAGCAGATAACTTCCATTACCCACCTACTCCCTACTTTCTCTTTATTGCATTCTTTTAGATAAAACTTGATACTGCTTGTGTGACTCTTCTCAGATAAAATAAGAATCTAATTATATGACATTATGCCTTATCTCCTTGGCCAAAATCAGAGTCCTAGACAAATGACCTCTTTAGAGGGAGGTTTTACAATGACCTATTTATATGAGGAAGGGAAATATTATAGCTCTTATTTTTATTCATTCATTCATTTATTCATTTCATAAGTATATTTATTAATTGATTTCTACTCAATTGCTGATATCTTCAAAGGAATATATGCAGCATAATTTGTGAAGCACAATAGGAAAAAGAACACCCCCCCAGTTTAACAGTCAAGTAAAAACTAGAAGTTAACCAGTAGACATGATGCTCCTCCTACATCACATCCCTCTTCTTTTTCCTTGGAAATAATCATCAATTTTGTATTAATCATTCCTTCATCTTTAAAAATGACCTTGCAAAATACTCATATTTTACTAAAATAATACCTCATTTCCTTTTACTTGTGTTTCAGTGTTATAAAAGTGTTTCTTATGATATGCAGTATTTACAAAGTGAATTTTACTCAATCTTCAGATTCTAATATTCAATATTTTTGTTACATTTGGCTATAATTAATCATTTTTTTTCCTATTGTAGAATACTACATTTTGTAAACATACTATATTAGTACTTCTCTTACCATTAGGGAATTGGGTTTTGTTCAGTTTTTTTTTTCCTTTAGAAACATTGTTTCTATGGACTTCCAAAAGATTCAATACATGTCTCCTGAGTGTTGCAATCATATTCTTTAAATTCTTTCAGTAAGGTTGTCTATTTTCTCCATAAAGGCCCTACATAGATTTTGATAAAATTGTTTTAGGTTTCATAGGTATTATTATTAAAATTATACTTTTAGATTTAAATCTATTTTTCTATTTCTTGATGGAAGTTTGTAAAGTATGCTTAACATTGTCCATTTATACTAAACACCATCCCCAACATTCTATTTCAGGAATTGGAAACTTAGAAACTATATTTCCCAGAATGCCTTCTCCAAAGGCTATGGGTTTAGATTCAGTGTGTCGAAGCAAGTTCCTGGAGTGCAAGAGAAGCAAGTGCTTGGATTGTGCCCATGAAGCTAGGTATGTAGGCTTTAGCTGGCAGGAGATGTGAGTTTTGCCAGAGGCTTCAGAGCATCTACCAGAAAATCACTCATTTAGGTGTCTCATGTGCCTAAGATCATCAGCAACAATCTCTGGGTTCCATACACTGGCAGTGATTCCCCTGATCTGGGCTCCCCAGCATTTTCAATGCCCTCCTCAGCCTCTAATACCCTTAATTAAACCATTTCCATTTGAAATAAGCAAAGCAGTTTCTCTTCCCTTTATTGAATTGTTACTGAAATATGTTGGACTTATATTCTTTCAATTTACTAAGTTATTTTATTTAATGTAGTAGTTTGTCTATGGCATCTTTTTTGTTTTCTCTTTAGAAATAATATCATCTGTCTAATATTTTGACTTTTATTATTTTCTTGACTGTATTAGTCAGCAAAAGGGGTGCTGATGCAAAATACCAGAAATTGGTTGTTTTTTCTAAAGGGTATTTATTTGGGGTAGGAGCTTATAAATATCAGGCCATAAACATAAGTTACTTTCCTCACCAAAGTCTATTTTCATGTATTGGAGCAAGATGGCTGCCGAGTCTGCAAAGGTTCAGGCGTCCTGGGTTCCTCTCTTCCAGGATCTTGCTTCTCTCTAGGTTTAGGGTCCCTTTCTTCACAGGGCTTGCTTCTTCCTGGGCTCAGCGTTCTTCTCTTCCTGGGGCTTGCTTCTTCCTGGGCTCAGCGTTCTTCTCTTCCTGGGGCTTGCTTCTGTTTCCTCTGTGAGCTTACCTCCTGGGGCTCCAGCTTAAGGTTTTAGCATCAAACTCCAACATCAAAAACCCTCAACTTATATGTGGGAATACTCTATATTGTATATGTGAAGTACTGTGATATACAACTCTTGTGAAGATAAGCTTAATAATTAGAAAAAAGAAAAGAAAAAGATAGTATGTAGAATTTTTCCAAATTAATATGTATTCTATATCTAACCTTTTAACTCATTGCTATATTCCATTTTACTATTAAGGGAACCTGGCAATATATTGGGCTTCACTTTTCAGGAATTTTTGGATCACAGAGAGATTCAACAATGGTAGCGGAGGAATACTGGTGTGGGATGTTATTGTCAGGGGACACATGGTTGGCAGGGAGTTCTATAGGGCATATATCCAGGGTACATAAAAATTCTTGAATATTTTCATAGTGGAAACAATTAAAAACAACAACTGAGGGAGTGCTGAATTCCTAACCAGGGGAGCTCTATCACAGTTCCTAAAAGAACAGCAACAATTCCCCAAGTGCAATGGCAAAGACCAAAAAAGAATGACAGTCCAACAATGAGCCCTTGATACTAATGACTATGCTTGTGAGCCTGTGTACCTGAAATAAGAACAAGGCCTAGAGCTGCAGTGTGCCTAAGAGTTACCTCCTGAGAGCCTCTGTATTGCTCAAATGTGGCCAGTCTCAAAGCCAAACTCAGCATGTAAATGCATTGCCTTCCCCCCAGCATGGGACATGACTCCTGGGGATGAGCCTCCCTGGAGCTCATCAGTAATCAGCGGGATTACTACCAAGTACCAGCTGATGATGTGACTAGAAAAGGACTTTGAATAAAAGTTTCAACTCGGACCAGCAGAATATCTCAGTCTACATATAATAACAGGAGTTAAAAATGCTTTTTGACCTGAATCAAGGGGGAAATGGAAAGGACAAATGAGTTTATATGGCTATGAGTCTCCAAAAAAGAGCCAGGAGGTTATTAGAGGGGTTGCCCTTATGCACACCACAGCAGAGTCCCAGAGACAGATAAATATATATAACCCCGGGTATTGGTTCTTTTGAGGGCTACAGAGACTCACAGTTTCTATGGTCATGGCAGATGGAGTTCAGTGCCATGTCAGTTGGCCCTTCCTTGGAGTTTGTGTTTCTGTGTGATGGAGCTGAACTCAGATGTGATCTTTTTTCACAAGCCTTTCCTGTTACTTTACCAGAATTTTAGTTGGTTCTGGGGTTTAATATATACCCAGGGGATCTGAATCTCTGGACTGACCATATGATAGCCAGGCCCTGAGCCTCTACAGACTTCAACTCCTACATTCTGGTTTATTGGACTTACCTCACTCAGCTAACATGGAGTTGAAGAAGGTCAACCGCCACATCATGGAGCCAAGAGTGCCTACAACTGAAAGTAGGAGGATTGCATCCAGCATCTATATCCCCTCTTGATATAGATGTGGAGTGGACACAACCAATCCAAGGTCCACAGGATGGAGGAATAGTACATGGATTAGAGTTGACTTACTGATATTCTATTCATGAACTATTGTGATTAGTAATCAAAGAAAATTTGGCATTGGTGTGGAGAAAGTGGTCATGGTGGCTGCTGGGTGTGGGGAATGGGAAGAAGAGATGAGATGTGGAGGCATTTTCGGGACTTGGAGCTGTCCTGGGTGGTGCTGCAGGGACAATTACCAGACATTGTATGCCCTCCCATGGCCCACTGGATGGAACGTGGGAGAGTTTGGGCTATGATGTGGACCTTTGACCATGAGGTGCAACGATGCTCAGAGATGTATTCACCAAATGCAATGAATGTCTCATGATAATGGAGGAGAATGTTGCTATGGGGGAAGGAGTGGGGTGAGAGGGGTGGGAGGTATATGGGGACCTCATATTTTTTTAATGTAATATTAAGAAAATGAATAAAGACAAAAAAAAGAATGAGAGATGACTAAGAATACCTTGGCTTACACTGTTGCACTTCACCCTGAGAGAGTTAAGCATGTGAGGGGGTGCCAAGGCAGCCCCCTCCACCCCATGGTGATGTGGAGAGAGTGGCCCCTGGAGATGCTGAAGTCAGGGAGAGAGAAAAAGAGGTATAATATGGGGGCATTTTTGGGACTTGGATTGCCCTGAATGACATTGCAAAGACAGATACAGGCCATTACCCTGCCATAATCTACAGAATTTAGTGGGAGAGAGTGTAAACTACAATGTAAACTGTAACCCATGCTATGTGGCAATGGTCCAAAATGTGTTCATCAATTGCAATTGAATGTACCACAATAATGAGAGAAATTGTCAATGTGGGGAAAAGTAGGAGGTATAGGAGTGGGGCATATGGGAATCCGTTATATTTTTTATGTAACATTTTGTGGGCTTGCTATTTTGAGCTTGCTACTTTGAGTTAGCAACCCATGAGGACCGGGCGGGCTTCCACAGCTCGGCGGTGAGCCCCTAGGCCAGCGCGTAGGCCTAGGTTCTCCAGGTGTGGGGGACGCGCGGTAAAAACCATGGAGACAGCCTGTGAGAGTGAGCTAGTCCACTTTATTGAGGAAATACACTTGATTATATAAGGTCGGGTCAAGGGAGGGGTAGGAACGGGGGCGGTAGTGGATAGGCGGAGCTGTGCAGGCAGCTATGAGGTAGGCGGTGAAGGATAGCAACGGCTGGAAAAGGGAGATAACAAAGGCTAGGAGGAGGGGTGAAGGGAGGCAGCAACAACATTTTATCTAATCTAAGTATCTTTTAAAAATAAATAAAAATATATTTTAAAAAAATAAAAAAAAAACAAAACAAAAAAACCCTCAACTTTGTCCTTTGCCATGATTTTATCCCTTGGTGGGTGGGGACTCAATGTCATAATGATGTGGCCCAGTCAAAGCCCCAATCATAACTTAATCATGCCTAGGTACAGAACAGATTACAAACATAATCCAATATCTATTTTTGGAATTCATAACCATATCAAACTGCTACACTGACATACTGCACTGGTGAGAACCACTTATTTAGGGTTGAAGAGACATTTTGCCTTGTGACTGCTTTTGCAAATCCTTTAACTATTTTAGGTTTAATGATGGCATTTGTTGCAGATTTTGGTAGATGCACTTTACCAGGTTAAAGATATTGCCTTTATCCTTCATTTGTTAAGATTAAATAAATAAATGGGTGTGAATAATAATGAATTATTATACTATGACTATAAAAACAAAGTTTCTCCTAATCAGCTAGGCGAATTACATTCATACATAGTCTAATGATAAACCACCTTTGTCACCTACAAACACAAGTATGCTTATACCAGTGTGTGTCTTGAAATGACTTAGTTCCCCTTCCATACTTTCTCTTTCTAATGAAGCTTGGCTCCTAATTCAAGAGATGGTAGAATGTAGGTCATCAAGAGTCTGGAGTCCAGAGCCAGACTAGAGGTTTGAATCACTAGGTTTGCCATATAGTATATTTGGCCTTCAGCATTCTACTCTGTAATAGGAAGCAATAGAGTGAATTTCCTAGGATTATTGTGGGATGAAACTAGTGAATACATTTCAAGTCTTCAAAACAGTTCCTGATTCTTAGTAAGTGTAACCTAAGTCCTCAGTATCTTCTCATTAGTTGATGATATTTAAAGGCCCAGTGGTTAGGGCGTCCGTCTACCATATGGGAGGCCCGCGGTTCAAGCCCCGGGCCTCCTTGACCCGTGTGGAGCTGGCCCAAGCGCAGTGCTGATGCGCGCAAGGAGTGCCGTGCTACACAGGGGTGTCCCCCGCGTAGGGGAGCCCCACGCGCAAGGAGTGCACACCTTAAGGAGAGCCGCCCAGCGCGAAGGAGGGAGCAGCCTGCCCAGGAATGGCGCCGCCCACACTTCCCGTGCTGCTGAGGACAACAGAAGCGGACAAAGAAACAAGACGCAGCAAAAAGACACAGAAAACAGACAACCGGGGGAGGGGAATTAAATAAATAAAAATAAATCTTTAAAAAATAAAAAATAAAAAAAAAAATAATAAAGTGTCCTCAGTGTTAAATGATAAATACAAAATGAACATGCACACTGAAAGCATGGGATAGCACTTAGTTTTAATGTGATCTTTGAGTAATTCCAAGTATGCTTTTATTATTTTTTAGATTACTATTAAAATTTTAAAAACCATACAATTAAAAGCATATTTTCTTGAAGAATTATAAGATTTCTGAGACTATAGCCTTGACTTTCTGAAACTAAAGACTCCATATGGGAAAATATTATCCTAGAGAGCAGGGACCCCTGTGCATTCTTTTACCTAAATACCAAAGTCCAAACTGTGCCTGCAAACAATATGCCATTACTAAGAGGTGCTCAATGAGTGTACCAGCTTGTACCTGTGTTGATGTCAAATTGTGGTTTTTTCAGACCAAACCTCTGTTGTCCTTTAGCTCCTCTGAATTCCTTGCATGATTCTTTGTTAATTCCATAACATTATTGCCTGATTTTGATGATAAGGACACAGAGATAAACATTGTCTTAGACATTGTCTAAGATAAAATAAAGATATCTGGTACATTTTTGAAATTGATATTTCATCCCAATACACTGAATGAAGTAATAGTTCACAAACCTACCAGTTGTTAACTATCTGTGAACTTTGTCCCTTTTACAAATTCAGAACCTTGAGGGTCTGCTTTCTTATTTTCTAGTTCTGTATAACCATGGTGCTCTGAATGATGCTGGGCAAATATTAAGCCCTTAAAAAATCCGTATGAGTAAATCAATGAATGAGGAAATGCCTAGCATGTATAGTGCTGTCCAATCAAGACAGCCAATAGACTCATATGCACTTTAATTACTGGGAAAACCTATATTCTTACAGCCACCATACAAGGATTCCAAACCCTCATCTATTTACTTATTATTCAATCTTGAGCAAACTGCTTAACTTCTCTGAGCCTCAATTTCTTCATCTAACTAATTAGAGGAAATTGAATAAGGCAGCACATGTAAAACATGTAGTACCATGTTTGCCTATTAAAAGTGATTAATAGGGAACTGGTGTAGCTCAAGTGGTTGAGTGTCTTCTTTCCATGTATGAAGTCCTGGGTTCAGTCCCCAGTACCTCCTAAAAATAAAATGTGATTAATACATGAATTGAATTTCCCTTCCAGATCCTACTCCCAACCAGTAAGAATTACTCTGTTTTCTGCATTGTTTTCCCCCATTTACTGATATCAGCAAAGCCTTTTTCTTCCACTAGGTTGACAGTTCCAATGTTATAATCTCAAGTTTAGATTTAGATATTAAGTTTCAAGCTGTTAATTCCAAATGAGTTATAATATATTCCAAAGTTTTGATATATTGATATATTTTAAATATATCATTATAGGTATGGAGAATATGTAAATGTTGCATTCAGAATTAAAATTTTGTCAGCTGCCGAATTTGTGTTTACTTGGATAACTTTCCTATCCAAACCAACTAACAAATTACAGTTTCTAGGAATCACCTGCTTCTTTTGTTCAGTCATTTGGGAAGAGAAAGGCAAAAATTGTAAACAATTCAATATGAAGATCAAAAGTGCCCCTTTGGTAAAAGCTAGAGCAACCATTTGACCCATGATTCTGTGTTATACAAATCTAAGGCTCAGCAAACATAGATATTTTCCTACAGGAATAGCATAACAATGCTTAATGCTTTGAGGCACTCCCAGAGTGGTTTCCAATGCTGAGAGACTCTATTCCAAATCCTGCACATGTGTTTATTTGCATGTGAGAGGATTAGTCACATGTTTCCCAAATCACAGGTTTTAGTCCTCAGAAGTGTGCTTAGTAGATTATATCTCTAAATTAGTATGGAAAGCAATGCTCTGTGAACACACCAGATGAGAGATTCAAAAATTCATAACTCTTTCATTGCCACTCAATTATCTCTTTAGTTTCTATGCAGTGTGTATGCCTCCTGGATGGTTATTCAGTTTGGCAGGGGTTCTCAAAATAACTTATGGGAGTGTCATGTCAATGAAGAAAAGCACTTGAACATCATTTTTAATGGTTGAAATCCATTGCTTTCCACTTGAGTGACTGCAAATGGCTAAACGGGATTTTGCCAGGCCAGAAAAATAAATTCACTAAAAAAGAGAGGTAGTAAATGTACAATTTCAACATTAAAATAGATTCACTAAGGGGAAATGATAAATTAATAAAGATAAGCACTTAGCAGAGGAAAAATCTGCTATCTCAGTGAAAGGACAAATTTTGTTGGCTCTTAGCTACACCTGCTACTTAGTTTCCCAGCTTCTAAGACAAATACCATACAATAGATTGGTTTAAACAACAGAAGTTTATTGGCTCACAGTTTTTAGGCTGGAAGTCCAAAATCAAAGCATCACCAAAGCCATGCTTTGTTCTCAAAGGTGGTGGCACTCTGGGGCAGGCTGTTGGCGATCCTTGGGTCCTTGACTTATCTTTCACATGAGGATGTCCACTCCTTTCTTTTCTGGGTTTTGTTGACTTCCAGCTTCACTCCTCCCTGGATTTCTTCCTCTATATCTGAACCTGTTTATGAAGGATCCCAGTAATCCAGATTAAAGCCTAACCTGATTCAGTTGACCATAGTTTAATTTTAAAAATCATTTTCAAAAGTTCCTATTCACAGTGGGTCACATCCATAGAAATGGATTAAGATTAAGAACACGTTTTTGTGTTCTGGGTTACATAATTCAACCTAACACAGACATACTTGTATTAAAATATTGTTCATTGTTATCTGAAATTCAAATTTAATTAGGCATCCTGTATTTTTATTTGCTAAATATGGCAAATCCTTAAAATGAGTAAGTTAATATCAGAAAAGATATTAATGTGTTACTGTCCTTCAAAACAAATATGACTTTGTGACAGTCTGGCATCATACCATAATTTGATATTATAACATTGATCTGAGGAGTTTTCAAGAAGCTTCTGTAAATATTACCTATATACAAGATAAATTTAACTACTATCAGTTTACAGTCATGGAAATTGATGCTTGTCATGGCCAAGAGATTTGCACAAAGTCAAAATGGTCCCAAGAAATGAAACCAAAATTAGTTTCCAGGTCTTTTTATTCAGAGTTCATATTTCCTGGTCGACTTCAAAATAATTAATTGGATTATAAATAATGAAACCCATCTAGTCATATTAGTTACAATCACCAGCCCTAGGCAGTAATATATTTCTTGGCAATAGCTACGCTGCTTTGACTTGAAAAATGACCAGGGAAGCATCCCAATCCAACAGTGTCCAGGAAGTAATGTGACAACCATATTGGAAATTCTATATTAATGTTTACAAGCATGATCTAGCTACTGGCTAGTGATATTTCCCTACTATTTCTTTTTAAATCTGTAGATTTTCATAAATTTCCCTTTGCATATGAATTGCAATATCATTTGGTGTCAAGTAGCTACTTGGTTGTTAAGAATAATTCACAGCCACCATGGGGTTTTTTTTTAGCCATGGAAGGATGAAAGTAATTTCATGACACTTTCATTCACAGATCTGAAGGGTAACTGAACAGGGCCTTGTAGCTGACTGCATTTGCAGAACTGGCACTCCCAGAAACATAGACTTTTCGTTTAAAATTCAGCCCTTCTGCGAGATGCTGAGTGATGTTCTTGGAACCAGACAAAATTGACCAGAATTTGTGAAAAGGTAATCAACTCTTCCTTGCCTACTGAAAAACCAGTGAATATGTGTACACACTGCTCGGAGAATCTGTTCTTTTTGTTACAGAACAGATGTCTGGGTGGTTTTTGGCAGGCCCCACTCTGTCAAACAGTCTAGTTTTGACAGTTACTTGCTTGAGGGATGGCTGAAATGCAAAGCATTTCTGATCAGAATATCATATTCATCTGGATGTTAATTACTGTGTCTGCCTTGGTATAAATAATTAATTATGCAAAACCCACACAGCTGCTGCTGGACAGAGTTAAGTGACTTGCTGTCAGTCTCACAGTTCTGGAAAGGAACGGGGGATTTAAAAAACGTGCTCTGTTACTGGGGTAGGGTGGGAAGCACTCTTGCCATGGTGCTTTTGTGGTCAGATGAAAGGCCGTTGTGCATGTGTGTGTGTATTTCAGACAACGACATATCTCGTAAGTTACATAATGTGGTCCTAAAAGCAATTCCTCTTTCACTTACAGCAGTAGTTTTCTAGGAATCAAACACCAGGTTAGAGTAACATTACAGATCGGGCTACTAAACCTTTCTCACTGTATAATCTCCTCTGTAATTCTCAAAAGTTCCAAATGTCTTATGGAGATGCACAGTGAGCTTTTTTGCATGTGTGTGTCTCAAGGAAGGCACTCATAGTACTAATGTACTTTATTCATTTTCGGATTATGTGAACCCAACGAGTCTGGTCAGCAATGAATACGTGAACTCTTAGAGTGCTGAGAAATGACAATGTATCTGTTTAAAAAATTGTATCTCTACATTAATTGACTAAGTGGAAATGACTTATTTATGTTTAAATATAACTAGCTGTTTGGTTGTTATAGGAGAAATGCTAGTTCCATGTACCATGTTTTGGCAAAATAACATTGCAAGTAGAAACAGAGATAGGAAAAGAGGATTAAAAAAACCTTAAAAAACAAGATTTTAGTAGATTCATCAGATGATTTTGTTTTTGTGCCAATATTGATATTCCTGCAATGAAGCAAAGTGCTAGAGCTTAAAGGGGAGAAGCAACAAAACCATCCTTTGAGAAGAGGAAGCCGTGGAGCAGTAGAAGGAATACTAGTGTGGGGTGGTGGTCTGTCCTTTCCTGGCTCTATCACCTCCTGGCTGGATGAGCTAGGCCAGTTACATAGCATTTCTGTGCCTCAGTTTCCTCACATCTGCATTAGGGAGGAGCATCTCTCTTCTGCTTTCACTCTTGGTTGCTGGTAAAGTCAAATGAGATGACTGATATGAAAGCACTTTGCAAACTGAGATGCTATTTAAAATATAACAGCATATCATTCCACATTCAACAGTTAGTGAGTACTTAGTGCTTCTACTTAGGACCTTTATTTATTGTAATTCTTCCTTTTTAAATCTACTGCTTTATTCTTCCAGCAAATTTTTGTCATATGTCTTTCATGCACTAGACACTGATTTAGTCGTGGGATAATGCTGTGAATAAAAAGACAGAAAAAAATCTCTATCTTCATGAAGCTTACAGTACAGTTAGCAAAACAAACATGCAAGGACACACACAGATGAATCTTAGCAGAATTGCAGCCAAAACCTACTCTCCAGTTCACTGGTTTGACAGAACAACTAATAAAATGATGATGATGGGCACTGCCCATCCTCAAAAACAGAGTATCTACTGAAAGCAAGACGGTTCCATCCATCTGCCCCATGGGATCTAAAGCCCCTCTCAATCAGTAGTAGAATGGGTATCACCATCCCAAAATCCTCCAGACTGAGGAATGAATAATGACAAGGGAGAAATGCAATTATGGACAAAAGTAGACTTATTATTCTAATAATGGAAGAACTTGTTACACTGATATAAAGTCAGTGGTCACCAGAGTTTCTGAGGGGAGGGAGAAGGAAGAATATGTGTAACATGGAGCATTTTGGGGACATTGGGCTTGTTTTGCATGATATTGCAAATACAAATGCAAGCCATTATACATTTTGTCAAAAACTCTGAAATTGTGGGGTACAAAGTGTAAACATAACGTAAACTTAGACTTTGGTTGGTAGCAGTGCCTCAGTATGTGTTCATCAGTTGGAACAAATGAAAGATGTTGATACTGGGGGAAAGTGTGGGAGGGATGGGGTAGATAGAAATCCCCTATAATTTCAATATAATATTTATGTAATCTAAAGTGTCTCTAAAAATAAAGAAAAAAACATGTAAATGAGATCATTCCAAATAGCAGTAAGTGCTATGAAGAAAACAAAATAAGATAATATATAAATATACTACCGATAGAGCAGTCAAGAAAATCATATTAGGAAAGATACTTGTTTCTTGACAATGCACCCAAAGGAAAACACGGACCCAAATATCTTAACACTGGTTAAAAAGAATTCCAAGTTTAAAGATTCCCAAATAGGGACCCACTCCATAGGTTGGAGGGCTGGAAAACAGCCAAAGGCATTAGAGTGTGGTTCCCTGCAGGGTATTATATGAGATGAAGTCCATCTTCTCTCCTTACTAGATACAAAAGATCTTAAGAGTATAAGACCATGGAACAAAACCCCAACACATAACAGCTCCTCTTTGTCTTCCATTTGTAGAAGACATGCCATGTGGCTCTAAGTAGTTTGATTTTCTTGACAGAATACTTAGATTGTTCTTACTAGGAGAAAATCGAACTTGTAGAGAATACTGGGGGAAAAATCCCAACACATGTGCCATTAGGAAATACAAGTCTGAGATATTTGTATTATTTGGCTTTCATCACTATTGATCTTTGACCTCTCATTTCCAAAGCATGGTCATAAATTACAGAACAAAACATCAAAAATACATGGAAAGTAAGGAAAACCAGAATGCATTCTTTAAATCTTTACATGTGAAACATTTAATATGAGAGGAAGTAAATAGTAGTCCATTTTTTATCAAAACGATAATAAGATTTGCATTTAAATTTTAAAAATATATCTCTATTTAGATTCTACTAACTTCTGGCAGGATGTTGGTCCCAAGATAGGAAGAATCTCAGTACATTTTTGGTTCCTTTTTAATTTGCCACAAAAGTAAGACTTACTCATTACACTTTAGCCAATTATCCAAAGCCACTCTCAGATAAACCTCACTATTAATTGCAGTATATCTAAGGAAGAAGAAACTTTGCTTCATATTTAGAACAATCACAATACTAAAGGTTTGTATGGCCTTAAATATACATCCATGTCAGAATGGATGTAGCTCAAGTAGTTAAGTGACTGCTTCTCATGTACGAAGTCCTGGGTTCAACCACTGGTACCTCCTTAAAAAGAAAAATACCAAGTGCTTGATTTGGAAAGATAAAGACCAAATAACAAAAAAAAAGAGAAGAAGAGAAGAGAATACATCAACGTCAATGTCATCTGGTAGAAATAATTACTCAGCCAAGTGGGAAAGTTGGGTAAAGAGAGAATTCATTTTAGTGCAAAATAATGCAACCACAACAAAGGACCTAATTAACATTTTTTTTTGTTTTAAAACTAACCACAAAATAAATGCATTTGTTTCAGTAGTAAATAGTACAAATGTTCTCATAACAAAAAGCAGCAATTCCTTTCTACACCATGCCCAATTCTCAGCTGTGATGCAAAAAGCAGCCATATTTCATCATTTCTAAAAAATTTTAGTTCTTCTGGTAATTACCTTTAAGATCTGAACAATATAATTATAATATTAACTTCTAGTTATAAAAGATGGTACTTACCTTGTTTCATTAAATATAGTTACTATTTATTTGAGTTTAAACTTTCATCAATTTGTGATATTTGGAGTTATATGCTAAAAAGTTATTTAACTCACCATCATCACAAAATAGTCTTTGATTGAAATATTTTCATAAAAATAATCAATCTTTGTTGATCATTCTCATCTGTACAGTGATATAGATTAATATCACCCACTCACAAAGTATTAAATACTACTATACTTATAAAATTAGAGAATGACTTTACTGCAAATCATATGGCAAATATTAGTAATTATTACGTTAATGTGGAGTAAAAATAGCATTTGGTGTACATTTAGCATGATTTCTCTTGGATTTGAATTAATAAATTTTCTTTATTTGACTTATTGATCTATGGCATTTATACTTTGTCTTATAAAACATAAATTAATATCTCCCTACTTCTGGAAAATATTTCAATAAAAGATATAGATTTTGAAAATGAATAATTTTCCAGTATGCAGAAGTGATGTTTGTGATGCTACTCACTGTGTACTAATGGGATATTAGTCACATAAAAGCTGTCCATCCATCTGCAATTCTCTTGTGAAACAGCCAAAGAAGTTGGGGTTATATTATCTTGGGGACTTAAATTGAACAAAATCCCATATACTTTTTAACCAGAAATATTTGAATTCCATCCAAGAGAATACAAAAATATTAGAATCAATAAACTTATTAATGAGCAGAATCAGTGAATAAACCAAAGAAGATAAAATTAAGCTTGGCTAACTATTAATACTAGCAATGTAAAGCAAAAAAAAAAACACAAACAATGATAGAAATAAAGGATAGTTGGTGTTGTGATCTCTAAGAATTTGTCCTTCATTTAAAGCAATCATTAAGCTAACACAGAGAGAATGAACTTTTTTTTTGGAAATCTGTAATGGAATAAAAAATTACTTATAGCAACCAAGAGAGGGCTTAACAACAACAACAACAACAACAAATGCTAAATTTCAATATGAAAGTGTTGTGGAATTTTTGCTTACCACCTATGATCCACCATTCCCTTCTTGGAGGTGGCCTTAAGGATGGAGTCCTGCATTCTTGGCCCAACTTGCAGATGCTGGTAGCAAGGAATTCCAGATCTTGTTCTCACAAAGTGGTTTTGAGCTTGTCCCAATCAGGATGACAGAGTGAGATGTTCCAAGGTTCCATCCTCCCACAGAAGTTTTGCCAAACCAAGAACATGCAGAAAAATCTTTCTCAAAGCTCCAGAAAGCAGTTCAAAGATTACAATAACAAGGCAAGAGCCAAATCAAGAAATAGTAAATTAAAAATGGAAGGATCTCCTGGTGCTTTTGCTGGCCCTTTGCCCATCCCCTCCCTGGCTCAGCATAGAACCAGCCCACACTGGCAGGGCAAGCCCCAGGCTCTGGCTCCCGAGGTAGCACAATAACTCTCATGCACCTACTGGGAGCATGTTTATCTGTGCCAGTTTTCTAGTAACATGAAAACTTAACTAGGACAGTCATCCCAGAATTTGCCCTGCCTGTTGAGGCAGTTCACAGAGCTCTCCTATAGAATGTGTTGAACAGTCAAACTGCAGTTGCCTAACACAGAGGAGTGCCAGCTGTGGGACATACAGTATAGCATATGGAGGAGTGAGGAAACAATGTTTCCTAGGGGAATGGACACATTCATATCCATGTAAATTATGGAATTACTGGGGCCACATGTGCATGCCCAGGACAAGATGCATGTGCAAAAATGATCAGGAGGAGCCTACACTTTTGCTTCAGACTATTCTCTAATCTCATTATTAATATAAAGTCTGAAAAAAAACATTTGCATAAGCTAATTTTCAAAGACTGGACAAAGAACTTGTTTTTCTTTATCTTTCTTTGTTATTTATTTATGCATTTATTTGTGTATTTATTTATTTGTTCATGACTGTCAAGGAAATTTCTGTCATAACAAGAGCCAGATATAGTCAAAGTAACAGATGCCTCATTGTTAAATTCCATAGAAAATAAGTTAAAGTAACAAAATTTCTAGCTTGCAACAAAATATTACAAAACATCCAAAGAAACAGGAAGCAAAGCCCATGCAAAGGAGAAGATTAAAATGTTAGGAACCATTAACAAGAAGGACCAGACCTGGGACATATCAAAAAGACTTGAAAAGTTTGTCCCAAACATGTTCAAAGAGCCAAAGGAAAATATGGACAAAGAATTAATAGACATTAAGAAAATAATAGATGAACATGAACACAAAGAAAATATCAATGCAGAAATATAAATGATAAAAAAGAATCATCGTATCAGAAAGATCATAGTAACAGGAATTAAAAAAAAAAATACCCTTGAGAGGTTCAATAGCAGATTGGAGCTAGCAGAAGAAAGGATCAAAGAACTCCAAGATAAGACAATGGAAATCACCCATTCTGAATAGTAGAAAGAATAAAGAATGAAAGAAGTCAACAGCACCTGAGAGACCTGTAGTATATCATCGTGCATACCATTATATGCATTGTGGAGGTTCCAAAAGAAAAAGAAAGAGAAAAAAAGGGCATGGATAATATTAAAAATATAATCACTAAGAACTTCCCAAATTTAACAAAAGATACGAATTTGCAAATTCATGAAGTTCAACTTACTCCAGATAGGATAAACCCACACTGTGACATAATATAACCAAACTGTCTATTGCAAAAGGTAGAGAGAGAATTCTGAAAGTTACAAGAGAGAAGCAATGTGTCATCTGCTAGTGATCTTCAATATGATTAAGAGCCCATTTCTCATCGGAAACCATAAAAGCAAGAAGGCAGTGGAATAAAATATTTAAAGCACTGAAAAGAACAAAATAAGGTAAACTGAAATTCTTTATCTGGCATAATTGTTTTTCTAAAATGAGGGAGAGGGAAGCTGCTGTGGTTCACTTGATTGGGCTCCCGTCTACCATATGGGAGTCCCTGGGTTCACATCCCAGGGCCTCCTTGTGAAGGCAAGCTGGCCCATGCCTGTGGAGAGCTGATGGCCCATGCGTGCAGAGAGCTGGCACAGCAAGATGACGCAACAAAGGGAGACAAACAGAAACAGAAGACCACAGAGCAAATGGACACAGAGAGCAGACAGCAAGCAAGCCACAACATTTTTTAAAATTTTTAACATAAAATTAAACAAAAATAAATAAATAAATCTTTAAAAAAAATGAAGGAGAGATTAAGACATTCCCAGATACACAAAAGCTGAGGGAATTCACTTCTAGAATAGCACTACAAAAAATGCTGGGGAAGCGGGTGTGACTCAAGCAGTTAGGTGCCTGCTCCCACATGGGAGGTCCTGGGTTTTGTTCCCAGTGTCTCCTAAAGAAGATGAACAGACTACGAGCAGACAGAAGGTATAGACAATGAGCAGACAATTAGCAGACAATGAGAAGACAGATGAGGAAACCATCTCAGGATGGGGTTGGGGAGAAATGCTAATGGAGTTCTACAGGATGAATGGAAAGGACACAGCACAATAGGCTGAAGCAACACAAAGAAATAAAGATTTCTGGTAAAATTAAAAGCATGGGTAAATAGAAATGCCAGTACTATTGGATTTTTGGTTTGTAACTTCACTTCTTCCTTTTTACAGGATCTAAAATGCAAATGTATAAAAAGTAATGATGAATTAATGACTTTAGACTCAATGGATAATTATGTACTTCATGACAAGATCTATATAAGGGTGGTGGAAGAAGGGAAATAAGAACACAAGTTGTGTATGCTAATGAAGTGAAATTGGTTTCAAAGCAAATGTGCTTGTTGTTATAGATTTATGATGCTAATGTTACATCCCCTCTTAACCACAAAGAAAATATCATTGAATATGCAAAATCATGGGGACAGAAAGTGCAGTATGTTTCCAGGGGTCGAGGACAGGGAGAACAGGGAGTTAATGCATAATGAGTATATGGTAACAGTTTGGGGTAATGGCAAGGTTCTGGTAATGGATGGTAGTGAAGGGATCACAACATTGTGCTTGTGATGAATCTTATTAAATGGTATGCTCGGGAGTGGTTGAAATGGGAAAGTTAATGTTGCATATATGTTTCCACAATATAAACAGAAAGAAAGTCCAACTAAATAGATAATGGGCATTAAATGCATTACATGATCCAGAATGAGATCTAATAATGGAGGAAGAAAAGTTCAATGAGACATTATTGTGACATATGAAAAACTGGAATTAGACTGTAAACTTCATCTCAATGTTAAATTTTGTGAACTTGATAACTGCACTTAAAGTGGTATATAAGTGAATATTCTTCACCCATTTCATCCTTTAAGCCTATCATCCAGTCTCTAGCTCTCTGAGACAGTTTGGTTTACTTATTTCATACCAGAGAGGTCAGGTAGTATTTGTCCTTCAATGCTTGGCTTGCTTCACTCAACATAAGGTCCTCAAGATTCATCCATGTTATCGCATGTGTTTGTAATGTATTCGTTCTTATGGCCAAGTAGTATTCCATTGTATATATATCCCATATTTTATTTATCCTTGGGTTGATTCCAACTTTTGGCAATAGTGAATAGTGCTGCTATGAACACTGATGTACATATATCGGTTTGTGTCCTTATTTTCAGTTCTACTGAGTATATACCCAGCAGTGGAATTGCTGGGTCATATGGCAAATCTATAGCTAGTTTTTTTGAGAAACCATCAAACTGTCCTCCTAAAGAGCTGGATCCTTCTGCAGACCTGAATCTCTGGACTGTCCTGTGACAGCCAAGCCCTGAGCCTCAGCAGACTTGTAACTCCTACCCTGGACTTACCTGGCCAGCTAATAGGGAGGTGAAGAAGGTCAACCACCACACCAGGGAGCCAAGAATGCCTACAACTGCAAGCAGGAGAATTGCATCCATCATTCATGTGGAATCTAAGCCCCCATATAGAAGTGGAGTGGACATAACCTCCCAGAGTCCACAGGATGGAGGAATAGGGTATGGATTAGACTGGACTTACTGATATTCTATTATAGAACTATTGTGATCAGTAATGGAAGAAATTGTAGATTGATGTGGAGAAAGTGGCCATGGTAGCTGCTGAGGATAGGGAGAGGGAAGAAGAGATAAGATGTGGGAGCATTTTCAGGACTTGGAGTTGTCCTGGGTGGTACTGCAGGGACAGATGCTGGACATTGTATGTCCTGCCATGGCCCACTGGGTGGGCTGGGGGAGAAAGTAAACTACAATGTAAATCATTATTCATGTGGAGCAGCAGTGCTCCAAAATGTATTCACGAAATGTAATGAATGACCCACGATGATGAAAGAGGTTTATGTGGGAGGACTGGGGTGAGGGGGATGGGGGGTAATGGGGACCTCATATTTTTGGAATGTAACATTTAAAAAAAGAGAGAATATTCACATGGAAGTATTATGTGTTCAAGGAGCATAATATATACAACCAATTCTCAAATGTTCAGAATAATAATAAATAATAAATTTTTATGTATATAGACAGGTAAAAAGAATGATACAAAAAATATAGCAAAATATTAAATTTAGTGGATTTGGATGTCTGGGTATCTGGTGGGAGTGGGAGTATAATAGAGTTCTCTGTATGGGGTTTTTATTATTTTTACAATTGTCCTCTAAGTTTAAAATTACTTAAAATTTAAAGTAAAAACCATTTAATTGTGAATTTTGGTATGTTTAGTGGTTTACTAAAGAACTTGTACAGAGGCTTGCCTTTGTTTCACCTACCTCAGGATGGAGTGGCTTCCCAAATGACAATTGTCAACACTTATGGACATATACTACCCATAGCCAGCTGGCACCAGGGTTGGCAGATGGTGCATGAGAGATACAGACCATAAAGCCTAGGAAAACGGAGGCTGAGGAAAAAGATATTTGTGGAAATAAGGGTCTTGATGGATTACCACATCTATCAGGGGATCAAGAGTGCAATGCACATGCCCAAGGCTTTACACATGCTCAGAAAAGAATTGAGAGCACCCTAGGCTTGCACATCTGTCTGATCTTTGAGCTCCATTCAATAAGAAGGTGAAAAATGAGGTAGTGTTATAAACAGTCTGCCGAAACATTGAAGAAGTGTGCCAGCTCAGAGTGAATCTGAAATGACAAGAAAGGATTTTTATTGTTTTTATGGTTATTTTGTTGTTGCTTTTATTGTTTGGCTCTTGGCATTTAAGGCAATCTCTGTCAGGCCAATGACTGACTGATTGCTGAAATAACAGAACAGAAACTTCAGTGATAACATGACTATATATGACAACCACCATCTTTGCAAAAGTAGATGGAAAAAGTCACTAAATAAAGGGATTACTGCTGCCATCAACAAGCAACAACAGCAAACCCTTGGGAAAGGTGAGATTATGAATTCCAGATTTACCACATTATAAATATCAATACATCCACTTTGCAAGATAAATTTTAAAAGGCATACAAAAACAAGAAGGTATGACTTATTCAAAGGGGGAAAGATGACAGAGACTGTCCCCAAGGAATACTATACATTGGACCCACTTGAAAAAGACTTTAACAAACCATCATAAATATGTTCAGTGAGCTAAAGGAAAATATGGACAAAAATTAAAGGAAACCATAAAATAAAAATAACAATAAGGAGATTGAGATCATTATATAAAGTAATTAAATAAAAATTCTGAAGCTGAAAAATAATATAGCAGAAAAGAAAAAAATCACTAGAGAGTTTCAGCAACAGATTTGATCATGCAGATGAAAGAATAAATGAATGTGAAGATAGGGTAATTTAAATCATACAGGCTAAGGGGAAGAAAGGAAAAAAGAATGAAGAAGAATAATGAACAAAGCCTGAGGGAACTGTGGGACACCATCAGCTTGACCAGCGTACACATTACGGGCAAATAGTAAAAAAGTAGTGATGGGATGGCTTTATTTATGTCACAAAATGAACTCAAAGTCAAAATTTGTTAAAAGGGACAATGAAGGACAGTATATATTGATAAAGTCTCAATTGTTCAAGAAAATATAACAATTATAAACATATGTACACCAAACAAAAGAGCCCCAAAATATGTGAAGCAAACACTGATGGAATCGATGGGAGAAATAGACAATTTTACAATAGTAATGGGAAACTTCAGTATTCCAGTTTCAATATTAGACAGAATATCCAGACAAAAAAATCTATAGGGAACAGAAGATTTGAACAACATTATAAACCAACTAGTCCTAATATACTCCCCAAAACAGGAGGAACATATTCTTCTAAAGGACATGTGGGACAATCTCCAGGATAGGCTATATGTAAAGGCACAAAATAAGTCTCAATAAGTTAAAAACAATGAAATTATTAAAACTATCTTCTTTAACCACAATGCAATATATCTAGAAATTAATAATAGAAGGAAACTTGGGAAATTAAAAAATATGTAGAAATTAAACAACACATTATCAAGCAACCAATGAGTTAAAGAAGACATCACAGGGTAAAGTAGAAAATACTAATATAGATGAAAATATACCAACATGCCAAAGTTTTTAGGATGCATCAAAGGCAGCACTCAGAGGGAAATTTGTAGCTATAAATTTCTACTTTAAAAAAGAAATTTATAGTTGTAGACTTCTACATTAAAAATGTAACAATATTTCAAATCAATTACCTAACTTTAAACCGTCAGGAACTAGAAAAAGAGCAAAGTAAATCCCAAGCTAGCAGATGGAAAGAAATAATAAAGATTAAAATAGAGATAAATGAAACAGAAAAAAGAAAAATAATAAAGAAAATCAATAAAACTAAAATGTTTCTTCAAAAAATCAACAAAACTGACTAAACTTTTGTTAGATGACAAGGAACATACAAAGATAGAAGATATAATTAATATCAGACATAAAAGGGACATTATTGCCAACCTTAGAGAAATGAAAAAGGATTATAAAAGGATTCCATGAACAATTGTACACAAAAAAATTAGATAACTTAAAAGAAAAGCACAAATACCTACAATCACAGACATTCCCTAAACTGATTAAGAATAAGTAATAGATCTCAGTACAACAATGAAAAGTGAAGAGATTGAGTTTGTAATAATAAAAAAAATGTCCAACAAAGAAAAGTCCAGGACAAGGTGACATTACTAATCAATTTCACCAAGAACTCAAAGAAAAATTAAAATCAGCTCTTCTAAAAATCTTTCAAAAATCGAGGAGGAGGGAAATAGCCCTAACTAATTTTATGAGTCCAGGATCACCATAATGTCAAACCAGATAAAAATACCATGAGAAAAGAAAATTACAGACCAATATACATGATGATTATAGATGCAAAAGTCCTCAACAAAATAGTAGCAAACTGAGTTCAATGACAATTTTAAAAGATCATACATCATGACCCAATAGGATTTAGTCCATGAATGCAAGGGAGATTCAATCCTGGAAAATTAGTCAATGTAACACATCATATTAATAGAATGAAGGGAGAAAATAAACACTTGATCATCTCAACTGATGCAGAAAAGGCTTTTGACCAAATCCAGTGCCTTTTCTTGATGATCTTGATGAAAGTGCCCAGAAAACTAGTAATAGAAAGCACATCCTCAACATTATAAAAGGTATTTATTAAAAACCAACATCTAATACCACACTCGAAACTGAAAAACTAAAAGTTTTCCCCTCTAAGATCAGGAGCAAGATAAGGTTGTCCTCTTTTCCCTGGATATTCAGCAATCTAGTGGTAGTTCTAGCCAGAAAAATTATGCAAGAAGTAAAAATAAAAGACATTCAAATGGGAAAGGAAGAATTAAACAATCCTTATTTGCAGAGGACATAATCTTCTATTTAGAAAATTCAAATGAAACCACACACACAAAAGTACTCTAGCTAATAAATACATTCAGCAAGATGCAGGATATAAGATAGGACACAATACAGCTGTGTCTGTATACCAGCAATGAACAATAAAAGAATAAATTAAGAAAACAATTTCAGTTTCAACAGCATAAAAATAATAAAGTAGAAATAAATTTAATCATGGAATTGAAAGAATTATATCCAGAAAACTACCAAAAAAGAAAGTTGATAATTAAATAAAGACCTAAATATATTTAAAAAAAAGGCATCCCATTTTCATGGGTTGGAAGCCAATATTATTAAGATGGCAATATTTCCCAAAGTGATCTGAAAATTTAATGCAATACCTTCCAAATTCCAACAGTCCTTTTTTTTACAGAAATGGAAACGTCAATTTTCAAATTCATATGGAATTCCAATGGGGCCCAAATAGCCAAAGCAATTTCGAAGAACAGTGTTCCAATTTCAAAACATACTCCATTGTTACCTTAATCAAAACAACATGGTACTGGCATAAGGATAGAACGTAGACCAATGGTATAGAACAGAGTGGAAAAATACATGTGTAGAGGCCAATTCATTTTCAACAAGAATATTTAATGTTGAAGGAATAATCTCTGTAACAAATGGTTCTGGGGAAATTGTATATCTACATGCAAATAAAAAAACTCAGACCCCAATCTATCATACCATAGATCTAATTATAAGAGTAAAAATCAAATTCTTAGAAGAAAACAGGACTTAAGCAACATGACCTTGGATTTGGCAATATTCTTAGGTATGACATCAAATTTATGAGCAGTCAAAGAAAAAAAAAGGCAAATAGGACTTCATCATAACTAAAAAAAGGATGTTATAAAAAATGTGAAAAGACACTGTACATAATGGGAGAAATATTTGTAAATAATACATCTGATAAGGGTCTATTTTCTAGAATATGTAAAGAACTCTTACAATTCAACAGCAAAATGGCAAAATGCCAATTAATAAATGGGCAAAGGATTTAAACCAGTTTCCTTCATACCAGGTATAAAATCCACAAAGGATTCTGAGGTACTAGTTGTGTTTCCTCAGAGGAGCCAAACAGATAATAATTAGCTCACAAATGAATTTGCCAGTAGCTGGAAGAATAAGTCCTCCCCAAATTAGAATGGAGATAATGTATGAAAGATCACAGGTTGCTCTGATCTCTCATAACAAATTAAGCTAATTATGTTGTATGAAATCTTGGCCAACCATCTGAATTATGCAGAAGGGCTTGTGGAAGAGGGAATGGATCATACGATACTAAAAAATATCCCACAACCCGCCCCACCCCCCCAAAAAAAAAACGCAAACGACCTTCCTACAGAGTGGAAGAGTTGAGGAGGACCCAAAGCAATCTCCTACCAATATCAAAAATTTCAGTGACTAAAACCTGCTACTACGACTAGACTGAGGAAATCCACAAGACAGCAAAACCTTCACACGGCCTGCCTGCGCCTATTTTTGTGGGTTTGCTCTCCTCATGATTTCCTTTCTGTCTCCTCACATACCCTTTTGCCCTCTCATTTCTCCACAACTTCCTGATAAATCCGCCATCCTGTTGTTCATATAAACTCAGGAAACACAGACTCAGAAAGCTAGAGTTTGACAGCCTCTCAGAAATTATTTCATACTACCTTATCATTTTAAAGATAAGGAACCAGAAGACCAAAAAAAAAAAAGGTATTTTCTTTAGAAAAATCAGCAAGTGAGAGGGCAAAGCCAAGGCCAGAAAACAGAGCTCTTGATTTTAGTCCAATGACGCTGGGTGTCTTCCTTGCTCCCGGCTCCATTGTAATAAATCATTATAAGATTTCATAGTTTAAATGCAGGTCCTGGATTTTCTAGATAAAAGTTGTCATAGTTTGAAGCTGTACATACCCCAGAAAAATATGTTTTAATTCTAATCCTTTCCTTTGGGCGTGTATCCAGTGTAAGTAGGACTTTTTGAAGAGGTATGTCAGGTAAGTGTGACCTCCCTCAAACAGGATGGGTCTTAATCCTTTTACTAGAGGTCTTTGTAAGAGAATGAAATTCAGAGCGAGAGAAAGAAAGCCACAGGAAATGAGAAGCTGAAACAGAACCCAGAAGAGAAGGAAGTCACCTGGAGACACTGTGATGTGCCTTGCCACGTGACAGAGGAACCGAGGATCACTGACAACCCAGCCCCAGAATGCCACCTAACTTTCCCTCCGTTCTTCCCTCTCCTACTCCTCTTTTTATCTGCATCTCATGCGGCTGATCCTTGAAGCCATTACCTCTTTCAAGAGAAAACTTCTTCAGCTTTTGTTTATACCTTGAAGGAAAAAATGCTGTATTTCTTCAACCATTTCTTATATTGAATGGCTTTAATTCTTTCTTCACGCAGGCCATTCTTTTTCAAAACACAACTTTGAGGTGTAGAATGATATTCTTTATGGGGGAGGTAACATGCAAGAGCCCAGCAGCCTGTATATCTCCTCCCTTCACACATTATGCTTAAAATTTAGAGTAAATCAGATTCAGATCACATTCATGTTGGGGGGAGTCACACTGCATTGTTTAAACACATTGATTTGTAGGTCATCTAAAATTCCTAAAATATGTTAGCAAGGTATTTTGCTAAGGCAAATTTTCTCCTTCTCTTTTATTTCTGTTTCTTTAAAATCAAGGTAAAATTCATGTAATATAAAATCAACAATTTTAAAGTGACTGCCTCAGTGACAATTAGTACATTGCAATGCTTTACATCCATCTTTCTAGTTTCAAAGCATTTTAATCACTTCAAAGGAAAATTCTGTATACATCAACCAGTCTTCCCCATTTCTGTCTCCCCTAGCCCTGGAAATCACTAATCTGCTTTCTATCTCTATGGATCTATGTATTCTGAATAGTTCATAAAAATGGAATCATACAATATATGACCTACCTGTGTGGCTTCTTTCTCTTAGCATAACGTTTACACAGTTCTTCCATATTGCCTTATGAATCAAGACACCATTCCTTTATATGGCTAAATAAAATGGCACTATATGTATATGCAACAACTTTAAAGGTAATTTTATTCTAGAAACACATATACAATTTAAATTTCCTCTCTTTGGCCACTATCAAATATATGATTCAGTGTTGTTAATTATGTTCACAATGCTGTTCTACCAATGCCACCATCCACTACCAAAATTTTCCATAATCCCAAATAGAAACTCCATACAATTTAAGAATTGACTCCCTATTCCTTACCCCTACTTTTTCCCTGGTGACCTATACTCTATATTTCAATAATATGAGTATTTTTATTCTACTTATTTTATTTCAGTGAAATCAAACCATATTGTCATTATGTGTCTGGCTTATTTCACTCAGCATGATGTCTTCAAGATTTATCCATGTCATCATATGTATCAGATCTTCATTACTTTTTATTACCAAATAATATTCCATTGTTTTATGAAATATGTTTTATTTATCCATTCGGAAATTGGTGGGCACTTGGGTTGCTTCCATCTTTTGGCAACTGTGAAAAATGCCACTCTGAAGATAAGTAAGCAAGTATCTGTTCTTGTCATTGCTTTCAATTCTTTTGGATATATTATACTTCTCTTTTTAATGATCTGAGGAATTGACAAACTGTTTTCCACAGTAGCTGCACCATTTTACATTACAGCCAACAATGAGTGAATGTTTCTATTTCACCATATCCTCTCCAGGACTTGTAATTTTCCTTTTATTTTCTTGTTTTTTTAAATAGCATTCATTCCAGTGGGTGTGGCATGGTATCTCATTATGGTTTTATTATGGTATTGCATTTCCCTAATGAATAATGATGTTGAGCATTTTGCATGTGCTTTTTGGCCATTTATATATCTTCTTTGGAGACATGTCTGCTCCCATCTATTGCCCATTTTTAAAATTGAATTTATTGGTGTTGAGTTGTAGGTTTTCTTTTTATATTTTGCATATTAAATTCTTATCAGATATGTGGTTTTCAAATATTTTCCCCATTGGGTAGGTTGTCATGTTACTTCATGATAAAGCCCTTTGAGGCACAAGCTTTCATTTTGATGAGTTATGCTTTATCTTTTTTCTTTGGCTGCTTCTGCATTGGGTATAAATTCTAAGAAACCGTTGCATAACACAAATGCTGAACTTGCTTCCCTATGTTTTCTTCTAAAATTTTCATAGTTCTGGTTCTCATAGGTTTTTGAAAATGGAGATTCAGTTTTTCAAGAACCAGTTGTTGAAGAAGCGACTCTTCCCCAATTGAGTGGTCTTTGTTCCCCATGTCAAACACCAGTTAGCTACAAATATAAGGGTTGATTTCTCAATTTTCAATTAGATTCCATTGGTCTATATGTCTCTCCCTGTGCTGGTACCATGCTGTTTTGATTATTGTGGCTTTGTAATAAATTTTAAGATCAGTAGGTGTGAGGCCTCAAACTTCATTCTTCAGTTTCAATATGGCTTTGGCTATTTGGTGCCCATTAACCTTCAACATAAATTGGATGACTTGCTTTTCCATTTCTCAAAAGAGGTTGTTGGAATTTCGACTGGGGATCATTGAATTTGCTTTGGGTAGACTTGACATCTTAACAATATTTAGTTTTAAAATCCATGAACACAAAGGAGAGGGCAGCCACATTCCTGGGAAACAGAGGTGACAACCTTTCTCTCGAAGGCTCTTCTAGGTTTATTCATATCAAAGGGGAAGGAATTCTGGCAGCAAAAAGTGCAGGGCCTAATGTGCAAGCACTTTTCAAGCTTCTGCTTATATCATATTTGCTATTGTTTCATTGACCAAAGCCCAAGAGTCAGTGTGGGAGGCCATTTGTAGGGTGTGCATACAGGGAGGGACCTTATGGAGACCTTGTAAACAATTTACCACATGTTAAATAAAGCAACTCATCAGGTTGTTTGGCGGATTTAAATAAATTGATATTCATAAAGCACTTAAAAATGGTACCTTGGATACAGTAAGTACTGAATAAGTGCTTACATTGTGATTAACTCTAGAGAAGCTCTCAGTTCTGCTTTCTGCATGTTAATGATTTTATTCCAGAAAGCTCATCTTCCCTTTGTTCTGTTTTGGCTCAACCACAAATTAGTGGGGTGACTTGGCATGGGAGTAATTTCTACTAGTGGTTCTACTTTGTTTTATAAAATTGTATATATTTCTTTTTTTTGTTACACAAATAATATGTGAATAGATGGTTACTGTGGACACAATTTTTAAAATATAAAATAATATAAGATAAAGAAAGTATAGTACCCATTATTCTCTTCAAACTCATTTCACATCCCTATTGAAATTTGTTATTTAACCTTCTTTAAAGTTATGTCTATATGTGTGTATATATATAATAAATATATATTCTTAAAATCTATTTCATATACATGTGAAATATGTATAAATTCCATATATGTACAAACTATGTATATCTATATATTATAATTTATATATTGTATTGCATAGTTTATTTTAAATAAATAGGATCATTTTCTAGTGTACTGTGAGTTGCTTTTTTTCAATTAATGATTAAGAGATATTTTAATGATACATATGATCTACCTCACATCTTTTACAAAGCTATATGATATTTCATAATTTGACTACCCCTGATTCATTTAAATATTCCCTTATTAATAAATATTTATGTTACTCTAATGTTATTTTATTATAAGCATTTCCTACCATAACTTTGCCTATAGTATGTGCATGTATATAGACATGTTTCTAGTAGATGACTTAAAGCTAGGTTTTATGTGAGATCCTTCCAAATTATACTACTCAAAGGGTATGCCCATTGTTCTAGTGGATTTATCAATCAAGTAGAAGGTTTGGAGTACATCATTTCTAAACTATCTTCCAATCTTGTAAGTCCTAGGTTCTGATAACATTATAACATTTATTAATTCTGGAGGACTTAACCATCTCAGGGTTCAATTGCAACTTGAAGTTTGATTAGTGACTTGCTAGATACAAAAATAGCTGAGATAAAATTTATTCTGGGCTTTTAAGTTTTTATTTTAGAAAATCGTCATAGTCTGGATTAAGAAGGTAGTGATGTTCCCTGTCTGAAGGAATCCCAAGTATGTCATCACCCATGGGGGTGTCTGTCTCCATTCAGAAAACTGGCATTCCCTCAGCACTGCACGGCCACACAGTTATCTCTAGTGCTGACACTGAGGGCGTGCTGCCGCTCCTACTTCACTGCTTTCCTTCTTGGAACTTCAGCTGACATTCTGGAGAGACAGAGTCATTTTGGGTAGTTTTAATAAGGTTGTATTTGCTAAAGCATGACTGACAGAATTAAGTTAACATTTATAAGAGAAATCTCAATCTTGGAGCTGTAGTAGGCAGACAGCCAACAGAAATTGTTTTGTGGATGAAATATTTCCTAAAAATAGCTCTTCCAGCTAAGCCTAATGCAATTAAAGTTAGTGATGTACATAATATGGAAACTGGGAGCTCTTCCTGCTAATAACCACTGTGGAACTAAGGCAATCCATTTCATTAATTTAATATACACTTTCATAGTCCCCTGATAATAGAAGTATAATTAAAATGATATGCTTTGATAGGCTTTTCTTTCCAAAATGAAAATTTGCAAGTACAGGTTTAGAAATACATACATATATTTTTCTGTAATTATTACACATTGTACATGTATTATGGACTCTCTCTTTCCCACTCCCCCCCCACCCCCACCCCCACTTCCCTTTAAAATATTTCCTTAAAGTTGAATCCTCCTGACAATGGTACTGGTATATTTCCTGATGCAGGAAGCTGGTTAGAAGGAAAACTATCAAGAGTATGAGAATTAACTGCTGAAAGCTGAAGGTGGGAGGATTTTGGTTTGAATTTGCATGTACTTAAGATTTTCATTCTGCCTACTTACAAAGAGACTCATTTTAGCTTGTAAAATAAGAAAACACAAGGCTTAAGAATCAAAAGAACTGAAGGCAATTAACATGGGGATTGTTTAAAGAAACAAGACGCTATTTACTACAAAATTGGATGGGCTACTCTTTTCTGTAATTTTCTACCTATTTGATTTTCAGAAACTTTTAAAAATTGATGTCACGTAGATTATTTTTAAAAGAAAAAATTCTTCTCTGTTTAAGATATAATCCAAAGTCTTGCTATATTTTATCAACCATATTTTAATGTATTTGAAGATATTTTTTCTATGTCCCCAACAAAGGATGCACTTGAATGAGTTTGAATCAACTCATAAAAAGAAATTTGGAAACTATGTCCCAGTTTTTTAAAAATTAATTTAAATCTTTTGAATATATTGAGATATGTTTCTATCCTAGAAAATGATCCATATGTGCTAGAGAAGAATGTGTATTCTTCTACCATTACATGAAGTGTTCTATGTATACTTGGTAGGTCTAGTTTGTTTAGAGTGTCATTCAAGTCTTCTATTTCCTTATTAATATCTTGTCTAGATGTTCTTTCCATTATTGAAACATTATTAAAATCTCCTACTATTCCATTTTCTGTCATGCTTGTTGAGGTGCAGAAAGATGCCAACAATTTTGTGGACCTCTATGTGCTGCAGAAGTGTTCCACCAGCAATTGCATTATTGACCCCAAGGACCAAATGTCCACCCACATGAGTGTGGCTGAGGTGGACAAGGTCACAGCTAGGTTCAATGGCCAGTTTAAAACCTATGCCATCTGGGGGTCATTTGCAGGATGGGTGAATCAGATGACTCCACTCTCCGACAGGCCAAAGCTAACGGAATTGTCTCAAAGAACTTCTGACCAGAGCCATGGATGTGGTATATTTGTCATAAATATAAAGTAAACCACCCCTCCCACCAAAATCTCCTACAATTAACTTAGAACAGGGTATTTCTTCCTTCAAATCTGTCAATATTTGCTTCACATATATATAGCAATTAGATACATATATATTTATAATTGTTATGTCTTCTTGTTGAATTAGCCCCTTTTATAGTATATAATGACTTTTTTTGTTCCTCATAACAGTTTCTAACTTAAAATCTTTTGTATCTGATATTAGTATAGTTATGCCATCTCTTTTTTTTCTTACTACTTTCATGATATATATTTTTTCATCCTTTCACTTTCAACCTACTTATGTCTTTGAATTCAAAGTGAATCTTTGTAAACATCATACAGTTGGGTATTGTATCCATTCTGCCAATCTCAGCCCTTTGACTGGAGAGTTTAATCCATTTATATTTAAAGTCACTACTGAAAATGCAGTGCTTTTTCTGCCATTTTGCTATTTAGACTTTGTAAGTCTTACATAGTTTTTGGCCCTCAATTCTTCTGGTAATGTGTCCTTTCATATTAAATTGATTTTAGTATTGTACCATTTGATTCCTTTCTCATCTCTTTTGGATTTATTTTTCATATATTTTCTTGGTGGTTATTATGAGGTTAAAATTTAATATACTAAATATATAAAAGCATTTCTTATTTGATACCAACTTAATTTCAATATCATACACATATCCTATTCCTGTAAATTTCTACCCCCCTTATTATTTTTAGTCATAATAAATTGTATTTCAGGCATAGTAGATTCTTCTTTTCTTCTCAGATTTTTCAAGCATTTGCCTCTTTGAGTTTTTTGGGAGTTTGCTTGTTTTGTGTTTTTTTTGGTATGTTTGTGGTTTCTTTCTTTTTACTTTTTCTAAAAAAAAAACAAACAGAAATTGTGGGTTTACAATAAAATCATGCATAAAACAGAGGGTTCCCATATACCATTCTATTAGTAATCTTTTGTATTAGTGTGGTACATTTGTTATATTTGTTGAAAGTACATTTTACTTGATTTTATTAATCTATTTCTTAATTTTATTTTTTTACAAAGATACTTAGATTACACAAAATGTTACACACAAAAATATAAAGGATTCTCATATGCCATCCTCCCTAAACCTCCCACCTTTCCCCATATTAACAACTTCTTTTATTAGTGTGGTACATTCATTTCAATTGATGAACACATTTGGAACATTGCCACTAAGCATGGATTATAGTTTACAATGTAGTTTACTCTCTTTCCCACTCAATTCTGTAGGTTATGGCAGGATATATAATGGCCTGTATCTGTCATGGCAATGTCATTCAGGACAATTCCAAGACCTAAAAATGTCCCCATATTACACCTCTTTTTCCCTTTCCCTGCCTTCTGCACTTCCAGTGGCCACTGTCTCCACATCAATGATATAATTTCTTCCATTGCTAGAATCACAATAAGTCTGTAGTAGAATAGCAGTAAGTCCACTCTAGTCCATATTTCATTCCCCAGTCCTGAGAATTCTGGGATGGGGATGCCCACTTCACCTCTAATTGAGAGGGTGCCTCCATCCATAAGACTGGTGGATGGGACTCTCTTGCTTGCTGTTGTAGACTCTCTCAGTTCTTTGGTATGATGGTTCTCCATCCTTACCTCCATGTTAGTTTTCCTGGATGAGTCCAATAAACTGGAGAGTAGGTGTTGCAACTCTGCTGAGGTTCAGAGCCCAGCTGGTGTATGGACAGCCCAAAGATTCATGTCTCTTAGACGTACACCGACCAACTGCAGCATCAAGTATGGGTTCAAATAGAAGAGACAGAAGATGCATGTGTAGAGAAGTCACAACTGAGTCCAACTCTGTCACACTCAGGAGCACAAACTCCAAAGTAGGACCCACTGGCAAAACACCAAAGTCCAGAGCTATTTGCCATGACCATAGGACCTGGGTATCTCCAGAGCCCTCAGGAGCCCCAATATTTAGGGTAGTATCTACTTTGACAGTCTATGAGTGTTGTGGCAAACTGGCTTACCTGTTCCTTATTGTAAATATTACACCTGTTCTATTGTAGATGTTGCAGTTGTTAGATGTTGCAGTTGTTCCCTATTATATGTGATGTTGCAGTTCTAATAGCAAACAGTTGCTTGGTAGTTTCCAATAAATACGAGGTGGAAACTAGGGTCGAGGCTCTCAGTTCCAGAAGCTGTGAGTCCTCTGGTCCCATCTTTGTCTTCTCTCCTGTGTGTCTCTCTCTCTGTTCTCTGTTTCTTTAAATTCTGCATTGCCTTCCCTTCGAGCCAACCTATTGTGAGCTGATTGCAGCATAAGAAATCCTGCTGAGATGTGTATAAGCATTACATCTGGGATGACCTCCTGACTCAATTTGATGTCTCTTAGCCATATAAACTCATTTGTCTTTACCTTTTCCTCCTTTTATTCAAAGTCTTTTTCCAGTTGCATTGCTAGTTGGTGCTTGGTAGTAATCCCTTTGTGCCAGAGGATGCACATCCCTGGGAGTCATGTCCCACAAAAGGGAGAAGGTAATGCATTTATATGTTGAGTTTGGCTTAGAGAAAGACCTTATGTGACTAATATGGAGGCTCACAGAAAATAACTCTTAGGCACCCCACAGCACTAGGCTAAGTTGCAATTTCAAAAGCAAAGGCTCATAAGCATAGTCATCAATATCAAGGGCCCATCAATGGAACATCCTTCTTCACTAATTATTGCCCCTGCACTTGGGTGATCACTGCTGTTCCATTAGAGAATGTGACAGAGCTCCCTAGGGTGGGAATTCAATATTCTTTCAGTTATTGTATGACTCTCCACCCATTGTGGCAATGCCCCATGAACAACTGAACACATTTATGTACCTTAAATATATGCCCAGGTGAACTCCTCCCATGTTTCCCCCATCACTGGCACTCCACAGCAATGGTTCTCTCTGCCACAGTTGTAACCCTTCTGTGATCTAAAACTTCTCAAAAATGAAGCCAAGAATATTGTCAAATACCATTAATAGGAAAATGAATAATAATGATAGATTTAAACATAAGAAATAAAATACATAACACTTTAGAAAAACTAAACTAAAGTAAAATAATTAGGATATTAAAAAAATAATGAAAAGCATTTAAAAATATTTTTGCTGATTTGCCTTTCATCACTGTGATATCTGTTGTCCTGTTTATACAGTGACATTTTCTTCCATTTCTTTCCTCATGTCTTACTTTTTAAAATTTTGTCTTCAAAGAGGTTTTAAGTCCAGCAAAGTCACATACAGAACACAGGAGACTCTCATACACCCAACATCCTCCCCCTTCCTCCCTTCCCTTATCAATAACCTTTTAATATATGGATGTACATTTGTCACAACTTGTTAGAGAGAAACAGCACTCACTGGGGCATGGAGATTGACATGATTGCAGGCAGGAAGTTTATTGAGAAGCTCTCCTAATTGAGGGAGTCTGAAGAATAAACTTTATCCTGTCCCTGGAGGGTGGTGGGAATGACTTTATACAATACATCAATTGGTGGTGGTGGGGGAATGAAGTAGAGCCTGAGGCCAA
Organism: Dasypus novemcinctus; assembly: GCF_030445035.2. Classification (NCBI taxonomy): domain Eukaryota; kingdom Metazoa; phylum Chordata; class Mammalia; order Cingulata; family Dasypodidae; genus Dasypus; species Dasypus novemcinctus. The sequence goes on from NC_080697.1 coordinate 37,867,084, forward strand.
ATGGCCAGGGGGAAGTGGGCTAGGAGGTCTTGGAATGCAGGAAGGGTTGGTGGTGCCTGTGGCTGGAGAGGCTATAGGCCCTTATCTGCTCCACTTTGTTTATTCCTGGGAGGGACTGTGCTTCCTTAACCCTCAGGCAGCTTGCTCAAATGGAGCCTTATGACCTTTTAATAATTGCAAACCTTATAAGGGGAAACTCTAACATTCCTGACTCTTTGCTTACATATATACATATACATATATACATATGTATATATGATGATGAAGGACCTGAGTAATGGGAGTACTGAGCAGAACAGGAAGGTGAGGGGATTTGGCACGTCGATTCAATCTGGCTACTCCCTGCTGTCAGGGGGAAGAAAAGAGTTCCGTTCCATTCTGCCCAGTGGGATTTGGCTTCTGCTTCTGTAGAAGTTGGTATTGTTCATGTAGCAAAGAGATGCCATTCATGTATTCCTGAGTTGATGACTGTATGATTCAATGCAGGAATCAGATGAGAAGCTGTAAGAGACAAGGAACAAAAAGGAGTAATACTATCAATAATGGTGTTATAATGGGTAAAGGATTGATTTTAGGGGTGAGGAGAAGTAAGAAAGAAATGAGGATAATGTCTGTAAGGAGATGATAAGGGGTTTTTTGAGAGGTTAGTACAAAGAGGAATAGAAGGGTAAAATATAGGATACCCATTGTAGAGAGACTTCAGTCAGTAAGGGAAAGGAAGAGGGTGGCAAAGGAGAAGAAGAGGATTTCTTCTGGGTAAAAATCAGAAAAATCTTGTTAAGGTATTGCTGAAGCAAAAGGGTGCAAAGCACAACAAAGTTGGCTAAGTGTGAGGATAGAAAACTACAAAAAGTATTGGCTCTGAATAGTACCATGTATGTTGATACTGCCAGGCTTAGGTGTACTTTATAGACAAGGTACAGAAGGAAAGGGTAAAGAATTAAGAGGAAATTGAAGTGTTAAAAGGCACAATATCCCTTGTGTTTGGTGTGTTGTCACCTCTGCCCTTTGTGAGTTTCAACTGTAGGTCTCCTGGAGGGTCACAGGTATACTTATTTTGAGCCTCAGGGTCTCATAATTTGTTGTCTGCAGAAGGTGGTGGAGTCAGCTTCAATCTGGATGAAGAGGCAGTGAGGGGGTAGAAGGTTCTGATGCAGGAAGAGTAGAGTCAGTTAGTTGATGCAGACACAACTGATATACACATATTGAAATATAGCCACTAACTATGGTCAATGGTTCACATTATTGTCTACATGATATACCATATACTTTTAGAAATTACTGATGAAATTCAACATGCCCTGTATGCATCATTTCAAGATCATGCAGAACACTTCCATTGTCCTCTAAGTATGCCCTCTTCCATCCACTCTGTTCCTCCCTTCCTTTTCCCTTCAGGCTTATGGAGACCACCAAGCTTCACTCCTTGAAGGACAAGATTCTTAGATACTTGCAACAACACTGAGGGCTTGACACATCGTCTTTCTCCCCTATTAGGAACCACCCATGCTCTTGAGAAACACTCACCCCTCTGTTTGAGAACATATTGGGCCTCTCTAGGAAGGGAGTTCAACTACTTCCTGATCATTCTGTGTGTGGAAACCACCCACAGATACAACACATGATGACAAAATGATCACTTGCACATTCTCTGGAAGACTGCCCCTGGTGCACCCTGTCCTGAATGCCGCCCATCCAATACCCTAAACTAGTAACCCTTCCTTGTCATATTGCCAAAAGAGCTTTCCCAACATTATAGAGAAAGCGCATTTTATAATTGTACTACTAACTATAGTCTATGGTTTATCTCAAGTTTCTCTTTTAGTGTTGCAAAATCCCAAGAATTTTTAAAAAAATTTTTACTCTGGTAACATATATAACCTAAAATTTCACCTTTGAACCACATTCAAATATATAATTCACTGCTCTTAAGATCACCTTTTTTTTGTACTTGCTACAAATCATATCTTTGTACATTGTATGTGCAAAACCATAGATTTGCCATTACTTTTTATGCATTTACATTTTCGCACCTTTATGAAATAAGGAATTGTAGTATATTCCAAAAAGTACAACACAATGGTACTGGCAATTATAATTACCCATATGGTTACTTTTACCGGAGGTCTTTATTTTTTACCGCTTTGATCCCCGGTTTGGTGTCCTTTCTGTTCTGTTTGAAGAATTCCCTTCAGCATTTCTTTTAAAAGAGTAGGTCTACTGCTAATGAACTGTCTCAGCTTTGGTTTATCTTATGTCTTAATCATTCCCTCATTTCTGAAAGAAAGTCTCAGTGGACACAAAATTCTTCACTGGCAGTTGTTTTCTTTCCACACTTTAAATATTTCAACCCACTGCCTTCTTACTTCCATGGTTTTTGATGAAAATTGTCACTTAATCTAATTGTAAATCTCTTGAATGTAACATACTGCTTTTCTCTTGCTGCTTTCATAACTCTCTTCATGAGTACTTTTCCCTGGGCATATTTCCCTTCAAATTTATCCTGTTTGGTGTTCATTGGAGTCTTTGGATGTCCGTATTTATGTCCTTTGCTAAGCTTTGGAATGTTTCTGTCACGATTTTTTTCACTATTCCTTCTACCCCTTTCTTTCTTTCTTTCTTTCTTCTTCCTCTGGGACTCCCATAGTGTTTACACAGGTGTTCAGCCCGCCTATCAAGGTCAGACCAAGTTGAATTCTAAGTACATGGTCCTCACTGTTTTTCATGGGCCTCTTTCTTGTTTTGGGCTTGTGCTAGTTAGTAGCCTTAGGAGTTTCCCTGTTTACAGGAATGTGAATGCTGCCTCTTCTGCCTAAGACACAGAACTTCTCCGGGGTGCTCCACTGCAGAGCTTAAAGCTGATAAACTTGCCCAAGCCTTCTGACATAATTGTTGATTATATCACTTCTACCACCCCAAGATCTTTTTACCTGGAGGGAAAATTCTGGGAGAGAGGACAAGCCAGAGAGGAGGTTCTTAGGTAGGTCTTTTCGGGCTGGAAGGAATTCCAGGACCAACAAAGGTAGTGACAGTCAGCTCCACACTTCAGTAAGGAAGGAATGAGGGAGGGGATGGCAAGTTTGCTGTGAGCTGCTCTGATGGCTTTTTGAAGCTGCATTTCTTGATTCTACACTTGCCTAGTAAATGCTGTCCTTTAACTGTTTTCCATAATTTTGAAGAACAGTGATGTTTTTAAAAAACCTCTTTTGGTTTCTCCTTAGGCAAGTTGGAACAATGGGCACCCTCTAAGTTGGGCTTCTGGGATATGAAACAGCTGAGCAAAAGCAGTGACCAGCAATTGGATCACAGACCCTGGATCCTGGGGAACTAGGTGTTTATATCCCATCATGGCACAAGCAAGCTACCCCAGGAGACAGAATTTTGGACCTCACTGTTGTCTGCCATGAGGCTGGGAGATAAGCAACAGTAGCCACTGCACAGAGAGTACAATTCACTGGTATTTCCTGTGATTTACCAGTCTCTTTCTCCCACTCTTCCTTGGATGCTCCACTGTGTTCAACTAGACTCCAGAATTTTCAAATAGTTGAGTCAAACTATTCCTATTCATTTAATAATTGTTTTGGTGGAGGAACTGATCCTGGAGCTTCCTATTCCACCATCTTGCCACAATCCTATTGCTTCATTCTTATATTTATTAACCATTGGCAGTACATCTTAATAAACTTTGAATAGTTTCTAAGAGACTATAGACTTAGCTTCACAGCAGAAAAGTTTCCTGGGAAAGGCAGGAGAAGGAAAATGCCCCATTCTCATTCTCTAGACTGGTCCTCATCTTCCTCCTGCAGTACAAAAGAAATTCAATAGGTTTCTTCTTTTAAAAGAAGTAACTATGCATATGGAAAGATTTGAGGACTGTCAGATTAATGAGGAAGCATCCAGCATGGAAGCAGATTCTGTGGGAAGGTTTCTGGCTTACAAATATTGAATTCTTTCAAGTCTAGTGGTATCTGCTGAACTATTTTGACTTGAGACATTTGTCTATTTTGACTTGAATACACAGAGACATATCACTTGCTTTGTTCCATCATTTCACTGATGGGTACATATTGAGCATTGTCTTTTAGTCATTCTTCTACTAATCCTGTAGTGACATTTCAGTGTATAATGAGTGGTTATTTAGAAAGGACTTGAACTTAGGAATTTTTGATACAAAGCCCATGTTCTTAATGACTTTGACTTAGTATCCAGAATCTTAAAATCATAACACACTATATTTTAAAAGAAAACAGAATCCCAGAAATCATTGAATTTAGTGCTTTGCAAATTATTTTTATTTCTGGAATTTCTTCAATGTTTTCTCAAACAATGCAGAATTATCCCACAAAATTCCAAGATAAGGAGCTAAATTTCCCCAGGAACTATGCTTTGCTTTTTTTTCTTTATACTCTGGTTTTCCCATATTTATTTTTTAAAGCAAAATTTCACAACTACTGGTATAGTTCTATACTTTCTTTTCTAAAAGAAAATTGTAGTAAGAAGGTGCCTTTTTTTGTTTTTAAAGATTTATTTATTTCTCTCCCCTTCCCCCCACAACCCGGTTGTCTGTTCTCTGTGTCTATTTGCTGTGTGTTCTTCTTTGTCTGCTTCTGTTGTTGTCAGCAGCATGGGAATCTGTGTCTCTTTTTGTTGCGTCATCTTGCTGCATCAGCTCTCCGTGTGTGCGGCGCCATTCCTGGGCAGGATGCACTATTTTCGTGCTGGGTGGCTCTCCTTATGGGGTGCACTCTTTGTGCATGGAGCCCCCCTACACGGGGGACACCCCTGCATGGCATGGCACTCCTTGCGCACATCAGCACTGCACATGGGCCAGCTTCATACGGGTCAAAGAGGCCTGAGGTTTGAACTGCGAACCTCCAATGTGGTAGATGGATGTCCTAAACACTGGACCAAGTCCGCTTCCTAGAAGGTGCCTTGATTTGTCAATGATTACATAGCTAGCTGACAGCACAATCAAGACTATGATTACAAAGCATGTCTTCTGGGCTAGTCTTTTTTTCTACTGGTTATGAAGCTCTTCCTACATGAAGAGCCATTTTTAAAATGCTTTCTTTCTCTACTCAGTAAGAGCCATATTGCTGACAACTGTATGATATCCTTTAGAATGGGCCAAAAAATGTAGTTGGCATCATTTTTCAGCAATACAAAATATGGTGTATAGGTGCAGAACATCTAAGTAGATTATGACATATCCATTTCAGGATGCATGGAGCCAAAAAGTAGTAATCATGAAGCAGTCTTACTATGGGCAATGTTTAAGATATACATTTCAATAACAAATAGGTAATTTCATCAATATCATGATTACAACGCTCATAAAATGTATGTATAAGGATAATGATACAAAGATAGCTCTAAAGAAACACAGAAAAGTGGACATATTTTCAATTTTGTGTGTTGAACATTTTTTAACATTTTATAATAATTTCTGTTATGGCTATCACAGTGTTCTTTATATAAGAAAATATTGGAGATAACTTTAAAAATAGTTTTACAAGTTGTGGATACATAGATGCCTGTTTTATAGCTGATATAACTGATACTACTCATAGAGGTATGCACATTATCATATAGAATTTCAGAAAATAACTTTCAAAATTTAAGGAAATCCCATATAGTGTTTGAATGTCTGGTTTCATGACTTTAAATGTTATGCTAAAAATGTCTAAATTTGTGTGCTGTCTTATGTCACCTCTGAAACTCCAGACTGTGCCTACCTGATGCCTCCTCTTGGCTGCTTACTAGATGAACAAAATTGAAAATGTAAAAATTGTTCAGTTTTCACCCTTGTAGCAGTTTAATATTATTGATGAATTTCAAAAAGACATATTGGATTATGTTTGTAAACTGATCTTTTACTCTGGGCATATTAGATTATATTGGATTCATAGGTTTACTTGATTAAGTAATCGTGTAAACCTCTTATGCCAGTAGGGTGTTAAGTCCCTCCCATTAGTGGGTGGGCCTCACAGATAAAAGGCATGGCAAAGGACAGAGCAAAGGGTTTTGATGTTGGAGTTTGATGCTGAAGCCTTGAGCTGGAGCCCAGGAAGTAAGCACACAGAGGAAAGAGAAGCAAGTTTCAGGAAGGGAAGAACCCAGGCACCCTGAACCCTCGCAGATGTCGGCAGCCATCATGCTCCAACACATGAAAATAGACTTTGGTGAGGGAAGTAACTTATGCTTTATGACCTGGTATCAGTAAGCTCCTACCCCAAATAAATACCCTTTATAAAAAACAACCAATTTCTGGTATTTTGCATCAGCACCCCTTTGGCTGACTAATACAATCTTCAACTTCAGTTTTCCTCACCGTAGTGAATTGCAACTCTGTTCTTTTAGATACTGGGTACTTAAAATTTGGAGTTACCCTCAGCTTCTCTCTGTCATATCTAATATGTAAAGTCATTAGAAAGGCTGACAGTGTATTTACCTTTAATTATATTAAGAGTCTGACCACTTCTCATTCCCTTTACCACTGAAAACTTCTTCTAAGCTATAAGACAAGACAGGACTAGCTATAAGGTAAAATTAATATTTTTTTCTTCACTGTTAAAATAACCTCTCAACTAGACTCCCTACCTCCCTGTTGAGTATTGTTCTCCAGTGAATATAGATAAGGGTACTTTAATCTCAAAAACACTCCAATGTCTTTTAACACTCAGAGTAAATGCCTGAAAGTCCTGCATGGTCCCTTTCCATCTTTCTCTCTGACCCCTTCTCTCCAACCTCCCCTTGTCTTCAGCTCTGTTCACACAGATCCAGCTATACTGGTGTACTTGCATTTGTTCAAGTAATGGTTTCCCCCAGATATCTCAAAAACTTGCTCTCTTAATTTCTTACCTTTTTGCTCATATTTTACTCTATGGAAAATGTCAGTTCTAAGCACCTTAAAAATTAGCCCCATTATTCACCATCTCTCTTATTTGCTTTATTTTTCCTTAGCTTTATTTTTGCTTAGCCCTTAGCTCATCTGACATATTATGTATGTATTTATTTATTGTTATCTCTTCTTGTCCAACTGTATAGTCCATGAGAAGAGAAATTTTTTTTCCTATTATATCTCTATTACCTAAGAAAATTCCTAGCACATAGAAGGTACTAAATAAATACACACTGTAAGCATGAATTTTCTTTTTTATTTCAATATTGTTTGTTTGGTAGTAAGTTAGTATTTTTAAAAATTCAAAAAGCCACATTCTAATATCAGAAGTCCATAATTTATTTGGTAACACAAATTCTGAGATTCCGTTGTCTCCACAATTTCATGGAATCATCATCAAGCTTAAAGAATGACCACATGCTTGGACTACACATTCTTTTTATTAGTTCTCTTCCTTAAAATTTCAAAATAAAATTTTCTGGTTATATCTGCCAAATTCAATATAAAATTAGACATTATGGACATAACACAGTACATAGTTTCTAAGGATATCAAACAAACTTGCCTTTTTTAGCAGGGTTAAAAAGATGATTGATATATATTGACATAGAATTTAGCCCTGTGCTGGTATCTTTCATTTGAATACTAAAATTAGCATGGTTCTATATTGTGATTAGTAATTTAGAAAATATTTCTCAATGTAGAAGTATATTTTGTCTTGATTGAAAATACTTTTAGATATTTCAAATTAATTTTTGAAATGCCATTTACAATATTAGAACTTCAAATATCTAATGGTTCTGTGTGACAGGTGTGTGCTCATAAAATATCATTTCTTGGATATATAACATATCTTAAGAATGGCCAGAGTGACAAGGTAACTTGAAAAATTATATCTTGGAGGTATTGCACAGGTAAAAAGGTGGAAGCAATCAGTCACCATGGATCAATTCATATACAAATCAAATAGTTTGCATCTGTTGCTTAAATTTTTTATTCAGTGATTAACCTTATTTAATCTATTGTCATATTATAATATTATTAATTAATGCTCCTTTTATTTCTTTACTTTCCATGTACTTGTTTTATCTCCCTAACTTTATTATAAGTGTCTTGAGAGTTAGAGCCAGAGCATACCTACATCATGTATTTCCAGAATGTCCAGCCTAGAAATGTATACATGATAGCTATGTAAAAATATTTGATGGCCCATTGACTAATTCTGCAGGATAAAAAGGAAGACAAGATAATCAACTTGCAACTAGATTGAAAGGCCCTTTGAATTCAAGGTTAGAGGCCAAGAACTACATTAATTCATCTCTAGTGCCCCTGTATTTAAAACAATTTTGGACATTCAATAAATGTATGTTGATCTCTGCTATGGTTCTAGTGTAGATTATTTATTCTCTGAAAGTCCCATAAAATAAAGTAATCCTAACTGAACACATATTAATACAATTTTCATAAAGAAAACCATGTGCTTTGATTGCTGCAAGGGCCATGCTATTCCTGAATCCTCATTTTGGATTAATAGTATCATTTATTTAAATTATCATCTCTGAAATTAAATCATACTTTGTGGATGGGTAAGTCATTATGTACAAGTTTGGCAAATCTTATATAGTTTTTACTATTCCAAACAATTTATTACTACCATGTGTTAATACCTATTACAAGAATTATGTTTGTTAATGTGTAGTTTTTCTATAATTTTGCTCTTCAAGTTTTTTGCATAACCTATATACTTGTGTAATATTTCTCTCAAATCCCTATGTTTAATGGGACTTGGTACTCTCAGAGTGAAATAGAATGTTATCACTGGAAATGCTATTATCAAACATCAACCCTCCACACCCTGCATTGTTTTACTGCAGGAGAAAACAAGACCTGGAGATGTGAATGCTTTCCCAAACAGATCCAGAAAAAATCCCAAATAAATTCAGTGATGGTTACTGGAAATGACCATTGTAAACATTGAATATCCCAACCTAGAAGGTGCTCTGTCTAGACTGACTGCAAAGTGATGTTCAGTTCATGGTATACTTCAAGCATGCCATTTATGTCAATGTGTTTCTGTGAGACCCCCACTGTGTACACTGTGCACTATGTGGTCATGCATGGAAGTTCTGACTCTATTTTGTGTTTGCATCTTAGGTAACTGTGCTCTGTGTCATGTAACAAGTACTCTCACTGTAGAAGAAAGAACCAAGATATGAGTGTCTCACCTTAGGGCAATCTAGAGCAATAAGGTATTCAATTTATATACGGGTTCAAAAAATGATTTACTAGTCTAATCTTATGTCTATCTTGGAAACAGAGAGAATGATATAGTCATAGTGGGTATAGAAGTTTAACACAAAAATACTCTAAGTAGTGCCCTAATGTAGAAGACGGAGGGAATCACTGATGAGTCATAAGCAAACAAAAGTTACAAAGGATTGGAAATTATAATTGAAGAGAGGAGGCAGATTTTCAGATAAAGAGTGGAGAAGAACCAAAGAGAAAAGTAGAGAGCATGCTGGCCCTGAGAGAGAGAATTCCTTTAGAAATTATTTAACAAAAGTCTCATAAAGGCGGGGCATATTTTTGTCTGTTATATTTGCTTTAAACATTTAATTTTGATGAGCTTAGGTAAGACTGACATTCTTCAGTTCATCACAGCCTTGCCATTCTCTGTTGTCTCACACCTTGACACTTTAATTGCATCGTCTACTTGACTATTGTAGGAATTCCAATTTACACCCAACAGCAACTTCCATTCAGAACGAGCTTATGGTTGAGTTTTCCAACCAGTGCCACTGTACTGAAGTTCCTGCTCAATTTCTGAGCGATCCAGATGTCTTTACTATGAAATTCCTTTTCTTTGTGATATCTTGAGAGGAACTTCTGTGCCATGACATCAACCACAATCCTGAGTAGGCCTCCAGATCGTTTCACCTCGAGTTCCAAGGTTATGTCCTGACACCTCAGGCTGGCCCATCTGCTGAGTTATCCATTTGCTGAGGTTTTTCTAATTCACCGTTTTTGTCATAGATGAAATTTCAACAGACAGAACTTGGTGACTTGAAAACTTAGAAATAATGAATTCTGGATTAGTAAAAAGAAAAAGAAGGGAAGGAAAGGAGAAGGGAGGAAGGAAAATAAATAGGAAAAATGGGATCATAGTTAATGGTGTTAAGCCCTTCTCATCCATCTAAAGCTAAAGAGACTGTGGACTATTTCAAAATAAGTTGGGTCTCTCCAGTTTGCTCATGCTTGTAATATTTTCTTTTGGTAACTTTCAGTATTTTATTTAGCTTTGTTATTTTCTCTTCAAACTATGTCTAATTTTATCTATTATAGAGATTTCAGGTAGTTCAGGCCTCTCTCTCAAACATCCAGAATTTCCTTGGGAAACTGCCTTAAAAATCCAAAATCTTCAGAAGACATTCATACAGATGGAGATAGGCTTGTATTCTTTGTTTCTCCATATCAGGGAATGAGCCTGCTTCTCCTGATTGTTAATGACAGGAACTGGTTGACTGCTGTGTCTTGGGAACTAACAATAGGCAGAGGGAAAGGATACTTTTAAAGAGGAAATAAATATCAAGTGGCAGATTTGAGATTATTGCAAATACGCTTTTGTCAATAATAGAAATAATACACTGCTATATTAGATGAACATTGTATGAAAAGCATTTCTTTGCTCCTCATGACAATTCTATAAGGTTGGTATTATTATTTCCATTATATAGATAAGAAAACTGAGATGAACTTTGTGTATTTAAAAGGTTCATAGTTAAATTTTTTATGATTGCAGTTCTAGCACTCTTCCCACTACACCAAACCTGCTTTTCAGTATGTCATGGGCAAGATGAAACTGATATGGTTGGCTGGTGCCTCTACTTCTCTTTCATTAGATGGGATGGTACTTACTGTGTGTGGGCTGCTGCCTCATTTACCTTCAATTTGCTTTTGCCTTCTCAGCATATCTTTATGCATCATTAGCTACTAGATTTAACACTTCTCAGAAAAATATATAGATATTAGCTTAAAGTTAAGAAACTTAAAATAAGTGGGTAACAGAAGAAATGAATTACCTGAATCTCAAGGTGAAAAGGTCAATTGCTGACAAGATTTACTTGCAGGTAAAACAAGCACAATGACAGTGAACCAAACATCTGCCTGTCAGAATTTCCTCAAAAGCTCTCAACTACAGCACTTTAGAAATGTTTGGTTAACAGTCCTCCATAGAATCAACTGTGTGGTTGTCACACTTTGATGGTGATATGTTTGATGGAAAGAGGCCAACAGACACAGTTAGAGGGTGTAATGTTTCTTTAATGGCAAAGGATGTGGAAACTTCACAATGTAATTATACAAGTAAGGAGATAATACAGCATGCTCCCAGAGAGAGGCAGCTTCCAGCCTTTTCCAAAGTTGGCCCTGGATAGCATAGAGTGAAGGGTGACGCACCCATGTGGAATATGGATTTTGCCAAGTGAAAGAATTTTTGTCATTCTCAAGGCAAATCGCATTATTTTTTCCGGACTGTTCCGGAGACTTAGTCTATGCCAAGGAGCTCTATGTAAGTCATGCAAAAAACCTCAACAAAATCATGACTGCATGACTTGCTGGACAATAATAGGGGAATTGGAGGTCAATTCTGAGGAACAATCCTCAGGTTTCAGCTCTGTCTGAAGTTCCCTTTGGAAGCTATATCATAGAATCATTTAAGATGGAAGACTACACAGAGGAAATAGATTTGCATCTCAAATTCATTGCTATACATGTGTATTCAGAGTTTTGAATGTTTGATATTCTCTAAGAGTTTCTGTCAAATAATTAGGAGGAGGAAAACCCTAATGAGATGTGACAATAGGGTTACAGGTAACTGGGCAGGGAGATTTTCCACATGGAACTCATTTGCCGCTATTAAAATATCATTTGAAAAGGCAGATGATTTCAGTTTGGCCACATGGATAATGCTTGAATCCCATATCAAAGATTGATCACAGCTGATAATCAGTTGCTATGTTTTGCGATTAGACTTGAATGTGTCCAACTGAATTCTCTACTGCTACACAGAAATCTCCTCGGGAAATATATCATTTTAATTAACTAAGGCCAGATGAATTCTGTTACTTATAGAGGGATGGGGCAATATCATACTTTTCCAATAGAACAACAGCGCCAAATTTCAGTTATCAGTTCCTTATTACTACATTACTAGCTACCAGACACTTGAACTTGACAAGCTGAGATCTCAGAGGTGGAAAGTTTGCATCATTTAATTTGGATAGAGGAGGCTGTGTGGTTGGCTTCTCAAAATTCTTTTCAGTTTTAACATCTAAGACTCTGCAGGTTGATTTTACTGACTGTTTGGAGTTGGGTCTAAGTGTATCTTCTCATTAATATTTTCATGGCATAATATGCAAATATATATATATATTTTTAAACAAATATGTAGGTTGTCCTTGCTATAGGCCAAGAAATGGTAATTTCAGAAACAGTAACTAAATTCTCTAAAGGGTATAACATACATTGGCCATAAATTTATTTCACTTTTTAAATGAATGATTTCTTCACCATGACGGCAACAATTAGATTTTCTTGGACTTCAATAACCACAACTCATCTGTCCATCTGTGTTCTCCTCTTTATGTTCTTGAGAAAAAGGAGACTCCAGATCTTCTCCACTAGGATTGTACTCTGGAAGCTGAAAAGGATTCTGAAGTATTGTCTGCTGGAAATTTTTATGGAAAAGAACCTCTCATCCCTCCAATCCTTTCTTTTCCAGTTACACTGGACAACTCACTCATGACTTGAGTTGAGAGTGGAAATCCGGTTTTTATACTGCCCTGAAGGAAGAGCTTATCCCTTACAATAGACATTGGATGACAAGGCTGCCCTAGGCTAAACTGCAGAAGAAAGATTTTGTAAGAAATTCCAAGTACTCCTTTCTTGCTTCATTTAATGAAAAGGAAGAGAGAGTAGGGCAGAGTGTAGTAGAAAGAAAGGACTGGTTGTAAAACCTGTAATCCCTCCCTTACTCCCTCCCTCCCTCCTTTCTAGAACCATTTATCAGGCCACTTGAGCTCCTAAATTCTCTTTCCTGAGAGTGTTCACTCTGCAGATATGAAGGAGATGGTGCCTCCTCTCAGGGAGAAAACAGTTCAGGTTTGGGGGTCACTTTTTGAGAATTTGTTTCCCTGCCTAGAAATGGGAATAATAATTACCACCTGGTAGAATAGTTAGTCTGTTACAAGGATCAAACAAACAAAAATGAATGATTCGATCTTAGGAAGTAAGTGTTGGAAGGAAGGAAAGGAGGGAGGGAGGGAAAGAGAAAGAGAGAGAAAGAAAAGGAAGGAGTGCATACATGAGGAAGTATTTTTATTGCTCTTGTTAATTTTTGAGCCGCTTCCTTAAACAGGATTGTAGGTGGTACATGAATCTCACTAAAGTTTTTTGGGGCCTCCCTGAGTATATGCCTGTGTGTACATTCACTGTGGAACCCCTGCAAATGGCAAGACTGAGGAATTCCAGAGAAGTCTTTCTTCAGAAAGCAGGTTTATTCAGGAGAGTAGATCCTCGAGCCAGAGCAAAGTGTTTCAAGTCACAGAAACTTCAAAGGGTATTGTTTGAGAGCAACTTAAAGGAGTGAATTTCTAATGATGTAATCATTGGAGGGTGAATTCCCTCATTAGTAGTCTATGGATACTAGTGAGGAATGAGACCCCAAAGAGCACGGCCAGGTCACAACACATACTCAGCAACCTGATTCTGCAAGGAATATATCTTTTCAACTAGCGGCAGAGCCCAATGGTGGTGGGGTTTTGTGATCAATTGATAGTTGCAATTAGGGAAGATCCAAATTGTGTGGCAGCCATGAGATGGTGTCTCAGATGACCTCCAGCTACAGGGAGCTGCACTGATCAAGACCAGTCAATGAAGGCACAAGGTGTAAATGTCAGTCAATGACTATGGTGCTCCCAGTCAGCGAACGTGCCAGGTAGGCCTGTTCTGGGACATGTGAGACTGACACTGACCTTGGCCCGCACACTCCCAACTGTTTTTTTATTTCTGAATCCTCCTTAGACTGCAAAGCTGTCTAGGCTACACGGACCCTGCCTCCCTCCCCTTTCTCCTTCTCTCAGGGTCAGGCTTGATCACTGTCTGTGACTTTCCCAATGTTTTCCAGCTTCTCCCACTCCCCACCCCCATACCCTGCCTCCTCTAGGTGTTTCCCCTATTACAAAATCCTTGTATACTTATGCTCATCATGGTTTCTGCTTTACAAAGGACAGACAGGGTGACCAAGCATCCCAGTTTTCTTGGTAATGCCCCAGCTTTATCACCAAAAGTCCCACATCTTGGGAACCCTCCCCCCACCCAGTTCCATGCAAATCAGGATCAAGAATGACCCCAGAACCAGGTCTAACCTAAAAGGAGAGGACAACTTTACATTCCTTGCAGCATGCTTAATTGGGAGGGTATTTAAGGAGGAGAGGCAAGCAGGATTTAATGGTGTTGAGAAATAAAACGCATAACCTTGCAAAAATATCTAACGAGATATTCCTGCCCCACTTCTGTAAATCAGCATGTGAGAAAATGGCCTTGTAGGAGAATATCAAACGAACGACTCCTGTCCCCTGCTTCTGTAATCTAACAAACCACTCCTGCCCCCCGCTTCTGTAAATCAACCTGCAAAAGCACGACCTTGCACCTGCATTCCGCTTCTGTAACCCCGCTTGCAAAATTTTGCCTAGCAACGCGTTAGCCACTGAGTAACAGTCATGCTGATCCCACATAAAATCCTATATAAACCTATGAAAACTGAAAAACGAGGCTCAGAATTTGGAGATTTACTCTCTTCTGGGCCTGCGCATAATAAATCGGTTCCTCCATCTCTCTAAGTGCCATCTTGGGTTTCTTCTGCAGTTCAGAACTCCTGGCTTTGCTGGAACAATGGCACCACTGCAGAAGAGGCTGGAGGAAATAGAAATTGGCTAAAAGGGAATTTTAGGTGTTTCTGTGTTTGCTGCTTTTTTAGAGATTTTCAGTGAAAACTCCCTCTTCTATCATCCCTATACAATTTTTCATAAAGTCTATGCTGCTCGCTAAATTTTGTATGTTGGTTCTTTTTAGCAAACTCAAAGGGGCTGAGTTCTGTGCACAGGTTGGAATAGCTTGAAAACAGCTGACACAAATATGGGCACCAGGGCACAGAGGATTGCTGCCACCTGTGTTACAGGGGAATTTCAGCCCTGGTGTACAACCTTGTAAAGTTGCTCATCAGATGGGTAGTTCATAGACCAAAGATGAATCCTGCAATCTGAAGGGTCTTCCTTCTTGCCCTGAACATTCACAAAACACCTACTATGTGCCAGGTGCATGATAGGAGTTAAGGGTCCAGAGATAAAAAGAAAAGACACTCAGTTCAGCATGGTCAAACTTGCATTGAAAAAATTAAAAATACATTCACATGGCTACTGTGATGGAGGCATGTGTGAGTGCAGTAGATGAAGAGGGGTCCTCCTGCCCGGAGAAATCTGTGAGGTATTCAGAACCTTGAACTGAGACTTGAAAGTAGAGCAGGAGTTTGTCATTTATCTGACAAATAAGCAGAGGGAAAATTATATGTCATGGTACAGAAGTGCACACATGACTGGTGCATTAAAGAAACCACTGGTGGCTACATGTATTTGGAGGATGGGGAAAAGGAAGGGGAAAAAAAGGGAATAAAAAGGGGAAAAGGAATTGAAATTGTGCAGATATGTGAGGTTCATTCTCTGAAAGGCCTTGAATGTCACAAAAATGACTTTAGTAGCCTGTGGGTAACTGGGTAAAAGTGAAAACTATTGAAAAAGGGTAGTAAGATCAATTTTTGGAGTTAGAAACATCTGTGTGTAACATCTGCATGTGAGTTAGACAAGGCTAAAAACAGGGCCATATAAGGAAGTGATGGAAATAATGCAGGCAGATGAGAAAGGAATTTATAAAAGATATAGAGAGGAGAAAACAAAATATTTTGGGGGAGGGGTGTTAAGAAAATTCTAAATTTTGCTATCCTTTTCACAAAATGCTACATATAATAAACAAGTATCATTGATATATTCATTGCTGACTGCTTATTTTTTAATCAGTCAAATGCTTGTTTGTTTGTTTTTTTAAACTGGGTTAAGACCAGTTGCCAACTAAACTTTACGTTGCTTAGAAGAAAGCTAAAAATAAAGCCTTTATTCACTCATCTATTAATTCATTCATTTAACTAAACTGAGTTTTACTCTACCCATCACCCAGGAATCTGCAAATACTATATGCATTAATATATATAAATGTATTTTCTGATTTCAGTGATAGCAAAAATCCTATTAGTAATATGCATCACTTAGATAACTATTGAGCCCAGAGGCACCCAGCTGGTAGAAAATGCAATCTGTGCTGAGTCGGCCCCTCTTCACATCAAACTCCCATCAGGCAAGCTAAGTAACAGCTTTTTTCTTGCAACATCAGCAGAGCAAGAGGGATATTTCCTAGTCAAATATCATGTTATCATTACATTATTAGAAACTCATGTTATAGGCTTATCAGAATGTTTAGGGTTACCTTTAAGTTACTTTCTTTTGAAATTTTATGTCCTTGTAAGAGTGCTGACACCTCACAAAATGTAGCTTTGCCAACATTTATACTGACTTGGTTTCATTAGATCTTCCCAGGGTAGGAAAGTTAGTATTTCCCCCATTTTATAAGTTTGACTGAGGCCCACGGAGGGGAAAATTTTTTTGTAGTTTGTCCAAGATCACAGAAAGGTTAAAAGCAGAGCCCAAATCTAATCAAACCCAAGCCTAAATTTTCTTCTTCCAACTGTAAACTATTTCAATAGCGTGTGCTAGAGTGGGGAACTTGAAAGATTACTGAGAAATGTTTATGCGTTCACTCAACAAATATTTGAGTGTCTCAAGTGTCAGGAAATGAGACATTTGCAGAGTGAAGCTGACCAGAGAGAAAATATTTAATTTTCCTTTTGGGCGTTGAGGAAGGCTGCATTCCCTAGTTGCCTTGAATTGATGTGGGAATATGAAATCAGTTTTGACAATGGAATGTTGACCACATCCATCCACGTTGTTTTTATCCTCCACTGTCTCTCTTCCCTTTCTTTTTTTTCTGTCTGATTATGGAGACAATGAGATACTATGGATAGTATGGTCCAGTAAATCCAGTAGACATGAGAAGTCTCATCCTGGAATCATCACATAGAAACTGCTTGACAAACAAATGAACTCACTGATGTGAGTGAGCAATATGCCTTTATTTTAATAATCCACTGAATATTTTGGAATTAACTGTTATAGCATCTGAGCATTTACATACCTGACTAATATAGATTCTATGTTTTTGCCATTACCCTTCATTGCTACTGTAATCTCTCATTTGGATGGCTAAAATATCCTTTTCAACTGATCTTTACTCACACTCTTGTCCTCCGATTCATTTTCCAATTGCAACCAGAGTACTTTTAAAACCAAATACTTAAGTATATAATACATTTTATCATAAATTCCACTTTGCCAATTGGTTCTCCCAGAATGCTTTCACTGATATTTGTCAAACTTTTTATCCATCACCAACTTACTGTTGCAATGAAATCATGATTTGACAAGATTAGACTAGGAATAAAGGCTTGGCTACAATCTGATTCAGTAGAGAAGTTGCTCACATCATTGATAAATGAATGTAGCTACAACATGAATGTTGGTTGGTATTTTCATTTATGTTAACAAGTAAAACAAAAACAAAATAACAAAAATGTATGTTGGAACTTCACTCAGTGATATGAGTGGCTGCTTAGCTGAATTAGATACGAGTTTTCTATTACAGGAAGAATATTCCTTCCTTTTTTTTTTTTTTTTTGCTACTCACAATATAATAGCATTATTAAGATTTTTGCCATTATATTCCTTTTCTTGGTATAAATTCTCCTTCCACCATAGCTGATTTCAAATTGCCAATGTGACACCAATGTATCCTGAGTTGGGAAGAGATACACACTTAGCAAATACACCACACTTAAAATAAATCTCAGTATCACAGAAAACAGCAAGATACAGAAAAATAATTGGGGAGAAATAACTTTGAGTATTCATATCTCTGTTTTTATTACAATTTAAGTAATTGTAATTTTATATAATCTGATTTCATTTTTAAATTTTTTGTTAGAGAAGTTGTGAGTTTACAAACCAATCATGTATAAAATACATGATTTCAATACACTACCCTATCACCAACACCTTGCATTAGTGTGGAACATTTGTTATAACTGATGATAGCACTTTTTGGTAATTGTATTATATTTTTAACAGTAGTTCCTTAGGTTACACTTGCTGAAAAAATATAAAAATAATATTATGATGGTTTGATGGCGGATGGACCCCAGAAAATCATGTCCTTAGGGCTAATCCACTCCTGTGGGTGTGAACCTATTTAAGGCAGGAACTTCTTTTGATTAGGTTACTTCATCAGGGTGTGACCCAAGGTGGGTCTTAACTCTCTCACTGGAGTCCTTTATAAATGGGATGAATAGGGAGAGAGAAACCCATAGAAGCTTAGAGAAAGCCACAAAGTTAGAAGCTGTGGGCAACTGAGACTGGAAGAGAAGGCAGAGACTGGCAGATGTCAGCATGTGCCTTGCCACGTGACACAGGAGTCCAGGATCCTTGCCACGTGACACAGGAGTCCAGGATCACCAGCAGCCAGTCTTTGGAGAGAAAGCTTTGTCCAATGATTTATTGGGTTGGACACTTTTCTCAGCCTTGGAACTGTAAGCTTGCAAGCCAATAAACCCCTACTGTAAAAGCCAACCCATTTCTGGTATATTGCTTTCATCAGCTTTTAGCAAATGTAAACAAGTACTACTAACTATAGTCCATAGCTTAAATTCAGTGTTGTTTTTTTTCCCCCCATATACAACCCTATCGTAAACTTAGTATTAGTGTTGTATATTTGGTATAATTCCTGAAAGAATATTCTTAAATTTTACTATTAACTATAGTCCATTGCCTATAATAGGGTTCACTGTGTTGTACACTCCTGTGTTTTTCCCTTTACTTCTTATTCTAATAACATATATGACCTAAAATTTCCCCTTTTAACAACATCCACCTATATCATTCTGTTCTGTTAATTATGCTCACAATAATATGCTACCATCACCACCATCCATATCCATTTCAATCAACCTAACTAGAAAGTTTGTACAAATTAAGCATCAAGTCCCCATTCTCTAACCCCAGTATATCTCCTGGTATCCTATATTCTAGATTCCAACATGATGAATTTGCTTCATACAATTAGTTGAAATCAATGAGGTCATGTGATATTTGTCCTTTTGTGCCTGGCTATTTCAATCAGCATAATGTCCTTAAGGTTCATTCATGTTGTCCCATGAATCAGAACTTTATTCTTTTTTATGGCTGAATAATAATATTCCAGTTTATGTATACACCACATTTTGTTTATTCATTCATTGGCTGATGGACCTTGGGTTGCTTCCATCATTTGGTAATTGTGAATAATGTTGCTATGAAAATTGTTGTGCAAACCTCTGTTTGAATCCCTGCTTCCAATTATTCTGTGTATATACCTAGTAGCAGGATTCTATACGTAACTTCCTGAGGAACTGCCAAACTATCTTCCACATCAGCTGCACTATTTTACATTCCCCCCAGCAATGAATGAGTGTTCCTATTTCCTCACATCCTCTCCAACACTTGTGCTTTCTGTTCTTTTAATAGTGGCCATTCTAGGGGATGTGAAATAATATCTCATGGTTGATTTACTTTTCCCTAAGAGCTGGCGATATTGAGCATTGTTTCATGAACTTTCTAGCCATTTATCTAGCCTCTTTGGAGAAAGTCTTTTGCCTACTTTTAAACTGGCTTGTTTGTCTTCTTACTGGTGAGTTGTAGGATTTTGTTATGTATTCTGGATTTTACAACCTTATCAGACAGGTGGTTTCCAAATATTTTCTCCCAGTGAGTGGATTGTCTTTTCACTTTTGTGACAAAGTCTTTTGATGCACAAAAGTTTTTAATTTAGAAGTGGTTTCATTTATCTATTTTTTCTTCTGTTGTTATTTGTGCTTTAGGAGTAAAATCCAAGAAACAATTGCCAAACCAAAGTTACTGAACATGCTGCTTTACCAATTTCTTCTGGTTTTATTGTCCTGGTTCTTACATTTAGATCTTTGATCCATTTTGAGTTATTATATATAGTGTGAAGTAGAGGAGTTCTCTTTCATTCTTTTTTTTTTAAGATTTATTTATTTATCCCCTTCCATCTGTCTCCTCGTTGTTTATTTGCACTTGCTGTCTGATCATTGTTTGATCACTGTGTGCTTGCTGTGTCTGCTCACCCTCTTTAGGAGGCACCAGGAATTGAGCCCAGGACCTTCCATGTGAGAGGCCAGTTACCCCAACTTCTTGAACCACAGCTGCTGACCTCTCTCATTCTTTGCATATGGGTATCCAATTCTCCCAGCACCATTTGTTGAAAAGGCTATTCTTTTGCAATTGAGTGTGCTTGGCAGCCTTGTCCAAAATCAATTGGTCTTAGATGTGAGGGTTTATTTCCGAGCTTTCCTTTTGATTCCATTGGTCAACATGTCTATCCTGGACTGATGCCATGCTCTTTGGACCACAGTAGCTTTGTAATATGATTTAAAGTCAGGAAATGTGTTCTTTGTTCTTCTTTTTCAAGAAGGTTTTAGCTATCCAGGGTCCCTTACACTTCCAAATAAATTTGATAATTGACTTTTCCATTTCTGCAAATAACATTATTGGAGTTTTGATTAGAATTGCATTGAACCTGTAAATCATTTTTAGTAGAACTGACATCTTATTGATATATGGTCTCCCAATTTGTAAGCATGGAATGCCCTTCCATTTATTTAGGCCTTCTTAGATTTCTGTTAGCAATGTTTTGTAGTTTTCTAAGTACAGATCCTTTATACCCCTGGCTAAATTTATTCCTAGGTATTTGATTCATTTAGTTGGTATTGTCCATGGAATTTTTTTCTTGATATCATCCTCATATTGCTCATTATTAGTGTATAGAAGCACTACTGATTTTTGCATGTTGATTTTGTACCCTGACATTTTGCTGAATTCTTTTATTGGCTCTAGTAGCTTTGTCGTAGATTTTTTGGAACTTTCCATAGATAGGATCATGTCATCTGCAAATAGCAAAAGTTTAACTTCTTCCTTTTCCAATTCGGATGCCTTTTACTTCTTTTCCTTGAAAGTCTGCTCTAGCTAGAACTTCCAGTACAACGTGACCATAGGCATCCTTGTCTTATTCTGGATTTTAGAGGGAACACTTTAATCTTTTACCACTGAGTATGATATTAGCTGTGGTTTTTTTCTTATATATCCTTTATCATGCTGGGGAAGTGTAATTCTATTTCTTCAGGAAAGGATGCTAGATTTTGTCAAATGCCTTTTCTGTGACAATGGAAATGAACTTGTAGTTTTTTTCCCTTTGCGTTGTTAATGTGGTGTATTATATTAATTGATTTTCTTATGATGAAGCATATCAGGGATAAAATCCACTTGATCATGGTATGTAAGTCTTTTACTATGCTGTTGGATTTGATCTATAAGTATTTTGTTGAATTTTTAAAAAATCCATATTCATAACAGAAATTGTTCTGTAATTTTCTTTTCTCGTATTATCTTTATCTAGCTTTGGTATAAGCACGATATTGGTCTAATAGAGTGAGTTAGATCGTGTTCCCTCTTCTTCAAATTTTTGGAAGAGTTTGAGTAGAATT
This sequence comes from Dasypus novemcinctus, assembly GCF_030445035.2. Classification (NCBI taxonomy): domain Eukaryota; kingdom Metazoa; phylum Chordata; class Mammalia; order Cingulata; family Dasypodidae; genus Dasypus; species Dasypus novemcinctus. The sequence goes on from NC_080697.1 coordinate 37,888,797, forward strand.
GGTATTAATCCTTTTTGGAATAATCGGTAGAATTCACCTGTGAAGCCACCTGTTTCTGGGTTTTTAGTTTTGGGTAGGTTTTGATGACTGATTGAATCACATTACTTCAAAATAGTCTGTTGAGGTCTTCTATTTCTTCTAGAATTAGTGCAGGTTGTTTCCTGGTGGGAAGTGAAAGGGATCTAGTCACTGCCTCTGAGCAGCTTCCCAAGCTGTGCTGGACTGAGTGAGGGAGAATGAGTGGGCTGGTGGGTCAGGGGTAGAAATTTCCTACCTAAAGCTTTTCTTTTTTTGATTCAGCATTTGGTAAGAGTGGTGTTCTTCTCCACTCTCTAGTGTCCTCCAGAATTTTAAGCAAGCAGGTATTTTTCTTTTATTTGCTGAATCTTCGGGGAATTTTTTTTCAGGGGATTACTTACTTTGCCACATTGATGACATCACCTATGTAATTCAGTTTTTAATAATGGCTGTATTTAACCATCGGAGTGCAAAATTCCTGAAAATTTAACAGTTTGCTCTTGCAAAGTCATCCCAGCTGATTTCCGTACACTGTTGTTTCAACACATGCTTTGAAATAGGCTGTTCCATGTGACTGGAATTCTTTTCTCACCACTTTTTGCTTAGTTTCTTTTCCTTTGTATTTCATCTCAAAGTTTATTTGATTAGGGTACCTTTCCCTGATTCCCTAGACTGTATTGTTTTCCCCTTCTAGTTCTGTATAGTTGTGCTTGTGTTTTTTGTAGATGACATTGCAACTTTTATAGTGGTACATTTTAGCACTTATAAAATAAATTTTACATATATATTCACATTTGTTCTTTGGTTCTGTGTGTTATCTAGACTATAGATAGATATAATATCTCCTCTTTTCAGATAAAAAATTAAGTTCCAAAAATATATACGTATTTTCTTAAGTAACCTTCACAAATGAAAGTTACAGAGATAATACATGAATTTAGGGTCTTTATGTTTCAAATACAGTGATTTTCAATTTTAACAAATAGTCTTGAGCCTGTGACAACAGTGAGAAATCATTCTATAACTCATTTTCAAGAATGATAATTGTTTTACAAGCATATTCCGATTTTAAAACTAATTAGCAAATAGTTAAGTAAACATGATATACAAGATACATAACAATGTAAACCAAGTTATCATAAATATGTTATTGGCCTAATCTTTAAAAATCACTATAAGTGCATAAAATAAGGAAGAGAGTATTATGAAGTCTTATATATGAATCAGGAATTGGAAAACTTTCTAGATTCTAAGCAGCCTGGAATCAGGCTACTCCTTCTCTGGATAGTCCCTCATGACTCACAGCTGTTGCTCACCTGGCTTCTTTCCTTACTCCCCTGGGTACATCGTTTATCTTTTGCGGTGAATTCGCAAATCCCATAAGCATTCTCCAGCCCGTACACCAGTGAACTCCCATCTGATTGACTTAACGAATTACTATGTACTGGGGTATACTGGGGGAAAGCTCTTCATGTAGGTGAAGGCCACCTGCCAGCCTATGCCTGGGATTCCCAAAAGAAGAACCTTTCCATGGTCCAACAAGTAGCATTGTTTTTATAAATTATAGCCTGATGCTACTTTCTTTTAGAGGAGGCTGTGGGTGGGACAACTTCTGCTCCTAGGATTCAGAGATAAATGATAAACACAAGCAGTAAAGACTATGGTCTATTATCTTCTGACTCCAGAGCTCTGAGATGATAAGCAAACAGCTTAGAGTCTTTATTTAGAAAGACCAGACTTCAATTTCTACCTCTGTTTTTTACTAGCTATAGAAAATCAGTTATATCTATAACTGTATAGATATAGTTATCATTTTTTTAACTTTATTTTTAGAGAAGTTTTAAGTATACATTTACAGAAAAATTACACCAAAAATGTAGGGTGAGTTACCCATGTAACTCACCCTGCACCTCCACACATAGTTACCCCTATTATTGACATCTTACAGGAGAGTGGTACATTTGTTACAGCTGATGAACCAGTATTGAAGCATTGCCACTAATCAAAGTCAGTGCTTTTGCTTTCCTAATTAAAAGGAGGCAGGGGAAGGAGGGTTAGACAGACTTGACTTGCAAACTTCTTATTATAATGAAATGCAAAAACATGTGTAAATCTCCTGGCCCAGTATCTGACACAGCGTAACTGCTCAGTAATGTCATTTCCTTCCTATACATGAAATCTTAGTGGGAGAAAACATAAACACATCTAACAAGGATTTTAAACCAGGCACTGAAAATAAATAAATAACAAACTTAAGTACTTAAGCTGCAATTGCAATTTCTAGTTCCTGAGAATTAAATACATTATCCTTGGGTTTCCGCACATGATGCTCAGATACCTGGCAGTTACCACAAAGTGAGTAAGGGAAGGGGTAGAGTGTGCTGGTGAAGAGCACAGACTTTGGGGCCAGGCTCCTTGGCTTGAATTCTGACTCAGTCAAGCACATTAATTTACAGACATTATTTTGTCTCTCTGTGATACTGTTTTCTCACCTGTAAATGAGGGTACCTCATAGGGTTCTGGGGATATAAAATGTGAAAATATATAAAGCAAGCAGAACATGCTCAACAATATTGTAATCATGCAGTTCATTCAAGTGAGTTCAAATTGTAACATTGACTAGATGCATAATGTCACTATCACTAAATATTTTGGGAGCATCCATAGGTACATGGAACAAAACAAACCCCCTTAAAGAGTTTCCCTAATGTCCTTAACAATGAGTGGATCATTCCATAACTCTGTTTATTCCCTAGGAATTGAATGGCAGCAGGTCTCAGTGGTACCCTGTGACATTCTGTGAAACCACTTCCGTGGGGCCCATCCACAAGTTGTGTATCCATGTAAAACTGTTAGTGTCACCAGTGTTTGAGTTTTGATCCAAACAGAGCAGTGAAACAGCAGGGGAAGAAGTGGGCACAAAGAAAACGTGGTATCAATTCAGGCTCCTGCTCCTATGGGGACATATCCAAGAAAGCCTCTCTTTTGCCCTTGTTCCCAAAAGCCCCCCGATTTTAAGGATGGAAATAACTTTCAGCTCGTCCTGACTAGTATTAAATCCTATCATTGTTTTGTGATTCTACCCTTTCTTTTTTGGTATGGCATACCAAAGTGAGGCAGTGAGAGCAAGAGATAAAACAACACAGGAATTATCTGAAGAATATTTAAATCATTAAGAAAACTAACAGTCGTTCTTTTCATTCTCAACACATGCTAGAAACTCAAACAATATCAGTGATATCTTTGTTTTAAACAATTGTTTTAGTTCTTGTTGAATTTTAGTAATATAAATGTAAACTTCAAGTAAGTTCATTTTTATTACTTATCCTTTAACAAACATTGTGTTCTACATGGATGATAATTTGGAGAACTCCCAGGTATATTGTTTGTCCCCTGTCAGACATGGACTTGGCTACAAACACTTCTTTGGAGAGTAAATTCTTAATGGTTTGGAATTGCTGGAGCCCAATTTAGGTAAAATTCCCATCCCCAACCCCTGTGGTAGTACACATTCCTATATTTAAAAGCACACTCAAAATAAACTATGAGAGTTCAGTGGTTGCAAAGAAAGAGAACTTATGTTATTTCAATTTGGTCATTCTATATAGCCAGTTGGGATTTTGAAGTTTTTAAACTGCAAACTGCAAGGTGTAGTATTTTTATTTAATAAGGGCACATTTTAGATTGTATAAGATATATTTTATTAAATGCAAAGGACAGATATAAAATTGAAATTTATTTTATTTTTCTTTCTCTATCAATCGATTCAATTGATAATGAACAAACCAAGAAAACAATGATTTTTACTGATACTGAAAAACACTTTTATTATGGAGAAGAAGAAGGTGTTAAGAAATCATCCACCTGGGGTGTAAAATAGAATAAGTATGCCATGGTTTGTCCACATGCTTCTCTAGGCTGTGTGTTTCTTGAAAGCAAGGATCATGGTTTAAATGTCTTCTATGTATCCTTATGACATAGCACAGTGTTTGGCTCAAAATAAGTGATAATTTATATATTTTTGGAATGGATGAGTAAATGAATGTAGCAGTTTTATACGGTTTTTGAATTCCAAGAACAGATACTGGATTATGTTTGTAAACTGATCTATACCTTGGTGTGATTAAATTATGATTAGGGCTTTAATTGGGCCATAGCAGTAAGATGTTGAGTCCCTGAAAGAACATGGTAGAGCAGAGGAGTTAGTTGGAGTTTTGATATTGAGGTTTTGATGCTGGAGTTTTTGAGCCGGAGCCCAGGAAGTAAGCATACAGAGGAGGATTGCAGCTGAGCTCAGAGAGAATCAAGTCCTGGAGAGAGAGACAGAGCCAGTCACCTGATAGCCTACAGCTGGTCTTGAGGAGAAAAGAGAGGTGCTGAGCCAGGAGAGAAATGAACCCTGGGAAGAGAGGAACCCAGGAAGCCTGAACCCTGGCAGCCACCTTGCTCCAACATGTAGCAAAAGACTTCAGTGAGGGAAGTAACTTATACTTCATAGCCTGGTAACTGTAAGCTTCTACCCCAAATAAACACCTTTTATAAAAGCCAACTGATTTTTGGTATTTCGCATCAGCACGCCTTTGGCTGCCTAATACCATGAGTGACATCATTAGTCAGCCAGCTAACATACTGAGTGCATTTCATTTATCAGGAACTATGCTTGTTTCTTTATATACAGCTGAACAGAACAGTCTAAGAAGGAAGGAAGCAAGAAAGAAAGGGAGGACAGAGGAGAGGGAAGGAAGGAGGGAGGGAAGAATAAAGGAAAGAAAGAAAGGGGCTTAAGCAGGGAATGACTTTTTATCCAACAGCAGCAGCTGTAAAATATAATCTACAGCTATATTACTATCTGAACCCCAGGTAAACTAGGTTGATCCCTGGCCTTTCAAAAAAATTGTAAGACTTGTTAGAACCAACCTGGAATTGAAAAGGCACATCTGGAACTGGATGATCCTCAGAAATAGTACAAGTTTGTACAAAATTTTACTTTTATTTTTCTGGGCAAGATACATGTGCTTCCCTTAAAAAGCTAACAGGTTAATGGGCAAATAATCCCAGCATTTTTCTTAACAAAATCTGCTCTCAGGCAATTAATTCATTTATGCAGCATGCATGCACATAAATGTAGAACATGTTTGACTTTTATTAAATACAAATATCTCTCCTTTATATGAGCTAAATAAGTTTTCCCTTTTAGATTTCATTTTAATTTTGGAATGTATATATTCTCCTAATTTTCTAGAAGGACCTAAGATTCCTAGCCCCCTTATGGAAAAACCACACACAACCTCTGTGAGCTGAGCCTTCCATTTAATTATAAATACAGCTGATTACACCTTTAAAAGAATGCACACCCACATACATATTAAGATTTCATATCTATTTGGAAACAAAACTCACATACTTTTAACATATCTTAATACTTTTCTTTTGTGTCATAAAAGTATCCTAATAATTATTCGACTCTAGTGAGCAGTATCATGAGCACATGTGTGTGTTTAATGGTGAGGTCACTTGGGTTGTAGTTGGCCCTAACTGCCATCCCTTCCTATGCGCTCTTCTCTGCTCAGCGCTCAGTCTAGTTCATCTTACACAGGTAAGATTTGGAAAGACATGAGTAGAGGGCGTTATTGCAGAAGTTTGGAGGTCATAAAAGAGAAACTGGGCATGGTGCTGGAGGCTACTGCAGTGGAGGAGGGGTCTCCCACGTACTACAGGGGAGGAGGAAGAAACAGATGATTCTTTCCCGGCAGGAGCCACAAAGGCAGGGCCATCTGAAGACAGAACCACAAAATGCTGAATATGGAAGTTAGCGTCACTCCTTTTTTTTTTTTTTTTTTTAAGCTTTTATTCCAGGTATATGTCTGTATGGAAGAGGAGGTGGACACTTCCTTAAAGGAAAGTCATTGACTGGTGGACCATGTAATTCAGATGAAATGTTAATCTATGCCTTCAAGAACCTAGACCGTGTCCATTATGGAACCTCAACAATTGCACAGAGATAGTCTATTTCTCCTTTGGTTTTGCTTCTAAAGCATTTTAACCCCACACTTTTTTTTTTTTTTTTTAGGAGGTACTGGGGATTGCACAGAAGACTTTGCACATGGGAAGCATGTGCTCAACCACTGAGCGACATCCACTCCCCAATGAGAAGTGGTTTTTTCATTTGTTTGTTTCTAGGAAGTGCCAGGGATTGAACCAGGGACCTCAAACATCGGAAGCAGGAGCAAATAAAAGAGAAAAATAGTCTGTCTAAATAAAATACTATAAGCTATGGTTGATTCTCCCTTGTATGTTTTTTTAACAAAAAAAAAAACAACCCAGATATAACACAAATTGCAAATAGCCAGGCATAAATCCACCTCAAGGATGAACCTGTATTTGCATCAGAAGTTTATTCTAGCACAAATACTGGAAAGATTTAAGATCGCAGAAGCTGGCTGTGTCCCTTTCCACCTGGCCGGAGGGTGATTGTGATTTATCGTCAAAGAATGATGGTCAAAGTATTCGACATTTGTCTCATACAGTGCTTTTATGTGTTAAAAGTTGCTTTACATTGCTCAAAAACTGGCTGGGGTTATCATGAAAGCTACAATCCCCTCACCAGGAATTTCCTGTAACTACAAACACTTGACTTAACAGCTCACCTGTCCTTCAGCCTCTCACACAACCCCACATGCATATCAATGACCAGGGAAAAGGGCACTGCTGTGTGGTGAGGCCAGATCTGCAGCTGCATTGATCAGAGCGTGTGAGGATTACTGCCCTACTGACTACTAATCAATAGATATTGAGTGCAGTCCCCTGCTCTGAATTCAGCCGGGTTCATAAGTGTCCACACAGAACAATGGGCTGAAATACAATCTCCCCATTCAAAGGACCCAAAGAGGAGGGCTGTTGGTTTCAGCAGCAGCCTGTGGAGCAGAAGGAGGCAGCTCCTTGGACCTCTACCCAAATTTGACCCAGAGCAGTCTCTGTTTGCTAAGTGTGCTGTGCTTTCGAGACAGCTTTGTAGCTGATCTGAGCAGGACCACAGGCGATTTCAGGCTTCTGTTTTGTGATTTTGTGTCTCCGAAGTCTTTGTTGCTTTTGTATCTTACTCATGGATTGGATACAGGGCCTGAGAAATGGTTAACGGTTTCGTTTCGGGGGCCTTTAGGTCTTACCCAGGTCCAGTAGTTTGTCATACAGGACACTGACAGTTTAAGAAAGGAATGGTGAGCCATTTATTTCATGATCTGAATGATCCAGACTACTGGCCTGTTACTCAAATATAAAATATCATCTGTTAAAAAGGGAAAAGGCAAAGGGAAAAAAAAAAAAAGAAAAAGGAAGAAAAAGACATGAAGAAATAAAATGACAAGTAGAAAGCCTATATGTTTTTTGATATGGAGGAAAACACCGGCAGGCTTGGGCCAATACCATATGAATATTTAATAACACACTCTCTAAGAAATACAGTCCTAGTGCAATCATATATTTTCACTGGCAGGGATGAGATTGGAGATGAAGAATTAGGAAATTTGCATGTTTCTCTGTTCTTCCATCTTGTGCACAGAAATCCTGTGGTTCCAATTACCAGTAATTTTGACACGTCATACTTTGCTCATAGACAAAAGCATAAAAACAGCCTCTGTTTTGAATTTCAACACAGGTAAGGAAGTGTAATGCAAAGAGAGAAGAGGCTTTGAATTTACTATGCCCTACAGCAGATCTCAATTTTCCTTGCAGTTGTGATTTCAAATATTTTGTTCCATATATATCCATTCATACACTCATATTTGTCTGAATAGTATTATAATTTAATTTATCTCCATCTCGATAGCCTTTTCAGTCTCTTGTTGAAAGTACATTTCCAAGTATAATTTCTCAGGTTTGTGGCTTTGTGATTTTAAAAAATATTTTTAAACTATTTAATCACATTGTAAGAAGGAAAAATAAGTCCAAGATACTTAACCAAATAAGATTAACTATCTGCCTTCTGGTGCTCTTTTTTTTTTTTTTTTCCAAATGCAACATGAAAAATATCTACAGAGTTTATCAACTATTGAAATAATCAATGATAAATTTATATTTTTAATTTATAGATTCTTGTCTGCAGTTTGACACTGAATACACCCACTCTCCATGTGGTTTTAGTGTTGTTAGATAACCAGATTAAAAAAGAAACATGTCCTTTGTCTTTACATTCTGTTTTGCTTCTGGAGGACTTGTGGTAAATGGATGGTAGTTTTAGAAATATTTGAACATTTTTCTGCTAAAGGTGAGTAAAAGGCAGTAATATTAATTCCAATATTAATAACCCAAAATTGATAATTATTTTTATTATTGTAACATTGTCCTTTGTGGACAGAATACTCTGGTGGAAAAATCACAGGGAATCCAGGAAAAATGTCTGGGTTCATTCCTTCTATCACTCCTTGCAAGTGGCTGAAATGAGCAATTTAGCTTCTTTCTTGATGTCTCCTTTACATAAGGATGAAGGAAAATACTGGTCCCTTTTTCTTGATAGGGATGCTATGTAGTTACAGATGAAAAGATCTTCAATTTTTTAAACTATGGCAACCATGCATATTTTTTCTAATATTTAGGATGTGTCCTGGCAGTGGGGTGAACTGTTTAAATCAGGGCTACTCTGAAATTACTGATAAGAATAAAAGCTCAAATCTGTTGCAGAAAAGTGCCATTTATTTTTCCTTTTATAGGAAAAAGTATTCATTATATACAAGTCTCGTCATTTTTCAAAGTTAATATTCACAACACGGTCATTATTGAATTTTTAAGTATGCGTGAATATAGCAGATAACTGGAACTGCTTTATAGCTTTTGAATAAGGTTATAATTCTAGGATTGTGATTTTGGGCCGTTTTCTTTTTATTTCTTCCAATAAAGGAAAACTTTCATGTCCATGGGGAGCTATCATTTTGACTAATCTGCAATGCCAATTCTCTGCTCTTTAGTCCAGCAAAAGCCACAATAAATGAATTTAGTCCCATTGAAGTCAAGTTTGACGAACTGGAATAGGTAAATTAGAATCTTTTAAAAAATATTCAACATGTGTTCTTTGGATTCCTTAGCCACACTGGGTGCATTGTTTCTCATTAATCTTATATTTTGTTTTCTTGCAATTTTAGGCAAAGAATTGAGCATTTGGAAATGGAAACAAAGGAAGTTGAATATAGAGAAAATGTAAGGAAGTTTGTGACTATGGGTAAGTCATGTAACCTCTCTGAGCCCCAGGTTATAATCTTTCTAGAATTGATATAATATCTTCTACTTTAAATAGATTATTTTCTAGGTAATCTATAATTGAAATTCTGTTACTACAGCACCCCACAGTACCTGCTATATAAGAAATGCTGAAATTGATATTTATTATTCTTACTACTACTGTCTACACTGTTAGTGATTTAGGAACCCTGACAAAGATCCAAACAAAGAATGAGGTAGAAATAGAAAGAACACAATGAACTGGAGAATAAAATTAAATGGGTTGAGGAGTGTGGTGGTTTGAAGCTCTATGTATCTCAGAAAAATATGCTATTAAATTTAATCTATTCCTGTGGATATGAGCCCATTGTAAGTGAGTTCTTTTGATGAGGTTACTTCAGTTAAGATGTGTCCCATCTCAATAAGGATGGGTCTTAATCCTATTAGTGGAGTCCTTTATAAGAGAATGAAATTCACAAAGAGAGAGAGAAAGCCACAGAAGCAAGAAGCTGAAATGGAACAAACCTGGAGGAGAAGAGACTAGTATATGCTACCTTGTGCCTTGCCATATGACGGGGGAACCAAGGATCACTGGCAGCATCGCCTTGATAATGCCTTGATTTGGGTATTTTCTTGGCCTTAAAACTGTAGGTGAATAAATTCTCATTGTTTAAGCCAAAACATTTCATATATTTGCTTGAGCAGCCAAGAAAACTTGAACAAGAAGTCAATTTTAATTTATTTTTTATGTCAGCCAGGTTGGTTTATGAGAACAGCAATGTCTGAGAAGCAGTGATTCGGAATTCAGGAGACCTAAGGGCACATTATTTTGCCCCTTTCCTATTCTAATCATGAATCTATTAGATGCTTTCTGCTGCTAAGTGACATTATTATTATTATTTATTTCTGGAGAATGTTTTTTCCTTTTTGTTGGCAAAGGCCCTCCAATCCCTAACTTTGTAAATATAGGCATTAAAGATTTTTTGTTTTAGAAGTCATTCCTAATTCCACACTGCCTACACTTAATCTATTTCCCTTTTCCCATAGTGTTTAAGTAATTCATTTTACCAAGGCACTTGGCAGATATCTTATTAAATAAATTACATCAAAATATAATGAGTGACTCTTCCAATCTAACTGTGATTTCCAGCAGCACACAGTGAGCATCTTTGGGTTTGGGAGACAAGATTTAGATGGATATGTAAATTAGCTAGCAGACATCTAAGGAAAGGGAGTTTAGGTAATTGGCCAGTTTTCAAACTTCAGTCTTGTTTGACACAGGAAGTGGCAGATAATGACTCCTGGAAATTTAGTCAAGATGTGAGGAACTCTTGAAACAAAAATAAGGGGACGTTTTCAAAGAAGAGAAGCGGGGCTAGCACTTCTAGGTTTATTGCTACCTCTGTGTTCTCATAAGTCAGGGATATTAAAAGAAGACTTGAGAGAAGCTTTTTGAAATAAAAACTTAGTTATTTGATTGAAGAATTGAAGATAATGTTGAGGAAATTTCTCAAAAAAGTTGAACAAAAAAGTCTAGAGATGGAAAATAGAAAATTTGACAATGTTAGAAGCTCAACTCAGAAGATACAACATCCCTGTAATAGGGTTTCTGGACAGAGAATCAAAGAAAAGGAGTGAAGAAAATCTTCACCAAAATACTTGAGCATTTCTCAGAAGCAAAGAACATGAGCTTTAAAACTGAAAGGGTTCACCCAGTGTCCAGCACAATGCAAGAGGAAAGACCATATTGAGTTACATTATCACAGCATTTCAAACACTAGAGACAAATCCTAAACATTCCCTGAGAGGAATAAAACTTCAGTTGCAGGGGAGCAAGTGTAGCTCAGTGGTTGAGTACCTGCCTCACATGTATGAGGTCCTAAAAAAATTTCAGTTGCAAAACATTTGGTTGCAGGATATCATCAGAATGTACAACTGCAACAATAGTATCTACAAGAAAATGTGATAATGCCTTCACAATTCTCAGAATAATTATGGTTTGGTTCATACAATAACCCATCAACCAATGAGGATAGGAAAAAGACATTTTCAGACACACAAGGAGTAAAACATTTACTATTCTAAATCATGTTGCACAAACGAAGCATGCAGATTTAAAAAAGAAGAAGAATTAATGAGTTTCAGGAGCTAGAGAGTCTACACAGCAGAAAGGTGAAGGGATTCTCTAGGCTGGTGATAAAGGGAGATTTAGTAGCAAGCCTAGGTGGGACACAAGTCCACACTACAGATTGGAAGAGAGAATCTGGGAAGAGAGACAATGGAAAGTTGATGAACATCCAAATTGTCTGAAGGTATTAAGAGGAGATTCATGCACCACGTATGGATTTAGAAATACAATAGAGATACATAAAAACCAAATCAACGGCAAAATGAGAAACTGAACTCCGTGGAAAACAAAAGTTCTCCTCAATTTTGAATATCGGTAGAGTGGTGTTAAAGTCTGATAGAGGCTACTCTTAGAATCTAGTTAGACTGTTGTAGAATATATTATTAAGACATTTCAAAACTGAGAATGGTCCCTTTGTTTTCAGAGTTTTATTCAAATATGAATTTTCTTTTCTTTTCTTTATGTTTTCCTTTAGGGTTCTGAAGAAGACGGTGGTTTATATGGAAGGCTGAAGAAAGCAGAGAGGGTGTTGAAGGTTGTAGTTGTCTTGAGGCCTGACCCTATGAAGTATTTTAATAGTGAAGAAATCTGATTAAAAAAGCAAAGGAATTCCTGTGGGGATGGGGTCTACCTCCAGACCATTTTCAGATGTAAAAATCATGTTAATAACAGATCATTAAATGAAAGACTGCTTCTATGATGGAGACCTGTCTTTCCTCCACTTTCATTTGCCACCTCACTATCAGAAAAAAGTGAACTCATTTTGCTGTATTTTATGACTTTGGAAAGAATGCATATTCATTGAAGAAAATCAATAAAGTAGAGAAAAATACAGTAAACTCTGTTATCATATTGGCATATTTTCTTTTCATCTTTAACTTAACATGCATCTTAAATAAGTCATTTTTTCATATATGGAATTTTTATCCCCTTTTTGTTTTGATGAAACACATAACATGATGCTGACATTTAAATTTTCTATAAGGTATATTTTTAAATTCTGCACAATATTCCAAGGAATGGCATCTTCATAATTTAATTGCATCTCTGAAATTGGTGTGAAGGTCTTTCTAATTCTTAATAATTCTGAGATGAATATTTTTGTTCAGAAAATTTGGATTACATTACTGATCATTTGACTGAGAGTAGATTTCTAAAAGTGGAATCATTAGGTTAAATTGCCTTCAGAAAGTTTGTGCCAAATACCATTGTGAAGGCAGAGCAGGAAGATGTTCAATTGTTCTATCACACCCCAATCATCATGGTGTATTGTTTTAAAAATCTTTGCTGATGTATTAAAATAATATTAATTCATATTTTTATTTATAGTTTTTTGTTATGACTGATATTTAATATTCTTTTTTTTTTTTTTTTGTCTCAGTCATTTGTATTTCATTTGATTATCCCCAAAGGCTTTTTAAAAATGTATCATTAAGTATTGGGGCTGTTTATCTTCATCTGTCATGTTTGTTGCAATTACCTTTTCCTTCTAATTTGTTTGTTTGCTAAGACTAGTTATTATATTTTTATGTCCCAGAGTGTGATTTTGATTCATTCCACTCTCCCTTAAAACCTGCATTTCCTTTCTCTTCTGCATCTCTCTGTAAGCTAGGAAGTTGAACATCTTTGGTTCCATCCTGTCTCCTTCTCTCTACCTTTAAGTTTCAGAAATTCTGGCTACCCAAATTATGTCTCAAATCTCTCCTCTTCTTTTTCACATACCTCTGGTCCATGACATCATCATCTTTCATTTGGGCTGTAGTAATAGACTTCTTGGTCTCCAGACCTCCTTTTTTTCCTTCTCCACAGAGCAGCTATACATCATGATGCCTCACCATCTGCTTCTACTGGTAATGCTACCCCCTAACGTCCATACTACCATGCTCACACATATACCATACACACGCACACTCTTTACAATAGTTGTCTTTGTTCCTTCTAGTTCTCGGCTTAAATGCCATCATTGCAGAAATACGATTACTGATCACCCTGTCCCAGCAGGCTCTCAAATTGAAACATCTTGGGCTGTTTTATAGAATGTTTGATATTTTCTGATTGAAATATTTTTAAAACATATTTTCCTCAATGCTACTTTATGAGCACCAGAAGGACAAGCACCATGTTTGCTTAACATATTATGAGCACTCATAGTTTTGTAGAAAGAGAGGAATAAAGATAGGGAAGAAGAAGAAAGTAAGGAAAATACATTAAATGGCTCTGTTCTTCATTGCGTTTTTTCTTCTGGTTAAAATTTTTACCATGAGTTCTACATGATATTAATAGGGTTTATCTCATATCTCACCATAATTATTTAATAGCAAGGCAACCAGTCCTATTAGAGAAGCTGATTTTTTCCTTCCTTTTCCTCTTTGTTGCTTTTGTTTGTATTCCACAAGTAGTAATATATAACAATTCAAGCAATGCACATATTTTCTGAATAAACCATGAACATTTCCCCTTACCTACCAATCACCATCCCCATTTCACATGAGTTTCTATCCTATATTTATGTATTTGCATACATATATATATAAATATATGTGTATTCATATGTATGACATAAATAGGATCATATTAAACAAATTATATTTCTAAAATTTGCTTTTTCACCTAATAAAGCTAACATGCATTTTTTGGTCAGTACATATACTGCATATACTGCTAGCTCATTGTTTTTAAAGATTGCATGACTTTGTTCTATGGTAGAGCTGTGCAATAATTTATTTCACCACTCTCCTCTTAATGGGCATTTATGTTGTTTTTGATTATTTATTGTTAATCCAAACATGGCCAAGAATACATTTATACTTAAGACTTTCAAAATTTAGGAATATTCTTAGGTAGACATTGCTAGAAGCCAAATTATTAGAAAAAATGGAAGTTTTTTTGTTAGATACTGATAATTAATACTCATGAAATAATTTGCCAATTTAAACTGCCACCAGAATTATATGATAGTGTTTACTACCCACAGTCTCGCAATAACGAAAATATTTCTGCAATCTGTTGAGTGAAAACTAATATTTTATCATAACTTCAATTTGTTTTTATTTGATTGCTCATGGTAGTATCTTTTTATTCGTTCATTGGCCATAAAATTTCTTCTGTTCATGTGTTTGACTTATTTTCCTATTTGCTTTGGAATATTTTCCTTATTGATTTGTGGGCACTCTTTATATATACTTGATATAAATCCCTTTATCCTTTTCATTTCCTAAATATATTGCATGTAGTTTTAAAAAATGTTAATTAAATAAACACTGCATAGCAATATAATTCATGTGGGAACACTTACCTTTCTAGAGGAAATTAATTATATGTCTAAAGGTATAGTTATTTTTATATTTATTAATTTTTAGTAGTATTAAGGTCCTATATTTGCTGTGGATTACAACTAGTTGAGGATAAAGTGATTGGTGTCAATGACACAAATATCATTAAAATCTGTCAACTATTCTACATGGCCTGTGTGAAAGCAGGAGGACACCTGAACTGGGATCACGAGGACAAGACTGAACCAGTTACTTTGAACCACCAGGGGGAGGTGTATGACCTTAACTCTGAGTGATGAGATTGGCTCTCCCTGGCCCTTAATCGAAAGACAAATTGCAGACAAAGCACTCCCACCTGGCTGCTAGCCTTGGTTAACATTTAAAAAATTTTCTCTCCCTCACCAGAGTCACAGGAATTAATTTAATTAAATGATTTAGCAGACCCAAATGACTGCAGGACATGTTTTGAAATGTAAACCATGTCATCTGTTGCATTGATCAGCGTGACATCTGCCAATCTGAAGGACATCTGAGGTTGATATGATAGGGTGTGTTTGTGTATACCTCTATTTAATACCTTTTAAGCTGTCATTTCATTCTTATCTGCTCCAAATACCTGGACAAATGCAAAGAAAACATTCAGCTGAGTCAAAAGTGCAGAATTATTAATCAACCCTTGCAAACAAACGAGCTGTTTAGTCCGTGTGGTGGGCTGAATTCTCAGAGTTAAAGAAATGAAAAATTGTGCTGATGTGGAGGTTATTTGATTCTTATCTGACAACTTACTGTTTATTCTTCATTACCTTTGAGCAACAGACAAAATTCTCTTGGAAGGGTAAAGCAGTTCCATCATGTGAGGTTCTTTTAATTGCTAATACCATTTACTAATCAAAAGATGGGAAGCTAGGCTCTCAGGCTCACTGGGGACAGAGTAGGCTGGGGTCTACCTAGTTTAGCATGCTAACGACAACCGATTCTCCTAATATGCCAGTCAAAACTACTTTCTCTAATCTGTCCTAAGCTGTTGTGACAATCTGAGCATACGGTGGCAGCTGTGAAGTCAGAATGCTGCATCCCACTCGGAGGGGCTTGGTGACTCCGTTTAATGTCTCAGGGAGCCGTGGGACATAGGAAAGCAGAAACCTGAGAGAGCAGACATGGGCAAACTCTCACACTCAGGTTAGAGATGACAAGCTACACGTTTCCCCTTCAGAGACTTTCATGAATAGATTAACCAGAACCGCCTGATTTTCCCTTTTGTCTCAGAGTCAAATCCTCCTAGAAAGATTTACCTCAGATTTTAAAGGAAGGTCTCCATTAAATAATTGAAAACTTGAATGAGACTTAGGCTTCTGCGACACTTTTTTGAAAAATGTGTTCTTTCCAGGAGGGGCTGCTGTTTGATCGGGTGATATGTTCCAGAATGTTTCCTAACATGGACTGGAATTAGATTTATTTATTTTTTTCCTGAATGCCTAAAGCTTGAGGGCATGGGCATCTTTGTAGACAATTTAGCTAGGGGCATAAATGGTTCAAGGAAGATCGATTATCTGATTAAGGAATGAAAGCAGATGGTGACCTGTTTATGTAACACTCAAAAGTCACCCTGATTTTATTGTCATGTCCATGTTTCCCACACCCCACCTTTTCCTCCTTCCTATTAATAAAAATACACCAAATAATAATTGTTTTATGCAGGGGGAGGGAGATGTGAGGGACTTGAAAGGGTAACTCGATTTGCATATATCATTGCATGAGGCATTTTCAGAAGACTGGACACTGTCAAGGGCTTGACAGTTTGATGACAATTTGTTTGTGTTGGAGTAAACAATGAGTGGGCTGTAAGTCTTTGAGTAATGGCTCAAGTCCTATCGTTAAACATTAAAAACAAATGCCCTAGAGAAAAGCCATACCTCTTTCTTTAGATGGGGAATCATCTTCAGGACCCATGTTAAAACATGTGGTAAACTGGTGGTATTCAAAATGGAAAAACACCAAGTGTACCCTGGTGTCTTCCATGGGAATCCCTTCCTAAGACTGACGCTAAGAAAGAAAGTTTAAACTCACCTGTGAACCAGGCCTAGCCTTCAGCTTGGTCTCCAGATGGTCATATTTCTGGTTAATGAGGACTACAGAACAGAAAACAATTTTCTTCCTCTGGGTTGCTCTGGTTATTCTATTCATAAAAGTCTCTAAAGGTTAGAGACATAGAGCTGTGAGTCAGATAATTAACTTCCCAAAAAGCAATAGGCATTAGCTAATGCTATGTGAAAACTCACAGTCTAATCAAAATTTCTTTATTCTTCCTCTTTCCTTCTCTTTATCTCCTCTCTTGTCTCTCCATTTTTCCTTCCCCTTCATCACTTTTTTAATCCTCTCTTCTCATCAGTTCTATTTCACCATTCTTCACTGTCCTCTGTAAATGTAGGTCTCCTTTCACCATCTGCCTAGTGGGTGATCCATACGTTCTGATTTTAATATATCTTGGGTGTGGCTTGCCCATGTTATAGTTAAGTCTTAGCAAGAGTCTCTATCAAGGAGATATTTTATAAAACTACTTTTTCATTCTTACTCTATATTTATCTATTAGTTACATTTGAAATAATCCCCAAAGTTAGAAACATGAAACACATTTTTTTTTTTTTTTTAGGAGGTACTGGGAATTAAACTGGTACATAGGAAGCGAGCGCTCAACCAGTGAGCTATATCTGCTCCCCAGTAAGAGTTGGCTTTTTCATTTGTTTTGTTTTTGGGAGGTACCGAGATCAAATTAGGGACCTTGGACATAGGAGGCAGACACTCAACCATTTGAGCTATATCTGCTCCTCAAGATATATTTTTAAAGGGAATTTTTGGGATTCTTTCAACTACATACTTTTGTCC
Organism: Dasypus novemcinctus; assembly: GCF_030445035.2. Lineage (NCBI taxonomy): Eukaryota > Metazoa > Chordata > Mammalia > Cingulata > Dasypodidae > Dasypus > Dasypus novemcinctus. The sequence goes on from NC_080697.1 coordinate 37,906,308, forward strand.
TACAGAGTTAAGGCCATGTTTTTAAGAGTATTTGCTCTGCAGTTATAAAGTAAAAAAAGGTTTCTTCTGCAATACGACTGCCTTCTTTCAGTATATTGAAATTAGTCAGTGGTCCAACATTGTTATGCTCATCCTTGTGACCCTGTTTGGAGAATATTTTCACATCTCACACAGGAAGATTATGGATCAGCCTTCACAGGACTATTCCATAATCTAAATTAAAACATGGAATTTGACCATGCAATTCATTTTCCTCTCATCCTAGTGAAAGGAATTCATGAGCAAAGCCTAGTCTCTGTATTTCTATAATAGGGCTTGATTCACACAAGACTGGAGAATTTCAAACACACGGCTGGTGCAAGAAACAATGACAGCCATCCAGGGGCTACTTCTGGAATTTTATTGAACATACTTTCTAAAAGCCGTTTTTCTTTGTTGGAATGACTTTTAACCAAAATGTCACTTTTAAAAGCCATTTTCAATTATCAATCCATCATCAAGTTCAAACTGCAGATCCCAGAGTGCCTTTTCAGCAAACTAAGATAAATACATTCACTCAGAGCTCATGGTAGGGCTCCAGCAAAAGTCAAACCACAGGGATAAAGAGTCTCAAAAATTGCATCTGTGAGATAAATTTCCAGGGGAAATTCATGAGTCTTACTGAAGAAAATCTCAGATTTCCATATTGTGGGAGATATATAGGGATTTAAAATAATCTAGGAACACCAGATCTGTGTTGCACTGGAAGACATAAAAATTGATGAGAGAAGATAAGGAAGTGCTATCCCTGGTATATTTTAAATATAATACATCTGATTTATTAATGAAAGTTATTGTGTTCAAGTAGCCACTAAATCATCACAGAAAAAAAGCTAATATATACAGGATTTTTAAAGTCATATCCATGAATTAAGCATGAAAATCTCTAAGAAAAGTCCAAATAGAAAATGATATAAGGTAAATTATCCTCAAACAAATGCATAAATTAAGAGCCTAACACTGGGAAACAAATGAAAAAGATTTATGTTGATGAATAGGCGATAATGCTTAAAAAATATAATTATTATTAATAATAACCCAAAAGTCTTCTAGTATTTATGCACTCTTATTTTCCAATCTTGGTACTGAAAATTATAGTTATTTGTGATAGAAAATAACCATTCCTCTATTTTAACCACTTACCCACTTGAGCCATTATAAAAGCTAACTTTTATATTAATGAATGCTATGAGAACTTAGCTGCCTCAATTAAGAATATATAGAGGTCCATGCTATTACCTCAAATCATACCATCTAAAGAAATTCCAATGCTAATTATGTCCTAGTATTGAAGAAATATTTCCAATATATTTCCTAGAGTACTGCTCTCACTAGGTTTTTGATGGAAAATTTGTCCATGTGCTCTTTTTCTTCCTTCTGTATTTTCTTCTAAACGTTACATTAAAAAAATATGAGGTCCCCATATACCCCCCACCTTACCCATGCCACCCCTCCCTCATCAACAAACTCTTCCATCATTGTGGCACATCCACTGCACCCGGTCAATACATTCTGGAGAACCGCTGCAGCACATGGACAGTGGTCCACACGGTAGTCCGCACTCTCCCCCAGTCCACCCAGTGGGCCACGACAGGACACATAACGTCCAGCATCCATCCCTGCAACACCACCTAGAACAACTCCAAATCCTGAAAATGCCCCCACGCTATATATCTTCTTCCCTCTCCTGACCATCAGCAGCCACCGTGGCCACCCAGCCACATACTACTACAATTTCTTCCCTTACTAATCACAGTAGTTCCCCAGCAGAACACCAGTAAATCCACTCTAATCCATACTCTTTTCCTCCATCTTGTGGACGTGGGATGGCTATATCAAGTCCCCCTCTACATCAAGAGGGGGTTTAGATTCCACATGGATAATGGATGCAATTCTCCTGCTTGCAGCTGTAGGCACTCTTAGCTACCTGGTGTGGTAGTTGACCCTCTTCACCTCCCTGTCAGCTGGCCAGGGTAAGTCTAAGAATCCAGAGGGTAGGAGCTGCAAGTCTGCTGAGGCCCAGGGCCTGGCTGTCACATGGACAGTTCAGAGATTCAGGTCTCCTGAGTATACACCAACCCAAATGCTAACCACAGGTCTGGTAAAAGTGACAGAAGAGGCATGTGTAGAAAGGTTGTATCTGAGTCCAACTCCATCACATTCAGGAACACAAACTCTAAAGTAGGGCCAACTGACAAGGCCCTGAACTCCAGAACCATCTGCCTTGAACATAGAATCTGTGGGTCACTGCAGCCCTCAGGAGAACCAGTGCCTGGATTTCCATCTACCTTGGCTGTCTCTGGTACCCTGCTGAGGTATGCATAAGCATTACCGCCTGATGACCTCCTGACTCTTTTTTGGAGACTCTTAGCAATATAAACTCACATGTCCTTTCCATTTCCCCCTTTTTATCCAAAGTAAAAAAGCACTTTTTAGCGCCTGATATTACATGTAGGCTGAGATATTCTGCCGGTCTGAGTTGACCTCTTTGTTCATGGTTTTTTTGTAGTTACATCATCAGCTGGTCTGGTGCTTGGTAGTAATCCCTCAGTGTCAGGGAGGCTCATCCCCAGAAATCATGTCCCATGCTTGGGGGAAGGCAATGCATCTATATACTGAGTTTAGGTTAGAGATTGGCCACATTTGAGCAACATGGAGGCTCTCAGGAGGTAACTCTTAGGCACTCCACAGCTATAGGCCTAGTTCATATTTCAGGCACACAGGCTCATAATTGGAGCCATCAGTATCAAGGGCTCATCGTTGGACCATCCATCTTTATTGGTCTTTGTCATTGCACTTGGGGGATTGTTGTTGTTCCATTGGGGAATGTGATAGAGCTCCCCTGGTCAGGAATTCAGCACTCTCTCATCTGTCATTTCCAAATGAAACCACTATGAAAATACCCAAACCTTTCTATATACCCTGTATACATGTCCTGGAGAACTCCCTCCCAATCATGTGCATCCCACCAATGACACCCCACACAAGCACTCCTCCCCTGCCATAGTTGAACCACTCTGTAGTCCAAAACTTCTTCAAAAAGGAAGCCCAATATATTGCCAGGTTCCCTTAATAGAAAAATGGAATATTAGTGATGGGTTTAAAGGTTAGACATAGAATGTATAGAAGTTTAGAAAAATTAAATAAAGGAAAAATAAATTGGGGTATCAAAGAAATGAAAAAATGAAAAAGCTTTGATTTTGACATTTGGCCTTTCATCACTGCTACAGTTGTTGCCCTCTCTGTACAGTGGCAAAGCAATTTCTTCCATTTCTTCCTAAGTGTCTACCTCCTTTCTTTCTTTTTTCCCCCTGATTATTAAGTTCTCTTGACATAAGTTTTAGGTCAAAGTAATTCACATATACAATATATGGTACTCCCACATATCCAACATCAAACTCTTTGTCCCTTCCCCAACAGTGATCTTTTTACATGTTCACATTACATTTGCTGCAGCTAATGTACAGATATTGAAATGATAGCTTTCAAACATGGTTCCATTTAGGTTTACATTATGGTTTATACTTTAGACCAAATAATTTTCTAAATTTTTAGTTATCTTATGTTTTACATTATGGTTTACATTTTAGCCTATAGACTTTTATACATTTTTTGGTGTAATTTAGCATGACTTATATCCATAATGGCATGATCTTGTGGAACACTTCCATTGCCCCACAGTTACCCTGATTCCATGTATTTGACACCTCTTTCCCCCTCCCCTCAGGGCCCACCATAACAATCAATCTTCATTACTTGAGGGACCATATTCAAAGATACTTGCAAAAATGTTGAGGGCTTCACATATTTGACTGCCCTAACCCATTGGGAGCCACTGATTCTCCCAAGAGATACAATTCCCTCTGTTTGAGAACATCAGTCCTCTCCAGGATGTGGGAATACCTTCACTTTCATTGTATGGGTTTCCACCGAGTGATATAATCCACTATGACAAAATGAGCACTCACACACTCCCCGGAAGCTTGCCCTGTGTCAGATGCCCCCCCACCCAGCATCCCAAACAGACAACCTTCCATATTACATTCTCTGAAGAGTTTTTTCTGCACCACAATTTCAACCTGACAATCTCCCATGATCAAATGTTCCCCTCACCCTCTCCCCAATTTCTTGGGCAATCTGACCCATCCTCCCATTCCTAATGCCTCTAAAGCCCAAGCTGCCCTACCCTAAGTTCTATGCCCCCACTTTATCCCTTCCCTGTACAAATACTTACCTCCTGTTTACCATAGATTTCACCCAAGTAGCTGTCAGCTCACAACCTTCCTCTACCCCCCAACTACCTTAAAGTTTATCATCCAGTCTCTAGCTTTCTGAGACACCTTGGTTTACTTATTTCATATTGGAGAGGTCACGTTGTATTTTTCCTTTAATGCCTGGGTTGCTTCAATCAACATAAGGTTCTCAAGACTCATCCATGTTATCACATGCGTTTGTACTGTACTTGTTCTTATAGCAAAGCAGTATTCCATTGTATGTGTATACCACATTTTTTTTATCCATTCATCTGTTGATTCCAACTTTTGGCAAAGTGAATAGTGCTGCTATGAACATTGGTGTGCATATATCGGTTTGTGTCCTTGTTTTCAGATCTTCTGAGTATATACCCAGAAGTGGAATTGCTAGGTCATATGGCAAATCTATTGCTAGTTTTTTGAGAAACTGCCAAAATGTCCTCCAGAATGGCTGGATCCTTCTACATTCCCACCAGCAGTGGATGAGTGTTCCCATTCCTCCACAACCTCTCCAACAATTGTAGTCTTCTGATTTTTTGATAGCTGCCAATCTATGGGAGTAATATGGTATCTCTTGTTGTTTTGATTTGCATTTCCTTAATTACAAGGGATTTTGAGCATTTTTTTCATGTGTTTTTTAGCCATTTGTATTTCATCTTTGGGGAAGTGTCTGTTCAAATCATTTTCCTATTTTTTAAATGCACTGTTTGTCTTTTTATTTTCAAAATACGAGAGTTCTTTATATATGCAAGATATAAGTCTCCTATTAGATATATGGTTACCAAATATTTTCTCCCATTGTGTAGGCTCTCTTTTCACTTTCCTCACAAACTCCTTTGAGGTGCAGATGGCTTTAATTTTGAGGAAGTCCCATTTATCTATTTGTTCTTTTGCTGCTTGTGCTTTTGGTGTGAAGATCATGAAGCCGTTTCCTATTACAAGGTCCCGTAGATGCTTCCCTACTTTGCTTTCTAAGGTCTTTATGGTCTTTTCTTAATTTAATTTAATTTAACTTAATTATTTATTTATTTCTCTCCCTTTCCCCTCCACCCTGGCTGTCTGTTCTACGGACATTTGTTGCGTGTTCTTTTGTCCGCTTCTGTTGTTGTCAGCGGCACAGGAATCTGTGTCTCCTTTTGTTGCGTCATCTTATTGTGTCAGCTCTCTGTGTGTGCAACGCCATTCCTGGGCAGGCTGCACTTTCTTTCGTGCTGGGCAGCCCTCCTTATGGGGCGCACTCCTTGCGCGTGGGGTTCCCCTATGCGGGGGACACCCCTGCGTGCCACAGCACACCTTGTGCTCATCAGCACTGTGCATGGGCCAACTCCACATGGGTCAAGGAAACCCGGGGTTTGAACCGTGAACCTCCCATGTAGTAGACGGACACCCTAACCACTGGGCCAAGTCCACTTCCCTCTTTATGGTCATGGGTCTGATATTTAGGTCTTTGATCCATCTTGAGTTGATTTTTGTATAAGGGTAAGTTGGCAATCCTCTTTCATTTTTTACATATGGATATCCAGTTCTCTGGGCAGCATTTGTTGAAGAGGCCATTCTCTCCCAGTTGAGAGGGTTTGATGGGCTTGTCAAATACCATATGGCTGTATACATGAGGATCTATATCAGAATTCTCAATTAAGTTCCATTGATCAGTGTGTCTATCCTTATGCCAATACCATGCTTTTTTCACTACTGTAGCTTTGTAGTATGTTTTGAAGTCTGGTAGTGTAATTCCTCCAATTTCATTTGTCTTTTTCAGTATGTCTTTGGCTATTCAGGGCCTCTTTCCTTTCCAAATAAATTTCATAGTTTCTCTAGTTCATTAAAGAATGCTGTGTTGATTTTTATTTGGATTGCACTGAATGTGTACATCAGTTTTAATAGGATAGACATCTTAATAATATTTAGTTCCTATCCATGAACAGGGAATAGTCTTCCATTTATTTAGGTCTTCTTGGATTTCCTTGAACAGTGTTGTGTAGTTTTCTTTGTATAAGTCTTTTATGTCTTTAGTTAAATTTATTCCTAGGTATTTGATTTTTTAAAATTTGCTATTGTGAATGGTATTTGTTTCCTGATTTCCTCCTCAGATTGCTCATTATTGGTGTACATAAATGCTACTGACTTTATGCATTTATCTTGTAACCTGTGACTTTATTGAACTTATTTATAAGTTCTAGAAGCTTTGTTGTAGATTTCTCAGGGTTTTCTATGTATAGGATCATATCATCTGCAAATAGTGAAATTTTTACTTCTTCCTTTCTAATTTGGATGCCTTTTATGCCTCAGTGCTCAAGGAAGTAGTTCTAAGACTATGTTAAATAGGAGGGGTGATAGTGGGCATCCTTGTCTTGTTTCTGATCTTAGAGGGAAAGATTTTAGGGTTTCATGATTGTAAATGATGTTAGCTGTGAGTTTTTCATATATACTTTTTATCATGTTCAGAAAGTTTCCTTCTATTCTGATCTTTTGCGGTGTTTTTATCAAGAAAGGGTGCTGTATTTTGTCAAATGCTTTTTCTGCATCTATAGATATGATCATGTGTTTTTTTTTCCTTCAATCTGTTTATGTGGTGTATTACATTAATTGATTTTCTTATGTTGAACCATCCTTGCATACCAGGAATGAACCCCACATGGTCATGGTGTATAATTTGTTTAATGTGCTGTTGGATACAATTAGCAAGTATTTGTTGAGGATTTTCCCATCAAGTTTCATTAGAGAGATTGATCTGTAATTTTCCTTTCTTTTGGTGTCTTTGTTTGGCTTTGGTACTAGAGTAATGTTGGCATCATAGAATGAGTTAGGCAATGTTCCTTCTGTTTCAATTTTTTGGAAGTGTTTAAGCAAAATTGGTGTTAGTTCTTTCTGAAATGTTTTGTAGAATTCACCTGTGAAGCCGTCTGGCCCAGGGTTTTTTTTGGTTGGGAGGTTTTTAAAGACTGATTCTATCTCTTTACTTGTAATTGGTTTGTTGAGATTGTTAACTACTTCTTTTGTCAATGTAGGCTGCTTATGTGTTTCTAGGAATTTGTCCATTTCTTCTAAATTGTTGTTTTTGTTGGAATATAGTTTTTCAAAGTATCCGATTATGATCGTCTTTATTTCTGTGGCATCAGTGGTGATATCTCCTTTCTCATTTCTTATTTTGTGTATTTGCATCTTTTCTTTTTTTTCTTTGTTAATCTAGCTAAGGGTTTGTCAATTTTATTGATTTTCTTAAAGAACCAGCTCTTGGTTTTGTTTATTTTTTCAAGTGCTTTCTTATTTTCTGTTTCATTTAGTTCTACTCTGATCTTTGTTCTTTCTTTCTTCTTCCTTTGGGGTTAGTTTGTTGTTTTTTAGCTCATTCCTCCAAGTGTGCATTTAGTTCTTCAACTTTAGTTCTTTCTTCTTCTTTGATGTATGAATTTATGGCCATAAATTTCCCTCTCAGTACTGCTTTTGCTGCAACCCATAAGTTTGGATATGTTGTGTTATCATTTTCATTAGTTTCAAGGTAGTTATTAATTTCTTTTGAGATTTCCTCCTTGACCCACTGTTTTTCTAAGAGTGTGTTGTTTAACTGCCAAATCTTGGTACCAAATCTGGGTCTCTGGCCCTTGCAGATTTCCAGCTTCATTCCACTGTGGTCAGAGAAATTAGTTTTTATGATTTCTATCTTTCTGAATTTATTGAGACTTTTTCTGTGGCCAAGCACGTGGTCTATCTTGGAGAATGATCTGTGTGCACTTGAGAAGAATGTATATCCTGCTGTACTTGGGTGTAATGTTCTGTATATGTCGATTAGGTTCAAATCCTGTAATATATTGTTCAAATTCTTTGTTTCTTTATTGATTATCTTTTAAGATATTCTGTCCAAAGTTGATAGTGGTGTATTAAATTTCCCCTCTATAATTGTAGAGGCATCTATTCTTTCACTTAGTTTTTCCAGTGTTTGCCTCACATATTTGGAGGCACCCTTATTAGGAGCATAAATGTTTATGATTGTTCTTTCTTCTTGAAAGACTATCCCTTTCACTAATATCTAGTGCCCGTCTTTGTCTCTCACAATTGTTTTGTATTTAAAGTCTATTTTGTCTAATATTAATGTAGCTTGTCCTGCCCTTTTTTGGTTATTGTTTGCTTTTAAGATTGTTTTCCAGCCATTCACTTTCAACCTCCTTGAATCCCTGGGTCTAAGATGTGTTTCTTGCAGACTGCATATAGGTGGGTCATATTTCCTTATCCAATGTCCCAGTCTGAATCTCTTGACAGGTGAGTATAATCCATCAATATTCAGAGTTATTACTTTCATGGAATTACTTACATTAGCCATATTTTCTTTGGATTTGTGTTTGTCATATTGTTTGATTTTCTTTTTCTGTTTTTTGTCTTTTTAGTTTCTCTTACACTCTCCTCAAACTCTGTCTCTCTTGTTTATTTCTTTCTTCCTGCAGCACTCTCTTTAGTATTTCTTGAAGGGCAGGATTCTTGTTGGCATACTCTCTTAGTTTCTGTTTATCTGTGAATATTTTGAACTCTCCATCATTTTTGAATGCTAACTTTGCTGGATAGAGTATTCTTGGTTGGAAATTTTTTTCTTTTAGTACCTTGACTATATCATACCACTGCCTTCTTGCCTCCATGGTTTCAGATGAGAAATCAGCACTTAATCTTATGGAGCCTCCCTTGTATGTGATGGTTCCCTTATTTCTTGTTGCTTTTAGTATTTTCTCTTTGTCTTGAGTGTTGGATAACTTGACAAGTATATGTCTTGGGGTAGGCCTGTTGGGATTTATGCTGTTTGGGGTGTGTTGTGCTTCCTGGACATGCACATCTATTTCCCTCAATAGATTTGGGAAACTTTCAGCCATTGATGAGGAATACCTTCATCTGTCATTTCTACACTATCTTCTACATGGCCCAGTAACTTTATAATAAGTTCACGTATGTCTACTATACGACTAAGTATATTTTCTACATCATTAGCTGAAAACAATTTTGAATTTGAGACAAAGGGTTCTCTAAAGACTTTTATAAATAGATTTAGTTCCTTTATATATTGCTGAATTTCTGCCATAAATGCTTTTTCTTAATCATAATAAGTTTGCTCTCCTGAGGTGGAAGGCTCTTCATCAGTGAAAGGTTATATGTTTATATCTTCTACATCTTGATGAAACATATCCCTGAATACCTTATCAGCACACATTGCCACTTTAATATCTTGTTCTGTAATTTCATAATGCCATATATTCCACACATAATTCCCCACCAATTTTAAAATGTCTGCTGAAATGTATTCTAATACTGCTACTATGTAAACAGAAACCTGGTGGTCAATTTTATAATCTAGGGCCTCCTTTAATAAAGGATGATTTTTTTCTACTGGGAGGGATAAAGGAGTTCTTCGCTTCTTTTCAATAGCTGACTGGGCATCAGCTATCGCCTTCTTATCAATTGGATGAGGGAAACTTTTTTGAACACGTTCCTCCACATTTGCAGCACTTCGGGGCTGAGCTTGGCATGGCATATTTAATAATTGCAAGATTAATTCTTCAACACACTGAAGAGCGTCCTCATTAGATTCAAGGGTAGGATGAACTTGCCCTTGAACCCTTTTCAGCGCAGGCACCAGCAGCCCCGCCACTTGGGCGTGTTCTCGTTGCTGAAAAACTCCCACCGCAGCTGTTGCGCCTGCAAGGTGCCCCCGGGGCGTCTATCAGCGCGGAGGAGGGCGGCGGCAGCGGAGGCCGGGTTGGGGAGGGAGAGGGCGAGCTCGCCGGCGCGGAGCTGGGCCTCGACCCCGCGGGACAGCCCAGCCCAGCCCCTTCGGGGACCCGCTCGGCTGGACTAGCCTTGACGACGGGGGCTGGGGGGTGAAGCCCGCACCGGGCCACACACCCGACATGGACACCAGCCGAGGAGAACGAGCGCGGCCCGGAGGCGGCGGCAGGCCGCACCCCCTCCCCAGGGCTGAGCCCCCCACCCCACCCCGGCAAGCCGGCGCCGCAACAGACGCCTGCCCACTAAGGCGGCATTCCCAGGCCGGAGCCGGGCCTGGCCCCGCGGAGCCGGCGGCGGGGGAAGGGTGCCTGTAGACACTTTCTGTTGCTTGCAACCAACAGAATTTGATTCTTGGAAATGGTATGTTGTAGATAACAGGCCTAAAATGGGGCAGATTCTACGTGAAAGGAGTAGAGGAAAAGCAGTGAGGAATCTATTTTTCTGGATTGGGAAGTTGGCAATCTTTCTTATGCTAAATACTACAGTTTAAATTACAGTTCTTAATAATTTAGACAAGGAGCTCACTGATGCTTTAATGTTAAGGGGCATGCATGATACAAAAAGCAAAGCTGTTGTTTGCACTATGTTGGATACCACTTCCTGTAGTGATCAATAAGATCCTATGAAAAGAAGTAAGCTTAATAGAGGAGAAAAACATTTTTTTTTAAATTATGACTTTCCAAAATAAGACTATCTTTGATGATGGCCTGGAATTCAAAATATTGCATTTGGCTTCTAGCAGTATATCTGTATTAAAGTTAGTGTAAGCAGAGGCACTTATGTCACATACAACTCTTATCCCATCCCATCCCCAAACCCGAAATTTTCTGCTTTCTGCTAAGGATTTCTAGCTTGAAGAAAAAAAAAAACGATGCAGCTCATCATCAGTGTGAACATACAACTGTATTATAGTTTGGGAACAGGAGAACAGTTTTCCATTTAAGGCTACTGTTTTCAAATTTCTGAGAGGAAGAACCAACATAAAATTGGCAAAATTACTCTAAGGACTCATGGGATGGGTAGAGATCAGAGCATTGCTGTTAATAGACAGCAATAACCGCACTCAAAAACTGGATCATACAGTATCTTAGATTATGGAACTAGGGTTAGAATCAACAGAAAGCATAAGGGACAAGAAGCCTACCATATCTTTAAGGGAGATCAATTGCCATAAAAATCACAAACGTGGTTGAGAAGACCCTGTGACTGCTCAAATCTAAGACAATCAATCTTTAGGCTTATAGAACTATAAGGGAACATAGGGAACAGCCTGCCACTGTATACAGTCCCCTAAAATGAAAACCTTTCATCATCATCAAAGATATGGCTACAGAAGCAATGGAAAGGAGGAAACAAGCTGACAAAGAGCTCTCTGACCAGGCTAAACAAAGAACTCAGTTCACTGCTTTGGCAGGGCGTATTTGCTGTACTCCTCTAAAAGTCTATGATAGATGTTAGGGATCACTAGTCACAGAGTGCTGATTACCGTTCTGCCCCTTTCCAAGTAAGAGATTTTGTTTTGGTTTTAGAGGTATCCTGTTCTTTCCCCACCATAATATGTTGACTGTGTTAGCGAGACAGAATTTATCATTAATCTGGGATCTCCAGGCACTTAGACCTGATAGAGAAGGAAGCATATTAAACAAATGCCCTAGACTTAAAACTAAAGACAGTAGCTAGATAAGATGTTGGATCCTCTCCTTTTTGAAAAGAAGGTAGTGCATTTTATAAAGATGTGAGCATTTTAAAAAGAAAATGGTAGGAAGGAAGTCCCTGTGTGAATGTTGGATACATAATGGGATAGATTCTAGCAGATAGTGCTGGTTACCAAGGCAGCAACCACTTCTTCATTGTTCCTTCCCACCAGAATCTTGACTTGCTTTTAGTACCCATTCATTTTTCAAAGATACCATATATCTCAAAGGACGCTGAGTTAACTTCTCCAGTTCCACTTGTCAACCCGATTGACTTAAGGGTAATTCTGCTTCTGTAATTGGCGAGGGGAATATGTATGTGCCCAATTTGGGCCAATAATGCTGATTAGAAATTTTCTGATAGCTTCAGGAATGAAGAACTTATCTTAAGAACTAGTGGAAGCAGCCTTTTGTCTTATTTCCATGGTGTTGTAAAATGTGAATGCAAGGCTAAGTACTCCTCTAACCACTTTGCTACTAGCCTAATGATAAAGCTGGCATATGAAAGTGGACATAGTCAAGAAAATTAAAAAGAAACATAGACTATTCTCTTTATTTTTTTAATCTTACATTAAAAAAATATGAGGCTCCCATATACCCTACCCTCCTCTCCCCACTCTTCCCCCCATAACAACAACCTCCTCCATCATCATGAGACATTCACTGCACTTGGTGAATACATCTCTGAGCACCGCTGTACCTCATGGTCAATGGTCCACACCATAGCCCACACTCTCCCACAGTCTGCGACGGTTTGCTCGGTCGGTAGAGGTGGGGTCTGGCTGCGGACGAGGGGTCGGTCCAGCTCTGGACGAGGGGTCGGTCCCGCTTGGGACGAGGGGTCGGTCCCGCTTGGGACAAGGGGTCGGTCTCACAAGGGGTTGCGCGGTTTGGCTGACAGGGTCGCCCGGCGAAGCCGGCGACGAAGGGGTTGCCCGGAGAAGCAGGCGACGAACTGGGGACAAGGGAGGCCAGGCCCTTGTCGGGGGCTCTCAGGACTGGAGGGCGCACGGCAGAAGAACTACCGCGGAGACAAGGTAAACACGCAAGTCCACTTTACTGAGGGAGAGGCAACAGTTTTATAGGGGCTGGGGAAGGCTGATTGGTCGAAGCCACGCCCTGTTCTGATTGGTTGCCGGCGAAAGGTCAGTGGGTGGTACCGGACGGGGGAGGGGTGGTGGTTAGGGATTGGCTGTCGCTGTTGCTGGGGGAAGGGGCAGGGTTTAGGGATTGGTGGCTGCTGTTGCTGGGGTGGAGGGCAGACTTGAGTTTCCCGCCCACGCCTGGCTGTTGCTGCTGTCGGGGGGAGGGAAAAGGGCAGACTGGATTTTTCCGCCCACACCTGGCTGTTGCTGCTGTCGGGGGAGGGGAAAGGGTAGACTGGATTTCTCCACCCACGCCTGGCTGTTGCTGCTGTCGGGGGAGGGGAAAAGGGCAGACTGGAATTTTCTGCCCTGCGCCTGCGCAGGGAGAAGGAAGAAGAAGGGTGTTGCCCCACAAGGCATTGTGTGGCGCCATCCGGGAGGAGGGGCGGCCGCGGAAGCATGGCTGCCGAGAAGGGGAGACCCGAGGGCACTCTGCGCCCATGCCAAGCTTCCTTCAGGGGTGGCGGTGGGCCCGACCAGCCACCCTATTATGGGGGCAGCGGAATTAGGCCTACCGCGGCCGCTCCCCCGCCAGGCCAGCAAACCACACTTCAGCCCGAGGGGTGACCGCATTTCCCCCTTCTTTTCAAATAAGGGCCAGGATGGCAGCAGCAACAAGTAGCCGAGGCCCAAGAGGCAGTAAGCAATGAGGGAAGTGGGGCTGAAGAGGGAGGTGAGTATGACGGGGATATAAATGTACAATTTTAGGGGGTGGTATCTTGCCATTGCAAGCAAGGGTGGCCAATGTCCAATTCTCATTGATCTCGGCGGCTATAAGGTCAATCTGCTGTTAAAAGTCCCAAATGACAGTGCGTTACAGGTAGTTGATCTCTTCTTGGCGGCGAAGAGCGGTAGAGGCAGACTGTGTGATGGTCTGGAGGATCGCAGCGGTGAGGACAAGTCGCGTCAGGGCACCAGCGACAGTGGTGGCGGCAGCGTTGGGAGTGGTGGAGACATAGGCGAGGACAATAAGAAGGCCAAAGTCTTCACAGGCGCGAGAGAGGCCGATGTTAATGGGGCGGGCCAACATGGGGCGGCCCAATCTGTAACGCAGTGGGGGTTCAAGCGAAAAAAGGAGGGGGGTGGGGGACGAGAAAGGATGCTTTGGATGGCTGAGAAGAGGAGTGAGGTCGAGACAGGAGGAAGCTCCGCAAGCCGCGGGCCAGGGAAAGTGGGTTGCGGGCCGTTTAGCGGGGCTGGTGAGAGGGGTTAGCTTGGCCAGAGGTGGCAAGGGAGAGCATAAAGAGAAGGAGAGAGACTATGTTAATTGGCTTGGCAGCATGGCGAGGGTTGCGGCGTCTGCACTGACGGTAGAGTGCGAGCAGTGAACGGACTTCAGGGTTGGATGGTTGCCTCTCGGGGTGGAGGGTGAGCTGGCTCAGTTGGTGCTGGATCACTCACATCTGGCGCCATGCCCTGCGGGACATCCGCTGCTGAGGTGGCGGGTTTGACGTATCTCCCGGGGACCCAGATTGGCTGAGCGGCATCCTTGAGAGCGCTGCAATGGGAGCCGAGGTGCGCGGTGAGACTAGGGGTCGGAGCCGATGGGACTCCGACGGTGGTCGCGGGCCAAGAGAAGGCCCCGACGAGGGGAGGGCGGGATGATGAGCAGTGGAGCAAGGCAAAGGGGAGCAAGCACGGAGGGGAGGAGGCAGAGGTGAAGGCAGGGGTGGAGGTGCTCAGGCACGCGCTCCTGAGAGTTTTATTGGCGCCTCTTAATCATAGCGGGTCGGTATAAGCCCCCGACATGGAAGGAGAAAGCCATCCAGCGATTCTCCCAGACCGCCGTGGATCATATGAGGTCGCCAAGGTTCAGGAGCAGCAATGCAGAGCGAAAAGATAGGGGTGAGAAGAGAGGAGAGCATAGGGCTATGGTAGGGTTACTTCAGACATGCAAGCGCGTGCTCCCGAGAAATCCAAGGCTCCTCTTAATCATAGCGGGTCGGTATAAGCCCCCGACATGGAAGGAGAAAGCCATCCAGCGATTCCCCCAGACCGCCGTGGATCGTATGAGGTAGCCAAGGCTCAGGTAGCAGCAATGTTGCATGAGAGAAGTCCCAAGGTGAGAAGAGAGGAGGGCGTAGGGCTGTGGTAGGATTACTTCAGACGTGCAAGCGCGCGCTCCCGAGAAATCCAAGGCTCCTCTTAATCATAGCGGGTCGGTATAAGCCCCCAACATGGAAGGAGAAAGCCATCCAGCGATTCTCCCAGACCGCCGTGGATCGTATGAGGTAGCCAAGGCTCAGGTAGCAGCAATGTTGCACAAGAGAAGTCCCACGGTGAGAAGGGGGGGGGCCACCAGGTTATGGAGTGAGGCTGTGGTGGGGTTGCCTTGCCCCTCGTTGTGCTGTGGTGGGGTTGCTTAGCCCCAAGTTGGGTGCCAACTGCGACGGTTTGCTCGGTCGGTAGAGGTGGGGTCTGGCTGCGGACGAGGGGTCGGTCCAGCTCTGGACGAGGGGTCAGTCCCACTTGGGACGAGGGGTCGGTCCCGCTTGGGACGAGGGGTTGGTCCGGCAGCAGACGAGGGATCGGTCTCACAAGGGGTTGCGCGGTTTGGCTGACAGGGTCGCCCGGCGAAGCCGGCGACGAGGGGGTCGCCCGGAGAAGCAGGCGACGAACTGGGGACAAGGGAGGCCAGGCCCTTGTCGGGGGCTCTCAGGACTGGAGGGCGCACGGCAGAAGAACTACCGTGGAGACAAGGTAAACATGCAAGTCTACTTTACTGAGGGAGAGGCAACAGTTTTATAGGGGCTGGGGAAGGCTGATTGGTCGAAGCCACGCCCTGTTCTGATTGGTTGCCGGCGAAAGGTCAGTGGGTGGTACCGGACGGGGGAGGGGTGGTGGTTAGGGATTGGCTGTCGCTGTTGCTGGGGGAAGGGGCAGGGTTTAGGGATTGGTGGCTGCTGTTGCTGGGGTGGAGGGCAGACTTGAGTTTCCCGCCCACGCCTGGCTGTTGCTGCTGTCGGGGGGAGGGAAAAGGGCAGACTGGATTTTTCCGCCCACACCTGGCTGTTGCTGCTGTTGGGGGAGGGGAAAAGGGTAGACTGGATTTCTCCGCCCACGCCTGGCTGTTGCTGCTGTCGGGGGAGGGGAAAAGGGCAGACTGGAATTTTCTGCCCTGCGCCTGCGCAGGGAGAAGGAAGAAGAAGGGTGCTGCCCCACAAGGCATTGTGTGGCGCCATCCGGGAGGAGGGGCGGCCGCGGAAGCATGGCTGCCGAGAAGGGGAGACCCGAGGGCAGTCTGCGCCCATGCCAAGCTTCCTTCAGGGGTGGCGGTGGGCCCGACCAGCCACCCTATTATGGGGGCAGAGGAATTAGGCCTACCGCGGCCGCTCCCCCACCAGGCCAGCAAACCACACTTCAGCCCGAGGGGTGATCGCAACAGTCCACCCGGGGGCCATGGGAGGACATACAATGTCTGGTAACTGTCCCTGCAGCACCACCCAGGACAACTCCAACCCCCAAAAATGCCCCCACATCACATCACTTCCTCCCACTCCCTACCCCCAGCAGCCACCTTGGCCACTTTCTCCACACCAATGCCACATTTTCTTTTATTACTAATCACAATAGTTCATGAATAGAATAATCAGTAAGTCCACTCTAATCCATTCTCTATTCCTCCATCCTGTAGACCCTAGAATGGTCATGTCCACTCCACATCTGTATCAAGAGGGGGCTTAGATTCCACATGGATGCTGGATGCAATTCTCCTGCTTTCAATTGTAGGCACCCTTGGCTCCCTGGTGTGGTGGTTGACCTTCTTCACCTCCATGTTAGCTGAGTTAGGTAAGTCCAACAAACCAGAGTGTAGGAGCTGAAGTCTGTTGAGGCCCAGGACTTGGCTATCACATGGTTATTCCAGAGATTCGGGTCCCCTGGGTATACATTAAACCCCAACAGCAACTACAGTTCCGGTAAAAGTAACAGGAGAGGCTTGTAGACAAAGATCACATCTGAGTCCAGCTCCTTACCTTACCTCTTGATTTTATACAGTTCTTATTGTCTAAGTCAGTTTAATGAGGGATAAGTGTCACTTGCAGTCAAGTGTTGCAACTGATATGGTGTTGGAGGAAAACTTATCTTTTTAGACTGTGGATGGCTAGTACAAAGAGTGGTACCACTCTTTGTAACAAAGAGCAATAAAAAGACATAGAGGGAATACTGGGAGAAGGACATGTATTTTATTCACTTGGGCAAATTAATACTTGTGCAATGTGTGACTTAGAATGTGAAAATCATAGAATCTCATAATGGAAACCTACTAAAATATGGTCTGCAAGTTTTTGCCAGTTCAAAATCAATAATTAGTGTGGGTTTTAAAAAAAATTTACATTTTAATTTTTGAAAATTTTGATGTTATGTACTTAAAATTTTCTTTGTATGAGAATATACATTTTGTACATCGTAGGTATATTTTTTGTGTGTTTTATATCCTAATTTGGCAAAAGAAAAAGGTTGACACTTACTATTAGTCATCCCTCAGTTTTATTTGATTTAAAAATTTTACTGGTCTCTGAAATACCAGGATCTGGATATTCCTAATGTAGGTCAACATCCTCTATCGATTCTTTTTTTTTTTCTTCATAAGTATTTTTAATTAGGTTAATTTTTTAAAAGAAGCTTTTGAATACATAAATGTTACATCAAAAAAATAAGAGATTCTTATATGTCCCACCCCTTGCCTCCACTCTTTCCCACATTAACAACATCCTCCATTAGTAAGATACATTTTTTACAATTGATGAACACATATTGAAGCATTACTGCTAACCATGGAGTATAAGTTATGTTATAGTTTATACTCTGTCCCACACAATTTTGTAGGTTATGAGAAGGTGTATAATGGCCTGTATCTGTCATTGCAACATCATTCAGGACAATTCCAATGTCCCAAAAATGCTCCGTATTACAACTATTCTTCCCTCTCTTTCTCCTCAGAACCTCTGGCAGTGACTACCTTTATATCAATGATAAAAGTTCTTCCTTGTTAGAATAATAATATCTATAATCGAATAATAATAAGTCTACTTTAGTCCATTGTTCATTCCCAAATCTTGAGAATTTTGGGATAGTGATGCCCACTCTGTTTCTAATTGGGGGTTGGGGCTTAGATCTCATGGGGCAAATGGATGGAACTACCTTGCTTGTGGTTGTAGTCACTCTCTGTTTCTTGAGATGGGCATTGTTCATCATCATCTTCTCATTGTTATTCTAGGTGAGTCCAATGAACTGGTGAGAAGGTGTTGCATGTTGATACTAAGCAGAACATGAATGGATCAAAGATTTAAGTCTTTGGGACATATATTTAACAAGTATAGTGCTAATTATAGGTTCAAATGAAAGGGGCAGAGGAGCCATGTGTAAGGAAGCAGACTCACAGAGCAAGAGCCAGGAAGATAGGTTTACAGGTAACAGAAAGGGAGTAGAGGGTGGTGAGCCAATGTCCATATGGGCGAAATCTGTGATACTGGTGTGGCTGGGCAGTGGTTGGGTGTGAGAGTGGTGCAGTTATGTGATTGGGTTCTGTGGTGCTGGTCTGTGATGGGGAGTAGAGTGGGGGTGGCTGGGTTGGACTATCCATGGAACTGGGGATAGAGTTAGAGGAAAGAGCAGGTAACTCTGGGGATTTGCAGGTCTGTGGTTAAAACTACAATATTGGGAACGTTCTTTCAGCAAATATGCCAGGGTGGGGTTACTGGTCTAGGGGGTTGGTTATGTGGGGATATACGAGCTAGGGCTCACCTAGGCCATGCTTCTATTGATTCTTGAATGCTCATTCTTTTAACTAATGTTTAAGTACCTACCATGTGAAGCACTATATTAAGTCCATAAGAATAGTGAAGTTGTGTGCCATTTATTGGAGAGTTGACAGTGTCAATAGATGCAATATAATGTGATTAGAACTATAAAGAAGATGGGGGCAAAATACTGTTTAATACAAGACAAAAGGGGCCAGGGGAGTCAAAAAAGCCTTCTCAGAGGAGGTTACTTTGAGCTAAGCTTTGAAGTATGAAAGGATGTTTATCAAGTGGGGAAGGAAAGAAAATGCTTCCCAAGAAAAAAATACAAGTTAAACCTCAGGAGAAATATCACCCATGTGATCAGTCTTGACTATCTGTTGTCATTCCATGGACAGATAGTTCTAATTATAAGAAAGCTCTTTCTCAGCTGGAACTGAAATCTACCTTCCTATAATGTACTCCAGTTTAGTTCTGGTCCTATCTTAACCCTTGTTGGACATGTGGTTTAGGGCAAGTCATCCATTTTTTCTGTAATTCAATATTTTCCCTTGTGGAAGAGAATAATGATTTTTACCTTATAGGCCGATAGTGAATATTGAATTAGATATTTTATTTAAAAGGATAATGCTTACCAGGTATTTGATAAATATCTGTGTGACAGCTCGAATTTAGTGAATACCCAAAAGAGATTATATTTTCAAGCTAATCCATTCCTATGGGTATGTGATCCTTCGATTGCATTAGATTTGGTTAAGGGACTTTGATTTGATCACTTGATTAGATCATTTTTGATTGGACTGTGTCAGTAAGGAGTGACTCAAGTTGGGCATATGCCCTTTATAGAGCCTATATAAACAGATGCAGAAAAGAGATACCCGGAGCAAAAGGAGCTGACATTTTTACCCGGCCATATGGGAAAGAGGACTCCAGGATCACTAACAGCTGAAGCTGAAGCACCCCAAGATATTTAGCCATGGAGCAGCTCAAGGCTGAAGAGGTAAGCCATATTCCATGGCCTCGGAACTATAAGATTTTCCTTAATAAAATTCCCATTATAAAAGCCAACCCATTTCTAGTAATTTTGCATTGGCAGCCTTTGGCAAATGATGAAAATCTGTTTACTTCACTTTTTTCTAGTGTTCCTTCTGGGGTCAAGAAGAGTAAATCTGTCCCAGATCCATATTGGGGCCTCTCACAAAAGTGAAATCCTCATGAATAATGATGGTAAAATGAGTTGAAACCAAATTTATTATACTAGAGAGTTAATAACTTAATAAAACATAGTGCAATAAAACATAATATTTTATAGCTTATATTCTATCTGGATACATTACCATCCATGATATGAGCCTGATAATACTATGAATTAGTATAAAATTATAAAGTCATTAAAGCAAACAAAAATTCTCTAATTTTTCATATTTCAGTAAGTTCAACAAATGATACCTATTGGAAGATAATATCCTTTCACTCAAAAATAAGCCTACTTATATTTAAAGCGCTCCTTGTTTCATACTGAGGAAGAGGTATATATGTTTCCTTCTTTGAAACCACTAAAAAATGTTCATGTTAGAAAAATGTGTGATTTTTTTGCATTAGCATTTATTCTACTACGAAACATCTGTAACTAGTAAGATGAAGTGATCAAAAGTAGGTAAAGGAGAGTAAGAAAATAACTGAATCACACTAATTATGGTATATATTTATGGACTGTACATCATTTGTTATTTTCACTTTCCTTAACAGGTAGAAGCATTAGTAAATAAATGTAAAATCAAGTGAAGATTTTCTTCTAAAACCATTTCATTTTCCTTACCTTATGAATGTGCCTGAAGAGTTGTTTTATCTAGCTAGTTCTTGCGAACACACTGAAAAATAATTACTATCGAGTTATTTCACTGGTTCTCCACCTTGGCTAGGATATTAAGATCAGCTGGAAAGCTTTAAAAATGATTATACAGCTCCAGACAGAGATTAGAACTTATTTATTCTGGAGTGGGGCCTTGCATTGTTTTTTTTTCTTTATTTCCTTGATGATTTTATTATGCAGCTAGGGTTAAGATACACTGTATTAGATTATAAGATATAGGAGGCTAGGGTATATAAAGGAATAAGGGCAAATGAAAACTAAAAAGAAATAAATTGAATTTTAATGGAGGACTATTGAAATGATAGGCATTTGTTTATTTAATATTTCTATATATTGACCATTTGCATGTGTTTTATCAACAACACCATTGATTGTAAGCTATATTTCTCCAAGAGAATATAGTTATATCAGTATTTCCTTGGATCAAGGTGTGTAATTTTACAAAGCCCTTGCATTCCCCAAACCAAGAGGTGTGGTCCCCCTTGAATAAAACTATAGTGAAAAAGTGTCTAGAACGTCCCTTCCTACCAATATTCCCAATGGCTAGCATCTCTTCACTTGCTCCTTATGGTAATTCTAGACATTGTGTACCAGAAAGCTTTTTAATATATAAAGATGCTGCCTGAGAGCCTTCTTGTTGCTCAAATGTGGACTCTCTCTCTGCTGAACTCAGCATATAAATGCATTACCTTCCCCCAAGCATAAGGCCTGATTCCCAAGGACAAGTCTCCCTGGCACTGAGGGATCACTACCAAGCACCAACTATTAATAGCAATGCAACTGGAAAAAGAGCTTGACCAAAATGGGGAAAGAGTAAAGACAAATGAGTTTATATGGCTAAGAGACTTCAAAGTGAGTCGGGAGGTCATTCCAGAAGTTATGCTTACACACACCTTGGCAGGATCTCATTGAGGAAATATTGCTTCAAATAGCAGAGACATCCAGACTCTATAGGCAGGGAAGACAACTGAGGAGTTTGGTGCCCTGCTAGTAGGCTCTACTTGAGAATTTACGCTCTTCATTGTAACTGAGTTGGACCTAGTTGTGGTTTCCCTACACATGACTCTTCTGGCCCCTTGAACCTATAATTAGTGCTTGAGTTGATAGGTATAAATCCAAGAGACTGTTCCTGTGCCAGCTAGACCCTTAATCTCAACAGTGTTGCAATACCTACTTTCTGGTTCATTGGACTCACCAAGGAGATGGTGATGGACAATGATCATCCCAAGGAACAGAGAGAGTTTGCAACTGCAAGCAAGATAATCCCATCCATCTCCCCATGGGATTTAAGCCCCCTCTCAATTAGAGGTGGAGTGGGCATCACCATCCGAGAATTCTTAGGAATGAACGATGAGCTAGAGTACATTTACTATATTCTATTATAGACTTATTGTGATTCTAGCAATGGAAGAAGTTTCATCACTGATGTGGAAACAGTGGCCACTGGAGATTCTGAAGGGGGGGAGAGGGAAAAACAGGTGTAATATGGGGATATTTTCAGGCCTTGGGAATTATCCTGAATGACACTGCAATGACAGATACAAGCCATTATATGTCTTACTGTAACTTACAAAATTGTACCAGAAAGAGTGTAAATTACAATGTAAACTATAATTCACACTTAGTGGCAGTGCTCCAAAATGTGTTCACCAATTTTAAAAAATGTACCACGCTAATGAAAGATGTTCTTATGGGAAAATATGGCAGGGGTTGCAAGCAGGGCATTGGGAATCCCGTATATTTTTTATGTAATCTAAGTATCTTTTTAAAAAATAAAAAGTATTTTTTATATATATATATATTTTTTCTAATCTTTGTATGTAATATTTCAATTTCAGGTCTGAAAATATTGTAATTTTACTTGCCAGGTTCTTGGTCAGGTCTTGAAAATATTTTGAAATTGTGCCATATTATTTACCAACTAGAAAAAAAATAAGCAAAGCAGAATTTCAATTCCTTGTGCCACTCTATTGATTAAGTCCTTGAGTTCAAAATAAAATTTGCATACATACCCACATACCAACACATATATCATTGCTAGAAAACTTTACTGAATTGCTGTTCATTTATATGTCCAAATCACAAAACATATCAATATCTTTTCCATGTCACCTTTGGAATTTCTTTTTATTCTCACACTTCTCTTGAGAAAAAGAGAGCATTTTTAAGTGCATTATACTATATGGATTTGCATTTGAATTTTTAAAAGGCCATTTTAAAAATGGAAAATGGAGGTCCATTGGAAGCTATCAGCACTTTTAACAGATGATCACTGTAGTTCTGCATTGTTTTATATGTCTTAATTAGTTGTCAAATCATAAATGTACTACATTTTATGCAAGTGACTATTGAAGAAAATTAATTGTGAGGATTGTCTAGATCAAAAATATAAGCTGAAATATTTCTTTCTGTTTTTCATTTGCTTCACAGTTCTTAATGTGTTAGTTTGGAGGGACCTTGTTCTTCATTTGCATCCACAAACCATATTAGTGTGACTCCCAAATACATACCAGGTCAATCCTTCCATATTTAAAACATTTATTTAAAATTGATACTGATTTTAGGATGCATTTGTATATGGAATTCTCTTTGTTTTAGAGAGACAGAATATATCAGTTAGGATTTTCTAGGGAACAGAACGGAGGCGATATCTGTAAAAAGGATGAGAATTTATAAAATTGTCTCATTCGACCATGAGGATGCACAAGTCCAATTTCCATAGGGCAGGATGCAAGCCAGGGACTCCAATTAAAGTCCTCCTTGAGTTCCCTAGGAGATGCTGGCTATCTGAAATAGAGATGGGAATTCTCTGAATGCTGAAATCACCTCTCCTTTTAAGGCCTTCAGCTGATTGGAGGCATCATTCAAGGCTAAAGGCAATCTCCTCAGTTGATTGTAGATATAATCAGCCACCCATGCAATCAACTCACTGATGACTAAAGTCCATGAAATGCCCTTGTATTACAAATAGCCCAGGGCTTGCTTGACAAACAGCTGGGCTACATTACCTAGCCAAGTTGACAGCCTAACCATCAGAGAAAGAAAGAAAGAAGCAGGGCGCTATGTGAATGGGGAATTATGCAAATAGGTATAGGATTTCTGTTTGGGGAGATGGGAACATGTTAGTGATGGAAGGTGGTGAGGAGACTACAATAATGCATTATTCCATTAAATGGTACGCTTGAGTGGTTGAGAAGGGAAAGTTTATTTTATATATATGGTTCCACAATTGAAAGAAGGAAGGAAGGAAGGAGAGAAGGAGGGAAAGTGGGAGGGAGGGAGGAAACTGTTTCCAAAAGATTCAAATATCCACTGAGATTCCCTTCAGAAAAGCAATGCATCTTAAATGGTCTACTCCACTAAGGAATATTTTGAGGGTTATCCTTGAATTTTATTAGACAGATATAGTATCAGCAATCTACAGAGGTATCCTCTATTTTATCATTATATTCCAGACCATAATTCCCTACCTGGAACCTTTGGGACCAGAAATCAACTCTGGTGCATCACTGTATTCAGAAAGTATTTATTCTTAATTTTAAAATTTTTTCTTTTAATTTCTGCAGCAAAACACACAAATATTCACAGTGAGTGAGAGAAGGACTCCAAATAGTTTGTTGCAGTTCAAGTCATGTTTTGCCACCAAACGAATCTCAAAATATCTTTTCAGTGTTCAGAACGTTTTGAAATTTGGCACTATGGATAAAGAATTATGCCCATATATTCATTCCAAGACCTTTTCTTCACAATATCTCTGAAACAGAGGTTAGGCCTGCCATGTGATAAACTCAGCCTTTGCATGGAACAATGATTCCTGAACCAGAGATGTACATTGGAATCAACTCTACTATCTCCTCACCAAATACCTATGCCTAGAAACAACCTCAAAATTAGTGCACCAGAAACTCTTAGTAATGAACTACAGAATACGTAGCTCAAAGAAACATCTCGGATGGTTCTGAAGTATACGGTTCACGTGCATGTAAATATCTTTTGCAAAGCTGTATATGCAAATGAGCATTTCCAACTCCTTGGGGAGTGCATTTTAATTTGCAGAAGTCATTGAAATACACGTATTCAAGAATATGTTTAGGGCGAATAGAACCACCTGAAATGCAAACAAATAAAAGGCCATAAACAAATTCAACCAATTAGAATTCAACAGTGTCTTGAAACATCTAAGTTGTTTCCTTTTTCTATCAGAATTTGGTAATAATAATAATAATAAAATAATAGTAGTTGCTATTTAAAGTATAATTAAACAACTACAAAGTAAATTGCCTGTAAATGATTAATAGAAAAATGTAATGTTGCCCTCATTGCAAAACATCTTATTAGTAGGAGACAGCAAGATAAGAACAAAAATTTGAAAAAGGTAACCAGAGGCACAAAGTAGGAGGTTGTTGTAGTTATCCTAATGAAGGATTAGGAAAGCCTGAGAATAAACATTGTTGTGGGGAAAGAGAGAAAAAGAGCAGAAAAATACCTAGGGGGTCATGCAGAAGTGTTGACTATAAGAACACAAGGAAGTTTTCTCACTTCCTGGCTGACAAGGTGGTACATTGTACTGGTTAAAACAGGGTGATGCCTAGAGTTAGCCTGGATTCACATCTTGCCTCTACCACGAACCATCAGGCAACCTTGGGTAATCACTTAGTCTCTCTAAACTTCAGTTTTAAATTGCGATGGTAAAGTTGTACTTCTTTCAGAGGCCTGCTCTGAGGAGTGAATGCATGTGTAATGACAGCCTTGGTCTATAAAATCAAGATATAGGAATGTAAAGTTATTTTTCTATACCATGGTTTAATTTTGATTATATGGTTGCATTCAGCAAATTATTGAACTCTTAATCTCATTCTGTTCAGAGCTTCTCACCTCTCTCATCAAAGTCCTATACAAATTCTAACAGTCTTTAGAAGTGCCACAGAGGCAGGATTGGCAGATCCTCTGGTTTTAGGTTATCATCCCTCTATACTGGTATCTAATTGGGATATTCTATTTCCATCTGGTTGTTGTTTGCAAGTAATATGGGTTCTGTTTTGTTCTTTCTTGTTACCCCTAAGAATGTGTTGAAGCACTTTCTTTGTTAAATTCATGCTGTTTTCAAGAACATTGAAAATTGAAAACATTCTAAATCTTTCCAGACTGCGAGGAACTCTATTCTTTGTGCATTTTTAGTTCATCAGGATTATTTTGCAGTTCTGTGAAGACCTCAGGATCATCTGCCCAAACGAAACACATCATGAAGCCATTTTTTCTGCTCTCTCCATTGCAATTTCCTCCTGGGCTTTACTAAGGACTGAGAATATGAGTCCAGTTTTCCATTAGCTATATGAAATCTATTTTTCTGCTCTTGCATCCAAGACTCAACCTGGAGGTCTTTATAGAGTATTGCAAGTGTTTAGGTTTGTTTTTTAATTTTCCTTTAAAACCATTCTCTACCCATAGACCAAGGAATCTATACTAGTGTAGTCTAGATGGGGAAATCATGGCTCTGACTGATCATATGATCCTCTTTGCCCAGGGTTCTATTTGTACCTGGGATTTCGACATCTATGTAAAGGGTGTTTGCCAAAAATTTTCAGTCAATATCATATTTAAGGAAGAAATGTTGAACATTTTTTTTACTTTAGAAAAAAAAAGATAACAATATTTGCTGCTATTCAGCAAGGTGTAGAAGGTCCTAGTCAAATAATAAATCAGGAAAAATGTATAAGAATGAAAAGAATTGGAAGGGAAGAGAGAAACGTGCATTATTGGTAGGTATCATGATTATTTACATAGAAAACCCAAGACAATACACAGAAACATTATTTGAACTGTGTTTTGCAAGTTTGTCTGATAACTGACTATCAACATAGTCAATGCAAAAGCATTTCTCTTAACTAATAAAAACCAACCTAAAAATATAATGTCAAATATTAATCTGTGTATAAAAGGCACAAAATACATAAAACACCTGTGAATTAACAAATAATGTATATATACAAATAATGTATATATAGGAAGAATTTTTGAAAAAACTTTAATAAAGGATATAAAAATGTAGAAATACATTGTTCTCAAGTATAAGACTATATAACATTATAAAAGTATAAAAATTTCCCCAATAAATACCTATTTTCAGTGTAATTTCTTTGAAAACACCAATAGGAAATAATAAAAAATTTGGTGAGTTCATTATAAAATGTAACTGTAAAAACAAATAGCTTGAAAAAAAAGGCAGATGTAGAAGAATTATCCAATTTGTTGTTCAGAAGTAATGTAATATCCTTTATAAAACAAACAAAAAATGTGTGGTTTTGTGCAAGAATAGGCAAATTAATAGATTAAATATATATAAAAAATTAGTGTATGATATATATGGGAACATAAATAAGTGACACAATGATCAAGTATTTAATAAAATAATGTCAGAAAACCTGGCCCACCATATGGAGAAAATGAAGTTGTATCCCATCTTCCCATTTTATATTAAAATTAACTCCAAATAGATTTAATTCTTAACTTGAAAGGTAAAATTAAAAAAAAAAGAAATAAAATCTAGTAGATTATTTTTATGATTTCAGGGTAAAGAGGGATGTATTAGGGTTCTTGAGGGAAACAGAATCAACAGGTGGTATCTGTAAATAGTACAAGATTTTGTAAGAGTCTCTCATGTGACTCTATGGGGATGCACATGTTCCCATTCTGCAGGCAGGCTGCAAACCAGGGGCTCTAATGAAAGTACAATGAAGTCCTTGACGAGTTTCAGAGAGATGCTGACTGCCCAAAAATGAGCTGGGAAATTCTCTCTGAATGCTGAAATCACTTCCCTTTTTAAGGTATTCAACTGATTGGCTAAAACATCACTCATTGCTGATAGCAATCTTCCTGGTTGATCAAAGATGTAATCAGCCATCAATGCAGTAAACTCACTGATGATTAAAGTCCACAAATATCCTTGTATTACAATTAGCCCAGTGCTTGCTTGACCAAACAGTGAGTGGGAAATGTATAGCCATGACTACCTTAAGATAAATGATTTTTATTCAATAAAGGATGACACAGTTTACAAACTGGGGAAGAATATATTTATGTTATTTAAATGAACAAGGAATTATATTTAGAGTATAAAAGGAACTCCTTCAAATCAATGAACAAAATACTGAACACTCAAAGGAAAAATGAGCAAAGAATATGAATAAGCAGTGAATGGAGGGGAGAAACAAATGGCTGAGAAGTATGCAAAAATATACTTAACAATACTAGAAATCACAAAAATGAAAGTTAAAAAAACAAAGTGATGCCCTTTGATACCCATTAGGTTGGTAAAATTTAGCTAATTGGCCTTCTAAGAGTCGATTTAGGGAATGGGGATACCTCAGAGTTACCTGGTAGTAATATAAAGAGGAGGGCACACAGAACAAAAGACTTAAAGTTTTGGTGTAGGAAGAGGGATGGGGGAATGAAGGTAAACAAAATAACGAAGAATGTGAAGAAGGTAGGGGGAGGAGGAGGAAGAGAAGAAAAAAGATTCTTAGAAGGCCCATGATATTGTTCTATGAACTGAAGTATAAGAATAACCCAAGTGTATGCTTAAAGTGTTAAGGATGGGAGGGGTGGGGGGGGGTATTACAAAAGCACAAACTCCAAAAGTATTTTTCTGTTACATAGAGAACATGATAATCATGAAGTACAGCACATAGTAGGTGCTTCATAAGGGTTTTCCTGCAATCTTTATGAGGAGGAGCCTGCATGAAGAGGGACATAGTAAGTTTCCTTTGACTAAGTTGCATTTGATAACCTCTTTCAGTTAGACGCTTTCGTCACTTAGAGAAAATGCAACTTTAACAGTAAATCTAGCTGAAAGATGTAAACAATAAGCAAACTGAGCTTTCTAAACAATTGGAGGTGTAGAGTATGGTATATTCCAGGGGCTGGTTCTCTATCTCTGCCATTCCTTTGGCCTAACTCTTCAGTGTGTGTAGGTTTCGCATCCCCTAAGTGTCTGGCTCTCAGGCCCCCCACTGAACAACCATTTAAAGAAGAGGCATTTGTAACTTCTTCCCATGGCACACTTCCTCTTCTATTGGACTTGACAGGATTGGTTTACATGCTCATTATAGAACCAGTTCTGACAGCCAGAGAAACACCATTCATGCACTGGCTGAGGCCTGGTTCCTGAGTCACTCTGTGACAAGGAGGGACGAAATTACCAACATTGCCTTTACCAGTTATGACTCTCTGCCAGAGCTGCAGCCATTCCTCAAACCACATGGCTAGACCACATTGGAGGAGGGGAATAGATACTGTAGAGCAACCCACAAAATTCACCACGAAGGCTCTGTCAGAGAATCAAGCCCTCCAGGAACCAAATCTGAAGCTTGTAACGGAGTGCACGATGGGAGAGCTACCTTCACAATTTATTAATCTAAATGGTATACAGTAGGAAGATTGGTATTCTGAAAGAGAAGCCTGGGGAAAATTAACCTTTTAGGGACAGGTTGTGAAGAAAGGGAATGGTTAGAGCAGTAAGTGAACATTATCCTTAGGAAAGAATGCCAAGAGTAAAAAATATAATTTCTGTCAAATTGTGCCCCAAAGATCTGTATCAAAATCTCTACACATACTTGTAAAAATTCAAGTTCCGTGAGGTCCAAGCCAGGATGGTGTCAACTTAAACCCTCAGGAGGTGGGGTGCTTTGAACCAGGTCCCAGATGAATCTGAAGCAGATTAAGGAATACAATTCACCAGAGAAGAGGGGTCTCCAAAGATGTGTCCCTACGTTCTTAATATCCTGTTAGTCCAGAAGTGGAATATGTTTTGCTAACTTTGTTTTTTCACCTTGGTGTGTGAATGTAGCACTGGCTCAGGTCTCGTCAGGCCCAATGTTGTTTGGAATGGTCAAATTGATTTCTTATTCCTGGAAAAGTACACATAAAAAGGGTCATGTGGCTTCTTTGACATCAAATAGTTTCGTATTTTCTTTTTTTTTTTGTTTCTACATAACAAACACTTTTGACAAATTAAATGCCTCTAAATCAAAGCCATATGGGAAGAGCTTGGGCTGAAAGGGTAGAAAGGGCACTGGTAATTGGCCCACCAGTGCAAATGTTAGAGTAATTCTAGCAGATAGACAGCCAGATCTGAAACACTTGCCTGGCTCATCTCTTTTCCTTGCCTCTATTACTAATAAATACTTTAATTGTGCA
The DNA here is from genome assembly GCF_030445035.2 of Dasypus novemcinctus. Classification (NCBI taxonomy): domain Eukaryota; kingdom Metazoa; phylum Chordata; class Mammalia; order Cingulata; family Dasypodidae; genus Dasypus; species Dasypus novemcinctus. The sequence goes on from NC_080697.1 coordinate 37,936,014, forward strand.
TTAGTCAGAAAACTAAAGCATAATAGGATTAACATTAAGATTCTGATGTTACTAAGAGAATTATGACCATTTATAGTAAATATCTAAAAAGCCATATGCGGCAAATATATGGATTTATTATTTTAAAGAAAAGGAGAAAAATTTCTCTTGTTTCCAGTGTGTGCAAGTGTGTGTGAGCTATGGAGTGGGTAAAATGAATAGTAGGCTAGTATCACATGAGTAGATTCCAGTAATCAAAGGAATTTTACTTTCCAGGATCAATGCAGCTGCTACTTTGCCTCTAAACCTAATTTTCAACCTGCCAACTAAAATTGCATTTTTTTACAAAAGCAAATGCATCTATAATATGCCATACTTATGCTTAATATATTTTTATCTGTATCAATGCATGGTATATGTTTTGGAGTCTACTGCCTTGGTTTACCTATTACTAACTACTGAGAGACCTTGGGCAAATTGCTTGACACTTTTTGTTGTGGGAAACTGGCTTACCTGTTCCTTCTTGTAAATGTTATACCTGTTCTATTGTAGATGTTGCAGTTGTTCCTTATTGTAGATGTTGCAGTTGTTTTTTATTATTGTAGATGATGTTGCAGTTCAGATAGCAAATAGCTGCTTGGTAGTTTCCAATAAATACGAGGTGGAAACTAGGATTGAGGCTCTCAGTTCCAGAAATTGTGAGTCCCCTAGTTCCATCTTTATCTACTCTCTTGTGTGTGTCTCTCTCTGTCCTTTATTTCTTTAAGTTATACGTCACCTTCCCTTCATGCAGACCTACTGTGAGCTGATTGCAGCATCTTTTTACTTTAAATTCCTCATCTGAATAATGGGGATAATAATAGTATGAATTTTATAGGGTTGATTTAATAATTAAACAAATTAAAACATATAAATTACTTAGAATAGTACCCTGCACATAGTAAACAATCAATGAAGGTTAGCTATTATGCTTTTCTAGTAAACTAGTGAACAATGTAAGTATTTTTATATGAAGTAGAGTATAAAACTTTCTTTTTTGTTATTTTAGGAAAATTATTTTTAAGCCTATCTAGATGTGATTGGCAGTGATTTTCATGATCAGATTCATGTTGAATCCCAAAGTTGGAAATTTTATGTACTTTTAACCCTAGACCTTTTCATTTCTTTTTCTCTCATTTTACTTAACAGCAGTGATTCTCTAACATTTTGGTCTCAGGAATATTTTATACTTTGCTTATGTGATTCATATTTACCAATATTAACTCTATAAAATTAAAATAAAATTTTAAAATGCAAATTTATTTGAAAGTAGCAATAATCATTCTGCAATAGTCATATAAATATTTTTATGACAGATCATTTTTCCAGACAAAAATAAATAGTGACATTGTTTTATATTTTTGCTATTCTTTTTAAAGTGTTGCTTCATAGAAGACAGCGGGATTCTCTCATTTGCTTTTGCTTTCAATCTGTTGTAATATCTTATTTTGATCTATGTTTATGAAGAAACTTCAACCTGAAAAAAAAAAGATAAAAAGTAATTTAATAGACTTTAAGATACTTGTGGAAAATGTCCTTTTGTACTCTTGTTTATCATCAGGTACATTAAAAATCCATTGGTCTAACTTGCATTTTGTATCTTTCCCCATGCATGATTTTGTAACTTCATGCATTGGTCACTTGTAAAATATTGGTTCACCTGAGTTAAGCAACTCTTACAAACATTGACAGATTTTACTCTACATTATTAAACACCTCATTTATTACTATCAGCACTATTCACTTCAACAAAGTCTTTAAGTATCGGGAACCACAAAAGCAGATTTGAGCTTTCCAAAGTTCTTATTTTTCTTTGGGAGCTCAAATTTTGTCATTGGCAATATCTATTGCCAATTGTTTTCCCTGACATGACAGGATCATGCTGTTCATCTTTGAGAATATGTCCACCCAGCCTGTGTGAACAAAGTTTTCAGTAAGATGTTCTTTCAAGTAAAAATGGTGTTTCATGAAAAAGTGGCTAGTTCAGCTTGCAACTAAAACAATTGCACAAATTGAACTATTGTATTTCAATTTGCAGCAGAAGTGCTTTATGGGTACCTCTCATTTTATCCTATGGGATATTAAAAAGACATGAAATCAAGGTTAAAATTTAACAAAATCAATATTGATTTGTCAAGGACATTCTTAAGTGAAACTAACTTCTATTTATTTTTCTTGCTGCTCCTATTTTTCAATGACTACAGTTTCAGTTTGGTGTTAATGACCTGATTCATTTTTTTGAAACTATCAGTTGTAAATGTCAACACTGAAAAAGACAAATAATATTTTATTGCATTTTGGAAATAGTCTTGACTGCCAGGGATTTCCGAAGGTCTGTAGACCACACTTTGAGAGCCTCTGTCTTATAGAAATGTTCTTCTTTGGTCAATCTGGTCTTGTGTTTTGTCTACTCTTTAAAGCCCTAGTCATACCAACTCTATCCTCCTCCAAAAGGCTTTTTACTATCTCTGTCCACAGAGTTTCTGCTCTTCTCTGATCTTTGGGAGCTATTTCATTAAGCTGTAAGCAACTCGAAAGCAGGATTAATGTTATATCTGTCTGAGTTCCCTATACCTAGCTCAGGACCTAATGTTAATAAATGAGTGAGTAGATGAATGAGAAAATGAAGATGCGAATGTCAGACAAATGAACCAGTTAATGAATGCTACCCTGTATTTCTTTCTGTTCCTCAAACATGCAAAGCTTGCTCCTATTTTAGAGAATTTTGATTACCGTTTCCCATAGTCAGAAGTGTTTCTTCTCATATTTGAGAATTTAAGCTCATATTTATCAGCTTAAATATCACAGACATCCCTTGATTAACCAAATTAAAATAGCTAGCCATCACTTTTTTATATCCCCATTCTATTTCTCTAGAAAGCATATATCACCATCTAAAATATTTTTATTTTAGTATGCTGTACATGATAAGCATTTGGTTAATGAATAAATGAATGAATAGAACTGACACTTCATTCAAGTGTTTATTAACATTTACTGTTTGCAGTAGTTATGTGTGTTATCTACTATGTGTAAGCTCTCATTGATATAAAGTCTTTGCTCTCAAGTTACTGTAGAGTGGGTGAGGGACAGACGATAAATAAATAGAAAGCAAACAAAGTGATAATATTGTGCCACTTGTTAAAAGGATCAGGACTTGTTATGAAAGCATCTATTAGGTGACATATGACCTACTTTGGGTTTTGGGTTTTGGGACACTTTTTTTTCCTATAATTAGAAAAGTTGTTGGGTTTTTAATGATTTCCCCAAAGAAGTGTTGATTGATCGAGGATCTCGAGGATGAGTAAGCATTAACCACTGACAATAAGAGAGGAGTCCAGTATCCTTCCAACAAAACGTGTTGTACCTTAGACATATTTTGTTATTTGTTAGCTTTGCATGTCTATTTCTATAGCAATATTTTGCAGTCTTTTCTGTCTTTTATGAAAGGGGTTCTCTCTCTCTCATTGTAGTACCTGTACAGGCCTGGGCACAGAGTAGGGAATCAGCAAATGTGACCTGGCTGATAATACCAGGACTCTAAAAGGGATTAACACAATTCTACATGAGATTGTTTTGAGTTTAGGTATAATCATTTTCCTGGCAATATATCCACATCCATGTGATTTGCATAAAAATCAGTCCTCTTGTGTGTGTGAGTACTCTGAGATGAATTTTTCTCAGTACCATGGTCTCCCTCCCCTTTTTTTCCTTTATCCCTCCACAACTCTCCAAACATGTTCTAGAGCAAATCAATCTTTATTTCTTCACCATTCTGAGCCCCATCCATAAATCAGTCTTGCCCACTCAGTCGTTAGTGTGACAGGACCCCCTGCTGTCCATTGCCTGCAAGGCTTTTCCTTAGAGCTCATCATCGCCAGCTGTTCAGGAGCACTGTAGCCCTGCATTTTTGACTAATATCTTATCTGTAAAACCATTTCTCTTTTTTTTTCCTTTCCCCGTCCTTATCCCTGGCAGCCGCCCACGGAGCTGCACACCAGGCATTTATCCCGAGTGCACCCAGTACATGTCTGCTGTTGACTCCTAGGTAATAAACACTGGCTTTCAGTAAATCGTATCAGTAAGGAGATCCGTAAATCGTATCAGTAAGGAGATCCATAAATCGTGTTCTTGCCTTGAACACATCAGAACTTATTGTCATGAATACCAAAGACAGGAGTCACTTGCCCCGTGCACTAATTTTGGACCTAGTCACTGACTCAGAGGCGGAGGACATCTTGCAGGAGATTTTGTTCTAATAAAGTGAGGTCTTCTGGACTGAATGGCAAATTAGGTCACACTCAGGGAAATGGCAGTGAACTCAGTAGGGTCCTCCCACCTGTCCACAGAGACAACCAAATGAGAGATCAGACCCTCTTACGTGGCAGAAAGGGTATATATAACATGTGTAATGGGTGAAGGGATATATGAAGCTTGGAGGAAAAAAATGATTACAAAATCTACCTTTTTTATGTATTTAGGATTTCATTGTTAGTTCTCATCTTGACAATAACAATGACATTCTGTGAGTGTTAAAATAAAAAAGGCAAGCGTCAGGAAGGCCTGCCTGTAGCCTCCTAACACTGACACAGATGCTCAGTTAATGTATCTGTAGAGTGGGTGATTATCAAACCTACTACACAGTATTATTTCATGGACTAATATTCTAATATTTTCCAAGTTCTGATCCCACGGCCTGGAATATTACAAGCATTTAATACATGTTTGTTTTACTATGTTAAGTTCATAACTGTGGGTAGCTCCTTTGGTCATGTGAAAGGATGACCTTCTGTATCCTCATATGTATTTCCCAGAATCACAGAGAGATGGAAGGTGAAGGTATCAGATGATACTTGTAATATTGTACAGTCCTTTGATCATTCATACTTACCAAAGATGGGGCAATAACTGACACTAGAGATTGGAAGCAGCTGAACTTGAACTAAGGTAATAACACTGAAACCAAAATATTTCTTAAATGCAGAAACGTCTTAAAAAATTGAAAGTATTTCCATCCTTACACCTCCATCCAAAATAAAATTTTAAACACTTAGGGCCTTATGGTCACAGATTCCTGCAAACATGAAATTCAATTTTCATATATATTTTTATTGAAAAATGTATAATAAGGGTATCAAAAAAGTCTTTAAAAAGTCTTACATTAAGGTAAATTTTTGTGGGAAAAATGGAAAGAAAACACAAGCATAAGGGTGAAAAGGGCTGATAAAATATATGATTGATTTGGAAGAGCTTATTGAAAAATGAAGTGTGATAGTATTTGGATTCCATTGAATACTTTTAAGAGTAAGGTAATATTTTATTTTCAAATGTCAATGTTCCCAATACACTAGAAACTACATTCTTTGCAATTATGTAATTTATGATGAAAAATTTAAAATATATTTTAAAAATATAGCAGTGTGTAGAATTTAAAAATAATTTAGTAGTATATGAGGAAAAAAAAAAGCTTGATGCATGCTGTTCCATTGAAGCTATCTTCACTCCTTCCAGTTCCTCTTCACACATCACCACACCTCACTGTACCCTACTCCACCCCCCTCACCCTACCTCACCACAGGACTCGTCACCTCACCCCACACAATCACACCACCCCATACCTTACCACACCCCACTGCGCTCCCCTACATCCTACCTCACCACACCTCACCACATCCCATCCCATTCCATCACACCACAACCCTTCTCATCTCATCATACCCCAGCCCATCACACCCCACCTCATTGCACTCTACCACACCTCATCACAGCCTATCATACCCCACTCCACCCAATCACACCCCACATGCCCCACATCACCATACCCCACCTTACCATACCCCACCCCACCCCACCCTAACTTACTACACTCCACTCTACCACACCCCATTCCACCCCACCTCACCATACCACATCCCAACAATACCACAACATACCCCACCCCACCACGACACAACCTACCCTGTTCTACCACACCCCATCACACCTCCCCCCACCATACTATACCTTATCCCACCACATCTCACCTCACCACATCTGCTTAAGTATGACAGAAGCAACTTAAGTTGGTTATCCCTACCTCCTTTGTCTCCCAAGAACAAAGTCTTAAAAAAAAAAGAAATTTTTTTTCCCATAAGGAATATAAAACTTGGAGGACATGCTCTGTCACATTCTTTATTTTTGTTTCTCTTCATTTTATGCCATTTTCAACACCTATCATCCCTTGCTTTAGCACCTTGGAAGGCAAATGATATAGTTACAAGGCAGGAGGCAGGAGAAGAGCCTGCCTTGGACTTCATGCGGTGAAAATGAGCAATAATAAAATGTTATTATATTATAACATTGAGATTTAAGGTTTGCTTTTTAGTTCAGCATAGAATAAAAAATTCTGACTAGTGTACCACTGAAAGAGGAATTTGAGTCTCTTCTATCAAATATATTTGTATTCATATATGAGAAGGGATATTAAATAAAAATATTATGAGAAGGGATATTAAATAAAAATATTAACATTTACTCAGTGTTTAATACTGTTAAACCTAGATATATAGACTGTTAAATATTCACTTACTATCCATATATTCAGCATGATGCCCAAAAGACTTTCAAGCACCAGACCAATAAAACCATGATGTATTCTGGCCTTTTAGTATTCACATTTGAGCTCATTCCTTTAATTTCCTCATGTTCTCTTAAGGTGTATTAAATACAAGACTATTATCTATCTCCCCCTAAATATTATCTTCTTTCCAGCTACTTTCAACTTCTCATTGTTAGATCAAGAAAGAAAACTCTGGATCTACCACATGATTTGAATTCATATTTTTCTATACCTGTTTCAGGTACGTATTATATTTATGAGTGTGGTAGACTGATGGTAAAAATAGTCACAATTCTTCAAGCCCTAGGCTGTATCCAGCCTTTTGCAATGTGACTTCACAGCTCCTGCCATGAAGAGGAGGTATCTATTTCCATATTTTTTGAATCTGTCATGATCTTATGGGCTTCTTTTGACCAAGAGAATGCAGCAGAATCAATAATGTGCCAGTGTTGGATGTAAGCCTCGAGAGGATTTGTGTGCCTCTTCTTATTCTCTTGGAAAGCTGCCACCATCATGCAAACATACTCAGGCTAGAGTGCTGGTGGATGAGAGACAACGTGGAAGAAAGTACAGTTGTTTTAGCCAAGAAGAGAAACTACTGCCCAGCAAACTCAGCCCACATCAGTGGAGCTTCCTAGGTAACACATAGTTTATAGTTAACTGCAGATTCATGAGTGACCCCAGCTGAGATCAGAAAATGGCTCAACCTACCTCAGAGCCATGAGCTAAATATGGGCTTATTGTCTGAAGCCACTGAGCTTTTAAGTTATTTCTTACCCCAGATTATTGCAGCAATAAATAGCAGATATGAATACCATAACAATTATAATGCTGTATTTATCCAAAAAGATTCCCCAATGAAGAACATCTTTACCTATGTGATTTATTTGATTTTCACAATATTTTCATTATTAGTAGTATTCACTGTAATCATTTTGCCTTAAAGAAGTACCTGGGTTTGGAGACTTTGTCATTTCACCAAAGTCACAGCCTAGTAAGCAATAGAGCCTATTCTCAAACCATTGTATTCTGACTCCTTTATGTGGAATGTTTACTTCAAGTGCTGTCTTCTACCAAGAATAGTGTAAGTTCCTCAAGTACTTGCAGGAATTCACAACAGACACACCCATTAGCAGCTTTAAGAAGAAAGAATTACTCAGAACTCTTTCCTGAATGGTTAAAAAAATTAATCACTTTCAGGATTTTTATATTTTTTCCTTTGTTGCAGCTGATACATATTGGGCAACCTGAAAGTAATCTCAATGTGTGTGACTAGGGGCTTGTCTTTTAAGAAGGATTTGTCCACAATACCTTGTATCTTAGTAACCTAACCTAGAAAAGATTATACAAGGTTTTGTTTTGGTAGAGTCGGGAAGAGTAGTTTTCCTAATATGAAACAGGAATTTCTTAAAACTTTCCTACATGACATATGCTCATCATGTATATTTTTAATGGAGGTGGAAAAGCTTGAGTAAAAGGAGCATTTCTGTAGATGTATCACTCTAGTTTTTATCAGACATCAGTTCACCTATGCAAGCTTCAGCCTTACTGTTCTTCACGGAGTGACCAAGATTAAGCCTGTATACAGGCATCCGTTTTTTGGGAAAGCAGTATTTCTTTCCACTGACATGCTCATTATAAAGACATTGAGTTGTCAAATTCTGGGGAAAAATTCATTAAACTTACCTCCAGTTTTGGTAAAAAGAAGACATACATGCCTATGTTTTAAATGCTGCTTTAAAAATCAACAGATACTATCTGTTCTTTGATTCAGTTGATCAAGTTGATTCGGTGTTCTACTTGAAAGTGATTTTTGTTTCTGGTTGATTCAGCTTGGAACTTGGTCAGGGGCCTGAGGCAGCATTATTTAAATGTAAAAATTTTAAGCAAAGGGATTAGGCACATTTAGGAGTCCCATTATCAAAAGATAAACACAGTGAAAAAAAAACTTAAGCAGTAAACTTTATCTCCTTTGTTCATTTAACATGCCCTTTTATGGGTTAACTTGATTAGTTTCCTATTTTCTTATTTGACTACATCTGTATTAAATAGCCATCCATTTCTATCATAATTCAACAATGGTACTTTAAGGGCAACTAGAGTAAGTTCAACACCAGTGAAGTTGTAATAACTGATAGTGTTTCTAAGTACATGAAATGACTCCTCATTTATAATTCTAGAAGCTTAAGAAATTTCCTTTCACTGACAAAAAAAACTTAAAATTCTTCCAAGGGCCAAATAGTTAGCCAAACCACAAAAAAGTCAGAATAGCTCAGCACACCAGTAAGGTCTCATGTTACTAACGCTTTTGCCCTTTCATAAAAAGCTACTATAGGGCATAGACTTACACTCCATGGAGTATAAGCAAGGCTATTGACAGCCCAGGGATACTTGACAAAATAAGTCCTACATCATTGTAGGAAGTTTTCTTACATCATATATGTTTTCCTACATTGCTGCTGGGTTTCCGTTGCCATTAATTTGCAGGTCCTAGAAACTTATGTCAGAGCAATTTTTTAAAATTGAAATTAACAAATGTTGTGGGGAGGGGGGAGGAAAATTGAGATTACTATTTGTATTCCTAATTTGGATTTAGGATACAAATATGTTAGTAGCAATATGGGTAGGGGGGGAGAGTATGGTGATGATTCTGGACATGTTGGCTTTAGTTATCTGACTTAGAAAGAAATGGATTGCAGTGGAGATGCATCATGAATGTCTTCGAAAATCTCATCAATATTCCCTTTGATGAAGATAGATGAAAAATCTTGCTGCAAACTGATGACACCCCATGGTACACCTTATCCAAATAATATTCTTTAAATTGTGTTGTGGCTTTTGACTATTATGTGATTCAGGGTAGATTATATTTACAGAACATAAGACATGAGCACAGAAGAAGAGCAGACAAACTACAGATATCTATGTGTTATTTGAAGATGTCATAGGAGCACTTTTTATATAAATTAGACCTATGATATATGTCTTGTTTAGAGAACGTGAAAGTCTATATTTGGTAACAATAGATTAGGCAAAACTGTTTTGCCATTGTTTTCCAAACTCCACTGAAATTTTTATGCTCTTCTCCCTGGAGAAAGAGTCCTGTCACAAGGAGACCAATGGTGGCACAGATATATAACCTAGTGTCTTAAGGTCTTCTTAGTACAGAGAAAAGAAGGAAGGATATACCATGCATTATGTTTATTAAGTGCCTATTATGTGCTATACACTTTTTCTTAGATCACATAATTTAGTATTCACACTCATCCTGTGAATTATTCATTATTATCACTGATTTACAACTAAGAAAACTGAGGCTTAGAGAGGACACAGGTTCACAAAATGGAACCAATACTGAAATTAATATTACAAGCTTAGTTCTCTTCAGCTACAGTTGGGATGTCAAATCAGTCAGCTATAATTTGTGGAGAGAGATTCAAGCAGGTTGACTGTTGGCACCAGGGAGGTTTGGCCTCTAGAAGCAAGGACGTAGGTATGAAAACCAGATTTGAGAAGAATATTTCCTCATTTAGAAGACTGAAGGGTGAGAGTTCAACGAGGCATGGAGGAATAGAAGCATATATCCAAAGGAAGGAGGATGCAGAGAGAATTTCCAAGTAATTCATGAAGATGGAACAAATGTTTAGGGCACCATGAATGGTCCTGTATGATCAGATGAAATTTAGATAGTAATTTGGAAAACAAGTAAAGAAATCTGTACTTGGCTCATTTATTTGTAAAATGTTTACTACATACTCAGACACTATGAAAACTATGCTAATATAAGGATGAACAAGGATATTGAGTTCATGGTCTATCAAGGAAGATAGACATCCAAGAAATAATTATACACGTAATTATGTTATTACTGGTGATAAGTACTATGAAGACAGAGCTGCCTAAATTAAGAAGACCAGCCTAGTATGGGGTGTTGAGGAATACTTTCTGAATGGAGTGGTATTTTATGCAGTAAAACAATAATTCTTAAAATATTTCCCAGCATGAGCAATACAAAAATGTCCCACTGTTAAAATGGAGTAGCTTTAATTCTTTTTTCCAACTGGAAGGAATGAGTTTATTGAACGGACGGAATTTCTCACTTCTAGCTTTGCCTTCCATAATATATTTTTAATCATGGCACCTGCTACTACTCCTCTGTGTTAGCAAAAGACAAATGAATGAGCAAGCTGTAAATGAATACTAATGAAAAACTGTAAATAATGCCTCATACATATTTAGACAGTCATCATATCATTATCGGTTGTTTTTGTGGGCCCATGTGCTTTTAAAAATAATTTTTATGTATCCATACTAACATTTTCTTTGGTTGAGATGATGGAATTAAAATATAAATGTCTTGGTGTTCCAGAAAATGCATTGAGAGCCAATCTGAAGAGCCCTGTGGGTAGCAATAGGGAGTGCTGTTACTGTTTTGTACGGGGAAGAAAGAATAAGAAATTTTGAACATTTGCCCACCACTTTCTATGTGCCAGAATCCAATTTGTATTATTTTATATGCCAACAATAAAGTGAGGTGAATATCCTTACTTTGAGAGGTTTAGAGATATTTATTGACTTGCCCAAGGCCATACCATTAGAGTGTGGTATAATGAAAGTTTGCAATCAGGCATTCTAATTTAAGAAATCTTCCCTTAAATTTCTGGGTTGTGCCCCCTAAAATTTGGTTTAGAATTGCTCAGACTAATAACAGATCTATAGTAGGATCAGTTGCTTGTACAAATGGTGTGTGATTCTTGCCTCTGTTATATATGAAAGATTGTAGCCTGATAAAAAAACAACTTGCTCCTTCAGGCTTCTCAGTCTATTTTTTCTCATCAAGTCTTTCTATCAGGTTTTCCCTGATTGTTCTTCCTTTTCTTGGTCCCTGCTTTTGCCTCTCACCCTACCCATTTTTAATGGCATTGCTTTCATACTGGCTGTTTCTCAACCCCTGCTCTGCTCATGTAATGCTGACTTGAGTGACCTTTTGGTTGACTTTTGGCAGAATCTAGAAATTTACTTGCCCAGATTTCCAAATCCACCACCTTTGTGGTGGTTTAAAGCAGTATGTACCCCAGAAAAACAGGTTCTTAAATTTAATCCATTCCTATGGATATGAACTCTTTGTGAGTAGGATCTTTTGAAGAGGCTACTTCAAAAGAAGTTAACGTGTGACTTCAAAAGAAGTTAAGGTGTGACCTACTTCAATCAGGATGGGTCTGAATCTTATTATCAGAGTCTTTTATAAATGGAATGAATTCAGGCATGAGAGAGAGAGAAAGCCATAGAAGCAAGAAGCAGAAATCAATGAAACCTGAGAGAAGGAATGCTGCTATGTGCCTTGCCATGTGACAGAGCAGGGCAAATGTTACCAGTTTCTACTCTGCAGTGTTATCATAGGACCTGGCATGAATGGAGTCTCAATAAATAGAGTTGGGCATCCTCAATGCAAAGCTGACTGGTATAAAAATAGATTAGCAGCATGAAAACTGGTTCTGAGAGTTATATGTGATGATCCTTGTGAGAGGAGATAGGCTCATGTACAGAACAATTTTTGTTTTTGTTGGGGCATTCCTGAGGCTAGAGGTTGAGAGCAACAACTTATTTTATGATACTGCTCACCTGAGATTATTTAGTTAATAAAGACTAGAGGAGAGAGATACAAAATTTGCATCAAATCACAAAAATATTTTCATCAATCTCCCTAATCATAAGGGATTATAATAAACACCATCTTCTACTTTGGCCCTGATTTTAGTAATGCAAAATGAAGCATTTGTAAAACCTGGATTTGCTACTTATTAACCTTACAACATTGGGTAACTTACTGAACTGTTTTCATTCTCCATTTCCTCATTTGATCCATATTGACTATATCTACCTCATAAAGCTATGAGTGTTAAAATGAGATAATCTACATAAAGAACCTAGCATACAATTGGTTCTCAATAAATATTAGCTCTGGTCTGGCACATAAACAGATTGTAAAGTATCATATTCATACTTACAAGAAGAAAAATAACTGAAAATCTGAAATCATCTTAGATCCATAAAAGTATTGTCACTAGGAAAACTGCTGCCCCCAGAGATAATCAGATATAGACATGCACAGCTTACTGGCATAAAAAGCACAGCTGGAGCCAACTTCAGGGTGGGAATAGTTAATTGGTAATTGACTAATTGCCAGAAATTGGCATGGATTTACTTAATAGATAAAAACTCTTGGAGACGAACCCTTAGGGGGATCCCTACACTTTCCTGACTTTTATCTCCAAAAGCTCTACCAGGTACTCACTGTGAAACCTGGAATAAAATCCCTTTGAGCTTTTGGCTAGGGAAGGAGGAAAGAAACCATTTTGAAATATGCTTAGGGAGCTTTTTCCTTGTTAACAAGGACTTTCCCTCAAGAAAAACTATTTTACCAGGCCCTATACAGCCTGAAATTTACCAGAGCTGAATGATTGGTAAATGGAAAATAATACACACCCAGGCCCTTCTAGACTTCTGTCTCACCTAAGGAAAGAAGATTTTTTTAAAAATGCTGAAAGGCACTTGTGAAGGGCAAAGTTTAGGGAATCAGATTCACTAAAAGATAGAAACTAATCATAGGATTATAAAATAGTTCCCTTCACTTATTACCATGTCTTCAATAAAACTCCTATATAATAATGGGATTACAGTTGGAAAAAAAAAACTGCATTTAAGAAGAAATCTTTAAGGAAATCCAAAGATAATAGGAGAGACAAAACAAGGACACTAGAGGAAATTTTAGTCTCTGAAATCTATAGCTATCACCAGCAGAAAGCACAGCCTAACTCTTAACCAGATCAGTATAAAACCTCACATCAATTTAAGACTATTTACCTCAGTTCCTTTTACCTAATACAGAATGCTCATCTTTTAACAACAACAACAAAAATTACAAGTCTGAAGAGACAGTGTAAATGTCAGAAATACTGGAGATATGGCAGAGATTTTGAAATTACCAAACTAGGAATTAAAAAAAACTCTGGGTTATATGCTAATGGCTTTAATGGAAAAGGTAGACAACATGCAAGAACAGAAGGGTGATGCAAGAAGACAGACTGAAATTATAAAAAAGAATCAAAAGGAAATGCTGGAAGTTAACAACACTCTTAACAAATGAAAAAAGTCTTTGATGGGCTCTTTTGTAGATTAGAAATAACTAAGGAATGAATCAGTGAACTTGAAGGTATATGATAATAGAAATTTTCCAAAATGAAAAGCAAAGAGAAAAAAAAAGAATGAATAAATGGACAAGAAAATTCAAGAATTGTAGGACACTTACAAAAAAAAAACACACACACACACACACAAAATATGCATAATGGAATTATAAGAGGGAAAAGAAAAGAGAAAAATGAACAGAAGAAATATTTGGGGTAAAAATGGCTGAGAATTTTCCAAAATTATTGACTGCTGCCAAATCACAGATTTAGAAATCTCAGAGAACACCAAGCAGGATAAATACCAAAAAATATACACCTAAGCATATTATATTCACCCTACAGGAAATGAAAGAAGAAGAGAAAATCTTGAACGAAGTCATTGGATAAAACACTTTAACTATATAATAAGGATAAAAATTACATCAATTTCTTCAGAAGTCAGGCCAGCAAAAAGAGAGTGGATTGGAAAATATATAATTAGAACAAAAATCGCACCGACCTATAATTCTGTACTCAGTGAAACTATCCTTCAACAGAAGAAAGTGTAGGGACCTTGTGTTAGGCAATGGTTTCTTAGGTTTTACACTGAAAGCATAAGCAACAAAGGAAAAAACATATATATATATATATATATATATATATATATATATATGACCTCGGCAATATTAAAAACTTTTGTGTGCCTCAAAGGACTTTATCATGAAAGTAAAATGACAACTTCTGACTGGGAAAAATTATTTGGAAACCACATATCTGACAGCTTTAATATCCAGAATATATAAAGATTTCCTTCAGCTTAATAACAAAAAATTTAAACAACCCAGTTTAAAAAATGGGCAAAATGCTTGAATAGACATGTGTCCAAAGAAGACAAACAAATGGCCAGAAAGCACATAAAAAGATGTTCAAAATCATTAGCCATCAGGGCAATGAAAATCAAACCACAGTTAGATACCATTTCACACTTATTATAATGGATACTATTAAAAAATGGAAAATTATACATGTTGGAGAGGATGCAGAGAAATATGAAAACTCATTCATTCATTTTTGGTGGCACTGTAAAAATGATGTAGCCACTGTGGAAGACAATTTGATAGTTCCTCAGAAAGTTATGTATCAAATTACTTTATGACCTGGCAATTCCATTACTAGGCATATACCTAATAGAATTGAAAGCAGGAATTCAAACAGTCATTTTCACAGTGATGTTGATAGCAGCATTATTCACAATTGCCAAAAGCTGGAATAGCCCAAGTATCTATCAAACAATGAATGGCTAAACAAAATGTGGAATATATACAAAATGGAATGGTAATCAGCCATAAAAAGGAATGAAGTTCTGATACATGCAACAAATGGATAAACCTTGAAGGCATCATGTTGAGTGAAATAAACCAGACGCAAAAGAACAAATATTGTATAATCTCACTGATTTGAAACAATTAGAATAAACTTTAATTCATAGATTCAGAATCTAGAATATAGGTTACCAGAGAATGGTACAGGGCTACGTAATGTGAAGTTAAGACTAAAAATACTATTTGGGACTATGAAAATATTTTGATAATGGAGGGTAGTCATGGTAAAACATCATTGCAAACATAAATACATAAACAATATTGAAATATATATCTGAATGTGATTAAAAGGGGAAATGTTAGATTGAATATATGTCAGAATTTTTTAAAAAAACAATACATTTAACTGTACTACACACACAGTGAGCCCCAAGTTAAACCATGAGATAGTTAGTAGTACCATGATAAAAATATGTATTTTCAAATGTTATAGCAAATGTTCTATACCAATGCAAGGTGTTAATAAAAGGGTGGTATATGGGCATCTTGTACTTTATTCTTGATTGTTCTATAAATCCATAATGTCTCTAACAAAAAAAAAGTGAAGGAGAAGTACTTTCTCAGACAAAGAAAAGTTGAGGGAATTTGGCTTCAGTAGATCTGCCTTTGAAAAATGTTAAAAGTATTTCTTCAGAGAAAAGGAAAATTATACATAGGAAAAACAAATCTATCTCAAGAAAGAAAGAAGGATTGAGAAGGAAAAAATGAAGGTAAAAGAAAATCTTTACTTTTTCTTTACTGATCTAACAGATAAATGTTTGTTCAAAATAATAGCAACAATATATTGGATGACTGTGCTTATTGTTAGGTAAAATGCATGACAGTCATAATATAAAATTGTGGAAAGGATTAATTGGGAATGCTGTGTTATAAAATATTAATATTGATATTATTTCCTTTTTACTCTAAAGAGGAAGGTAGGAGAGAACCAAGGTCACAGATTCCTGGGAGGTATTTCAGTCATTTAAAAATTGAAGAATTCATCCTGAAATAAATTTTATTTTGACTTTTTGCAAAAGGTGAATCCAGTCAAAAATCAAAATTCAGATTTATGAAGCCCCCCTAACAAGAAAAATAAATAATTATTCATCCTTGGACAATGCCTACTGCTCTACAGAACATTGTCAATTGTGTCTACTGGTTTCATTCTTTGATTAACCTGCAAATTACATAAGATGATGTTCTAGGTTTCTGGCTGCTAAAACAAATACCATGCAAAAGACTAGCTTAAACAACAGGAATTTATTGGCTCATGGTTTTGAGACTAAAAGACAGGTGTTCTGGGGCTGACTGCCAGTGATACTTGGTCTTCGGCTTTTCTGTCACATGGCAATGAACATGGTGGTGCCTTCTCCTTTCTCTTCCAGTTCTGTTGACTTCCAGCTTCCAGCTGCTCTCTCAGCTTCTCTGTGGCCTCCCTATAAGGTCTTCAGTGACAGGATTAAGATTCAGTTGGGGCACACCTTAACTGACATAATCTCATCAAAAGGTCCAATTTATAATGGGTTCATAGCCACAGGAATGCATTGACAAGATCATGTTTTTCTGGGGTGCATAGCTCTGTGCCACCACTGATGGCTTTTGTTATCCCTACTTTATAAATGTGTAAACAGACTCAGAGGGCGTACTTGAAGTCAGGCAGCTTTAAAGTTTCAAGCTACTGTTATAGATAATATGAAGCAAACCAATCTAAACATTCCAAGTGTACTTTTTCCTCCTTTTTTCTCCTAGTTAGAACTAAAGCTAGAATGATACAAATCAATTTTCTTGCTAAGGTCACTATGCAACCTGAGAACTATTACATCATAATTATCCCAATCAGACACAAATGAAAAAAAAAGGAACTTTTACTTTATTTTCTTCCTATCTTTTAATGACTTTTCCTATGGCCATCTATATGATAGGTTTGTTATATTCATAAATGTGTAGGAAGAAAGGAGTGACATTTTTCTGGGGGATGTTTCTCTAATCACATGAGTTAACATCATTTTTTCTTGGTCTATGGCAAAGTGATTTAACAAAAACCTAGTAAGATGTGGACAAAGGTGTAAAGTCGATTTCTTGAAAGGTCTTCTTTAAAAGTACTATGTGCCCTGGCCACTTAGAGGGGCTACCTATATGCCATCCAGCTGACTGTCTATGAACTGCCAACCTTGTGAGTGTGCCATTTTAAATTCCAATCTGATTGAGTCTTCAGATCCAGACTGCAACCTAAACTAATATCAGAATGCAACTATGTAAGAGATGCCATGGAAGAAATGCCAGTCAAATTTTTGTCAAAATTGGTAAGCCAGAAAAAAAAAGTTAGCTGAAGTTGCAAAGTTTTGGGGTAATTTGTTATGTATAATAGTAATTCAAAAGGTGATTATGACTTATTAGATCTCATATTAGAACTAAGTTTAAAACAGAGTTTTAGCATAATTCTTTGTGACAGTGAAAATAAAGGTCTAAATAATAATTCTTTAAATGGAAAGTTGGAATGTGTAATTTCATTAAATGTTTCATTTTGGCTGCCTATTGTCCAGTCCATTATTTCTGCTTGTTTTCCACTGAAAGCAAACATCTTGAATGTCTTTTCACAATATATTTAGGCAGCATAAAGCCCCACTGTATAGAATAGCAACTGATATTTCTTCTAAAATGGGTCTATCAGTCCACTATTTTATACTATCTGAATTTGGAGAACTGGAGAAGAGTATAGGGTATGTTTTTTACTGGCTTCCCATTGATTTGTGTGCCAATTTTTTTTTTTTTTTTTCTTTCCGAATCCAGGAAACCAGAGAGTGTCTGATTACTGAGCTCCTGAGCAATGACTTAGCAAACTCCTAATTCTTCACTGCAAGGAAGAATGTTAATTACAATTCTGAATGGTCCCTATCTCTGAGGCTAAAAAATTTCAAAGGTGTCATGAGTGCTAACTCTTGTTCTCTCTGAAAAAGAGAGACATACAAACAAATACCACTCTTCTTTGCTAAAGGGTAGTATAAATGTGGCCTTTCCAGAAGAGTTCCCTCATTCTGGGAAGGCATATACAGTCATACCTTGGTGTTCAACTGCTTTGAATCTAGTCGAATTTGGTACTCAACGAATTTTGATGTGACAATTTTGTTCTGGTACTTGTTTGTTTGTTACTCAACAGGCAAGCTAGAACTTGTCAATATCAGTTGCCTCATGACTCACTACCCTTTTTAGCTACAACAAAGGGTCACACATTAATCAAGCGGTAGCTCTTGCCCTGTGCACATCCCATTGTGGTCTTATCTTAGCTTCTATGGTCATTTTGTGTATTTCTGCATTTTTTTCCTCTTCATGGGTCCTAAGAAAATGAGCAGTAATAGTGCTGAGTAGAAAAGAGAATTAATTTCCACCACCATTGTACAAAAAAAAGAAATAATAGGTAAGTATGATAGTGGTACACACATTACTGATCTTGCTAGGGAATACAGTATGTCTGGAACAACAGTCTCCACCATCACTAAGAATAAAGAAGTCATAAAAAGGGCTGATGTAGTGAAAGGAGTTAAAGCAGTAAAAAACAGCATTCCCAAACACTTGAGGAAGTTGAAAAGTTGTTAATTTGAGTAAACAAGAAGCAGTTAGCAGGCAACAGTGTATTGGAAGCCATGATATGTGAAAAAGCAAAAGTGTTGCATGCCAATCTTTTGAAAATCAAACCAGAACTGAGTGATGAAGAGTGTTAAATATTTTTAAGGTCAGCCATGGCTGGTTTGATAATTTTAAAAAGAGAACCGGCATGAATTTGGCTTGAAAGAATTTGTGGCCAGAAGCTGTGACTGAGAGAGACTTCGAAGAGTTTGAGGCTGACCCCAAGCCTTCAGGTACAGAGATAAAGTTATGCAGGATATTATATCTTTGGGCCAATGCTTGGGTCTGGAGGTCGGTCGAGTTGCTGATGTTGAGGACTTAGTGGAGGAATATCATGAAGAGCTCAGTACTGAGGAACTGCAGGAACTACAAAGAAGCAGTGACAAGAGGTGGCTGAAGAGATTTCTTCAGGTGAAGAGGAGATAAGGAAGGATGTCCCCAGTTCCTTGATGAAAGAAATGTGTGCAAAATGGGCAGATGCTCAAAATTTTGTGGCTAAGTACCATCTGGACAATGTTCTGAAAAGAAGAAATGTGAATTTATAGAATGATCAAACAATTTCACACTTTTGAGGAATTCTGAGAAGAAGACAGAAGCAGTCCTCATTAGATAAGTCTCTAGTGAAGGTGATTAAGAGTGTGTCAGACCATGGGGTGCGGGGGTGCCCAGAGATGTACTTGCCAAATGCAATGGATGTGTCATGATGATGGGAGGGAGTGTTGCTGGGGGTGGGGAGAGGTGGGGTGGGGGTGGTAGGGTTCAATGGGACCTCATATATATATATTTTTAATGTAATATTATTACAAAGTCAATAAAAAAAATAAAAAAAAAAAAGAGTGTGTCAGAGCCTGTGGTGCAAGTTGAAGAAAAGCAGAAAAGAGAAAGAGCACCTGAAATGCAGTGCCGGATGATCTCTTACACTCCATGTAGCCTCTCCCCCTCACCACTCTCCTCCCACCATCCCATTATGGCAAGGACTCTTCTCAGTACAAGTCAAGTTTTTCTTCTATTTAATCTAAGTATTTATTAATTTTTAGGTTATTTCTCACCTAAAGTAATGATATACAACCCTACCATTTTACATATTTCCTTAAAAATGTGTGTTGTCTTCAGTTTTGGGAACTCATTAAATTTATTTATGTTATTCCTTATGGGAAAAATTTGTTTGGTACTCTTTTTGGTACTAGTTGTACCTCCCACAACCAATTTAACCTGGTTACATTTAACATTTCTGTATCATCAACTAAGTTTGGGTTCTCCGTTTATCTCTCTCCCTCTTTCTCTAACTTTGTCTTTAATTTTTTGCCAAATAAATATTATTTTTCAAAAGTTCAGACAGCCTCCCACAAACACAAACACACATACACACACACACTTGTGAATCAAAAGTTAAATGTTCAACTTAAAAATAACTTTGTGGCAGGAGGGTGGGAGGGTCAGAAAATCCACAATTATTTTAAAAAAATAATTATTAATAAATAATAAATATTATTTGTTAATATAAAGGGAAAGACTACCTGGAACACAATGCAAATGATAACACAAAAGGGGTGGGCAGTCAAATGGAAAAGTAGTTTGTGTCTGTGTATTGAAATGATTTGAAAATAAGCATTCTTTCTGAGAGCATATGGTGGTCAATTTTTTGTTGCCCCACTTCATAAAAGATTATACCATGCTGTTCCCTGGCCACAATTAATTGATCTCAACAGATATTTAAAGTGTGGTGCTTTGCATGGTTACAACTGACTCACAGCACAACATCTATTCTCTAGCAGAGAAAGGGCAAGCAATTTCTTTTTCAGGAAGAGATATAAAATGTTGCAGACATCATTTCTGCTAATATTCCCCCTGGTATGAAAGGAATCACTCGGCTAGGAAGTTAGAAAATGGAGCCTGGAGTCTGTAGCTAGATGATTATTGCCTTGCTCTCAGATCGTAGGATTATATTACTAAAAGGGAGAAGGCAAGCATGGTGAATATCTGCTCTGACTATGAAAAATATGCCATCACTCTTGGAAATATCAGACAATGGGTCCCTGACATCCTTATCTTCTTTTTTTTAAACCTCTGTTTACCTCTTTTTAACTGTGTTTGGATGCCATATGTTTGCAACTATTTGTTATAGCAGCTTTGCCTATGTTATATCTAGTAAATGTTCAAAACTTGAAATATTACTCCTGATATGGTTTACTCAGTATTTCACAGGATGACTTCCTGTTGAGTGACAGATGCTCTTTTACTAATGTTAATACATTATTAACTTTTTGGGAGTGGTATATTACAACATTGAACCCCCTAAGCTTGTTGTTAACTAAAACCTCTAACTCTGCCCATCAAAAGGAAAATAAAATTCTCTTCACTATAGTATTATAGTGTTTGATTTTTGAACCTGTGCATAATTGGCATTAGATAATATTCCCATTAGTCATTTCTAGAATGGTTGGTTATTTGGAAAGGTTTTCATTATTCTCTCTTTCTTGTTCCTGAAGGAAATAGGAAAAGAAATGCGCATTATCTCATATGTCACTGCAAAAAAACTATCTCTGGACCTATCTGATTAGATACACGCACATACACAGAAAGGAAGGGGAAAAGGGAGAGGGAGAAGGATAAATGGAAAGAATTTCCCACTTACTAACTTTATTAACCATGGAACTTTGACTAGTTAACCTCTCTAAACCTACGTTAGATCTCTGTAATGAGAATGAAGGTATGTGGCGGTTATGCGGATTAATGAAAGGACATATAAAAGCATCTCACACTATTCCTAACACATGGAATCAGACTCAATGGATGTTAACTCTCTCTCTGCAGCCTACAGACTGTGGGAGTGGATAGCTCTGTAGAGAATGACTATATTCCCTTGTGTAGGTAGAGACTTCCTTCATGTGTTTACAACAGCCCACTCACCATCTGTGAAGATAATGGGAATAACAACAACTGACTCCATTTTTATAAACAAGGAATTGGTAGTAAATATTCTCTCCATTCTCGAATTTGCATATGCTGTATATTACCCAGAAAAGCAATATAACTAAAATATTCATGGTAAGAATAAGTCTTCATTTTTTTAATCATCTTTTGATTTGCAGTAATTTTGCTTCTCTGAAAAATTCATACAGTAATTGCAAGTAGACCCTATCTTTCTGAAAAGTATAGCATTTATGTGCATTTTATTAACTAAACTTTTCTTACTAGTCCAAGTCCATAGTTATTTAAGAAAAAATTAATTAACATCATTACTGTAGCTATGTAGGCAAGGGCCACAAGAAAGACTAGAAAATAATTACTTAGGAATAATTACAACAAAAACCTGGCTTATTTCATGAAAATGATTTGAGAAAACCCTTAGATTTTTTTGCACGGTAGCCTTGTGATACCTCGGATATATGTATTCGAGGGCACAAAAATACTCCATGTAACATAGAAAACTTAAAGGAAACTGTCATATCATGAGCACTATCTATATGACAAACATTGATCCAGGAGAGATTTGCACATTTAATCCTTTCAAAGACCTGAATAGGGAAGCTTAATTCCTTCATTTCACAATGGAAGAGACACTAAAACCCAAGGATTTAATTCAGTTTCATAGCATTGCATAGTGTATTTCTGACTCCATGGCACTTCCATTATATCCTCTTATCCCAAAAATTGCTTTAGTGGAGGTTATATTTTGGTTCCTCTTAAGAGCTGAACAGCTAGAAGATGGTTCTTCTTGTACTTCTCAGTTTTGAGATTTATTATAAAGCAATACTAATTGCTTTATTAAATAATATTAATTCTGACAAAAAGATGAATAAAAAAAGAGAAACCCAAAACTCTTATATAAATAGTGATATTTACAGAACTGGCACCCATGGAGAGTGGGGAAAGTAGGAAATAGTCAATAAATACTGTTGGAAATATTGGTTATTTATATAACAAATAAAATTATATACCTACCTCATAGAACACATACAAATCAATTCCAGATGATTGAAAACCTTCAATGTGAAAGTGAAATAGTTGAGTTTTACAAGAACATCTTAATGATACTGTTACAGAGAAAATAGAGAAGTATTACACTACATGAAAATTTAAGAACTTTGGTATTCAAAATTATAATCTATTTAATAATAGATTAAAAAAGATAAGCTATAATTTGGGATAAAATGATTGTAATGTATGCAACCCAAAAGGATTACTATCAACATATATAATTTAAATTTCTTGGAATCAGTAAGGGAAAATAAAAATTCATCAGAAAAATAGGCAAAAGATGCAGTCACTTAATGTTAATTAGGCACAAATGATGAATAAATGTATGATAAATTGTTCTAGCTCATTAGTAATCAAGAGAATGTAGATTAAAAATCTAAAATGAATTTTGTTTTAACCCTTGAAATTTGGGGGGAAATTATAATGTGACAATTTTTAGTTTAGGCAAGATATGGAAGAACAGGAACTTTTACACCATTCCTGTGGAAATATAAATTAGTTCATTCACCAGTTGTGTAATGAAACTGAAGATATGCATGCCTAAGATCTAGCTATTTTTATTTTACATATATACCCCAAAGAAACTTGAGCTGCAAAGCATGGAAAATATATGAGAGAATATTTAAAGAGGCATTATTCTTAAAAGCGTAAGATTGGAAACTCACGCAAATGTCCATCAAATGTAGTGGAATATTTGTACAATGACTATAAGACAGAGTGAAAATTAATCAAGTACTACATGCATCAAAGCAAAAGAATCTAGGAAAATGTTATTTGGGGCAAAATAATCAAGAAGAAAATTATGCATATAGTATGCTTTCAATTGTATAAAGAGCAAAGACTTGGGAAAGTGACAATATGTTGTTTTATTATTTATAAGTGTGCAATAAACCTGTACAAAAAAAATAATGGAATGAGTGACATAAAATATAGGGTGGTAGTTATTTCAGGTTATGAGGAAGGGAGAAATTACAGGAAAGACACATAAAGGGATTTCAAATATAATGGCTACTTTCTATTCTTTTGGTTGACAATGGGGTATTGATTTTATCATTATTAAACACTAAAGATGTTATACACTATCCAGAATGAATACAGTCCTGTTGACAGCCTTGATCTTTGACTTCTGACTTCCAGAACTGTAAAAAGAATAAATTTATGTTGTTTTAAGCCACTTAGTTCGTGATGATTTGCGACAGTAGCAACAGGAATCTAATGTACATCTGTAGACTGAGTTGCCCCAAGCTTCTCTGCAGAGACATTCACATAGGAAAATAGCAACAGTAGTCATTTCAATAATGCCACTATCTTGTTTAAAACTTTTTGATGGATTCCTTTAGGGGGGAGAAGAAAGAAAAAGAAGGAAAAAGAGGAGAAAGGAAAAGAAAGAGCAGAAGGAGGAGGAAAAAGGAAGAAGAGGAGAAGAGAAACCTTTAACTGACCAACAGGGAAATCCCTCTGCTAACCCTGGGACTTTGTAGATTCTATCTCCTCCACCTGAAAAACCTCTTCTCTAATACTTTATCTTCATCCTACTCATCCATCAGGTCTTGGCATACAATAACATTCTCAAAAACATTTCCTGATTCTCTACACTTCACTGGGGACTCCCGCACCTGGAACACCAACATGGTTATTTCTTCTTCTCACATTCTGTTCTATTTCTCTTCTGGAGCACTGAAATAATTTGCAATATGGCTATCTTTTTGTGTGTTTGATTAATAAGCATCCCCATCCAGGCATGGCTCCATGAATGTAAATATCATGGTGACTTAATTCATTGTTCTCTGTTCAGTGCCTTGCAAATAGTAGTCTTCAATACATGTTTGTTGAGTGAATAAATGAAGATAAAGAAGTGAATAAATAAACTTCATTGGATCTATCTTGTGTGTACATTCAGCATTTCCTACATCCTATAAACCTCCCCACTTGATACTTCCTTAAGTCACAAGGGGTGTCCTACAAGAATTTACATAAGTGTTCCCTTCCACTTCTGCTATTTTGTCAGACACTAAGGACTCCTCCAGATTTCTTTGCTCTCCCATCAGAAATAAAGTCCTCATGGTGACAAGTGTGAGAAGAAATGGCTCTCCACTCTTCACATTGTACTTATAGAGGTTTGCATCTTCATTCCCTCTTTCCACTTATTGACATCCAGCCCAATGTTATATAGCGTTTTTAGTGAATCAACTCTCCACTTTTCCTACTGCTTGCACCTTCTGACAGGACTTTGGCAAAGTTATAAATTCAAGTGGTAAAAACCATGCTAAATTCAGAAGTGCCCTCTCCTTCAGAATATTTTATGTCTGGCTCCTTTCTTCCCTCAGAATTTCCCCTAGGAGCTCTTAAATCCCCAGGAAAATAAGTTTTACCTGAGCCTGCAATACCAATTCTCCAGACAGGCTCAGGCATGTCTGAGTTTTTAGACCTACTTCACGTAAGATACTGAGATGAGAACATTGGAATTTGGAAAGGGTAAGGTTTTCTACAAAAACAGAAATATCGAATAACTGGTCTTGCTGAGGAGGGAGGGAAGTTTTTGGTGAAGAGCCCCAACCAACCTTGGAGAGTGAGGATCAGCCATCCCCAAGCCAGAAAATGTTCCAGTGACTACTAAATGGATGTCTGAGCTTGGCTGGCTGCCCCATTAAAGTCACACCTGGAGCGAGACAGGCAGAAAAGAGAGCCATGCCCTACCACTTCCCCTCCAACCAAACGGAGGAAAGAGCTATTTGTTATATTTACAATAAACAGCAGAGCAAAGAGAATATGCATCATACTGCAGGCCAAAATATTACTTATTGCTTTAATAAACATTCTACTATTTTTGAGACAATATGGATAGGCAGGGTGTTTCCCTCCTCTCCCTGTGGTGCTTCAAGTCGTTCCTCTGATTTGTGGCCATTTTCTGCAGCTGTGTAATGACTATAAAACTGGAAAAAACATAAAACATGAAAGAAAGGTGTTGAAGTCAGCCTAAAGGTACTAAATTCCTGACAGCAGCTTGTAAAGCAGTCAGGAAATAGGTACTGGGGGTGCTGCTGCTGATTTGGAAGTGGGTGAAAAGAAGTGCTGACATGAAGGGGTTGTGGTGAGTTGCAATGAGATAGCACCAAAAAAATCACAAGTGTGAGTTTCCCACCTGGGTGGGAGAGTGCCAGAAAGATGGGGCATGAACTGCTCATAATGACATGTGAAGAACAGATAGCTTAATAGGCTATTAACTGGATATAGTAGTTGTTTTCTCACCTCTTTTCATTGGGGACATTGGTGCAAAGAATGGGAAGAGGCATAAACTAGAATTTTTTTCTGTTGCTTGTTTTTTAATATGAAACATATGGTTAATTTTCATAACATAGAGCACTTTTCTTCACTTTGCATAACCATTATTAGTGGTGTTCATTAGAAAAGTATTTTGACTTTATGAATTTCAATTAGGTCTCTTAAAAGGACATGTTTACTAAAATATTTTTGTATAGAGTAAGCATTTAGGGTGTGTGCTAGTTTGAGATTATCCATGAATTCCAAAAGGAGAGATTGTGTTTGTAAATGGGTCTGTTCCTCTGGGCGTGATACCCTTTGATTGTATTAGATTCAGGTGAGATGTTGTTTGATTAAAATATATTAAGATTAGGGCTTTGATTTGACCACGTCAGTAGAGTATAACTCAGGTTAAGTCCTTGCCCCCTTGGCTGGACACTCATTTAAGAAGTGACACAGAAGAAGACACAGGAAGAAAGAGAGTTTCATAGACATGGCACAGGAGAGAACTTTGATCCTGTGGCCCTGGGAAGAGAGATGAGCTGTTTTCCCAATAACTTACAGCTGAAAAGAACAGAGCAGCAAACCCCATGCCAGCCTACAGCTGAGATCAGAAGAAGCTGGGCCCAGGGAACCTTAAGATGAAGGAGAGACCAGGCCTACCATCTTGCTTCAACACTTGGCAACTGAGTTGGGTGAGAAAGTACCTCTTATGGTACCTTGAGTTGGATTCTTTAGCTTTTATCCCAAATAAATACTTTAACTGTAAGCTTTTATACCAAACAAATGCTCTTTATATAAAACAACATATTTTTGGTACTTTGCATCAGCACCTCTTTGGCTCACTAATGTAGGGTGGAAATTTTTTTTCCTTTAGTAGTTTTTGTAATACTCTTTCCTGATCATTAAAACTGCATGCATGTTTGACCTGAAGGGTCTCCAAGTAACCTTCCTAGCACCAGCATTGTCTTAGTTTTCCAGAGCTGCTATGACAAATACTACACTGTGGTTTGGCTTAACAACAGAAATTTATTATCTCATGGTTTTGGAGGCCAGAAGTCCAGCATCATGGTATTGATAGGAGATGATTTATCCTGGAGTCTGTAGCATTCTGGTAATCCTTCCTCACATGGAAGTTTCTCTCTCCTTACATCTGCTTCTCTGGTTTCTCCTTATTTCTGGCTTCTACTGGCTTCTGGATTTCTGACTTCTACTAGCTATATCTGAATTTCCTTTGTTTGTAAAGTGTCCGGACATACCAATTAAGGCCCACCCTGATTCAATTTGGCCTCATCCAAG
Source organism: Dasypus novemcinctus (assembly GCF_030445035.2). Lineage (NCBI taxonomy): Eukaryota > Metazoa > Chordata > Mammalia > Cingulata > Dasypodidae > Dasypus > Dasypus novemcinctus. Next base: position 37,963,328 of record NC_080697.1, read on the forward strand.
TATGATCTTTGATGATCCTACTCACAAATGATTCCACACCTTAATAATAATAGCATCTTTGAAGGTCCTATTTACAAATGGGTAAACATTCATGAGGCAGACTAGTTTAGGAAAAGAAAAGACAAGTCTAAGACCTGGCAGAAAAATATAGCCACAAAACGTGTGGTCCTGGAACTCCAAGTGAAAATCCCCTGAGGTAAAGACCGCCACCAAGGGGGCTGCCATAAGGATTGTATGAGAACCGTATTTGGAACAAGATCTCATTTGGACCCAAGAAAAAGCCCCAGATATTCTCAAGGGCCCTCATCATTGGGTTCCCTAGGAAACTGATGGGCGGGGTAATCAATCAGAACAGCAAACAGCTGGGACCCCCCCCCCCAACATTAGCAAGGGGAGGTATAATTAATGGCTTAAAAGGGAACCACTCACCATTGACTATGAGGTGCAGAGGTGCCCAAAGATGTACTTACCAAATCCAGTGGATGTGTCATGATGATGGGAATGAGTGTTGCTGGGGGGGGGGGGGAGAGGTGAGGTGGGGGGGTGGGGTTGAATGGGACCTCACATATATATTTTTAATGTAATATTATTACAAAGTCAATAAAAAAAAAAAAAAAAAAAAGGGAACCACTCAGGTCAAATCTTGCTATCTATGCCTAAAGAAGCCTGCATCAAATCTCTGTGTGTATTCCATTCTGCTCTCCCATTTCTCAGCAAGCTCTGTCCTTTCCCCCTTTCTCAATAAATTCTTTTTACTGACCTAACTAAACTGGCATGTTCTTAAATTCTTTTACATGACATAGCCAAGTACCTAGAGGAATTCAACACTTCCCTGGCTTCATTCACAGGTTTTGGGAGTTAAGAACTGAAAATGTCTTTTGTGGGGGACATGATTCAATTCTCAACAACCATCCTTTGAAATACAAGGAAGATATTTTCTAGATAGGCTAAAATTCATCGTAGTATGCAAATCCATCATGGTGATTTCCAAATAACTCCCATTTAAGTTCTAATAAAGTAACCCTGGGGATAAAGTGGATGTTGCAAATTTTTGAGTCCAGTGAAAAGACTAAAGGCTCAGCCATAACCAGTTCTCATTTCCTTCAGAGTGCAGGGGAGGATTTACTCTCATTTTCCTGTAGCAGCTGTTTTACTAGGTCTGGTGACTAGATTGTGAGTGAATGTGATGTACCACTTCCAGGCTGAAGACCCTCGCCTGCCTTCATTTCCTATCATGGTAATCACTGAGGCGGTGATTGAGAATGAGGTGTCACAAGTACGAAGAGCCTGGATTGCTGAGCCACTACCTAGAGAACAATGGCTCTGATGACCTGCCTGCACCAAAGTTAACATTTCATAAAATAGAAATGAAATTAATTTTGTAAGCTAACAGATTATTGGGCATCTTTGTTATGGCACACATGCTGACTAACACATGCTCAAGAGAGACTAGAAAATATATGGACTGAATTTGGCACAGTCCATACAAAGCAGGCTGTTGAGAGGACATATGTGATATTACTTAACAAAGAATAACCCAGATTTGGGGAAATGTACTAATTTAAACTAGTATGGGCAGTGAGATAGCCATGGAGAGGCACTATTCAGATGTCCTTTAAGGAAATCTGTCATTCATAGTTGACTGAGAGCCTCCAACTGCTACACTCATGAATGCTAAGGCCCTTCTTCTTTTATGTTGTCCCTAGTTACTGACTGAGCACAACAAGGGAACCAGCTTTGGATATTCCTCTCTGAAATCAGGATTCCTCTAATTATGTTCCAGACCCTACATTGGTTTGGGCAAGATTTTCTCTGTTTTCTGAGGTTCTTCCCAGCAATTCTTCTTTCTCTCCTTAAGGTCTGAAGGCTCTTCCTGATGTTCTGTCATCCTTTACCTTCCACCGGCACTTCTCTCAATAAATCCCATCTTCATTATTGCTTCTTGGAGGACTCAAGCCAGCACAAGGTTCTTATTGGGCCTATACAGACATCCTGCACTCCTATGAACAAAAATAATTTTCTCACAGATGGTTTGTGGCAGTTATCCTTAAGATAAACCAACCTGGGACAAGAACCTAAGCCTGAGGAAGCTGTGTGTGTGTGTGTGGGTGGGTGTGTGTGTTTGTGTGTGTGTGTAGAGATGCTGTGGGACAGCAGGACAATCCTCTCCCTCCCACTTCTAAGGACATGGAGTCAGTTCTATTCAGACTTTGAAACACGGATTACATTGGCTTTTTCAGTCACAGGTAATAAGCTACCCTTTACCACATTTGGAGCCAAGCTGAGAAATAGGACAGAATTTAGTAAGAAACAGAAAAACAAAATTTTAGATCTCAGGCAGACCAGAACAAGGGACCTGAGGGGAAGGAAAGATGCTACAGGAAGACACCAGAACAGCAAAGATAAATAGCCAGTCCTATGTGCAACTCCTGCTAGTGGTCTCCCACCTTTGCCTGAGCCTGGGGAACCTCCAGACAACAAAGGCAGAGCCGCCGGCCCAAGGTAGGGTGCCTGAAAACAACAAATAACGAGAGACCCATGCACCACCTGACTACCGCATGTTTGCAGAAACCCCTCCCTGACTTCCACTCAGGACGGCGGACACTCAGAACCAATGAGAATGCTGTGTTTCCAGTCTCTGGTTTGCATTCAACAGGACCAGCGAGAACGTTGCAACTCACAAATCTTCACTGACACAGAAAAAGGAAAGGGGGCAGACCTATTAAGGCCATAGCCAGGGCTAGGTGTCCCCCCCACTCGAGCACACCGTGTGTGCTTCCGCTTTACAGTCACCTCGTAATTACTTCAACCGTGGCATACTCTTGAATTCCTTCTCGCAACGTGGCCAAGACTGGCAAGCCCACCCGGCAATAGATCTATGAAGTAAATGCCTATTATTTTCTTTTACTCTTGGCTCTATTAAATGTAGATTTTTAGTGAAATTTCACTACAGGTTAGGGGCTGCTGATTGGTATGAGGAAGTAAAGGAAGGTTATGTACTATGCAAGGCATGAAGGAGATAGGAAAGAAAGTATTTCTTTGCTTGCTTTCTTTATTTATTTTTAATGTTACTTAAAAAAAAAAATAAGACGTTCCCATACATCCCCACCCCCCCTTACCCCACTCCTCTTACATCAACAACCCCCCCCCCACATACACACTGCCGCACACTCATTGCACTTGGCAAATATACCCCAGAACACCCCCGTACCACATGGGTAACAGTCCACATTGTAGTTTACACTCTCCCCCAGTCCACCCAGTGGGTTATGGCAGGATATACAATGTCGAGCATCTGTCCCAGCAACATCATTCAGGATAACTCCAAGTCCCAAAAATGCCCCCACATCACATCTCTTCTTCCCTCTCCCTGCCCCAGCAACTACTATGGCCACTTTCTCCACATCAATGCTACAATTTCTTCCATTACTAGTCATAATAATTCCATAGTAGAATATCAATAAATCTGCTCTAATCCATATTTTATTCCTCCATCCCGTAGACCCTGGGATGGTGATGTCCACTCCACCTCTATAACAAGAGGGGGCTTAGATTCCACATGGATAATGGATACAATTCTCCTGCTTGCAGTTGTAAGCACTCTCAGTTCCCTGGTATGGTAGTTGACCATCTTCACCTCCCTGTTAGATGGCCTGGGTAAGTTAAATGAACCATAAGGTAGGAGTTGCAAGACTGCTGAAGCTCAGGACCCAGCTGACATATGGAAAGTCCAGAGATTCAAGTTTCCTGAGTATACATGAACTTCAGCACCAACTACAGGTTCAGTAAAAGTGACAGAAGAGGCATGTGTAGAGAGATCACCTCTGAGTCCAACTCCGTCATACTCAGGAAAACAAATTCCAAAGTAGGGCCTCCTGACATGGCACTGAATTCCAGAACCATTTGCCATGACATAGAACCTGTATCCATAGCCTTCAGGACAACCAGAACCTGAGGTTGTGTCTACTTTGGCTGTCGTTAGGATCCTGCTGAGGTGTGTGTAAGCACGACCCCTTTGATAACCTCCCAACTTTCTTTTGAAGACGCTTAGCCATAAAGCTAATTTGTCTTTGCCATTTCCCCCTTTTATTCAAGGTCAAAAAGAATTTTTAACACGTGATCCTACATGTAGGCTGAGATATTCAGCTGAGAATGTAGACACAGAAGAAGAAATGAAAGAAATTGCCTTGCTAATGTACATAAAGGGCAACACCTATTGAAGTGATGAAATGCAAAATGTCAAAAACAAATCTTTATAATATTTTTCATTTTTTAATATCCCAAATTATTTTTACTCTATTTTATTTTTCCAAATTAGTATGTATTCTATTTCTAATTTTTAAACCCATCACTATATTTCATTTTCCTATTAATTGAATTTGGCAATAAATTAGGCTTCATTTTTGAAGAAGTTTTGGACCACAGAGAGGTTCAACTATGGCAGGGGAGGAACACTGGTGTGAGGTGTTATTGATGTGGAAAACATGGTTGGGAGGGAGTTCTCCAGAGCATGTGTATAGGGTACACAATAATGTTTGGATATATGCTGGGTATTTTCATAGTAGTTACAGTTACAAAAGACAACTGAAGGAGTCCTGAGTTTCTAGCCAGGGGAGCTCTATCACATTCCCAAATGGAACAGCAACAATCCCCCAAGTGCAATGGCAAAGACCAACAAAAAAGGTGGTCCAACAATGAGCCCTTGATACTAATGACTATGCCTGTGAGCCTGTGTGCCTGAAATATGAACTAGGCCTAGAGCTGCAGGGTGCCTAAGAGTTACCTCCTGAGGGCCTCCATGTTGCTCAAATGTGGCCACTCTCTAAGCCAAACTCAGCATGTAAATGCATTACCTTTCCCCCAGCATGGGACATAACTCCTGGGGATGAGCCTCCCTGGCATGGAGGGATTGCTACCAAGTACCAGCTAGTAATGCAACTAGAAAAAGAGCTAGAATGAATTTCTGATCCCCTGAGACTGAAGGGGCTGGAGTAACAGTGGAATCAGAAGTGAGGGAAAACCCTTGAAGAGAAGGAAAGCCCTATCAGGGGATCATGGACAACATAAGCATTAAAAGCTTTAAGAAGACATTGCAGTGAGGCATACAGGCCAGTATACATTTTGCCAAAACCTATAAAATTGTGTGGCTCAGAGTGTGAACTATAAAGTAGTCCATGGCTAATAGCAAAGCTTCAAAATGTGCTCATCAATGGTAATACATGCACACACTGATGAAAGATGGTATTAACGTGGGAAAGTAGGGGAGGGGTGGGACAAATGGGAATCCCATATATTTTCTATGTAACACTTTTTAATGTAAAACTTCTTTAAAAATAACACGCACACACACACACACACAAAGCATTATGAAGGAACCTGACAGCATCTTAGAAAGGAGCATAGGGCATGGGAGGAAGGCCAAAAGATAGAACATTTGCAGGAATCTACAATCATAATTGGCCTAAACTCTTTAATTTTCTCATGCTACTCCTCAAGGTGGGAGTTGTAAGGGAGATCACTTGAGTTATAAGAAATAAATCACATTTTCTTAGCACTCAATGTAGTAGAGTGTATTTCTATCCCAATAGGTGCTCCTAGAGGTAGAGTGAAAAGGAGGAGGAATGGGGAGATGTTTCATTCACAGAAAATCTTGTATATGGCCTTTATTTTTCTAGCTCTTCTCCTCTCTTTAAAAGCCTTAATTTTGAATTTAGGACCCAATTCTTTGCTCCCCTTCCTACTAGGGAAGTTTCACACATCTCTGCCCTATAGAAGGTCATTCATGAGAACGTGGAAGACACTTTTCATTTCCCTGATTGACAGTGTTTCTTTTTGCTCTTCGTTTCTGGTAAAAACTTCCTTCTGGAACATTTTAAAAAGCTAGATACTTATTTCTTAGCCATCATTGTAGCTAAACGTGCCCATAGGACCTGGTTCTGTATGGCTAAATGTGTCCATAGGACCTGGTTCTTGTCAATGATAAAGAAATTTACAGGGGAGTTCACTGGAAATACCTTTTTTTCCTTCATGAAAAGAAAATGTCACACAATGAGGACCCTTTCTTTCCTGTGTCATTGAATACAATTGTGTGAAGGCACCAAAGGTAGCTGTAATGGCCTAGCAGGTGATTATTTTTTCCAAACATGAAATAAGTCAACATACACTGATGTCAGCTCATGGAAAAAAAGTGGAATCAGCAACTTACATCAAACTAGGGTGGTCCCAGGAGATTCGAACACTTGTTCTTTTCCAAATCTAACTGTAATCTTGAAGCTCTCTTGTTGCCCATGGCCTCAGTTTGGTATAATTTGACTCTACCTGCTTTCTTACACTTTCTGACCTAATGTCAATTTCCACAGTCACTGAAAAAGATTCTTTGGCCCCTATCATACTTCTGACTTAGTGCGAAGTACTTTTATGTTGACTTCTTTCCTCCATAATATTTTATTTTTATTATTTTTATTTCTCTCCCCTTCACCCCCGTTGTCTGCTCTCTGGGTCCATTCACTGTGCGTTCCTCTGTGACCACTTCTATCCTTATCCTTATCGAGAATCTGTGTTTCTTTTTGTTGTGTCATCTTGTTGTGCCAGCTCTCATTGTGTGCGGTGCCATTTTTGGGCAGGCTGCACTTTCTTTCACGCTGCGTGGCTCTCCTTACGGGGTGCACTCCTTGCGCATGGGGCTCCTTATGCGAGGGACACCCCTGCTTGGCAGGGCACTCCTTGGGTGCATCAGCACTGCACATGGGCCAGCTCCACACAGGTCATGGAGGTGCTGTTTTGAAACACGGACCTCCCATGTGGTAGGCAGATGCCCTATCCATTGGGCCAAGTCCGCATCCCCATAATATTTTTTGTAGTTACTTTCTTCATTATCCAGTATTCAGCTGTTCTTGATAAATGCTTTATCAGGTTCACCTGGTCTTGCATAGGAGGCCTGCATGGTTAGAGATACATAGTTCGTTAGAAAGGACTATGTAGAAAGGGGTGACCACAAGCATCTGAGTAAGAGCCAGTGATATTGGCACTGTGGCACTGGACAGGACTTACATGTGTGAAGTGCCCTCCAAAAGCTTTCTGATAGTTTGGCATTTGCCATGATACAATTTTTTAAAGATATCAGAATGAAGCCATAGGATATGCATTTGGTACAGGATTATCATCTAGTTTCTTTGACTCAGGAAAGCTATTAGAAAACCTGCTTTTAAGGATAGCCAAAATAATACAATACCAGTTTTGAAATGCTACATATCCTACATAGTAAATATTAAGAGATTGATTTAATAAAGGAAAAAGTAATAGTATGAACGATGGCAAGTTTTAGCTGATATGTCTACCACTAGGTAATAAAATTTATCACTCTTAAGTTGAAGATTGTGGTGTGGGTTTAATAAAGGAAACTAGAGTCCTGATTTGGATAGCATAATTTACAACAAAGGCATTCCATTACGCATTATCACTCATGGTCTTAATTTCAACAATATTTCATTAAATTAAAAAATCGACTAAAATTCACACACTATTAATAGGATATATTACAGGAGAATCTAAGGTTTGGAATTATATAATTTATGGAAAACTTATGTTAGAAAGATGGATGTAAAAATAAATTTCTTGGAAATAGTTTAAAGATTTAAAAATGTATTAATATTATAATAGAGATACTGACCACGAATATATTTATTTGTGGTTCTTTCCACTAAACATACATATACTTTGAAATAATATCTCCAGTTTTGGTGCTTTCATAAACACAGAATTTAAGGAACAAAATTTTCTGAAAAATGCAAACTTAAGGGTAAATTTTTGGCATGCTTGAATAAAATGATTTAAATTCAGCAATCTTGTTAAGGACTTATTAAATACCATTATAATAAGCCATGTATACATACACACACACACACACACACACATATATATATATAATGGCACATGCACTGTGCCAGACTAGTTCCTAACTAGCTGTATTTCAACAAGTCTTTGACTCTCTGAATTTCACTTTTCTTATATTTAGCTTGAGATAATCATGAGGTTAGGACATTGTGAGAGTGCCACAAGAAGGGCAAGATTAAGCAAGTAACTTAAACACACTTTCTGTATTTTCAGTGAGGTACATTCCTTTATTTTTTTTTTAAGATTTATTTTTAAAATTTATTTCTCTACCCTTTCCCCCTCCACCCCTGCCCCGGTTGTCTGTTCTCTGTGTCCGTTTGCTGCGTATTCTTTTGTCTGCTTCTGTTGTTGTTAGTGGCACGGGAATCTGTGTCTCTTTTTGTTGTGTCATCTTGCTGTGTCAGCTCTCCATGTGTGCAGTGCCATTCCTGGGCAGGCTGCACTTTCTTTCGTGCTGGGCAGCTCTACTTATGGGGCGCACTCCTTGCATTTGGAGCTCTCCTATGCGGGGACACCCCTGCAGGGCACGGCACTCCTTGCGTGCGTTAGCACTGCGCATGGGCCAGCTCCACACAGGTCAAGGAGGCCTGGGGTTTGAATCATGGACCTCCCATGTGGTAGGTGGATGTCCTATCCATTGGGCCAAGTCCAATTCCGATACGTTCCTTTTGATCATGATTAGCATTTTCCCCCCAGAACCATCGTTGGAGGTTCCAATCAATACATGTGGGAATGAATGCCTTCTTCTGTGTACAGGATAGACTATTCCTTCTTTGAAATGATCTATAATTCTTTCCATTGCCCTATTTTTCACACTTTGGGCACTGGTTTAATTTTGTTACACCGTCTAAGGTCCTCAAGGGGAGGACTTGATCCCTCAGTGCCACTCCTCTTGCTCTTGGGGCTGTGACTCTTAGACTTCCCTCACCTGTTCCTTTCCTCCTGGTATACACGTGGCTCAGGACTTGGCATCTCTTTGGCCCTACACACTGGTCTCCTTTGACTTAATTGTGAGGGATGGTGCTTTCTTTTCCTGTCATTTGAACATCTCCTCCTACTTTAGCCTTCACAAGAGCCAGGGCTGAGGTCAATTACTTTGTATCTTCTCCTTAGGGTGCCTCCCCTCTTTCCAGAGGAGCCACTTTCATCATCTTGCCTCCTAGGTCACTGTTTATCCCTATGAATTGGATACTTCATCCTTCAAGCACATGCAGGTGGAAGTGAAAGTCTCCAGCAGTGGGAACCACTACTGTGCTGTAAGCATTTACATTCCTATTTTGCTTCTCAGCAGGCATATCTTTTACTGTCCATGTAGTGCCCTCTTTACTCATGGAATGTATAGGAAACATGTTCCCTTTCCCTGAAGAACATAGAATCCAAATTTCCAGGCCCATGCCTCTCAACTTGAAGTCTGTCGGACCACTTTTTGAGGCTGACTCTTGCCTATGATCTCTTTCTGGTTCCTAGCTCTTAGACACAGCAAATAATCCTTGGAATTTCAAATTATTCTTTCCCCAGTTGCTTCATAGTTGTCATTTCTACTCAACCTGACATCCAGGTTTCTAGATCTTATTTATGGATCTTGCTTTTATCTTCTCTGGACTTTCTTAGAACTAGCTTAACATTCTCACAGAACTTACAACCAGCTCCACCAGGGAGAAGTCCTAGCACCCATTGATGGGTGTGGCAGGGTCTCTGGAATCTATGGTGTAGTTCCTGGTGCACCAGCACTCTGATTTTCCATCTGACTCAACTCAATGACCTACCTCCTCCCTCTTTCTTTCACAAACTTGGAACTTGGACTTGATCTCTTCAGCAATTTCCCTGCAAGTACAAACTTAGAGGTCAGTGTATTTTTATCACCTCATATGGGCCCCTTTTCTAAATAAAGGTCTAGCCAAAGTATATCATAAGTTTTCAGTGGTGACCGATGATCCAGAGTACAATATTTCAGATTGCTCTAACCCTCAGGCCCTGGTAGTCCAGGGCTCTTTAAATTCCAAGCGAACCTTCAGAGGCAATTATTGCAGCTTCTCAGTCCATCTGGTTTGAACTGATCCTTTTAGTTTTCATTCAACTGGGCAGATGAAATCTCAGTGGTTTCAATAACACATATTGGCAGGGTTGGCCTGAGTCGAAGAAGGAGCAAGCATTCACCCATATGGTATGATTTTGGTAGTATTGGAAAGGACCTTGCTTTACCCTTTCCCCACATGTCCATTATAATTTTGTGTTTTCTAATTTTTGCCTGAAGTTTCAACATAAGTGCTCTAGCCTTTAAAGTTTAATGATTGGTAAAAATGAATATCTTACTGGAAAAATGTACAATTGTTATAGGCTCTTTATATCATAATGAGAATAAAGAACTTATAGCATTTTATTCCATATATTTATCTATTTCCTATTATCTACATGAATTTGATGATGCTACAGTAAAAAGTGTTCATAAAATGCAATAAATACACATCTAAAATATGTGGAAAGTGATGATGAAAGTAGAAAACAATAATACAAATGGAAAAGGTTGGTACCCCCCATACACAAAATTGCCTTTGTATGCTGCAATCTCAGTTTTTAGGGTCTTAAACAAGATCAAAAGGATAATGAAATTAAGATATAACTTCCTGTAAATTAGCATAATTATTTTCATTTTACAGAAGAAGAAACTGAGACTCAAGTCCTCTATTTAGTAAATTTATTAAAAAATAAATTTAAAGATGTATGGTAGAGCCAATAATATAATCCAGATCTTAAATGGCTCCAAAAATTTTCCCTAACTACTATCCCACTTGCTTTCAAAATGTAATACTGGAAGTCAAATTTGTTCCTTTCACAGTTTTTCTGGAAGCAAGCCATGATGCAGATACCAAAAAGATGGTGAGTTAGCTAGGGTTAGGAGATAGTTCTAGTTTATATTCTTTGCAGGGAAGGCAATCTTCTGTCCACAGGTAATGCTCAGGAATTAATCTTGCTTCACCAAAAAAAGCACCACGCACCAATGAGGAAGGACACAGGTACATTAGATTCCTGTCAGAGTAGAGTTTATAATGCAACGTTAGTCACATTTATGCTGTGTCTGGCTTTTTTCCCCCCAAAATGCCTCATTCAAATGCTGACAGATTGGTTGGCATTGTGAATGTCTTTGATATGTAATCATAAAATGGTGTGACTTGTGAAAATGTGGTATATAAAACTGCTGTTACTTAGACTGCTTTCAGGGTAGCATTTGATTGACAACAAAGACTTGTGCAAAAAGCGGTATCTGACAAGAATAGGAGAGGGGTTTCCGTGTGGTATGTTGTTATTTAGATGATATTTAAAACCCTTTTCCTCATTGCACTCTAGAAATCGAGAAAGTAGTCCATTGAAAGAAAGACATAATCTGAATCACTGCCAAACTCTTCCTTTCAAAGGGCTGTGTGTTGATTTTTTTTCCTCTATCACCAAAGTAATTTCCATTTTTCAGCAAAAATCTACAATGCTGAATTTTGTACATCTGGAAAAGGAAAGAATACAGATATCTTTTTCTGAAGAGCACATTTGTTTTGATGTTGAAACATAAAATACGTATGATGGCCTGGAAAAAACAAAACCCAATTCTTTCATTCTCTTTCATGATTCCCAATAGCTGGAAATCCATTAGAGAGGAATTCCTGGGTTCAAGTACAAGCAAGGGGCAACAATTTCAGCAGAATATTTTCTTTTATTTGAGGATTTCAGAAAAATGTTTTGTGTCATGGAGGACTTCTCGGTGGAAAGGAGGACCCATGTTTCTGTGCATGTGTGTTTTTGGCTCAGCAGTAATCAGAGGTTGGTTCCTGACACAGGTCACCATCAGCAGACTGGGGCCCCTTACATCAAGTCGGTAAATTCAGATCTTTTAGCTGGTGTCAAATATACTTCTTGCTATTAGGTGACAGCTTCCTTGGTTGTTTTCCTTAACTTACTTGAAAGTAATTGTCACACAGTCAGGTAATGTCACCGTAATTAACACATTCCCTCTGTCTCAGACACAGGTAATGCAAAGTTTCCTTTAAAAGTAACCTAAAAGATGGAAGCAAATCAAGCATTCACCAACCAATGAACTGAAAAACAAATATGGTGGATACATACAATGGACCACCATTAAGCCACAAAAAGGAATGAAGTTCTGATACATGCAACAACTTGGATGAACCCTGAAGGCATCAGGCCAAGCGAAATAAGCCAGACACAAATATACCAAGTACACACTATGGACCATAGTTAGTGGTAATAGTCTGATGGTGTTCTTTCATAATCTGTAACAAATGTTCCACAACAATGTAAGGTGTTGGGGGATGGACGATGTATGGGAATTCTGCACATTATGCCTGACTGTTTTGCAAGCTCACAATTTCTTTAAGAAAAAATAAAAAATTATTTTAAAAACGTATCATAAAATGAAATGTGCCTATCTTTAAAGAAAATATAGAAATGGCCCTCAGGAGCTATTCTCATTCAAGATGACCAAATCAGATGACCAAATCTAGAATCATTCCAGGTTACCAAAAAGGTATATTTTGTCAAAAGCCACTTAAATTTGAATTCATAGGTCTGTGTACATTTATTTGATTTTTCTCTCTCCATCTCTGAAAGTTTAAGAATTTTAATCCTAACATTGAGGAAGCATTTATTTTTTACTTTTCAATTTATGCAATAGAGGTGTCATGGGCACAATTATCACATCTTTGAGATCATTACTTGACTGATAAAAAAAGTACATAATTCCTTTTCTACCAAATATCTAGGGACAAGGATATACAGAAGGATAAATCTTTTCCATCCAAGTGAACATAGTCATATGTTATAAGTACTATTTATTGTGTGAATCTACAAGTGTGAGATATATTAAACACATAATGGCTCTTAATCTTCTCATTAACCATGTGAGATATTGTTGTCCTCTTTTCTTAGGTAGGAAACTGAGAGTTAGAAAGTTTCATTAACTTGCCTAAGTTCTACAAGAAATAAATGGAAGAGTCTGGATTCAATATCTCAGTAACTAAGCCAGTGCGTAGCATTAACTGCTGTCTGTTGTATCCTGCTGAAATAGTGCTGAACATCACTTCCCAGTGAACCTGAATGAGAGAAACAAATCAATGCGCCCCAAACCTACCTCCGTCACCTCAAGGAATTTTACATGCATAAAGCATATGCTCCGGGTGCATCCTGGTTTTAAATATTTAAATAAACAAGAAACCTTTCATTTCTGAGGTGATTCACTAAAGGAATATGTTTGATTTTGTTTTATAATTCCTTGCCATTTCCATTTGGATTTAATGCTGAAATATGAGGATTACAATATTGAAGGGACATAGTGGTGCATGACGTGTGTGAGTGAGCTAGAACTCATGCTGTTTAAATTACTGCTTCCCTGGCTTTGACAGTTATAAATACTAGTGCCTTTTCTTTGCAATATACTTTTCTGCAGCAGTTAAAACTAACGTTCCCTGGGTTATAGGAGACTACTTAATTTTTTTAGCCTTGATCAGAAAGAGTAAAGTAGACAATTGTACTTTTCTTTTTGTCCAAAGACAGTTATATTATTTGATAAAAAGAACTTGAGTCATGAGTGAAATGAAAATGAGATGTGAAATAGCCTATTTTCCACCTATATAGGAAACAATATCTTCTGTGATAGTGGTTTGAAAATATTTATAGTTTTTGTACATCTAGTTTAAAAATGAAAAAACAAAACATAAAAAAACAAATAATAATTAAGTTGCAATATTACTTTTAGACTTCTCCCTGGTGTTATAAACATGGAAAAACATAGGTTTTTGAGTAAAACATATTGGAATGAAAATAGTGGTTTTAGTAAAAATTAGCATTGCAACTTTAGGAGAATTATAGAATCTTTTCTAGACTCATTTTATCCGGTTGTAAAAATGGCATATTATTCTGTACCTCAAAGGTTGTTTTTTTAATAAACATTAAATAAAACACTAAATATAAAGTACTTAGCAAAATTCTAATCAGCATAATACATGGGTACATGTAGGAGGTTTGCCCCACCATATTTCAAAACTACAGCAAATATGCAAAAAATTTTAATATGTGTATATGTGTATTTATAACACAGACACACATAAACAAAAGCAGCCAAAGAGAAACACACATTCTTGAGCTGGGGAAGGACGGAGACATACAGTGGCTTGACCTAGAGCGTTGGGATATTTTGTTCTGAGAGTAGAAACCTGAACCAGTCAAAGGTGGCCAGAAATCCAACTAAAATACGACTGTGGGTTTCTCAAATAATTTGCACATGTAATGAGCTAAATGATTGAGTAAGTGCCTAATGGATTTCCCCATTCCTAAACTGAGGCTAGAAATAGTTGTAACTCACTGCTGTAGCTATTAATGGGTTGATTGCTCAGTTTAATAGGAGAGAGAATAACTAGCTACACTAATAGCAACCAGGCAGAGATGCACCCATACACAGGTGTGTGCACAAAAATATTCTTTAAAGATGTGAGTCCAAATAGTATAAAACTTGTACGCAAAATGTTAGAACAAGAAGACATTCAGACTCACATGGGGAAAGATGAGAAAGGAGAAACACACACACAAATGTACACATATGCGAGCTAAGGGGAAAAAATTGCTGAATTAAATGGGAGGATTCACTCTCTGAAATTGAAATAATGAAGAAATATGAAAATTCTTTTAAAATAAGGATGGTTTGGTAAATAAAATGTGCAAACTGTGGCATATACACAAAATGGAATATTATCTAGCATAAAAAGGAATGAAGTTCTGATACATGCTACAACATGGATTACTCTTGAAAACATGCTAAATGAAATAACCAAGGCATGAAAGTACAAAAACCGTATAATTCCACTTACATAAATTGTCTGGAATAGGAAAATTCATAAAGACAGAAATAGATTAGATGTTATCAGGAACTGGTGGAGGGGGAAAGGGAAGTTAATAGGTAAAAAGTTACTGTTTGGAGTGATGAAAAATTTTGAAAATAGATAATGGTTATGGCAGCACAATACAGTAACTAATATCACTCAAGAATGGTTTAAATGATAAAAAAATTTATGTCATGTTTTATCACAATAATTTAAAAAATATTAATATTGAAGAAAATAGAATGTCAAAGATCCTCAAAATGGTATTAGAGGGACTAAAATCCACAATACAGTATTGGTGGTCATAAAATAAGAACAAAAAGAAAAAAATAGAACTCTTGAGATTTTTAAAAAGAAGTACAAAATATGTACTCTGAAAACTATAAGATAATGTTTAAAGGAATTTATGAAGACCTTAAAAGCTGGAAAGATATCTTACATTCATGGATCACTCTCTAGAATGGCTATAACAAAAAATGCAGATGGAAACAAGTGTTGGTAAGGATGTGGAGAAACTGGAACTCTTATAAGTCACTATTTGGTATGCAAAATGGTATAGTTTCTCAAAAACTTAAAAGCATTATCGTATAACATAGTAATTCTACTTTTAGGCATATTTACAAGAGAGATGGGAGGGGGCAAGATGGTGTCTGAGTGAGTGCACCTTATAATCTCTCCAGCAAAGAAGTGGCTGAGTAGGGTTGGAGTCCTGCTGGACCGGGCTGTTTTGGGTGTTTGCAGGGCAAGAGGTGTCTGGACATTGATTTAGTGGGACAGTGACAGAGGAGATTCTTGTAAGAGGCAGAATTATGGGTCTCTTTCACGGAGGTCAGGGCTGTGCGCAGGACGCTTTGCCCTGGGGCTGGCGGCAGGGCGGCGGTGATTCCTGGAGGCTTTGCTGTGCTGGGGAGTTCCCAAGCCCTAAGCAGGCTGTTTTGGGGGCTTGCAGGTTGGGAGGTGTCTGGAAGTCAATTTGGTGAGGCAGTGACGGAGGAGATTCTTGCAAGAAGTGGAACTTTCGGTTTCTGATACGGAGGTCAGAAGTTCTAAGAGGAATCCTTCTGCCTAGGGATGGTGGCCCATCCGCGGGGGATCCCTGAACTCTGTGTAGTGCAGCAGCGCCACCAGCAGGTTGTTTTGGGGACTTGCAGGGCAGGAGGTGTCTGGAAGTCAATTTGCTGAGACAGTGATGGAGGAGATTCTTGCAAGAGGTGGAACTTTCGGTTTCTGATACAGAGGTCAGATGTTCTAAGAGGAACCCTTCCACCTAGGGCTGGTGGCCCATCTGCAGCAGTCCCTGAACTCTTTGTAGTATAGCAGCACCCTCAACAGGCTGATTCAGGGGATTACAGGGCAGGAGGTATCTGCATGTCGATTTGGTGAGACAGTGACAGAAGAGATTCTTGTGAGAGGTGGAATTTTGGGTTTCTGACATAGAGCTCAGAGTTTGTGGGCAGGACCCTTTCTCCTAGGGCTGGCACCCAGCTGCAGGGATCCCTGAAGGCTATGTTGCTCTGCAGTGCTCCCAGGCCCCCTGTTAACCAGATGCATGGTTCCCAGGTCTGTGTCCCCTAAACCCTGGTGGCCCATGCTCCAGAGACTCACACACCTTGAGTCTGCAATATCACAGACTTCCCATCCCTGAATCCACCGTGTCCTAAGGTCCATCTGAGGTCCTTGATTATCCTAGCCCTTGGTGTTTGTGTTTTTTTTTTTTTTTTAATTTTTTTATTTTTTATTGACTTTGTAATAATATTACATTAAAAATATATATGTGAGGTCCCATTCAACCCCACCCCCCCACCCCCCCTCTCCCCCCCCCAACAACACTCGTTCCCATCATCATGACACATCCATTGGATTTGGTAAGTACATCTTTGGGCACCTCTGCACCTCATATACATTGGTTCACATCATGGCCCATACTCTCCTCTATTCCATCATGTAGGCCCTGTGAGGATTTACAATGTCCGGTGATTACCTCTGAAGCACCATCCAGGGCAGCTCCATGTCCCGAAGACGCCTCCACCTCTCATCTCTTCCTGCCTTTCCCCATACCCTTTGTCCATTATGTCCACTTTTCCCAATCCAATGCCACCTCTTCTATGTGGACACTGGATTGGTTGTGTCCATTGCACCTTTATGTCAAGAGGAGGCTCAGATTCCCCCTGGATGCTGGATGCAATCCTCCCATTTTCAGTTGTAATCACTCTAGGCTCCATGGTGTGGTGGTTGTCCTTCTTCACCTCCATCTTAGCTGAGTGTGGTAAGTCCAATAAATCAGATTGTAGGTGCTGGAGTCTGTTGAGGCTCAGGATCTGGCTATCACATTGTCAGTCCAGAGATTCAAATCCCCTAAATATATCTTAAACCCCAACATTAACTGCACCTCCAGCACATTAGCATGAAAGTCTTATGAAGGGAGATCCCATCTGAGTCCAGATTCATCACACATAAACACCATTTCCAAAGAGGGGCCATCTGCCCTGGTAGTTAACCCCATCGGCCATGACCATAACTCCCATGGGTCTCTTTAGCCCTCAAAGGAACCAATATCTGGGGGTTGTATCTGCTTTATCTGTCTCTCTGACTCTGCTCAGTTGTGCATGAGGGCAAACCTTCTGCCAGCCTCCAGACTCTTTTTTAGAAACTCGTAGCCATATAAACTCATTTCTCCTTTCCATTTCCCCCTTACTTTAGGTCAAACAGCATTTTAAAGTCATGGTATTTTATGTAGACATGGATATTCTGCTGATCCGCATTGAACCTTCCGTATAAGGTCATTTTCCAGTTGCATCATCAGTTGGTAGTTGATAGTGGTCCCTCGTTGCCAGGGAGGCTCATCCCCGGGTGTCATGTCCCACGCTGGGGGGAAGGCATTGCATTTACATGCTGAGTTTGGCTTCGAGACTGGCCACATTTGAGTAACATTGAAGGCTGACAGAAGGAAATTCCCAGGCACAAAGTTGCTCTAGGCCTTGTTATTATTTTGGGTTTATCAGCTCACAAGCATAGTCATTAGTATCAGGGGCTCACTGTTGAACCCTCACTCCCTCCCGGTCCCCACCACTGTACCTGGGAGACTGTCGCTGCTCCCCTAGGGACCACGACAGAGCACCACTGGCCAGGAACCCAGTACCCCCCCTACTGTGGTTTTTAATTGTTGCCACTATGAGTATATCCAAACATTACCATGCACCCTGGACATATGTTCTGTACAGCTCCCTGTCAGTCATATATCATCTGTCATTGGTATCCCATACCAGTATCCCTCCATTGCCATTGTTGAAACACTCTGTGATCCAGAACTCCCCGAAATTTGAAGCCCAATATAATGTCATGGTCCCTTACTAGGGAATGGCATATAGCGATGAGTTTAAAGGATAGATAAAGAACTTGGATAAAGTTAGATAAAGAACTTAGATAAAGAATGTTGACTTGAAAAAATTCCACATCCTATTTTTTCCTTTTTTTTTTTTTTTTTTTCCCCCCCCCCCCCTAATTATTCAGCTTTTCTTCACAGGAGTCCTAGACCACAGCAATGTATATATATAATATACAGCACTCCCACACATCCACCAGAAAACCTTTTCCCTTCCACAGTGATACTCTTACGCCCTATTCATATCATATTTACTTAAAGTGATGTACAGAGTCTGAGACATTAGCTTTCTAACAAGGTGACATCTGTGTTTACATTATGGTGCATACTTTAGGATACACAGTTCTTTACATTTTTAGTTATCCTATGTTTTACATTATGGTTTACATTATCAGTCTGTCATCTCCTATATGTTATGGTGTAATATTACATGTTTTATATCCATCCTTGTGTACTCTCAAGAAACTCCTCTCTTACCCCCCATTTACTTTGGTTCCACACATTTAACGTCCATTTTCCCTTCCACCTTGGTGCCCTCAGTGATAGCCAACCTCCGTTTCCTGAGGAGCCACTTCCAGAGATAGATGGAATAGTGTTCAGGGCCTAACTTGCTCAACTGCCCCAATGCCCTGGGAGCCACCCTTTCTCTCGAGGGATACAGTTCCCTCTATTGGATGGCATTAGTCCTCCCCAGGATGTGGGTCCACCCCCACTCTCACTACTTGGGTTTCTACCCCATGGTGTCACCCACTCTGGCAGAATGAGCATTTAGACATTCCCCAGGAACCCGTCCTGCATCAGACCCTCCCCTCCGAGCATTCTAAACAGGTAACCCTCTTTATTATATTTTGATATGATTTTCTCGGCATTTTACTCTCCACCAACACCTGACCCTCTCCTGGTTCGTATGCTACCCCTCCCTCCCCCCACTTTTGGGCAACGTTACCCACCCGTCCCCCCTTTTATCTCTTCTTTGTGTTCATACTTACCACCATCTCGTCTTAAATTCCACCCCTGCAGACATCGGCTCATATCCTTCCTCCACCCTCCGATTTCCTGCAAGCCTATCGTTCAGTCTCTTGCTATCTAGGGCAGCTTGTTTATTTCATATCATTGAGGTCATGTAGTATTTGTCCTTCAATGTCTGGGTTGCTTCACTCAACATAAGGTTCTCAAGATTCATCCATGTTATCACATGTGTTTGTAGTGTGTTTGTTCTTACAGCCGAGTAGTATTCCATTGTGTGTATATACCACATTTTATTGATCCACTCGTCTGTTGATGGGCATTTGGGTTGATTCCAACTTTTGGCAATAGTGAACAATGCTGCTATGAACATTGGTGTACATATATTGGTTTGTGTTCTTGTTTTCAGTTCTGCTGGGTATATTCCCAGCAGTGGTATTGCTGGGTCATATGGCAAATCTATGGCTAGTTTTTTGAGAAACCGCCATACTGTTCTCCAGAATGGTTGGATCCTTCTGCATTCCCACCAGCAGTGGATGAGTGTTCCCCTTCCTTCACATCCTCTCCAGCACTTGTATTCTTCTGTTTTTTTCATAGCTGCCAATCTTATGGGTGTAAGATGGTATCTCATTGTGGTTTTGATTTGCATTTCCCTGATAGCTAGAGATTTGGAACATTTTTTCATGTGCTTTCTTGCCATTTGTATTTCTTCTTCGGAGAAGTGTCTGTTTAAGTCTTTTTCCCATTTTTTAAATGGATTGTTTATCTTTTTATTTTCAAGATGTAGGAGTTCTTTATATATGCAAGTTATAAGTTTCTTATCAGATATATGATTGCCAAATATTTTCTCCCACTGTGTGGGCTCCCTTTTTACTTTCTTGACAAACTCCTTTGAGGTGCAGAAGGCTTTAATTTTGAGGAAGCCCCATTTATCTATTAGTTCTTTTGCTGCTCGTGCTTTTGGTGAGATATTCATAAATCCATTACCTATTACAAGGTCCTGTAGATGTTTCCCTACACTGCTTTCTAAGGTTTTTATGGTCTTGGCTTTTATATTTAGGTCTTTGATCCATCTTGAGTTGATCTTTGTATAAGGTGTGAGATGGTAATCCTCTTTCATTCTTCTACATATGGCTATCCAGTTCTCCAGACACCATTTGTTGAATAGGCCACTCTCTCCCAGTTGAGAGGGTTTGGTGGCTTTATCGAATATTATGTGGTTGTATATGTGAGGTTCTATATCAGAGCTTTCAATTCGATTCCATTGGTCTATATGTCTCTCCTTATGCCAATACCATGCTGTTTTCACCACCGTAGCTTTATAGTATGTTTTGAAGTCAGGTAGTGTGATTCCTCCAATTTCGTTTTTCTTTTTCAGTATGTCTTTGGCTATTCGGGGTCTCTTTCCTTTCCAAATAAATTTCATAGTTAGTTTTTCTAGTTCCTTAAAGAAGGCTGCATTGATTTTTATTGGGATTGCATTGAATGTGTAGATCAATTTTGGTAGGATAGACATCTTAATAATGTTCAGTCTTCCTATCCATGAACAAGGAATAGTCTTCCATTTATTTAGGTCTTCTTTGATTTCCTTGAACAATCTTGTATAGTTCTCAGTGTATAAGTTCTTTACCTCTTTAGTTAAATTTATTCCTAAGTATTTGATTTTTTTATTTACTATTGTGAATGGTATTTGTTTCTTGATTTCCTCCTGATCTTGCTCATTATTGGTGTACAGAAATGCTACTGATTTTTGCGCATTGATCTTATAACCTGCGACTTTACTAAACTCTTTTATGAGTTCTAGAATCTTCGTTGTAGATCTCTCAGGGTTTTCTATGTATAGGATCATGTCATCTGCAAATAATGAAATTTTGACTTCTTCCTTTCCAATTTGAATGCCTTTTATTTCTGGTTCTTGCCTCAGTGCTCGAGCAAGTACTTCTAAGACAATGTTAAATAGGAGCGGCGACAGTGGGCATCCTTGTCTTGTTCCTGAGTTTAGAGGGAAGGAGTCTAGGATTTCTCCATTGTAAACAATATTGGCTTTAGGTTTTTCATATATACTCTTTATCATGTTCAAAAAATTTCCTTGTATTCCAATCATTTGGAGTGTTTTTATCAAGAAAGGGTGCTGTATTTTGTCAAATGCTTTTTCTGCATCAATAGATATAATCATGTGATTTTTTTCCTTCAATCTGTTTATATGGTGTATTACGTTGATTGATTTTCTTATGTTGAACCATCCTTGCATACCTGGGATGAATCCCACTTGGTCGTGGTGTATAATTCGTTTAATGTGTTGTTGAATACGATTAGCAAGTATTTTGTTAAGTATTTTTGCGTCTAGGTTCATTAGAGAAATTGGTCTGTAATTTTCCTTTCTTGTGATGTCTTTGTTTGGCTTTGGTACTAGGGTAATGTTGGCATCATAGAAGGAGTTGGGTAATGTTCTTTCTGTTTCGATGGTTTGGAATAGTTTCAGCAGGATTGGTGTCAGTTCTTTCCGGAATGTTTTATAGAATTCACCTGTGAAGCCATCTGGCCCTGGGCTCTTCTTAGTTGGGAGATTTTTAATAACTGATTCTATCTCTCTGCTTGTGATTGGTTTGTTAAGATCATCAATTTCTTCTTTTGTCAATATGGGCTGTTTATGTGTTTCTAGGAATTTGTCCATTTCCTCTAGATTGTCATTTTTGTTGGAATATAGTTTTTCAAAATATCCTCTTATGATAGTCTTTATTTCTGTGGGGTCAGTGGTGATATCGCCTTTCTCATTTCTTATTTTGTGTATTTGCATCTTCTCTCTTTTTTTCTTTGTTAGTGTTGCTAAAGGTTTGTCAATTTTTTTAATCTTCTCAAAAAACCAGCTCTTGGTCTTGTTTATCTGTTCAAGTGCTTTCTTATTTTCTATTTCATTTAGTTCTGCTCTTATCTTTGTTATTTCCTTCCTTCTTCTTCCTGTTGGGTTACTTTGTTGTTGTTTTTCTAAATCCTTCAAATGTGCAGTTAGTTCTTCAATTTTTGCTCTTTCTTCTTTTTTGATATATGAATTTATGGCTATAAACTTCCCTCTCAGTATTGCTTTTGCTGCATCCCATAAATTTTGGTATGTTGTGTTATCATTATCATTTGTTTCAAGGTAGTCATTGATTTCTTTTGAGATTTCCTCTTTGACCCACTGTTTTTCTAAGAGTGTGTTGTTTAATTTCCAAATCGTGGTGTGAAATCTGGGCTTCTTTCCCTTGCAAATCTCCAGCTTGACTCCACTGTGGTCAGAGATAATGTTTTGTATGATTTCAATCTTTCTGAATTCGTTCAGCCTTTCTTTGTGGCCTAGCATATGATCTATCTTGGAGAATGATCCATGTGCGCTTGAGAAAAATGTATATCCTGCTGTGTTTGGGTGTAGCGATCTATATATGTCTATTAGATCGAGCTCCTCTAATATACTATTCAGATGTTTTGTTTCTTTGGTGATTCTCTTTTGAGATGTTCTGTCCAGAATTGATAGTGGTGTATTAAAATCCCCCACTATAATTGTAGATGTATCTATTCTTTCACTTAGTTTTTCCAGTGTTTGCCTGACGTATTTAGAGGCACCCTTGTTAGGGGCATAGATATTTATGATTGTTCGATCTTCTTGACAGATTTTCCCTTTGACTAAAATGTAGTATCCTTCTTTGTCTCTCACAATTGTTTCACATTTAAAGTCTATTTTGTCTGATATTAATATAGCTACTCCTGCCTTTTTTTGGTTATTGTTAGCTTGTATGATTGTTTTCCAGCCTTTCACTTTCAATCTCCATGCGTCTCTGGGTCTAAGATGTGTCTCTTGTAGACAGCATATGGATGGGTTATATTTCCTTATCCAGTGTCCCAGTCTGAATCTTTTGATAGGTGAGTTTAATCCATTGACATTCAGTGTTATTACTATCAAGGAATTATTTGTGTTAGCCATATTTTGATTGGATTTGTGTTTGTCATATTTTGTTTGTATATTTTTTTTTGTCTTTTTTGTTGTTGTTGTTGGTCTTATACTCTCCTCCAACTTTGCCTTTCCTGTTTTTTCCTTTCTTCCTGCAGAACTCCCTTTAGAATTTCTTGAAGGGGAGGTTTCTTGTTGGTATACTCTTTCAGTTTCTGTTTGTCTGCGAATATTTTGAACTCTCCATCATGTTTGAATGCTAGTTTAGCTGGATAGAGTATTCTTGGTTGGAAATTTTTTTCCTTTAGTACCTTGACTATATCATACCACTGTCTTCTTGCCTCCATGGTTTCAGAAGAGAAATCAGCACTTAATCTAATTGAGCTTCCCTTGTATGTGATGGTTTTCTTTTCTCTTGCTGCTTTTAGGATTTTCTCTTTGTCTTGAGCAGTGGATAATTTGACAAGTATATGTCTTGGGGTGGGCCTGTTGGGGTTTATGACTTGTGGAGTGCGCTGTGCTTCTTGGATATGTACATCTGTCTCTTTCAGTAGATTTGGGAAGTTTTCAGCCATTATTTCCTGCAACACTCTTTCTGACCCCTTTCCCTTCTCTTCACCTTCTGGAATGCCTATAATACGTATGTTTGAGCGTTTTGCATTGTCATTCAGGTCCCTAAATCCTAATTGGATTTTTTCTATCTTCTTATTGACCCCTTCTACTATCTGTTTGATTTCTGATGTACTGTCTTCCACATCACTAATTCTCTGCTCTGTCTCTTCTAGTCTGCTGATATTTGCTGCAAGTGTATTTTTGATTTCTTGAACTGTGGTGTTCATTCCCATCATATCTGTTATGTTTTTGCGTATGTCTGCAATTTCCCCTCCAAGTGATGTCTTCATGTTGTTAACCTCTTTCATTACTGCATCAAATTTGTCGGTGATAAATGTTCTGAGATCTTTCATTGCTTGTGCCAAGTTTTGCTCCCCTTCGTGATTATTGGTTTGTTGATTGGATTCAGCCATGTTTTCCTGATTATTGGTTTGGTTCGTAGATTTTTGTTGGTTTCTGGTCATCTCTTTATTTTGACGAATTTAATCAGTTCCTTAGCTTCTTTGTCTGCTCTTGGAGGTTAATTAGTTGTTATTTTTGCACAGGTGTTATATCTTCTCTTTGTCACTTTTTTCTTCTTATTCTAGTTACTTGTTGTTGGTTAAGTTCACTTTAGAGGAAAGTATTAGTGTTGGGGAAAGGCAATTGTGTAAGCAAGGGAAAAGTGTAAAGTTGTATTGGTGATGTATGTTAATAAAGCAGGAATATGAGATCTGGAAGGATGGAGGTTAGATTCATGTAGATTGTATAGGGTTATAGCTGTAGGTAGAGTACCTTTTATGAAGGTGATGACTGAATTTGGGAGGAATATGGTATGAACTACACAGCTATTGTTTTCATGAGAGAGGGAAAAAGAAAAGAAAGGTAATAGTTTCAAGAGTGGATAATAGACAGAAAACAGAACAAAGGTATTAGAAATTAAGAGTTAGACACTTTGTGGATCAAAGAACGGGAGGTGGGGGGTGGAATATAGGAGAGACAGTAGATGATAGTGGATATCAAGATGCAGGGGAAGGGGGATAGTGTAGGTAGCCTAAATCAGTTCACACAGAAATGAGGCAGTGGAGGATGGGAAAACCCAGCAAATGTGAGGTGTTCCCTGTAGCCCCTATTGTATACTTGAATTAAAGTAAAAATAAGTGGAAGATGAGGGACAAGAGGGAAAGAGAAAACCGAAAAAAAAAAAAAAACTAATTATAATAGAGAAAAAAGAAAGGCAAGAAGAAAGGAAGAAAGAAAAGGAGGATGGGCAAACGGTGGGGAACGGATAGGGAGAAGAGAGATACAGGTACACACGTGTCACAATTGCAACACTATCTAAAACAACAACTTCCCCCCGCTTTGCCCTAAAACCCCCCCGTCTGTCTGCCCAAATGGGTCTGCAAGCACCTCCCTTCCCACAAACCCCCAATAGGCCGCCCAGGGCCCACGAACTCCCCAGTACTGCAGATGCTCAAAAAAAAAAAAAAAAAAAAAAATTAAGTAAAATTAAAAAAACAAACAAACAAACAAACAAACAAACAAAAAAAAAACAAAAAAAAACAGAAACCCCTCCGCAGGCCCGGCTCCGCCCGCCGCGGAGGCTTGGACCGGCTCTGCCCGGCTCCTCACGCCGCCTTGGCCTGGCCTGGCTCCGCCCAGCTCCGCTCGCTACAGCGGCCCAGCCGGCTCCGGCATCCACCTCCCGCCACCGCGGCCTGGACCAGCCCTGCCCGGCTCCGTACCCGCCACGGCCTGACCCGGGCCCGCCCGGCTCCAAACGCTACCGCGGCCCGCAGCCGGGGCCTGCACCGGCCCCGCCCGGCTCCAAGCGCTACCGCGGCCCGCAGCCGGGGCCTGCACCGGCCCCGCCCGGCTCCAAGCGCTACCGCGGCCCGCAGCCGGGGCCTGCACCGGCCCCGCCCGGCTCCAAGCGCTACCGCGGCCCGCAGCCGGGGCCTCCACCGGCCCCGCCCGGCTCCAAACGCTACCGCGGCCCGGCCCGGCCTGGCTCAGCCCCACCGAGCGGGGCTAGATGCCTCGTCTCCACCTACCCAAGAAGGGAATCCTCTACAGGTAGCTGGGATCTCCGTGTATATTTCACAGACGAATCCTCTCTGTTACCTTCCCTCCAAATCGATGTCCAGACACCTCCGGACCAGCAAAAATCCCGAAACAATCCGTGTTTGTGTTTTTTGTTTGTTTGTTTGTTTGTTGTCTTGGTTGCTAGTATTGCATTATCTCCTGGTCTTTTCTCCCATTTTAACCCCCAAGGTCCTTTTTTGTATATTTAGGTTTTTTTTCTCCTTTTCTTTTTCTTGCTTGTTTCCCTCCCTTTTCTTTGCCCACCCCCTTTTTTTCTTCTCTTTTTTTTTCTTTTCTCTCTTTTCCTTCTTATATTATTTTATTTTTATTTATATAATAGGTGCTGCAGGGAGCGCTTCACATTTGTTGTGTTTCCTCATCCTCCATTTCCTCTTTTCTGTGTGAATTGATTTTGGCCACCTACACTATCCCCTTTCCCCCACATCTTGCTATTCTCCATCATCTACCATCTCTCTTACATTCCTTCTCCCTTTCTTTGGCCCCCAAATTGTCTAACATTTAATTTCTAATACCTTTGTTCTGTTTTCTGTCTTTTATCCAATCTTGATATTATTGTGTTTCTTTTCTCTTTCCCTCTCTCATGAAAATACTGGCTTTTTAATTCATACTATATTCCTCCCCATATTCAGTTGACTATCTCATTATACTCTACTAACTGCTATAACTCTACACAACTTACATGAATCTAATATCCATTCTCCCAGATCTCACATTGTTGCTGTGTTAACACTTATTACCAATACTGCTTTACACATTTTCTTTTCTTACTCATTTTGCTTTCCCTGGCCCTAATATTTTCCTTCAAAGTGAACTTGGCCAGTAACAAGAAAATAGAGTAAGAAGAACAAAGTGACAAAGAGAAGACAAAACACTTACACAAGAACAACAACAACTAATTAATCCCCAAGACTAGACAAAGAAGCTAAGGAACTGATTAAACCCATCAAGATAAAATGATGATCAGACAGCAACAAAAAACTACAAACCAAACCAATAATCAGGAAAATATGGCTGAATCCAATGAACAAACTAAAAACCAAGAAGGGGAGCAGAACATCAGACAAGTAATTAGAGATCTCAAAACATATATTAGAGACCAACTTAATGAAGTAAAGGAAGAGATTAACAATATGAAGAAAACACTTGGAGAGGACATTGCAGACATATGCAAAAAGATAACAGATATGATGGGGATGAACACCACAGTTCAAGAAATCAAAAATATACTTGCAGCAAATATCAGTAGATTAGAAGAGGCAGAGGAGAGAATTAGTGACATGGAAGACAGTACATCTGAAATAAAAAAGATAGTAGAACTGATCGATTAAAAGATAGGAAAAAATCCAGCTAGGACTTAGGGACATGAATGACAATGCTAAATGCACAAACATATGTATTATAGACATCCCAGAAGGAGAAGAGAAGGGAAAGGGGACAGAAGGGGTGTTGGAGGAAATAATGGCTGAAAACTTCCCAAACTTACTGAGAGAGATGGATGTATATGTCCAAGAAGCACACTGACCCAAAACATCATAAATCTCAATAGACCCACACCAAGACATATACTTGTCAAATTATCCAATGCTCAAGACAAAGAGAAAATTCTAAAAGCAGCAAGAGAAAAGAGAACCATCACCTGCAAGGGAGGCTTCCTAAGATTAAATGGTGATTTCTCATCTGAAGCCATGGAGGCAAGAAGGCAGTGATATGATACACTCAAGGTACTAAAAGAAAAAAATTTCCAACCAAGAATACTCTACCCAGCTAAACTAGCATTCAAAAATGATGGAGAGTTCAAAATATTCACAGATAAACAGAAATTGAAAGAGTATGCCAACAAGAACCTTGCCCTTCAAGAAATACTAAAGGGAGTTCTGCAGGAAGAAAGGAAAAAAACAGGACAGGCAGAGTTGGAGGAGAGTGTAAGAGCAACAAAAAAGACAAAAAGAAAAGAAAAAAAAAACCCCAAAGTATGACAAACACAAGTCCAATCAAAATATGGCTAACATAAATAATTCCTTGAAAGTAATAACACTGAATGCCAATGGATTAAACTCACCTATCAAAAGATTCAGACTGGAAGATTGGATAAGGAAATATGACCCATCTATATTCTGTCTACAAGAAACACATCTTAGACCCAGGGATTCATGGAGGTTGAAAGTGAATGGTTGGAAAAAAATCTTACAAGCAAACAATAACCAAAAAAAGGAAGGAGTAGCTATATTAATATCATACAAAGTAGACTTTAAATGCAAAACAATTGTGAGAGACAAAGAAGGATACTACATATTAGTGAAAGGGACAATCTCTCAAGAAGAATGAACAGTCATTAATATTTATGCTTCTAACAAGGGTGCCTCCAAATATGTGAGGCAAACACTGGAAAAACTAAGTGAAGGAATAGATGCCTCTACAATTATAGTGGGAGACTTTTATACACCACTATCAACTTTGGACAGAACATCTCAAAAGAAAATTACTAAAGAAACAAAAACTTTGAATAGTATATTAGAGGAGCTGGATCTAATAGACATATGCAGATCATTACACCTGAATACAGCAGGATATACATTTTTCTCAAGTGCACATGGATCATTCTCTAAGATAGACTGTATGCTAAGCCACAAAGAAAGGCTTAATGAATTCAGAAAGATCAAAATCATACAGAATAATATCTCTGACCACAGTGGAGTGCAGCTGGAAATTGGCAAGGGCCAGAGGGCCAGCTTTCACACCAAGATATGGAAATTAAACAGCACACTCTTTGAAAAACAGTGGGTCAAAGAGGAATTATCAAAAGAAATTAATAACTACCTTGAAACTAATGAAAATGATAACACAGCATACCAAAACTTATGGGATGCAGCAAAAGCAGTACTGAGAGGGAAATTTATAGCCATAAATTCATCTATCAAAAAAGAAGAAAGAAGGAAACGGACTTGGCCAAGTGGTTAGGGCATCCGTCTACCACATGGGAGGTCTGCGGTTCAAACCCCGGGCCTCCTTCTCCCATGTGGAGCTGGCCCATGCACAGTGCTCATGCGCTCAAGGAGTGTCGTGCCATGCAGGGGTGTCCCCCGCATAGGGGAACCCCACGCGCAAGGAGTGCGCCCTGTAAGGAGAGCCGCCCAGCGTGAAAGAAAGTGCAGCCTGCCCAGGAATGGCGCTGCCCACACTTCCCATACCGCTGACGACAACAGAAGCGGACAAAGAAACAAGATGCAGCAAATAGACACAGAGAACAGACAAGCGGAGGAGGGGAGGGAATTAAATAAATAAATAAATCTTTAAAAAAAAAAAAAGGAAGAAAGAGCAAAAATTGAAGAACTAACTGCACATTTGGAGGAATTAGTAAAAAACAACAAAGTAACCCCAAAGGAAGAAGAAAGAAAGAAATAACAAAGATAAGCACAGACCTAAATGAAATAGAAAATAAGAAAGCCCTTGAAAAGATAAACAAAACCAAGAGCTGTTTTTTTAAGATCAACAAAATTGACAAACCCTTAGCTAGACTAACAAAGAAAAAAAGAGAGAAGATGCAAATACACAAAATAAGAAATGAGAAAGGAGATATCACCACTGACCCCACAGAAATAAAGACTATCATAAGAGGATACTTTGAAAAATTATATTCCAACAAAAAATGACAATTCAGAGGAAATGGACAAATTCCTAAAAACACATAAGCAACCTATATTGATGAAAGAAGAAATTGATGATCTCAACAAACCAATCACAAGTAAAGAGATAGAATCAGTCATTAAAAACCTCCCAACTAAGAAGAGCCCAGGGCCAGATGGCTTCACAGGTGAATTCTACAAAACATTCTGGAAAGAACTAACACTAATCCTGCTGAAACTCTTCCAAAAAATTGAAACAGAAGGAACATTACCTAACTCATTCTATGATACCAACATTACAATAGTACCAAAGTCAAACAAAGACACCACAAGAAAGGAAAATTACAGACCAATTTCTCTAATGAACCTAGATGCAAAAATCCTCAACAAAATACTTGCTAACTGTATTCAACAGCACATTAAACGAATTATGCACCATGACCAAGTGGGAATCATTCCGGGTATGCAAGGGTGGTTCAACATAAGAAAATCAATCAATGTAATACACCATATAAACAGATTGAAGGTAAAAAATCACATGATTATATCTATAGATGCAGAAAAAGCATTTGGCAAAATAGAGCACCCTTTCTTGATAAAAACACTGCAAAAGATTGGAAAACAAGGAAATTTTTTGAACATGATAAAAAGTATATATGAAAAACCCACAGCCAACATTGTTTACAATGGTTAAATCCTAAAATCCTTCCCTCTAAGATCAGGAACAAGACAAGGATGCCTACTCTCACCCCTTCTATTTAACATTGTCTTAGAAGTACTTGCTCGAGCACTGAGGCAAGAACCAGATATAAAAGGCATACAAATTGGAAAGGAAGAAGTCAAAATTTCATTATTTGCAGATGACATGATACTATATGTAGAAAACCCTGAGAGGTCTACAACAAAGCTTCTAGAACTCATAAATGAGTTTAGTAAAGTCGCAGGTTATAAGATCAATGCACAAAAATCAGTAGCATTTCTGTACACCAATAATGAGCAAGCTCAGGAGGAAATCAAGAAACAAATACCATTTACAATAGCCAATAAAAAAAATCAAATACCTAGGAATAAATTTAACTAAAGATGTAAAAAAGCTTATACACAGAGAACTACACAAGACTGTTCAAGGAAATCAAAGAAGACCTAAATAAATGGAAGAATATTCCCTGTGCATGGATAGGAAGACTAAACATTATTAAGATGTCTATCCTACCAAAACCGATCTCCACATTCAATGCAATCCCAATGAAAATCAACATAGCCTTCTTTAAGGAACTAGAAAAACTAACTATGAAATTTATTTGGAAAGGAAAGAGACCACAAATAGCCAAAGACATATTGAAAAGGAAAAACGAAATTAGAGGAATCACACTACCTGACTTCAAAACATACTACAAAGCTACAGTAGTGAAAACAACATGGTATTGGCATAAGGAGAGACACACAGACCAATGGAACCGAATTGAGAGTTCTGATATAGATCCTTATATATACAGTCATATAATATTCGATAAAGCCACCAAAACCTCTCAACTGGGAGAGAATGTCCTCTTCAACAAATGGTGCCTGGAGAACTGGATATCCATATGTAAAAGAATGAAAGAGGATTACCATCTCACACCTTATATAAAAATCAACTCAAGATTTATCAAAGACCTAAATATAAGAGCCAAGGCCATAAAAACTTTGGAAAGCAGTGTAGGGAAGCATATACAAGAACTTATAATAGGAAATGGCTTCATAAACTTCACACTAAAAGCATGAGCAGCAAAAGAACAAATAGATAAATGGGACTTCCTCAAAATTAAAGCATTCTGCACCTCAAAGGAGTTTGTCAAGAAAGTGAAAAGAGAGCCTACGCAATGGGAAAATATTTGGTAACCATATGTCAGATAGGAGACTTATAAAGAACTCCTATATCTTGAAAATAAAAAGATAAACAACCCATTTAAAAAATCGGAAAAAGATTTAAACAGACACGTCTCCAAAGAAGAAAAATGAATGGCTAAAAAGTACATGAAAAAATGCTCCAAATCTCTAGCTATCAGGGAAATGCAAATCAAAACTACAATGAGATACCATCTTACTCCCATAAGATTGGTAGCTATGAAAAAAAAGAGAAGATTACAAATGCTGGAGAGGATGTTGAGGAATGGGAACACTCATGCACTGCTGGTGGGAATGCAGAAGGAACCATCCATTCTGGAGGACAGTTTGGTGGTTTCTCAAAAAACTAACTATAGATTTGCCATATGACCCAGCAATTCCACTGCTGGGTATATACCCAGTAGAACTGAAAACAAGGACACAAACCGATATATGCACACCAATGTTCATAGCAGCATTGTTCACTTTTGCCAAAAGTTGAAATCAACCCAAATGCCCATCAACAGATGAATGGATAAATAAAATGTGGTATATACATACAATGGAATACTACTTGGTTTTAAGAACAAATACACTACAAGCACACGTAATAACATGGATGAATCTTGAGAACATTATGTTGAGTGAAGCAACCCAGGCATTGAAGGACAAATACTACATGACCTCAATGATATGAAATAAGTAAACCAAGCTGCCTCAGAGAGCTCGAGACTGGATGATAGGCTTAAAGGAAACTGGGGGGTAGAGGAAGGATGCAAGTTGACACTTATATGGGTGAAATCTATGATAAGCTAGAAGTAAGCATTTGTACAAGGAAAGGATAAAATGGGGGCATAGGGTTAACTTTGGGTGGGGCTTTGCAGGCTTGAGGGGGGCTAGGGATGGGAGGATGGGTAATATTGCCTGAGAAATTGGGGGGAGGTTGGGGCAACATACGAACATAGGAGATTGTTAGGTATTTGGTTGAGATTATAATGCTGAGAAAACCTTTCCAAAAATATAATAAGGAAAATTTCCTCTGTAAAATGCTTAAAGGGGATAATCTGATGCAGGACAAGCTCCTAGGGAATATGTGAATGCTCATTTTGCCATAGTGGGTTATATCTTTGGATAGAGAACCATATAATGAGAGTGAAGGTATACCCCCATCCTGGGGAGGACTGATGCCATCAAATAGAGGGAATTGTATCTCTCAAGAGAAATGGTGGCTCCCAGGGCATTAGGGAAGTTGAGCATGTCAAGCCCTCAACACTGTTGCAAGTATCTCTGAACATGGCCATTCAAGCAATGAAGATTGACTGTCACTGTGGGCCCTAGGGGGAGGGGGAAAGAGGTATTGAATAGATGGAACCAATGTAACTGTGTGGGCAATAGAAGTGTTTCACAAGAGTACACAAGGATAGATATAGGACATGTAAAATTACACCAAAATATATAGGGCCTGATAGGCTAAAATGTCAATCATAATGTAAAACATAAGATAACTAAAATTTAAAAAATTGTATAGTCTAAAATATAAACCACAATGTAAACGCAAAATGTTACCTTGTTTGAAAGCTATTGTCTCAATATCTGTACATCAGTTTCAGTAAGTATAGTATGAATATGTAAAAAGATTATTGCTGTGGAAGGGAAAAGGTTTTAGGTTGGATATGTGGGAGTACTGTATATTGTATATATGAATTACTGTGATCCAAAACTCTTGAGAAGATAAGCTTAATTACTAGAAAAAAGAAAAGAAAAAGATAGGATGTAGAATTTTTCCAAATTAATATATATTCTATATCTTACCTTTAAACTCTTTGCTATATTCCATTTTACTATTAAGAGAATGTGGCAATATATTGGGCTTCACTTTTCAGGAAGTTTTGGATCACAGAGAGGTTCAACAATGGCAGCAGAGGAATACTGGTGTGGGATGTTATTGACAGGGGACACATGGTTGGCAGGGAGTTCTACAGGGCATATATCCAGGGTACATAAAAATGTTTGGATATTTTCATAGTGTAAACAATTTAAAACAACAACTGAGGGAGTGCTGAGGTCCTAGCCAGGGAACTCTATCACAGTACCTAAAGGAACAGCAACAATCCCGCAAGTGCAACGACAAAGACCAAAAAAGAATGAAGGTCCAACAATGAGCCCTTGATACTAATGACTATGCTTGTGAGCCTGTGCACCTGAAATAAGAACAAAACCTAGAGCTACAGGGTGTCTAAGAGTTACCTCCTGAGAGCCTCCGTGTTGCTCAAATTTGGCCAGTCTCAAGGCCAAACACAGCATGTAAATGGGTTGCCTTCCTCCCAGCATGGGACATGACTCCTGGTGAAAAGCTTCCCTTGTGCCGAGGAATTACTACTAAGTACCAGCTGATGATGTAACTAGAAAAGGGCCTTGAACAAAAGGTTCAATTCGGATCAGCAGAATATCTCAGTCTACATATAATAACAGGAGTTAAAAATGCTTTTTGACCTGAATCAAGGGGGAAATGGAAAAGATAAATGAGTTTGTATGGCTATGAGTCTCCAAAAAAGAGCTGGGAGGTTATCAGAGGGATTGCCCTTATGCACACCTCAGCAGAGTCCCAGAGACAGATAAAGTAGATACAACCCCGGGTATTGGTTCTTCTGAGGGCTACAGAGACCCACATGTTCTATGGTCATGGCAGATGGAGTTCAGTGCCATGTCAGTTGGCCCTTCTTTGGAGTTTGTGTTTCTGCGTGATGGAGCTGGACTCAGATGTGATCTTTTTTCACAAGCCTCTCCTGTTACTTTACCAGAATTGTAGTTGGTGCTGGGGTTTAATATATACTCAGGGGATCTGAATCTCTGGACTGACCATATGACAACCAGGTCCTGAGCCTCAAGAGACTTTAGCTCCTACACTCTGGTTTATTGGACGTACCCCACTCAGCTAACATTGAGTTGAAGAAGGTCAACCACCGCACCATGGAGCCAAGAGTGCCTACAACTGAAAGCAGGAGGATTGCATCCAGCATCCATGTGGAATCTAAGCCCCCTCTTGATATAGATGCGGAGAGGACACAACCAATCCAAGGTCCACAGGATGGACGAATACAATATGGATTAGAGTGGACTTATTGATATTCTATTCATGAACTATTGTGATTAGTAATCGAAGAAAATGTGGCATTGGTGTGGAGAAAGTGGCCATGGTGGCTGCTGGGTGTGGGGAATGGGAGGAAGAGATGAGATGTGGAGGCGTTTTTGGGACTTGGAGTTGTCCTGGGTGGTGCTGCAGGGACAATTATTGGACATTGTATGTCCTCCCATGGCCCACTGAATGGAACGTGGGAGAGTGTGGGCTATGATGTGGACCATTGACCATGAGGTGCAACGATGCTCAGAGATGTATTCACCAAATGCAATGAATGTCTCATGATGATGGAGGAGAATGTTGCTATGGGGGGAGGAATGGGGTGAGGGGGTTAGGGGTATATGGGGACCTCATATTTTTTTGAATGTAATATTAAAAAATGAATAAAGCCAAAAAAAATGAGAGAGATGAAAACATGTAGTCATGCAAAATCTTGAACATGCACACTCATATTAGCATTATTCATAATAGCCAAAAATAAAAGGAGATAACCCAAATATCTATAAACTTATGAATGGAAAAATTTCATGTGGTACATCCATACAATAGAGCATTATCTGCTCATAAAAAGAACAAAGTACTGATATATATATATATTACAACATGATGAGCCTTGAAAACATACTGGGTGAAAGAATCAGTTACAAAAGACCACCTATTATAGGACTCTATTTATATGAGTGATACAGAAGAGGCAAAATGATAGATATAGAAATTAGTCTAGTGATTGCTTAGAGATGAAGGGTTGGAGTGGGGAAGGAATGAGGAGTGACCCCCATCAATTTGGAACATCGGCATTACTCTAGAGCAGGGGTTCTTAACCAAGGATCTGTGAGCTTAAATTGAAATTCAAAAATACATTATTCTTGTGGGGAAATGTTGGTAGAGGTTTGATATATTTATTAAATAATACATAGTATAGTCTTGACTTCAGGGGTCTGTGGTTTTCACCTGACTGGCAAAGGGGTCCATGAAACACAAAATGTTAAGAACCCTGCTCTAGCGTGACCACTGGTGAAATCTGAGAGATCTTCAGGGGATTGATTGGGTCAAAATTATTTTCATAATGCCCCCAAGTAAATATTTGCCTTCTTCATTATGTAAATATTTTCACTGATGGTATAAAAATAGTGGTGGGCAATTTGCTGGTGCCTCTGCGCAAATCAAGTCAGTGATACCAAAATTTTCTAGCATTTATTGTATTCTGCACTATCACACACTCACAGGAAAAGAAAAAGCCAGTGACATAAAGAATGACCTTGATGAAAAATTTTAAATTGTTAATTTTATTAAATCACAACTCTGTAGCCATGTCTTTTAAACATTCTATGCGACAAAGCTAAAAGTAAGTATAAAAAATTCTGTTTATACTGAAAAATGATAGTTGTCTGAATCAAAAGCATGTGGTCAATTGCCTGAGTTGCAAACTAAACTACCTTTTCCACAGATCAGAACTTTTACTTGAGAGTGCAACTTACAGCAGAAATTAAAACTTCTGGATTATTAAAACTGGACTTTTGGAGGACATTTTCTTGAAAATGAATAGAGTGAATCTGATATTTTAAGGAAAACAATATCAATATTTGTGGAAGCTGATAAAAATTGGATTCTGAACTGAAAAATAATATTTTGGGATAGTGCCACCATGAGGTTGAAGGCTTCTCAATATTTAAAGACTTTTCTGGTGAAATTACTATGCACAATGTGAGTTTTTGATATTGTACATAAAAGGGCAAGACTGGCCAAGTAATTTAATTCTTTACATTAAAATTTATTGATATGGTTTAAGATTCCTCATTGCAACAAAACTTTAAGGAACTAATATTTGTTAAATTTAGGTGTGGTTTTAGAATATCCACAATTGTCTAGAAAGACCATTAACATACTCCTAGCTTTCTAAATAGTGTATGACCCTAGGTTTTCTTTCTTTATATATTTGAACCAAAGCAACATATCACAAGAGAATGAATGCAGATTTGAAAATCCAATAGTCTTCTATTAAGTCAAAAATTGAAGATTTTCAAAAATGTGAAACAATGCTCATCTTTTCACTGATATTTTATATTTTAAAAGTATTTTTTCATTAAAATGTGCTATTTGTGTTTACCTATAATATGTGATTTATTTTTATTTTAAGTTAATTAATAAATATTTTTAAGGGCTCATAGTTTTAAATTGTACTGATAAATATTGATTATAATACGTTAAATATTGACTGTACTATGATAACTATTTACATTATAATCAACATAGACAAAACCTTTTTAGGAGTGTAAAGCAGTTCTGAGACCCAAAACTTTCAGAATCACCCATTGTATTTTTAAAATTTTTCCTTTATTCACTCTTGAGAAGAAGGAAAATTGTTCCTTGCCTTTCTGAAGATGAAATAAGTTTCCTTTTGTAGGTCCAGATATTGAATATTGCTCTGATAACATAGGGTTAGTTTTCCTAGAATAATACTTTTCCACCACTTTTAATAAAAAGCCATTAATAAGAAACTGTAGGAGAAGCTCTTGCTCAAACTTCTCCCACAGAAAGGAGAAAGTGGTAAAATAGGAGGTTATTGAGGGAGAAAATTACTCTCTAGTTACATCAAATTAGGCGCTATTTCCAGAAAGAAATGACTCTCATTCTTCTATATAAATGTTCATGTTCCTTGCTCTACTTGGAATCTTCCCAGCCCACATTTCCACTTGAAGATCTTCCACTCATTTTTTAAGATGACCGTAAGGATATCTTCTCTGACAACTTCGCTTTCACCCCCTCTTCTATGCTGCTTCAATACGAGGTACTACATATTTAATAGTACCAATCCCAGAATATTGTAATTAGAATACTAAGTTTTATTGCATACAATAGTATCTAGCACAAAAACCAATGTACCAAAGAATTGTTTATCTATCTACAAGTAAATTTAATTTATATCAAAGCAAACATTCTATCTGGTTGTACTGAATTTAGGAAACATCAAGTCAGGTAATTTAATTCAATTTGGAGCTTTCTTGTTCAGTTCTAAAGTTTTTACTTCTTTATCGCCCCAGGTTTGCATCAAAGCCCTGGGAGAGGCTGCAGTAAGGAGTTGGTTGGGAGATCATATGATGTTCAGAGTTTTCCAGCTAGGTTTTGCTGTAACAAACTACGTGGGTGTCATGTCTTACATAAAAGCAAGTTTGTAGCAGCATTGGGGGTCTGGAATTGGCTGTAAAAGTAAATAGAATATATGGAAATGAAAAGTACTGTCATTGTTCAATACAAGAAGGTGTTTATCACAGTTGAATTTTGAAGATCAAGGAAGTGGCTGCAAATTTGGGTGTACACAGTTAAAATTTCATAAAATCCCACTTTTGTGAGCATAACAGTAGCATGGAGAGAAACAAAACACATTCCTCTTGGTAATGATTTCAGAACTGGATCTTAGAAGTTGCATCCTGGTAAGTATCTAGTATATAACTTGCAATGAATCATTGCAGCAATGATTCATTCTGTAACCCCTGGAAAATAAAAGGGATAGAATTGACTTTGAAGTGGTGAGTCTTGTTATAAATTGAATTCTTCTGATCAAGTAGCTTTTGGTCGTTTAGAATTCACATTGAATGTATTCTATTGCAAGTTCTCATAAAATACTGAAATTTGGGTGATCACTGTGACCTGAGGGAAAAAAATGGTGTGCTGAAAAAAAACTGGATTTTGCAATTTTCCTCATTGTTCCACAATCACAGACCTATTATATAGAGATAGGCAGCAGATACTGGACTAGTTCATTTCTCCTTTCAGCTCTTCAATCAGGTTGGCATTTTAGAAAACATCAGGCTTCTAGGAGGGCCCTTTAGGAACTCATTCCATTCTGAAGATGCATCCCCAGCCAATGTTCATTCAATGTGTTTGTGAAGCAAAATGTGAGAGGAGTGACAAGTGGAAAGATAAGGGAAACATAAAAGACATAGAGACTTGACTATTTAGGAAAATACTTTCATTTAGAAAGGACCATTGGAAAGCATATTTGTTTTACCATTAACATACCAAGCCCAAACACATTTGCAAATTTTATTTACCTTCCAAGTAAGTATCAATAGTAATAAATGAAAAGTACACAAAATTCCTGTATAATTAATTCTTTAGTTTATACTTTACCTTACCCATATACTTTTTATCAGTTATCTATTGCTATAATATACATTTTCTCCATACCAAGTGGCTTAAACACCATCTCATTTAATTGCTTATGTTTCAATGACTTGGCATGAGGAAAGGCTGACCTAGGATGGATATGGCTAAGCACCTCAGCTAAAGCAGTTTTTCTCCATGTGTTTTTATATATAAACATAAATATATATATATAAAATAAACTTTAATTTTAAAGAAGTTTTAGATTCTAGAAAAGTTACATCGAAGTGTAGGGAATTCCCATAAACCCCACCCCCTCTACCTCCCACATCTTCCCCTATTAATAACATCTTACATTAGTGTGGTACATTTGTTACAACTAATGAACAAATATTGAAGCATTGCTACTAACCAAGGTCTACAGTTTACATTATGGTTTATACTTTGCACCGCACAATTTTATAAGTTTTGACAAAATATATAATGACCTGTATCCATTACGGTAATATCATGCAAAACAATTCTAATGCTGTAAAAATGCCCTATATTCCACCTATTCTTCTCTCTCCCTCACCTCAGAACCTCTCCATGCATTTTTAATTATTCTCCTGAGAGGCATAGACTAACCCAAGTGTGTTCATCTCATGGTAACGGCACAAGCATGA
Organism: Dasypus novemcinctus; assembly: GCF_030445035.2. Classification (NCBI taxonomy): domain Eukaryota; kingdom Metazoa; phylum Chordata; class Mammalia; order Cingulata; family Dasypodidae; genus Dasypus; species Dasypus novemcinctus. The sequence continues at coordinate 38,002,469 of NC_080697.1, forward strand.
GAGGGCAATTGGAAACACAAGACTTCTTAAAGTCTCAGCTTGGAAGTGAGACTGTCAATTCTTCCTAACTCTACTGGTCAAAGTCACAAGGTCAATACCCAAATTAAAAGGTAGTGAAACATATGCCACTTATATGGGAGGAATTCTAAGATACACATCAAATGGCATGGGTACAGGAAAGGGTGAAAAATTAGAATCAATAATGCAATGTAGAATGTTCTAATGTGCCAACATTGTATATGATCATCAAAAAAGAAAACCATTAAGAAACAATCTTTCCGGTGAAGGAAATGTGGCCTAATGCTTTGGAATGCCACAGCACAATTCAACTCCGAGAGCCTCAGATAACTTGGAGCAGTGTGCCAATACAAACAAGATGGAGTTCTCTAATATAAATGCAGAGAATTTTGGAAGAAAAGAAAAATTAATAAAAACAAAACACAACCAGTATTTTTATGATAGTTGTGACATTTCCAGGAAAATATCTGGTACAGTATTTTGTGACATGATCAGGCAGAAAAAGGTTAACAGATGAGGGCATCTGATTGAGCAGCGCAGAGGGAAATCCCACCCTCAGATGAGAAAGGAAAGTGGAATAGGTAGTTGAGAAGAATACAGGATAGGTCAAATCTGGCATTAGGAAAGTAAAAAAGAGTTATGGTTTCTCTAACAGGTGGATGTAGCATTGCAAAAATAAATGAAGAGGCACACATATGTGGAGATCTCAGGCAGGCAGGCATCTTTAAGATGGCCAGCTATTTAAATTTATTGAGTACTTACAATATACTAGACATTTTAATACCCCAAGCTCTTCAAAACCACTCTGAGATAAAAATCACTGACGCCATTCTGTAAACGAGATGAACTCCATTGCTAACTTAGAGTAACAAAACTGGAAAGAGAAATGTAAATTCGGATGTTTGATTCCAAAGCTCATGGTCTGATTCAGTGTCCCAGTCTTAAACCCTGAATATGTTTCTCCAACGTATGGGTTATAATGGTCAAAACCAGGACCTAGAACAATCAAGTAAAAGCAGAAATCAAGGTATAATCCTCTGGCGTATTTTCAGACACAAACTCTAGTTATTAAATTGATTCCCAAGGTCAAGTTTGATCAGGAGCTGCTGTGACTGGATATTCTGGGTACTGAGCTGGATGTGCTCCTACTCCCTACAGAGCAAATGGACACGAGAGCCTGAGGGAAGATGAAACTTAGAGAAGGTAAAAAGGCCTTGGAAGATTTTTTTTTCCTGTTAGACAGTCGTAGCGAACCAGAAACAGAAAATCAGTATTCAGATCTTAAGCAGAATAATTCCAGATCCTGTCTCTTCATCCCTGTTGATGTATCTGCACTTATTAGCCTGATCCCACCTGAATAGAAGAGTGAGCACTGGGTGTGAAGAAATGCCATTTCTGCCAATCTAAGCCCCCTTTTCTTTCCCATTAAATCTGGGTCTAGGCTCATTTCCAAGAATCATTTCTATACTGATGATGTATGGATCACTTCTCTGCTTTGATTTCAATTAATATAATTTATTGGGCTCAAATGGTGACAAGCACTCTAGTAAATGCTTTAAATTCTTCAAATCCTTATAACTAGCTTGAAGTAGGTGGTATTATATCAACCTTAAAGATGAGGACATCAAGGCCCTGACATGCCTCTCAAGCTGACATATTTAATCAGTAGCAGAGCCAAGATTTTAACTGTCTGATTTGAAATCCATGTGCTTTGTACAAAAATTTGCCTTTCTCTTTTACGGTAAAAGTCGACATCCCAAAGTCTTTGGAAGATATGTAAACCTCTCAAAACCATGTGATGATCACCATGGACTCTGTAACAACTTTTTTTCCCACAGAGAATGTTTTGTGTTTTGTAATACCTGAAAAATATGTTTTCATGGCTTGTACTTCAGTCCCTTTCTTGTACTTATAAAGAGTTATGTCATCAATTTCTGTTATTAAATTTAACACTTCATTTACCAATTCATTACAGAGGAGCTTTTATATAGGATCAGTTTATAAAGATGTTCAAGAATCCTCTATGGCTGTAAAGAGAAAGACAAAAACAAAATAAAAAAGAACTCCAACACAAAACAATAAATCTGTGAGTGTGTGTGTATATATGTGTGTGTGTGTACATATATAGAGAGGGAAAGAGACAGATAGAGACAGCAGAGAGAGAGATATTTTATTCACTGGTAATTATTACAGTAAGCCTAACTTACTGAAAACTACTCAAAAGCAGTAGAAATAGTAATGTAAACCAAAAGCTAAATTAATGAATCTCCTCATTGTTCTTTGTGTTGCTGGATGTCCAATATTAGTGTACATAAAGATGTTCAAGGATCCCCTACTTAGAAGAACAATGAAAAAAGATGAAGAACATTGCTGAATTTGCCATTAACATGCGTAGACCTGTGATAGCTGGGCTCAGGTGTCAACTTGGCTAGGAAATGATGCCCAGTAGTTTGGTCAAGCAAGCACTAACCTAATTGTTGCTGTGAGGACATTTTGTGAACTTAACTGATTAATAAGTTGATTACATCTGTAACTGAATGTATCTATAATCAGCTGAGGTGATTGTCTTCAGCAATGAGAGCAATCTGTTTAAGGCCTTAAAAGAAGTATTTATTTCAGCAGTCAGAAGAGAGAATTTCCATTTCTACTTTAGCCAGCCCATTTTTCCCCAGGGAACTCACTGAGGAACTTCATTGGGGTTCCTTCCTAGCTTGCAGCCGGCCCTACGGAATTTGAACTTATGCACCCCACAGTTTCATGAGACAATATCACCTGGTGGTTCTGTTTCCTTAGAGACCCTAATACAAGACCTTCAGAAAATAATTCCATCATGCTTGAATTTCCTAATCCATAATATAGAGTGGACTTAATCATATGATACCAAAGATCTCCCCAATCTAAAATTTATACAAACGGCAACATATACACATGCCTACACCTGTGTCTACTGTTTGCATCAAAATTATTCCCTACCACCAAGTAGTTCCTTTTCACTCATTTAAAATAATATCACAAAGAAAATTACAGTTAGCTTGAAAAAGATAAAACATTATCACAATAATATAGTGGTTTCAAGGAAGTTGATGTTACTTGGAATGTCTAGGAGGTAGACTTTTTAGGTTCTTCTTGTTAGCTGTTTGTAATTGCAGATAATTAATCAAATACCCATTTGGGAAGGTGTGGTTATCTCCCATAGGGTGAGCATGAATATGTTCTATGTGTGGGAAGGTTATTTGGGCATCAAAAGAGGTGGACTAGAGAGAATGCTATTGATCATTTAGTCTACTTTTAGGTAACATGTTGCACTAACAGAATGTCAGAGTAACAAAATAGAAGGGCTGGGTCTCTGACATCATGAGCTGCCATTTCTACTTTGGTTTAATTTCTTTTAGATGCAGAAGTTATGCTGTTTTTGCCACCAATTGTTTGTTTATTTATTGGCTTTGATTTTATTCTCAGCTAAAAATAATCATTATTGATGCATTTTATATTTCAAATTTCACAAGTTTTTTTTTAATTATAGCTGTTCAATTTATTAAATATATATTTAACATCTAATAAAATACTCATTCCTTTTTTTCCTTATTCTATAAATGCTCTGAATTATACTGTTTGCATTTTATTAAATTATACTTACATTCTTAGGATAAATTCTATTCAAATTATAGTGTATTATGTTTTAAACATATTGCTAGATTTGATGAAAAGTTTATTATGGATTTTCACATCTGTGTTCATAACTGAAAAGGACAATAATTTTCTTTCATTGTATGACCCCATTTTTGGAATCAAGTTTTTCCAACTTTTACAATTTTTGAACATTTTGTATTATATAGGAATTAAATTTTGACTGCAAGTTTGGGACTTTTTATTTTTTATTTATTCATTGAAAACATTTTTATTGAAATATATAATTCATACATGAACAAATAAATAGTGATTAGTAAAAGTGAAATTATAATACAAATACAAAACAAACATAGATCCCACCATCCATACCTTGCATGGTTTTTGAAAATTTGGATATTTGTGGTTATGAAAACATTCTAAAACTGACTGAGGTGATGACTGCACAACACTTGATGAAAATGAGAGCCACTGAGAGCACACATTGAATGGATTATACAAGGCATGTGTAACATAATGAACTCTGTGGTGAATAATGGAATATGGCTAGCATAACAAATAAGAGAATGTTCTCTCAAGAACTATAGCAAATATATAACACTAATAAAGGGTGTTAATGATAAGGTGGTTTGGGAAAAAAGTAGACCAAATGTAAGATATGGACTATACTTAGTAATAATACATTGTGATATTCTTTTAAACTCAGAAAGTGTGAGTTCTCCAACTTCTTTTTCAAGAAGTTTTAGGATATTCAGGGTCACTTACTTTCAAAATAAATTTGATAATTGCCTTTTCCAGTTATGTAAGATTGGTTCCTGGAATTTGATTGGGATTGCACTCCATCTGTAAATCATTTTGAGGAGAAGTGACTTCTTTATATTTATTTTAAAGAAATTTTAGATTATATACCCCCTCACCCCCCCAACACTTTCCTATCAGCTTCCTTCATTAGTGTGTTACACACAGAGTTGATGAACATATATTGAATCAATGCTGCTAACTATGGATTATAACATACATTATAGTTTATACTCTGCCTCATGAATTTTTTTTTAGCCATGGAAATCTGTGTTTAATATTCCAGATAATTTTTATTCATAAATACTAATATGTATTTATTTTTTTCATATCCTGAGTTCTTTTTTCTCTCTCTATTTTTAAAAAATGTTTCATTAAAAAATATATAAGCGGTCCCTATATGCCCCCCACCCCCTCACCCCACTCCTTCCACACCAACAAACTCTTTCATAGCTGCTGAGGGTAGGGAGAGGGAAGAAGAGATATGATGTGGGGGCATTTTCAGGACTTGGAGTTGTCCTGGGTGTTACTGCAGGGTTTATGTCCTGCCACGGCCCATTGGGTGGACTGGTGGAGAGTGTAAACTACAATGTCAACCATTTTCCATGTGGTGCAGCAGTGCTCCAAAATGTATTCACGAAATGCAATAAATGTGCCATGATGATGAAAGAGCTTGGGACTTTTTAAAGGAGGATTTTTTAAACCATTTTTTATTTCTTTAATACTTCATTTTTATTCAAATGTTTCAGTTCCTGCAGCAATTATTATCAATGTTATTGAGGTGTAATTTACATAAATAATGTATACTCATTTTGTGTACACAGTTTGATGATCTCTGACAATATATATGACCCTGTATATGCCACTGCAGTCAAGATATAGCTCATGACCTTCAGTCCTCCCACCTCTATCCCCAGACAACCACTAAGATTCAAAGTGTCACTAGAAACTAGTTGTCCTGTTCTAGAAGTTCATATAGATGGAATCATTGTCTAGTATCTACTTTTTGGTGTAAGACGTCTTTAACTCACCGTACTACTTTAGAATATCCATCTATAGTGCAGCATATATCAGCAGTTTCTTCCTTTATATTGAGTAATATTCCATTATATGGATAAAGCACCATTTGTCTGTTAATGAACATTGGGATTATTTTGTTTGGGGCCTCTAGGAATAAATCTATGTAATTGAACATTCCTGGACAAGTCATTGTGGAGACAGACATTTTCATTTCTCTTAAGAACTTTAGAGATGAATGTGTTTGATCACATTGTGTCTTTTATCTTTATACGGTATTCCAAAGTGGCTTATTTATAGCAACTAGATAAACATTTCCATTTGTTCTGTATCCTCATCAACACAAAAGATTTGTTATGAGTCTTTTTAAGTGTTAGCTATTTTACTGGGTGTGTAATAATAGTGCAACGTGGATTTTGCTTGTGTTTCCCTAATGACTAGTAATATTGATAATGTTTTCATAAGTTTATGAGCCATTTGTATATTGTATTTTGTTCAATATCAGTTTAAGTCTTTGGTCTACTTTTTTTTCAATGGATTGTTTTACATGTCAGTAATGAATCATTACATATTTTGGATACAAACCCTTTTTCAGATATCTGTCTTGTGAATATTTTCTTCCTGATTGTGGCTTATTTTCTCATTTCTTCCCAAGAGCTTTTGAAGAATAAAGGGTTTTAATTTTGATGACGCCCACTTACTATTTTATTTTTATATTGTTAGTGCCCTTTTTATCTCTCCCACTTAAGAAATTTTGACTATCACCAGTTTATGAAACATTTCTCCTATGTTTTTTATTTCCTAGAAGTTTTATAGCTTAGGTATTATAATTAAATTGATGATCCATTCTGTGGTAAATACTGTATATGGTCTGATAGAAATTGGTGTGATTTTTTTTTCATCTAAATGTCCAATTGTTCCAACACCATTTGTCGAAAAGATTATCCATTCCTCATGAATTATATTGTACTTTTTTTTGAAAATCCATAGGCCAAATATTTGTGGATCTGCAGATTTCTGGAAATTTTCTCTGATCCATTGATGAATGTATTTATACTTTTGTCAATGCAATATTTTCTTGAAGACTGTAGTTTTATAATATATTATTGAAATTAGTGTAAGACCTCCTACCTTGTTCTGTTTCAAAACTGTTCTGGCTATTCTTTTATACTTTTATATAAATATTAAAATCAGCTTACAGTTTCTAGTAGGTATTTTGTTTGGATTTCATTAACTCTACAGATGAATTTGTGTAGAATTGACTTACTAACAATACGAAGTCTTCCAATCAGGCACATGGTATCTCTCTCCATTTCCTTAATTTTTCTCAGCAATTTTCTGTACTTCTGTAGTTCATGTATTTTGTCAGTTTTATTCCTAATATTAAATGTTTTTGAAACTACTGAAAATAGTATTATTTATATTTCATTTTCCAGTTGTTCCTTTTTCTATTACATAAAAATATAGATTTTCCTTTTGGCATATTGCACTTACATACTGTGACTAAACTCTTTTATTTTAGTAGATTATTTTGAGTATTCTTTAGGTTTATTTTCATGTTTATGATCATGTTGTTTGTGATTTAAATATATGTGCTTGCCTTTTATTTCTTTTTGTGGTTGTATTGCATTTGTTAAGATTTTCAGGACTTCATTGAATGGAAGCAGTTAGAGCAGACAACTTTGCCCTGTATGAACATATTGTTTTTCTTCTTTATTCTGCTAAGATTATGAATAACATTGATTAATAGAACCTTGTATTACTAGGATAAAATCTGCTGTGATATGATACATTGTTGCTTATTTATTAATGATTTTTTTGATATTTTATCTATCTATATTAGCTAGGGTAAAGCTATGCTTTTTTAATTTTTAATTTTTATTTTTAAAGATGCCTTAGATTACATAAATGTTGCATAAAAATATATGGGATCCATATGCCCCACCCTCTCCCCCTCCCACACTTTTCCACGTTAACAACATCCTTCATTAGTGTGTTACATTTGTTACAATTGATAAACACATATTAAAGCATTGCTACTAACTGTGGACTATAGTATACATAATAGTTTATACTCTATCCCATTCAATTTTGTGGGTTATGACAAAATATGTAATAGCTTGTATCTCTCATTCCAATGTCATGCAGGACAATTCCAAAGTCCCAAAAATGCCCCCCATTTTGTACCTATTCTTTCTTCTCCCTCCCCTCAGAACTCTGGTGGCCACTACCTTTATATCAATGATAAAATTTCTTCCATTGCTAGAATATTCATAAGACTGTAATAGAGTAGTAACTGGTCTACTTTAGTCTATTGTTCATTCCCCAATCTTGAGCATTTGAGTTGCTGTTGCCCACTCTGTTTCTAATTGAGAGTGGGCTCAGTTCCCATGAAGCAGATGAATGGAACTATCTTGCTTGCAGTTGCAGATACTATCTGTTTCTCTTCCTTGGGATAGGTGCTGTCCATCATCATCTCCTTGTTAGTTGTCCTGGTAGAATCCAATGAACTGGAGAATAGCTGTTGCAACTCTACTGAGATTCAGGGGTCAAGAGATGCATGAAAAGACCAAAGATTTAAGTCTTTGGGGCATATTTTAACAAATATAGTGCTAATTATAGGTTTAAATAAAAGGGCAGAAAGAGCTATATGTAGGGAAACTATAAATGAGTCTGAGACTGTTACACTGGGGAACATAAATTTGAGTATGGCCCATTGACAGGGTACTGAATTCCTGAGCTTGCCTGCTCTGCTTCTAGTATCTGGATATCTCTAGAGTCCTCGGGACTCTGCTGTTTGAGGCACTATTTACTATGGCAGTCAGTGAGGTCCTTCTGAGAGTTTCATAAGCATAACCACTGGAATGACCTCCTGACTCACTTTGAAAATTTCTTAGCCATCCAACCTCATTTGCAGCTAATATTTCCCACTTTTGGTCAAGGTCTTTTCCAGAAGCATTGTTAGTTGGTGCTTGGTAATAATTCCTCACTGCCTGGGAGGCTTATCCCTAGGAGTCATGTCCCACACAGGGGAAAGTTAGTACATTTATATGCTGAATTTGGCTTAGAGGCCACATTTGAGCAACAAGGAGGCTTTTAGGAGGAAACAGTCAGGCAATATGTAGGCTATGTTTCAATTTCACAAGAAAAGGTTCATAAGTATAGTTATCAATATCAAGGAGCTGATGTAATGGTCTGATTTCAATCCCTGGGCACTGCCTTTGTACTGCAGGGTTTCTTGCCATTCTATTAGAGAATGTAGCAGGACTCCCCAGGATGAGAATTCAATATTCTTTTGGTTATTGTCTGGGTCTCTGCCCTCTGAGACAATGCCCTGTGAACATTTGAACATACTCATATTCCTTAGAGGTATGCCCTAGGTACACCCCACCCCACACATCCCCCCATCACCGACACCCTGCACCAGTGATCCTTCCCTGCCACAGTTGTGACCTTTCTGTGATCAAAACCTATCCAAAAATGAAGTCAACAAAACAACCAAATAAAATTAATAAGAAAATTAAATAAGAATAGTTTTAGAAATACAAATACAATTTTTAAAAAAATTGAAATGATATAAAAACATTTTAGACTGTGTCTTTCATTTCTGTAAAACATGTTGTTTTATATGTATAGTGACAGTTTCTTCCATATATTCCCACCAATGTCTTATTTTTTCCATTTTATCTTCAAAGAAGCTTTAGGTTATAGGTTAAAACTACGATGTTCAGAATATACTTTTGGCAATATGGAGAGTTAATGGGAGGGGGGTGGATATATGGGATATGGCAGACCTGGTCGTGCATCTGTGGAATATGTAAGTGTTCATTTTGTCATAGTGTGTTATCTCAGTAGGTGGAGACCCACACAATAAACAAGAAAATATTAAACTCCCATCCTGGGGAGTCCTGCTATGTTCTTGGTTGGAGGGACAAGAATCCCTTGAGAACATAGGCAGTATCCAATGAAAGAAAACAAATCAATATGTCAAGCCCTCAACATTATTGTTAGTAACTATTAATCTTATTCTTCAAAAATTGAAGCTTAGTGATTAACCGTAGTTTCTGAGGGGAGAGGGAAGGAAGAATAGAATAGATGGAACATAGGGCATTTTTAGGGCATTAGAATTGTTCTGCATGATCTTGCAATAACAGATACAGGGTATTTTAAATTTAATCAAAACCTATGAAGGTGTATGGTCCAAAATGTAAACCATATTATAAACCATTGACCATGGTTAGTAGCAATGCTTCAATATTTGTACATCAATTGTAACAATGTAACATCTGCATGTAAAATTAGTAGTGGAGGGAAGCAGACTTGGCCCAGTGGTTAGGGCGTCCGTCTACTACATGGGAGGTCTGGGGTTCAAACCCCGGGCCTCCTTGACCCGTGTGGAGTTGGGGCATGTGCAGTGCTGATGCGCACAAGGAGTGCCATGCCACGTGGGGGTTTCGGCCGCGGAGGGAAACCCCACACGCAACGAATGCACCCCATAAGGAGAGCTGCCCAGAGTGAAAGAAAGTGCAGCCTGCCTGAGAATGGCACTGCCCACATGGAGAGCTGACACAACAAGATGACACAACAAAAAGAAACACAGATTCCCTTGCCACTGACAACAACAGAAGTGGACAAAGAAGATGCACCAAATAGACAAAGAGAAGAGACAACCGGGGTAAGGGAAGAGGGGGAAGGGGAGCTAAATAAATAAATAAATAAATAAATAAATAAATAAATCTTTTAAAAATAAAATAAAATTAGTAAGGGAGAATGGAAAAGGGTGAGGGCATGCTCTGTATGGCTTCCCCCTATGTTTTCTAAAGGTATAGTTTTAACAAAAAATCTCAAAGTAGCTTTAAAAAGAGATAAATTCATTTTTCTCTCACTTAGTAAGGTGAACATTCTAGGCTGATAAATTAGGTTAGATATTTGATACTTCATGAAGGCATTCAATGGCATGTGTCTATTCCACTGTGCACTATAATAATTGTTATCACCTGCACGGTTGAAACTGCGTTGCCTCCATATTTAGGTGCCCTACCTCTGGAATGCAACCAGTTGAAAATGGTGAAAAAATGTTAAAGCTAGGCTAGAAAATGTAACTTAAAAGAAAATATATTTTTGTGATCAACTAGCGGACTTGGACACACTAATCTTAGCTATTTTATAATTTTATGTTAGATCTTAACCAAAATGCTGAGAAGTGATGTTTTCTAATTTTATTGTATTATGCCTGGAGAAAATTTTCTATGTGATACAGAGTTTTTAATTTATGGAAACAAATTATTTAGACTTTCAAATTTTATTATTTAGATATTTTGTCTCCTTATGAATTCTCTTCTTGATAAATTTGTGAGAAGTGTGCATTAAATTATTTAAATAAAATTAAAGATGTTTTTATTCCTCCCAGAAGTTTTGTTAGTTTTGGTGTTATTTGAGGGATATAAGTTCTTAACAATTATTTATTTATTTTTCTTTATTAGTGAAATTGTGGTTTTACAGAATAATCCTGCATAAAATACAGGATGCCCATATACCATCCTTTTGTTAACACTTTGCATTGAAGAGGAACATTTGTTACACTTGATGAAGCACATTTTTATAATTGTACTAATACCTATAGTCCATGGTTTAACCAAAGTTCACTGTTTTTATAGCGCAGATCCAAGGATTTGTTCATTTTTATTTTAATTCTGTTACCATATATACCTAACAATTTCCCTTTAACCATGTTCTGATATATATTTTAGTGCTGTTAATTAAGTTCACACTCTTGTGCTACCATCACCACATTCACTACCAAAACATTTCCATCATTCCAAATAGGAACCCTGCTCATTTTAAGCCTTATCTTCCCATTCTCTATCTCCACCCTGTTCCTTAGTAACCTATATTGTAGATTGTGACTCTGTGAATTTGCTTATACTACTTATAATGCATCAGTGAGATCATATAGTATTTGTCCTTTTATAGCTGGCTTATTTCACCCAATACAATGTCTTTAAGATTCAGCCATGTTGTAGCATGTATCAGGACTTCATTCCTTTTTACAACCAAATAATATTCCTTTATATGTATATATCATATTTTGTTTATGCATTCATCATTTGATGGATGCTTGGGCTGCTTCCATGTTTTGGCAATTGTAAATAATGCCACTGTGAATATTGGCATGTAAATATGTGTTCAAGTCCCTACTTTCTTTTCTTTTGGGTATATACCTAGAAGTGGGATTGCCAGGTCATACAGTCAATCTATATTTAGTTCTGAGGAACTTCCATCTGTCTTCCACAGTGGCTGACCATTTTACAATCCCACTAAAAATGAATGAGTGTATTTCTCCACTCATAATTTTACATTTTTTAACATTAGTCACACAGTTTGGTGTGAAATGGTATCTCATTGTTGTTTTCATTTGCATTTTCCTAATGGTGGATGATGTTGATCATCTTTTCATATCCTTTGGAAAAATGTTTGTTCATGTCTTGTGCCCATTTTTAAAATATTTTTTAATTGGGTTGTTTGTTTTCTGTTGTTGATTTGCAGGATTTCTTTATATATACTGGATATTCATACTTTATCAGGTATGTGGTTTCCAAATACTTTCTCCATTTGTGTAGGTTGTTGTCTTACTTTCATGATAAAGTCCTTTCATGCATAAAAGTTTTTAATAGTGAAGAGGACCTTTTTATCTATTTTTGCTTTTGTTTCTAGTGCTTTGGGTATAGTCTAAGAAGCTATTATCTAACAAGGTCTTGAAGATGTTTCCTTATGTTTTCTTCCAGAAGTTCTGATTGATATATTTATATCTTCGAGCCTCTGTGAGTTAATTTATTTATATAGTATGAGATAGAGGTCCATTTTTATTCTTTTGAGTATGGATATTCAGTATTCCCAGCACCATTTGTTGAAGGGAGTATTGTTTCCTCTTTGACTGGACTTGGCATCCTTATCAAATATCAATTTCCATAAACATGAGGGTTGTTTTCTGAAATGTCCATTTGATTCTGTTGGTCTATATGTCAGTCCTTGTGCCCATTCCATGATATCTGGATTACTTGAGCTTTGTAATAATGTTTAAAATCTGAAAGTGTGAGTTCTTCAACTTCATTCTTTTTCAGGATGGTTTTGGCTTTTCATGGTCCCTTAGTCTTCCTTTTAAAAATTTTCCCCATTTAAATTTGAGTTTTGGATTTTAAATTTTGGCAAAATAGGCTTTGGGAATTATTTTTATTTGGAATGTATTGAATCTGTAAATTGCTTTAGGTAAAATTGATACCTTAACAATCTTTAATCTTCCAATCCATGAACATGGAATATCCTTCCATATATTTAGGTCTTCTTTGATTTCTTATCACAATGCTTTTTTGTTTTATGCATAAAAGTCTTTTATATCCTCCAGTAAATATATTCCTAAATACATGATTTCTCAAATTGCTATTTTAAGTGAATTTTTTCTTGATTTCCTCTTCAGATTGTTCATTTATATTGTATAGAAGCTCTTGGGCCACTGGTTAATCTGAAAATATTGTCCAGGCTGGAGGTCAGAAAGAAAGACAAGCAATGTGATTTGGGGTGGGGTCTTTGGGTCACATGGTATCAATCAACCTCCAGAGTAGCTAGAGTCTGAGATCGTCATGAGAATCAATCATGTCTACATGAAGTATCCTCAATAAATATTCTGGACACCATGGCATAGGTGGCCTTTCCTAGTTGCCAATACTCAGTACATATGGTCACCTATAAATTCAGGAAAGGAATGCAGCCCTGCCCATGACTCTACAGCAAAGCTGACAACAGAAGCTGCACGTCTGAGGCTTTTTCTAGATTCTTCCCCTTGTGTTCTTCTGTTGACTGATTTTAATCTGTATTCTTTCCTTATAATAGACGACTGTGAATAACACAGCTTTCAGTGAGTTCTGTGAGTCCTTCTTGCAAATTGTTGTAAATGAGGGTGGTTTTCGAAAACCAGTCCCCAACTTCCACTTGGCATTAGAAAGGAGAGCAGTCTTGTTTGGACTGTGTTCCCTCTAGCTTCAAAGCTGTCTAATTCTTGCAGATAATGAGTGAAAATAGATTTCCTTAAATGCTTTGACCCAATAAATCTTCCACTCTTCGCCAAGGGGTTGTGTGAGTGTGTTTGTGTTGGGGAAAACCTTTAATAGTCTGAAAGTTTACAACCCTGCTTAGGCTTCACTTCCTGCTTGTGCAGGCCTCCAGGTCATCCAAAGTTGAAAGTTGAGGGTCTACTCTGGACTTCCCTGGACAAGCAGACATCTCTGCATATGGACATAGCTTTCAAAATTCCCAGGGACATGTCAGAGATTTCCAAAGCCCCTTCTGAGCATATCATTTCCTTTTAAGGTTTTTGATAGGTCAAATAAAAACAAGACTTGCAAATAAGGATTTTTTAGAAAGCTGCTAGACAGGTAGAATAATGACAATGGTTTTCAGATGGTACTTTTTGAGGTGGTATAAATGTCATTTGCCACCTCTTGTAGCTGCAAAAGCTGCTGGATTTCAACGTCATCATTAAACAGAGAAAGACAATGGGAATAGAATAAAATAAATGCCACAAAATGCTTTGTTCTTACTGAGATTTGGCAATTTTTCTTCAATAAATTCTTCTTGAATAAGAAGAATTTAATAAGCAGGTTAATAACAATTAATAATAATAATATTTAATAATTATTTAATTTAATAAGCAGGCCTTTGGCTAATTTCCAGAGTTCTGACAAATTTGACTTCAGCGGTTTTTGCCAGTGTTCTTGTTCTTATGGAGAAGTGGATATTTGGATACTCTTTCTCTGGTATTCCAGAAGTCCAACTCCCACAATGAAAAATTTTAGACTCTACTTCTTTAATTTTGTGATGTCGCTCTAGAAAAATTTTACAGGCTTTCTAATACTCTAATAATATTAATTTCTCTCACATATTTTTTCTTTCTTCTAGTATTTAAAAGGTATTTTTTTCTTCTTGATAATAGCATGTGACAATTATACACTTAAACACATATAAAGTGGCTGCAGATTTCTGGTTTCTGAGAGATGCATAATCGACATAGGTTGCTAGTCCACCATCCTCTAAAATTAACCATGGAGAATCTGAAAGAGACAGAGAGAAGAAGAAAGAGGCTCAACCTGTTATACTTATGAAAAGATGACAGCTATCTAAGAGGTTTGGTAACAACAGCAGAGAATAGATTGGGAAGAATTTCTAAACTTTATTATTGCTTCTTCTCAAATTAATTTTGGAGATACATTGCTTAACCTCTTGCCACTGAGAATTGAATTTGGCAATAATACCTCACAATGGGATGTATTTTCTCTTCTTTTTTAAAAAAACTGTCTCCAGGTTGAAATTAATTTCTCATTAATTCATTCAGAATATTTTTCAAATTGAATTTACTAATTTGGCTAAAAGAACTCTGTAATCCCAAACCAGTTGCACTCACTTATTACAACTAATCTTTTGACTCCTGATTGAATATTTTATTATTTTTCTAGTTTTCTGGTCTTGGTCAGCTACCACTCTGCCAATATTGCAATGTCTTCTCTTACTGAATTCTTCTTATAATTTGTCTCATCTCCCCACCAGGACTACATTGAACATCCAATAATCTTCCTCCATGACTGAAAAGTCAGATAGCTAATTTTCTAACTGTAAGTTCTTATTTAATCAAAACTACCATATTTACTGCATTAAGTTTTAAAATGACAATTTGTCGAAAGCTTAATATATTTCTGGCAGAGTTCTAGGCATTAAAAATGCAAAAGTGTACAAGATAGACATGCTCCTTGCATAAGCAGGTTTATAGCCTAGTTGGGAAGATTGGCCATCAGATAAATTATATTGAGGAGTGTTGTTTGAAGACTTGTTTGAAAAGAAAAGGAAGACTGTGAGAATTTGCAAATGCTTTAGTCACTTTGCATCTTATATTTTTCTTATTATTCTTTCATTTATCCTTAAAGATAGTCTTATGCCCCATTTCCCCCTTGCATCCTTTCTCCTTTCCAACCCATGACAAATTTTCATAGACTCAGAAGTAGAGAATTGGAAGGACTCTTAGAATCATGTAATCCAATTTCCTAATTTTAGAATTGAAGAAGTTTCAAAAGAGAGAAGTGACTTGCGCGAACTCCCACAGCTCATCAGTGGCAGAACTCTCTTTGTGATTCCTCAGGTCTCCTGATCTCTGCCATGTACTTTTTTCCTCTACCCTCTGAAGACTGTTATGATATCATTTTGCTTTGCTATTAATTTGATCTTATCAATATCACTATTGGTTGTGCTCCATTGCGTGTATGTCCTGCGGTTGTATTAGAAATTTCTTAAGGCCAGGGATACTCCTTTGCCCCATTTTATTCAATGTACCAAACTACTGGAGAGTTTCTCACCTTCCTCAAGTCTCAGAAAGATTTGGGGGCAGCGGACTTGGCCCAGTGGTTAGGGTGTTGGTCTAGCACGTGGGAGGTCCGAGGTCCAAACCCCAGGCATCCTTCACCAGCGCAGAGCTGGCCCATGTGCAGTGCTGATGCGTGCAAGGAGAGCTGTGCCACGCAAGGGTGTCCCCGCATAGGGGAGCCCCACATGCAAAGAGTGTGCCCAGCGCGAAAAGAAAGCACAGCCTGCCCAGGAATGGTGCCGCACACACGGAGAGCTGACACAACAAGATGATGCAACAACAACAACAACAAAAAGAAACAGAGATTCCCATGCCACTGACAACAACAGAAGCAGACAATGAAGACGCAACAAATAGACACAGAGAACAGACAACCAGGGTGCAGGGCGGAGGGGAGAGAAATAAATAAATAAATAAAGATTTGGATTTGCTTCCATGTTTGATACTTACTTGAGTAAATCACTTACCCTTTTGAGGCCCAGTTTTCTCATTGGTGGAACAGACATAATAGAAGTGCTTGTCTTGAGCATCCGCCTACCATATAGGAGGTTCAGGGTTCAAACCCAGAGCCTCCTGACCCCTGTGGTGAGCTGGCCTGCACACAGTGCTGCCACGTGCAAGGAGTGCCATGTCATGCAGGGGTATCCCTCACGTAGGGGTGCCCCAAGCGCAAGGAGCGCACACGACAAGGAGAGCCGCCCCGCACGATAAAAGCACAGCCCACCCAGGAGTGGCACTACACACATGGAGAGCTGATGCAGCAAGACAACACAACAAAAAAAGCAGCACAGTTTCCAGGTGCCATATGACAAGAATGTAAGCAGACACAGAAGAACACACCCAGCGAATAGACACAGAGAGTATACAACATGGAGGAAAGGGAGAGAAATAAATAAAAATAAATCTTTAAAAAAACAAACAAAAAAACCCCAATTCTTTCTTCCCTATCCTCCTAGTTACAGTTTATGATGCCTGTTTTACCACTCATACGACACCATTCATGAACTTTTATTAATTCAGTCTTTATTCTGTTTTCTCTGTCATCATTCATGTCATTCAAGGAATAAGTAATTCCAGATCAGAAAGTATAAATAATTCATTTCAGTATTACTTCAGTGTCTATCTAAAATTTATAAAGAATAGCTGCTAAATAAACACTTCCATAACAAGGGCATATTAGAATTCATTCAGTCATTCATCCACAAAATGCTTATTGTACATGTGTTTTGTACCACATTTTGTACTACTGGTTAGCACAGAATTATTGACATAAAAAGATCTTGATAAATTATTGAATAAATAGATGGACGACAATTAATAAAGAAATCAAATTTTATAGGCTCAATTTGGCAATTAAATATCATGCCAGTTCTTGCCCTGGTAAGTGACAGTAGTTCAAGCTTCTGAAATCATCTATACTTCAATTTCTGGCTCTGCTATCAGCAGAGGTACCAATGATTGAAGAAAAGAGAATACACTCCATGCCACTCTGATATGAGACGTGAAATACTCATGAAACAAGAAGGCTCCTAAAACTAGTTCAAATCATTGAGAAGATCTGGAGAATAAGAGCTAGTTACTGCCCTTGCAATATCATATACTCTTCTTTATCACAGTTGAGAAGCTCATTGTTTGTCGAAGTCTATTCAGAAAATTTTATGAACATTAAATTGGTCTCCATCTGTGAATACCAAATCCTCCTGGCTGGAGAGAAATTCTATAAATCACAAAAACAAACCAAGAAAACAGAAGAAAAAGAGAAAGAATCCTTCTTTTAATGTTCAAAAGCACCTTCTTGTATTTCACCTCTGTGGTCTGTTTCTGTTTTGTGCTCATCTTTGGTTATAGCCCAGGAGGATCTGATTTTACAATTTTTGCTAAGGCCTCGTGTCATTCTTTCCAGTTTTGGCCCAGACTTCAACATGATTTAAGTACAGAATTAGCCTGGAAGCATATCTTCAGTTTAGCCATAGAATACATAAGAAAGGGAGCAGCTTTATCAAAGACCAATCGTTTTTAACTGCCTGAGGACGTCTATGCAGAAAATGCTTTTTGTACATCTCCTATACAAACTTTTTTTCCCCCTCTGTTTATCTTACTTCCATTTTTCATTACATGACTTTCTCACAGCTTTTTATGATGGGCATATGTGTATACTTAAAATGTGCTAACACACACTTAAACACTCCAACGTGTTACATTGTGATATGCATTCAAAGCTTCATTAAAATAGCGACAACAAAAGGCTATCTACTAAAAAACTCCGAAATTCAAAATTAGCTAAGTCCTATTTAAATAGTGTTCTCTTCTGGCAGTGGGCAAGAAATATACCAGGAAATCTTTGAATGTTTGCTTGCAAGATCCTCTCCTATCTGCTGAATGTGACTTCTCTTTTGTTCCACTGATTTACAGGTGCTGAAAATGAAGGACACATTTCAAGGCACACAGTTGACAATAACACCCATGATGAGGCTTTGTTTCAGAAAACCTTTCTGGATTAAGGCTAGGTCAAATTCTGTCCCTTATGTGCATGCTTTGGGCTTGCTCAGAAAGCAGGGACAGGCACATTGTCAGGCTGACCTTGGTCTTCTTTTGTCTTTGAATTCTTGTCATTCAAACTAAGAGTTCATTCCCAATTGCTGAGATGAGGTCTAGGCAGTGGCAGGAAACAGAATGGCAAGCCTGAGAAGAAGACCCTTTGTCTGTTTTTATTAGGAAGATGCAGAGAAAAAATTAGCTCTTTCACTTATAGAATGCATTGATAATGATGACTTACATCAGAGTGTTGTTGTGAAGAATAACTAGCAAAGGGTTGTAAATTCAATGAGAAATATTTATCAATTAAATGACAACAAATGTTGCTTAGAAACTAGCAATTTTTTTTCTCCTTCTCTTGGTTTAGCAAGATTCACTGTCAGCAAGAAAATAGTGGGTCCTGCCTTTTGTCAATTATTTTTTTCTAGCCCGATGAAATGTGGCTCTCAACGACAGGGGCCAAAACAGAGTCGGACTTATCATAGATGAAAGGAGGACAGCAATGCCAACAACAAGCAGGCAGAGCTCCATGGAGACCCAGAGCCTGCCTGAGGGCAGAGCAACCTGCTGCCATGACTGACCAGAGACGCCTTTCAGTGCAGGGTGCAATCTGCTCAGAGTATTTCATAAACAAGCAAAATACTAACCGTCTCTTATTTGGGGGCTGAGAAATAGAAGATCACAGCATCTAAGATTTCACTGTAATATAGTAGACCTGGCCTCATATGTCAGATTTGAAGGTGCTGGGAGATATCATTGAAACAGTGTCAAAGTTTCATTTACAAAGAAAATGTAGACCTGAAGTGTTTTACAGCTAAGGCCCAGTCTCCCCAAAGGAGTAGGGGTCAGTGTCCAGCACAGGAGATTTTAAGGCTAGAGTTCCCGTACATCTAAATTGCTTCTCTGGCCCACCATTTTGCTCTCTGCAGCAACATCAACTTTTTTTTTTTTTTCCCTTCATCTCACTATCTCTTTGCCTGAACTACTCCAGACCAGCTGTTGCTTACTGAGTCAGGCATTATTCTACCATCTCAGGATAGTCTGGCCAGCTTTTGCAAACTGGATCCAGTCTTCTTCTATTAGTGTCAATCATGAGTTTTCTTCATGCCACATTCCTTTATTGCCCCTGCACTATTGCCTTCCCTTCCTTCCCCTCCCCCGCTTCCGTCCTCTCTCTTCTATTTTGGTTTTATACTTGGCCATCATCATCATAGTCAAACTTCCAAAGAAATAATTTTGCTACAAATAAAATTTATTGTATTAAAATATTTCCTTTTTTTGCTATGATAGAGTTGGGGTTTTTAACAAATCAATTATATTGATACATATTAATAGAATTTGTAATTCATACAAAGTGTACAATCAAAGGTATTTGGTATAAGCGCATACTTGTGCATTCATCACTTCAATCATAAGCACATAGTTGTGCATTCATCACCAGTCATTATTAGAGCTAGTTTCATTATTTCAATAATAATAATAAACAAAAAACAGACAAAAACACAAAAAGAAAATTCCTCATCTCTCAATCTCTCTGTTTCCCCTGCTTTATATTCTTCTCTCCTCCATGGTTTCTGATGAGAGGTCAGCACTTAATCTTATCAAGGTTCCTTTGTATGTGATGATTTGCTTTTCTCTTTTTGCTTTCAAAACTTCCATCTCTGATATTTGTCATTCTGAATAGTAGGTATCTCAGGGTAGGTCTATTTATTCTGCTTGGGGTATTTTGTCCTTCTTGGATATTGATGTTTATGTCTTTCATAAGGATTGGGAAGTTTTCAGTCATTATTTCCTCAAATATTTTTTCTGCCCCTTTTCCATTCTCTTCAACATCTGGAACACCAGTAATGTGAATGTTTTTGTGTTTCACATTCTCATTCAGTTCACTGAGACCCTGTTCTACTTTTTTCCATTCTCTTCTCTTTCTGTTTTCCTGTCTTTTCCAGTTCATATGTTCTGTCTTCAAAATCACTAATTCTGTCTTTGAGCTATTCAAATCTGCTCTAATGTGCCACTAAAGTATTTCTGAGCTCCTCCATCTTGTCTTTCATTCCCATAAGGTCTGTTAGTTTTCTTTGTAGACTTTCAAATTGTTCTTTATGTTCACCCAATGTCTTTTTAATATCCTTTATCCCTTTGGTCATATTTTCTTTCAATTCATTTAGTTGATTTAAGAGAGTTGTGTGATTATCATTGAACAATTGTCTTAAAAACTGAATGTCTTCAGGACATTTGTTTTGTTACTGTGTTTTAGGCAATCTCTTTCTATTTCCTATTATGGCTTGTAAGTTTTTGCTCATGTCTAGGCATCTGAATATATTCATGTAGCAGTTTGATATTGTTTTTGAATCCCAAAACCAATATTGGATTATGTTGTTAACTGGTCTGTTCCTCTGGGCATATTAGATGTATCAGATTCAGAGGTATCACTTTTACTAGATTAAATTATGACTAGGGCTTTGATTGGGCCACATCAGTAGGAAATCTAGTCCCTGCTTCTTGGTGAATGGGTACTCACTGAAAAAATGACAAGACAGAGGTGAAAGTTGGAATTTGACCCTGGAGCCCAGGAAGTTAGCACACAGAAGCAGATATGTGAGGAAAGAGAGAAGGCTCCATTAGACATAGCAGAGGCCACAGGAAGAGAGATGAGCTGTTCACCTGACAATTTGCAGCTGGTTTTGTGGAGAGAGGAGAGCAGCTGAGGCCAGGGAGGAGTGAGCCCTGGGAGGGAGACAAAACTTGTCTAGCCTGTGGCTGAGATTGGAAGACACTGGAACCATGGAGCCTTGGGAAGAGGAGGAAGACTGAACCCTCACAGATATCTTGCATCAACAAATGGTAACCAACTCTTGGTGAGAAAGTACCTCTTTTGGTAACTTGAGTTGGACTCTTGTGACTATAAGCTTCTATCCCAAATAAATACCCTTCATAAAAACCAATAAACTTCTGTTACTTTACATCAGCACACCTTTGGCTGATTTATACAGTTGGTGAATTTACTTTGATGGCCAATTTCTCTCTCTTGCCTATTATTATTTTTCCACAGTTCTTCTTTGATATTTGGTTCAAATTATCCTAAGTCTTTAAAATTTCCCAGCTTAAGTTATCAAAACATGCCAGGGACTCACTAATGGGGCCCAGATTTTCTTCCAGAAGTTAGAGAACAGAAAGCCCCAATTGCAGTTTTTGTCCATGCAATTTCCAAATAATCCAGAGGTAGTGTTCATTAGTGCACTTTTCCAGGAAGGTATATCTCTCTCCATTTTCCTTTGTTTTGGTCTAGCCAGAGCCAATATTCAAAGCTCCACTGGCTGAATTCACTGAAGAAAAGCCCCCCAACTCTCCCTGCCTTTTCCTTTGTAACACTTGACAGGGAGAAATATGTTTACTCCCCTCTCAGGTCGGCTGCAGTGAGCCAGGGGTTTTACCCCTGCTTAATATGTCAGGGTCAGGGAGGGGAGCCCTTCCCAGCAGTAGGGAGGTTTAGGAACCCATAGTTTGTTGTTTTGGGTTCTTTGTCTCTCTGTCCCTCACCTCCTGGGAGATGTAAAACACTGTCCTGGTCTGCTGACCCCCAAGGCATGTCCCTCGGGCACCTTTTCACTCTTTGTCTATTGTTTTTGTGAGAGAGCTGGGCTTTGCCTACCTAATCTGAAGCCATCTTTCCACAATCTCCCTAAATTGTTTTTTAATAAAAAAGTGTAAGTTTATAGAAAACTCATGCATCCTTGTGCTATTTCTTCTCTATCATCTGTCCTAAGTTTGGTTTTGTATTGCTTTCTTCTGGCTCCTGAACACTGATCCTCAAATTCATACATTTGGTTATTATTTTCTTGTTTGATACAATATGGAGAGTAACAACCTCCAGGAGCTCCCTCAAAAGCAGCCCTGGCAGCAGAGACCAAAACTAAAGGCAGCATAGATGATTATTTGGTGGAAGGGAAGAAATGAAGCTGGTGGCACTTTACTTCCCTGCAATACCCACCTCTTAATTTTTTCAGAGAAGTTCACTTTAGACACTAGAACCTTTCTGCTTGGCCTCCTTCCAATGACTAGCTCTGTGTTTTCATGAACCATGCTTTGTATTTCTCAATCTAGTTTCCTGAAACATTTAGCCATATTTACAGGTCTAGATATTAGTATAAAACCCCGGAAGTTTAGTAGACACAATTTCGTAGAAATATGGATAGGATTATTTGGGCCAGGATAGACCTGGTAGGAAAGTAGATGTGGTGGTGAAATTATAGCAAGATTATTTCTACCATAATGGTAAAATAAAATTGCATTCTTTGTCATTCCCTGGAAATGCAACAAGACACAAACGAAAGAGCATAAATTGAAGCATTAGGCCTGTGTTCAAATCTGACACATCAATTTCGTAGCTCTCTGAGCCTGAACCTCTTTGCCTTAAAGTTATGATAATAGTATGTCACCCATGATACTGGAGAATAAAATTAAGTTGCATGTTAAAGCATTAGACCCATTGCAGATATTCAGTAAGGGTGCATTCTCTTCTTCCTTCATGCTCTACTAAAATTATATTTTTTAGAATGTTTATCTATTGGTATCTTTGTTTTTCAAAAGTAATCTGCTTTGTATATCTGACCTGAAATTTGGATTTAAACTTTATTTCTGGACAGTCTTTTCTCCCCCAAATAAACACATAATTAAGGGAAAAAATGCTCATTGCCTTTTGTGTGATTATTAATAAATATTAAACATTCACATGGGGATTAAGAAAGATTAACGTGGGTCTAACACTGATCCACACCTGATTACCTATTATGCTTCCATGCCGAAGATAAGGAGGATCTTGGGAAATCCTTTGTCTCCCTTTGAAAGTTTATTAAATTGATAAATGAGGTTGTAGTGGCAGTTAAGCAACTATAAAGTACTCTCTTGTGGACCAACTCCAAGCCCCAGCTTGTGAGGGTACGTTCTGACTAGGAGGAGCTGGCTTTAATGCAAACAGATCAGGATTGTGTCCAGGTATTACCAGGGGTTGTCAAGGTTATGGAAATGACAGGATTCCTGGACAATGAATATTCCAAATTGACTACAGGCTATGTCATAAATATATTAGACATTCTGATTCCACCCTATTCATAGATCATTTTCTTGGGACTCATCTCAAGAGAAATAGTCAAAATATTAATTTTCCTAATGGAATTCAGCACTGACAAAGAATAATGAGCAAGCTTCATAATAGGCTCATTTTCCATCTGTCCCAGGCATCGTTGACTAGACTCGCTTTGCCTTCATAGGACCAGTTAAAACAAGGAAAAAGTATTCCTGTCTGGTCTATCATCTTTTCAAAAAGCAGAAAGACTTTGTTCAGACTTCAGTACTGGAAGCCCAGTTACAGGGTATACACTTGTACTTTGAAGAATCCCTAGGGCCTCAAGTCTGTATATTTCAAAAATATCATTGGCATCTTCTTTCTTCTTTCTTCTTTAACATCATGCCAAAATTCCAAGCACTCAAATCAAAGTTAAATACCTCATCACTTTCTATTTAATGGCATTAGAAGCTTCTGGTGTACTTACCCTTAAGATTCTAAAACATACCCCGACCCCCCTTGAAGAAAGGTAAGCAACTGTGTGTAACATTGTCAAGTGTGTATATCATTAAATAGCATCTTCAAGCACATTTTCCACTTTAATAGTAGATGATAATAAAACCTACCTCCCAGGTTTTTTGGACAATTGAGATGAGACAAAATATATTAAAAAGTTAGTGCAGTGCCTGTTAGGGTATAGCTGGTCAATGCTTGTATTGCAGTTATAACATTGTGTCAACCGGGACTCCCTCACTCTCTTGTTTACACAGTGGAATAAAAATAGTTGCTGATGAGAATGTCTGGCTATCTCATATGAAGAGTCATTTTTATCTTTTGATATGTTAAATATTCCATCATACTAAGCATTATGATGTAGGTGGCAGGTGAATAGTGCAGTAGGTGAAAGGGAATTGAAAGAAGAAAAAATTAATGAGAGAGGCCAAAGGATAGTTATAACACCCCCAAAGACTCCCCAGACTCAAAAAGTGTGCTCTCATTTCCATTATTCAAAGGTCTCCCCAACTGACCCAACTCTATTTTTTACCCACAACCATGAACTGGATTCCTAAGAGCCATGCACCTCTGTTTGAAATCAAGTCCTATACCCATTCCCCTACCCCAGTCCCTGTTATAGAAACATTATCTAGGACCTAGGATCCTGTTCAAATGTTTTTCCTCTATGAAGCTTTCCTAATCACATGTTAAATAAGGTCTCTGTACTGTAAGTTTTTCTAAATATTTGTGTGTATGTGTGTATTGCGTTTAGAGGGTATTTATCCTACAATGGTTAATAGCCCAATTTATTTACAATCTTTTTAATAGATAACTCTATTTGGATCATCTACATAAAACTGATTAATAATTAGAAAGCCATAATATGAGGTGATAAAAACAATAGAATTTTGCAAACAAAAATGGGTTCAAGCTGGAACAGTCTTTATGGAAAAGCTTGTAAACCCAGGTTTCAATTCACAGCTCCAGCTGTAAAAAAAAGCTATGTGCATTAACTTTTTGATACTAATTTTTCCATGTATAAAAATGCAGTAATACATATCTTTCTGGGCAATTGCAAAGATTATATAAGATGATGCATATAAAGCACCTGGCAACTGGTAGACACAATGAAAGGTAGCTGCTATTATTCTACTTACTGAGGCATGGGGATAAGCATTTGTTATTGTCAAACATGTACTCTGTACCAAGGGTTTTACAGGTTAATGCTCATAATTATGATTGGGACCTCATTTTACAGATGAGAAACCCTCATCCCATAATGTTTAAGTTAGGCATCCAAAGTCACCCCAAGCTGGAACTTGCCCAAGATGGAAGGTGAACCTAGGTCCAGTAGAATCCATCCCTTTCTACTATGCCCTATAGCTTTTCAGGGAGCTCTTGTCAAGTTGAAAGCTGAATATGAGAAGGCCTTTTTCAGAAACACATGCAAAAAAAGCCACATTCTAAAACAAGGGCACTTTTTTTGTGACCAATTACAAACTCTAAGAAATGTGGTATATGTGTCCTTACTCCAAACCAAAACTAAGGGGATCTTGTATGTCACAAGGCCTAGTAGCTATCCAAAGTTTGCTCTGTGAAGAGATGGCATGGTATGCGGAAGCACACTGACAGTCCTGAATTACTTGGCATTTTTAAAATAAAGAAATGCCAAAAGGTAGGGTACCAAAGAATAATCATCTTCACTGTTTATATCTGACAAATTAAATATTCAATCTACTCAGAGAATGTTGATCACATTACTACTACTAATAAATAACTTATTAAGAATTGGAGTTCATCATGACTAAAGGAGTGTGATCCAATAACATGATAGAAGTTTAAATTTGCATTCTGGATGTTATCAACATTGAATTGTGCCATGCGTCTTTGGGACAGCAAGTTTTTTGAAATTAACCTCACAAGTCTAACATTACGCCATCAAGAATGTCAAGTCTGGTTTCCTTCCATCTAACATAATTCTGAACCTTGATAGTAACAGGAACATTGTCTTCAAGCTGAAGTTACCCCAAAGCTATGTGCAATCCCTGTCTGTACTTATTCATGACTATGCCTACAGATCTTCTGTGAACAAATTTGTCATGTGCACCTTGGCCTTGAGTATTTGCTCACTATTACCTAAATCTAATTACGTCAAACACCTGGTCACTTATAAGCAGAGTCATGAAACCTAGATTTTTTTATTTACATGCAGCTGCATGGCCTTCGGCAAGTTCAACTCCTCTGTATCTTTGCTTCTTCATCCTTATGAGAGCCTTTTACTTTCTGCCCCCATGCTCTCCCCTCGAAGTTGTGAGGTATTATCAGCGATCCACTGTTAAAAGACTGCATTTTGGAAAAATGTGAAGTTCATTTATGTACTTCAGCCTTTTGAAAATTTGTAAAGCAGGTGTTTTTGTGTTCCTGGAAATTCTTGTCAAAAGAAGCAAAGTCAATGGAAACCCAAAATGTTAGAGTTCTAACCTGAGCAGAAGGTTTGGCAAGCAATGCCGTCTAAGAACAAAGCAGCCAGCATCCTCCCTCCAGAGACAAAACACATTATTTCTATGACATGCTTAGTCTCCATCTGCTCAGAGAAAAGGAGTGAATCTCCCATATGCCTTACCATTGGGCTTTGCCTGCACTAGGAGAAAGGCTTTCCCCACAATTCAGAATTGAACATTAAGTAACTTTAGGCTGCTCTAATGGCAATAGCATATGGGCATTAAGTACATGAAAAAAATGAATACCTTGATTATTCTGCTCTATTTTTGTGTTAATAACAGTGACTGCTACTAAGCCCTGATCAATTTAAAACAATTTTGGTAAATCTGTTATTAATTTTTCTGAAGAATTCTCAAGCAATACCCATCATACTCATCGTTGAAATTATGCATTCATGAAAAAAATTTAAATACCCCCAATTAGGTTATATGGTCATATTTTCCACATAAATGTAGGCATTTATTTCCTCTAGCAGTACCTAGAGCCAGCACAATATGTAATTTGCTAGGCTATTTGGCAACTAGAAATGATTAAGACCCTGCTGTTTTCAGTTAATATGGTGCATAAGTTAAGTATGAGGCCAAAAAAGGAAGTAGGACTGATTCTAAACTGTTCCTTTGTTTGGACAAAGTGAAAGTTTCATGAGGCATTATGCCTAGTTTTGTAGGATACTATCACAGAAATGAGAAAAAAAAAAGCCAAAAAAAAAAAAGTATTATTTCATTTAACATTTGTTTATTCTATTCTAAATTTTTAACAGTTGGCTGCAAAATTTAGCATTTTAAGAGGAAACTTTAGACTTAGTTGGCTAGAGCACTTTGTGGTGACGCAAGGCACAGGTTTGATCCCATTTGCCACATAGTTACATGCCATTCCGTGACTACAGACAGCATTCCTAATCCTGGACAGCAAATTGTTGTCCTGGAGTACAAAGAATATAAGGTGAACTAGTACCAGGATTGAGACAAACTCATTTATATTTACCAAGATTGATGAGAAGCAAATGGGAGATGACAGTAAAAAATCAGAGAATTTAGGAAACATTTTAAAATGTTTGTGGAATGAATGAACGAATGAGTGAATGAAAAATATTTTTCTTCTGGAAATAGAGTTAACTAGTCTTCAGTTCAAAATTAACGGAAGGGGAACATTTTGAATGAGAAACAGAACAAAACCACAGAAAAATGATATTTCCTAGAAAATTTTACTTAACTGTCCTCAAACTTTGCTAGTATGTCGAGAGATCATTAGAGCTTGGTCTTCCAAACTGATTGGAAAGAGAGGAAATGGTCAGAACTGAAGAGGTAGCTCTGTAGTCAGGAAGATAAACAATGTATGTGATCAATGAGATCCTGGGCCCTCTGATAAAGGGTGTGGTCCCTTAGAAGATAAGGGTTTTTTAGGCCAGACCCTGGGAGATAATGACCAGTATAGGGCCAAAGGGGTATTTCAAAGTGCAATGGATTCAAAACAAATACATGGTTTCATTTGCCAGTTGGAAATTTGTCTCCAGTTATCTAGGCTAATGCAGCAAATAACCATGCAACAGGAGAAAGAGAGAAAGATGAAAGGTCATGCACCACAGTAAATAATCACATCCCCAAGTTCAAGTAGGGAGAGCTGGACTCTAGAAGTAGTGCTGAAGTGAGCACAGGTGAGAAAGAGGAAATCTAGGAGCCAGGATGCTAATCAACTCTCCCGCATTATGGCCATGGCTATTGCCACCCAAACTGAGCCTGATAGGATAGAGTTAAGAATCAATGCCATGCATGGCTATAATCTGGAATATACCTAAGAGTATCTTCCTTTAATAAGTATTTCATCAAAGGTAGACTGGGTATCCATCTGGAGGACTTCAGGGACAACTGAGGAAGCAACAACCTGATATTATCACAGAAGTCACCTTTACAGGTCTTTGCTTTAGATGGACTGACCATGTAAACTTTAAATCCTCAGCTGCAAGGGGCCTCTGTGTTCAGCTAAACAAAACACTAAACCTATGGGGCTACATTATTCTGTACCTAAGCCTAGTTTAGTTCAAATTTAAATTTGACGTAACCAAAGCACCAAAAGGTAAACCTTTTATTTCCAAGATGATAAGCCATTGGAATTCGGGAAGGTTTTTTGTTTGTTTTGTTTTGTTTTGAAGACAGTTTAGTCGCACTGTCAGAAAGTAATTAACCTTCGACCCTACCCATTTTCACTGGGCACAGAGCTGCCACTACTTCCGACTGGAGGCAGACTAGCCTCAGCTTAGATAAATTGGGAGAGCTGTGTCGTAGGTGGTTTATAAGATTCTTTACAACTCTTAAATGCTATATACCTATTTATCTTAACGAAGTCATTTGCTTTCTCTTTAGCAGCCAGCCCTAGCCACTTGGTTTTAACAACCACTTAATTCTGGAAGATAGCCCTAGACTACTCCCTCAGTTTGGTTGCCCAGAAATGATTCTATTGAAAAACCCAAGTTAAAAGAGGGTGCTGAAAGTAGCAGAATGGATTATGGCTCAGGATGGAGAATCCAATGAGATTATATAGTGACCATTCACGGTCTGCAAATTCACAGCTGTTGATACTTCCTATGGGCTAAATGTCTTCTCACATCCTTATCCTTAGAATATCATTACATAAATGATGATAGTGACTGATTCTGATGCTTATTCATCGCAGATATTTTTGTGCAAAGAGAGCGAGAGAGATGTGCATGAAAGAATCATCAGACATATGACACATGGAATTAATTTAAACTACCACACATGCACTGATATAAAGAAAATCTCTTCCTTTGGTAACATCCATAACTTTAGAAAATAAGGTTAAAAGAATTTAGGTTATTGGATCATGTACTGGAAGGTACTTACTTTAGAACTCTTCATTATATTCAAGTAGATGGAAATCTCATATTCCCAGCAATATCTCATATTCTGGGCTCTTTCCAATATCTTCATCCATCCAAGATTACTTATCTGTTCCTGGGCTCTTCAAGCCTGGAAGGGCTATTTTACCTACCAGACTAACTTATCTGTTTTTGTTTTTGTTTTTGGGGGGAGGTACTTGGGATTGAACCTAGGACCTCATATGTGGGAGGCAGACACTCAACTATTGAACTGCATCTACATCCCAATTATCTGTTTTTTACAGTTATGTATATATATGTATATGCCTTACTTTTTTTTTTTTTTTTTTTTTGACAATGGAGCATTTTTAAGGAATCTTTTTAAAGGAAATGAGTGGTTTGTTTTCATGGGGGGTTTGCCTTCTCTGGAAGGCCTGGAGATAGATGTTCTACAGCTGGTGAGATGTGTTGGCACACATCTAACCAAAATGAGTCTTTCTATGGAGCTGGACGTGCAGAGCAAATGAAACTTCCTGTAGACAGGGTTGTGTCCTAATGGTATAGGGTTTATGGCATGTGAGATTAAAAGCCAGGTTCCCCTTAGGTATGGGAAACTACAAGAGTAATATTTTCCCTACTTCCTTTCCAATCCATTTTGCTTTTCAAATATGTGAGGTTGACTTCCATTAAAGCAGCTTAAACATGGTCCTGAATCAGTTTTCTATCTCACTTTATTTAAATTAGATAAACAATTAGAGCAAGATGTTGGAAAAGGCAAACCTCAATAATTATGGTTTTTCTATCAAGTGAGACTCAG
The DNA here is from genome assembly GCF_030445035.2 of Dasypus novemcinctus. Classification (NCBI taxonomy): domain Eukaryota; kingdom Metazoa; phylum Chordata; class Mammalia; order Cingulata; family Dasypodidae; genus Dasypus; species Dasypus novemcinctus. The sequence goes on from NC_080697.1 coordinate 38,032,581, forward strand.
CCAATTGCTGTATACAACAAAGGGAATGTTGGGTCTATCCTGGACTCTGTTTCCAAGGGCTGTGTTCCCTCAAAGGTGTTGAGACCTAAAAAAAGGTGGGGGAAGGGGATACCTTAAGGCTGATCTTCCTGAATATTGCCCTCTCTCTCTCCTTGTATTTTTAGGTATTACTTCTCCATCCTACCACCTGGTATTTGTTTTACTTTGCATCTTCCTATAATCCTTAATTCTATTAAATTAAATACTTCCATTAATATTACTACTGTTCTACCTTTAGCTATAATTTATTAGATTGATTTCAGGAAGATTTCAAGATTACAGGAAGATTCCTATTTTACTAGGACTTAATTTTTGAAAGAGAAAGGAAACAGGATTGATAAAACAACAGGCAGCATTACTTTTTTACAGAGAACAGAAGAAATACCTGGGATCATAGCATTTTAAAGTTGAAAGGATTAAGGACCATTTAATCCAACTGTTTCATTTTCCAGAGGAGGAAACTGAGTGTATTAAAACAACAAAATTTTCTGAAACCTGGAAGCATTGACTGTTCCAGGGTCATGATGTGTTGAAGGAAAGTCCATAGGGTTCTTTAAGACAAGCTTCTTAAACCATTTCCACATCGTAGACTTGCTACCTCCTTGGGATTCTACTAGGGCAGTGAGGTGCAGGTACTTTCTCTTCCTGGATACTGCCAGGAAGAGAATTTCAGATTCGCAAAAATTTTATCTTTCCCATCAGGTTTTTTTTTTTTTCAATTGTTATCATTCTTAATGTCTGGATTTTCTTCCCTCCTACATTTTCCTCCTACCCCATCTCTAAACTTTGGAAATTCTAAAGCCAATGTTAACTCCTCTCTCTTTTGTCAAGTCTGCCGTGATACATCTGCCTGATTTCCATGGAAGATGTAAAGATGTCAGTTAATGTTTCAAGGTGGTATTTTACAACACGTACAATAGTAAAAGAGTGGGGAAGCTTTTGGTCCATTGCTTTCACCTCCATTCCTATGCTTTCAGTGTACAGGCAGTCTTTAATGGGGCTTCTTAAATCTTCAGGTTTTTTTCAGAGTCTAATTAGGTAAATAAGTACCACTTTTAACGAATGAGGACAGTGTATCTGTGAAGGTTAATATTTTGTCAATAAAACCTGTGTTCAAATAAGTTTGCATGTCTGCAGATCTTTCTTTTCAAATAACTGAACTTATTGGTAGAAAATAGAGTTGGCAAAGATAGCCAAAGGCACACTGAGGAAGGAAGAGAAAATGGAACTTTATAAAGGTCAGGGATAGAGAAAAAGAATTGATTGCTAGAATGGAATTTCAATTTTTAGTTCCATACCTATTTCATAAAAATAGAGATACAGAGTAGATTCTAAAATGAATGCAAATTTAGCAAATATTCTGTCATGCCAATTTATTGCTGCAAGAACTGTAGCCAGTGAAAAAGAGAATAACACCTGGTCATTTGAACTTTTGCTATGGTTACTTTCAAAATTATAGAAAAATATTCAAAATTTATTAAGGACATAAAATGTTATAAGAGATGTGACAGTGCTAAGGATAAAACACTTACATTCATTATCCTATTTAGTTTAAAACCACCCCTGAGAATGACATATTTGTATTTTTAGAATGTGGATGAAGAAACTGAGGCTCAGAGATGAGGATTAAATTGCCAATGTCAATGCTGATTCACTCAATAGTGAATCATGGCCCAGCTGAAACTGGAACTCAAGTTTTTAGACCTCAAATCTAAAGGCAGATATCTCTTGTCCCACTCGCAAAAGGTCCCATTTTAGTTTAATGCTCCTCAGTCACTGTCTTGATATTCTTATTTTTTAAACAAGGTTCCTTTATTGTCATTTTGCAGTGGGCCCTGCTAATTATGTAGCCAGTCTTGGGTGCAATCATTTTTTCATTGAAAATAGAAAATGGCATGAATCTTTTGGCCATAATTTTAGTTTTATATTCATTTTGAAAAGACTCAGATTTATAAATGATTACTTGAATATTTTTGGATTATTGGGAGATTTTATAAGAAAGGACCAAAATTTTCTTCTTCAGCTACCAAATCCCTAGTCTCTTTTAAGAACCAACAGTAATGATGTTTTCATACTTTTCTTAACCTGATGGATGGACCTGAAGATCCTTAGAAATAATAAAACCTGACCCTTAGTACCCCTTTGAAGCATATCAACAATTTTTTCAATGTTAAATTTGAGAAAATAAAAAGGTATATGCTTTGCCAAAAAAGTATTTCAACAAGAGAAAAACTCAAACAAAACTATCGCCTTTCACTTAAATGACCAGGTCACATCTGACCTGGTCTAATATCCTAATATCAAATATCCTGACCTTGTCAGGACATTTGGCAGTGGGGAAATTAGAAAAAAACTTTACCACTTTACCTTGAAACAAAACTCACAACTTAACATCTACTTATGGAGTGATTGAAAAAGATTCCTTCTCTGGGTACCATGCAGAAACAGAATTTTATGATATATTCTGAAACCACAAATTTTCTTCACCAAAAACAAGTAAAGACAACTCTTTTAGAGAAAGATATTTTATGGTGAAAAGTCTTTTTATAAAATTCATGTTTCATATTCAAAGGGAAATTTTTACTGTCTTAAGAAGGTAATAGTTTCAGGAATAGCGAAGAATCTTTTGAGCCAGATAGACCTGGGTTCAAATCTGTTAACCAGTCACTAATCCTCACTAACTTCATGTTCTAACCTGTAAAAGTAAAAATAATCAAACGTTTTCTGTAGAAGCATGTTGAACATCAGATGACACAAAGTATATATGAACTTAATGAATTATATGTTAAAGACTATTTAGTACACAGGTCTGATCATGAAATGTTTAATAAAGAAGCTGAAATCATATCTGCCATATCATACCCTTGAATAGTGTACCTCACAGAGAATGCATGATTTTTAGGTAAAATCTTGTGATCACAATCTGACAAGCTAAACTAATTTGAGAGCATCCTCATCTGTGTACAAATATCTGTTCAAGCCCCTGCTTTCAATTCTTTTGGGTACATATTTAGTAGTGGGATTCTTGGGCCATGTGGTAGTTGTATATTTAGCTTTCTGAGGAACCGCCAAACTGTCTTCTGCTAGTAGCTGCACCATTTTACATTGCCACCAACAATGAATGAGCGTTCCTATTTCTCTGCATCCTCTCCAATGCTTGTTTTTTTCCATTATTCTAATAGTCATTATTCTAATGTGATTTATTCTAAACCCACAATTGTATATGATTGTGGTTTGATTAGCAGTTGCCTGATGACTTATGATGTTAAGTATATTTTTATGTGCTTTCAGGCCATTTGTATATCTTCTTTGGAGAAATGTCAAGTCTTTTGCTCATTTCACAACTGGGTTGTCTGTCTTTTCCTTGTTAAGTGGAAGGATTTCTTGATATATTCTGGGTATTAAACCACTATCGGATATGTGGTTCCCAAGTATTTTCTCCCATCGTGTAGGCTGTCATTTTACTTTCATGATAGAGTCTTTTGAGGGACAAAACATTTTTAATTTTGATGAAGTCCCATTTATCTATTTTTACTTTCGTTGCTTGTGCTTTGAGTATAAAGTCTAAGAAATACAAGTTCCTGAAGATGTTTCCCTATGTTTTCTTCTAGGAGTATTGATACTTCTAGTTCTCATATTTAGGTCTTTAATCCATTTTTATTTGATTTTGTATAAGATATGAGGAAAGAGTCTTCCTCTCTTTGTAAATGGAGAATCAGTTTTCCCAGCATCAATTTTTGAAGACTGTTCTTTCTCAATTGAATGGGCTTTGCTACACTGTCCAAAATTCATTGGCTATAAATGGGAGGATTGATTTTTGAGTCAATTTTTTTTTTTTTTAGTTAAGCCAGTGATTTATTTAGGTAGGGGGGAATGAGAAATGGTAGAAAATAACAGATCAGGGGTCCCAGGTACAAGATTCTACCATCCAGAACAAGACTTCCTCCGGAAGCCAGGAGAAGCCCCAGATATTCCCCCAGGACTTGACCATCAATTTTCCCCTTCAAAACTGTCAGGAGTTGCTTCATATATTTTGAAGCTTTGCTGTTAGGTACATATATATTTATAATTGTTCCCTTTCCTTTTGAAATTCCCCTTTTTTCAGTATATAATAACCATCTTTGTCTTTCGTAACTGTTTTTGACTTAAAGTCTCTTTTATCCGATATTAATATAGCTTCCCCAACTTGGATATATTTTTTCTATCCTTTCACCCTTAACCAACATGTATATTTGAAGCTAAGATATTTTGCTTGCAGATAACACATTATTTGGATATGCTCTTTTATTCACTCTCCTAATCTCTGTCTTTTGACTGGAGATTGTAATCCACTTATATTTAAACTCACTACTGATAATACAGGACTTTTTTTCTGCACTTTTGCTAGTCTTTGTAAATCTTAAACCTTTTTTTCTCTCGCTGCTGTTAATGGCTATTTTTATATTTGATTTTTTTGTATTGTACTATATTGAGTGCCTTCTCATTTTTATCTGGATGTATTTTCCATCAATTTTTTTTTTCTTATCATGAGGTAAAGTTGAAGATGCTAATTAAATACCAATCATATTTGATTTGATACCAACTTGAGTTCAATAGCAAGCTCACATACTTTTCCTATACCCTCTGCACCCCCTTACCTTTTTTTGTACTAGTTACCACTTATGTCTTTGTACATTTATTCAAAAATATAGATTTATCATTTAATTTATGCATTTACCTTTTAGGACCTGTCATAAGTAAGAAGTGGAATAACATACCAAACAGTACAGTACAATGATACTGACATTTATACTTACCCAAATGGTTACCTTTACTATCAGTCTTTGATCTCTTATGGCACTTTGAGCCACTGCCTAGTGTACTCCTTTCAGTCTGAAGAACCCCTGTCAGCATTGCTTGTAGAAAGGTCTGGTGATGATGAGCTCCCTTTTGTTTACCTGAGAAAGTGTTAATCTCTCCCTCACTTTTACTTTTGCTTTATTTATTTGTTTTTATTTTTTAAATATATTTTATCACAGAAGTTGTAAACTTATAGAACAATCATACACATGTGTAGAATTCCATATAACACCCCTTCACCAACATACCACACAGCTGTTAAACGTTTGTTACAGATAATATCATCAGACTATTGCCACTAACTATGGTTCATAGTGTATATTTGACATATTTTTTCCATACCATCCTATTATTAACATAGTACATCTTTGGAATTGATGCAAGAATATTACAGTATTGATGTTAACCACAGTCCATAGGTCATGCCAATTGAATATAAAATATTTCTGTTTACTATAGTCCATAGGTTACATTAATTGTATTTTTCCCATGCTTCTCTACATTTCCATCACATTGCAACATTGACATACAACTGTTCTAGTCCACAGAAGGACATTTTTGCATTTGTACTATTAACAGCAATTCTCATTCACTCTGGCTTCACTGTGTTATTCAGATCCTAGATTATTCTCCAGTTTTCTTTTAGTTTATATTTACATCCCTGGACTATAAACTTTTCAGGCACAATCCCATTTATAAACCAATTGCTGCTTACTATAATTTATTACCACAAACTCTATCCATTTCTACACTTTTACAGTCAAGTTAATTAAAATGTCTATGTACATTAAGCATCAGTACTCCATCACTGCCCTCCTATTATCTTTTTTTAATTCATTTTTAAAAAAATATTACATTCAAAAAATATGAAGTCCCATTCAACCCCACCGCCCCCACTCCCCACTCCCCCCACAGCAACACTCTCTCCCATCATCATGACACATCCATTGCATTTGGTAAGTACATCTCTGGGCATCACTGCACCTCATAGTTAATGGTCCACATCATAGCCCAAACTCTCCCACGTTCCATCCAGTGGGCCCTGGGGGAATCTACAATGTCCTGTTATACTCTAAGTTTTAACACCATGTATTTTTTCTTTATATTTAGTTCATATTAGTGAAGCAATGCAGTATTTATCCTTTTCTGTCTGGCTTATTTCACTTAGCATAATGTCTTCAAGATTCATCCATGTTATCATATGTATGCCAATTTCATTTCTGTTTACGGCAGCATAGTATTCCTTCATATGTATATAGCACATTTTGCTTATCCATTCATTGGTTGATGGACACTTCTGTAGTTTTCATCTTTTGGCAATAGTAAATAATGCCACCATGAAAATGGTATGCAAATGTCTGTTCATGTCACAGTTTTCAGTACTTCTGGATATATTCCTAGTAAAGGAATTGCTGGATCATATGGCAGTTCTATATTTAGATTCCTGGGGAACCTCCAAACTGTCTTCCACAAAGGCTGCACCATTTCACAATCCCATCAACAGTTAAGGAATATTCCTAATTCTCCATATCATCTCCAGTGCTTATTTTTTTTTTTTTTTAATAATGGCCATTCTATGTGATGTGAGATGATATCTTATTGTCATTTTGATTTGAATTTCCCTAATAGCTAGTGATATGGAACATTTTTACATTTACTTTTTGGCCATTTGTATTTACTCTTTGAAGTAATGTCTATTTAAATCTTTTGCCCGTTTTTTTACTGGATTGCTTGTTCTTTTATTGTTGAATTGTATGATCTTTTTATATAGAATGGAAATTATTGGATATGTGGTTTCAAATATTTTCTCCCATTGAGTGGGCTACTTTTTCACCTTCTTTGACTTGCAAAGTAGTTTAAATTTGAGGAGGTCCAACTCATCCACACTTTCTTTTGTTGCTTGTGCTTTCAGTGTAAGGTTTAAGAGTGCACCACCTACCACCAAGTCTTGAAGATGGTTTCCTACATTTTTTTTCTATGAGCATTATGGTTCTAGCTTTTAGAGTTAGGCCTTTGATCCATTTTGAGTTAATTTTTGTATAAGGTGTAAGATAGGGGTTCTCTTTCTTTCTTTTGGCTATGGATATCGAGTTCTGCCAGCATCATTTGTTGAATAGACTGTTCTACCCCAGCTGGAATGGTTTCACAGGCTTGTAAAAAATCACTTGACCACAGATGTGAGGGTCTGTTTCTGAAACATCAGTTCAGTTCCATTGGTCTATGTGTCTGTCTTTATGCTGGTACCATTCTGTTTTTAGCACTATAGCTAGATAATATGATTTACTGTAAGTGAGACACCTCCAATTTTGTTTTTCCTTTTTAAGATGTTTCTGACTGTTTGGGACCCCTTACCCTTCCAACTAAATTTGATAATTGTGTTTTCTATTTGTTTAAAAAATATTGGTGGAATGTTTATTAGGAGTGCATTGAATCTGTTTATTAATTTAGGTAGAATTGACATCTTAATAATATTTATTCTTCCAATCCATGAGCATGGAATATTCTTGTAATTACTTAGGTTGGTTTTGATTTCTTTTAGCAATGCATTGTAGTTTTCTGAACACAAGTGCTTTACATCCTTGGCTAAGTTTTTTCCTAAGTATTTATTTCCTTTAGTCACTATTGTAAATGGAATTTTTTCCTGATTTCCTCCTCAGAATTTGCATTACTATTATATAGAAACACCATCGAGTTTGTGTATTGATCTTGTATCCTGACACTTTATTGAAATCATTTATTTTCTCTAGCAGCTTTGTTGTGGATTTTTTTGGATTTTCTACGTGTAGGATCACATCATCTGTGAATGGTGAAAGTTTTACTTCTTCCTTTCTGATTTGGATACGTTTTATTTCTTTTTCTTGCCTGATTGCTCTAGCTAGAATGCCTAAGCACCATACTGAACAACAGTGGTGACAGTGGGCAAACTTGTCTTGTTCCTGATCTCAACAGGAAATCTTTCAGTCTTTCACCATTGAATAAAATATGAGATATGAATTTTTTTTATATATGATCTTCATTGTTTTGAGAAGGTTCTCTTCAATTCCTATCTTTTGCAGTATTTTTATCATGAAAGGATAATGTATTTTGTTAAATGCTTTTTCTGTATAAATCAGTAAGATCATGTGATTTTTTCATCTTTGATTTATTAATGTGATGTATTACATTGATTGATTTTCTTGTTTTCAACCACCCTTGCATGCCTGTTATAAAACTCAATTGATTGTGATGAATATTTCTTCAAGGTACTGTTGGATATGATTAGCAAGTATTTTAATGAGGATTTTTGCATCTGTATTCATTAATGAAAATGTATCTAGAAATTTTCTTTTTCATAATATCTCTCAGGCTTCGGCATCAGGGTAGTATTGACTTCAAAGAATGAGTTTGGTAGCAATCCTTCTTGTTCAGTTTTTTTGGAAGAGCTTGAGTCAGGTTGGTATTAAATCTTTGAATTCTTGGTAGAACTCACCTGTGAAACCATCTGGTCCAGGGATACCATTTTGGGGAGTTGTTCTATGAAAGTTTTAATCTCTTTACTTGTGGTTGAATTTTAAGGTCTTCTATTACTTCTAGGGTCAATATATGTTGTTAGTACATTCCTAGGAATTTTTCCATTTCATCTACATTGCCTAGTGTGTTGGCATACATTTGTTCATAATATTCTGTTATAATCTCTTTTATTTCTGTATGGACAGTAGCAATCTCCTTATTTTTGTTTATTTATTTTATTGGAATCTTCTCTGTTATTTCTTTGTCAGTTTAGTTAAGGGTTTGTCGATTTTGTTAATCTCAAATAACCAACTTTTCATTTTATTAATTCTCTGTTGTTTTGTGGAGGTTTTTTTTTTTGTACTTAATTTCATTTATTTCTGTTCTTATCTTTGTTATTTTGTTCTTTCTACATGCTTTGGGAATAGTTTGCTATTCTTTTTCTAGTCCCGGCAGCTGGATAATTTGGTCATTGATTTTAGCTCTTTCTTCTTTTTAACTAAGCACTGAAAGCTATAAATTTCCCTCTCAGCACTGCCTTTGTTGCATCCCCTAGGTTCTGATATGTTCTAGTTTTCATTAATCTCAAGATATTTATTGATTTTTTTCCCTCCTTGTTTCCCTGGCTAACCTGCCTCAACTCCCCACTCAGAGAGCTCATGCCCTTATTCTTTTTTCCTTTTCAATTTTTTAAAAAGAGATACTTAGATTACCTATATGTTACATAAAAAGTATGAGGGTACACATATGCCCCACTCCCTAACCCTCCCACATTCTCACATTTTCCCACATTAACAATATCCTTCATTAGTGTGGCACATTTGTTTCAATTGTTGAATATATTTTGGAGCATTGCCATTAAGCATGGATTATAGTTTTCATTGCAATTTACACTCTCTCCTGCACAATGTTGTAAGTTATGACAAGATATATAATGTCTTGTACCTGTCATTGCAAAGTCATTCAGAACAATTCCCAAGTCCTGAAAATGCCCCCGTATTACTCCTGTTTTTCCCTCTCCCTCCCCTCAGAACCTCCAGTGACCACTGCCTCTGCATCCAAGATAAAATTCTTCCATTGCTAAAATCACAATAACTCTCTAGCAGAATATCAGTAAGTCTACTTTGGTTCATCATTCATTCCCCAATCCTGAGAATTCTGGGATGGTGATGCCTGCTCTGCATCTAATTGAGTGTGGGCTTAGATCCCATGGAGCAGGTGGATGGGACTGTTGCTTGCAGTTGCAGACTGTCTCTGTTTCACAGGATGGTCATTGTTCATCATCATTTCCTTGTTATTTGTCCTGGGTGAGTCTGATGAACTGGAGAGTAGGTGGTACAACTCCATTGAGATTCAAGACCCATCTGGCTGATGGACAGTCCAAAGATTTAAGTCTCTTGGACATACACCTATCAACTTTATTACTAACTATAGGTTCAGGTAGAAGGGGCAGAAGAGTCATATGTAGGGAAACCACAACTTAATCCAACTCTGTCATGTGGTGGAACATAAATTCCCAAGTAGTGCCCACTGGCAGGGCATCAATCTCCTGAGCTATCTGCCCTGCTATAGTATCTAGATGTCTCCAGAGCCCTCAGGAGCCCCACTCTGTGAGGCAATATTTACTTTAGCAGTTAATGAGATCCTGTTGAAATGTGCGTAATTGTAACCTCGGTAATTACCTCCTGACTCACTTTTCAAAATTTCCATAATGTATTTATCCCAATACCAACAAAATATTTCCAATTCAGCATGCAATTAATGTTAATGAAATATTAATGACATTTTATATTATTTTTCATATTAAGATTTCAAAATTCAATGTGTATTTTATTTATTTTTAAAATTTAATTTAAAATTTTAATTATCTTTTTAAAAAATTAGTAGATTACAAAAAATGTTACATTAAAAAACATAAGAGGTTCCTATATGCCCCACTCTCCACCCCCATCATATTTTAATTGTATTTTTTTAAAGATACATAGATCACAAAAAATGTTACAGTAAAAAATGTAACAGGTTCCCATAGACCCCATATGCTCCCCCCCACGCCTTCCACATCAACAACCTCTTTCATCATTGTGGCGCATTCACTGCATTTGGTGAATACATTTTGAGCACTGCTGCACCACATGGATAATAGTTTACATTGTAGTTCACACTCTCCCCCAGAAATTCAGTGGATTATGGCAGGACATATAATGTCCAGCATCTATCCCAGCAGTATCATTTAGGACAACTCCAAGTCTCAAAAATGACCCCACATCACATCTCTTCTTCTCTCTTCCCTCCCTCTGCAACTACCATGGCCACTTTCTCCACATCAATGCTAAAAGTTCTTCCATTACTAGTCATAATAGTTCTATAGTAGAATATCAGTAAGTCCACTCTAATCCATACTTTATTCCTCCATCCTGTGGACCCTGGGATGGTGATGTCCACTCCATCTCTATATCAAGAGGGTCTTAGATCCCACATGGATGATGGATGCAATTCTCCTGCTTGCAGTTGTAGGCACTCTTGTTTCCCTGGTGTGGTGGTTGACCATCTTCACCTCCCTGTTAGCTGACCTGGGTAAATCCAATGAACCAGATGGTAGGAGTTAAAACTCTGCTGAGACTCAGAGCCCAGATGGCACATGGATAGTCCAGAGATTCAAGTCTCCTGAGTATACAACAACCCTAGCACCAACCACAGGTTCAATAAAAGTGACAGGAGAGGCATATGTAGAAAGGTCACATCTGAGTACAACTCCATCACACTCAGGAACATAAATTCCAAAGTAGGGCCCACTGACATGGCACTGAACTCCAGAGCCATCTGCCATGATCATAGAACCTGTATGTCTCTGTAGCCCTCCGGAGCATCAGGACCTGGGGTTGTAGCTACTTGGCTTTGATCCTGTTGAGGCATGAGTAAATGTGACCCCTCTGATGACCTCCCAACTCTTTTTTTGAAGACTCTTAGCCATATAAACTCTTTTGTCTTTGCCATTTCCCCTTTTATTCAGAGGCAAAAATCAGTTTTTAACACATGATGTAGGTTGAGATATTCTACTCGTCTGAGTTGACCCTTTTATTCAAGGTCTCTTTCTAGTTGCATCACCAGTTAATGATTGGTAGTAATTCCTCAGTGCCAGGGACGCTTATCCCCAGGAGTCATGTCCCTTGCTGGGGGGAAGGTAATGCATTTACATGCCAAGTTTGGCTTAGAGAGTGGCCATATTTGAAGAAGTTTTGGACCATGGGTATCTCCAATTACAGCATCAGAGGAACACTGGTGTGGGATGTTATTGATGGGGGCACATCAAAAATTGGGAGGGATTTCTCCAGAGCATGTAAATAGGGGACATAAAAATGTTCTGATATATGTTGGGTATTTTCATAGTAGTTATAGTTACAAATAACAGCTGAGGTAGTGCTGAGTTCCTACCCAGGGGAGCTCTGTCACATTTCCCAATGGAACAGCAACAATCCCCCAAGCGCAGTGTTAAAGACCAATGAAGAATGGTGGTCCAATGATGAGCCCTTGATACTGATGACTATCCTTATGAGCCTGTGGGACTGAAATATGAACTAAGCCTAGAGCTGCAGGATGCTTAAGAATTACCTCCTTGAGAGCCTCCAACTCACTTTTAAGTCTCGTAGCCACTTAAACTCATTTTTCTTTACCCTTTCCCCCTTTTGGTCAAGTTCTGTTTTGCAGTTACATTGCTAGTTGGTTCTCGGTAATAATCCCTCAGTGCCAGGGAGGCTTATCCCTGGGAGTCATGGCCTATGCTGTGGGAAAGGTAATGCATTTATATGCTGAGCTTGGCTTAGAGAGAGGTCATATTTGAGCATCAAGGAGGCTCTCAGGAAGTGACTCTATGGCACTCTATAATACTAGGCTAAATTTCAATTTCAAAAGTAAAGATTTAAAAGTACAGTCATCAATATCAAGGGCCCATCAATGGTCATCCTACTTCACTAGTCATTACCCCTGTGCTTGTGGGATTCTAGCTGTCCTATTAGAGGATGTGACAGAGCTCCCCATAATGGGGATTTAATAGTCTTTCAATTACTGTGTATATCTCCACCCACCATGACAATGCACTATGAACACTTGAAGACATTTATATGCCTTATAGGTATGTCCCAAGTGAACCTACTCCCATATATCCCCCATCACTGACACCCTGTACCAATGATCCTTTGCTGCCACAGTTGTAACCCTTCTGTGATCCAAAGCTTCTTAAAAAATGAAGGCAACAAAATAACCAAATAAATTCATAAGAAAATGAAATAATAATGATAGTTTTAAAAAATAACAAATAAAATATAATTTTTAAAAATTGGACTAAAATAATTTTAAAAATATAAAATTAAGTAAATTTTTTGACATATCTTTCAACACTGTAAGATCTGTTGTCTTGTATGTACGGTGACATTTTCTTCCATTTATTCTCCTAGTGTCTTATTTTTTCCATTTGATTTTCAAAGATGCTTTAGGTTACAGAAAAGTTATGTTCAGAATATTAGGGGATTCCCATATACCCAGCATCCTTCCCCTTTTTCCCTTTCCCCTGTTAAAACATTTTACATATGGAAGGTACATTCATTATAGTTGATGTACATATATTGAAACATTGCTATTAACCATGGTCAATGATTTACCTTAAAATTTACCTTTTGGACCCTACACTTTTATGAAGTTTGATGAAATTTAACATGGCCTCTATCCATCATTGCAAGATCAGGTAATACACTTCCATCACCCCCAAAATGCCCCATGTTCCATCTATGCTATTCCTTGCTTCCCCTCCCCTGGGGACCCATGGCCACCACCATGCTTCTTTCTTTGAAGACCAAGGTTCATAGTTACTTGCAACAACACTGAGGGCTTGACCTACTGGCTTGTCCTCCCCTACTAGTCATTGCCTATGCTCTTGAAAGACTCCTAACCTTTTATTTGAGAACATAGCCAGACTCCTCTGCATGGGAGTCCAATGCCTTCCCTCTCATTATGTGGGCCTCCAGGTACTGGTATAACACACTATGACAAGATGATCACTTACACACTCCCTAGAAGCCTGCCCCAGATGTGCACTTTCTGCATGCCCCCCACATCCAAGACCCTAAGCCAATGAACCTCCCCTGCCATATTTGTCAAAAGAAAATTCCTGACATTGAAGTTTCAACCACATACTCACAAATCCCCAGAATTCACCTGCTCTCTCCCTCAACCCTCCCTTCAGTCCATGGACAGTCCAACCCACCCTGCCCACTCTACCCCCCCCCACAAACCCAGCACCATCTAACCCAATAGCATCACTGCATCTCTATCATGCCCATCTGCTGCACAACTACACCCTTCTACCTTATCATAGATTTTGCCCATTTGGTCATTGGCTCACAACCTTCTTCTCTCTTTCTGTCTCTTGTAAACCTTCTTCTTTGACTTACTTATTATTTAAGAGTGTGCTGTTTAATCTTTATATATTTGTGAATTCTCTCTTTTTCTGCCTCTTGTTGCTTTCCAACTTTATTCCCTTATGATCAGAGAAAGTGCTTTGTACAATTTCAATGTTGAATTTATTGAGATCTGCTTTGTGACCCAACATAAGGTCTACCCTGGAGAAAGATTCACGAGCACTTGAGAAGAATGTATATCCTGCTATTGAGGGGGGGGGGGGAGGGTATTGAGATCTGCTTTGTGACCCAACATATGGTCTACCCTGGAGAAAGATTCACAAGCACTTGAGAAGAATGTATATCCTGCTATTGGCAGAGGGGGGAGGGGTGCAATGTTCTGTATATGTCCATTAGGTTTAATTCATTTAACATATTATTTAATCTCCCTGTTTCTTCATTAATTCTCTGCCCAGATGTTCTCTCCACTGCTGAGAGTGGTGCTTTCAAAGTCTCCAGCTATTACTGTAGAGACATCTACTTCTCCCTTCAGTTTTGCCAGCATTTGCCTCATGTAATTTGGGGCATCCTGGTTAGATGCATATACATTTATGATTGTTATTTTTCCCGATTAAATGTCCCCCTTTATTAATGTGTAATGCCTTTCCTTGCCTCTAATAACAGTTTTGATTTTAATGTCTATTTCTTCCAATGTAAGTATAGCCACTCCAGCCTTTTTTAAAACTTATTTTTAATTAAAAAAAATTTTTTTGGTTACTACATGCATGGAATATTTTTCCCAGCCTTTCACTTTTAATCTTTTGGTATTCTTTAGTCTAATTTGAGTCTTTTGTCAGAAGCATAGAGATAGGTCATATTTTCTTATCCATTCTGCCAGTCTGTGTCTTTTGTTTAGGGTATTTAATCTATTACCATTCAATGTTATTACTATAAAGACAGTTTTTATTTCTTTCATGTTAACTGTTGGGTTTTATCTGTCACATTTTATTTTCACCCCTCTTTTTTACACTTTTAGTTACAATTGCTGATATATTGTCATTTCTAGACTCTCTTTCAATCCCCTCTCCTGTCCTTTATTTTTAGGGTGTAGCTCTCCCTTACTATTTCTTGCAAAGCTTTCTTGGTTATAAACTCTCTCAGTTTCTGTTTATCTGTGAATATTCTCTGCTTGCCTTCATTTTTGAAAGACAAAATTTCCAGATATAAGATTCTTGGTGGGCAGTTTTTATCTTACAGTATCTTAAATATGTCATACTACTCCCTTTTTGCCTCCAGGATTTCTGATAAGAAATTGAAACTTATTGGGTATTCCTTGTATGTTCTCCTTCACTTTTATCTTACTGCTCTCATAATTCTTTCTGTTTTTTGGCATTTAATATTATAATTAATATGTGCCTTGCAATTGGTCTATTTGGGTTTATTTGTGTGGGAATATGTTAAACTTCTTGGACACAGATATCTATATCCTTCAATAGGATTGGGAAATTTTCTACCATTATTTCTTCTATCCCTTTTCTTTTCTCTTCTCCTTCTGAGATACTCATAACACGTATGTTTCACATCTCTTGATGTCATTTAGTCCCCTGAGACCCTGTCCAATTTTTTTCCATTCTTTTCTTCTTTGGTATTTTTGTATATTTGCTTTCAGAGGCCATGTCTTTAAGTTCACTAATTCTTTGTTTCTACCTCCTCATATCTGCTGTTACAAGCTTCAAGTATATTTTTTATTTCATTTACTTCTTTCATTCATAAAAAATCTGCTATTTTCTATGTATGCGTTCAAATTCTTCTTTGTGCTCAACCAGTGTCTTCTTAATGTTCTTAATATCTTTAACCATCTCAATTAATATATTCAGGAGATTTGTTTGGACATCTCTGATTAGTCATCTTAACTCTTTTATGTCATTCTAAATCTTATCTTGTTCCTTTGATTGGGACATACCTTCATTTTTCTTGGTATAGATTGTGATTTTTTGTTGTTGGTACATTGGCACCTGGCTTACTAGATGTATTTATTCAGGGCACAGCTTCTCTTTTTAGTTTAGGACCTTTTTGCCCTTTCTCCCTTGCTGGTTGTGTAGTAAGAGCCAAAGATATAGTTGGCACTGTAAGCTGTAGAATTTGAAGCTGCCCACATTCCCTCAGGAACTGTTGAAGCTTTTCCTTACTTTCTTCTCTGCCAGGGTTACAGACAGAGTCAAAGCCATGTGTAATAATCCACATTGTGCAGGCTAAGACTGTCTCCAGTTGCCAGAGCAAATGATGAATCTTCACACTCATTCCTCCACAGCCTGGGGCAGGAATAGTGCTGCAGGTATGGGTGGTGTGGGTCCAAAATGACCACAGTTGCCCAAATAGACTGATATAGCAAAGGCTCCCCTCTTCCTCTACCATGGTTGAGGATGGACCTTATGGAGTGCCCAACAATCTACTTCTTGTAGACTGAATGCACTTGCAGTTGTCCTGAGAACCTGATGGTGTACTGTACCTTCTATTCTTTAGGGGACAGGAAGAAACCACAGGCACTCAACAGTTCGGTCTGTGTAGGCTGAAAGTGGCTGCTGTTGCCTGGAGAGGCTGAGGAAACACTAGACCCTTCCTATCATATTAGGGGTTAAGGGTGGATCCAGAGGCACCCAAACATCCAGGCTGTGCAAGCTGAAAATACATGCCATTGCCCAGAAAGGCTGAGGAAACACTACTCCCCTCCTATCCTATTGGAGAATGGGAGTGGAGCCACAAGTGCCCATCAGTCCCATCTGTGCAGACTGAAAGTGCCTGTCATTGCCTGGAAAAGTTAAGGAACACAGCTCCCCTCCTATGTTACTTGTGGTTGGGATGGATGGTGCTACATGTTTTCAACTAGTCAGTCTGTGTGGGCCAAAAGCATGTACAGTTACCAGAAGAGGCTGGGGAAACACTAACTTCCTATTGTGCTATTGAGGGTGGGGATGGAGCCACATGTGCTCAACAGTTGAGTTCATGCAGGCCAAACACCTAGAGTTGCCTGAGAGGCTGAGGAAACACTGTTTCTCTCCCTATCTTATGGGATGAGTGTAGAGGTGGATTTGAAGGTACTCAACAAACCAGTTCATATGCACTGAAAGCACCTGCAGTTGCCCAGAGAAGCTGAAGAAACTGAGCTCCCCTCCTATTCTATTGTGGGCAGGACAGAGTTACAGGTGTCCAAGTATCCAGTCTGTGTCATATGAAAGCACCTGTAGTTGCCCAGAGAGGCTTAAGAAACAGGAGTCCCTTCCTATCTGATGGTGGTTTAGAGGTGGAGATGGAATCAAAGGCACTCAACAAACCAATTTTTGCATGCCAAAAGAACCTGCAGTTGTCCAGAGAAGCTGAGGAAACATCACTCCTCTCTTATCCTGTGGGGTGCCAAGGTGGAGCCCCAGGTGCCCAACTATTCAGTCTGTGTCAGTCTAAAGCATTTGCTGAGAGAGGCTGGTGCAGGCTCCCCCAGCTTCTTCCCTGCTGGAGTGGGGCTGGAGCCTAAGCTAGGGCTGCAATCCTATATTGGTGGATAAGATTTTCTCTGTGATTTTCAATCAACCTCACTTCCTCTCAGGCCAGAAACAGAGTTAAAATAATGACCTCTTTCCAACTTGGACAGGTTCAAACTTCAGCTGTTCTTAGGATTATACTTTAGTCAGTTGACTTTACTAAACAGTAGCTGAAGTAATTGGCCAACCATCTCTTCCTTCCTTGTTTTTTTGGAATGGGGCTTCCAACTCCAGCCACAGAATAACTTCTGTGGTGGCTGCCCTGCCAATAGAGGATTGGCACTGGCCCCTGCGGTAAGGAATGCTCTACTCATGAATCTTCACTGCAGAAGGGCAATCTCCTTCCATTCTTTCAAG
This sequence comes from Dasypus novemcinctus, assembly GCF_030445035.2. Lineage (NCBI taxonomy): Eukaryota > Metazoa > Chordata > Mammalia > Cingulata > Dasypodidae > Dasypus > Dasypus novemcinctus. The sequence continues at coordinate 38,050,231 of NC_080697.1, forward strand.
AATGTTGAAAGATGCTCTTCTGATCTCCTGGGCCCCCAAAACATGTGTTTTAGATAACTCTCTTAGGGATTACTAACTGCACCATAGGATGAGTTGACTCTTGGAGTGCCTTACTCAATCGCCATCTTGCCCCCATTGTTTCTTTCCCTCACTTTTGAAAGAAAGTTTTACTGTATATAAAATTCTTGAATGGCAGCTGTTTTCTTTCAGTGCATTAATATTCCAGCCCACTGCCTTCTTGTCTCTGTGCCTTTTACAAGAAATCAGCACTCAATCTAACTGCACCTCCCTTGTATGTAACATGCTGCTTTTCTTTTGCACATTTCAGAACTTTCTTCTTGTCCTTTGCATTTGAAAGTGTGATCAATATAAGTGGGTTTTGTATTAGTCAGCCAAAGGGGTCCTGATGCAAAATATCAGAAATCAGTTGGCTTTTATTTGGAGTAAAAGCTAACAGGTACAAGGTCCTAAAGAGTCCAACTCAAGGTACTATAAGAAGTATTTTCTCACCAAAGTCTGTTGCCACATGTTGAAGCAAGATGGTTGCCACCTCTGTGAGGGTTCAGACTTCATCTTCCTCTAAGGGTCTTTGGGCCCAGCTTCTTCCAATCTCAGTTGTAGGATGGAGGTATCATTTCTTTCCAGGCCTTCTCAGCTACTCAGGGCTCTGGTCTCTTCAGCAGCAAACTAATAGGTGAATGGCTCAGCTCTCTCTGGGGCTTTAGCTGTTGGAGCCTTCTCTTTTCTCTCACATGGAAGGACCAAAATGACTGACTTCTTTCCTCTTCCATGTCTATGGCTCTCTCCTTCTTCCTTTGCCTTCCTCTGTATGTCTTCTTGAGTGAGTGTTGATTTATATAGCCCACCAAGGGGGTGGGGACTTAAACTGAGTTACATCTTACTGATGTGGTCTAATCAAAGCCCTAATATTAAAATATTTTAATGAAAGACCTCTCAGCTGAATCTAATACAATCAAGGGGTATCACATCCAGAGGAAGAGACCAATTTACAAATATATTCCTCATTTCTTTTTGGAATTCATAAATAATATCAAACTGCTACAAGGTATATTTTTCTTCATGTTTATTTGGTTTGGTGTTGTCTGGGTTTCTTGGATGTGCCTATTCATGTCTTTTGCTAAATTTGGGAAGCTCTCTGTCATTATCTATTTGATTATTCCTTCTGCCCCTTTCTCTATTTCTTTTCGTTCTGGGATTTCCATAATGTGTAAATAGGTGTGCTTGATGGTTTCTCAGAGGTGTTTTATGCTATTTTCTCTTTAAACAATTTTTAAAAAAATTTCTGGTCCTCAGCCTGACACATTTCAAATGTTTTATCCTCAGGTTCACAGATTCTTCCTTCTTCTAGAGCCAATCTATTCCTGAAAACTTCCTGGGCATTTTTCTTCAGTTTTTGTTGTCTTGAGCTCCACTAGTTCTGTTTGGTACCTTTTTAAAAATGTCTGTCTCTGTACTAAAACCCTCCTGTTGTTCATTCATCATTTTTCTGATATCCTTTATCTTTCTTTGTTCTCTCCTTCACCTCCTTGAGCATTTTTAAGATCATTTTTTTAAGAAAGCTTTGTTTAGTTTGTCCACATTCTCATCTTCTTTGTTTGTGTTTTCTGAACTGTTATCCTTTTCTTTTGAATGGGTCATCATTTCCAGTTTCTTTGTTTGTCTTGTTCTCTTTTGTTGCTCACTGTTCATTTTAATATTTTATAGTGTTAACTATGAGATTTGTATGTTCCTTGGTCTTGTAACCAGGCTGGTGATAAGACATAAATTTTCTTGAGCTTCAGTACTTCTGTCAGGATGGTCTGCCAAAGTTTCAATGCACTGTACAGGTTTTTCCCTGTTTTTTTTTTTTTTTCCTGGACCTTTGTCTTGTCCTAGGCTTTTGCTTTTTATTTGTTTTGGAGTTCTCCTTTTTCCAGGAATTTGGTTGTCATTGTTACCCTGGAGATAGACTTCCTTCTCCAGAATGTGTGAAGTAATGCCTGCAGATCTTTGTCCCAGACTGTCTGCCTCTATAGTTTTTTCCAATATTTTTGTTGTCTCACGCTGCTTTTGCCTGGAGGGCAATACTCTGAGGGGGGCACACTGGCAGGGAGTAAAGAACTATGGTAGATGTGCATTTCAAGTCTTCTGTAAGTTTCTGTCAGAGGCCATAACTACCTTCATCCCAGCTACCTGGGCTACTTCCACTCGGTGGGGCATCTTAAATACAGGGCACTTCTTTACAATAACAAGAAAAGAAAATCTCTCTTGTGTAATTTAGAAATATGGCAGGATCAGGTTTTCCATTCTTCACTTCAGGATCATCTCCCAAAATGGTATGATGAAGAAAACTGAAGAACTCTGTGTCTACTTGATCTCATTTCAAATGATGCAGAGCCTAAGCTGGTAGCAATAGCAGAAAGTATATTGTGCCTTTGTATGTGGTGGGTCAGGTTTTCAGTGCCTGGCATCAGGGGAGCCATTTTAATTTCATTTGGCTTTCTTCCACCAGCTCCACCAGCTCCTCTTTGGTCATTGGAAGTTGCAAGATTCCAGTGATAACTTGCACACTTCTTTTTTTTTTTTTTATTTTGTTTAGGTTTTTTTTTTAAATTATTTGTTTATTTTTAAAAATTACATTCAAAAAATATGAGGTCCCATTTAACCCCACCGCCCCCACCTCCCACTCCCCCCACAGCAACACTTGCTCCCATCATCCATCCATTGCACCTGGTAAGAACATCTCTGAGCATCACTGCACCCCATAGTTACTGAGAGATTTTATATCCCAGGTGTATTTCTTGAAACACCACTGAATGTAGCCATCCAGTTTCCAGAAGAAGGCCATCCCTGTCAAACATGAGTTGGGTAAAGGTTGCAGAGAGGCCACTGCCTTGGTGCTTCTGCCTCGGCAGGGTGGGGTAGGGGCTTTGATGACATTTTTTTTAAACAAATCAATTTTATTGATACATATTAATAAAGCATAAATCCATCCAAAGTGTACAATCAATGGTATTTGGCATAATAACATAGTTGCAAATTCATAACTTAGATCATTTTTAGAGCATCTTCATATTCCAATAATAATAAACAAAAAAACAAAATAATAGTAAGCCAAAAAACAAACAAAAAAACCTCATCACCTCTCAATCTATGCTTCACATGCTGCACATAGCTGTTATTCTGTTTCTATCTCTCTAGATATTTGTATATATATTTTGTAAAAAAATTTCATATGTGCAATATCATCTATATTCATATTTTACATGATGTTTCCCACTATGATATACAATCCCATATTATACTTTCAAGCTTTTTTCTAGTAATTACATGACCTTAGACTTAGCTTTTGACCACAACCATACCCATATAATATTTATGCTAATTACAAGCACTATGATGTACTTTTACCATTTCTATTCATTTGCAAAGATTTATAAACAACATTCTTACTAATTTTATACAGATTAACCCTCAGCTTTCCATTCTCTACCCTCATTCTATTTTCTGGTGGCCTGTATTCTAATTATTAACGCCATGGGTTTAGACTATTTGACGACATTTTTGAATCACTGAAACAAGTTACCTGGAATCTTCCTTATCTCTTTACATATGATTAGATAAGTAGTTGTGCAGTGAAGGGATAAGATGGGGGTATAGGGATACTATTGGGTTGAACTTTGCAGGCTGGAGGGGGCTAGGGTTAGGAGGATAGGTCAGATGATCCATGAAATTGTGGGGAGGTTTTGCGGGGGAAGCAAGTGAACATGGGAGATTGTCAGGTATGTTGTTGAAGTTATAACATTGAGAAAACTCTTTAGAAAATACAATAGGGAAGGATTATGTGTTTAAGGTGTTTGAGGGGGGCATCTGGCACAGGGTGCACCTGGAGCAGGCTTCTAGGGAGTGTGTGAGTGCTCATCTTGTTATAGTGTGTTATATCAGTGGGTGGAGACCCATACAATGAGTGGGAAGGTGTTGTACCCCCATCTGGGGAGGTCTGATGTTCTCAAACAGAGGGGAGGGTGTCTTTTGAGAGCATGGATGGCTCCCAATGGGGAAGGACAAGCTAGTGTGTCAAGCCCTCAGCATTGTTGCAGGTCCTACAGGCAATGAAGCCTGGTTGTCACCGTGGACCCCAGGGGGTGGGGGAGAGAGAAATAGAGTAGATGGAAGAAGGGATAATTTGTGGGCAATGGTGGTGCTCTGCATAATCATGTGCTGATGGATGCAGGCCATGTTAAATTTCACCAAAAATTTGTAGAGGTGTATGGTCTAAAATGTAAACCATAATATAATCAAAAATTTATAAAAATATACAGTCTAAAATGTAAACTGTAAGGTGAACTGTAATATAACCATGGTTAGTAGCTATGTTTCAATATTTGTACATTACTTGTAGCAAATGTAACATCCACATGTAAAAAGATCATTGCTGGTGAGGGGGGAGGAGGGAGAGGATGTTGGGTATGTGGGAGCCCGTGAATTCTATACGTGACTTTACTGTAACCTAAAACTTTTTTGAAGATGTAATAAAAAAATGTAAGACACTGAGAAAGAAGTGGAAGAGATTGCCTTGCCACTGTACATACAGGGCAACACCCATTACAGCGATGAATGGCAAAATGTCAAAAAAAATTTTTATGATATTTTTCATTTTTTAATACCCCAATTTATTTTTTACTTTATTTCAATTTTCCTAAATTGTCATGTATTTTATTTCTAATCTTTAAATCTATCATTACTATTTAATTTTCCTATTAATTGAATTTGGCAATATATTAGGCTTCATATTTGAAGAAGTTTTGGATCACAGAGGGGTTCAACTATGGCAGAGGAGGAACATTGTGTGGATTGTCATTGATGGGGGATGCATGGGTGGCAGGGAGTTTTCTATACATATAGGGTATATAGATATATTTGGATATTCCCTGGATATTGACATAGTGGGCAGAGTTTCACATGACAACTGAGGGAATGCTGAGTTCCCATCCTGGGGACCTCTGTTGCATTCCCCAATGGTACAGCAACAATCCCCCAAGTACAAGGGCAAAGACGAGTGAAGAGGGACGGTCCAGTGATGGGCCCTTGATACTGATGGCTAAGCTTATAAGCCTGTGTGTCTGAAATTCCAACTAGGCCTAGAGCTGCAAGGTGCTTAAGAGTTACCTCCTGAGAGCCTCCATGTTATTCAAATGTGCCCACTCTCTAAGTCAAACTCAGCATATGTTTTACCTTCTCCCCCATCATGGGACATGACTCCCGGGGATGAGCCTTTCTGGCACCAAGGGATTGCAACCAAGCACCAGCTGGTGATGCAACTAGAAAAAGATCTTGAATTAAAATGGGGGAATGGTAAAGACAATGAGTTTATATGGCTAAAAGACTTCAAATGAGTTTAGAGGTCATCAGAGGGGTGGTGCTTACACACATCTCAGTAGGAACTCAGAGACAGCCAAAGTAGATACAACTCCAGGTAGTGGTCCTCTTGGGGGCTATGGAGACACCCATGTCCTACAGTCATGGCACATAGCTCTGGAGTTAGTGACTTGCCAGTGGGCTTTACTTTGGAATTTGTGCTCATGAATGTGATGGAGCTGGACTCAGATGTGACTTCTCTACACATGTCTCTTCCGTGACTTTTACTTAACGTGTGTTTGGTGCTGGGGTTGGTGTATGCCCAGGAAACTTGAATCTCTGAACTATTCATGTGCCAGCTGGACCCTCAGTGGTAGACGGTTGGCAAGAGTTCAGGTGAATATGACAGATGAGGCAGAACTTCATAGCCCAATTCATTCAACTTTTGAAGCATTGGATATGGGGATGCAGGTTTTGATGAATTTCATTATTTGCTGAGCTTACTTCTCAGATGTAATGGTTTTGCCAGGATTAAAAAAGCTGTAGTTGATCAGAACAGCAGCAGACCACTGAACAGTGACCATAACCTTTTTTTGGTTCAAGTTTGGCTTTGGGAAGTGCTTTGGAGCTTCTTCTTGGTCCAGTCACTGAGCTGATCATTGCAGGTTGTCATAAAATCCACTTTTCATCACATCTCACAATCTGATCGAGAAATTGTTCATTGTTGTTGCATAGAATAAGAGAAGACGGCACTTATAAACAATGATTGCTTCAATTTTTGGTCAGCTCATGAGGCACCCACTTATCAAGAGTTTTCACCTTTTTTATTTGCTTCAAATGCTGAATAGCCATAGAGTGGTAGATGTTCAGTTCTTTGGCAAATTCTTGTGTAGTTTAAGAGGAAACAATGATTGTTCTCAATTGGTCATTTTCAACTTCCAATGGCTGGCCACTCCACTCCTCATCTTCAAAGCTCTCATCTCCTTTGCAAAATTTCTTGAACCACCACTGTTTTGTACATTTGTTATCAGTTCCTGGCCAAATGCATTGTTTATGTTGTGAGTTGTCTCCGCTGCTTTACCATCCATTTTGAACTCAAATAAGAAAATCACTTGAATTTGCTTTTTGTCTAACATCATTTCCATAGTCTAAAATAAATATAAAATAAATAGCAAGTAATGTTATTAGTAAAAAAAAATTATAAAGTGAGAAATGCATATTAAAATGATATATAACATAATCACATTTATTTAAGAATGTATACAAATATCAAACCTCAAATTTCAGCAATGCAAAACTGCAATTACTTTTGCATCAACCTAATAATACATTTTCTAATTATTTATGCCACTTTGCATTGTGTTGAGATTTTTGCTGTTTGTAACAGAAAGCAGTCCAAGTACTATATAAGTTTTGTCTTTATATCAGGACCCTAAAACCAAGCATGTGTGTATTTTATGAATTTGCACAAAATTCATTTTAAACACCGAATTTTATCAGTGACTTTTCTTTAAGATTTTATGACTGTAGTGTAACAAGTATTTCTCAGTAGGCAGTGACATGGACTGTGTGACACATACTGTTTTAACACCATTAAGCATTCCCACTAGCATTAAAAATCTAGGTGTTCTTGTTAAACAATTTCATGTCTACTGCTAAGTGGGAAATTTTGTTCTTTGCAAATTAACTAAGATTCCACTAATTGAAAAAAGCATGCTTTATTAAAATGATACACTTTATATATGTGGCAGATCTTGTCAATAATGTTGAAAAGAAGGAATCAGCCACACACATTATTTAATTTATTTATTATACATATTTGTAAGAATCTCACTGTAAGAACTATCTATATGATTCTCTGAACTATTACAAAAATTTAACCGAAATAGAAATAACTTTTGTCTACAGGAAATCACAAAATTACTGTATTCCAATAATTAAACCATAATAAAAATACACTCTATATTCAAGTAAAAATTTAAGTAATTTTAAAATTGTTTAAAATTCAGAGATTCATTGCAGGTCAGTGTTGGTGTGCAGGTGAAATGTAACCTGTTGAACTATTTAGTGTTATTGAGGGCTATATTAGTCAGCCAAAGGGGTGCTGATGCAAAATACCAGAAATTGGTTGGTTTTTATAAAGGGTATTTGGGGTAAGAGCTTACAGATACCAAGCGGTAAAGCGTTAGTTACGTCCCTCACCAAAGTCTATTTGGAGCAAGATGGTTGCCGGCATCTGCAAGGGTTCATTCAGGCTTCCTGAGTTCCTACGTTCCTGGGGCTTGCTTTTCTCTGGCTTCAAGGTTCCTTCCTTCCTGGTGCTGACTTCTCTTTCCTCTGGGTGCTGACTTCCCGAGTCTTCAGCATCAAACTCTAACATCAGAAATCCCCAACTCTGTTCTTCATTATGCTTTTCATCTGTGAGTCCCCATTCACCAAGTGCTGGGGACGCAATGCCCTAATCATAACTCAATCATGCCCAGGTGCAGATCAGATTACAAGCATAATCCAATATTTCTTTTTGGAATTCATCAATTATATCAAAGTGCTACATGGGCCTAGAGAAAAGATGCTTTGTTGCAATCATACAATATAGCTGTAGACATATTTAAGGAGCATCTGCCTTGGTTTGGGCCTTAATTTTTGTCACTTGTAAAGTTCTCATGCTTCTCTGGTCCCTAGCTTCAGTTTTTCTCCCACCAAGCTGTGCTCCACAAAATCGGGATATTTAAAAAATACAAAAATAAATGATATCATTTAATCACTTACAAATCCCAACCTTCTCACTGAAAATAAAGTTCAAACTCTTTAGCACAGCAACAAGGCCATTTGTGTTCTCACCCCTACTTTTATATCTAGCCTCATCACCCACTCACCATATGCTACAACATTGCTGACATATTTGGGATTTCCTGAATACTCTGATGAGTCTGAGCTTTTACTCATATAGTTCTCTCTGCCTCTAATACCCTATGTACTTGTCCATCTGGAAAAATCTCATCTTTGACAAAAATCCTAATCATCGCATTCCCTATGATTCTTTCTCTGATCCACCCCAGGCAGAAGGAATCAACCTCCTCTTCTTGGAATATACTGCTTTTTCTGCACTTAGCCCTCACTGTTACACTTTGGTTCTTTCATGTCTATTTCCCTTATTGGAGTTGGCATTTATCACTTGTCTTACCCCTTCAACTCCCTTATATCCTACCACACTGCATAAGAGACTCTTATGATAGGAATTTTGATGAATGGATGAAATGACATTTTAATCAATTTGATCCCCAGACATGCACGTGACTCTCCAACATACACAAATGGAAGAAAGGATTTGTTTCCTCAGATTATAAGAATATAATTGCTTATTTGATATGAATGCTTCAGGGAATACATGTAAATATATTTTATAAGAACACCCCAAATATTTTAAGAACCACCAAACATAAGAAAAGTACTTACTGGAAACAGGAAGGAATACACAGACAGTCAAAACAAAAACAACAAAAAACAAAAAAATGTCTTTGTTAACATCTTGCCCACCCTCCCCCTCCAAATATAAACCTGCATAAAGTGTGTGAACACAAAATCCTTCAGAGTAAAAAATACAGTCTACTGTATTTAGCTTCTCAAAACTGCTTCAGCCCTGGAGGTCATACATCCAAAAAATATTATTGACTACATGATCTGAATCAGTCCCTATTACACATTCTGGGATATAAAGATGAAGCAGACTCAGCTCATGTTTTAAAAATCACAACCTAGTGGGAGAAAATCTAGTCAAGAGATTATTTAGTATAATGTACACAGTCAGCAGTAGCAGAAACCACAGCACCCCAGTCTACCCAGGGAAGCCCTTCCCCAGGTTCTGGGGACCAACATTGCAGCTAATTCTTGATGTGCAAGTTGGAGTTTCCAAGGAAAAAGCCTGCCAGAAAATCTTTCCAAAAAAATCTTGTAAAGGACTTGAGAGTATTTTAGATTTGAGAGTTTGGCTCAATATTTCCATTGTTGGTGAAACATAATATCTTCACTTGATACCAGGAATGATTCTTAAATGTATTTTATTAACCTTAACTTTTGGTTTCTTTGCATGCATTTGCACTTACTGTATTCAATGCACTGATCTAAACAAGTATTTGCATGTATTAAATATTTAATCCTTAAGAAATCTTATGAGATAGGCATTCTAAGGAGACTAAGTTATAGAAAACTCTAGAAATACAACCACAGGACTTTCAATTAGAAAGCAAAGAAAAAGGACAGAGTCAGTATTCAAATCCTCAAACTCAGACTTTCTTCAGATAGTTGAAGACTAGAATATAAGTTTACTCATCTGTGTGTTCCCTGATGATTCTAGTAAGGAATTTTTCTTGTGCTTGGTGGTGTTTGTAATATGTGTTTTTTTCAGTAAGGTGTATATGCATTTGTTTCCTGACATATTTATATAGAATAAGCAATTGAACTCAAATAAGCTTAAAGATATTAGCCTCTAATCTTTGTGTGTGTTCAAGAATCATGTGTAATAAACAAAATGAAATCTAGAAATTGCTGTAATTTTTCTTTTTCTCATCTTCATGTGAGATTTCTGGTTTCTTCTGTCCAGATAACAAAAGGAATTGCTAGGAAAAATTTTCCTGATATCTGCTTTTCCATCATGGTCCATTCAGGTCTTGGGTTCAATTGCTTAGCTGGTTGGCTCTTGCCATTTCTATTCTAACTTCCTTTGAGTGGTTGCTTTGCCCCACTTCTCCTGTACTAAATCCCAATATGACTGTCAGAATTCAGCTGTTCTCCCTCATTTGACAATTGTGGCCTACACTCCCACTTCAGCTTTGGTTGGTGTGATGTCCTAGTTTTGGCTATTTTCATTAAAACATGGACAACCACCCAATTGAAGTTGAGTTTAGCTACTAGATTTTGCCAAGCTAAACCCAACTTCAGTGTTCGCTTTCAAGAACTCTTGTTCTTAGTTGTAGCATGGCCTGCACAAGAGCTGGTACTTCCAAAATTATCCAGCTGACACCAGATAATGGAATAGCATTTTCCAGAGAATGATACTTGGTCTCTAGCCTCACAAAGTGACTTCTGCAGCCTGCCTCAATTGCAACCTAGAGACTGAAACCACTTGAAATGTTTTAGAAGTTGTTTTACCACTCTTAAAACAATTCTAAGTCCCAGGCAACACAGAGACTTATATGTATATACCAGAAATTAATCCACAACAATTGTGTCCTATTGTGGCTAAGGAACCTGAAATTTAGAGAATTTTAAAAATTTCTTTGATTCAACTACTAGTGAGTGTCATTATGATTTAAACTGATTTCAAAGTCCCTTTTCTCTTTTTCTATTTTGCTGTAAGACTCCTTACCTCAGCTGTACCTTTTGTGTGTTGTAGGGGAAATTTAACCTTTTCATGCTTTAATTCAGAGGTGATCTCCAAGGAAATTTCCCTCTTAAGTTCCATAGGTTTCTTTAAGAATCATCATGATGAATTCAACCAAGTGAAAATGGAAATCCCTGGTCTTTTATGCAATTATGGATTTTTATTTCAAAGACAAAGCATTTGCAAAAGGAAAGAAACCCTTCTGAAAGGTTTAGGTGAAAGATTAAACAACGGTCCTCTTCCTTGCTGTCCTCATTTCTAGCTACTTAAAACTGAGCTTTTTCTTCTTTTTGGTTTGTTTGTTTTAACTTGATTCTCATTTTGACTTGACTCCTTAGAAAGTCCCAGATGGGACTGAAAAAAAAACAAAATCACAAACACTTAGCCTCCAGGTTTGCTAAAACAACCGTAAGAACAAAAGCTATTAAATCCCTGTTAAGAATGAATGACCATCTGCTTTAACATACACTCTCACCTTACAAATGGTTGTAGATAAAGGAGGATAGGATTCCTTCCCTATCACTCTAGCTGATGCTTACTGGGAATCTGAGCTCTCAGTAACTCAGCAGAGTTTCTCAATATAAAATGGAGACTTAACTCTTAAATGCCAGTGAAGGGGTCTTTATTTTAAAATGCAGTTTGGCAACCTCCCTGACTATCCTGGAGAAATATGTTTATTTTGAGAGATATTTGTTGTAGCTGAATTTTTCCTTGAAAAAGAGATAGGAAACAATGAATCAGCTCGAATGTTGGAGAGAAAAAGATCGAGTGAGGGAGAGAGGGAGGGAGTACCTGTCTAACTTACATTTTGGTAGGTATGTTTGGTAGAGACGTTAGTGCTGAAATGTTTCAGCTTTGAGGACTGTAAAGACTCAGATTTATAGTCAGTCTGTTTTTGCTGTATCATGTGTAGTAGCATAGGATATCAAAGGAAGAGGGTCTATAGGACAGCCGCCATTTTAAATGAAAAATGGCTCTTCTCCTCATGCATGGTGCTATAATGTGGCACAGATGGAAACTTGTGCTTTTCTTTTTACTATTTCTGTACATTACACAGGCAATAAATACTGGCCAAATCAAGCTGTAATTTCTAAGGTTCCATATAACCTATTTTACCAGTATCAGCTGCCGAGGTTTATGAGATTCCCTAGAGAAAGCTGCCCAGGTTCCCAGGTTTTATAGGCCATTTCAAGGAGACCTCACAAATAAAATGGAGGGAAAGTATGGCCCATATTTTTAATATCCCTATAGTTCATGTCATATTTGCGCGTTACACTTTACACACTTCGATTGTGTGCTGGGCAGACTTTTCCCTTCAATCTCATATTTATTAATTTTTTTCTGTTTTTTATTATTTTCAGGAGTCATGAAACCTTTTACCTGTGTGTGAGGATGGGTACCCATGGGGAGAGAACTAGGGGAAGGACTTGTTCGGAGGTGGAGTGGTTGCCTTGCCTTTGGTATCTGAAAAGGTCCTCCAGGGGTTCTGAGCACAGGAGATTTAAGCTCCTTTGGAAGAAGCAAAAAATATTGTACTCAGTCCTTTAGAAAAATCCCTTGATCAAAAAATGAAAAAGAAAAAAAGAGGAAGAAGAAAGGAGACAAAGGCATGGATTAGATTTGAATATGACTTAGCCTCACATCAGAGGCTTGGACATTTATTGAATGGCTGTCATGAGCAAAGCACTTTGTAGGTCATTACCAGACTTATCTAATTTCATCACAACAAACCCAAAGGTGTGGGGGGTTATTATTTTCATTTGTACAGATAAAGAAATTGAGTCTCAGAAACATTTGACAACCTGTAAGTCATGCAATTAGGAGTAATGCAGACATGGAAGTTGAAATAAGGGTTGCCTTGTAGCAAAGTCCACACTTTCTCTTTTTTTCCTTCAATGCTGCTCAATATAATCTGTTTTTAACAATTAAATGATACTTAGTTTGGCTACCAAAGGTTCATCTTCACACATTTTGGTGTGTTTTGTGCCTTTGTGGCCTGGGTCCAGGAAACCTGTTTTATTTGATATTGTCTTCCTAATGACTGTGTGGATATCTACTTCTCAGAAAGTCCAGATCTCCATGTGGTGAAGGGAGAAGCTTAATGGATCAGGAATTTCAGTCTTCTGAAGAGGAAGAGGACTACAAGTGGGGATTTCCTGGATGAATTTTTAACAACCTTTCAAAATGATCCTGCACTTCCAACAAACACTTCTTGTGTGGATACCAAGATAGGTTTCATTTTCATCAGGATTTCAAAACTGTTGGGTTATAGACTTTGAATTCCTTGCATGAACGTTTCCTAACTTACTTTCTTTGGGATCCCAAGCACATGATGTGAAAAGGATTTTACTACTCTTTATGAAACAATTGGCTTCAAATTGGTGGGTAACTGACCCCAGGTCTTTGGAAAATTCTTCCTTTGCTAAAAAGCACTGCAAAGAAAGTAACTTAAAGTTTATGAAAAATATGTATAAAAATACATTTCCAAAATAAAAGAGGCTATTATACAAGGGATTCTCTTGCTCTAGATGATACAATCCAAGTCTTCAATATAGCACATGAGACCTTTCACAAACCAGCCTCTGACTCCTTCTCCAGCTGATATTATATTCTGCTATTTTCCCATCTGATGACTCTGTTTCTTACTATACCAAAGTATTTATTTTTCATTGTTTTTAAGACATGCCATAATGTTCCCCATTTTTATACTTTTGTGCACATAATTCCTTTTGAAAGTCTCTCTTTCCTTCTACACACCAGAAAATGTTGCTAAGATTCAGCTCAAATGTCATCTCCCTCAATTCCCAGAGATCTCTGATTTTACCGTTATTAACCTACGCATTACATAGCATTTGAGTTAGTTATTGGCATGTCTGTCTCCTTTACTTTACTGTGAGTGTCTGGAGAGTGGTACCCATTCCATATCAACCTTGTTTGAATACTTTTCTCTTCTCTTCCTGTAGTGCACAACTCAGTACCTCCCCTATTAGAGGGGTTTAATGAATGCTGATGACAGGAATGAATGTAGTATGTCACAAGCACTCGTTTCACAATAAGCCCAGCCCAGGTGTCCCTTTTCTGTAAACTAATTCCATGAGATTTTCACTGGGCATGATTTTGTGAATGCTTAAAAATTAAGATACTTTTCTTAAAGAAATATTCCACACTTAAGACCTGTCACCAATTTATCCTGACCTTTCTAAATGTTTCAATTGTTTTTTTTCTTTTCTTTTTTAAAAATTGTCAGTGTGTTGCTTTGTGTTCTCCTTTGAGATAAGGAGTTTCCTGTTTTTCTGTGCAGTCTAGGTCATCTTCTAAATTACTGATTTCCTCTGGACACTACTTGGCAGATCCACATGTCATCCTTTCTCACATGTGCAATTGTTCTTTTTTCCCCCTTTCTATTTTTAATGATAGTGGAGGTCCTGTATAGTTGGTGAAATAATTATTTGATGAACCGTATTTTCAGTTTCCTAATGTTACATTTCTTGGACACTTTGCGATGAAAGATTGATGACATTATATTCAGATTACTATCATTTGCATTTTATTGACTTCTTCTCACACACCTCCTTTTTCTGTCCTTTATCTTACTGTGAATCAAGTTCAAACACAAAGACAGGTTTTCATTCAATTCGGGTTCATTTGACAAAACTATTAATAGCAATCATTTTAAAATTCTTTCTTTGTATCAGTAGCTTAGTTATATTTTCTCTTAATGGGATTGAGAATCCACCAAGTGTTGTTTTTATTATTATTTGTTTTTATTAGAGAAGTTGTAAGTTTATAGGAAAAAAAAAACCATGCAGAAAATACATAGTTTCCATATACTGGCACCATTATTAACATATTGAATTTATATTGTACCTTTGCTACAATTGTCCATAGTTTTCATTATGGTTCACTGTCTGTATTGTACAGTCCTGCAGTTTTATTTTTGTAAAATGTTTATTCTATTAACATACATATGACCTAAAATTTTCCCGTTTAAAAGACCACATTCAAATATATAATTCAGTGGTTTAATTACATTTATGATGTTGTGTTACCCTCACCACTATTCATTAACAAACTTTAAAACAATCCAAATAGAAACTCTATAATTTAAACATTAACTCCCTATTCCCTACCCCTTGTTAACTTCTATTCTAGATTCTGACTCAATGAGTTTACTTATTTTACTTATTTCAAATCAGCAAGATCATACATTCTTTGTCCTTTTGTGTCTGGCTTATTTCACTCAACATAATGTCTTCAAGGTTTGTCATCCATGTTGTCACATGTATCAAAACATCATTCATTTTCATGGCTGAATAATATTCCATTGTGTGTGTGTGTGTGTGTGTGTGTGTGTGTGTAGTGATTTGTCCCACAACATGTACCTACGAAGTGGCATTACAAGGAATCTAAAGCAGGTTCCTCATGCTCCAAAACCATGATCTTCGCATAGTACCACCCCACCTCTGTCTAAGCTAATGGGCCCATTTTGTCCCTTAGAACTTTATATAATTTTAGCTCTTTAAATTATTCAGCATACAGTACATTTTAAAAATAGTATTGTATCCATTCACAATTAAACTCTAAAAATGCTTTTGAGTTAACTCAGTGAGTAGAGGTACTTGTTGTCTACATGGTTGGGTTCAATTCAAAATGCCTATTTGACAAATCATAGTAAGACCTTTATAAAATGGTCAGAAAGAGGCAGCAGTCAAATACAGAAGAAAATGAGTTAGACTAGAAAGTGACGGAGTAGGAGTGCAGGATTCTAATCTTAGATTTACATTTAAAAATGTGGTTATGAGTTTTGAAATCAGGTAAACGTGAGTTTCAGTAGTGGCAAACCCACTTAACAATTACGTAGACTTGGTCAAGTTATCTGAAGTCTCAGAGATTCAACTTACTCATTCTCAGATGAATAGTGCCTTTCTGGTAGGGTTTTTTTTTCCTTCTTCTTCTTCTTCTTTTAGTAAAATCATATAAAAATATAAAAGTCCAAGTACAATACCAATACTCCATAAAGCCTTCTTCCTGTTTGCCATCAATTAGCTTTATGAACCTTTAGGGCAGTTTCTTAACTTTTCCGTGATTGGTTCTCTTCTTGTCAAATAACAATATTAATATCTGTTTTATCTACACTTAGGTTTTTATAAGGGTCAAATGAGATAATAGACTTGAAAGCATTTGGAAAATATCCAAATGCAAGCTCCTTGTGATTAATGACTTCAATGGTCATTTTAACTACATCAGAAAGGGAGTGCTTGGGCAAAACAAACTTGCTGATACTTCACGCTAGTCACATCAAGAGTTCAATTTATATTTTAGAAACAGTCTTTCTATATATTTTTTGTATAGGTATGACTCTACCTTGTGTTTTTTTCTGCCCACAACTTTGACTTTAAAATTGCATAAATTTTACTTTTTAAAGCCTGTTTTATTATTTAATATTAACCTAGACATACATTTATTTGTGTCACTCTCATTCTCTGAGCATGTCAGCATATACTTTATTTTGATACCTAACATGATGCAAAATCTAATTTATGTCGGAACATGACTTAGGTTTAAATTAATCCATCTTTCCTTAATTTATGGGCATAGGTACACATCCCTTTAAGATTTTTCTCCCAATGTCCTGTAACATTCTATAGGACATTCTAAATAGGGCATTTTAAAGTTTGGGCACAGATGTCTGTTAAAATGAACTATAGGAAACTGCTATGGATTTGAATGAGAACAATTCCCTGAAGAATTTACCCTATCGTCTGTTGGATCATGATTACAGCAGAAGAACAAAGTTGAAAGCAATGTGTGGGAAGAAAAAGAATCAGAAATAAAAAATTATGCAGTCTGCCTAAATATAGTCAGATGTAAGATACCATATGCAAGATATCTCTCAATGTCCGACCCTGTTGGGTTTCATAAAATATACATAAATAAGTAAATAAAAATTCTGCAAGTTAAATCCCATGAATTTAGAAATACATTATTTTTTCACTTGAAAAATGATCTTGCCATCTCTTAAAATGTCTAAGCAAGTCCAACATATTATATACATACTCTTTTATTCATGGCCCCTGAGTAGATCAAAACCTGATAGGACTTTTTCTCTGGGACTGGAGAACATGTGTTGCCACGTTGAGATCCCATCCAAGCCCAGTGGTGTGGCCTTTTCAAGTTGAACTTAAACCATTTGGTATGCAAGTTCTTTTGGTCGTGGCCAAACATGACTTCCTGTTTCTGAGGAGAAAGGCTTAAAAAGTCTCATAAAAAGACTCAAAGGGCTTCTTGGATATCAAAGAGTCCTTACAAAACATTGTTTGACGAGTTAAGTGTATGGAATAAGAAACACACGGAATTCATTTCCTTTAAAATGCACATGGGATTAAGAATTATGGAGAGAAGGGAGTAAGAAAATATATTTGAGTTTTTATCAAACTTAACAAAAAATGCATAAAACAGTTTGAAGTGCGTTAAAAGCATAAGTCACAGTCAAAGTGATCTATTCAAATGGATAACTGTTCACACATAAATACATTTTATATAAGGTGAACTTGTAAAATAATGTGATAGATTTTTAGGTTCCTAATCGAACTTTTACATCTAAATGAATATGTAGTTTCAAAAGAGACTTGTTGGGAGACCACAAATACACTGCAAAAGGTTCTACCTTCCTCTGTCTTCCCATCAACCATACCACCAGGTACAAAATTCCGTAGTTTCTTTGTTTTCAAGTTGTCTTCAGGGTTTAAAAATGTTATTTTGAGTAGTTTCAATCTTCATTTTATGGCAATATTTGGAAAGTACTATTTCATTCTGGGTCAACTCTAGTGTATAAATTAAGTACTAAATCCAAGAATTATAATTTAGGCTTCAGAAAGTCAGATGCAGTTTCATTGTAGATGTCTTAACACTGGTTCTGCTGACAGAAGCGACAGAGCAGATCCAAGAGTGTTTAGAGCAACAGAATAAGTCTTAGAAGAAATGTGTAGAGCCATTAAGTGATCATTACAAAGGATAATACCCATTTACTTGAATAGGTTTGGTAACATTAAAAACAAATCCCATTGCTTTGTAGCAACTGCATGTTGTAAAGTAGGTATATGTATGTGAATAGATTAAAGATAAGAGGGAAAAAATTAAATTTTTCATGGGGTAATCTCTGCATGGTATGATTTGGATGGTTTTTATTTTATTACCAACATCTTTTCTATTATGAGCTCATCAGTAGTATGGTGGTAAATGCTTAAAACTGACTCTCAAACAAAAACCAACTCTCATTTGTAGTGTTGGCCAATTTCTCTGGAACAAATACTCCCATTAAGTTACCAACTTGATGTCTTGAAATGAATGTGCTTTTGGGAACCTGTGTGAACCATCTCAAGCCCACACGTGAAGCACATGTTCCTTTTACTTAAAAAATAATAATTTTCATAAAAAGAAACTTAGAGCACGAGACTTGTGCATAAAGTATAATGTTAATATTTTAAAATTTCATTTATTTATTTACTTTTTACTCAGAGTTACTGGAGATAGAACTTGAGACTTCATGCCTGATAGGCAGGAGCTCAACAGCTGAGCTATGCCTACACCATGCCAGATTTTTAAAAATTATGTGATTTTAAAAAGCAAAGCTAATGACACTAAAATGTTAAAGTAAGGTTAACTGTTGTGATAGTAGCGTAAGAGAAGATATATGGCAATTTTCATCTTAGAATAGACCTCATAGTTAGGATGACCATATAATTTATTCTCTCTACTGTTACAACAATAAGAGTGAAAAGAGGTGTTATTAATAATTTTTCATGGAAACCGGGATATACTGGAAATTTCTCTAGGAAACTAGGAAGTGTGGTCAATTCCCTTACCCTACTGTTTTGAGAAATCTTAGCTATGCATGGCATAGAACTTGATCTTTAGGATGGTGTTGAGGGAGATACTATGCATTGAGTTTTTATCTTTTTATTACAGCTGTTTGATGAGCATGTGCCAAGCATCATGCTAGGTAACGGGAATGGAGCAATTAGTCTCAGTCTGATTCAGTAGAATGCAGTGTGGCTTGGTAAGTACAATGATAGATATTTTTATAAGGCACCAATTGTTGTCAAGAAGCCTGTACTTTTAGAATAAAAGCTAATGAATGGTTTCACATCCCCATGGTATATTTGGTCAGAGGAGGTCTGGTTTTCCCCTTTATCTTTCAGTGCATCTAGACACATGTAATTAATTCTCCGTTATTTAGTAAGAAGGAAAAAAAAAGCTCTGGATTCCATCTGTGTGTTGAATCTGGAAAAACAGCAGTACCTTCTTCCTGCCTTTGTAAACTGTATATAAACCCTATATGCTATTGAAGGATGGAATCAAACCCATTATTTAAGTCTTAGGTCAATTTTCATGCCACTCCTGAAGCTGTTACTGAGACACATTGATCACAACTTTTTCTTTAATGGATTTCTACAGTATATTGTTTTGGTATTTTGTATATCCTCTCTTCTATCTGATAATTTTTCTATATATGCTTTAGTTTCCCGAACTATACTGAATACTGAAAGCTATGTGTAAATAGGTTTTTATTTGTTTGTTTTATTTGTTTGTCTTTTCTGAGAGAGAAGGCAGGTTTATTAATACCAGTAATAGGACAAGAAATGTTCCCTGAATCAGGAAGCAGGAATTTAGATGGATTCAAACAGAGGAAGGTGGAGTGGTTACCATCACAATGGCAGGAATCCACAAGATTGAGGCTAGTTTGGAAATAACAAGAGTTTTAAGCTCAGTCTGGAATTACCATCACAATAGTTTATGCAAGGGTGGGCCTAGTTTTGAAATCACTGTAAACAAAGAAAAGATTCAGTTATTAACTTTTGACTATTCTTAATATATACTGGAAAAGTAAGAAAAAGCATTCATATAGTGTTTCAGTAATCATTATTATTTGTCAATTCTTAACTCTCAAGTACAGTTTCAGGCTTCATTTTCACTTCAAAACCAACTGAGGAGGGGAATTGTGGGAACATGGTATCAGTTAACAAGTTAGGCTCAGCTCTCTCATGAAAACAATGGAGAAAAAGTCTAAAACTGTCAGAGGGACCTGCTTTGGGGTTCAACAGACCAGGACAATCCTTTGCAACTCCCAGGAAGTTGAGGGATAGAGAGATGAAGAAACCAAAACTACAAACCGTAGTTACTAAACCTCCCAGCCACAGGGAAGGGCCTCCCACCCCCAAGATAGTCAGCGGTGGTAAAACCTGTGGCACATTGAAGCTGACTGAGAAGAGACCAGCCTTGACTTCTTCCTCGCTGCCAGCTGTTACAAGGGAAAAGGGAGGCGAAGTCAGAGGCAGGGGTTTTGCTTCAGTGACTTAGGTCAGCAGAGCCCACTTTGAATCTCGGCTCTGTCCAGGTAAAAACAAAGGAATATCCAGAGAGATAACACCTCTGTGGAAATGTGTGCCAGCAAGCACCATTTCCTGGCAGGCCTGGAATTTACAGGGACAGAAACTGCTTTTAGAGCTTTCTTTACTCAACCCCTGGGAGAGTGTGCATCTCATTAGTGAGTACTGGGCGCAGTTTTTGTTAACGTATCCTGGACAATTTTTAAGACTTAGTTCATATAAGTTGATATAAGTTTGACGTAAGTTGAGTCAAATATCAAAGAACTGTGAAAAAATAATAACAATAGGCAAGAGAGAGAAATTGATCATCAGAACAAATTTACCAACATATCAGAATCCTAGGCATCTGCAAAAATTATGAGCCATACTAGAAGACAGGAAAAGATGGCCCAGCCAAAGGAACAAACAAAATGTCCTGAGAAGATACAGGATTTAAGATAATTTTCCAATGATAATCACAAAATTGTTCCAAATCATTTTAATGAATTGAAAGAAAATGTGACTAAAGAGATTAAGGATATTAAGACACTGGATGAGCATAAAGAACAATTTGAAAGTTTGCAAAGAAAAGTAACTGACCTATGAGAATGAAAGACATGATGGATGAGATTAAAAATACATTAGAGAACCAACAAGATAGCAGCAGAGTAAGGAGCTCCTAGAGTCAGCTCTTGCTACAGGGTAGTTAGCAATCACCCAGAGCTAACTAAAACACCTATTTAGGGGTTCCAGGAGACCAGAAGAGCATCCTGCAACACCCTTGAAAGAATAGAAGGAGGAGACTGCCCAACTGCACAGAAGATTCCTAAGTAGAGCCCTCCGCATCCAGGAGGCCAGTGTTCATTCTCCAAGGGGGCAGAAGCCTGCCTCAGATGCTATTCTGTGGCTGGAATTGGAACCTCCTCATCCCAAAAATGGGGGAGGAAGAGACAGTTGGGCACAACTTCACCTACTGACTAGTAAATTCGGCAGGCTAAAGTATAATCCTAAGAATGGCTAAAGTTTGAACATCTCCACTTCAGCAAGTGGCCAGTAGCCACCATAATAACTCTGACTATGGCACAGGGGGAAGTGGGGTGGACTGAAAATCACAGTGCTAGTAGGCAAAGTCTCCTTTCCATCCAGATCAGTCTGCAACTCTAGCCTATCCCCCCATACCTCCTCTGACAGAGAGGAAGCTGGGTGTCCTGTGCCAGCCTTTCTGGGAAAATGAAGGCCACTCCATGGAAGTCAGTGAACATCCTACCCTAGCAGTGCAAGCTGCCTCAGGAGCTATTCTGTGGCTGAATTTGGAGGCTCCATTTCCCAAAATCAGGGGATGAAGAGATGTTTGGCCACCAATTTCAGCTACTGATTAATAAAGTTGACTGGCTAAAGTAAAACCCTAAGAACAGCTAAAGTTTGAACCTGTCCAAGGGGGAAAGAAGAGGTAGCTGCAATTTTAACTCTGCATGAGAAGAAGACAGGCTGACTGAAAATTACAGTGACTGTAGGGACCAGCTTCTTTCACTGAGATCACCCTTCCGTACCTCTGGCAGGGAGGAAGCTGGTGGACCCTGAACAAGCCTCTACTGTTAATTGCATGTACATTCAGCTAGACCAAGTTGGAAATCTACTGGGGCAGCTGCAGTCATTTTGGACCCACACAGCATAGATTGCTGCCCACACCTACAGCTCCATCACTGTGCCAGGCAGGGGAGAAAGATGTGTGAATCTTCATCAGTCTTTTTAGGCAACTACAATCTAGGCCTGCACAGCTTGGATTATTACACATGGATGTGGCTCCATTCTTACTCCTGGCAAGGGAGAAAGGTGGAAGAAGCTTCATCAGTTCCTGGGGCAATGAAAGAAACTTGAGCCTCCACCAACTACATTCTTGGCTCCTAGTACACAACAAGCTAGGGAGAAAGGGCAAGAAAACCCTAAACTAAAGAGAGACTGCACCCCAAATAAGTACATCTAGTAATCCAGATGCCAAAACAGCAACAAAAAATTACAATCCACACCAAGAAACAGGATGATATGGTCCAGTTAAAGGAACAAGATAAGCCTCCAGATGACATAAAGGAGTTGAGAAAACTAATCATAGATGTCCAAACAAATCTCCTTAATAAATTCAATGAGATGGCTAAAGAGATTAAGGATTTTAAGAAGACATTGGATGAGCACAAATAAGAATTTGAAAACACAGATAGAAAAATATCAGATCTTATGGGAATGAAAGGTGCAATAAATGAAAAAAAAATACAGTTGCTGATGTGGGAATAAAGGGGCATATGGGAATTTCTTATATTTTAATGTAACATTTTGTGTGATCTATGTATCTTTTAAAAATAAATTAAAAATATATTTTTAAAAATACACTGGAATTATATAATAACAGATTTTAGGAGCTGAAAGAAAGGATTGGTTAGCTTGAAGAAATGGCCTCTAAAAGCAAACATACGAAAGAACAGATGAAGAAAAGAATGGAAAAATTGAACAATTGAAGGACATAGATATCCATGTCTAAGAAGCACAACATACTCTCATCTGAATAAATCCAAATAGACCAACTCTGAGAGATACTAATCAGAATGTCAAATGCCAGGGACAAAGAGAATTCTGAGAGCAGCAACAGAAAACCAATGCATCACATATAAGGGATACCTAATAAGATTAAGTGTTGATTTCTCATCAGAAACTATGGAGGCAAGAAGACAGTGGTATGATATATTAAAGATACTGCAAGAGAAAAACTTCCAGCCAAGTATCTTATATCTGTCTATCAAAAATGAGGAAAAATTTAGAATATTCACAGATGAACAGAAACTGAGAGAGTTTGTAACTAAGAGACCAGCTTTGCAGGAAATGCTAAAGGGTGTGCTACAGCCTGAAAAGAAAAGACATGAGAAGGAGGTTTGGAAAAGAGTCTAGAAATGAAGATTATATCAGTAAAAGTAACTAAAAGTGTCAAAAGATTAGTGAAAATAAAATATGACAGATAAAACCCAAATATTTATGAATAAGCTTACCCAATGATGTAAAGCACTTATATTCAGAAAACTACAACTCACTGTTAAAAGAAATCAAAAAATTCCTAAATAATTGGAAGAACAGTCCATGCTCACAGATTAAAAGACTAAATAGGATTAAGATGGCAATTCTAAAAAAAAAAGTCAATTCTCCTCAAATTGATATACAGATTAAATGCAATCCTGATAAAAATTCCACCAGGATTTTTTAAATAAATGGAAAACATGATTATCAAATTTATTTGAAAGGTGAAAGGGTCCTGAATAGTCAGAAATATCTTAGAAAGGAAAGGCAAAGTTGGAGAACTCCCACTTCTGGATTTTAAATCATATTACCTAGCTACTGTGGTAAAAACAACATGGTACTGGCATAAAGACAGACACATAGATCAATGTAACTGAATTGATGGCTCAGAAACAGATCCTCACATCTATGGTCAAGTGATTTTTGACTTGCCTGTCAAACCCACCCAGCTCAGGCAGAACTGTCCATTCAATAAATGGTGCTGAGAGAACTGGATATCCATAAGCAAAAGAAGGAAAGAGGATCCCTAGCTCACACCTTATACAAAAATTAACTCAAAATGGATAGAAAACCTAAATATAAAAATAAGAACCATATAGATTCTGGAAGAAAATGTAAGAAATACCTCCAAGATGTTGTGGTAGGTGGTGGATTTTAAAGGAGATAAGAGGAGAACTGAGATGGACTACTGGTGTTTAACGTATATAGAAGTTTTAATTAACTTAACTGCAAAAGTGTGGAAATGTATAGAATTGATGGTAACACATTATAGTGACTAACACCTGATTTATAAATGAGAATGTGGCCGAAAAGGGTAGTCTAAGGATGTAAATGCCAATTGACAGAAAGCTAGAGAATAATCTAAAGATTCAAAAACAGTTAACCCAGAGGTGAATGAGAATTATGACTGATGGTACAGATTCAAGAGTGTCATTTGTGAGCTAGAGCATATGTACATCCCTATTGCAGGATGGTGGAGAATGTGGAGAAGCATGGGAAAAATACAACTGGAGTGACCTATGGACTGTAGTTTACAGTAATATTGTAATATTCACGTATCTATGCCAAAGATGTACTGTGTTGATAATGAGAAAGTATGGAAAAAGTATGTAAAATGCATGCTAAGGACCTGGTAATAATCTGATGATATTATCTCATAATCTGTAAAAAATGTTCCACTATGGTGTGCTGTGTTGATAGAGGGGTGTTGTATGGGAATTATGCACATGTGCATGAATGTTTTGTAAGTTTACAACTTCTGTCATATAAATATATTTTAAAATAATAATAGGGTGAGTTAGGGGAAAATACACCAAAATAACATAAGGACCATAGTTAGTAGTAAGATTTTGAAAATATTCTTTCATAATTTGTAACAAATGTCTCACAACAATGTAAGGTGTTGGTGGTGGGTTGATCAATGGGACTCCTGTATGATGTTATGCGTGTTTGCTTTGTAAGTTTACAACTTTCACTATATGCTTATTGTATATGTATATTAATGTATTTATGATATAAAATAATAATAATAATAGGGTGGGTTGGGGGAAAAATACACCGAATGTAAGATACTTTGCTTAGTGGTAGTATTTTGAGGATGCTCTTGAATCATTAGTTAAAGATGTTTCACGGCAATGCAAGGTATTTGTGGTAGTGTGAGGCTTGAGAGCTCTGTATGATGTTATGTATGTTTGTTTTGTAAGTTCACAACTATTACTATAAACTTATTGTTTATGTTTGTTTATGTATAAGTGGATATACTTCAATAAGTTTAAAAAAAAAGAAAAATACATTAGAGGCACATTAGGGCAAATTTGAAATGTTTGAAGACAGAATTAGTGATTCTGAAGACAGAATGTCTGAATTGGAAAAGACAGGTGAAGAGAATGGAAAAAATGGAACAGGGTCTCAGTGAATTGAATGACAATGTGAAACATAAAAAATATGCTTTATCAGTGTCCCAGAAGAAGAAGAGAATGGAAAAGGGGCAGAAAGAATATTTGAGGAAATAATGAGTGAAAACTCCCCTATCCTTATGAAAGACATAAGTATAAATATCCAAGAAGGAAAGCAGTTTCCAAATATAATGAATCCAAATAGACCTACCCTGAGACACCTACTATTCAGAAAGACAAGTATCAGAGAAAAGAGAAGATAAGAGAGCAGCAAAGAGAAAAGCAAAGCATCATGTACAAGGGAAATTTAATAACATTAAGTTCTGACCTCTGATCAGAAACTATGAGAGAGAGAAGAAATTGGTATGATATATTTCAGATATTGAAAGAGAAAAACTGCAAGCCAAGAATTCTGTATCTGGCAGAGCTGTCAAATATGAGGGTGAGTTCAAAGTCTTCACAGACAAACAAAAACTGGTAGACTATGTTACAAAAAGACCAGAATTACAAAACAGTGCTACAGTCTGAAAGGAAAAAAAAAGGGTGAGAAATGTGGAGAATACTGTAGAAATGAAGAATAGTAGAAAGAGTTAAAAAAAAAAAATAGACTATAGTATGATGTGACAACTGAAAGTCAAAGTCAAAGGTCAAAAAGGATGAAGTAGGTAATGCTATAAAGTTATAACATTGAATGTTAATGGCTAGAACTTCCCAATCAAAAAACACAGATTGATGGAATGGATAAAAAAAATATGACCTATCTTTATGTTGTCTACAATAGACTCACCTCATGTATAAGGACACAACCAGGCTAAAAGTGAAAGTTTGGAAAAAGATATTCCATGAAAATAGTAACCAAAAAAGAGTTGTAGTGGTAATAATAATATTGGACAAAATAGATTTTAAATGGAAAATTGTTATAAGGGATGCAGAATGTCATTATATATTTTTAAAAGGGACAATTCAACAAGGAGAAATAACAATTCTAAATATTTATGCACCTAACCTCAGTGCCCTGAGATGTATGAGGCACACACTGGCAAAGCTGAAGGGAGAAATAGATGTCTCTAGAATAATAGTTGGAGACTTAAATGTACCACATTTCAGTGTTGGATAGAACATCTGAACAGAGGATAAATTAAAAAAAAAAACAGAGAACTTGAATAATATGACAAAAGAAGTAGATCTAACAGACATGTATAGAGCATTGCACCCCAGAAAAGCAGGATATATATTCTTTTAAAGTGCTCATGGATCCTTCTCCAAGATAGACCTTAAGTTGGGTCACAAGACAAGCCTCAACAAATTTTTAAAAATTGAAATTACACAAAACAGGTTTTCTGATCATGAATGAAATTGGAAATCAATAATGGACAGAAATAGGGAAAATTCATAAATATATGGAGATTAAACAATACAGTCTTAAATTACTAGTGGGTCAAAGAAGAAATTGCAAGAGAACTCAGCAAATACCTTGAGATGAATAAAAATGCGAAAACAACATATCTAAACCTATGGGATACCGCAAGGCAGTGCTGAGAGGGAAATTTATAGCCCTCAGTGTTTACATTTAAAAAGAAGAAAGAGCTAAAATTGAAGCTGTAAGTGCACATTTGCAAGAACTAGAAAAGGAACAGTAAACTAATCCCAAAACAAGTCGAAGAAAATAAATATAAAGATTAAGACAGGGGAGGGGGGGCAAGATGGCATCCGAGTGAGTACACCCTTGTAATCTCTCCTGCAAAGAGCCAGCTGAGTGGGGTTGGAACCTTGCCGGAGCAGGCTGTTTCAGGAACCTACAAAGCAAGAGGTGTCTGGATGTTGATCTGGAGAGACTGCGACTAAAGTAGTGCTTGCTCAAGGTAAAACTGTGGGTTTCTAACACTGAAGTCAGAAGCTGTGGAAAGGCAAACCCTTCCCCTTAGGACTGAGGACTGCCAGTCGTGCAGCAGCCTTCCCAAGCCCCATGTTCCCCAAATGCATGATCCTCAAACCCGTGTTCCCTGAATCCTTATAATCCACATTCCACCGACCCATGTACCCCAAGTCCACAATATCCTGGGCTTCCGTTTCCCAAATCCATCGCTCCCCAAAATCTGGGATTCCTCTAGCCATCCGGTCTCAGACTAACTCTGGGCATGGGAGGGGTTTGGTGGTAGGTGCAGAGAGACCTGAGTAGTGCATGTTCAATTTTCTGCTTCTCCTCCCCACCCCACCCCCACCCCCTACCCCTTTTTTTTTAAGAGGAGCATACCAGCTGGCTTGGGGAGAGCCTAGGAAGAAAGAAGCGGCAAATCTGCTGAGAGAGGCTGATTTACCTAAAGGCCCTGGGATAGGAAACTTGGTCTGGGAGAAGACGGAGTCAGAAAACTAACTAGCACTCCTGTAGCATATCTAAGGCAGAGGGACAGTAGGACATGCTTTCCAGGTTTCCAATAGCATATTTAGGGTTCCTGGCAAGGTGTGGATGCTCTCCCTCAAGAAATTAAGAGTCATTATTTTCTGTGGTGAATTGTTCACCAGGGACCCATTTGAATCTCCTGAGGGACCCTTCACACAGCCTTCCTTCAGCTCTGGGAGAGAGGGTTGTGAGGAAGGGAGAAAGGGGAAAGTTCAGACTCATAAACAGTTTATTTAACTGCAAAGAGGATTCCTTGCTTGAAGCCTTGTCTGGTTTTTTTTTGTTGGTTTGTTTTCTTGTTTTTCCTTCCTCTTTATCCCCCCATGGCCCTTTTTTCTTTTCTTTTCCTTTTTCTTTTTCTTGCTTGCTTCCCCCCCACCCCTGCTTTTTTTTCTCTTCTTTTTTTATATTAGGTGCTGCAGGCAGCATTTCTTATTTGCTGTGTTTCCTCATCCTAGATTTCCTCTTTTCTGTGTGTACTGATTTTGGCTACCAATGCTTTCCCCTTTCCTTTACATCTTTCTGTCCTCCATTGTTTATTGTTTCTCCTACATTCCATCTTTCTTTGTTTAGCCCCCAATTTTTCTGACTTCTTATTTCTAATATCTCTGTTCTGTTTTCTGTCTTTTATTCATTCTTTTTTTTTTTTTTTCTCCCCACAAGTATTTATTGTGCA
The DNA here is from genome assembly GCF_030445035.2 of Dasypus novemcinctus. Lineage (NCBI taxonomy): Eukaryota > Metazoa > Chordata > Mammalia > Cingulata > Dasypodidae > Dasypus > Dasypus novemcinctus. The sequence continues at coordinate 38,078,369 of NC_080697.1, forward strand.
CCTACCGTATTCTGGGCCTCTAGGAGAGCCAAGCAGGAAGCAGGAGCCCTGTCGTGCAGGAATGCACAGCAAAGTCACAAAGTGTGCAAGTGTCTTGTAAACAAGCATTCTCCTCCGGGAGGTGAGTGTGTGATGGCCGAGGGATTTCTTTGAGTCGAGCCTCTGTTGACATACTCCCTGCCTGGCCCACCTTCCCTGGAGAGGAGATTGGGTGCCTTCCTTCCCCTTCTTTTTTTTTTTTTTTTTTTTAATTGACTTTGTAATAATATTACATTAAAAAAATATATATATGTGAGGTCCCATTCAACCCCACCCCCCCACCCCCCTCTCCCCCCCCAACAACACTCGTTCCCATCATCATGACACATCCATTGGATTTGGTAAGTACATCTTTGGGCACCTCTGCACCTCATAGACAATGGTCCACATCATGGCCCATACTCTCCTCCATTCCATCCAGTGGGCCCTGTGAGGATTTACAATGTCCGGTGATTACCTCTAAGGCACCATCCAGGGCAGCTCCATGTCCCAAAGACGCCTCCACCTCTCATCTCTTCCTGCCTTTCCCCATACCCATCGTCCACCATGTCCACTTTTCCCAATCCAATGCCACCTCTTCTATGTGGACATTGGATTGGTTGTGTCCATTGCACCTCTATGTCAAGAGGAGGCTCAGATTCCACATGGATGCTGGATGCAATCCTCCCATTTTCAGTTGTAATCATTCTAGGCTCCATGGTGTGGTGATTGTCCTTCTTCAACTCCATCTTAGCTGAGTGTGGTAAGTCCAATAAATCAGATTGTAGGTGCTGGAGTCTGTTGAGGCTCAGGACCTGGCTATCACATTGTCAGTCCAGAGATTCAAATCCCCTAAATATATCTTAAACCCCAACATTAACTGCACCTCCAGCACATTAGCATGAAAGTCTTATTTATTCATTCTTTATATTATTGTCTTTTCTTTTCTCTATCCCTCTCTCATAACCACACTGGCCTTTTAATTCATACTATATTCCTGCCCATATTCAATTTGCTATCTCATTATAGGTATTCCACTTTTCCTTCTGTTATAACTCTACACAGTTTACATGAGTTTAATATCCATTCTCCTGGATCTCACATGGTTTTTCTGCTAACATTTACTATCAATAGTACCATTATACACTGCCTTTTCTTATCCCTTTTGTTTTCTCTGGCCTTCATATTTTCCTTCAAGGGAACTTAGCCAACAACTAGGAAATAGAATAAGAAGAACAAAGTGACAAAGAGAAGACTTTACATGCACACAAATACAACAACTAATTAAACCCTGAGACTAGACAAAGAAGCTAATCAACTGAATAAACCCATTAAGATAAAATGATGACCAGACAGCAACAAAAAATTTCAAACCAAACCAATAATCAGGAAAACATGGCCCAATCCAATGAACAAACTAAACCTGGAAAGAGAAGCAGAATATTGAACAACTAATCAAAACTCTCAAAACATGTATCATTGACCAATTTAATGAAGTGAAGGAGGAGATTAAGGATATTAAGAAAACACTTGGAGAGTGTACACAAGAAATTGTAATCGTACACAGAAAGATAACAGATATGATGGTGATGAACAGCACAATTCAAGAAATCAAAAATACACTCTTAGCAAATAACAGGAGATTTAAAGAGGCAGAGGAAATAATTAGTGATGTGCAAAATAGTACATCTGAAATCAAGCAGATAGTAGAATTGATTGATAAAAGATAGGAAAAATCCTGCAGGGACATAGGGACCTGAATGACAACACAAAACATGCAAACATATGCATTATAGGAATCCCAGAAGGAGAAGAGAAGGGAAAGGGGACAGAAGGAGTGTTGGAGGAAATAATGGCTGAAAACTCCCCAAATCTATGGAGAGAAATGGATATACATGTCCAGGAAGCATAATGCACCTCAAACAGCATAAATACCAACATGTCTACTCCAAGACATATACTTGTCAAGTTATCCAATGCTCAAGACAAAGAGAAAAATACTAAAAGCAGCAAGAGAAAAGAGAACCATCACATAGAAAGGAGGCTCCATAAGATTAAGTGCTGATTTCTCATCTGAAACCATGGAGGCAAGAAGGCAGTGATATGACATAGTCAAGGTACTAAAAGAAAAATATTTCCAAAGAAGAATACTCTATTCAGCAAAGATACCTTTAAGAAATGATGAGGAGTTCAAAATATTCACAGATAAACAGACACTAAGAGAGTAGACCAACAATAAACTGCCTTTCAAGAAATACTAAAGGAAGTTCTGCAGGAGGAAAGAAAAAACAGGAGAGACAGAGTTGGAGGACAGTAGAAGAACAACTGAAAAGACAGAAAGAGAAAAGAAATCAAACAAAATATGGCAAACACAAATCCAAAGAAAATATGGCCAATATAAGTAATTCCTTGAAAGTAATAATACTGAATGTCAATGGATTAAACTCACCTGTTAAGAGACACAAATTGGAAGCCTGGATAAGGAAATATGACCCATCCATATGCTGTCTACAAGAAACACATCTTAGACCCAGGGATTCAAGGAAATTGAAAGTAAATGGCTGGAAAACAATCTTACAGGCAAACAATAACCAAAAAAGGCAGGAATATCTTTATTAATATTGGACAAAATAGACTTTAAAAACAAAACAATTGTGAGAGACAAAGATGGACACTACATTAGTGAAAGGGTAATCTTTCAAGAAGAAAGAACAATCATAAACATTTATGCTCCTAACAAGGGTGCCTCCAAATACATGAGGCTAACACTGGAAAAACTAAGTGGAGGAATACATGCCTCTACAATTATAGTGGGGGACTTTAATACACCACCATCACTATTGGAGAAAACATCTCAAAAGACAATCAAGAAAGAAAGAAAGACTTTGATCAATTTAGTAGAGGATCTGGATCTAATAGACGTATACAGAACATTACACCCAAATACAACAGGATATACATTCTTCTCAAGTGCACATGGCTTATTCTCCAAGATAGACCACATGGTAGGCCACAAAGAAAGTCTCAATGAATTCAGAAAGATTGAAATCATACAAAATAATTTTCTGACAACCGTGTAATGAAGCAGGAAATCCGTAAGGGTCAGAGACCCATATTTGGTACGAAGATATGGAAGTTAAACAACACACTCTTCGAAAAACAGTGAGTCAAGGAGGAAATCTCAACAGAAATCAATAACTACCTTGTAACTAATGAAATTGATAACACAACATGTCAAAACTTATGGGATACAGCAAAAGCTGTACTGAGAGGGAAATTTATAGCCATAAATTCACACATCAAAGAAGAAGAAAGAGCTAAAATTGAAGAACTAACTGCACACTTGGAAGAATTAGTAAAACACACACACACACACACACTGGGAAGCAGATTTGGCCCAACGGATAGAGTGTCTGCCTACCACATGGGAGGTTCAAGGTTCAAGCCCAGGGCCTCCTGACCTGTGTGATGAACTGGCCCATTCACTTTGCTGATGAGCACAAGGAGTGCTGTACCATGCAGCGGTGTACCCCCTGTAGGGGAGCCCCATGTGCAAGGAGGGCACTCTTCCAGGAGAGCCATCCATCACCAAAAAAGTGCAATCTGTTCAGGAGTGGCACCACACACACGGAGAGCTGACACAGCAAGATGATGCAACAAAATGAGACTCAGATTCTCGGTGCTGCTGACAAGAATACAAGAAGACACAGAAGATCACACAGTGAATGGGCACAGAAAACAGACAACTGGGGAGGGGAAGGGAAGAGAAATAAATAAAAAATAAATAAATCTTTAAACACACATACACACACACACACACACTAAATCCAAAGGAAGAAGAAAGAAAGAAATAACAAATATCAGAGCAGAACTAAATGGAATAAAAAATAAGAAAGCATTCAAAATAAATAAATAAATAAACAAAACCAAGAGCTGGTTCTTTGAGAAGATCAACAAAATTGTCAAACCCTTAGGTAGTCCAACAAAAAAAATAAAAAAAGAGAGAGAGAAGATGCAAATACACAAAATAAGAAATGAGAAATGGGATATCACCACTGACCCCAAAGAAATAAAGACTATCGTAAGAGGATACTTTGAAAATCTGTATTCCAAAAAGAAGGACAATTTAGAGGAAATGGACAAATTCCTAGCATCACGTAAGCAGTCTACATTGATGGAGAAGATATTGATGATCTCAACAAACCAATCACAAGTAAAGAGATAGAATCAGTCACTAAAAACCTCCCAACCAACAAGAGCCCCGGGCCAGACGGCTTCACAGGTGAATTCTACAAAACATTCTGGAAAGAACTAACACCAATCTTGCTTAAAATCTTCCAAAGAATTGAAACAGAAGGAACATTGCCTAACTCATTCTATGATGCCAACATGACCCTAATACCAAAGCCAAACAAAGACACCACAAGGAAGGAAAATTACGGATCAATCTCTCTAATAAACCAAGATGCAAAAATCCTCAACAAAATACTTGCTGATCGTATTCAACAACACATTAGACAAATTATACACCATGACCAAGTGGGATTCATTCCTGGTATGCAAGGATGGTTCAACATAAGAAAATCAATTAATGTAATACACCACAAAAACAGATTGAAGGTAAAAAATCACATGATTGTATCTATAGATGCAGAAAAAGCATTTGACAAAATACAGCACATTTTTTTGATAAAAGCACTGCAAAAGATTAGAATAGAAGGAAAGTTCCTGAACATGGTAAAGGGTATATATGAAGAGCCCACAGCTAACACCATTTACAATGGTGAAATCCTAAAATATTTCTCTTTAGGGTCAGGAACAAAATAAGGATGTCCACTATTACCCTTTCTATTTAACATTGTGTTAGAAGTACTTGTTCAAGCACACTGAGGAGGGGAAGCACACTGAGGACACTGAGGCAAGAACCAGACATAAAAGGCATCCAAATTGGAAAGGAAGAAGTCAAAATTTCACTATTTTCCGATGACATGATCCTATACATAGAAAGTCCTGAGGAGTTTACAACAAAGCTTCTAGAACTCATAAATGAGCTCAGTAAAGTCACAGGTTATAAGATCAATGCACAAAAACCAGCAGCATTTTTGTACACCAGTAATGAGCAATCTGAGGAGGAAATCAAGAAACAAATACCATTTACAACAGGAAATTAAAAAAATCAAATACCTATGAATAAATTTAACTAAATATGTAAAAGACTTATACACAGAAAATTACACAACACTGTTCAAGGAAATCAAAGAAGACATAAATAAATGGAAGAATATTCCCTGTTCATGGATAGGAAGACTAAATATTACTAAGATGTCTATCCTACCAAAACTGATCTACACATTCAATGCAATTCCAATAAAAAGCAACACAGCATTTTTTAATGAACTAGAAAAATTAACTATGAAATTTATTTGGAAAGGAAAGAGGCCCTGAATAGCCAAACACATATTGAAAAAGAAAAATGAAATTGGAGGAATGATACTACCTGACTTCAAAACATACTATAAAGCAACAGTAGTGAAAACGTCATGGTATTGGCACAAGGAGAGACACACTGACCAATGGAACCGAATTGAGAGTTCTGATATAGATCTTCATATATACATTCATTTGATATTCGACAAGGCCACCAAACCCACTTAACTGGGAGAGAATGGCCTCTTCAACAAATGGTGCTTGGAGAACTGGATATCCATATGCAAAAGAATGAAAGAGGATTACCACCTCACACCTTATACAAAAATCAACTCAAGATAGATCAAGGATCTAACTGTAAGAGTCAAGACCATAAAGACCTTGAAAAACAATGTAGGGAAGCATCTACAGGACCTTGTAACGGGTATGGCTTCATGAACTTCACACCAAAGCACGATCAGCAAAAGAACAAATAGTTAAATGGGACTTCCTTAAAATCAAAGCCTTTTGCATATCAAAGGAGTTTGTCAAGAAACTGAAAAGACAGCCTATCCAATGGGAGAAAATATTTGGTAAACATAAATCTGATAGAAGACTAATATCCTGTATATATAAAGAATGCCTATATCTCAAAAATAAAAAGACAACCTATTTAAAAAATGGGCAAGAGATTTGAACAGATGCTTCTCCAAAGAAGAAATACAAATGGCTAAAAAGCACATGAAAAAATGCCAAAATCACTAGCTACTAGGGAAATGCAAATCAAAACTACAATGAGATATGATCTTACTCCAATGAGACTGGTGGCTATTGAAAAAACAGACTACAAGTGTTGGAGAGGATTTGGAGGAATAGGAACATTCATCCACTGCTGGTGGGAATGCAGAAGGATCCAGCCATTCTGGAGGACAATTTGGCAGTTTCTCAAAAAACTAGCTATAGATTTGCCATATGACCCAGCAATTCCACTGCTTGATATATACCCAGAAGAACTGAAAACAAGAACACAAACCCATATATGCTCACCAATGTTCATAGCAGCATTATTCACTATTGCCAAAAGTTGGGATCAACCCAAATGCCCATCAACAGATGAATGAATAAATAAAATGTGGTATATACATACAATGGATTACTACTCAGCTACAAGAAGGAATACAGAACAAACACATGTGATAGATAACATGGGTGAAACTTGAGGACCTTAATTTGAGTGAAGCAAGCCAGGCATTGAAGGACAAATACTACATGACCTTTCTGATATGAAATAAGCAAATCAAGCTGCCTCAGAGAGCTAGAGACTTGGATGATACTGGATAATGGGCTTAATGGAAGTTGGTGGGGGGAGAGGAAATTTGCAAGCTGACACCTACATGGGTGAAATCTATGATAAGCTGGAGGTAAGATTTGTACAGATGGGGGCATAGGGATACCTTTGGGTGGGGCTTTGCAGACTAGAAGGGGGCTAGGTTTGGGAGGATGAGTCAGATGGCCCAAGGAATTGGGGGAAGGGCTGGGGGAAACATTTGAACATGGGAGATTGTCAGGTTTGTGGTTGAAACTACAATGTTGAGAAAACTCTTTAGAAAATATAATAAGGAAGGATTATGTATTTAACGTGCTTAAGGGGGTGAATCTGGGACAGGGGCAGGCTTCTAGGGAGTGTGTGAGTCCTCATTTTGTCATAGTGTGTTATATCATTGGGTGAATACCTATATAATCAGTGCGAAGGTGTACCCACATCTTGGGAATGCCTTGATGTTCTCAAACAGAGAGAATTGTGTCTCTCAAGAGAATTGGCCTCTCCTAATAGGTTGGGGCAATCTAGTATGTCAAGCTCTCAACATAGTTGCAAGTATCTGAGAATCTGGTCCTTCAAGTAATGAATATTAATTGTCACTGTGAGCCCTGAGGGGAGGGGGAAAGAGGTGTAGAATAGATGGAATCAGGGTAACTGGGGGGCAATAGAAGTGTTCCACAAAATCATGCAGTGGTGGATATAGGACATGTTAAATTACACCAAAAATGTATAATAGTCTACAGGCTAAAATGTCGACCATAATGTAAAACATAAGGTAACTAAAAATTTAGAAAATTATACAGTCTAAAATATAAACCATTATGTAAACCAAAATGGTACCATGTTTGAAAGCTATGTTTCAATATCTGTACATCAGTTGCAGGAAATATAACATAAACATGTAAAAAGATCATTGCTGGGGAAGGGGGATGTTGGATATATGGGAGTCCCCTATATTGTATATGTGAATTACTCTGAACTAGAACTTTCGTGAAGACAAAATTAAAAATTAGAAAAAAAAAAAAAAGGATGTAGACACTGGGAAAATGAAAGAAATTGTCTTGCCACTGTATATACAGGGCAACACCTATTGCAGTGATGAAAGGCAAAATATCAAAAACAAAGCTTTATAATATTTTCATTTTTTAGTACCCCAATTTATTTTTAGTTTAGTTTTTCTAAATTAGTATGTATTCTATTTCTAATCTTTAAATGCATCACTATATTTCATTTTCCTATTAATTGAATTTGGCAATATATTAGGCTTCATTTTTTTAAGAAGTTTTGGACCATAGAGAGGTTCAACTAGGGCAGGGGGCACGTGGTGGGGAGGGAGTTCTCCAGGGCATGTATATGGGGTACATAAAAATGTTTGGATATATATTGGGTATTTCCATAGTAGTTACAGTTACAAAAGACAACTGAGGGAGTACTGATTTCCTAGCCAGGGGAGCTCTATCACATTCCCCAGTGGAACAGCAACAATCCCCCAAGTGCAATGGCAAAGACCAACAAAGAAGAATGGTCAAATAATGAGCCCTTGATACTGATCAGTATGCTTATGAGCCTGTGTACCTGAAATATGAACGAGGCCTAGAGTTGCAGGGTGCCTAAGAGTTACCTCCTGAGAGCGTCCATGTTGCTCAAATGTGGGCACTCTCTAAGTCAAAGTGCATTACCTTCCCCCTAGTGTGGGACATGACTCCCAGGGATGAGCCTCCCTGACACCAAGGGATTACTGCCAAGCACCAGCTAGTGATGTCACTAGAAAAAGACCTTGAATAAAAAGTCAACTCAGACCAGCAGAATATCTCCACATACATGTAGGATCATGTGTTAAAAACTGCTTTTTGACCTTGAATAAAAGGGGGAAATGGCAAAGACAAATGAGTTTATATGGCTAGGAGTCTTCAAAAAAGAGTAGGGTCATCATCAAAGGGGTTGTACTTATGCACACCTCAGCAGGACCCCAAAGAATTCCAAAGAAGATACAACCTCAGGTACTTGTAGTCCGAGGGCTTTGGAGACCCACAGGTTCGCTGGTCATGGCAGATAGCTCTGGAATTCAGTGTCGTATCGGTTGGCCCTACTTTGGAATTTATGTTCCTGAGTGTGATGGAGTTGGACTCAGATGTGTCCTATCTACACATGCCTCTTCTGTCAGTTTTGCTGAACCTGTGGTTGGTGCTGGGGTTGGTTTATACTCAGGAGACTTGAATCTCTGGACTGTCCAAGTGCCAGCAGGGCCCAAAGCCTCAGCAGAGTTGAAATTCTTACCCTCTGGTTCACTGGACTTACCCAGGTCAGCTAACAAGGAGGTGAAGATGGTCAATCACCACACCAGGGAACTGAGAGTGCTTACAACTGCAAGCAGGAGAATTGCATCCGTCATCCATGTGGAATCTAAGCCCCCATTCAACATAAAGGTGGAGTGGACATCACCATCCCAGGATCCACAGAATGGAGGGATAAAATATGGATTAGAATGGACTCACTGATATTCTATTATGGAACTATTGTGACAGGTAATGGAAGAAAGTGTAGCATTGATGTGGATAAAGTGGCCATGGTAGTTGCTGAGGGCAGGGAGATGAAAGAAGAATTGTGATGTGGGGGCATCTTTGAGACTTGGAGTTGTCCTAAATGATTTTGCAGGGACAGATGCTGGACATTATATATCCTGCCATAACCCACTGAAAGTACTGGGGATGAGTGTAAACTACAATGTAAACTTTATCCATGTGGTGCAGCAGTCCTCCAAAATGTATTCACCAAATGCAATGAATGTGCCACAATGATGAAAAAGATTGTTGATGTGGGAGGAGTGGGGGGTGGGGGTGGGAGATAAATGGGAACCTCATATATTTTTTGAATGAAACATTTTAAAAAAATAAAGAGATCATAGAAACAAAAACAACAACAACAGCAACAAAACAAAAAAAAAAAGATTAGGCAGAAATCAATGAAATTGAGAACCAAAACAACAGCAAATAAACAATAGAGAGAAACAACAAAATGAAAAATTGGTTCTTTGAGAAGATCAACAAAATTGACAAACTCTTTGCTAGACTGACAATGAAAAAAAGAGAGACGACACAAATAAATAAGATCAGAAATTAAAGGGGATTTTACCACTGATCAAAAACGTGTAGACAACATGGACAAATTCCTGGAAACACATGAACTACCTACACTGACTTTAGAAGAAATAGAAGACCTCCACAAACCATTCAGAAGTGAAGAGATTGAAACAGCCATCAAAACCTCCCAAAGACGAAAATCCCGTAAACAGATGGCTTCATAGGTGAATTCTACCAATCATTCAAAGATGAACTAATACTGATATTGTGCACACTCTTCAAAAAAATTGAACAGAAAAGAAAGCTACCAAAGTGATTCTATGATCAAGTGGCTTTTATCCCAGATAGGCAAAGGTCATTCAACACAAGAAAATCAATTGGTTTAATAAATGACATTGATAAAATGAAGAAGGAAAAATCACACAGTCCTCTCTACTGATGCAGAAAAGGTATTTGACAAAACACAGCACCCTTTCTTGATAAAAACGCCCCAAAAGATAAGAATAGAAGGAAACTTTTTCACTATGATAAAATGCATGTGTTAAAAACCTACAGCTAGCATTGTACTCAATGATGAAAGTCTGAAAGTATTCCTACTGAGATCAGGAACAAGACAGGGAAGCCCACTGTCACCATTATCATTCATTGTTGTGCTAGAAGTTCTAGCTAGAGCAATTAGGCTAGACAAAGATATAAAAGGCACCCAAATAGGAAAGGAAGAAGTAAAATTTCCACTATTCACACATGACATGATTCTATATCTGGAAAATCCTGAAAAATCCACAACAAAGCTACTAGAATCAATAAAAGTGTTCAGCAAAGTGGTGGGATACAAGGTTAATATGCAAAAATCAATAGTGTTTCTACACTGTTGTGCAATCTGAGGAGGAAATGAGGAAAAAATTCCATTTATAATAGCGACAAAATAATGTTTAGGAATAAACTTAACCTAGGACATAAAGAAAACTACAAAACATTGCTAAAAGAAGCTGAAGAAAACTTAAATAACTGGAAGGACATTCTATATTCATGGATTGAAAGGCTAAATATCGTTAAGGTGTCAATTTTGCCAAAACTGATTTACATAGTCAATTTAATTCCCCCCAAAATCCCAACAGCCTTTTTGCAGAAATTGAAAAACCAATAATCAAATTTATTTGGAAGTGTAGGGGGCCCTCACCAGGTTCCCCTGGTAGCCTGGTGAAGGTTGGCCATATCATCTCTGTTAGCAAATAGCAAAAAGTGTCTTAAAAAAGAAGTTGGAAGACTTTCACTTCCTGACTTTAAAGCATATTATGTAGCTTCAGTGATAAAAAACAGCATTGTACTAGCATAAGGACACATAGATTGACCAGTGGAACTGAACTGAGAAATCAGAAATTGACCCTAACATCTACAGTCAAGCAGTTTTTGACAATGCTATTAAGTTTACCCAGCGGGGTCAGAACAGTTTATTAAACAAATGGTGCTGGGAGAATGGGTAGCCATATCCAAAGGAAAGAAAGAGAATCCCTATTTCATACCTTATACAAAAATTTACTCAAAATGGATCAAGGATTTAAATATAAAAACAACAACCATAAAACTCCTAGAAGAACATTTAAGAAAACATCTTCAAGATCTTGTGGTAGGTGATAGTTTCTTAAATCTTATGCCCAAAGCATGAACAACAAAAGAAAAAATAGATAAATGGGACTGCCTCAAAATTCCACACTTTTGTACCTCAAAGGACTTTGTCAAAAGGGTAAAAGGCAGCTGATTCAATGGGAGGAAATATTTGGTAATCACTTATCTGATAAAGGTTTAATATCCATGATATATGAGGAGAACATATAGCTCAACAATAAAAAGACAAGGTATTTGATTTAAAAATGGGCAAAAGGTGGCAGACTTGGCCCAGTGGTTAGGGCAGTTAGGGCATCTGTCTACCACATGGGAGGTCTGCGGTTCAAACATTGGGCCTCCTTGACCCATGTGGAGCTGGCCCATGCGCAGTGCTGATGCGCGCAAGGAGTGCCGTGCCACACAGGGGTGTCCCCCGCGAAGGGGGGCCCCACGCACAAGGAGTGCGCCCCATAAGGAGAGCCGCCCAGTGCGAAAGAAAGCCTGCCCAGGAATGGTGCCGCACACATGGAAAGCTGACACAACAAGGTGACACAACAAAAAGAAACACAGATTCCCATGCTGCTGACAACAACAGAAGCGGACAAAGAAGATGTAGCAAATAGACATAGAGAACAGACAACCGGCGTGGGGCGGGGAGAGGGAGAAAAATAAATAAATAAATAAATCTTTTTAAAAAATGGGCGAAAAACTTGAAAAGACAACTGTCTAAAAAAGAAATACAAATGGCGAAGCAACACATAAAAAATGTTCAAAATCACTAGTGACTAAGGAAATGCAAATCAAAACTACACTGAGACAGCATTTCATACCTGTTAGACTGGCTGCTAATAAAAAGTTAGAAAGCTATAAAACTTGAAGAGGATTTGGAGAGATAGGAATGCATATTCACTGTTGGTGGGAATGTAAAACAGTAAAGCCACTGTGGAGGACTGTTTGGCAGTTCCTAAAGGGTTCCATTGCTAGGTTTATGCCCAGAAGAATAGAGAGTGGTGACACGAATAGAAATCTGCACACCGATAGTCACAGCAGTATTATTCCCAATAGCCAAAAGCTGGAAACAACCCAGGTGTCTATCAACTGATGAATGTATATATAAATTGTGGAGTATACATATGATGGAATATTATGCAGTGGTAAGAAGAAATGAAGTTATGAAACATATGACAACATGGATGAACCTGTAGGACATTATGTTGAGTGAGGCTAGCCAGATACAAAGGAACAATTCTATATGATTGCCCTATTATGAACTAAATATATTATGTAAATATGAATATGAGTAGAATTATATATATAAGACCTTTTTTCCTTAAAGCTGAACAAATGTATGTTAACACTACACAATGTTAATATCAGACAAACACACACACACATTATACTAAGTACTACATATTGTATGAGTCCATTTATATAAAATGTAAATATAAATAAATTCATAAAGATGAAAGAATAGTTGTTACATTGTCTGAGGAAGGAATGCTAAGGGATTTGCAGCATTTCTTTTTGGAGTAATGAAATTGTTTTAGACTTTTTTAGGTGATGAATGTACAACATTGTGATTATACTAAAAGTCATTAATTATATACTTTGGGTAGAAAAGCCAGAAACAGCAACTGTGTACAGTGGGAGAAGCATAGAAAGGTTGAGAGGTAAGGAATTTTTTTGGGCCTTTGGATTTTTAATTATTATTAATATTGAAATAATGAAAATGCTCTAATAATGACTGAAGTGTTGAATGTACAGCTATGTGATTATAGCAAATTCCATTGATTTTACACCTCAGATGAATTGTATGTTTTATTAATATGTATCAACAATATTGATTTTTTTAAAAACTGGGTACTTTTGTTTATCAACTAAGCAGCTAAGACTATTTTAATATCAAGTTATGGAGTTTAGGACTACCTCAATCAAGACCCTGTTGTTTGCAGAAACCAAGGTGGAGCTGGATTTTAACTACTACTGTGGTTCAAGGTCAAATGTCACCTCCACAGAGAGACCTTCCCTCACCACCTAATTTAAAGTACATCCCCTTCTCCACTCCTTCTCCAACCTCCAGTCATTTCTCCAATTTCTTTACAGTTCTGTAACTCCAAAACAATTTTTTCATCCACTGGCTTATTTGTCCAATATCTGTCTCTGCCACTAGAAAGTAAGCTCCATGAAATTTGGGATCTAAAATTTTTTAATCTATTATCTACCTTCCTTTACAACTTCCCTTGGATAATCTTTTGCCTGCAGTAATAGCTAAATAAATCTTCATTTATTAATGGATTGAAAATTCTCAATAAATGATAAGTAAAAGGAGTGCATGAGATAGTAAGTATATATTAATACACAGAATACCTTAATATAAGCAGGGAATTTAATAAATTCTGATCTAATTCTATGTGATCAAGTGACAACTGTGATACATCAGAGGGAAATGAGGAAGGTAATCTAACTCAAAGTGATCAAAGCCTTGGATTCTGCCTTGTAAAACATCCACATCAAAAACACTTAGAAAATCTTAGTCATGATCATGTAAATGCTATGCTTCAATTGGGGTTCTATTTTAGTAGCAACATTTTATGTTATCGAGTAATATAGCCTGAGACCTTATTAGAAGCACTGGGTGAAGACAAAAAGGTTAAAAAATATATCAACTTAAAAAATATATATATATCAACTTGTTCATGGTATTTACCTATCTGGGGTGAGAAAACGTGCCATGCAACCTAGTTTTACAAAAGGAGATGTTGTTTTGTAAAAAAAAAATTAAAATTAAAATTAAATAACGTTTCAGGATAAGGAATCAAGAGGTTCAGAGCTAGCACCTGTCCTGTGTCACGCTAGCTGTGTGATCAGACTTCCACTACAGAAAGGTTGCTCTATGTCATTAGCTTCCTCCTTTGCCCCAGAAGAATGCTGAACTACAACAATGACTCCCTATCTCACCTTTCTTTACCTGGTCTGGCTAAGTTCCCCTGGTAACCTGGTGAAGGTTGGCCATATGATTTATGTCAGTAAGCAGCATTCCTTATGAAAAAATGGCCACTGATTAGTAAAACATATCTGAACTGGAAGGAACTACAAATAAATTATAAATACTTGATAAAGGTGTCAGACATTGGGCCTTTCTGAGTGTAGCGACTCTTGTAACTGGCAAGTCCCTATACCTATAAAATTGTGAATTGAAAAGGGTATTGTCTTTTGTAGGAATGAGGTCTTAATCTAGAAGCTTTTAAATCAGGGTGGCTCCTGCACCTGCCTGATGTGGATGGTATCTCCTGGCACCTGTGTAGACTAGGATACGTGTGCTGCTGCAAGTCCCAGTGTTGATGAGGAGTGTCTGGTGCACTGTGGAGAGTTTTGGTTCCTATCCTGTATTTTTATGGGCAAACTGGCATCAAGTGTGGTTTCTGGCAGTATTGTGAATTGGAATGTTTACTTAACCCTGAGACGATACGGTTGCAGGCATACTACTAGAGCCTCATGGAACCTGGAATTATTGCAAAGACTTGCTGGATGCTTTATTTCAATCAAAGAGTTTTCAAGGGTTGAAATAAACATGTCACACATCATATTTGTACTACCGTGCTTTCTAATTACATAGAATTTGAAGAATTAAAAAATATATTAAAGTAAGGAATTTAGTAGTTTTTTAAACAATTTTGTACTGTCAGCATCATATTATCATTATAAGGTGATCATTTAAAACGCTTATACTTTAAAATATTTTTTTTTGCTATCAACATTTCTTTTAGAGCTAACATTCTAAGATATTTATGCTCATGTGTTCTATACTATTATAGCTTTTATTATTAAATATGCTATCCCCCCTTTTTTTTGGCATTTTTACCAAGTGAAATATAAACACTTTTTCAGATTTCTGTGTTAAAATATTTTCCTCAAATGTCAGCTGGATAAGCAAACTATGATAACCAAAAGTTGGCATTAATTCTCTTTGATAAGAAAGGTGATTTCTGCTAAAATAAACCAAAGTTAAAAAAAAACACAAACGCATGCATTTATTACACGTTAACTGTTATATTTATAAATAGATGTTAGACATATATTGTGCACAGTTGTAAACATTTTCAAATTCTATTATATAGCAGCCTTTTTTAAAATATGAAAAAAAATTCCACTCCTTTCTAATTGCTCATGACCCATTATGGTTCAGCTGGAAGAGGTGTTCTCTGGTTGACTGCAGACCACATGCAGGCTTCCCAGCTAATTAGGAAGGTAACTGGATCTCTGAATGTATAGAGTTTTGTTGATGAAAATCCTGTAATTGCACCCAGAAACATGCTGGAAGGTAGCACTGACTGGAATATATCAGGATAATAAATACCATGTGACAAATTCTTTTTATCCATCTCTTACCAAATCTATACCAGCATGCAGTAAGTAGCAAAATCAAATGAGCCACATTTCACCACATCTAGTAGATATGCAATTAAATAGCCACCTGGACAAAAAGTAAAGGGACTCACAAGGGATGAGGCTAATCCACGGAGGTTAGGAATAGTTCACTGAACTGCTTAATACTAGGTCCAGGCAACTAAGAAAAAAGTTGGAACCTGAAAAAAGCATTTCCTTCTCAAAGATGTTTTTGTTTTGTTTTGGTTTTTTTTGCAGTTCCAGGGATTGAACCTGGGACCTCATATATTTGAAGTAGGCAATCATGGAGGTACACCCACTAGATATGGTAATTAAGATATTACCACACCTAGTCAAGATACAGGAAAAGATACTTCTCTCCTTCCCAACCCAAACTCCATCAAAATTATTTAGAATATGTAATATGTGCTACCTTTTAAAATCCTACAAAATGTCAGTAAATGAAAAATGAGGGGAATTGAGAAAAAGGAGGCATCAGAAAAAGAAAAGGAATTCAGGGTTATTATAGTTTGAGATGTATAAAGAGATTTTCCTCTGCCAAATTTCCATTTTTTTTCCATTTTCTTTTCTTCAGAATTCTTTGGACAGATAGCTACAAATATACTATAGATTCCAAAGCATTTTTAATAGATCAGAAGAAATTCACATGAAGAGGAAAAAGTAGTCCCCATCATGTGAAGATCATAAACTCAAGAGGAACAATTTAAGATACTGATGAAGCAAGATCTCTTGTCCAAAGTAAGGGATAGGGAAAAAAGGGAAAAGAAAGTGGAGTAGTAAAAAAAAAATGATGTTTGGAATTGTATTAGTCTGCTAAAGGGGTGCTGATGCAAAGTACCAGAAATTGGTTGGCTTTTATAAAGGGCATTTATTTGGAATAGAAGCTTACAGGTACAAGACCCTCAAGAGTTCAACTCAAGGCTGCTTTCTCACCAAAGTCAGTTGCTACTTGTTGAAGTAAGATGATTGCTGGTCTCTGCAAGAGTTCAGCCTTCCCCTCCGGGCTTCCTTTCTCTCAGCTGCAGGCTGGCATAGGGTTTGTATTTCAGGGCTTCCTCCGCTTCCGGCATAGGGTTCATTTCTTTCTGGGCTTTCTGTATCAGTCTCGGCTCTCTTCCCAATTTCAGCTGGAAGCTATCAGGTAAATGGCTCATCTTTCCCAGGGGCCTTAGCTGTTTGAGTCTTCTCCCTTCACTCATACGGCAGGGTCAAAACGACAAAGTTCTCTCTTCTTCCCCTGTATTTTCTTGAGTGAGTGTCTATAGGTATTGGCCCACCAAGGGGGTAGGTATTCAACCTGAGTCATACCCTACTGATATGGTAGAATCAAGGAAAGTCCTCAAAGCACTCTTAACAGGTAATTTAATCAGAGACCCCTCAACTAAATCCAATATAATCAAAGGGTATCTCATCCAGAGGAATAGATTACAAAAGTAATCTTTCTCTTTTCAGGATTCATAAAATAATTTCAAACTATCACAGAATGAAGAAGTAAAATGGAAATAAGGAAGAAGAGGGGGTCAGGAAAGAAAGAAAAGAAAAGCTAGTGGATCCAAGGAAGGAGAGAACAAAGAATTAAGGATGGGATGAACATAAGAAAGGAAAGTAGAAACTGAGGAAGATTAAGAGAAGAGGCGGGGAAGCAGACTTGGGCGTCTGCCTACCACATGGGAGGTCTGAGGTTCAAACCCTGGACCTCCTTGACACGTGTGGAGCTGGTCCATGTGCAGTGCTGATGCACGCAAGGAGTGCCCTGACACGTAGGGGTGTCCCCCGCGTAGGGGAGCCCCACGCGTAAGGAGTGTGCCCCGTAAGGAGAGCCGCCCAGCGCGAAAGAAAGTGCAGCCTGCCCAAGAATGGCACAGCACACACGGAGAGCTGACAGCAAGATGACACAACAAAAAGAAACACAGATTCCCTCTGTCGCTGATAAGGATAGAAGGGGTCACAGAGGAATGCACAGTGAATGGACACAGAGAGCAGACAACGCGGGGGGGGGGGGGCGGCGGGGAAGGGGAGAGAAATAAGTAAAAAAATATAAATCTTTAAAAAAAAGAGAAGAGGGAAGAATGAAGAAAAAAGACTGACAAACCATGTACTTTAAATATTAAACTAATAAAAATGTCAATGATCTAATCACTAAATTATTAGAAGATGTTTCTCTGCATTTAAATGTTTAAGATTTTAACTAAAGACTCAGCAATGCCTATTGTTTTATCAAAGAATTACATTTGACAACAACTTGAATCAGAGTTCTATTACAACAGGTTTGGAAAAAGTATTTTACCACAAATTTATTATTGTTTCTAGAATTGGAATTATGATGAATTTCTTCAAAGGCCATATATTTTTTTACCTTGGCAGGGATCCAGGCTCAGTAAAATCAACACATGAAAGCACCTGTAAGTACAATCTATTTATAACAAACCCATTATTTTTTCTCTCAGTCAAATGGAACACCTGATCATGAATTATATATTTTATTACATTTTCTTCTCATCTGTATATCACCAGCCTGGATTCAATTGTCAGTCCGTATAGGTACAAAAGCTTCGAAATCTTTAGAATTAAGTGTGCAGGGTATATCATCCTCAAATCTGTAATCCCAGCATCTGAGGTCCTTTGTATTTTATTCCAAAACAAGATAAAGGCAATGGACTGGCCCAGTGGATAGGGCGTCTGTCTCCCACATGGGACGTCTGCGGTGCAAACCCCGGGCCTCCTTGACACATGTGGAGCTGGCCCATGCGCAGTGCTAATGCGTGCAAGGAGTGCCCTGCCACACAGGGGTGTCTCCGCGTAGGGGAGCCCCATGCACAAGGAGTGCGCCCATAAGGAGAGCTGCCCAGCATGAAAGAAAGTGCAGCCTGCCCAGGAATGGTGCCGCACACACGGAAAGCTGACACAACAAGATGACGCAACAAAAAGAAACACAGATTCCCATGCCACTGACAACAAGAGAAGTGGACAAAGAAGATGCAGCAAATAGACACAGAGAACAGACAACGGGGGGGGGGGGGGGCGGGAAAGGGGAGAGAAATAAATAAATAAAAATCTCAAAAAAAAAAAGGACAAGATAAATACGTAAACACAGAGTAAACACACATGTGACCAATGCCCATAAAGTGAGTCCCAGAGCAGGGACGGTGACGGCCATCTTCCCGCTGTTGTTTGACAGCCCTGATTGCATTCATGTGAAAAGCTGGAGTGGAGTCCAGGGGCCTGGTTCCTATTGTTAGTGAATTGCAAGTGCTCTCTTCTGAACAAGCCCACAGGGGAGCCAACACCGTGGAGGGATTTCATTGATCAGCTTCACAAAATGGCTCTTGAAAATTGCATATTCTATGGAGCATTATCACAATTCAGCATGTGAAGAGGCTTCACCAGCCTAAATGTACACATTAGTTGGAAGATAATTATGAGTTCAGACCCTTCTTCAGTCAATCATCATGCAGCCCTCATCCAAGTCATTGTCTAAAAGCAATTGAAAATTGCCAGTTAAGAATGCTCAGGAATCCTTGCCATAATATGTTCACTATGCAGATCAGTACTGGAGACTTGAAAATAAATATCATGCCAAAGTCTCATTGTGTCAAGGATCCAGTTCCTTAAAAAAGTCCTTGCAAATGAATTTGGAATTCAATAGACTCTATCAGCATCAAAGACATACTCAAGGGGTAGTGATTAAATAATATATACTTTTCAAAACCGGCTGTTTATATGACAGAAAGTAGTATGACAGTCGATTATTTAAATACGCATTTTTTAAAAATCAAGGAAGTTCACATTTTAATTTCTTCTGTAGCTGCCAAAGATTTTAAGATATGAGCAATGTTGAAAAGTTCTAAGAAATAATTGCTCCTTAAATCTCAGTTCTTACAGAATGAAGTGCTGACTTTTCATATCGCTTGCTCAGATGGCCAGTTGGGGAAATGGAAAGCTGCTGAAATGTGTATGTGTGTGGATCTCCACCCCTGTCATTCCTCCCATTGTCCGTACCTGCTCCACGCCAAATGGAGAGTGACTGGAATGCCATTCATGCATGACTCCCTTCCCTTCCTTTGCCCCTCCTTCCATCTGGTCTAGGAGGTGCTTGCCACTACGAATTACCCTCTAGCCCTCCCCACAAATAATGGTACCACCTGGCAGACCTGAGCTGGCAGAAAGTAGGCTAAACCATGGACCATGACCAGTCATTAGCACTCAAGCACTCCTTTCCTCCCTTTTCCTCTCTTTCCCATCTTCCTTTTTAATTCCTCTTCTGGACATTCCTAGCAGCATGGAACTTAAAACAAACAAACAAACAATTTTAAACATGCTAAAGCAGGGCTGGCAATAGTTTCTGGAGTTAGGTCAGGCTCTACATTGACTTACCTCTGTACTAAATATATTCTATGCTGGCAAAGATTGAACTGATGAGTTTCTGTAGTGCTTTATTCACTGTACTCAAAATTTTAGTCCATTTGCTCATATTTTTCATCCAAGCTGGCCTTAAATACTCTCCCATTTTGCTTACTTAGCCAAACTTCAGTATCTTGCTGACAAATACTTTGTCAGCTGAAGAGTTCTCTCTCTACGGGAGTTTTCAGAGTTGATGCGCATAAGACTCGTCATAAGACTTGTTCTATATGGAGGAGTTTTTCCCTCCATGTTTGTCTTGCTTCTATGGTTGGATAATTAACTAAATGAGAAGGGTTCATGGATGCAAGGTGAAAAAGAGTGATTCCTATTTCTCCTAGTGGAATAAAAAGTAGCATGATCAGAGCACCAAAGTAATAAAAGTCATTTTCCAGAAACCCAGTTCCTTGTAGGCAAGGTGATAGCGTAATTGTTAGTGTTAGATAAACTCAGAATCTTAGCTTTTTCATTTACCAGCTACATGATTTTAGGCAAACTCTAAAATTTTATAAGCCTCAGTTTCTTTATCTGTAAAAAGGAGAAAATGAGGATTTTTAAAAAGCAATTTTTATTAAGTGTTTAGAATCATGCCCAGAACATAGCAAATTCTCAGTGTGATTTAGCTATTCTTAATTGAGTTTAATTTTTCCATCACTGCCATGCTTATGATCTCATGGCCTCTACTACTGCTTTTTATTTATTGTATTACTCAATAAATGTGTTTTAGTTTCTTTGAGTTAATAATATTAAATAATAATAAAACAATAATATTTTGTTTAATTTAATGTTTGGAAATACATGTATTTTAAAAGTAAAAACAATATACTCCAAAAAGCAAGTCTCCTACTCTGAACTTCCAGACTCTCTCCCCAAAAGCAATCACCTTTACCAGTTATTTGCATACCTGCCAGAAATAAATACATAAAAACATATGAGTGAAGCTGATGTGACCCAGGTGACTGGGCTTCCATCTACCATATAGGAGGCCCTGGGTTCTATTCCCAGAACCTCCTGGTCGAAGGAAAGCTGGCCTTGAGCCACCGAGGAGAACTGAGACAGCGAGTGCAAACAACAAAGGGGAGTGGAGATAAATAAATGAAGTAAAATAAATAAATCTAAAAAAAAAAGCATGTGTATGTATGTGTGTGTATGTATTGCTTTAAAATAAAGGAAAAAAACTGCTAAAACTACCTTTATGCCCCTGTCCTGTTTCATATCCAGTCTTCTCACCAAAGGCTTTTATATTTAATATTTATTTTCCTAATTAAAAAAAAATGTGTGTGTAACCCTAAATAATATGTTTTAGTCATGCTTGTTTTTGAGCTTTAGAAAAATATTATATTTGCCCTTTTTTATATTTCTAGTAAATGGGAACATGTTGTATACATTTTCAAGCTGCCTTTTTCTCTTTCAACTACATTCATTGATTTTTAGAAGTATTTGATGCAATTGTCTAGTCAAGAAAACTCCCATAATTGTGAATCAATGATGATAGAAAAAAGGTTAATTATAAAAAGCAATTCTGTCTAGAAATAGTATCATTTTAGAATATCTTTAAAACAAGTTTTTTTTTCCCCTTAAGTCTCTAAGACCAATGGGAACCAAATGGTTAAATGTTCCACACTTTGGAATTATAAAGATAATATTGAGAAATCAGAGCTGGAAGTAAAGCTTACTTTTTATTAGCTGAACAGGCCACAAGCAATGTTGGAACTGATGATTTTATCACATCCATTAGAGCTCCAAATGTATGTATTAAATGTGTGCTGTTCGATGACGCGATTTTTTCCTAATCATTCTAGTTAGTCCATTAGGTTGTTATTAAAATAGACATAATGTTGATGGCCTAATATTGTTGGTTTGCTAAAAATTAATTTTGATAATTTCCATATAAAATGATTAGATTAACATCACTATAGATTTGGGAAAACAAACTAAATTTGTCATCTATAAAAGGTGTTATTTATGAGTCCTTTTGTAATCATCTGAATGACACAGTAGGTAGTAGACAAGCAACAGGTAACTTAGAATTAGCAACTTGAGACCCATTTGGAGGTGTAGAGTTGAGAGATCTTGGACCTGGAGAAAAGCTGGAGGCAATGGCTGAATTGGCTCAATAAAAATACATTTTTTTTTTTTGGTAATTTGCATGCATTCACTTTACAAAAATGTTTTACATTTAGTATTTTATTTGCTTCACACTTCCCCAGAAGAAAGGGGAAAAATTGATTTGACTGATTTAGATCAAGCGAATCTAAACAGGGGTTCTTTCCAGTACCAGTTTGTTTACCAGTTTTTTGTTTGTTTGTTTTTGCATATATACACTTTATTATTTACGAGTTAAATTACACAGAAGCTTAATACGCAGGAGTTGGAAGAGGGAAGGACGTTGGCTCCTGCGGTTCCTGGCCGTCTCCAGCCCATCTCTTGCGCGTAACAAAGCCGTCAGTGCTGCCTCCACCCCAGTTCCCCGGGCAGGCCTTGGGACACAGGTGCGACTTGGGCTCTGGCTCCAATAGCCCCGGGGCGACCAGAGCTCCCACTCGTAGTAGTTTCTTCACAGGTGTCAGCAGTGAACGTGAAGGCATCGGTTTGTCTAGGGAAGGCCACTGGATTCAGGTAGAACATAGCACAGGCATCACTGGTCCTGGAAAGCTCATCCTCATCGCACCTGTAGAAAGGTAGAAAGAGCGTGAGGATGGGCAGTCCCACAAGCTGCCAAAGGGCCTTCAGGATGCCGTTCTCAGAGCTGCGGGTCAGCCGCAGAACCTCTAACGGAAGTTGTGCAAAAGAGTTGCAGGCCAGGAAGCAGCAGAGGGTCAGGAAAGAATGTACCGTGCCCAAACCTTGGTATGTAGGTGCAGGATCTCGCGGATGAGCTCCACATGTACTGGGTGGAGAGTGTAGTCGTGGGAGAGAAGGAACATGTTGGGAAGTTCTTGTCTCAGCCTCTTGTACGCGACAGCCGGGTGCTCTTCCATACTGGGTCTCCTGACTGGGTAGCAAGGAAAGGGTGGGCGGTGCCAGGGGCTTGGAGGGGTACGGAGCCCCAGGATAGGGGCCGGGGGCATCTCTCAAATAGGTGCCGAAGACCGTCCAGGCAGCTCTCAGGGAACTCGGGTCCCGGTCCCTCCTCCCCCTTTCCCGAAGGGAGGAGCATCCACAGTGAGTCGAGGGCCTGGACCTGAGAAGAGGGAGCCGAGGAGCCTGGGGAAGGGACCGAGGTGGAGGGCATGGGCGCGGGCGAGGACAAGGACGGGAAGAAGACGGCGAAGTGGTTGTGGCGCAGCGGGGCGAAAGGTGTGGGAGTTGTAGCGTCCGTGAACTTGACTCATTGGTTTGTTCCACATTTGTTGTAACTCTCTTGCAGGTCGAGAGCTGTGTTGGGCTCTGGGACATAAATAGTCCACAATCACTCAAACTCAGAGTTTAAATGAAACAAATGCTTTTTGTTCTTTTAAAAAGTGTGTATTTATAATGGAAGGGTGGGTTTGGT
The DNA here is from genome assembly GCF_030445035.2 of Dasypus novemcinctus. Classification (NCBI taxonomy): domain Eukaryota; kingdom Metazoa; phylum Chordata; class Mammalia; order Cingulata; family Dasypodidae; genus Dasypus; species Dasypus novemcinctus. The sequence continues at coordinate 38,102,100 of NC_080697.1, forward strand.
GGAGAAGGAGCACAATTTCAAGGACATGTAGAAAATGATGAGCAATTTAGTATGAACAGAATGTTATTTCTTCTGTTGGTTTTATTTATAAAGTGTTTTAAGAAAATACTAGGAAGCAACTTATTGAAGAGTGATCCCTTTCATGATGGACAACAGCTGCTTCACATTTTGTGTGTGAACTATGAAAATGAGTAGTTAGAAGAAAATGGCTAATAATAAAAAAATGAGAAAAAAAGAGAAGATAATGGCTAAAAGATAAGCACTGTTTACTTGTATATAGAGAGAATATCAGAATGTCTCCAATATATGCAACATGGCAAAAATAACTTTAATTTCCTTATTTTTTTTTTCTTTCCTCTACCATGTGGCTGTATCTTAGGCTATCTAAAAATGGAATAACCACACTCCAGGATAGGTCATGTGCTTCTGCATTTGCAGGAAACACAAATATTGTCCTTCTTTTAGAGTGCTTGGGTAGAGGCGAGAATAAGCAAGATCATTTAAGAAACAAGACAAATTATGGAAGCAATTAAGAGAGAAATACTATCTCTGCACCTTGATATGGTGGTTCCTTTATTGGGCTACCTACTAAGCACATAGAAAAATGGCTGATAATTTTTTCATTCATTTTATGAGTCAGGAAATGTACTAAATATGTAACACTCACTAAGTCCCAAAACAAAACAAAGAGGTGTATATTATTGACAATTTTATAGTTGAAGAAAGAAAATGGTAAACACATTTATTTCTGTTTTACAGAAAATTTAAACATTTAGCTCAAGGCTTAATCACAGTAAATAGCAAAACCAGAACTCAAAACTCAATTTGTCCTACACCAACAAAATCCAAAATATCTCTATGCTATCTTTGCATATCAAATAAAATTAACTTACAATTAATTTCTGTATGTTTAGTAGATGCTATTTTTTGGGAAGGGAGGAAAACAGAGAGACCGAGAGAACAGCATGCCCATGACCTTCTTAAAAAGGAGATTACCCCAAAGAAAAATACCACCTTCTAGAACATATAAAAGAAAAGGCTGATTTTTTTTCTCTAAATGCTTTATTGATACCAACATATGTTTGAATGCTTTTAAAATACTAGTATCTTAAGTGTTCTTAGTTACCTTTGTATTCCTCTGCCATTGATCACATTTCAATCTTTTTTTTTCATTTGGAAAATATTTGCTGAACTCATTCTATGTATGCATATAGAATTTATGGGAGCTTGTTTTTGAATGAACAATTGATATGGAGAAGCCACAATTATTTCATCTGAAAAATGAGACATTGAATAAATAAATAGTTCTATTTTTATCTTAAAATTTACCAGTTTATAATTTTTAAATAAAATTTTATTGAAATATATCATTCATACATGAAATAAAAAATTAATATGTAAAAAAAATTGAGAATTTACAAAACAAACATGCATATCATCATGCAAGGTTCTCATTCATCTCCCACCATCAATACCTTGTATTGTTGTGAAACACTTGTTACAAACTATGAAAGAGCATTGTCAAGTAGAACTACTAACTATAACCCATATCTTACATTTGGTGAATTTTTAACCTAACTCACCCAATTATTAGCACTCTATTATTATTATATATTTGTTTTTATTCAGGAGAAAATATTTTCATATATGTCCTGTAAACCACCGTCCCTCATCCACACTGGATTCCCAGTGTTATACAATCTATTAAAAGTGTTCACTCAGTGGCTCTTCTTTTCATCACAGAGTTGTCCTGTCATCAACTCAGTCAATTTTAGAAAGTTTTCATTACTCCAAAAGGAAAAATTCCACACCCCTTTTACCCATCCTATTGCTGTAACTTAGTATTGAAAAAATATCATCTTGCCACACTTTATAGTTTTAATCAAACAGGAAGTAAAAGTTCAGGGTGTCTTATAAATTGTCTGAAATTTGACAGTGTGACTACTGACAACAGCTCCTCTTGGCAAAGAGTGGAAGACATGCAGTCATGGCATTTAAGGAAACCATATCATCAGTCATTGGATGATCACTAAATGATATTATGTCACAGGGTGACTCCTGGGAGGCCTTTAAATTAAAAAATAAAAATAAAAATTAAGAACTTAAAAAAAAATGCTAGCAGAGGATTCAGTGACCACACACTGCAAGTAATACAAAATCTACAGTACTAGTCAAGGAATGTTGTTAAATAAGCAGCAAAAAGAAAACAGAAATAAAGCAGTAGAACAACAAACCAATGCAGAGGCAGAGATTGGAAACAACTTCATTAAAAAAAAATGAACGTACCTAGCTAAGGGCTTGTTAATTTCATTGAGCTTTTCAAAGGACAAACTTGTGCTTGCTTTTAATGTTCTTTATTGTTTTTCTATTCTCTATTACTTTTATTGCTGTTTTAGTTTTTATTATTTTCCTCCTGTTTGGAGGACTTTTTTTCCCTTTTTTTCCCCCTCTATGTAGATAGGAAAATGAAATAAAAGACATCCAGATTGGAAAAGAAGAAGTAAAGTTATTTCCATTTGAAATTGACATGATCTTATGGACAGACTGTCCTATAAAGAATCCATTACAAATCTGCTAGAACTTATTTCATCAAGGTTGTTGAATTCATGATCATTATATAAAATTCTGTTGTATTTTATATGGTAACAATGAACCATCCAAAAATGAAATTAAGGACACAATAACATTTACTAATAGCATCAGAAAGAATAAAGGGGGATTTCTGAGAAGATGGTGTCAGATTAGGCAGGCAGGGCTCAACTATCTCACAAAAACAATAAAGAAAGTGCCAAAAGCTGTCTGAGGGACCTGTTTTGGGGGTCAGAAGTCCAGGACAGTGCTTCACAGCTCCCAGGAGGGTGAAAGACAGAGAGATTAAGAACCCAAGAAAACAATTATGAGTTACCAAACCCCTGTGTTGGCTGGGAAGGAATCCCTACCCACATCACCAAGATGTTAGGCTGGGGTAAATTCCCCGACTCATTGCAGCTGACAGAGAGGGGACCAGACATCTTCCTCCCTGTCAGCTGTTACAAGGTAAAAAGGAGTGGGAATCAATCGCTTTTCTTCAGTGAATTTGGCCAGTAGAGCCTGTTTTGAATTTCAGCTCTGGCCAGACCAAAACAAAGGAAAACAGAGATTTCATCTCCATGGAAAGGTGTGCTGATAAGTGCCATCTGCTGGACAGTTTGGAAATTGCATGGACAAAAACTACTTTTAGGTCTCTCTGTTCTCAACTCCTGGAAGAAAATCTGTGCCCCATTAGTGAGTTGCTGGCATGATTTTGATAACTTAAGCTGGTCAATTTTAAAGACTTAGAATAAGTTGAGCCAAATATCAAAGAAAAGTGTAGGGGGGAAGGAAATAGAGAGAAATTGGCCATCAGAGTAAATTCACCAATATTCAGAAGCCTGATTATCAGGAAAAAAATTACAAGCCATAATAGGAAATAGTAAGAAATGGCCCAGTCAAATGCACAAACCAAATATCCTAAAGAGATACAGTATTCAAGACAATTAATCAGTGAAAATCACACAACTCTCCTAAATCAATTAAAAGAATTTAAAGAAAATATGACTAAAGAGAAAAGAAGACACTGAGTAACCATAAAGAACAATTTGAAAGTTTGCAAAGAAAAGAACAGACATGGGATTGACAAACATTTTGGATGAGATTAAAAATGCATTAGAAGGAAAGCAGATGTGACTCAAGCAGTTGGGCACTCACCTACCACATGGGAGGTCTTCAGTTCAGTTCCTGGTGCCTCCTAAAGAAGATGAGCAAGACAGCAAGGTGAAACGATGGGTAGATGCAACTAGGTGATGCAATAAGATAACACAATGAGATAACACAAGGAGATGATGCAACAAGGAGATACAATGAGGAGACAAAATGAAAGACACAACAAGCAGGGAGCAGAGGTGGCTCAAGCTGTGGACACATCCTTCCCATATGGGAAGTCCCAGGTTCAGTTCTTGGTGATCCCTAAGAAAAAAAAGAAGACGAGCAGACACAGAGAGCACACAATGAACAGAGACAGAGAGCAAACAGCATGTGCAAAAACTGGGGCGGGGAGGGAGGGGAGAAATAAATAAAATAAAATAAAATAAAAATACATTAGAGGCACATAAAAGCAGATTGGAATTTCTTGAAGACAGAATTAGTGATTTCAAGACAGAACATCTGAACTGGAAATACAAGAGAACAGAAAGAGAAGAAAAATGAAATAGGGTCTCAGGGAATTGGATGGTAATTACAAAACACAAAACCATACACATTATTGGCAACCCAGAAGAAGAAAAGAATGGAAAAGGGGCAGAAAGAATATTTGAAGAAATAATGACTGAAAACCTCCCAACACTTAGGAAAGACATAAATACCAATATCCAAGAAGAACAATGCACTCCAAACAGAATAAGTCTGAATAGACTTACCACAAAACAGCTACTATTCAGAATGACAAATATCAGAGATAAAGAGAAGATATTGAAAGTAGCAAGAGAAAAACAAAGCATCACAAACAAGGGAATCTTGATAAGATTAAGTGCTGACCTGCCTTAGCAACCATGGAGGACAGAAAAACATGATATGATGTGTTTAAGATATTGAAAGAGAAAAACTGCCAGTCAAGAACCCTGTATCCAGCAAAGCTGTCCTTTAAAAGCAAGGGTGAAGTTGCTGAGGGCAGGGAGAGGGAAGAAGAGATGTGATGTGGGGGCATTTGGGGGACTTGGAGTAGTCATAAATGATATTGCAGGGACAGATGCTGGACATTATATATCCTGCCATAACCCATTGAATATACCTAGGGAGAGTGTAAACTACAATGTAAACTATAATCCATGTAGTACAGTAGTGCCCCAAAATGTATTCACCAAATGTAATGAATGTGTCACAATGATAAGGGAGGTTTTTGATGTGGGAGGAGTGGGGTGAGGAGGGTGGGGAGTATATGGGAACCTCATATTTTTTTAATGTAACATTAAAAAAATAAAGAGATCAAAGAATCAAAAAAAAATTAAAAACTAAAAATTAAAGCAAGGGTGAGTTCAAAGTCTTAACAAAGCAACAAAAATGAGAGAATATTTTACAAAAAGACCAGAATTACAAGAGATACTATAAGAAGTGCTGCAGCATGAAAGGAAAATAAAAACAGGACAAGAGAATTGAAGAAGTGTATAGAAATGAGGATTATTAGGAAGGGTAAATTAAAGGGTAAAAAGACAGACAATACTACAATATGATGACAGAAATCTAAAGGACTAAGTGAATGAACTAAGTAATGTATTTAAGTAATAACATTAAATGTTAATGGATTGAACTCCCCAATCAAAACACATAGATTGATAGAATGGATAAAATAATAAGATCCATCTATATGCTATCTACAAGAGACTCACCTCAGACATAAAGGCACAACCAGTTTAAAAGTGAAAGGTTGGAGAAAGATAATTCATTCATGTAGTAACCAAAAAAAGGCTGGAGTAGTGATACTAATATTGGACAAAATAGATTTAAACGCAAAACTGTTCTAAGGTATGAATAAGGTCAATATATATAAATAAAAGGGGCGATTTAGCAAGAAGAAATAATTATACCAAATATTTATGCACCTAACTTCTGTGCCCCTAGATATATGACTCACCCTCTGGAAAAGCTGAAAGGACAAATAGAAGTCTCTACAATAATAGTTGGAGACTTCAATACACCACTCTCAGTATTCTGGACAGAGCATCTGTACAGAGGGCAAAAAGAAACAGAAAGCTTGAATAATATGATAAAAGTACTAGACCTAACAGACATCTTTTTTGCATGCAAAACAGTAGAATATCCATTCTTTTCAAGGCTCATGGATCCTTTTCCAAGATAAATCATATGTCGAGTCCCAAGACAAGTCTCAATAAATTTAAAAAGATTGAAATTATACTAAACACTTTGATCATAATGGAATGAACCTGGAAATCAATAATAGATAGCAAAAAGGGAAAATTCATAAATATATGGAGATTAAACAACCCACTCTTAAATAATGAGTGGGTCAAAGAAGAAATTACAAGAAAATTCAGCAAATGCTTTGACAAATTAAAATGAAAACAACTTTTTAAAAAGGTTTATTTATTTATTTATTTCTCTCCCAGTCCCCCCCAGCCCCACCCCAGTTGTCTGTTCTCTGTGTCTATTTGCTGCATGTTCTTCTTTGTCTGCTTCTGTGAAAACAACTTTTCAAAACCTATGGGACACCACAGAAGTGGTGCTGAAGGGAAATTTATAGCCCTCAATGCTTACATGAAAAAAAGAATAAATAACTAAAATCAAAGATCTAACTGTACACCTGGAGAAACTCAAAAAAGAACAGCAAACAAATCTCAAACCAACCCAAAGGGAAAGAAATAGTAAAGATCAGAGCAAAAATAAATGAGATTGAGAACAAATAAAATGATAGGGAGAATCAACAAAACCTAAAGTTGGTTCATTGAGAAGATAAACAAAAGTGACACACCCTTAGATTGACAAAGAAGAAGAGAGAATATGAAAAAAAATAAAATCAGAAACGAGGGGAGCACATTACCACTGACCCCTCAGAAATAAGAGAAAGTTTAAGAGGATACTACGAACAATGGTATGCCAAAAAACTAGACAATGTAGATGAAATGGACAAATTCGTAGAAACACATGAACCACCTAGGAAATGAAGAAAGCTTTCTCAATATGGGAAAGGAATAAGATAAGGATATCCACTGTCACCATTGTATTCAATATTGTGCTAGAAGCAATTAGATTAGATTCTAGCCAGAGCAATTAGATTAGATAATGAAATAAAAGGCACCCAGTTAGGAGAGGAAGAAATGACAGTTTCATTATTTCCTTATTATATGATCCTATATCTAGAAAATCTCGAAAAATCCACAACAGAGCTACTAGAACTAATAGACATATTCATCAAATTAGTGGGATACAAGATTAATTCACAAAAATCAATAATATTTCAGTACACTACTGATGTGCATTCAGAGAAGGAAATCAGAATAAAAATTCTTTTTATAACAGCAACTAAAACAATTGAATATTTTGGATAAACTTAACCTAGGACATAAAGGACCTGTATTCAGAAAACTACAAAATATTGCTAAAAGAAACTGAAGGAGATTTAAATAAATGGAAGGATATCCCATATCCATGGATTGGAAGACTGAATATCATTAAGATGTTAATTCTACCCAAACTGATTTACAGATTCAATGCAATCCCAATAAAAATCCCAACGACCTTTTTTGCAGAAGTCAAAAAGTCAATAATCAAATTTATTTGGAAGGGTAATGGGCCCTAAAATGTCTTAAAAAAGAGAATGGAGTTGGAAGACTATCACTTCATGACTTTAAATCATAGCACTTAGCTACACTGGTAAAAACAGCATGGTACTGACCTAAAGACAGACCTAGATTGATCAATGGACCTGAATTGAGAACTCAGAAATAGGCCCTAATATCTACACTCAAGTGATTTTTGACAATGCTATTAAGCCCACACAGCTGGATCAGAACAGTCTATTCAACACATGGTGCTAGGAGAACTGGATAGCCATACCCAAAGGAAAGAAAGAAGACCCTTATCTCACACCTTATGTAAAAATTAACTCAAAATGAATCATGGACTTAAATATTAAAACAACAATCATAAAACTTCTGGAAGAAAATGTAGGAAAACATCTTCAATATCTTGTGGTAGGCGGTAGTTCTTAAACCTTACATGCAAAGCACAAGCAACAAAAGAAAAAATAGATAAATGGGAACACCTCAAAATTAAGTACCTCAGAGGACTTTGTCAAAAGGGTGAAAAGGCAGCTTACTCAATGGGAGAATATATTTGTCAACTGCATATGTGATAAGGATTTAATATCCATAATATATAAAGAGATCATACAACTCAACAATAAAAAGACAAACTATCCTTTTTAAAAGTGGGCAAAAGACTTGAAAAGACAGTTGTCCAAAGAAGAAATACAAATGATGAAGAAACACATGAAAAAATGTTCAACACTAGTAATTAGGAACATGCAAATCAAAACTGCAAGGCTATATCATTCACACCTATTAGACTGGCCATGATTAAAACAACTGGAAAACTGTAAATGTTGGAAAGGATGTGGAGAGATAGGAACACTTATTTAATGGTGGGAGTATAGTATAGTACAGCCATTGTAGAGGACTGTTTGGCTGTTCCTATGGAAGTTGACTTGCCATGGGACCTGGAAAGCCATGCTAGGTATATAACAAGAACTACTGAGAGCAGTGAATGAATAAACATCTGCACACTGATGTTTATAGTGCCATTATTCTTGATAACCAAAAGTTGGAAATAACCCATGTGTCCATCAACTGATGAATGGATAAACAAATTGTGGTGTATACATACAGTGGAATATTATGCAGCAGTAAGAAGAAATGAAGTCATGAAGCATATGAGAACATGATTGAACCTGGAGGACATTTATTTTTGTTTTTTTTTTTAAGAATTATTTATTTATTTTATTTCTCTCCCCTTCTTCCCCGTCCCCCGCCCCAGTTGTCTGCTCACCGTGTTCTTCTGTGACTGCTTCCATCCTTATCAGCGGCACCAGGAATCTGTGTTTCTTTTTCTTGTGTCATCTTGTTATGTCATCTCTCCATTTGTGCAGCACCACTCCTGGGCAGGCTGCATTTCTTTTGCGCTGGGAGGCTCTCCCTATGGGGCATACTCCTTGCGTGTGGGGCTCCGCTACATGGGGGACACCCCTGCATAGCACGGCACTCCCTGCACGCATAAGCACTGTGCATGGGCCAGCTCCACACAGGTCAAGGAGGCCTGGTGTTTGAAACCCGGACCTCCCGTGTGGTAGGCGGATGCCCTATCCATTGGGCCAGAGGACTTTACATTGACTGAAGCAAGCCACACACAAAAGGACAAATACTGTATGAAATATATTATGTAAACTCATGGAAATAATAATTAGAACATAGGTCACTAGAAAATAGAGTGAGGGTAGAGAATGGAAAGCTGATGATTATTCTGTGCAGAATTGGTTAAAAATGTTGTTTGTATATCTTTTGAAATGAATGGAAATGGTGAGAACAAATCATGCTGTTGTGACTAGCAGCACTATTACATGGGCATGACAGTGATTGAAAGGAGAAAGCCTAAGGGTATTTATATTACTAGAAGGAAAGGTAAAAAATGTAACATGGAATTTGTAGCAGTTTGATATTATTGATGAGTTCCAAAAAGAAATATTGGATTATGTTTGTAAACTGATCTTTTCTTCTGGGCATATTAGATTATACTGGATTCATAAGTTTACTTGATTAAGTGATTATAGAAACTTCTTGTGCCAATAGGGCATTGAGTCCATACCCTTTGGTGGATGGGTATTCACAGATAAAAGGTATGGCAAAGGACAGAGTTAAGGGTTCTCAATGTTGGAGTTTTGATGATGGAGTTTGATGCTGAATCTGGAGCCCTGGGAAGAGAGGAACCCTAAACCCAGAGAGAAGATGACCTGGGAAGAGAGGAACCCAGGAAGCCTAAACCTTGACAGACGTCGGCAACCATCTTGTTCCAACACGTGGAAATAGACTTTAGTAAGGGAAGTAACTTATGCTTTATGGCTTGGTATCTGTAAACTCCTACCCCAAATAAATACCCTTTATAAAAACCAACTGATTTCTGGTATTTTGCATTAGCACTCCTTTGACTGACTAATACAGGATTGGATAACATAGTGAAACTGCATGTAAAATAAAAATATGAGTGCAATTGCATATAAAAGACTGATTTTACAAAATATAAATACAAATATACTAGAGAGAAGGAAACAGAAAAGCAACTAGGTATGGTAGGGGAAGCATAGAGAAATTGAGAGGTGATGTGTTTTCTCTGTTTTTTTGTTTTTTAGCAGTGCTATAATTATTGCTGGAATAATGAAAATGCTCTGGAAATGATTGGAATGATGAATGCACAATTATGTCATTATACCAAATATCATTGATTATAAATTTTGGATGGATTTATGCTTTATTAATATGTATTAATACAATTGATTTGTTAAAAAAGTATCAGGGAATAATTTAACAAAAGAAATACAAGATTTGTACACTGAAAACTATAAAACACAGTTGAAAGAAATGAAAGTTGATAGAAATAAATGAAAAGACCACATCACTGTGGATTGGAAGACTTAATATTGTTGAAATGGCAATATTCTAGAGAGAACACAATCTATATTAAAATCCCAGCTTAAATTTTTGTGGAATTTGACAAGCAGATCTTATAATTTGGATGTAAAAGCAAAATGTTATTGGAAAATAAAAAAGTCGGAGGACTGACAAATCCCCATTTCAAAATTTACTACAAAGTTACAATAAACAAGACTGTATTACTGGCATAAGAGTATATATCCAGATCAGTGGAATACAGCTGAGACCCCAGAAATAAATCCATACATTTGTGGTTAATTCATTTTTTATATGGATGACAAGAAAATTCAATAGGGAAAAAATAGTACTTTCAACAAATGGTGCTGGGATAACTAGATATCCACATGGAAAAGAATGAAGTTGGATATTACCTCACACCATATGCAAAAATTAATTCAAATTGATCAATCAGTTAAATGTAATAGCTAAAAATATAAAAAGTATCAGAGATAAACATAGGTGTGAATCTTTTTGATTTTGGAATGGTCAAGGTTTTCTCAGATATGAAACTAAAAACATACCAAGCAAAGAAAAGATAAATAAATGGGACTAAATTAAAATGAAAAACCTTTGTGTTTCAGAGGTCACCATCACAAACGGCCAAAAGCAACCTTCAGAATAGGATCAATTATTTGCAAATCATATATCTGACAAAAGGTATGTATCAAGAATATATAAATCTGACAAATAATTAATAAAAATAAAAATAATATAATTAAAATTTGGGCAAATGATCTAGATAGACATTTCTCTAAATAAAATACACGAATGTCCAAAGAGGATGTTAAAACACATTCAACATTGTTAAACTTTAGAAAAATGCAAATAAAAACAACCATGAAATACAACTTCACACTCCTAAGATGACTATGGATACAGGCCATGATATATTTTGTCATAACCTATAAAATTATGTGGGACGGATTATAAACAATAATATAAACTATACTGCACCATTTAGTAGCAATTCTTCAATATGTATCACACTAATGAAAGATTTTTTAAAATATATATTATTTTTTTTAAAGATACTTAGATTACATAAATGTTACATAAAAAATTTAGGGGATTCCCATATGCCCTGGTCCCTACACTTCCCACATTTTCCCAAATTAACAACAACCTTCATTAGTGTGGTACATTCATTACAATTGATGAACACATTTTGGAGCATTGCAACTAAGCATGGATTATGGTTTACATTGTAGCTTACACTCTCTCCCACACAATTTTGTAGGTTATGGCAAGATATATAATGGCCTGAATCTATCATTGCAATGTCACTCAGGACAATTCCCAAGTCTCAAAAATACTCCCCTATGACATCTGTTTTTCCTTCTCCCTGCCCTCAGAATCTCCAATGGTCACTGCCTCTATATCAATGATATAGTTTCTTTCATTGCTAGGATCACAATAAGTCTATAGGTGAGTACACAATAAGTCTATAGGTAAGTCTACTTTAGTCCATAGTTCATTTCCCAATCCTGAGAATTCTGGGATGGTGATGTCTGTTCCATCTCTAATTAAGAGGGGGCTTCGATCTCATAGGGCAGATGGATGGAACTGTCTTCCTTGCAGTTGTAGACTCTCTCAGTTTCTTGGGATGGTCACTGTCCATCATCGTATCCTTGTTATTTATCCTGGATGAGTCCAATGAACTGGAAAGTAGGGGTTGCAATTCTGTTGAGATTCAGAGCTCAGCTGGTACAAAGACAGCCCAAAGATTTGTCTCTTGAGCGTACATCTATCAACTCTAGTGCTAAGTATAGGCTCATGTAGAAGGGACAGAAGAGCCAGGTGTAGGGAAACCACAATTGAGAACAACTCTGTCATGCTGGGGAGCATAAATTCCAAAGTAGACCCACTGACAAGGCACAAAACTCTTGAGCTATCTGCTCTGACTATAGTGTCTAGATGTCTCCAGAGTCCTCAGGAGCCCACCATTTGAGGTAGCATTTACTTTGGCAGTCAATGAAATCCTGCTAAAGCATGCATAAGCGTAACCTCTGGAATGACCTCCTGACTTATTTTGAAGTCTCTTGGCCATATAAACTCATTTTCTTTAACTTTTCCCCCTTTTGGTCAAGGTCTTTCTCCAGTTGCATTGCTAATTGGTGCTTGGTAGTAATTCCTTGGTGCCAGGGAGTCTCATCCCCGGGAGTCATGTCCCAAGCTGGGGATAAGGTAATGCATTTATATCCTGAGTTTGGCTTAGAAAGAAGCCACATTTGAGCAACAAGGAGACTTTCAGGAGGTAACTCTTAGGCACCCTACTACACTAGGCTAAGTTTCAATTTCAAAAGTAAAGGTTCATAAGTACAGTCATCAATATCAAGGGCTTATCAATGGACTATGCTCCTTCACTAGTTATTATCTCTATACTTGGGGAATTCTTGCTGTTTCATTAGAGAATGTGGCAGAGTTCCCCAAGATGGGAATGCAATATTCCTTTGGTTACTGTGTGAATTTCCACCCCCACCCACTGTGACAATGCCCCATGAACACTTGAACACATTTATATGCCTTATATGTATGCCCCAGGTGAATCTCCTCCCATGTATACCCATCACTGACACCTCACACCAATGATCCTCCCCTGTCATAGTTGTAACCCTTCTGTGATCCAAAACTTCCTCAAAAATGAAACCAACAAAATAACCAAATACACTTAATCAGAAAATGAAAATGAAATATTGATAGCTTTAAAAATAATAAATAAAGAACAAAAAATTTAAAAATTTAAAATTTAGAATAATGAAAAATGAAAAAAATATTCTTAAAAAAATTTGACACTATGTCTTTCATCACTGTAACCTCTATTGTCTTATATGTGCAGTGACATTTTCTTCTGTTTATTTCCCCAGTGTCTTACTTTTTAAATTTTGTTCTCCATGAAGTTTTAGGTTACAGAAAAGTCACATACTGACTATAGGTTATTCCCATGTAATCAACATCCTCCCCCTTTTCCTCTTTCCCCTATTAATAGCATTTTATATATGGATGATACGTTCATTACAATTAATGTACCGATATTGAAACATAGCTACTATCCATGGTCAATGGTTTACATTATGGTTTACATTTTGGACCATACACTTTATAAATTTTGATGAAATTTAACATGGCCTGTATCCATCATTGCAAGATCATGAAGAACACTTCCATTGCCCCCAGAAAGTCCCATGTTCCATCTATTCTTTTCCTCCCTTCCCCTCTCCTCAGGGCCCACAGCAAACACCAGGCTTCTCTCCTTGAAGAACAAGATTCTTAGTTACTTGCAACAACATTGAGGGTTGGGCATACTGGTCTGTCCTCCTCTATGAGGGAATGCCTATGCTCTCAAGTGACTCCCACCCCTCTATTTGAGAACACAGCAGGACTCCCCTGGATGGAAGTCCCACATATTACCACTCATTTTGTAGGTCTCCACCCACTGATACAACACACTATAACATTTCTGGACACCAAAAATGAGCAATCTGAGGAGGAAATCAAGGAAAAAAATCCAATTTATAGCAGCAACTAAAAGAATCAAGTATCTAGGAATAAATTTAACTAACGATGTAAACAACCTGTACACAGAAAACTGTACAACATTGTTAAAGGAAATCACAGAAGACCTAAATAAATGGAAGAATATTCCCTGTTCATGGATAGGAAGAGTAAACATAGATGTCTGTCCTACCCAAAGTGATTTACAGATTTAATGTAATCCCACTAAAATTGCTGCAGCATTTTTTACTGAATTGGAAAAGCTAACTATGAAATTTATTTGGAAGGACAAGAGGCCTTGAATAGCCAAAGACATATTGAAAAAGAAAAATGAAATTAGAGAAATCACATTACCTGACTTTAAAACATACTACAAAGTTACAGTGGTCAAAACTGCATAGTATTAGCACAAGGATAGACATACTGACCACTGGAACTGAAATGAGAATTCTGACATAGATTCTTACATATACAGTCAACTGATTTTCAACAAGGACACCAAGCCCATTCAACTGGGTGAGAATGGCTTCTTCAGCAAATGGTGCTTGAAAAAGTGGATATCCACATCCAAAATAATGACAAAGGAACACCATCTCATGCCTTATATAAAAATTAACTCAAGATGGATCAAAGATCTAAATATAAGCGCCAAAACCATAAAAATCTTGGAAGATAATGTAAAGAAGCATCTACAGGATCTTGTATTAAGAAAGATTGCATGAACTTTATACCCAAAGCCTGAGCAATAACAGAACAGAGAGATAAATGGGACCGCCCCAAAATTAAAAACTTCTGCACCTCAAAGGAGTTTGTAAAGAAAGCGAAAAGGCAGTCTATTCAGTTGGAGAAAACATTTGGTAACCATATATCTCGTAGGGACCTAATGTCCAGTATATATAAAGAAATCCTGGGAAACGGACTTGGCCCAGTGGTTAGGGCGGCCGTCTACCACATGGGAGGTCCACGGTTCAAACCCCGGGCCTCCTTGACCCGTGTGGAGCTGGCCATGCGCAGTGCTGATGCGCGCAAGGAGTGCCTTGCCACGCAAGGGTGTCCCCCGCATAGGGGAGCCCCACGCGCAAGGAGTCCACCGGTGAGGAGAGCTGCCCAGCGTGAAAAGAAAGTGCAGCCTGCCGAGGAATGGCGCCGCCCACACTTCCTGTGCCGCTGACGACAACAGAAGTGGACAAAGAAACAAGATGCAGCAAAAAGACACAGAAAACAGACCCCCGGGGGAGGGGGAAAATTAAATAAATAAATCTTTAAAAAAAAAAAAAGAAATCCTATACCTCAAAAATAAAAACAACCCTTTTAAAAAAATGGACAAGTGATTTGAATAGACACTTCTCCAAATAAGAAATACAAATGGCTAAAAAGCACTTGAAGAAATGCTCAATATCACTAGGTATTAGGGAAACGCAAATAAAACTACAATGAGATATCACCCTATACCTATTAGTCTGGTGGCTATTGAAAAAAAACAGAGGACTACCAGTGTCAGAGAAGATGTGGGGGAATGGGAACCCTCATCCACTGCTGATAGTAATGCAGAATGATGCCGCCATTGTGGGAAACAATTTGGCAGGTCCTCAGAAAGCTAATTATAGAACTGCCATATGATCCAGCAATTCCAATGCTGGGTATATACCCACAACACTGAAAGCAAGGACAAAAACAGATATATGCACACCAGTGTTCATAGCAGCATTATTCACTATTGCCAAAAGCTGGAAATAACCCAAATACCCATCAACAGATGAATGGATAAACAAATTGTGGTACATACATACAATGGAATATTACTTAGCTGTAGTAAAGAATGCAGTATTAAGACACAGGAGAACATGGATGAATCTTGAAGGCCTTATGTTGAGTGAAGCAAGCCACACACTGAAGGACAAATATTACATGACCGAACTGATATGAATTAACCAAAATGAGCATACTCACAAGGTTAGAATCTGGTAGATACGTTTATAGGAGATAGAAAAGAAGAAGAAGGTTGTGAGCCAACACTCATATGGGTAAAATCTGATAAGGTGGAAGTGTGTAGTTATGCAGGGGAGGGGCATGACAGTGGTGCAATGATATTATTGGATTGGGCGGTGCTGATTTGTCAGGGGGCTGGTGTGGGGAGGGTGGGTTGGACTGTTCATGGAACAGGGAGAGGGGTGGGGGAGGGAGCAGGTGAACACAGGATTTACAGGTAAGTGGTTGAAACTACAGTGTTGGGAATGTTCTTTTGGCAATAAGGCAAGGGAGGGTGACTGGTATAGGGTGTTGGATATGTTAAGCATTCGGGACAGGGTGCACCTGGGCAGGCTTTTAGAAAGATGTTGTTAATGTGGAAAAATGTGTATGGGGGGTGAGGCATATGGGAATCCCCTATATTTTTTATGTAACGTTTATTCAATTTAAAGTTTCTTTAAAAGTAAAAATATATATTTTTGATTAAAATTTATTAAAAGTATACACAATAAGAAATGCTGGCAAGGATGCAGAGAAACTGGGTTCCTCATTTATTGCTGGTGGGAACTTGAAATCCTGTGGCCACTGTGAGAAACAGTTTGGAAGTTCCTCCAAGTGTTAAACATGGAGTTACTATATGGCCCTGCACACTCCTCGGTATATTTGAAAGAGAAATGAAAACATGTGTCCACCCAAAAACTTGTACACAAATGTTCACGGCAGCCCTATTTATGATAGCATGGAAACAACACAAATGTTTATCAGCTGGTGAATGGATAAACAAAATGTAGTATATCTACTTAAGGAAATATGTGGCATACAAAGGAATGAAATACAGGTACATGTTACAACATGGGTGAACATTGAAAAAATTATGCAAAATGAAAGAAATCATAAAGACCATATATGCCCTATGCATCTGTAGAGACATAAAGTAAGTTAGTGGTTGCTTGGTGCTGGGGTGGAGGGGAAGGGAGAAGAAATGGGGTATAAGTGCTAATGGATAGAGTGCTTATGTTTGGGGTAAAGAAAATGTCCTAAAATTGGGTAACAGTAATAGTTGTACAACTATGTGCACATACTAAAACCCACTGAATTATCCACTTTATGATGGTATATTTTATCACATGTGAATTACATCTCAATAAAGCTGTTAAAAAAAAGAGGAGTTACTCTAATATTAGGATAGTTTCTTCTCTAGCCCGTAAAGGCTAGTAGAATTTCCGAAGTGCTGCAGACTCCAAGTGGTCTACCCTTAGCCTACTATTCTTTGATCTACATTCAGGTCCTCCATTGCTTGGGGGCCTCCTAACCAGAAAGCACTCATAAGTCTATCTCAACACACTGAAGTTATTGAAGGACAAATGTAATAGAGACAGTTATCTATACAAGGGAAAAGCAAAAGAACGAATGGAATCTTTTCTAGTTGTCTAATTCTAATATCTGTGCTCCTCTAACTAAAAGATCTTCCTCCATAGATTATCTTCCTTGGGAATAGACTGACTTCACTTCCACTTAGAGGATAGTCTTTGACTACCTCTAAGTTCTCCTTTGAACTTTTTTGGTGGTTGCTCTTTAGGTACAGAGGTCAAGTTCATGACACAGTTCACAGTGCACTAATGTCACTGGTTTGTGCAAAAACCCTTTTATTTCATTTTTATGTCTTTATACTCCTGGTCTACTCCTACCTCTCTCATCTTTGCAACAATTTAAATGTGTTTCTGTGTGTCATTTTATTTATAAAGACTCATTTAAAATGTGTACATGGGCTCTCAGTTAGGTAAATGGTATTTCTTATAAATGCATTATTAGAGTTCTTTTAGTCTCTTGCTTATTTAACCACAGCAAATTATTTTTGAATATCACCTATCATGTAATTTGACATGTCTTTATAACAATTATATAATATTGATAATTTTATTTTATTATGATCTCCTTGAGGGAGGGTTATGTGTTTTGTTAAATGTTATTTGAAAGTTGGTAAGGAAGGAAGGCAGGAAAGGAGGGAGGGAAGGAAAACAAAGAATATACTCAAGCTCTTTCACACCTATTCTCTTTAATCATTATCCTTTATTACCTCTGCCACTGCTCTGTCTCTTTATACTATGACCATGCTGACTTTGTCATCTCACTGTCTTCTGACCTAACCACTCAAACATGTTGTTGAATAATAGCAAATGTTTCCCATCCCTGCCTATCTTTATTGATACAGTCAGCACTCACAGTATTCAAAAACAGATTGGTCATGCATAAGCCAAGTGTTTGCTTATAGCTCATTAGTCCCAGATGCTCAAACTGTTAGACTTTCTACTTGACACCACCTCCCACAGTTTTTGTACCAAGACACATTTTGTGTAAACGTCAAACAGCTTGGTTGAGCTATGGTAGAGTCATGACAAACATTGTTTGGTTTGTTGTATATTTAAAATAAAAACAATGGTGTCTCTGGTTCAGTTTAGGAGTGAGGTTTTGTCAAAAGATACCACTCATTGAGTCCTGTCTAGGTTTTGCAAGTTATAACCCAAGGGCTACGTCCAAATTTGAAACCATAAATTGAATTATCTCATTCTTGCTTAAAAGGGACAAAGACACAGAAAGTAATTGATACAAGAAGCTAAATTTCAGAGGAAGATGAAATGGTTGTTTTTGTTTTGTTTTGTTTTGTTTTGTTTTGTTTTGTAATGCCACTTCTCTAGGCTCCCACTTTCTTTTAAGTTCAGACCATGTGTCACATATATAATGATCCCTTCTTCACTTCATGAGTTCATTGTGATCTTTCTCTCACTGTGATCTGTCCCTCTACTCAATTCCTATAGTTCAAATTTTCCATGCTTGTCATTTTGTCCTCAGGAGATGACTCAACTTTTATATAATATGACATTTGATACTGACAAAGTTAAAGCTCAGGACTGATTCTCTGGAAAACAGACTTTGAAAGGGACAGATTCGTGAACAGGAGATTTTTGGGTAGTGCACTTAAGGTCAAAAGGGAAGCAGGTTTGAGGGAAGGAGAAGGTGAATTGTAATGCAGTTGCAACAGAGAACTCAGCTCATCATAATGGGAGCTCTGGAGCTGGGATTGCCCAGGGAGCTATCCTGAATCAAGGCAAGTGGCTTGGCATTTTGGCATTTGTATGCTGCAGGGAATAGTCCTTGGATATATCCTGCTTCTGGGGAATGATTTTAAGCTTGGCTGAGGCGATTCCTTTTTGGTAGAAGGCAAATCCTGAATAGGTGTATTTCTGTAAGTGATCAGTTACCAATACTCCCAGCAAATGGGAAAACTGAGTTTGTTCATCTCGAGGGGAGTTATTGGTGGCATATCACAATTTTACATATATTGCATTATTTATCAAAACAATTAATTGTGGTAGATATTCTTAATCCTGTGTTAGACAAGAGAAACCTGAGACCTCAAGTGCTAACTTGTGACCGTTATTTCACATTGTTCATACAGCTATGCAGTGAATGAGGCAGTTCTTGAATCCAGATTTTTAATTAAAAGCTCAGTGTAATATAGGCAGTTTCACAGATAATTTAAGGAGAAAAGGCAGGGTAGAAAGAAAGAGCCCAGAAAAGATAAAGAGCTTTGGAACTTGTCTTAAACACAGGGTGCATCTAAAATAAATGCCGGTTCACTTCATCTCCCTAATTCTATACTGTAAATTCCACATAAAGGAAGGGTGTTAATCAATGAAAGTACATCAAACTAAAAAATTAAAACAAAACAAAACACCATAACAACACTCCACAACTATATAAATGGTCAGAGTCTGTTGTGCGTGGGGGTTGGTTGCAGTAGGGGGAGAATAATAGGCTGAATGCCACAGTGGGGAGATGAGTGAGGGACTGTTTTCTTAGTGGGCTCCTTTCTGTTCCCATGTTAGCCTAGGATGACTACCGACCACCCTATCATTATTTCAAGGATGAGAAAAGAAGAAAAAAAGCCTGCAAGTCTGATTAACGACATATGCAGGCTTACTGCCAACTTCTGAGCATCTGCTTCTCAACACCAGCCTTCACATTGCAAATGATTCTTGATTACAATTAAGGGAAATAACTCTAGAAAGAGAGCAGTGTCAGGTCTGAGTTACAGATTATAATCCAGAGACTTTCTGTACTGAGGCATATTACTACATTTCTCATTGTCTAGATCAGAAGGGACACATACTAGGATCTAGGGTAAATCTTTTTCCTAGTCACACGTCAAGCAAGATATCTAAAAATCTCAGGGGAATTTAAAAGTCACAAATATGGATAATGAGATATTTCAATTAGGTAAACCCTACTAAAAAAGAAACACAACTTACTAAATACCTTTTCCAGAAGTAGCATAATTATGAAAGCAAAGATTAGGTATTTTTAATAAACTGTTTTAGGAAGAAAATTTTAAACTTTAAGCAAGAAATAGTGGTTATAAAGTAGAAATAAGGACAAAAAGAAAAGCCAACACTTCATAATTAGTAAGGTGCAACTAAAATACTACTTAGAGAGAAATATAAAGTTTTAAATGATTATAGATGCAAAATTCAATGCTCTAAGTTTCCTCTATAAGAAGCTAGTAAAAGAACAGCAAAATATGCTAGGATTAAGGAAAGGAAATAATAAATATAACAACAGAAATCAATAAAGTGTAAATTAAAAAACAAAGGAAAAATCAATGAAAACAAATATGATTCTTGGGAGAAGTCAGAAAAAATAATAAACCTTTATATAGAATGATGAAGTAGAGAAGCCCAAAATTCACAATATCAGGAAATAAAGAGAACACAATTCCAGATATCATAGGTATTTAAAAATTAGTAAGAGAAAATTATAACTTTACGCAAAACATTTGACAACTCTGATGACATAAAAAATTGCTTGAAAAATCCAAATGATCAAAACTGACAAAAAAAGAAATAGAAACTCCCAATAATCCATTATCTACTAAGGAAATTAAATATATAATGATAAATTTCATCAAACAATTATGGAAAAATATTACCAAACCTACGCAATCTCTTTCCAGAACACAATGGAAGAAAGAACACTTACCAACTCCTTTTATATGGTCAGCATTATTCTGACATCAAAATCAGATAAAGGCATTTCAAGGAAAGAAAACTTCAGAACAATATTTCACATACACATACATAGACATGGAAAATACAAAATATTATCCAAAATATTCAGTAACATAATAAAGAAATAATATATTGTAAAACCAATACAGGTTTATTACAGATATACAATGTTGGACCAACATTCGTATATCAATGTAGTTTATTGTGTTAATAAAATAAAATAGAAAGACATGATTATCTCAATAGATGCAGGAAAAGCATTTGTCAAAATTTAAGATCTACTCATGAAAAAAATCTCAGTAAAATAGGAATAGAATGGAATTTTCTCAACCTGAAAAATGTCAAACACACATATATATACATATACCACACACATGAACCATAACTGCAACCAGCATTTTATGTAATATTCAAAGACTGAATATTTTGCCCTAAGATCCTATAAAAGACAATGATCTCTGTGTTCATCACTTCTATTGAATATTATCCTGGAGATCCTAGCCAATGTAATAAGGGAAGAAAAAGGCAGAAAATTAGAAAGGTAAATAACACTACCATTTTTGTAGATATTATAATCATATGTATAAAAAATCTTAAGTAATCAAGAAATTTTATATATTGTTTTAAGAACTAAAATGCAATTTTACCAGAATGTATTATACACTATCCAAAACAGTTATAAAATTTAATTTAAAATAGTTTACAATAGTATCAAAATACATGAAATGCTTAGGGATAAATTTACAAAATGTGTACAACCTATACATTGAAAACTTAAAAACTAAATAAACAGGTAAGTACATTAATATTCTGTTTTGGAAAATTCAATAGTTTTTCAATGTCAGTTATCTCCAAAGTATCTAAAGAAATGTACAATCTAAGGATAAATCATAGCAGGCTTTTTTGTAACAACTAATAAAATATATAAAATATATATAAGAATGCAAATTTTCCAAGACTGCAAAACAATTTTGAAATAGAAAAATAGTTCAAAGACTTATACTGCTTGATTAACAAAAAATAAACACAATAATCAAGACAGCATGGTATTATTTTTGGGACAGAAATATAGATCAATGGAATAGAATCCAGAAAAAAGATTTAAACACATATAGTCAATTGATTTTCAACAAACATTAATATGGGAAAAGAGAATGTTGGAAATAAAGAACATCACGTAATTCCTTATATTGTATCCAAAAATTAACATGAAATGGATAAAATATCCTAACTAAAAGCTAAAAAAAAATAAAACTTCTAGGAGAATACATATGAAATCATAGTCACTTTAAAGTAAATGAATATTTCTTAGGGCACACAAAATATGAACCATAGAAAAGAAAAATTTTAACTTCAACAATTTTTGTAATCACTCTTTGAGAGACTGTCAAAAGATGAAAAGTCTAGCCAGATGGATATAAAATATTATATATATTATATATATTATATATATTTATATCTGACAAAGTGCTCATGTCCTTACTATATAAAAATTTCTTACAATTCAATAAGAAGATGAAACATGGCAAGAAAAATTTCATGAAAGAAGATACATGAATGGTCAAAAGCACATGAAAAGTTACTTGAAGTAATGGAAAAAATTAAAAATAATGACAATTCAATGGGTAGGAAAGTATGTGGAACAAATCAAATTTTCATATACGATGAGAATTAAAAATGGTACAACCACTTTGGAAAAGAGTTATCCAGTTCTTATAGAGTTAAACAAAAACTTGCCATTTGTTTTCTCAAGTTCCATGGTCTGAGTATGGGAAATGAAAAACTTTGTCCATACAAGGATTCGTACATGAATATTTATATCATTTTTCTTCATAATAACCAAATAGTGAATACAGTCCTTCATTATATAAAATGATAAACAAAATGTGGTATATAGATATATACAATAGAATACTGCTCAACAACAAAACAGAAAAAAATACCAACGCATATAATGACATAGATGTATCTCAATATTGTCATGCTAAATGAAAGAGGCCAGGCATAAAAAGTACATGGCATATGGTTCCATTAATATAAAACTCTGTAAAAGAAAAATATAAGCCATAGAGAAAGAAAGCCAATTAATGGTTGCCTATGGCTAGAAGGGTAGGGAGTTCGACTGACAAGGTTCGCAAAGGAGCCTTTGGGTTAATGGAAATATATTTTGATTGTTGCTGTGGTTACAACGGTATGTACATATTCCAAAACTCACTGGAATATTCACTTAAAAATTTTAATGATACACATTTATACTTTAATAAAATGGATATGTCATAAAAAGGATAGAGAAGAACATTCATATCAGAAATGTGTTATCTATCAAAACTCTCAGGAAACACAGAAAAGTTGAACATAAGTAGATGAAAAAATACTTGAAAGTGAATCAAAAGAAATCCATTGTGAAAATTTGAAACTAATCTAAGTAAATTTGAAAGCACTATGTGTATATATATAAAATATTAGCTTACTTGAAAAAATTGTGTAAAAAAATCAAATAATAAAATACAGTTTATCTGTATCATAGAACACTTTAGCATTAGAAGCACTATCAATGCATTAATAAGATTAATGGAATGAGGGATGAAAAATCATTTAAAGATCTCAGGAGTGGAAGAAGAAAACATTTAATAAATTTCACCCCGATGTAATTAAAAATTTTAAAAGTTAAGATGAGAAGAAACTATATATGAGGCCTACAGTTTTTCTAATAATTAAAATTTTAAAATCCTACAGCAAAATTTATATGCAGTGCTGAATTTTAGATATGAACTCTGACTGTTCATTTAATGTTGTAGGACATGCACATTTAAAAAGAAATGGAGATGGTTTTTTAAAAGAGGAATTTTTCTAAGAGTGTACATGGTTGGATGCACCATTATTGTGTCACGAAAACTTTATATGAGCATTTGTAAGTACAGCTTCTCTGGCACTTAATCTTTTCATGGATAAGTTTGAGGCAAGCCTGGTTTTCTCTGTTATAAGTGACAATATTTTGTTTTCATATCCAAAAAAGGCTCTAATTTTAAAGTTCAAAATCTTTACTAGGCACTAGGCACTGGTATTGAATATTCTGAATAAGTTTCCCTGGGTCACAGTATGGTCTTTCAATCTCTACGTCCAAATCTTCATGTATTTCAAAAGGGTATTTTTTTTTTTATTTCTCTCCCTCCACCACCCCCCAACCTCAGTTGTCTGTTCTCTGTGTCTATTTGCCGAGTCTTCTTTGTCTGCTTCTGTCTTTGTCAGCAGCATGGGAATCTGTGTTTCTTTTTGTTGCATTATCTTGCTGTGTCAGCTCTCCGTGTGTGCGGCACCATTCCTGGGCAGGCTGCACTTTCTTTCGCGCTGGGCGGCTCTCCTTATGGGGCGCAGTCCTTGCGCGTGAGGCTCTCCTAAGCGGGGGACACCCCTGCGTGGCAGGGCACTCCTTGAGCGCATCAGCACTGCGCATGGGCCAGCGCCACACAGGTCAAGGAGGCCCAGGGTCCCATATGGTAGACGGAAGCCCTAACCACTGGACCAAGTCCACCGCCAAAAGGGTATTTTTTTAACATCCCATAGTAATGATTAAAACATTTTAAGTGAGTTTTATTTTTTATTCCTTTTTATCAAGACTAATACGTTCCTTTCTATGCTTTCAGCGATGTATAATCTCCTTTCTGTTTCAAATATGGCATTCATCTTGATGGTTTTATTTTTCTGTATCACTTCTTTCCTTACTTTTACAAACACATTTTTTTAAATTTCCTGGGAATGTGTTTATTTTACATCTGAGTCTTTATGTCTTTGATTTCAGGTTTTATTTTATGGAGGTGAATATTTTATTCAGTTATTTTGAATTAATGGCTACACAATCTTTATTTCTACATGGAAACAATTATATTTTGTTTCATGTTGTTTATTCTTGTATCATTTTACTATTTACTATAATTAAAAAAGAATTGGACGGGAAACGGACTTTGGCCCAGTGGTTAGGGCGTCCGTCTACCACATGGGAGGCCCGCGGTTCAAGCCCCGGGCCTCCTTGACCCGTGTGGAGCTGGCCCATGCGCAGTGCTGATGCGCACAAGGAGTGCCGCGCCACGCAGGGTGTCCCCCGCGTAGGGGAGCCCCACGCGCAAGGAGTGCACCCATAAGGAGAGCCACCCAGTGCGAAGGAGGGAGCAGCCTGCCAAGGAATGGCCCCGCCCACACTTCCCGTGCCGCTGACGACAACAGAAGCGGACAAAGAAACAAGAAACAAGACGCAGCAAAAAGACACAGAAAACAGACAGCCGGGGGAGGGGAGGGGAGTTAAATAAATAAAAATAAATCTTTAAAAAAAAAAAAAAAAAAAAAGAATTGGACAAAATCCTCTTTGAAGATTGCTTAACTTTAAATAAAGTTACCTTTCCTGGACAAGCAAGTTCCAAGGGTGTAACGTTGGAAGGGGGTGAACAAATTAGAAAATATTCATTCATGGAATTAGACATTTATAAACAGGCATGGCAAGAGTACTGTGGCAAGTGATGGGTAGTTTTTTGTTTTGTTTTGTTTTAGCACCAAATAGTTCTGTCAGGAGGAAGTATATTCTCTCTCAAGAGCAGAAATCCTGTTCTTGATGTGGATTTAAAGAGGAATAACAGGTTGCCATTTCCAGATAAATAAATTAGAGACCTCCTTATCAGAATTCTAAAGACTCATTCTTCCTAAGACTTTAGAAGCCTAATTAACAAAAATTGGGATGCACTATATTAGAAGCACTAAAACCATGACTGATGATTTTAAATCCTTTGGGATTTGAATTTGGTCTTTTTAAATACCCTTAAAAGAAAAAATATGATCTTCAAAAGAGATCTGAAAAATCCTTACTGCTATGAAAAAAAGACTACATGAAATTATTGTATATTACCGTAACATAGATCTAGATACTCTAATCTCAAAGAAAACTTGGTGAATTCCAATTCAGCATCCTTTCAACTGCATATTCCAATAAAAATTAGTCTCCCAATGACATCAAGTAAACACTTCCATCATGAAGAAAGAGACATGCTCCAAATGGGAAGAATGAGGATGCTGTCATGACAACTGCAAAAGTCTTTCATGAGATGGTTGGAGTGTAATGCTGTGCAGGGCTCTTGGTCACTGCAGTCTTATCTAAAATTATGAAAACCTCTTTGGTGTCTCATATTTTTTGAATCACAGAAAATGTGGCTGCTATGATCTTTAAAGTGGGACCTAGTTACACCCACACCCTTTTTATGTTCAACCTAGTGTTTGTTTTTAAACTGGTAAACATCAATATGCATATAGAGGCCACTGGAATGCTACTTACTTGTATCAATCTACTAAATGGGTCTAACCTGTGTAAACCCCTCATTTTACATTAAATTTCTTAACAATATGTGCTTAGTGCTGAAAGGCCTGAGGAAACTGATCTAGGATCTAGAGCAGGGGTTCTTAACCTTTTTTGTTACATGGACCCCTTTGCCAGTTAGGTGAAACCACGGACTCCTTACTAAGTCCACACAATACTGTGTATTATTTAATAAATATATCACACCTGCACCAACACATCCCCACAAGAATAATGTTTTTTCGAATTTCAATTCAAGCTCACGGACCTCTGGTTAAGAATCCCTGATCTAGAGTTTCCATTAAGAGAAAAGGAAAGTTTTGTATATGGAATATCAAATCAGATGAGAATTTTCCTAAGAATTTCATATTAACTTTTTGTTATTTTTATTTTTCATTTGATCAGCTGTTTGTTTGTAGAAAGATCATGCAGAAAGTACATATCTCCCCCAACAAACACATGCAGTTTTCTCTATTATTAACACTTTGCATTAGTGTGGTAACTCTTTACTATTGTTGTAACAATGTCATTGTGTTTATATTATTAATGAAACTCCACAGTTTAAACTGGGGTTCACTCTTTGTGTTGATATTTCTGTGGTTTGTTTCTTTTTTCCTGGTAACTTATTGACAACCTAAAATTTTCCATTTTATCCACTTTTCAAATATACAGTCCAGTGGTGTTGAATACATTCACGAAATTGTGCCTCCATCACTATCACCCACTACCAGAACATTTTTATCATCCCAAACAGAAACTCCTTAGCAGTTAAACATTAACTCCTCGTTTCCTTACCCCTGTCTCTGGTAACCTGTATTGTGATTTCTGACTTTATAAATTTGTATATTCTGCTTATTTCATATCAGTGAGATCATTACTCTTATCTTAAAAGGTCTCTTTGTTTTCATTTGTCCAAATTCTTTTCTTCGATAGTTTAAACAAAATTTTAAATCGGTTTTTAAATATGTTTAAAAGCTACTTGAGGGAAGCAGACTTGGCCCAGCAGTTAAGGCGTCCGTCTACCACATGGGAGGTCCGCGGTTCAAACTTCGGGCCTCCTTGACCCATGTGGAGCTGGCCCATGCGCAGTGCTGATGTGCGCAAGGAGTGCCGTGCAACGCAGGGTTGTCCCCTGCGTAGGGGAGCACCACGCACAAGGAGTGTGCCCCGTAAGGAGAGCCGTCCAGCACTAAAGAAAGTGCAGCCTGCCCAGGAATGGTGCTGCACACATAGAGAGCTGACACAACAAGATGATGCAACAAAAAGAAACACAAATTCCCATGCTGCTGACAACAACAGAAGTGGACAAAGGAGAACCCACAGCAAAACAGCAAATAGACACAGAGAACAGGGGCAGGGCAGGCAGAAATAAAATAAATAAATAAAACTTTAAAAAAATAATAAATAAAAGCTACTTGATTGAAAAATCTTTCCTCCAATGCTATGGTCAATCCCATGCTCCAATTTTTGATGAATTTTGAATATCATATTATTGCTTTGAAGGAAACAAAAAAAAAATACCCTAAAATTTAAATGACTAACTTTATTGAAAAACAAATCTTCATAGCAGCAAATTCTGATTATTTGCAAAGACTTTATCTAATAATATTTACCTTGTATCACCTGTCAGGTAGTTTGTACAAATCATCTCCTTTATCTTTGGAACACTACTCTGAGTGAACGCTTTAAAAAGTATGATGTATCCTAATGAGCTTGGCATAATGGCTGACATATAGTAGGCTCTCAATATATATTTTTTGAATGAACAAATTTAATCTTATTTTATGAATGGTTATACTTGCATCTGCTACTGAATTGCATAACTGACTTTTTTTTTAATTAAAGATTTATTGATTTATTTATTTCTTTCCCCTCACCCTGCCTGGTCTGTTCTCTGTTCTCTGTGTCTATTTGCTGCAGCTTCTTCTTTGTCCGCTTCTGTTGTTGTCTGCTTTTGTGTTTCTTTTTGCTGCATCATCTTGTTGTGTCAGCTCTCCATGTGTGCAGCATCATTCCTGGGCAGGCTGCACTTTCTTTCGCACTGGGTGGTTCTCCTTACGGGGGGCACTCCTTGCAAGTGAGGCTCCCCTATGAGGGGAACACCCCTGCATGGCAGGGCACTCCTTGTGTGCATCAGCACTGCGCATGGGCCAGCTCCACATGGGTCAAGGAGGCCCGAAGTTTGAACCACAGACCTCCCATGTGGTAGACGGACGCCCTAACCACTGGGCCAAGTCCGCTGCCCATAACTGACTTTTGAACTCAGGTACTCTAGCATCAGAAGCAGTGCTTTGATTCACTATACTACACTCTTCAGAGTGCTCTGATTAAATTATGATTTTATTTTGCATTGAATAAGTGTAAATTGTTGAATGTTTCTCTCCTCTGCTAAGCTGCAAGATGTTTTTGTAGAGGACAGAGAGAGTGCCATTCATATTTGCTTGTTTTATTGCATACAGCAAAGTGTCGGCTTAAAGTCAATGGAGCTTGGTATAATGAGAAAAAGATACATGAGTTGTGGACTCAGATCAAATTTGAATTCCACCTTGGGAACCTATTACCATTGTGTTTTTATACAAGTTAATGTGTTACAGTTTTCACATCTACAGAACTAGGGGTAATAGTCCACACTGGAGGTAGTTGTGAGAGATGTTGGAAATTTGGGGACATGGCATGAAAATCTTATAGCACAGTGCCTGACATATAATAGTTGTTCCAAAATGGTACCTGTTATTATTGATATTATATTATTAACAAGAAATGTTTGTTGGATTCAACAAGAAAAAACAAAGTAATTATTACCATAATTACATAAACAACTTTTCAATATATTGAAGTAATAAACACACTGACTACTATCACAAATAGATATGACTCATATCATATTAGCATACTATATATGGCTTTTATCATTTTCTTACTTTCTAGGGACAAACGGTAATTGGACCTCTATCATAGGAGGTTTCCACAACTATCTCACTTGAAAAAATGGCAAACTGACAGCTGTTTGACAAGTGGCAAAACTGCTATTCCTGAACCAAAGATAGGGTCTATTTTTCACTTTTATATTGGATATGGTATAAAAACCGACATTTTAGAGATCGTTCTCTAACTTCAATTGATTGCCCGTTTGTTTGCGACTTCCTCAAACTGGCACTAGTTGGTGCCCCAAAAATGACTGTATTCCATGTTTTGGAGAGTGTTTTCTATTGTTGCTATGAAAACCAAAGAATTTAACTGCTTCAGTATAGCTTGCACAGGGTTGATTTCTTTCTTGGTATATGTTCACAAACATCTTGAATAGGAAGTAAATACACATTCCAATTTTCTTGGGACAGTTCCAATTTGTACATTTGCACATATCATCCTGCCATAACTATCAAGAGCACACATTTTCATTTTCAAAATGTCTCAGTTTAGATGATAAATGTTGTGGTCATGCTACAAAGAGAATACTCTCTATCTTCAGGTTCACATCTTTTGTTGTCATTTCATCTCTGAGTAATTCAAAACATCCCATTTTGAAGTCTGACATATTTGGACATAATAGAAAATGAGTATACACTGTCATATCTCTTCCCTCACATTTCCATAGCACAAAAAGGTGGTAAAGATAGGATAGGGAAAACCTTATCAGTCTTGGACAATTCTGTTCCAACATTGGAATATACTGCTGTCTCCAACCTTCCTTTGATCATTCTTTCACAGTTGGCCTCGAAACTAAACTAATGTGACCTTTATTAATCGCCTCTAAGTTCCAAGAACTAGAGCTGGGTAATACTTTCTTATTGATTCCAAATTCACTGTGCATTGCTTTAAAAAATTATAGAGTTGGAATTAGTTTAGCAGATATGAATGGCAGGGGAAGGATAGAGGTATTGAAAAGTGACTGCTAAGGGATGTGGGGTTACTTTTTGGAGTAATTGAAAATACTCTACTATTGATTGCAGTGATGAATGCAAAACTCTGTGATTTTATCAAAAACCAATGAATGTACACTTTGGACAGAATGTATGATATGTCCATATCTCAATAAAATAGCTTTAATAAAAAACAAATCTGAGAATTAGCTGACAGGAGGAGCAGCAAGATGGTGGCAGAGTAAGAGGCTCCTAGAGTCAACTCCTGCTACAGGGCAGTTAATAATCATCCAGAGCTATCTAAAGCATCTGTTTGAGGGTCCCAGGAGAACAAAAGAACATCCTTGAAAGAATGGAAAGAGGAAACTGCCCAACTGCAGAGAAGATATGTGAGTAGAGCCCTCCATGCCACAGAGGCTGGTATCCGTACTCCACTGGCAGCACAAGCCAACTAGGGAGCTATTCCATAGCTGGAGTTGGATGCTTCACTTCCCAAAAATGGGAGAAGAAGAGATGGTTGGGCACCGACTCCAGCTGCTGATTAGTAAATTCAATTGGCTAAAGTGTAATCATAAGAATGGCTAAAGTTTAAACCTGCCCAAATGAGACAGAGGCTGGTAACCGCCATTTTAACTGCCCCAAGCATGAGGAGAAGCGGGGCTGATTGAAAATCACAGTGAAGTTAGGGACCAGCTTCTTTCCACCCAGATCAGATTGCAGGCCTAGCCTAAACCCAAACCCTGCCTCCAGCAGAGAGGAAGCTGGGAGGACCAGTACCGGCCTTTCCAGGTAACTGCAG
The DNA here is from genome assembly GCF_030445035.2 of Dasypus novemcinctus. Taxonomy (NCBI): domain Eukaryota; kingdom Metazoa; phylum Chordata; class Mammalia; order Cingulata; family Dasypodidae; genus Dasypus; species Dasypus novemcinctus. The sequence continues at coordinate 38,132,852 of NC_080697.1, forward strand.
GCACTTTCGGCTGGCACAGATTGAATAGTGGGACACCTGGAGCTCCATCCCCACACTCCAATATGATAGGAAAGGAGCTGTGTTTCTTGGTCTCTCCAGGCAACTACAGGCATTTCCAGCCCACATGAACTGGTTAGTTGAGTGCCTTTGCGCCCATCGCCACCTCTCCCCACCTCCATAAGATAGGAGGGTGCTAGCGTTTCCTCAGCCTCTCAGGGCAACTGCAGGTGCTTTTGGCCTACAAGAACTTGACTATTGGGCACCTGTGATTCCACCCCCACCCCCTATAGGACAAGAGAAGGAATGTGTTTCCCCAACCTCTCTGGATAACAGCAGGCACTTTTGGTCCACACAGATTGAATAATCAGACACGTATAGCTAAATCTCCACCACCAAGCAGGAAAGGAGGGGAGCTGAGTTTCTGCAGCCTTTCCAGGCAACAGCAGGCACTTTTGGCCCACACAACCTGGACTGGTGGGTACCTGTGGATCTAGCCCCAGCCTTTAACAGGAAAGGAAGGGTCTGGTGTCTCCCCAGCCTCTCTTGGCAGCAGTGGGTACTTTTTACCTATAGGAACTGAACTGTTGGAGTGCCTGTGGGTCTATCCACATCCCCAAATATGATAGGAGGGGACTGCTGTTTCCTCAGCCTCTCCAGGCAATGGCAGGTACTCTTGGCCTATAGGGACTGAATTGTTGGGTGCCCATTGATCCACCCCCACAGCCCAATAAGATAAGAGGGGACTGGTATTTCCTCAGTCTCTCTGGACAAAGACAGGCACTTTCAGCATACATAGACTGCACTGTTGTGTGACAGTGGTTCCATTCCAACCCCCTAAAAAGCAAAAGGGACAGTATTCCCTCAGCTTCTCAGAGCAACTGCAGGCACATATGACCCACATGGATTAGATTGTTGTGTACTACAGAGGATCCATCCCCACCCCCAGGGAGGGGTTAGTACTTTGTCAGTCTACCTGGGCAACTGTGGCCATTTTAGATCTACAAGGCCTAGATTGCTGCCCATATCTGTAACTCCATCCCTTCCCTAGGTAGGGGAGAAAAGGGTTTGAAGCTTAATCAGTCTCTCCAGGCAACTACAGTCAGACTTGCCCAGCAACTTGGATTCTTACACACAGCTGCATCTCTCTCCCCACCCCTGGCAGAGGGGAAATGTGGGAGAAGCTTCATCAATTCCTGTGGCAATGCATGTAGCTTGGAACGCCACAGCTTATAGCACCAACTATATCCTCGACTCCCACTTTGCAACCAGTATGGGAAAAAAAAGCAAGAAAGCCCTAAACTAAAGATAGAAACTGCACCCAAAATAAATACATCTAGTAAGCCAGATGCCAAGACACTAAGAGAAAATCACAACCCATCCCAAGAAACATGAAGATAAGACTCAGTCAAGGAATAAGATAAGTTCCAGATGACATAAAGGAGTTTACACAACAAATCATAGATGTTCAAAAAATTTACCTTAATAAATTCATTGAGATGGCTAAAGAGATTGATAATATGGAGACACCAGGTGAGCACAAAGAAGAATTTAAAAGCATACATGGAATAATGGCAGAAAGAAAAACACAATAAATGAAATGAAAATACAATGGAGGGAGGCATAAAGCAGCAGATTTGAGGATGCAGAAGAAAGGATTTGTGAGCTTGATGACACGGCCTCTGAAAGTGAACATACAAAAAAAACGAAAAGAGTGGAAAAGTTTGAACAGGGTCTCAGCGAACTAAATAACAGCAAGAAATGTGCAAACATATGGGTCATGGGTGTCCCAGAAGAAAAGAAAGGAAAAGGGGCAGAAGGAATATTTGAGGAAATAATGGTAGAAAATTTCCCAACCTTATTAAAGGACATAGATATCCATTTTCAAGAAGCACAATGTACTACTATCCAAATAAATCTGAAAAGACCAACTCCAAGACACATACCAATTAGAATGTCAAATTATAAAGGCAAAGAGATAATTCTGAAAGCAACAAAGAAAAGCAATGCATAACATATAAGGGATACCCAAAAGATTAAGTGCTGATTTCTCATCAGAAACCATAGATACAAGAAGTCAGTAGTATGATATATTATAAGATACTGCAAGAGAAAAACTGTCAATGAAGTATATTGTATCTGGCAAGATTGTCTTTCGAAAATGAGGATGAGTTTAGAATATTCACAGATAAACAGAAATTGAAAGTGTTTATAAAAAAGAGACCCGGTTTTCGGGAAATATTAAAGGGCATGTTATTGCCTGAAAAGAAAAGACAGAAAAAGATGCTTGGAAAAGAGTCTTAAAATGAAGATGCTATCAATAACAGTAACTAAAATTGTCAAAAGAGTGGTGAAAACAAATATGACAGATAAAATCCAAAGAGCAAAACGGGGGAAATAAGAACTGACTTTATAGTAATAATATTGAATATTAGTAGATTAATCTCAATAATCAAAAGACACAGATTGGTGGAATGGATAAGAAAATATGAGCCATCTCATATTTTGTCTGCAATAGATTTGCCTTAGACCCAGGATACCAAGAAATTGAAAGTGACAGGTTGAAAACAGATATGCCATGTATGCAGTAACTCCCCGCCCCCCCAACAAAAGCTGATGTAGCTACACTTAGATATAGAGACTTTAAAAGCAAACCTGTTATTAGAGACAAGGGAAGACATTATATATTAATAAAAAGGGAAATTCACCAGATAGACATAACAATCATAAAAGCATATGCAACTAACCAGGATGCCCTAAGTTATATGAGGCAAACAATGGCAAACTGAAGTAAGAAGTAGATGTCTCTATAATAATAACTGGAGGCTTCAATATTCCACTCTCAACATTGGATAGAACATCTGGGCAGAGGATCAATAAAGAAACAGAGAGCTTTGAATAATATGATAAATGGACAGAACCCAATAGACATACTGAGTATTGCATCCCCAAACAACAGGATATGCATTCTTTTCAAGTGCTCATGTATCTGTCTCCAGGCTAGACCATACAAAGCAGATCTCAATAAATTCAACAAGATTAAAATTATACGAAGCATTTTCTCTGATCATAATGGAATAAAGTTGGAAATCAACAAGAGGTGGAAAAAGGGAAAATTCACATATATGGAAATTAAACAACACACTATTAAATAATCAGTGGGCCAAAGAAGAAATTTCAAGAGAAATCAATAAATATCTTGAGATGAATGACAATGAGAGCACAACATATCAGAACCTATTGGATGCAGTGAAGACACTGCTGAAAGGGAAACTTATAGCCCCCAATGTTTACATTTAAAATGAAGAAAGAACTAAAATCAATGACCTATCTACTCAGCTATTCATTCCTAGGAGGAATGAGAAAAAGAAGAGCAAACTAATCCCAAAGCAAGTAGAGCAAATGAAATAACAAGGATCAGAGCAGAAATAAATGATTTTGAGGACAAAGACACAATAGAGAGAATTAACAAAACCAAATGTTGGTTCTTAGAGAAGATGAACAAAATCGACAAATTCTTACCTAGGTTGACAGAAAAATAAATAAATAAAGAGAAAAGATGCAAATAAATGTAATAAAAAATGTAAATAGGGATATTGCTACTGACCCCACAGATATAAAAAAGGTCATAAGAGGATACTATGAAAAACTGTATACCAAAAACCTAGAAAATGTAGATGGAATGGAAAAATTCCTAGGACTGTATGAACAACCTATACTGACCCTAGAAGAAATAGAAGACCTCAAAAAATGAATCACAAGTAAAGAGACTGAAACAGTCATCAAACTTCTCCCCAAAATGCAAAACCCAGGACCAGATGGTTTCACAGGTGAGTTCTACCAAACCTTCAAAGAAGATTTAATACCAATCTTACTCAAGTTCTTCCAAAACACTGAACAAGAAGAGTGCTTCCAAACTCATTTTATGAAGTCATATCACTTTAATACCAAAACCAGATTAAGATATTACAAAAAAAGAAAATTATAGACACACTTCTCTAAAAACTATGGATGCAAAAATCCTCAAAAAAATACTTGCTCATCAAGTCCAACAACACATTAAAAGAATTCTTCATCATGATCAAGTGGGTTTTATACCAGGCATGCAAGGGTGGTTTAACACAAGAAAATTAGTCATCGTAATACACCACATTAATAAATCAAAGAAGAAAATCACATTTTCTTATTTATGCAGAAAGGGCATTTGAAAAATTACAGCATCTTTTATTGATAAAAATGCAACAAAAGATAAGAATTGAGGGAAACTTTCTCAACATGATAAAGGCTATCTATGAGAAACCCATAGCTAACATTGTACTCAATGGTGAAAGAATGGAAGCTTTCCTGTTGAGATCAAAAACAAGGATGTCATCACTGTTGTTCAATATAGTGCTAGACAACTCCTACCCTCTGGTTCATTGGATTTACCCAGGTCAGCTACAGGGAGGTAAAGATGGTCAGCCACCACACCAGGGAACCAAGAGTGCCTACAACTGCAAGCAGGAGAATTGCAGCCATCATCCACATGGAATCTAAGCCCCCTCTCAATATAGAGGTGGAGTGGACATCACCATCCCAGGATCCATAGGATGGAGGAATAAAATATGGATTAGAGTGGATTTACTAATATTCTACTATGGAACTATTGTGACTAGTATTGGAAGAAATTGTAGCATTGATGTGGAGAAAGTGGCCACAGTAGTTGCTAAGGGCAGGGAAAAGGAAGAAGAGTTGTGATGTGGGGGCATGTTTGGGACTTGCAGTTGTCCTAACTGATATTTCAGGGATAGATGCTGGACCTTATATATCCCACCATAACCCACTGAATGTACTGTGGGAGTGTAAACTATAATGTAAACTATTATACATGTGGTGCAACAGTCCTCAAAATGTATTCACCAAATGCAATGAATGTGCGACAATGATGAAAGATGTTGTTGATGTGGGAGAAGAAGGGGGGGTGGTATATGGAAACCTCTTATATTTTTTGAGTGTAACATTTAAAAAATAAAAAGGAAAAAATACATAGTGCTAGACATTCTAAGTAGAGCAATCAGGCAAGAAAAGAAATAAAAGGCATCCAAAAAGAGAGGAAGAAGTAAAACATTCACAATTCGTAGATGATATGACCCTATATCTAGAAGTGCCCAAAAATCTACAACAAAGCTGCTAGAGCTAATAAAACATTTCAGTAAAGTGTCAGGACACAAGATCAATGTGAAAAAAATCAGTGTTGTTTCTATACAATTGTAATGTGCAATCTGAGGAGACATCATGAAAAATGATTCCATTTATAATAGCAACAAAAAGAATAAAATAATTTGGTATAAATTCAACCAAGGATGTAAAGCATTTGTATTCCGAAAACTACAATACATTGTTAAAAGAAATAAAAACGATCTAAATAATTAGGAGAACATTCCATGCTCATGGATTGGAAGACTAAATATCATTAAGGTGACAATTCTACCCAAATTGATATACAGATTCTATGCAATCCCAATAAAAATTCTATGAGCATTTTTTAAACAAATGGAAAACACAATCATCAAATTTATTTGGAAGGTTAAGAGGCCCTGAAAAGTCAGAAACATCTTACAAAGGAAAAAAAAATGTTGGAAGAATATCACTTCTGGACTTCAAATCATATTACATAGCTACAGCTATGTAATGGTAGCTATGTAATGGTATTATGTAACTGCCATGGTAAAACATAATAATATGTTTTACCATATGTAAAAACAGCATGGTACTGGCATAAAGATAGACACAGACCAAACTGATGGTTCAGAAACAGACTTGCACATCTACGGTCAAGTGATTTTTGACAAGCCTGTCCAACCCACCCAGCTGGGGAAAAACAGTCTATTCAATGAATGGTTCTGGCAGAACTGGATATCCATAACCAAAAGAAAGAAGGAGGACTCCTCTCTCACACATTATACCAAAATTTGATTCAAAATGGATCAAAGACCTAAATATGAAAGCAAGAACCATAAAGGTCCTAGAAGAAAATGTAGGAAAACATCTTCAAGGTCTGGTGGTAGGTTGTATCTTCTTAAACCTTACACCAAAAGCATGAGCAATGAAAGAAAACATGGGTAAATGGGACCTCCTCAAACTTAGACATTTTTGTGATTCAAAGGACTTTATCAAGAAGGAGAAAAAGCAGCCCACTCAATGGGAGAAAATATTTGGAAAACACATATCCAAAAAGGGTTTGATTTCCATTCTGTATAAAGAGATCATACAACTCAACAATAAAAGAGCAAGCAATTCAATAAAAAATGGGCAAAAGATTTAAATATGCATTACTTCAAAGAGGAAATATAAATTGCCAAAAAGTAAATGAAAAAATGTTCCATATCACTAGCTATTAGGGAAATTAAAACCAAAATGACAATGAGATATCTTCTCATACCACATAGAATGGCCATTATTAAAAAAACAAACACTAAGTGCTGGAGAGGATGTGGAGAAATAGGAACATTCCTTCAGTGTTGGTGGGATTGCAAAATGGTGCAGCCTCTGTGGAAGACAGTTTGGCAATTCCCTGGGAAGCTAAATATAGAGCTCCCATGTGATCCAGCAATTCCTCTACTAGAAATATATTTAGAAGAACTAAAACTATGACATGAACAGACATCTGCACACCCATGTTCATAGGGGTGTTATTCACAATTGCCAAAAGATGGTAAAAACACAATTGTCCACAAACCAATGAATGAATAAACAAAAGTTGGTATATACATATGATGGAATACTATGCTGCAGTGAGAAGAAATGAAATTGAGACACTGATGATAACATGGACGAATCTTGAAGACATTATGGTAGGTGAGCTAAGTCAGACAAAAAAGGACAAATATTGCCTGGTCTCAATATGAATTAAGTACTAATAATAAACGCATGGAGTTGAAATCTAGCATAAAGGTTATTAGTCCATAAGAAGAGGAATGAGAAGGACTAGTGATGATTAATGTATATAGAAATTGTAATGAACTTTACTGTAAAAGTGTGGAAATGGATAGAGTTGTTGGTAATACATTAGCTGGTATATAAATGGGATTGTGGCTATAAAGGTTAGTCTAGGGATGTAAATATCAATTGAAAGAAAGCTAGAGAATAATCTAGGGACTGAATATCACAGTGAACCCAGAGGTGGATGAGAAACACGGTTGATGATATAGATGGAAGAGCAGAAGTGCATCACGATTGCAGGTTGGTGAGAATGTGGGGAAGCACGGGAAAAATACAAACGGTGTGACCAATGGAATGTGGTTAACAGCAGTTCTGTAATATTCTTGCATCAATGCCAAAGATGTACTGTGTTGATAATGGGGGAGGTATGGAAAAAGTGTGCCAAATGTATGCTCTGGACCATGGTTGGTGGTAATAGTCTGATGATAGTATCTCATAATCTATAACAAACATTCCACCACAGTGTAGTGTGTTGGTGAAGAGGTATTGTATGAGAATTCTACAAATGTGCATGATTGTTTTATAAGTTCACAATCTCTGTAATAAAAATATATTTTTAAAAAAGAATAGGATGAGCTGGGGGGAAAATACACCACCTGTAAGATACGGACTATAGTTAGTAGTAATATTTTGATGGTACTCTCTTAGCTTTAACAAATGTTTCACAACAATGTAAGGTGTTAGTAGAGGAATGATGTTGGGAGCCCTGTATGAGGTAATGCATGCTTATTGTGTAAGTTCACAATTTTTACTATACACTTATTGCTTATGTATTTCATGTGTGAATGACATATTCAATAAAAATATATTTTAAAAATTCACTGTGCATTTTATTGAAGAGTGAGGTAAAGAACTGGGATCCCATATTCTGATCAAGTTTACTTCTATTTGGGAATAAATGTAAAACAACATTGTGTTAGTATTCTCATCCTTTACAGAAAGGGCTTTGCTGTGCAAACATGTTGGGCAAGAGGATGAAAGGTACACTAGGATTTAAAATGCTAAGAGAAGCTTCAGGATGCCTGGAAAATTCAGAGCAGGACAGAATATGGTATTGAAGACAAGGGTTGGAGCTAAGAGTATTTTATGAGGAAAACAAAGACAAACTAGACCTGGTTGGGATGCAAAGAATAAGGTAGGTTTGGGTAATAATTAAAGCTTGCTTTGGAGTCATCTCAGGATTTAATTGATGGATGGTCAAAAAAGGTAGAAAATGACAAAAAGTGGAAAATCGAGGCTTTTGGAGTTTGCCAAATACCAATCTTGTGCAAGGACAAACCAGTGATCCTGAGCAAATGAGACTTGGGGATACGTAAACCCACAATAAATAGGCTTTAGAGATATTATTCTTTCTAGTTTGCCTGGACTGGGTCCCTTATACATTGAGAGAAGCCTGATTGTAACGATTTACTTTTGAGATCTGAAGTGATTCAGCAAGTGAGATTCTTCTTTTGTCTCTCTGAAGTGTCTCCCTCTCACACAATAATTTGCTGGTTTCTCCAGCTAGACATATCATTCATTATGGCCAGCCCTCTCATTTTACCATTATTAAGTGCTTATTCTTTACACTGAAGCCCTCCTGCTACCAAAATCAGAACATCTCCATGTTTACAATAATGCATTGAGTTTTATTCATTTCAAGGTAATATAGTCCAGGAGAAACTCTTTGTGTCATGTAAGTGCTATCTGGCAGTACCACCACAAAAAAGGAAAAAAATGGAGGTTTGTTATCTGGGTAGCCTGAAAACAATCTCTTCTGTTTTGACTTGAAAGGCAGCTGGTTTACAGGTATACCTTTTCCCAGGAAGGGCTTTTACTGTTTACTAAAAGTAAAGGCCACATTGATCTTTTAGACCCTGCCACTGTGACCAGACACAATACACTAGTGTCTTATGGTCACTGACATAAAGCCATGATGAAAATAAGAAGACTCAGAAAATCTAATAAAACAGTCCTTGTTAAAATACATACATGCCCTCTGCATTCTGTTCAAACAAGATTCATTTGTAAGCCAGAAATGTACTGGCCTTTCAAACACACAGATATTTGTATTTTACAGAATTTCTGATTAGTAAGGTAACATGATTTGTACTTTATATTTAAATGAGCTATTTTTGCGGTGATTATTAATTTGAGAGAGAATCTAAAAATTGCCACAATAATTCAGCTTAAGAGCAGTTCATTGCTATTAAGCTTTTCTCCATAATGCTCTGGAAGACAGTTGGTAAAGTCCTCGTACCATGATGTTTTTAACACCTTACGTTTAAAATTTTGAAACTGAAGGATCCTGAAGTCCTACCTAAAAGAAGCAAGGAATTTTCAAAGGAAAATTTTGAAAAGTTGAAATTTACTGGGTGCACTAGAAACCAAATAGATAAAAATCTCTTCACCTTAGATTAGAACCTGTGATAAGAATGCCACACATTTTTGCTCTTCTTCCTAAATACTGAATGTCTGACTTTCCACTTTTTTTTCCACACAGATTAAAAAGTTCCTACTCTCTATCCTGAGAGACACCTTTGCTTTCTTCTTTCTATTCTTTTCAGCTAGTCACCTTTTTTCTTAAACCACCAAATATTTCCAAACCATAGCCTACCCATATATTACTCATGATTTCATAATGAACTCCTTGAAATATGACTTCCATCATAATCATCAACCGTAGCCATCAGAGTTGTCTCCCTGTATTACTTAAGGGGACAACATTGCATTTTACAACATTCCATTTTGCCTAAATCGTCCTTTCGAGACTCATAACAACTTTGTAGTGTCTGCATTCTCCCAGGGCACTAATGACAGATAAATTGCCCAGTCAAATAGCTCTTCTTAGAAGGTTCTTAGGCCTCATACTTTTCATTTAAACATGTTTTAGGGTTAGCTGTTGGTTTAGGCTGTTGTCCCTTAAGTCACTCATGTGAACTCTCTTTGTCTGATTATTCTTTTTGTTCCCATTCTCAGCACAAATCAGAACTCACCAGCTACACTAGTGGTTCTTCCCTCATTTCCTCAGAAATTTTTTTGCAAAAATGAATTTTAAGAGCTACTATTGGTAAAAACCAACCCCATGCTTAATAATTTGATTTGAATATCTGCCAATGTATATCTCCAACTGTTTACTGGAAATTTCCACAAAATGTTTTTTTACCTCTCAATTTTTCCTCTACTCCCCAACATGTATACTCTATAGATGAAGCTAATTGCCATTGATGGAGTTATTCTTCCAGTAGCTTAAAAATGAATTTTTGAAGTATATCTACCTTTTATTTCTCCCACAAATATAGTGTTCTAAATTCTTTGTGATGTACCTCACATACATGTCTTCCAGTTCAGACTCTTGTTTTCAACCTCTTTTACCAGTCTCTAATCTTTTATCCTTTAATAGAATTTTTGTGAATGTTTCATTTTATGAATCAAAAATAAATCCCATGTTTTGTTAAGCAAATACTAATCCTGCTTTATGAAAAAAGACAGTACAATAAGATCATAACTTTTTTTTTAAGTACCAGGACTGGGGATTGAACCCAGGCCCTCATATGCAGGAGGCTGGTGCTCAACCATTGAGTCAAATTGACTCCCTTGAGTGGGCTCTCTCATCTGTTTTGCTCATTGTCTGCCTGTTGTTTGTTTTTCTTTAGGAAGCACTGGAAACAGAACCCAGGACATCCCATGTGGGAGGCTGGCACTCACCTGTTTGAGTCACATCTGCTCCCAAGATCATAACTTTCTGAGAGTCAAATTATAGCATTGCCCCTCAAAAACCCAAAATAATTAAAATTTCATGTAAAATCAACATTATTTTATCTCCTTTATCAAATTGGTTTTTGCATTTGGATACTGATTATGAAGGACATTTTTAGGTATGAAAAGAGATCAGGGAATAGAATTAAGACAATTCTATTTTTTTATTCAATGCCATGGCAAAATGTTGGGGTTAGTAGTGTATAACTTTCTTGGGACAGGAAGGTAAACAACCCAATCTTATTTCATAATAGCTATGCCTCTCAGGAAGAACAGACCAAATATCCACTGGACGAGGAAAGACTATTCCTTGATGGTGGTAATTCTCATGCACATAGGAATGGAAATGAGTGTGTCTCCTTTTATTTCACATAACTTATTTGGTTTGGACAAATGAAATGTCCTCTTTCTGACTATACTGTTGGGTCTCTAGCCAATGAATACTACCTGCCCTGAGCAAGAGCAGATCCTCGAAAAATTAGCTTCCACAGATAAAGAAGGTCTATCATCTTCTTTGTTGACTGATGGAGGGCAATGCCTTTGCCCTAGTGGCCTTCAGTGATCAAATTCTGTTAGGTCTATTGTTTTGTTTTGTTTTTCTTACCAGAAAGGGACAGAAGCCCTTAACAGAAGACATCTACTGGTCTCAAGAGTTAAGATTCTCTAGGCATCTGGAGAGCAGAGAATTTGGAGTGACTGGACTCTACTGGCTGGGGAAAAGGAAGAAAACATATTGCAGAGATTATGTGCATTTCCCTCACCTGGTTTCAGTTTTCAGCTTCATCCTTATATGAAGGACAATAAGTGCCATGGTTCTGCAGATTCAGTCTTTTTTGGAGCTCTCCCCGAAAACACTTGCAAGGAGATATTTCATTGGGTGGGGAACATAGACTTCTTACTATTTACACCACAGAGATCAAAATGTGAGACTCAGAATCTGATAGCACTGAGCACTGAATGTTGGATAGATGAAAAACCAAATACACAAACATGCTCAACAAAACCTCTTTGCCTAAGGGTATCTATTCGTGGAAGAAGGTCAGAGAAGCAAGAAGCATCCTGCCTGTTATAAATTAAATGACTTAAAGAAAGGGCACTAGTTGGCTTTTTATATAGCCTACCCTAAATGCTGGGGATATTAGATGCAGATATACTAGAACGATTCTTAGAAGCTTCATGGGACTAAGACCTAGCTTTATCTTTGGGTGGAAAGAAATGGAATGGTGTCATTGTAGCAAAGCAGATGCCTGTGAAAAATGACATCTTCAAGCTGGAAGTCTTCTCTAAGTTTTTATGTGCACCTGAATGGAAAGCATTTGGTACAAAACAGGAGTCGCTTCACCATATAAAAGAGGGTAATGTGAAGAAACAGATGTGGGGCAAAGTAATGGGAAATGGACTCTAAGTCATCCAAACATACCATAATAGATCATCTCCGTAGTTCTAGGAATTTCTTAGGTCAAGAAATATGGACTCCCCACTTTTGAAGATAAGACTAGGTATGCTCCTTCCAGTTATGTCAGGATGAGAAGTGGTAATTTTTTTTTTTTTATATAATGATGTTTTTCTCTATTATGGTCAAATGGACTTCCTTTGCTCCTTTGCTTCAGCATAGCTCTGGGACAACATCTCTGAGGATGTAGGATTTCTTCCTAAGCCACATGAAATAAATGTCCAACGTTATGGAGAGAGATCATGGCTATTTATTTCTGGATTGATAAACACTGGCTGGGACAAGCTTTTTAATACTTGTTTAAAAATAAAAAATTAAAAAAAAAAAACTTTTGGAAAAATTTCCTTAATCCTATTTTTGATTTCTAATCATATCTCTAAGACTGTCGGGGATTTCTCTTTAAATGCCCTTTGTAAAATACGAAGAAAATAGTTTATAGTATAATTAAAACAATTTAAAAAAAAAGTTGTAACATGTTACAATTCCATGTTACAATTTCAAAGCTTTTATAAAGCTAGTACAGTTATCAAAAAAGTGTGGTACTAGAATAAGGAAAGATATATAGATAAATGGGACAGAACGGAGAGTCCAGAAATAATCCATATATTGATACACAATTAAATTTTGATAAAAGTGTTACATTAGGGTACTCCAGAGAAAGAGAATCATATATGCACATATATATATATTTCTAGATATCTATATAATAAACATTATGAGACTTATTATAGGAATTGTCTCATGTGACTATGGGGATGGATGAGTATGAATTCTGAGGCAGGCCACAAGCTAGGAAGTCTGATAAAGGTTTCAATTAATTCCCCAGAAAAATTTGGCTGGCTGAAGTAGAGATATTTGAAATCATCAGTTCTCCCTTTAAGGTCTTTAACCGATTGGATGAGACTTCTCTCATTTCTGAAGGCAAGCTCATTTGTTGATTATAGATGTAATCAGTACAAATGCAATCAACTAACTGATGATCTAAATCCATGAAATATCCTCAGAGTAGCCATCGACCAGTATTTGCTCGACTAAACAACTGAACACCATAACCTAGCAACGTTGACTTAAAAACTTAGGAAAAAATATTTTCAAAATATATACCCAATAAAGGATTTGTATACAGACTTTATAAAGAACAACTAAAACTCAATAATAAGACAACTGCATAAAAAATGAGCAAATGATAAAAAATATTTCACCAAAGTTACATATGAATGGCTAATATGCATATGAAAATATGCTCAATACCATTAACCTGTAGGGAAGTGGAAATTCAAACTACAATGCTATACCATGTCACACCCACAAAAATTAGCATAATGAAGAAGACGAACAATAACAAAATGTTAGAAGCTATAGAGAAACAGAAAAAATCATGTATTGCTTGTGGGAACATAAAAAGGTTCAGCCACTTTGGAAAACTGTCTGGCAGTTTCTCAAAAAGTCAAACATAAAACCACCAATGCTTCTCCAGCCAGCAATGCTATTCCAAGGAATCTACCTACAACAGAAGAAAACATATCTACAAAAAGATTTGCACCATAATGTTCTTAGCAGCGGCAGCACTGAGAACCCCAAACTGGAAACAATTCAGATGTCCTTCAAATTGCAAAGATAAGCAACATGTGGTATATCCATAAAATGGAATACTATTCAGCAATAAAAAAAAATACAAAAAACTGACATATGCTATGTCACAGATGAACTTCAAACACATTTTCTTAAGGAAAAGATGTTGGATGCAAGAAATTGTATACTGTTTAACTCTATTCATATGAAATGTCCAGAAAAGGTAAATTCATAGAGAAAGTAAATAGAGTTGCAGCTGGCTAAGACTAGGAGTGGGAAAGTGAATATACTAAATGAGCATGAAAGATCTTGGCGGAGAGACAAAAAGGTTCTAAAATTGATATATGGTTATGGTCACACCAGTCAGTAAAGTTACTATAAAATATTGAATTACACACTTGAAATGACTGAATTTTACAATATTCCAAATATACCTCAGTAAGACTGTTAAAGATATTGACAGTGAACTGTACATCACACTCAGGCTTTGGGATGTTCCTGTTTGGTCCTTTACTGCTATCAGAGAAAACTATTTTCTGCCTGCTCAAGTGTCCCAGTATAATTATAAAACAAACAATAACACATTCTATAGCTCTTATTACCTCTATATCCAAAAAAAGCCATGTATTTCTTAATCTTCCACATTACATTACACAGTGCTTTACTTTTACTGGATTTTCAGCTAATGATATAATTCACGGGAAGAAGTAAGAAATAAGGAAGATCAGGGAGAACAAGCAGGGAAAAAACCAAAACCAAAACCCAAACAAAACAAAAACCCACAAGGAATAAAGTTAAGGTTAGTTAGGGCAAGTAGTAGATAGTTGTTTGAGAGCAAACGTGTGCCTGAGAAATAGTAAATGAAATTGGGTGTGAACCAAAGAAAATGGTATGAGATATTCTCAGGGTTCCACATGTGATATAGACTGTGAAGATGGTTATTTTTGCAGAAGCAAGACTTTAGGAAAAGTAAAAATAGTTCCCAGAAACAATGTTCCATTTCAATTATTTGTTACTATTATTCTTACACTATTCTGGGATAGCCAATGTTTAAGTTCTATAGTGTAAGATATATGGCATTAGGTACCCAATTACTAGTCAGGCTTGAAGATGTAGCCTGGAGAGTCCTATTGGAAGTTAAAGGCCTAGATAGAGTTCCCAGTTACAGACTTTTGGGTCTATGATTTGGTAATTACTTTGTTCTTTTTTGGGGGATGCCAACCTCAAATTTCTAATATTTTCCTGAATTTTTTGTTGTTTTCCTCCAAACCAAGCTCAATATATGCCTGGTTTCATTAGTCCCTTGCTTTACCTCAGATTCGTTGACAACTATCTGAACCTACAGGATTTTATAATGCCAGAGTGGCAGACATAAAGTCTTTCTTCTGTACATGCTGACTTCTCTTGTACAGAAGAAAGTTCTGCAACACTGAGAATATCTAGAAACCTATTTGGAATTCATATTTTGACTGTCAAAAAACACTTTGGCATTATTTGAAACTCTGCTATAGTTCTGAGCACAAGCTGGCTTTTACGATAGCCTGTCTCTGCAATCACAGTGTTAAGTTTCTTGAATGGAATGATGCTGTAAGATTCAGCTTTCTATCTCTACAGTGCCTGCACAGTTCCTGGTTGATAGAACTTTATTATGGCAGGTAGAAAACTTGTTAGGTATTTAGGGACATTGTTCATTTGTGGCTTCGTGTGATTTCTGAACTTCTTGGTACTGCTATTTGCTTGCCTATTAGGTAGGCTATGGGAAGTGAGATGCCATTTATTCAGTGGTATTTAGGCATTTCTGAGAAGTTAGCCATGTCTGGAGAATAAACATTCTGTGAGTTTTATCTCAGAAAAGTTATGATTTCTACTCAAACTAATTAGAGGAGTTTCAAGTAGGGTTGATGTGCCTGTGAGATATCTGGTGGATCTCTTCAGCTCACAGTTGAAATCATGGGCTCAGCTTGGAAAAATAAAGCTTAGGGTACACAGGGAATTGGTAGAATTTGAAACCATGTGACAGGGTGATTACCAATTGGAAAAAAAGTTTATTGGAGCATAAAAAGAAACCAGAGCTGGAAGTCTGTGAGATTTCCAACATTTAAGGAATAGTCAGTGGAAGAGAAAGAGAGAAAAGATAGATGGAGATTTATGAGATGACCCAGGAGTGCTCTGGTGGAGGTCACAGAGAAAAGATGTCAAGGATGAGGGACTGACTGTCAGTGTCAAATGGGGCACAGTCATGTAGGATCTAGACTGAAAAGGAATCCTTATATTGGGAAAAAGCTTTCAGAAGGAATTATTTATATTTTAAGTTTGGATTAAGAAAAGAGGATCAGAAGAGTATATAAGGAGGTCTTGTGTTGGGAAAGATTTTATTGAAGAAATCACTATGGGAATGAAACTTGAGTGAAAGAATTCAGGAACTTAAGGGGATAGAGTCCACAATATGAAGAAACTGAATGCTAGAACACTTCAGGGCAATGGTGAGAAGCCTTGATGTAAAGAAAATCTAGGAAACAAAAGATTTCAGGAGAGCAGAATGAATTTTAATCAAACAGATCTGTGGGCACCAGAACAAAGTCGGCTCCACAAGAGGAAGGAAAGGAAGTGTAACAGGATGCTGAGTGGGTGAAACCTGGGATTGTCCTGACATGTGAAAGGCAGATGGGACTGAACCCCAAATGAAGAAATCAAGCCATGTTACAAGGAGGGACTTAAAGAATTAGCTCCATTGTAAAGGGAAAAGATTAAGCAACCTGAAGCGAGACAGGAGATACAACATTGAAAAGATAGCTAAGCTAGCAGGAAAACATTCTCTATATATAGGCAAAAGAGGAGTGAGGGATGATAACAGATGGCTGTAAAAGGGAAGATTTTTTAAATGTTGTTATTTGAATTCAAATTCTGTTTAGGAAAAAAAAAAATCCAGGGAGCTGATAACTAGACTGTATGCTCGCTATGATCAGTGAAGGTGGAAAGCCAAACTGAAGTAGATGAGGAAAGGGTAAAAGAATATTGAAAAGCATGACAATGTCATATAAAACTATGAAAGTGTTCAAAACTTTAGAGTTTGTTTAACATGCACTAAAAATGCTTAAGAAACATCATCGCAGATCTTTCTAGGCTTTGTACATGCTGTATTTCCTTCTCAGAGTGGGTAAGGCATAATTGGAGGCTACTTATGCTTGTCACTGGCATGGGTAAAGATGAGGGTAAAGGTATTTCACAGACAGGAAGTTGGGAGATGAAGAGTTTATGGTATAGCAGGCTATAAAAGCAAAAATAATAATAATACAAAATATCTTGTAGGTATTGATTTGTTAGCAATTATTCTTTGATGGGGGCTCCAGCTGGTATCAGTGTTTGCTATAGAGAACATGAAAATAAATAAATATAGAACTTAGGGGAAATGTAAGGGGCAGACAATTAAAAGGGGCCAAGGCTGAGCTGCATTACAAGAGACAATGTATAATATAGTGCCTCTGGCAGTCTCAGAGAGAAGTCTGCTGCTATTGAAATAATCTGTTGACCACTGTTGACAGGAAGAGAAAGTCTAACAATTCACTTATGCTGTTTCTGCTTTTCATCCTCTTCATTCATTTAGCCTGAAATCTAGGTGTTAGATATGTGATATGGTTACCCAACTGTCAAGTACTTTAACATTCATAAAAAACGACCAGGACTTCAGAGTGCCCTCAAAAATCTGAGAAATAAATGGATGTTCCTTTATATCTGATGCAAATATATATATATAGGTAATAAGGAACATTTTTTTAACTTTTTTTCTTTTTAAAAACAACTTTTTGAAGTATTTCATTCACACATGAACATACATAAACAATACGTGTATGGTAAAAGTTGTGAACTTAACAAAACAAACATGCCTAACATCATACAGTGCTCCCATATATCACCCTGCCACAAACACCTTGCATTGTTGTGAACATTTGTAATAAATGATGAAAGGGCATCATCAAAGTATTACTATTAACTATGCTCTCATAATGAAGTGATGAATGCACAACTCTCTGTACCAAGAGTCACTGATGTACACTTTAGATGCACTTTATGGCTTATGAATAAAAAAATAATAGGGAAGGTTGGGGGAAAAATACACCAAATGTAAGATATAGTTAATAGGAAGAAAGATTTTTGAACTCAAATGAACTCCTCCTGAACTATATCATTCTCTTTGTTTTTCCAAATGATGTCAAATTCAACAATCTCTATAAGGTCAGTAACAATGTGACACTTAGCAAATTCATGGCATGATTATTTTGATATGTAAGAATATTGCTTTGTGTTATGTGTATTTATATTTACTATCTTCGTTCAAACAATTATAAATCCTGCCCCCAGTCTAAAAGTGTATGCCAAAACAATTCTGATATTTTCAAAGAACTCACAGGGGTCAGATATAATTTGTGGTTCTATGAAAAGTACATCATATTTTAGCTGTTGGTAATTCCAACATTAACATGAGCGAAGAAAGCCATCTTGAACTTCTGGATTTATTTTCTGCCTATGTTATCTCCTACCTCTTTGTCTTCTTCAATTTCAAAGTCTTCTTAAACTCCAATTTATAAGACTTCACAAAAAGGATTGCGCAATGAATTTAATCTTGTGTTTAAGCAGAATAGTTACCTGGACTAGTGGATAAAATCTGGATAATCATCAAACTCTAGCCTGTCATTCCATTTTCAACCTAACCAATGGAAAGAGGACTTCAGCCGAATGGCCAGTCCTCAGTAGTTGAGTAATACCATTCCTCTATCTAAATTAGTAGCCCTTGGATGTGGATGATTTGGGTCTGCTTCATTGTCCTGAGACCCATTAGTATAAAATTCCAAATTAGTATAAAATACCCAAGATGCTCCTCTCTACACAGTATATTATAAGATGCTTTCTTTCTACAGAATGAGTCATTCTAGAGTATTTTCAATATTTTTTGCCTGTGGATTACAAACTGTAGTTTTTGCCACTGACTCATGCTCCTTATTGATGGAAATTGCCTATGGGAGGCTTTAACTCTCCCTCACCTTACAGCTATGCAAGCTGGCAGGCCAAACAGACAGGTGGTCAGAGAAGGAAAAAGGACTCACTTGAGGTGGCAGGCTTGTGACGGCTCAGCAACTCTCAGTTTGCATGGAATTGTCCACTGAAGGCTAAGAGGATGCATGGCATTAGGGAAGTCTGCTGGAGTGGTTTATTTTTATTTAATTTCCCTGGAATATAAGAAGCCCTTTTTGTCTGCTTAAGGAGTTCTCATTTTTATTTCCTTTTGAAAGGTTTTCATTATGTCTTTGACTCTCACCTCATTTCTTAGAGTCCTGACTTTAACTCCAAAATCACTAATATTTAGATTTCAGTGTTGTAATTCAATCTTCCATAGCTATCATATCTATCATATTTCCTCTGAACATCTTCCTTGCTTTGTCTTTTATCTTCATATTTGGTGCAATTTTCTGCAAGTCTACTTTTCAGGGTCTCTGGTAAAGATGATATTCTCATACTTTTATACTTTCCTTATATCGCCTATCACCTATCACTATTTTTTTACATTTTACAGCCTTTTTTTCCCTTACGTTTAGGATCCCAAATGAAGAAGGAATCACTCTCACTGTCTCAGATTGAGGATGATAACCAAGTTGTTTTTAAAAAACAGTTGGTTCCTGTGTTAAATCATACAAAAATTTGTATGCACAAAAATGTTTATTGTAGCACCATTTAAAACAGCAAGAGATTGTCGGAGATAAAATCTAGTCTCCATTATAGGAATGTTTCAGTGCATTATGCAATTTAATTATAAAGCCTATATAGATAAGAGACATATTTGTGGCAAACTGTTAAGTGAAAATAAAAGAATAAAAAGAGAAAAATGCCGAGGATGAAAGGAGTTCTGCTAGCTTCACTGGGAAATAGGTACATTAGTGTCTTTTTTTTCAAATTTTTATAAAACCTTGTTTATATAATATATTTAATGATTTTAAAACAATTCTTTTATGAAAGTTAAATATAAATGGATTACATCTATATAGTGACAATTTCAGTGTATTACTGTGGGAAAGATGGTTGTGGGGATAAAAGCTTCTAGGCTGGATTCTTTAGACAGATTTAGCAATTTTCAATCTACTCTGACTCCAGGGAATTCATATAGGATAATTTACTTCTTTCCCTCCACATTTTTCCTCTTTGATTGCCAAAAGGGAAGGAAACTAAAAGGCTAGTCTGATGATGATATCGTCTCAGAGATAGTAAAAGAATTATATTACGAAAAATTTTATTATTGAGATTTTGTATTTTTCTTGATTATTGATGTAGTAACAAGATTACACAATCTAAGAAAACAAAATGTAGTCATATTTTCCCCATTGGGTTCCAGTTTCCACACCTATTTAAAAATAGTCACTAGATTCCTACTAATTCTTACATTTTGTGATTCTAATTACTAATTTTTTTTGTTATGAGATGAATGATAATATAAACATGGGGAAGTTAGAATTTGAGCTGACTTTTAAAAGTTTGGTAGAAGGTTAAGGAAACACAGTTTGTATTTGAGATATCAAATGCCATTGAAATGCCAAGTCATTTGAGTAAAGGAGTATGAATATTTTATATAATGAAAACATTTTAGGCAGAATTCCTAAATGTATACATGATAAAATTTATAGTTTTTTTTTTTTTACATATGTAGTTTTATCTATGTAGTTCATCAGTGGAGGCAAAAAGGAAATATTTTGGTGTATTGATTATTTTATAAATTATGTTTCCATTGAAAATAAGAACACAATGATATTCACTGCTTTCCATAGATCCCTTTTCCCTCTTCCTTACCTAAAAAAAAAATTATAAATAGTATCATTGAGTAGGGAACCAAGAAAAGCAAACGTTTGCAACATTTGAGTAGTTAAAAAATGTTGACTCCAAAATTGCCATCACTATTGATTCAAAACAATGTCTCTTTCACTAATTGCTTCACATTGGGTAAAAATGAAAGGGCAATTTGAGATGAATAGACAA
This sequence comes from Dasypus novemcinctus, assembly GCF_030445035.2. Taxonomy (NCBI): domain Eukaryota; kingdom Metazoa; phylum Chordata; class Mammalia; order Cingulata; family Dasypodidae; genus Dasypus; species Dasypus novemcinctus. Next base: position 38,153,613 of record NC_080697.1, read on the forward strand.
TTCTATTGACAGTTGATATCGCTGTCTTATAAGATGTTTTAGATATCATTTGGAAAGGAGTGAGCAGACATCCTTCATCACCATCTCAACCAAGTCTTCTGTATCTCTTTCAACAATAGTAGTATGACATTGCTTTAGAGATTATATGCAGGCCTTAGAACTCTAAAAAATGCAGCAGTTCTCAATCTTGTCCTTCTCTTCTCCCCCCATATCACCCCCCAAATTATACATGTGAGGACAACTACACAACTTGCTCTGTTTTTGATTGTTCTGGAAAATGAGCATTTCCCAGAGTGCTATTTGAAACGCCATCTCTTTCTCTTCCACTCAAGAAAGCACATGAGGAGATGAGTAATAGAATATGCTTTAGGAACAAATTTTAATCCTTTCTAATTTATTTTTTTAATCATTGATAAACTCTCCTTTAACTATTGTTCTTAACACGATTTCTCTAGATACAGACACAAGTGAGTACAACACACGGTATCGCAAGCTTAACAACTGCTATTGTAAGCCTATTTTATGTTAAACATTATTGCATGCAAAAGTTATTGCCAGGGATTTAGAATTTTGATTAGCAGTTCCAGGAAGCTAGGAGCTTTCAGCTAGTGAATGAATCATAGCGAAGGGCCCCGCTATTTCTCGTCAAAGATTGGTTCCTCAGTGTCAGCGGGCCATGGGATTTCTACTATCTGACCTCAAGATGACCCCTTTTAATGGTGTAACAAGGTATTAAGCAAGACCATTCTCTCTGGAGCCATAAAGGATTGATGAGCAAAGACTGAACTGCGCTTTGTTTCGAGCAGCGCTGCTGTATTTCCTGTGTCTTTCCTGAGCTGGGTCCAGGCCGTGGTCACACTAAGCCCTGCTTTGCTCTCTGTTCCAGCTTCTGTTTGGCCATTTCTTCATATTCCTGTCTTTTTAACTTATAAAACTGCTTATTACCTCGTTGTGTCAGCTCACGTGTGAATAAACGCCAACCACATTATCCCTCTTCGAAATCTAGAAATGACCTTGGCGCAGCCTTAGCACTTACTTGTTTCCAACGCCCAGCGTTTCCGTTTTGAATGCTTCAGCTGCCCTTTCCTTTTGCATATTTCGCATCTCAGGGACCTGGCTTATTATCTGCCTGTATATCATTTGACCCATTATCAATAATTAGTATGGTCACTTTTAGTGAAATAGTATTTCAATTAGGATACAAGTGTAGAAAGTGCAAGTTTTTACATTCTTTGTATTAACTTTAATGTAATACGTTCCATTTCTTCACTGCTTCAGACCCAGGAGCTTAAAATATTTACATTTCTCTGTTCAAATAGTTGTGAAGTTGCCACAAGCACACCCCATGTACTGTATATTTTGCCCTTTTTACAACTCACAATGTCCAATTAGGTAGCTAATACAATTCCCATTTTTCAAATGAGAAATACCAGTCTTTTTGAAGAAAAGTAATTTGTCCAAAGTCACACAACTAACAAGTGGCTGAAGCATGTATAAATATAAGCCTGTCTTACTCTAAAATTTATGTTTGCTTTACCAATTCCTGCAGCAAATGCAAGTTTGCTGCAGACTAGAACAATCTTCTTCAATCCTTAGCTTTCTTTACTACCACTGAAGAAAAGTATGTATTTTTCACCTATGAAGTGTTTCGTAAAAATTTTTGTATGAATTAGTGAGGCAACACAGAGGATTTAACCAAAAATTAAAAAGAAGCAATAACAAAAAATTAATAAACATTCAAAAAAGTTGCTAATATCATTGAATGCTAGCAATATCAGCATTACCAGGTTTGCCATTTCATTGTTCCTGACTCTTTCTTGCTTAGGTAACAACTCCGGGACCTGGCATTCCTCTGTTAGGTAAGAGAGGGGCTCACTGGACCTTCTTCCTCTCACAGATTTCTGCCTTGCTTCGCTCCACATATAAATATCTCTTCACACTAAAGCTTTTTGATAAATCTAATTCTCTGGCAAAGTCTTTGCCAAGTCATGATAATGTATCCGTAAAATTAATATGAGCATTTCAATCAGAGTATACTCTTGAGTGGTACAGATCCACATACTAAGCTTATATGCATCACTTCTGAAAACCCTAGAAGGCACCGATACGTGTGGTATGAATTCCACTTCTCTTTCCGCAGCCATTTTCTGTCAAAGACCATCTGGCAATTCAAATCCTGAATTATTAAGGCCAAAGAAGTATGACCATATTCTGTTCCTATGCACAGCCTTTGCTTGACTGAATTAATTACCAGATCAAAATTGGGCTGGGATTTGCTTTGTAAACTGTTAAGCAGTTTAACTGGGTTGTAGAGAAAGACTCTATATGACATTAAATGACCTTCCTAAAAGCTTATTTCTCTCCCAACTGCTCATATTGGAATCAATTTCAGGAGTCATTCAAAATGAGCGGTTTATTAGCTTCCTAAATGCATTTACTGCATGCCAGATGTCCATCTTGCACTAGTCTGTGCTTGTCTTTCACTCACCCTCTCAAAAGATGCCACTGCCTGTATCCATCAACCAGGAAACACACATCACTGAGCAGAGTGTGTTTGGCACACCAGGACCAAGGACAAAAGGAGTTAACTCCCAGGCACTGGCAAAGGTGATGATTTTAAAGAACAAGGTTATGGCTATGACCGAAATAGATTTTTCTAGGTTGTTTCTTTACTTGTTCATCATCATCCATTGTCAAGGGGTCATTCTGGATAAAATGTAAATATAGCCTAAAGTGGTTTCAATATTTGAACATGACAAATTGTGATGAAAGTGGCAGGCCTTAAATGGTAGTTATCATCAACCAAGTATCAACTCTTTAGTTCTTTAACTAATAGAGCTAATGATCTGTTTCCCAGATTTTCATAAAAAGAAAAAACAAAGTATTGCTCCTAACCCTCTCCTTGTTTTTCTGTATGTGACAATATATTTGTGTTCAAAGAGGTTCTCCTAAAAATTTGAATTAGTTATTACATAAAAAACCAACCTCCTGAATAATTTTATAAGTCTATGTGCAACAGTATAAACATTATTAGAACAGGAAAAAAAGTTATGGATAATCAAATATTTATTACAAAAATATTCTTAAATATATTAATATATTGAAAACCATTGATAAAATATAATTTTTGGTTAGAGGCTAAAATAATGTATTTGTAGCTTTTCATCTTTTTATTGCTGTGATATAAACCATAAATATTGTGAAATAGGTATTTATTTTGTAGAATTATGTAATAAAAAGGGCAAGGTAGGCATTGATAAATAGAAGCAGTAATGAAACATCACAAAATTAGCAGTAATAAACATAAATGCACCCTTTCAAATATAAAACAATATACCTGAATTTTTCCTGATGGCAACAGAGATGTTTGCTTTATATGTGTTGAGTCTACTTAAAATGGCATGGTTAATGATCATATTTTTGGATGGCATGAGGTAAACTGAAATACATAGTTAACCATAATGAGAATTGCTAGTCTGTTTCTAAATTCCACAGGGAAAAGGTTAAATTACTTTGTTGATCATTAAATTGCCATGTGCACACAGATACTTGTTCAACACTTCTTAATGGTGATGATGAAAAAGAGCAGACATGAAAACGCAGAAATTATTCAAATTCATTTGACTAGGTATGGTTTTTGTTTGCTTGTTTGTTTTTTTCCCCTCCAATTGCAATAAGAAATCAGCCAAACATTGTAGAAGTATTGAGTCATGTTGCACTGGTATTTCCTTCTGTGGAAATGTCTTACAGAAAGAAAATGACATTTAGAATAAGGAAGAGTGTATGGGCCAGGAAGACTTGGTTAAGTCCCATAATCTTGTGGGCCTCCATTTACTCATTTGCAAAATAGCATTCATATAGTTACAGGATATCAATATATATTATATATATAATATAACTATTATATATAGTTACTATATATATAAATTAACTAGCATTGTGCTTGGCAACTACTAGGGCCTCAGTAAGGATAATAAGACAAAAATTAGTACAAAAGCAGTTAGTAGACTTTTCTCTGCCTGTTTTAGTTTGGTAAAGGCTGCCAATGCAAAAATACTACAAATGGGTTAGCTTTTATAATGTAAACTTGTTAGAGTAAGAGCTTACAGTTCAGATGCTGTGAAAATGTCCAAATCAAGGCATCATTATCTCACAAAATTAGGTTGCTTGCAGATCCTGGACTCCTGCCATGCGGCAAAGCAAAATGGCAGCTGGGATCTGCCTTATCCTCCAGTCTCACTTTGTCACAAAGTTCAGCTGTGGGCCATCAGGCCTATGGCTTTCTCTTCTGGGCCTCGTTCCTTCACCTTCCTGCTGCTCCACTGACTTCAACCTCTGGTCTCTTAGTCTCTCAATGTTTCTCTTTCTGCAGCTGTCGGGGATCCAAGAGTCCTCCCTTACCTGGCTGGTAAAAGCTTACGGTTCTGGTTTTCTGTGGCTTCTTTCTCTCTGCTTGTCTCTGAATGTTTCTCCCATTTATACAAATCTCCAACAAGAGGGCGGAGACCCAAACTGGATATCTCTTCATTGAAGAACTCCAATCAAAAGGCCTCCAACTGAAGTCAAGCCAATTAAAGGGTCCCACACCCAAGGGAAAGGATTAACTTCAAGAACATGAGCTTTTCTGGAATTCACAAAAACTTCAAACTGTCTCACTGACCCTAGCCAGCAAAGACGATTTTAACTTGACTTTCTCAGTGTGCTCCTGTCCTGTGATCTCCAAGGAGGTGTTTGCCTTTCCAGACATGGTGCACTTCTCTGTGTAAAACACAACGAAGATAAAAGGGAGAGGTGAAGAAGGGCAAGAGGCAGAGGGCCTAGGACTGGAGGGAGTTTGGGGGTACTTGGGTATGGAAAAAGCATGAAAGTGACTATGATAAATAAAGATGAAAATGGAAATAAAAGAGAAGATTTAAACAGCATTGCTGTGTTCTACTTGCATTCTTCATTTTGTTTGTGAAATGTAGGTAAAATGACAAGTTATTTTAAAATTGTTTTTGTTTCCTGGAATGTGTTCTTTGAATTCAACATTGCTCTTAGATTGAACACAAAGACCATGGATTTACTAACATTACAGTACAAATTATCATTATTTTCTAAAATAATACACTTAAATGTGTGTTGTGCCTATGGATATATATAAGGTAGACCTTTCCCATTCACTCTTCATAGCTAAATCCTTCTTATCTTCTAAAGTCCAAATACTCAGGAGCCACATACACCACTGTCCACTTCTAATTGACTGAAGGGGAAGAAATATTTTGCAAGACCTCCCTTTGTTTTGTTTTGTTTTTATTTTTTAATTTTGTTTGTTTTTCTATTTTCTCTTTTTCTTTTTAAAAAATTGTTTTTGTTAAACTCCCTTTGTTTTTTTAATCTATGTTTTTATTGAAGTAAATCCTTCATGCATGAACATGTATAAACAATTAGTGTATAGTAAAGATTGTGAAATTACAAAATAAACATGCATAACATCATACAGGATCTCATATATCACCCCTCCCACCAACATTTTGCATTGTGGTGATGTATTTGTTACAAACTATGCAAGGGCATCATCAAAATATTACTATTAACTATAGTCCCTATCTTATATTTGGTGTATTTTCCCCCCAACCTACCTTATTTTTGTAAAATATATTTTTATTACAGAGGTGGTGAGCTTACAAAAACAATCATAAACATGTATAAAATTACCACACAACACCCCTTCACCAACACACTACATCGTGGTAGAACGTGTGTTACAGATTATGAGAAAATATCATCAGACTATTACCACCAACCATGGTCCATATCACACATTTTGCATACTTTTTCCATATACAACCATTATCAACACAGTACATCTTTGGCATTTATGCAAGAATATTATAGTATTGCTGTTAACCACAGTTATAGGTCACACCAATTGTATTTTTCCCATGCTTCTCCACATTCCTACCACCCTGCAATGGTGATGTACATCTGCTATAGCTCACAAAAAGATACCCTTGCATTTGTATATTCAACCACAATTCTCATCCACCTCTGGGTTCACTGTGGTATTCAATCCCTAGATTATTCTTTAGCTTTCTTTCAATTCACATTTACTTCCCCAGACTACCCTTATCAGTCACAATCTAATTTTAAAACAGCTGTTACTCACTATAATGTGTTGCCATTAGCTCTATCCATTTCCACACTTTTACAGTCAAGCTAATTAAAACTTCTACATATATTAAGCACCAGTAGTTCTCCCCAGCCCTCCTATCTTCTAGGTTTTAACTCTGTGTGTTTATTCTTTGTATTTAGCCCATATTAATGAGACCATACAATATTTGTCCTTTTGTGTCTGACTTACTTTGATAAGCATAATGTCTTCAAGATTCTACCATGTTATCATATATTTACCAATTTCATTTCTTCTTACTCAAACATAATATTTTATCATATGTATATATAAACATTTTGTTTATCAATTCATTGGTTGATGGGCACTTGGGTTGTTTCCATCATTTGGCAGTTGTGTATAGTGCTGCTATGAACATCAATGTGCAGATGTCTGTTCGTGTCATAATTTTTAGTTCTTCTGGATATATTCCTAGAAGAGCAATTGCTGGATCATATGACAGTTCTCTATTTAGTTTCCCAGGGAACCTCCAAACTGTCTTCCACAGAGGCTGCACCAATTTACAATCCCACCAACAATGAAGGAGTGTTCCTATTTCTCTACATCCTTTCCAGTACTAACTATTGTTTGCCTTTTTAATAATGGCCATTCTGTGTGGTGTTAGATGATATCTCATTGTTGTTTTGATATGCTTTTCCCTAATAGCTAAGGATATGGGAATTTTTAAATGTGTTTTTTGACTGTTTGTATTTCCTTTTTGGAGAAATGACTAGTTAAATCTTTTGCCTGTTTTTCAATTGGATTGCTTTCTCTTTTATTATTAAGTTCTATGATCTCTTTATATAGAATAGAAATCAAACCCTTATAGGATATGTGATTTCCAAATATTTTCTCTAATTGAGTGGACTGCCTTTTCACCTTCTTGATAAAGTCCTTTGAGTCACAGAGTGTTTAAGTTTGAGGAGGTCTCATATATCCATGTTTTCTTTTGTTGCTCATGCTTTTTTGATGAAATGTTGAAGAATTCACCACCTACCACTAGATCTTGAAGATACTTTCCTACATTTTCTTCTAGGAGCCTTATGGTTCTTGCTTTTATATTTAGATCGTTTATCCCTTTTGGGTTAATTTTTGTATAAGTTGTGATGTAGGAGTCTTCTTTCTTTTGGCTATGGATATCCAGTTCTCCTGGCATCATTGTTGAATAGACTGTCCTGTCACAGCTGGGTGGGTTTGACAGGCTTGTCAAAAATCACTTGACCATAGATGTGAGGGTCAGTTTCTGAACCATCAGTTCAGTTCCACTGGTGTATGTGTCAATCTTCATGCCAATACCATATATAATTTTTATCACTATAGCTAAGTAAGATGATTTAAAATCTGGAAGTGAGATTCCTCCAACTTCACTTTTCCTTTCAAAGATGTTTCTGGCTATTCAGTGCTTCTTACCCATCCACATAAATTTGATAACTGTGCTTTCCATTTGTTTTAAAAATGCTGGTGGAATTTTTACTGGGATTGCATTGAATCTGTATATCAATTTGGGTAGAATTGACATCTTAATGATATTTAATCTTCCAATTTATGAGCATGGAATGTTCTTCCAATTATTTAGATTTTTAAAATTTCTTTTAGCAATGCAATGTAGTGTTCTGAATACAAGTGCTTTACATCCTTGCTTACAATTATTCCTAAATATTTGATTCTTTCTGTTGCCATTGTAAATGGAATTATTTCCCTCCTAAGATTGTGCATTAAAATTGTATAGAAACACCACTGAGTTTTCTGTATTGATCTTGTATCCTAACCTTCACTGAAATTGCTTATTAGCTCTAGCAGCTTTGTTGTAGCTTTTTTGGAACTTTCTAGATATAGGATCATATCACCTGCCAATAGTGAAAGTTTTATTTCTTCCTTTCTGATTTGGATGCCTTTTATTTCTTTTTCTTGCCTGATTGCTTTAGCTAGAACCTTTAGCACTTTTATTGAACAACAGTGATGACAATGGGCATCCTCATCTTGTCCCTATTCTCAATGGGAAAACTTTCTGTCTTTCAGCATTGAGTACAATGTTAGATGTAGGTTTTTCATTTATGGCATTTATTGTGCTGAGAAAGTTTCCTTCAATTCATAGCTTTTGTAGCATTTTTATCAAGAAAGGATGCTGCATTTCATCAAATGTCTTTCCTGTGTTAATCAATAAGATCATATGATTTTTCTTTTTTGATTTATTAATGTGGTGTATTATGCTGATTGATTTTCTTGTGTTGAACCACCCTTGCATGCCTGGTATAAAACCCACTTGATCATGATGAAGAATTCTTTTACGGTGTTGTTGGATATGATTAGCAACTATTTTATTGAGGATTTTTGCATCTATATTCATTAAAGAAATGGGTCTGTAATTTTCTTTTTTCATAACATCCTTGTCTGGTTTTGGTATTAGGGTGATATTGGCTTCATAGAATGAGTTTAGTAGTGTTACTTCTTGTTCAATTTTTTGGAAGAGCTTGAGTAAGATCAGTATTAAATCTTCTTTGAATCCTTGGTAGAAATCACCTGTGAAACCATCTGGTCCTGGGCTTTTCATTTTTGGGTGCTATTTAATTACTGTTTCAATCTCTTTACTTGTGATTAGTTTTTTGAGATGTTCTATTTCTTCTAGGGTCAATGTAGGTTGTTTGTACAGTCCTAGAAATTTTTCCATTTCATTTACATTGTCTACTGTGTTGACATAATGTTGTTTATAGTATCCTCTTATGATCTCTCTTATTTCTGTCGGGTCAGTAATAATTTTCCTGTTTTCATTTTTAATTCATTTATTTGCATCTCTCTTTTTCTCTTAGTTTCTCTAAGGGTTTGTCAATTTTTTTAATATTGAAGAACTAACTTTAGGATTTATTAATTCTCTCTATTGTTTTTTGTTCTCAATTTCATTTATTTCTGCTCTGATCTTTGTTATTTCATTCTTTCTACTTGCTTTGGGATTATTTTGCTGCTCTTTTTCTAGTTCCTCCAGCTGAGTAGTTAGGTCATTGACTTTAGTTCTTTCTTTCTTTTTAATGTAAGCATTGAGGGCTATAAATTTCCATTTCAACAGTGTCTTCACTGAATCCCATAGGTTCTGATATATTGTGTTCTCATTGTCATTCGTCTCAAGATATTTATTGATTTTTCTTGAAATTTCTTCTTTGACTCCTTGATTATTTAAGAGTGTGTTTTAAAAAAAGTGTGTTGTTTAATCTCCATATATATGTGAATTTTCCTCTTTTCTGCTGTTTGTTGATTTCCAACTATATTCCTTTATGATCAGAGAAAGTGCTTTGCATAATTTCAGTTTTGTTGAATTTCCCTAGATCTGCTTTGTGATCCAACATATGGTCTATCCTGGAGAAAGTTCCACGAGTACTTGAAAAGAATGTATATCCTGCTGTTTGGGGAGTAACATGTCTGTTAGGTTTGCTCCATTTATCATATTATTCAAACTCTCTGTTTCTTTATTGATCTTCTGCTCAGATGTACTATTCAATACTAAGAGTGGTGTATTAAGGTCTCCAACTATTATTTAGAGATGTCTATTTTTCCCTTCAGCTTTGTCCTTGTTTGTCTCATGTATCTTGGGACATCCTTGTTAGGTGAATATACATTTATGATTATTATTTCTTCCTGAAGAATTGATGCTTTTATTAATATATAATGTCCTTTCTAGTCTCTAATAAGTTTCCTTTTAAAGTCTATATCATCTGATATAAGTATAGCTACCTCAGCTTACTTTTGGTTATTGCATGTGTGGAATATCTTTTTCCAACCTTCCACTTAAAATCTATTGGTATCTTTGGGTCTAAGGTGATTATTGGAGAAAGCATATAGATGGCTCATATTTTCTTATCCATTTTGCCAGTCTGTGTCTTTTGATTGGGGAGTTTAATCCATTAACATTCAATGTTATTATAGTAAGGCAGTTCTTATTTCATTCATTTTGATCTTTGCTCTTTATCTGTTATTTTATTTTCATCACTCTTTTGACACTTTTTGTTACTGTTACTGATATAATCATCATTTCTAGACTCTCTACCAGCCTCTTTCTCCTGTCTTTTCTTTTCAGGCAGTAATACTCCCTTTAGTATTTCTTGCAAAGCCAGTTTTTTTTTTTTTTGTTATTAACTCTTTCAGTTTCTGTTTACCTGTGAATATTCTAATCTTGCCTTCATTTTTGAAAGACAATCTTGCTGGATGTAAAATTCTTGGCAGGCAATTTTTCTCTTGTAGTATCTTAAATATGTCATACTGCTGCCTTCTTGCCTTCATGGTTTCTGATGAGAAATGAGCACTTAATCTTATTTTGTATCCTTTATATGTTAGGCATTGCTTTTCTCTTCCTGCCTTCAGAATTCTCTTTTTGTTTTTGGCATTTGACATTCTGAGTAGTATGTTTCTCAGAGTTGGTATATTTGGATTTATTTGGATGGGAGTACATAGTGCTTTTTGGACACAGATATCTATGTACTTCAGTAGGGTTGGGAAATTTTCCACTGTTATTTCTTCAAATATTCCTTCTAGCCTTTTCCCTCTCTTCTCCTTCTGGGACACACATGACACATATGTTTGCATGTCTCTTGCTGTCATTTAGTTCCCTGAGACCCTGTTCAATCTTTCCCATTATTTTCTTCATCTGTTTTGTTGTATGTTCACTTTTGGAGGCCATGTCTTCAAACTCACCCATCCTTTCTTCTGCTTCCTCAAATATGCTATTATATGCCTCTAGAGTATTTTTAATTTCATTTATTGTAATTTTCATTCCCATAAGATCTACTATTTTTATGTGTATGGTTTCAAATTCTTCTTATGTTCCCCCAGTGTCTTCTTTTTTTTATTATTATTCCCCCTCCCCCTTTGTGGCTTGCTTGCTTGCTGTCTACTCTCTCTGTCCATTTGCTGTGTGCTCTTCTCTGTTTTTCACTTGTCTCCCTTTCTATTGTATCACCTTGCTGAGTCGGCTCTCAGCGGGACTTGTGGGCTGGCCACATTCTGCAGCACATGCAGACTGGTAGCACTTTGCAGAACCCAGGCTGGCAGCTCTCTGGCATGTGGATGAACCTACCTACACAAGGAGGGTCTGGGATGTGAACTTAGGGCCCCCTATATGGTAGATGGAAGCCCAACTGATTGAGCCACAGCCATTCCCCCCCCCCCCCCCAATGTCTTCTTACTATCCTTAATCTTTTTAGCCATTCAATGAATTTATTAAGAGATTTGTTTGAAAATCTATGATTAGTTATTCAACTCCTTTCTGTCATCTGCAGGCTTATCTTGTTTCTTTAACTGGGCCATATCTTCCTGTTTCTTGATGTGGACTGTAATTTTTTGTTGGTGTTTTTGTATCAGGCTTGCTAGATGTATTTATTCTCAGTGCAGTTTCTCCCTTTCATTTAAGGCTATCTTGTCTTTTCTCCCTTGTTTGTTGTGTAGTAGGAATCAAGAATGTAGTTGCTGTAAGTTATGGAGGTCAAAGTTGCACATGTTGCCCCATGAATTGATGAAGCTTCTCATATCACATCTTTTTCCTCCATCAGGAGTAAGGACAGAGCAGTAGCCATGTGTAATAATCCAAGTTAGGCAGGACAAGACTGTCTGTAGTTTCCCAGAAAGACTGATGAAGCTTCACATCCCTTCCTCCCCTACCTTGGGTGGGGATGGAACTATATTTGTGGACAGCAATCTATGCTGTGTGGTCCAAACTGACCATAGTTGCCCAGGTGACGTAATAATAGGACCAACCCCATCCATGCCACGGGGAGGAATGAACCCTCTGGAGTGCCCAACAATCTAATCTGTGTGGGACAAATATGCCTTCAGTTGCCTTGAGAAACTGAATGAATACTGTCCCTTATGCCCTTTAGGGGGTGGGAACAGAAACACCAATGCCCAACTCTTCAGTCCCTGTAGGTCAAAATTACCTGCTGTTGCCTGGAGAGGCTGAGGAATTACCAGTCCCCTCCTGTAAGAGATGGGGATCAGTTTAGTTTTTACATAAAGGTAATATAAACCAATGAGGAAGAAAATGTTAATTAATATAACCTGGTAGCCTACTATCTCAGTCTCCCACTTCCTGGTTAAGCAGGAACAAAGGAAACCAGCTTAAGCCAGTCCTATAGCAAGTAAAAAGGATGCACAAGAGCAAAGTCAATACCAGTTCAGCACTAAACTCCATTCATTATTGACAAAAGGAGCAGGTAAAAGTCAAAACAGTTGGAATGTGATGGGAGAAGCTGTTAATCAAAAACTAAGGGACATGCATAGGAATGTTAGACCTCTCGGATAGGCTGTAACTTCTGAAGTATCCAATCTATGGAGAAACAGAGGAAGGGCTTGTGTGCTAGGCTTGGGGATATAAATTGCATCATTTTCCTTTGTTCAGGGCACCATATTTTCTGGTTGCATGCGCCTTCTTGCAAGATTGAGAATAAATTATTTTCTTCTCCACAATCAGGTGAACTTGTTTTTCTTCCAGAAGTAGATTTCTTTCTTACAACTTTGGGGGTTTGTCCAGGATTCTGAAGTTTCAGAGAGTGGACCCCCAGGGGTAGACAATGGTGAGGACTCTTTCTATGCTATGAAAGCTGAAAATCTAGACCCTGAGACTAAACTTGCAGAAACTAAGGTTACAGAAACAAAAGCTGCAAAAACTAAAGCCTGGTACCCCCTGTTGAATTACCCTCCTCCTTACATTCCCCTCTCCCCTCCTGGGACATGGACCATTAAACTTGGAGGGACCAATAAAACCCATTCTAAACCCTGGGGAACCAGAGGATCAAGTGGGCCCAACAGCTCCACCAGTTACAGCCCACCAACAGTGGAGGAAAGAATTGGAACAGTGTAAGAAAGATATACAAAACTTTCCATTCCTCAGAGCACCTGAGTAGAAGAGGGTGAAAGAGCAAAACTCTACTGAGTCTTTGTATCCATAAGAGAAGTACCAATGGGGGCAGGGGAAGTTGGCTATGGAAATGCCCCCTGACGAGTACTGAAGTAAGGAACTTCAAAAAGGAGGTGAAATCACTAAGGGAAGATCCAGCAGGGCTGGCTGAACAAGTAGATTAATTTCTAGGTTCTAGTTTATATACCTGGCCTGAACTTATGTCCATATTGAATACTCTCTTTATGGAAGAAGAAAGAGGAATGGTGCAGAGGGCAGCTATGAAGGAGTGGGAAAGGCAGCATCCACCCAGACAGGGTGTAATGGCAGCAGAACAGAAGTTCCCAAACACAGACCCTAATTGGGATCATAATGACCTGGGGGACAGAGCATAGATGAAAGATCTTAGAGACCTCATTATACAGGGGGATCAAATTGGCTGTACCCAAATCTCAAAACTTGAAGAAGGCCTTTGAAGTAGCCCAGGAGAAGGATGAGACTCCCTCTGCTTACCTGCAATGTTTGAGGGACCAAGTGAGGAAATATTCAGGGATGGACCCTGATGATTCTGTGGCTCAGGGAATGTTAAAAGTCAGCTACATGTAGAGGTCTTGGCCTGATATTCAGAAGATTCAGAAAATAGACAATGGACAGAAAAGCCTTTGGAAGAGTCATTGAGAGAGTCCCAGAAAGTGTTTGTAAGGAGAGAGAAGGCAAAGCAGAAACAGAAAGCAAAAGTTATGATAAGCCCAGTCAACCATGTGGTTAAGAAAAGAGTGGAGACCAATTGGGGAGGAAACTGGCAGAGGTGAGATAAAGATGCAAAATGGACCCATTTAGATAAGGGGGCAAGGAGAATGCAAAGCTCTGCCAGATGCTATCACTGTGGGAGGCCTGGTCATTTCAAAAGGGAATGCCTGAGTTTAAAGAAAGAGAGTCAGGAAATCCCCCTCATGAATTTTGAAGATTAGGTGGATCAGAGCTTCCTCATTTCAAAAAGACCACTGGGATCCTTTAGTAAATCTAAGGGTGGGCCCATATAAAGAAGAAATTACATATAATGAACACCAGGGCAGCCTGGTCCTCTGTGGCTCTTCTCCCCAAAGGGACCAAACTCCCTGGCAGTTCCCTTACAGTCTCAGAGATAAAAGGAGAAGGATTTGAGGTCCCCATTCTTTCTCCCACTAATATTTGTTGGAAGGACAATCAAATTGTAGGCCCTTTGTACATCCTAGAAGCTAGTAGTAATTTGTTGGGAAGGGACTTAATAGTATTCATGGGTCTGGATTTGGAAGTAAAGGATGGGCAGATAGAAGTAGTCTTAGCCATTCTCACTAAAGAAGATGAAAAATAAATCAGAGAAGAAGTGTGGGTGAGAGAAGGGAATAGAGGGGAGTCGTGGGTAACCCCTATTAAGATCAAATTGAAAAAAGAAAAAGTTATTTGTTGAAGACAATATCCCATTCCCCTTAAGGGGAGGTAGAGACTTCAACCCATCATTGAAAGCCTACTTTGGGATGGACTCTTGGAGATCTGTATGTCCCCATTCAATTCTCCTATCTTGCCCATTCAGAAATCAGATGGTAGTTAGAAGATGGTACACGATCTAAGGGCCATTAATCAAATTGTTCAGGTTTGATACCCAGTAGTCCCAAACCCATACACTCTCTTTAGTAAGAACCCCTACCGTCATAAATTGTTTAGTGTAATAGATCTAAAGGATGCCTTTTGGGTCTGTCTCCTTGTTTCAGAGAGCAGGGACTTGTTTCCCTTTGAGTGGGAGGTTCCCTCTACCAGAAGAAAACAGCAATATAGGTGGACACTTCTATTCCAAGGCTTCACAAAATCCCCCAACCTCTTTGGGCAGGAACTAGAAAATGTTTTGGAGAAATTTGCAGTCCCATCTAAAATATAATTTTTATAATATGTGGATGATCTGCTAATATCAGATGAAGAAAGGCAGGGAGTAGCCCAAACTACAAAGAGCTTATTGAATTTCCTGGGAAATTAAGGGCTAAGAGTGTCAAAAAGTTTAAGCTACACTTGGTAGAAAAGGAAGCAAAATACCTGGGTCATCTTATTAGCAAGGGAAGGAGGAAGGTAAACCCCCTAAAAATTCAGGCCATTACTGAATTACCTCTTCCCTGGACAAAAAGAGAGCAAGGAAGATTTTTGGGATTGGTGGGACATTGTAGATTATGGACAGATTCTTATGCATCCTAAACCAAGGGGTTATACCAAAAGCTGTTGAAGGATGCCTTAATAAATTAGAGTGGAAGAAGGGGAAAGTAAAGGCCTTAGAAGGGCTCAAATGGGCATTGAGGCAAGCCCTTGTTCTAGCCCTCCCTTCCCTCTAAAAACCTTTCCATCTGTTTGTTACAGTAGATACGGGGACAGAACTGGGGAGGCCAAAGGAGGTCTGTGACCTTCCTTTCCAGAATCCTGAACCCTGTCTCCAGGGGATGGCCAAGGCATGTTCAGGCTGTGGCAACAACAGCTCTCTAAGTAGAAGAAAGCAGGAAACTGACCTTTGGAGGGGCTTTAGTTGTTAGCACCCCTCATCAGGTCAAGACTATTTTGTCTCAAGAAGCAGGAAGGTGGTTAATGGATTTTCGAATCCTGAAATATGAGGTGATTTTAATGGAAGAAAAACGATTTAATACTGACAATTGAGCATAGTCTGAACCCAGCCTCTTTCCCTTGGAAAGGGTCCAACCAGGTAGAAACTTCTGAACATGATTGTAGACCTAATTGAAAATCAAACCCAAATCCAGCCTGACCTAGGTGCCCTTTCCTTACATTTGGGGGGGGGGGGGGGAGTTGTTCACAGGTGGGTCTTCTAAGGTTCTGGAAGGAAAAAATCACAATGACTATGTTGTTGGTGGGCTAACTTCTGAGGTGAAAGAAGCTCGCCCGCTGCCCAATGATTGGTCAGCTCAGACTTGTGAGCTGTATGTGCTAAATCAAGCCCTTAAATTGTTAGAGGAAAAATATGGTACAATTTACACAGATTCTAATTATGCCTTTGGTATGGTCCACATTTTTGGAAAAATTTGGGAAGAAAGGGGATTGATCAATAGCAGAGGGAAGGAATTAGTCCATGTGGAACTGGTAAAGCAAGTGTTAGCCAGTCTGCTCTTACAAAAAATAAATAAATAAATCATGATACATATAAATGGGCACCAGAAATGTCACATTTTTGAAGCAAAAGGCAACAGATGGCTTATGAAAACACAAAAGACACTTCCCCCGGTCCGCTCTGGAACTGATAGTCCTAATACCCTCCATCCCCAAAGAAATTGGAATCTTTGTATTCTCTGGAAAAGAAGTAAGAGAACTAGAACAATTGGGGTGACCTTAGATAGCCAAAGGAAGTGGCTCCTCCCAGATGGCCAGAAGATGTTGAATAAACAAATAATGAGTGAAGTACTAGCAGTTTTGCACCAAGGGAATCATGGGGAGTAAAAGCCATGTGTGACCTGGCCCTCAAGCATTTCAAGTGTGTGGGCCTTTATATAATAGCCAAACAAATAAGTGAATGGAGCATAATCTGTCAGAGAGTTAATAAAAAGATTTAAGAAAGCAAATGCCAGTGGGAGAGAGCCTGGCCTCAAACCATTCCAGAGCATTCAGGTTGATCCTGCTGAAATGCCCTCTGTAGGTTGACTAAAGTATGTTCTGGTTATTGTGGATCACCTGACAGCATGGGCAGAAGCACTTCTAGCCTCAACTACATTATTGGGGACTTCAAAAATTAGCCTTGAACAAATCATATCCCAATATGGATTAGTAGAAAATATAGATTCAGACAATGGTAGTTACTTTACAATTCAAAGTGTTATAAAATATTATGCAGGGTCTAAGTGTCACATGGAACTTCCATACATCCTAGCACCCACCATCCTCAGGGAAAGTGGGAAGAATGAACCAAACCTTAAAAAAAATCACTCTAAGTTGGTCTTAGCAACCAAATTACCATGTGCTAAATGTTTACCAATAGCTCTGTTAGGAGTCTGGACTGCTCCTAGGAAGGAACTGGAAATTTCTTCTTATGAAATGCTCTTTGGTCTGCCCTTCCCTGGGAAGCCCAGAAAACTTGCCTCCTTTGAGTCAAAGGATCTTTTTCTTCAAAATTATATACTGGCCTTGTCTTCTACTTTGTCATCCCTCAGACATCAGGGTTTGCGAGCTCATACTCCACCTCTTGAATTTGCAGTCCACCAAAACCAAGCTGGCAGCTGAGGCCTAATCAAATCATGGAAAGAGTCCAAACTCCAACCAACCTGGGAAGGACCTTATCAAGTCTTGCTGACAACTGAAATGGCAGTCCAAACAGCAGGAAATGGCTGCACTCACGACACTCGAGTAAAGGGACCAGTACCTGGGCTGGACAATAAGTACTCAACAACAACATCTGAGTTCTGGGAAATAACTGCAAATTCAGATCCCTTAAAGATCACTCTGAGAAGGCAATAATTGGGAAAGCATATCAGAAAGTGGGAGGGACTGGTCGGACTCTATCAGTGAACTTTGCAGAAAGATACCGCTCCGCTTAGAGGGAAGGCTATTATCTATGTCCAACTTGCTTAGAGCCTCAAAAGACTAGCAGATGAAGGATTTAAAGTTTCTGAAAATGAGAATAATTATACTATGATGTTTCAGATTCAGCTCATGACAAGCCCTGTTAAATTGACAGTAAATATAACCAAAGGCCTAAAATCTCACATTGTGCAGTTTGATGCCTGTCAAGTGATAAAGCGTAGAGATTAGGACAGCAGAAGCAGCTGAGCATGTGAAATAAATATCTATGCCTGGAGTTACCAAAAGGTTATCTCAACTTACCCCTGTCTCGATTGGAGCCTTGTGTGGTGGACTACAAAGTACAAGTGGTGGACCACTGGGGATGGAGGAGGCATACTCATTTGAAACCATTAGAGGACAAAATAGCCTTTTATAAAGGTAATACCCCATCAGACTGCAAAAACTTCCAGTGTAACCAGGTAGGTATAATTATTAGAAAGGCAGACAAATTCAGCAATAACAACAATTATTCTTCCCCTGACAGGGTCTGGGATAGGTGTGGATGTTACAGGTAAAGATCCTCTGGGGAGGTTCCATATTCAAGTCCCTCCTCCCCATGCAGATATGATGTCAACATCCTCTCCAGCTAACCCTTCAAAGGTACCAAAAGAAAACCCACCAGTGGCCAGGTCCCTGAAACAGAATGATCCCAAAGTAGTCAGGATACTTAAGGCAGAGAATTTAAAGCAGACCATAGAAAGAGAGACAAGATATGGAGACACAAATGCCTGGGTAGAATGGGTCAAATATACAGTCCAAAGTCTAAACAAAAGCAACTGTTACACTTGTGCAACAGGCTAGTCACTGTTTATATCATACCCTTTCTGTTAGGTATGAAAGAGCATGAAAGGTAGTTTAAATGCATAGTGCTCTTCTTCCAGAATGCTACTTCTGGTGAAAATTGTAGTACATTGTCCTTTTTCTTCCCTCTTGTCAAAGAGGGAAACATCAAAGCCTCGCTGGCTTCCTCCCTTGGTCTAGAAAGTCACTCTGCTTGTCTCTCTAGATGGGAATAGGGCTCCAGAACCTTGGGACCATGATCTTGTGTATACAAGTATGAAACTTAAGTGAGGATAGTACCAGCAATTTCTTCAGTTTGGCCATACCTTAAGCAGACCTGTGGTTGTACTGTGGAAAGGATCTTCTCCAACCAATATTGCCTGAGAGGTTGGGCAGAACCTGTGCTCTGCTCCAACTGGCTATCCCATTCACCTTGGCATTTGAAAAAGAGGGGAAAATAACAACCCAGGGAGAGAGAAAGAAGAAAAGTCTATTTAGTTCTTTTGATGAATGGATCTATCTAGACAATATAGGAGTTCCCAGAGGAGTCCCAAATGAATTTAAGGCTACAAATCAGCTAGCAGCTGAATTTGAGTCATTCTTGTCCTGGTGGGTCATCATTAATAAGACTGTGGATTGGATTAATTACACTTATTATAATCAACAGAGATTTATTAATTACATCAAGGATGTAGTTAAAGGAATTGCAGGACAATTAGATGCTACTAGCAGAATGGCATGGGAAAAAAGAATGACTTTAAAAATGATGCTAGCTGAGAAAGGGAGAATCTGTGTTAGGATTAGAAGTAGTTGCTGTCCATTCATCCCCAATAACACTGCCCCTGATGGAACCATCACTAAAGCTTTACAGGGTCTAGCAGCTGTATCCAAGGAATTAACAGAGAATTCTGGCATTAGCAATTCACTCACAGGATAGCAAGAAAATTGGTTTGGAAAATAGAAAGCAGTTGCACTGTCCATCTTAACTTCCCTCATCATCTCAGCTGGGGTGCTTACCAGAGTCAATTTTATATCTTTCCATGTGCCTGAGGGCTAATTCAAAGACTCACTGAAATCACCTTAACTAAACAATTGCCCATACAGTATGGACAAAATTATCTGTACCCCCTTAACAAAGGAGATCCCTATGATGAAGAGTGAAAGATAACCCTTAGAACATTTGAAAAACAGAAATGTGAAAACTAAAAAGAGTTTAAAAGAAAGAGGGGCGATTGTAAGAGACAGAGATCAGTTTAGTTTTCACATAAAGGTAATATAGAGCAGGGAGGAAGAAAATATTAATTAATGTAGCCTGGCAGCCTACTGCCTCAGCCTCCCACTCCCCTGTTAAACAGGAATAAAGGAAACCAGCTTAAGTCAGTCCTATAGTGAGTAAAAAGAATGCACAAGGAAGAGCTAAGTTTATACTAATTCAGACTAAATTCCATTCCTTATTTGGCAAAAGGAGCAGGTAAAAGCCAAAATGGTTGGAATGTGATGGAGGAAGCTGTTAATCAAAAACTGGGGGATTTGTGTAGAAAAGTTAGACCTCTCAGATAGGCTGTAACCTCTGAAGTATCCAATCTATGGAGAAACAGAGGAAGGGCTTGCATGCTAGTCTTAGAGTTATAAATTGTGTCTTTTTCCCTTGTTTGGGGCACCAAGCACGTTTTCTGGTTGTGAACCCCTTCTTGCAAGATTGAGAATAAATTATTCTCTTCTCCACAATTGGGTGAGACTTGTTTCTTTGCAGAAAAAATTTTCTTTCTTACATTCCTATCCTATTAGGGCATGGGTTTGGGCCCACAGGCACCTAACAGTTCAGTCCCTGTAGGACGAAAGTACCTGCCATTGTTCGGGGAGGCTGTGGAGACAACAAAATCCCCCTATCCTATTAGGGTTAGGGGTGGCTCAATAGGCGTCCAACAGTCTAGTCCATACAAGTTGAAAGGGTCTGCCATTGCCCAGAAAGACTGTGGAGACACCAGCCTTTCTATTGGAAGGTGAGGGTGGATCCACAAGTACCCACCAGTTGAGGTTGTGTGGACCTACAGTTACCCAGAGATGCTGGGCAAGCACAGTCCATCTCTTGTCCTACTGGGGATGGGGGTGGAGCCACAGTTGCCCAACAGTTGGGTTGTTGCTGGATAAAAGCACCTGCAGTTGCCCTGAGAGACTAAGGGAACACCAGCCCCCTCCTATCCTATGAGGGACAGAGGTAGAGATGGGCTCAAACGTACTCAACAAACCAGTTCATGTGGGCTGAAAACTTCTGTAATTGCCCAGAGAGGCCAAGGAAACCCACCTCCTCTCCTATCCTTTTGGGGTGCGGTCATGCAGCCCTAGGTGTCCGACTATTCAGTCTGTGCTAGCCGAAAGCATCTGCAGTTGCCTGGAGAGCCTGGTGCAGGTCCTGCCAGCTTCCTCCCTGCTGGAGGTGGGGCTGGAGCCTAGGCTAGGGTTGCAGTCCACTCTTGATGGAAAGAAGCCAGTCCCTAACTTCACTGGATATTCAGTCAGCCAGGCTTCCCTTCATGCTGGGGGTGGAGTCAAAATGTTGGCCACTGGACTCTTTCCCACTTGGAGAGGCTCAGACCCTAGCTGTTGTTAGGATTAAACTTTAGCCAGCTGAGTCCTCTAATCAGTAGCTGAGGTTGGTGGACAACTGTCTCTTCCTCCACTGTTTATGAGAAATGGAGCTTCTAACTCCAGCCACAGAATAGTTCCTGAGGTGGCTTATGCTTCTGGAGTAGGAATACGTACTAGCCTCTGTGGTGTGGCTTGCAGGTTCCCTAGAGGTGATGCAGGCTCCCCCAGCTTCCTCCCTGCCAGAGGTAAGGCTGGGGTTTAGGCTAGAGCTGCAATCTGATCTGGGTGGAAGGAAGCTGGTCTTTACCTTCACTGTGATTCAATCATTCCTGCTACCATGCATGCTGGGGCAGAGTCAAAATGGAGGTTACTGGCCTCCTTCTGACCTGGACAGGCTCAAAGTTTAGCTGTTCCTAGGATTATACTTTAACTCACCAAATTTACTTATCAGTAGCTGAAGTCAGTGCCACATCATGTCTTCCTCCCCCATTTTTTGGGAAAATGGAGCTTTCCACTCCAGTCACAGAATAGCTTCTGAGGCACTGACGTCCATGGCATGGAGGGCTCTACTCATGAATCCTCTCTGCAGATGGGCAGTCTCCTCCTTCCATTCTTTCAAGAATGTGGCAGGATGTTCTTCTGGTTTCCTGGAGCCCCCAAACAGGTAATTTCGATAGTTCCGGGTGATTACTAACTGCCTTGTAGCAAGAGCTGACTCTAGGAGCTTCTTACTCTGCCGCCATCTTGGCTTCCACTTTGTTTTTTATATGTACCTATCTTTGGTTATGTTCCTTGAAAGAAGAGCCGGAGATAAAAAATTCAGGTGCATGTGATTTGCTGAAAGAGAGCCAGTAGGAGAAAGGAAGTGAGGAGTAATGGGATAGGGCAGAAGGAAGAGCTAAGGATCGATGTGACTTCAGCAGGAATCCAGGGTTTGTTTCTAGACTTCTGGAGCATGAACTCACAGAGTTGGTTTAAACTTGAGGCAAGGGATTCAGGCTTTTGGACTCTCCTTTCAGTCATTCATTGGCTGTGGGTTTTGCATAAACTCCTTGTCAAGGCAGTAAGTCTTCCATCTCCCAAAGGCTATTCTTCCCAAGGATGCAGTACTGAGCCAGTAGTAGTCAATTCTGACAGCAGCCTAATAAGGGGGAACTGAATGGTTTAACAATAGCATTCACTACAGTCTTTCTGATGGCCTTTCTTCACTCTCCTACTTGCATTATAGGAATTAATGTTCTGTAATTTTCCTTTTAAATTGTGAGCTCCTTGCGTGCCTTTCTCAAAATAATTAATCCAGTTCTTTTTATAGAATAGTACTAAAAAGAACTTTAGAATTGATTGCCAAATCTTGATTTCTAATCGCAAGGGGATCCAGAATAGGGTTCCAATTCATTTGATCTTAAGATCAAGACAATTCATATTCATGGGAAATTTCCTAAAACTTGAGAATGGGCACATTTATTCACAAGGGTTGTGAGTATCAAACAAAAGTTGACTAAAGAAGGACATGGCTTAACCAGGCTTAATCAACTGCTAGGTGACTTACTCCTATGAATTAGACTTCCGATAAAAGATTTCTATCTAATTTTCAGAAAATAAATCCATATTATTGACTTTCAGGACACTCAGAGATTTAGAATTGGTAATATTAAATCTACAAATGTCATGGGTTTGGTAGGAATATTTGCTGAATACCAAGTGACAAGCAATGAAGAAAGTATCACAAACAATGTTCTATAAACATCTGGAAGATGTTGTGAAAGCCCTGAAAGAGCAATGAGAATGAAAGTGGCAAGAAAATCTGAAAGTCGGTTTTCTCCACATTGACGCCCACAAAGATCTTATCCAGTTTTATTGCTGCAAATGCATCTCTGTTTTGAAGCCTCTCAGGTTTAAATATCTAGTTCAGGTGACTTACCTGTTATCTGTTAAACACAGCAAACATACTTTGATCTTCCTCACAAATCTAGTCATCTTTTATTTTTTCACATTTAAGTCTCTGGCAAATCCAATTTTCTGGTTTCTCGAGCCAAAAAACCTGGGGATTATCTTTGACTTGTGTTACTCTCATGCTGTATATTCAATCCTTATTCAAATCCCATGGCATTATCTTCAAAATACATCCCAACTTGGACCATCATTACAACCACTGCTCTTGCCTCCATAGTCCAAGCCATCCTTATCTCGCTCAGATGATTGGAATAATCTCCCTGCTCTTACCTTGTTTCTACCTTTGATCCCTTTTCACAATATTCTCAAAACAGCCATAGAAAGCATGTTAAAATGGAAATAGGGTGTCATACCTCTGCTAAAAATTCCTTTTTGGGTAAAAATAGACTTATCCCATTCACTTATTTGGTGATTTATTCATATATTCAGTTTTCATTCTATGAAAATTGATTGCCTTCTCTATCAGGTACTAAAAACTCAATTAAGACACAATTCTTGTTTTCCAGAGCTCATGTTACATTATTCAGCACACATATGTGTCCCTACTCTAAAAACTGGCCATCCAAACTTCCCCATTCACAAAAAGTTTTTCAACATACTTAATTTATTAACTAAATAGTTTGTGCTGGGCATTTTGCTAGGTGCAAGAAGATACAGTGATGAAATGTTACATTAACCTTGCCTTCCGCTCAACTAGACTATAAATTTCTTGATTTTGTAAAGTATAGGCAGGGTTGAGAATTACTGTTTTAAACATATTTTCTGACTGTACATTACAGAATCACTTGGGGATTATGATTGAATTAATCTGTGATGTGGCCCAACATTAGTACATATGTTAAAAGCTTTCTAGGTGATTCTAAGGTGCAGGAGGATTGGGAGTGAAAACAGTATTCAATAAATGGATAAATAATGTTTTGGCCTTATCCACATTGTTTCAGTTTAGTATATCTTCTTGTCTTTGGCAGGATAAAATAACCCATTAAAATAACCTGATCTTGGGTGCCCAGAATGAGGTAAATTAAATCTGCTAATTAAAAGAACAATTCCAAATATCTTATATATAGGATGCTTAATGTTCATTAGTTATTTGGCCCTTAAACATTAACTAAATATATGAAAAGATCCAGGAGACAACTATAACACAAACCTTGAAACTTTTCTTTATAACTCCTAATTTGATGTTTTTTAAGAAAATATAAAGGTACTTTAGCTTCCCTTAGGGCCTCTGGATCATTATCATTGTGTTCATATATATTTAAACACTTATAGAAGTAGGGACTAGGGCTGAATCATTTCACACACACACTTTCTTTCCAAGATAGAAGGAGAGGAGAAATTCCATTCTTGAGACTTTAGCACATGCCAATATATCATTTTGGCTTTATAACTATTTTTTCAAATAGGTATTATTATCTTGATTGTATAGATTAACAAACTTAAGAAAGTTCTAATAAATTGTGCAAATCGTTATAGCTAATAGGAGACAGAGCTAAAATTCTAAATTGAATAAAATTCTTCATGGTTTTTATATTTACTTTTGGATATCTGTCATTTAAAATGGGTGGTAGAAAAATTTACAGTGATTTGGACTTTTAGATAATTTTGATTATGGACCCACCACAATTATAGAAATTTAAATCGATTTTATTGTATTTTATAAATCAATGGTCCATCACTAAGTACTTTGCCTCAGCCATATACCAAATGGAGTCCGGTTGGTCCAAAAGAGCCCTCTTGTCTTCTAAAGCAACAGACTCATTTCCTAGGTGAAGTTCAACCCCAGGGAAATGAGGGAGTAGAGCTTGTTTTAATTTCATTCTAGGCAGAGTCCTTCTGTAATGGAAAGCATCCAACTCTTTTAAATTTGACTCTTCGTATATATTTTTGCAAAGTACTCAAAATAAGATTTTTGAAAAGGATCACTGGTTTCTGGTAGATACCTGCTTTTTATTTTTTAATAATCATTGATGAAGCCATGTTGTTGATGCTTGATTCCTAACTTTGTTCAAATAAACT
Source organism: Dasypus novemcinctus (assembly GCF_030445035.2). NCBI lineage: Eukaryota > Metazoa > Chordata > Mammalia > Cingulata > Dasypodidae > Dasypus > Dasypus novemcinctus. The sequence goes on from NC_080697.1 coordinate 38,178,563, forward strand.
ACTGGGATATAGCTTCCTTAAAAATTGGAAAGGTTGCAGAGAGTGGAGGGTTCTCTCACCTTTGAAATGGCATTACATAATCTCAATTTCTCTATGAATATGATAAAAATGAACATGAGCACAATTCACTTAGTAAATTAGCAACAAAAGGACTAAACGTTATACCCTCAGTGATAAACATTTTTCCAGAATGCTAAAATAATTTAAAGCAAATCAAATTGATCACTTTAAGTAGGCTGCAGTCTATGGGTCAGGAAAAATAAGTATTTTTAAAACCCTAGGTATATTCTGCTATAGAATTATTGAGATTCTAGCAATGAAAGAAATTATATCATTGATGTGGTGATGGTGGCCACTGGAGTGGCTGAAGGCAGGGAGGGGGGAAAAGAGGTGTGATGTGGGGGCATATTCCAGACTTGGAGTTGTCCTGAATGATATTGCAGGGAAAGATGCAAGACATTATATATCCTACCATAGCCCATTGAATGGACTGGGGGAGATTATAAACTACAATGTAAACTATAATCCATGCTGTGTAGCAGTGCTCCAATATGTATTCACCAAATGCAATGAATGTACCACATTAATGAAAGAAGTTGTTGATGTGGGGAAATGTGGGAGGCGTATGGAGTGCGACATCTGGGAACCCCCTATATTTTTTTAATGTAACGTTTTGTGTGATCTATGTATCTTTTAAAAAATAAATTAAAAATATATTTTTTAAAAATTGAAGGAACAAGAACCAAAACGACAACAACAAACAAACAAACAAAAACCAAAACCGTAGGTAGAATTTTGAGGAGGATTGCCTCTCTAAGGATGACTTAGACAAGAGCTGGTTGAGACTGGTTTGAGATCTAGAGAGTCTTTGATTTTTATTTCATCTTTTACTGAGTCCTTGTCTTCCTACCCAGCTAAGGTTGGGAAGAATGGATGGCAGATTATTCTCTTGTGTGCTGCTCCGAGTCCCTCTGCCAGCAGCCTGTGGTTTATGCAGCTGTGTGCTTTACAGGGGCCTGATTGATCAGCTACAGGACGGCGCAGCCTGGCTGCTAGAGTTAAGGAAATGCAAGAGCTGAAACATTCATTCCTGTCATTATTCTGCAGCTATGGTGGGGGCAGGTGGTAAGTGCAATGATGACCAAGCAGTCAGTTAGAGGAGGGACAGAGAGGAAGTGCCAGACAGTAAGCCCAAAGAAAGACACTGACCCAGAGAGCAGTGTTGGAAGGGGCCTGAGATCTTACTTCTTCAGGGTTATGCTTGGAGTATAAAATGCAGAATGAGGACACCTTTCTTTCCTTCTCCCTATATGCAAAGACAAACATAACACAAACCTACCCCCTAGAAACTAGAAGAGTTTGAATAGGTATTATAGGGGTAATATTTTTCAATTTTATTTTGACAAGTGTTCTTCACCCCCTGGTCTAATTCAGACCCTTCCACTTTGACCTTTTCTTTACTTAGGTTTTCACTGCCCCATTCCCCTGATCATCCTTCCCTATAAGAACAGTCCTGCCCCACATTCTACATGTAGGAGAGCAAGGCAGAAAAGCAGAGTGGTTATGCCTGTATTTTCTTCCACCTCCTTCATTTGTTTGCTGTGTGACCTTGGGCAAATTACTAAACTTTGCAACACAACTTAGAACAGTTCCTTGGAGCACAGCCTGAGATATATAATTCTTTGCTTTCATGAGTATATTTTGGAGTCTATCTTGGTTAAGGTAAATGAGCATCCAATTAGCCAACATCCCTCTCTACTGAGGTTTAAAAACAAATTTTCCACTCTGCTTCTGCTCTGGGGACTCATCCCCACCCACTGCCTTCAGCATGGCCCACTGAGCTGCCTGGGTTCCCACCATCCTGTGGCTGAGAGTCCCAGAGAAAATTACTGGGCTTGTGTTGCTACATAAGTGCCTTGTTCTTGCTATCCATCTCTCTCCCTGTGTCCACCCAGTTACCATGAATAGGCTTCTGCTTGGTTCTACTCCTAAATCTTGATTGACTGGGCAGGTTCATTCTGGGATGAGGGTATTACCCCTTTGCCTTTCAGCCTAATTGGGTGTGTGTGTGTGTGTTTCTGCCCTTTTCTTGTTGATTAGAAAAAAACAAGAAGCATGTCATCACTACTGTCATTGATCAAGAACTTTATGCTCATAGAGAAGTCATTTAGAAATAATACTTTCCAAATTTGGAATATTGTCCATTCCATTATAGAGTCTATAACATAGGCTTCATTAATATCATCATAAAGAATTAATTACTATTACTATATAAGTATATAAAACAGAGTAAATTGGCATGACTGATATAAAACTGATGATGAATGCATTGTTGCTAAATAAAGTAATTAGTATAATAATGCCACTAAAATAAGGCTTTCAACAATTTTTAGTTGACTAGGAACATAATGATATAATTTGAAGTGAAAAAACAAGGTATAAAATTTTATATAAAACATCATTTTAGTATTATAAATGTATGCATATGTATTTAGATGAATAAAAATAAAGGATATATAGGTGAGGGTAGGATTATAGGTTATTTGTATTTTCTTTAAAATTACCTATTGTCACAGTTTAAAGTGTCGTAAATCCCAGAAATGGTCATGTTTCTGTGGGTGTGGGTCCCTTTGATTGCATTAGACTAGATTACAGAAACTTTGATTAGATTATCTTTTTATTAGATTCATTTAGGGCCTTTAATTGTTCTAAATTAGTGAGGTGTGACCAGGTTAGGTCTCCGCTTTCTTGCTAGAGTTATATATAAGTAGCCAACTGAAAGCAGAAACACACAGAGAGAAAGACAGCTACCATTTTACACTGCCATGTAGTTAGGACTTCAGGATCAGCTACAGCTAAGAGAGAGGCAGAGTGAAATCCCAAGAGATTGAGAGAGAGGCTGGAGGCTGGAATCAGTAGAGCACAAGGGCACAGAAAGAGGCTCTTGAGAGGCCCATGGTACAGCTCAAAGCTGAAGAGATGGAGCCACCCCCCCCCCCAACACACACACATCCCCAGAGAAGAGGGAAGAGATGAGACCTACTGTGTGCTTGATAGCCCACAGCTGACCTCTTGGAGAAAGTGAAACAGTTGAAGAGGAAGAGAAGAGGCTCTGAATGAGGAGCCATATGCCTGATGATCCACAGCCGAACTCGAACTCAAGAAGGTGCACCTGAAGAGGAAGGCAGGGACTTCAGCAGAGATCAGCCACCATTTTGCCTTGCCATGTGGCAGGAGTCTATGAGACAGTACCTCTGATGATACCTTGATTTGGACATTTTCACAACAAAATAAAACATCTATGTTTTTCAAATTTTCTTTAGTGAACTTATAGTATTTTAATTAATTTGAGATTAAAAAGTAATGAATAGTACTATTTTAAAAAAGAACTGAATTAAAAGCATTTATTCAACCCTTTTGGGCACTTATCAATATTTATGTTCTCTATTTCTCAGACTAGAAATCTTCTCTCTCTGGTGGTGAAGTGATCCTTTGAGGAATTATCCAAATGCAAATTTGGAGAATTTGTTGTAGTAACCCTGAGGTTCCTTCTCTATAAAATGAGGGTCCCTGAAGATCTAATTCCCCTCCCAGTGCTAACATTCTAATTTCCTTCCCAGTGCTAACATTTTAGAAACATTTAATGCATATTTATAATGAATTTAGATGATCTTACTGATGAAAAAGTCTTGACAGCAATATGGTTAGGTATGCAGCAAAATTTTGTACCAGTTCTCTCTCTCTCTCTCTCTCCCCTCTCCCCCCCACCCTGCCCTCTCCCTTAAATTTTTTTCTGGTTTTACATACCCAGAGACTAAGAGTTCTTTCCTCACTGTCAACTCTTCCTCTGGTTTCTATGATTTCCCATCTTCTCAGATACCTGTGAATCCAGGTCACTTCATCCATAGGATAGAGGAAATTTACACAGAGCTGAGACTAAAAGTTTGGAGCCGGCTTTCTGTGGCTTCGGATGTTTGGGCAGGTGACCCAATGTCTTGCTGGATGCTGTGATGAAATTGCATTGGAAGCATAAGTCTTAGTATGACTGGCAAAGCCTTGTGGAAACATGAAAAATGGGCATTGGTTTTAGCCATATATTCAAGGATGCAAAATAAGTTTATTATATTTCAGAATGAGCTTCACTTAAATTTATATCTTAATTTATACTTAATCTAGAAATGGAAAATAATATTATTTTAAAGGATGCTAGTTGTTCTTTTCTGATGTTGTGCTATACATGTTGTGAAATAAATAGAATCATCTTTTCATATTAAACCACCAGAAATGCATATTTTGAAAACACAGCTCTCTTGACTTTTGGTTAAAAACAAAATGGAAATGTGGAACCTATTTTGCCCTTTACTTTCTGGGTTTGTAGTCAAGTTAGACTGAGAAGTACTAGAAATCACCCAGTTTACCTCTCCTTCCTTCTGATGTTTCCTTTAGCCCCTGCCAAATACCTACTCTCCACTCAGACTGCTATACCAATCATTTAGCACCTATGACAGGCTGACTACCCTGGCATTGTTATTGCATTATACACTGCCTCGTATTGTAATACATGACAGAGTGGTCTGAAGACAGAGACAAAACATGAAGTGTTCATCAGAGTTTATGTGCCTAACCTGGTTAGGTGAGTATTAGGGAAGAAGTGGGGTGGGAAGGCTGGTCGGGCGTTCACTGTGGAAGAGGAGGGTGTGGACTAGGTTCAGTTTTGTGCCCCCAGATCCACACACTCTCTGTGGGACTGGCACAGTCCTTGCAGGGTTATTCTTATAACGGGCGTCTCCTTGCCAGGTGGAGTATCCCCAGCAGTTGATGCACATGTCTGGTGATGCCCTGCCTTCTGGCCACATTGTGCCTCTCACCTCATGCCCTGTGGCTTCCATTTTGACGTCACTCTCACATGCATGCTGGGCACTCAGGAATGTACTATCTAAATGTGGGGTGCTGACTTTAAGCAAAGGAATGAATACAGTTGTCAGATGCACAGGTTCTTCCTCCTTTCTCCCCTCGGATGGAATATCCTGAGAAGCAGTTTATTCTGTTTCAGTGTCCCATAACATCTACTAACCAAGCTACACTTAGTGGCTGTCTGCTTAGCACTGTATCCTCATTTTGGGTCCATCTCTTTCTCTACTGCACTCCTTTCCTTGACTGTTTCTCCCTATAATTCTGCTACCAGTCTCCCAGACTCTGCTTGGTAGGAAATCCAAGCTAAAAGAGATTGTTCACAGAAAGTGATGCGACTATCAGACCAAGGTCTTGGGAAGGGGAAACAGAAACCAAATTAGCTGAGATAACATGAAAAAATCTGTGCTTTTTATTTTATCTGTTATTAAAGAGATGTTCAGCACTTATTTATTAAATGAATAAATAGATGAGTAAAATTAGGAATTAAAAGCCAACCAAATAGTCTAAAAACAGGACAAGGTTGAGAATTTCCAAGAAAGATCAAAAAGAAGAGCAAAGGTAAGATGGGTGAGTACCAAAAGGAATTCCTGGTGATCAGGTGGGTTCTACTCCAGCAGTGTTTTTTTTACTATAATAAAGGTTTTTTTTAGAGAAATTTTAGAATTACAGAAAGATGACACTGAAAGTACAGGGAATTCCCATAAACCCCCCCTCCACCCACACACATGGTTTCTCCTATTAATAACATCTTACATCATTGTGGTACATTTGTTACAACTGATGAACCAATATTGCAGCATTACTACCAACCAAAGTCTATAGTGTACATTATGGTTTACCCTGTCTGCTGTACAGTTTTACAGGCTTTGACAAATGTACAATGTCATGTATCTGTCATTCCAATATCATACCGAACAATCTCCTTGCCCCAAATATGCCCTGCAACCGAGTGCCTCTGATGGCTCTAGGGACATCTGGACACCAGAGATGAGGGACACGGTCTCATGAAATCAACCCCACCCCCCGCCCCCCAATGGATCCTATTTGGGAATATATGATAATCTATTTCCCCAATATTAACATACTTATACTCATTTATAATCCTCACAACCCATGATTCTTCTACTCTTTTTATTTGAACCTATAATTTCCCATATACCCATTAAATACATCTCTCAGAAACTTGGATCTCCAGACTGTTCCTGTGCCTGCTGAGCCCCAAATCCCAGCAGAGTCACAGCCATCTCCTGCTCTCCAGCAGTCTTTTAATCATGATTATTCAACATGTAGCCATTTATGCTGCCCAGACCTTACAGAGTCTGAGAACAGAATTTTGACTTTTTAATTTCCCTCGGCCTCAGCAGCTCTACCCACATAATGAACACTTAATACATTTATTTGATTCACTTATCCATTCAATATATGTTTTGTAACCATCTACCCATTATCAGGCATAATTCTGTTACATTTCCTAAGTAGGTGTGCCTCGCCCCCATACACACACATATACACAATAACACTTTGATTTGAGAGCCAAGCCTACAGTTTTTAGAAGCTGTTATTCTAGTTCCGGCACTTTCCCAGGCTTTTCTGCAACCAACTTCCTGCCACGACATTCCTACAGTCACTGTTTCCCTGTGGTAGCTGAATGATGTTTGAGCCATCCTGTCAGCATCACGCCCCAGGTGGCGAATCCTTATGTCCCTGAAAGTAAGGTGACCGGATGGGTCCACTAATCCAGGGCCGTCTGATAAAACTTTCTGTGATGGTGGAAATGTTGTATATCTGCATGTCAAAAATTGAAATCACTAGCCACATGTGACTCTTGATCACTTGAAATGTGGCTAGTGAGAATGTGAACAGAATTTTAAATTGTATTTAATTTTCCCTTACTTTGAATTTTAAGAGGTGCATCTTGGCTGGTCCCTACCGTATTAGACAGCACAGCTCTACTACATTCAGACCTATACTAATTTGTCAGCATTTTGCAATCTTCTCCTTCCCCTGGACAATCCTGTCCTGCTCTCCAACCCAAGTCACTACATTTCCTTGCTTGATTTCTCATAAATCCCAAAAGAATCGACTTAAGAGATTGTGGGAATTGGCAATCCTTTTGAATAAGCTTCGAAAAACAAAATTAAATTAAGAGGAGGATCCAATAAAGGGCCGAACAAGAGAGGATGACTGCATATTTTTGAAATTCCAACCATTTCATACATGAATTAAAGGCACATGGGAATTAGAGTGACTAACAAAATGAGCAGTTGCTGAGTGAAAAGAAATTTGAATTGATCATGAACGTGCTTGCCTGGCACAGAAGAAACTGTGAGTGTGTAAGAAGACATGTGAAAGAACCTAAAAGTGAATGGGAACGGGAAGGCTTGAGTGAGAATTAGGAGAGGACCAGTTGGCAGGTGTGGCTACGTGTGGGGAAGTGTCAGAAACTGGCTGCTTTACTCTCCTCTTAAAATAAGTGAGTTTGCCAGGATATGAGAGGCATCCCTCTCACGCTTCCCCCTCAGAACTGGTTTATGGCATGATGCATGTTTTCATCACTTCCTTTAAATGAAAGATGTTGAATGAAAGAGCAGTAGCAGATGCTGCAAGAACTTTTATTTTTCTTTTGCATGTGTGGTGTACTTGTGCCTAAAGAGATATGACACCAATTATGCACCATTATAAGTAGGAACAGATCTGAGAAGAAATACAAAGAACAATGAAGGAACATCAAAGTCTGGGTAGGAGAAGAGTGATGGCAGGAAATAACCATAATATTTAAAGTTTAAATATACTATATTAAGTACTGGAAAAGTACAGCAAAAAGGAACTTTAAAAGCTATAAAGCAATGTGTAGCATACCGAAGCATTCGGGGGCACAATACTGAAATGAGTGTCCCCTGTTGACTTGCAGAAACTTCCTTCATCAGAATCACTGTCCAGTATAATGGGGCAGTGTGGAGACTGACTTTAACATTGGCTCATCCAAAGCCCCCTCTCTTTTCCCTGCCAAGCAAGAGAAAGGCCATCAGATGGTCTAATAACCTTTGGTTTGGTGTGCTGAGGTTCTGAAAAGAGAAATCTTTAATCTTGAATTTGATTTCCTGCCAACAGATGTCCTTCTCCATCAAATCAAAAGTCAAAGGACTCAGGCTCAATATTTTCCAAATCTTGGCCCTTTTGGGGGGCTCAGCAGCTCGTAGGGAGCTGGCTTGCTGCCAAAGCAGCTGTCAAAGCTCCTCTCTCCTTGGCTTGGGTGCTGATGGAGATCTTGATCACCAGGTTTAATGGAGTCCAGCTGCCATGTCAGAGCTGGCTGGGGCCATCAGGGAGAATGGAGAACATGTCCAAGGGAGGGGCAGAATCTGCTGGAGCTGGAGGAAGATACCACTGTTCTCTTCCACTGCAGTTTTGCTGGGTGTGTTCTGATCATCCTAAATCATTAAGACCCTATCACTGAGAATCTTTTGATACCAGCCATGCAGAGGACTTAGTGCATGACCAAGAAGGCAGATGGAGGCTGTCAGCTCTGGGCCACCTGATACTCCTGGAGGGAGGCCCATGTTGGTTAGAAGTGCCTATTGCCAAGCCCTTGCCCAGCCTCTTGGAAGCTCTGTGAGGATCATTTAGCTGATGAATGGGCAGGAGAAGGAAGATAATGGGAAAATTCCCTCTAACTTGGCATGGGCCTTCACTGTTCCAAAATGAAATACTGTGGTTAGACTTCATCACGAATCACAAGGTGAATTTATTAACAACTCAGGAGATGGATTCCAGAATATATTGCAATAAACATCAGTGAAGTCTCTCCTTTTTTATGCAAAGAATTATTGTTTCTTATCAAGTCTTTTTGTAAGCTAATCTGAAGCCCTCCACAAAAGACTAAAAAGGAGAAAAATTCTTGTTCTATACTCAGAAAAATGTGACAAATGTGTTACTTACAGAAGCTAGGGTAAAGGGCATGGGAGTGGGGAGCTAAGGGATAAGCTGAGTAGAAAAAATAAAGAAAATATAAGTAAATATATTGAGATCCTACTGTTTGCCAGATACTATACTAGCAGATTTAGACACCTTAACTTGTTTACTGTTCCCTAATACCCTTTAAGACATGTATTATTATCCCTATTTTACAGATTTGAAAGCTGAGATTAAGATGTTACTTACATTTCTAATGTAACAAAGCTAATAAGCAATGGATAAAATAAACAAAACAAGTCTGCCTTAATCAACCTCATAAAAATAAAGAACATTCTGCTCAACCCCAGGCAAGCAATATGCCTTCCCTAATTTTTTGACTATTTTCCCCTAAATTTTTTACTATTTTATTTCTAGCCAATCTCCAAATTTCAGTTTATATTGCCACTTCGTTAGATACATCTTTCCTAAATCATCTGAATGCCTTGTTCGTATCCCTCATTGCAGTCAGGAATGTTCTATTCAGTTGTGTGAATATTTCATTTAGTATTTGTTGTGGCTGTACCTTTCTTGGTTATTATTATATTTTCAGTGCCTAGCCCATTTGCTGAATGAATGAATGCCAGCTACACAGCCTCGATGATATAGAGACCATATTTTGTCTTAATGGTGCTCCTGTGTATGTCCAGAAATGGCTATGACTCTTAGACAAATCATGCTTTGTCTTCTACTTCTGTCCTGAAAAAGAAAGCCAGCATTGATATTGCTTGGGCATCTCTCCTGAAATACCTAAAATATATTTTACCCATAAAACATTCACTAGTCTGAAATCTCCATTCATCTTAATTCCTCACTGAGCATCAAGTCATATGTGCTTAGTTATTAGTAATAAACACCCAGAGTATTAAATATGTAGTCAGACAATCTGTTATAGCATTTACATCATAGAATTGTATTGGGCATAAATGTTAATAAACAATGCAATATTATTAGTGATCACTTATACTTGCAAAATGATAAAATATGCAGAGCCTTTAAATTCTTGAATGTAATATTATATTACATGGGACCTATAAAGATATATTTTATTCATAGTAGAGTCTCAACATTTATCCTTTTGACAGGTCCAATCATTCCACCCTGACTTTATGATTAAAGGAGCCCTTGTGTTACACAGATTCAGGTTCACTCTTAGCAAATTGCGGGGGACACCACATTTTTTCCCCAGAAAGATTGTCTAAGCTCCATGGTGGTCATGCAACACTTACTTCAAAATGTATGTCAATCCAACTTCCAGGGCTTCTCAGGGGCACTGAAATGGGACACTCACTCACAAATCATAGAATGAGAATTTGCCAGATGATCATAGCACATGTTTCAGTGATTTGCACAATATGAAAATTTATGTTTAGGTCCCGTAACAATTTTGCACGGCTCTGTACTCAAACATAAAATTGGTCATTTAGGACCAGAGAATGTTTTGCCACACATTGGAAGTTTAGTGGACAGGGACCTTATGGTTTTTTTGAGCACTTACTACTTGCCAAGAATTTTATTTTTTGCTTTAATTCTAAACCAGAAACTTTATTACACAAACTAGCCCTCATTCTAAAGCTAAATAAAGAAATCTTAGAATCGTTAAATAGCTTGCCTAACGCCTAGTTAAGTGGCTAAGTGGGAATTTGAACCTGTATCTACTTTACACACATGTATGCTTTTTAAAAATTATTATTTTATAATTATTTTTACACCCCAGGCAGGCCCAAATTAAACCTTTGACATCCCTTTCCCTTTGGTGATATTTCAAATGCTATTTTCACTGAAAACAAATGCTTCTCAAACTTTAGTTACATGTCAATTACTATGCAATACTTGGAAATACATGGTGAACAATCAAGGTTTAATTTTTTTTCCCAAGAAGTTTTAAGGGATTAAAACTTTAGATCTACTAAATATATATATACATACGCACACAAGTTAAGTTAGAAATAATGGTTTCTTTACATACAACACTGTGCTAAGACTGGACCCATCACTACCATTCTCCTGAAATTAATTTTCCCAGAGCAATCGAAGCCCTAAGATAAAATCCTCCCTTGCCTTCTAAATCACAGACCTTCCTTACACCATGGTGGGCTTTCTGTTTCACTGCTAGGACTACCAACTCTCTGGGATTTTCAAAGGACCACTTCCAATTGTTAATACACTGCCAGCTCCTAGGTCTACTATGTTTCCTCTGGGGGCCTCTGGGAGGGCTGTGTGCAAAGCCTATCTGCCACCTTGTGGCTGGCTCAGGAACTACTTGGTCCTGGAATTTTGGGGCCTTAAGGACAGGCCCAAGTGATGTATTTTATTTTATTTGCCTTCAATGAGGCAGAGCTTCCACCAGTCTTCCACCTCTTAGAAAGTCTCAGTTAACATCGGTTAAACTGGTCAGTCTATTGAGGACAGTGAGTCCAAGGGCTCCTCACTTTTCTAATCTCTAGCTCTATATGAGTTTTATTTGATAATCCCTTCAGAAAATATGAATTCACCTTTAGGACCCAAATTGATTCTTTTGGTTAAATTTTAAATGGAAACCTTTGGAAAACTACAAAATCAAAAGTGAAAGTTCTTTTAAAGAACGACCTCAGTCTTCATGTTTGGAATTCTCCTACTTCAGTGAATGACTACTACCAATACTTAGAGGTCATATATTTGAATTCCTTTTGGAGCAATAGAAAATACTAATTCATGATCTTGAGGGCAGAGATTCTTATTTAAGTGATCTGGTATATGGCCTGGGTATTGGTTTTTTTAAACTTGTCTTGATGATTCTAATGGGTAGCCTTGTTTACAAACCAGTTTTCAGCTCCGAATGTCAAAACAAAAAATATACCTACATGAAAAGGCAATATATGGTCACTTGAATGCACCCATATTTGAGGGAAGACTACTAAGTAGAGAAATTTTGAACAAAGAAACAAATGAGGGTTATTAACCTAACTGCTTTATGCAGAATTTTTCTGTACACCTACAACTTCTCTAACTCAACTTTTTAAAAAGTACTTATTTTTAAGTTTTTTCCATACTGCTAAATAAATCGTTGTGTGTATTGATAATTAAAAATATGTCACATGTTCTTCTTTAGGACATCCAGGAAGCGAAGATAATACATGTAATAAAAAAGGATAGATCCATAAATGTAAGCGGTACATGTGCTTGTGTATGTTCACCACCTTAAATTTTAAAAATGACAATGTGGTTTGTAATCTTAAATACATATAAAATAAGAAAATTAAATATTAAAACTGAGGAATGTATATAGTTAAAAGGATACACTAACTGGATGGTACCAGGCAATTGTCCCTAAATGTAGTGGTAAATAGATGACATATACAAGTTAAGGAAAACCAATAAACCAAAAGTAGAAAAAGAAGTGCTTTTTAAACATATCTTAACTGAAAAAAAAAATAATAAAAAAGTAAAATGATGCAATGTATCTACAGACTATTCTATTGAGTTTTCTGTGAACTATCCAGCAATTTAGTAATTTCTTCATAGGTTGCAGCACTTTGAACATCAATGAATGAGCTTGTATTTGGTCAGCATATATTCATAAAAATATGCCAGTCTTGCCTAGACTAATTTGGGGAGGGTGGATCTACCTATTTTTTCCCCCAGAAATGAGAACCAGCTGGTTACCCATGAAAAGAAACTAATGCATTTGTTCTGCTTTTAAAATTTTATTTTCTGGGGAAGCAAACAGTAGAATTAAATTTAGATTTCATCTAAGCCTCTGAGAACAGGCAAATGGACCAAGAAGCAACTAAAAGTCTAGACTGGGAGAAATATACTTGAACTTTCTCTGTTGCCCATTCTAGACAAGCAAGAAGGGATAGAGAAATGGACAGGACCTGAAACTAATGAGTACCTAGAATGTTCTAGAGTCTGTGCTAAGTGCCTTAAGTTCATTATTTTACTGAAGTTTTACATTGATGCTTTTGTTATAGACAGAGTTGGGTCCCCCAAAAAGATGTGTTGAAGTCCCAATCCCCAGTACCTCAGAAAATGAACTTATTTGGAAGTATAGTCATTACAGATAGAATAGGCAAAGTGAAATTAGCTCATATTGGGGCATGGTGGGGCTTTTAATCCAATATAGTTAGTGCCTTTATAACAAGAGTTAATTAGGACACAGAAATTTAGATTACATGTAGAATTCCCTGCAACAACTGAAGCAGAGAACACCATGGATTGCTGTTAAGCCACTGCCAGAAGCCAGGAGAGAAGCTTAGATTCTCACAGACTCTTCCCAAGAAAGTTCAGACTAAGCATGGCCTTGCTGACACCATGACTTTGGACTTTTAGCATCCAGAATTGTCAGGCAATCAATTTCTGTTGTTTTAATCCACCTAATTCATAGTACTCTGTAATGGAAACACTAGCAAACTGAGACAGTGTCTTAGTTTCCTAGCTGCTAGAGTAAATATCATATAGTTGGTTTTTATTGGCTCACAGTTTTGGAGCTAGGAGAAGTCCAAAATCCAGGCATCAACAAAATAATACGTATACCCTGAAGACTGGCATTCTGAACTGACTGCAGGTGCTCCTTGGGTACTTGGCCTTTCTATTACATGACGATGAACATGGTGGTGACTAGGGACTACCGAGGAATGACTCATGTTCCCCACACTTTTGTCCTGTGGGTATGAAACAGTTTATAATTAAGAACTTTGAAGATGTTATTGTTTAAGGCATGCCCAAACTGAATGAGGGGGTGTCTTAGTTCAATATGGCTGGTATCCTTATAAGCTAAGAAATTGGACATGGAAGGAGAAGCTATGGGAGGAGTGTGGGGATACAGACCTAGCAGCCTCACCGCCTGGCATCCTTAAGGAGTTGGGTTCTAACAATTGGTGAGCCATGAGTCAGGAGACCAAACTACCACAGAGAGTAGCAGGCATGAGGTCAGGGAAGGGAGAATCCACAAGGGAAATCCTAGGTGGGCTTATAAAGTCCATGTGGAGAAGGGTGGCTGTCCTCCAGGATGGGTGGGGAACACCAAGAAAATATGGGGATGCCCAAAAACCTCCTGCAGGGGGAAGTGGATTTGGCTCAACTGATAGAGCATTCACTTACCATATGGGAGATCCAGGGTTCAAACCCAGGGCCTCTTGACCTGTGTGGTGAGCTGGCCCATGCACAGTGCTAATATGTGCAAGGAGTGCCGTACCACGCAGGGGTGTCCCCCGTGTAAGGGAGCCCCAGCTCAAGGGGTCCACCCCATAAGGAGAGCTGCCCTGAGTGAGAAAAGCACAGCCTGTTCGGGAGTGGTGCTGCAGACACAGAAAGCTGACGTAACAAGAGGACACAACACAAAGAGACAGATTCCTGGTGCTGCTGACAAGAATGCAAGCGGACACAGAACACACAGCAAATTTACACAAAGAGCAGACAAGGGGGGGGCGGAGAAATAAATAAATAATAAATAAATCTTTAAAAAACAAACAAACAACCCCCTGCAGTTATCTTGGCTGTGCTATAGCAGATTGTCTCAAGGAAAACAAAGAAATTCGCTACTTAGAAGAAGAGTTAAAAGCTAGAAAGGTATATGTGGACTTCCACCTCCTTCTTAGTGACAGGTCTCTCTGAGCAACTAGATAAGAAGGAGATAGTGATTCAGATGTAGCAACTATAGAAAAATCTTTAAATCATGTTAGACCGCTTATGCGAAGAAAGATTAAATCGTAGATTTAACATCCTGCACAAGCGAAGTGCTAAACAGGGCACTTGTTAGTGAAACCATGCTTGTAAGAAAATATTCTGCTGCAGAGTTAAGTGAGATAAGGAACATTTCAGCAGCAACTCTGCAAAGTCCCTGCTGCCTGGATGTGCAACTGTGGGCTAGTGGAGCTAATAGAATTAGTTTAACTACTGGAGAAGCAGAAAAACTTAGCAACATTAATGTTCCCTGTTCTGTTTCCATGTTACTTCTAATTAGATCTGGATAGACACATTAACAAAATTGGTGGTGTTGAATTTTGGTAACTTTGAACTGAAAAACTCCCCAAAAAAAACAAGGAAAGAAAAATGCTAGCAGCTTTTAGAAGCCTGCAATTAAAAAATATATTACAAAATTGAAAGCTCATAATACTTGTGTAAACTGTGGAAGAGTTTAAATGGGATGTAATTTTGATAATGTTTTATATTTAGTCACATTTTGTTTTGATCAGAATTTTTATCAAGGTGTTTAAAAGAACTTTTAGTTTTGAATCAGTAGCTTACTCCTGAACTTTGAATCTAAGTGTACTCCTGAAGAGTAGTCTAGGATATATGTGCTAAATGTCTGTCTGTCTAAACTGCTAAATTAGTGCTTAACTGTATTTATACTGCTCAAGTATTCTTAACTGGTTACTGGTTATTACTAATATAAGTGTTTCCTAGAATGAGCTTGCATATTACAAGCAACACTGATTCTACAAGATCTTAAAAGCAGTAAAAATCAGAGATGTGCAATCATGGAGAGCTTGGAGACAGCCATACCAAAGGAGGGAGTATTATGAGTCAAGTTCGTGAGTTTGATGTTTCTGTTGGGGTGTCTTAACTCTTTTTGTGTTTGTCTGTTTGTTTGGTGTATATTTTCATACCTCTGGATGGTAACATTAAATTAATCAATGAAAATTCTTAAAAGAGCTCTATTCAAATGGCCAAAAATTAAATAAGTGCTTATATTGGTAAAATGAGTACTCTGAATCTCAAATTAGAGAAGCCAAACAGGATAAGATGTCATGTGAAATCTGAATAAAGAAACTCTTTAAAGGAAAGAAACTAAAGCACTTATCCTGAATTCTTCCATAATCTTTCTATATAGTCTATCCTACTTCCAGGGTCTTCTCCTAAGCGTGACTGAATTCCAGTAACCCATTAAAACCAATTGAAGAAATTAAGGGGATGGGCTGCTTGTAGAAAGATAGAAGAGATGTGAGTTTAGCCTAGAATTCTGTCTATGAGGCCTAGAAATTTAAAAAAAATATAGGGACAGAGGGGATATTGCAGAATAAATCTTGTTTTGTATAGTCTGTCCTGTAATACCCCAATTAAATTTTAACAGTTTTTGAGATGACGGTAATAATCCAATGGTCAAATTTCAGTATGTAAAGAAAAAGTCCATGAAAGCTATGGAAAGATTTTTCCAAATTATGATTGAACAAATTAAACAATTATAATATATTCCAGAACTTGGCAGTCAGAATGCTTTTAAGGTTATTCACAATTTTAGAATCTTATTAAAGAAAAAAGAGATTTTAGCCTCCTGTGGAGGAAGGGAGAAAAAGAACTTTTATTGCACAAACTATAATGGTTTCAGTTTTATTTTGCTTGTGTGTGATCTCCCTAGATTTATGTGAATACTAATAAAATAAATTAACATTATGATTATATGTGTTAAATCTCTAAGATGACGAAAATTGTTTCATTTTTGTTTCATTTTTGGCTAATGAAATTACTAAAAACCTTTTTAAAAAAATTGTTTTTGCCTAAATTGAAAAGAATACTTTTTTTTTTCACAGAACAGAATGAAAGGTATGAAATATAAATAATATGGAAAGAAGTATAAAGGTTTGTGGAGGTGAATTCATAGTCAATACTGACTAAAGTTTGATAAGTTTGTTTAAGGGAATGCATTTTGTCCTAAAATAAGATGTCTGGTTTTCATAAAAATCAGAGTGGAAATATGTAAGATAAGGCTTGAATGAATATAGAAAGTTGTAGAAGGTATTGTAGAACATAGCACTAAGTAAGGGAATGTGTTTTGCAAAGATCAAATTTGCCTTGAGATGAAGTAACTATGGTCTATATGGTTATGAAAAATTATGGGAAGTATGGAAAAGCATTTTTATGCTGAAATATTTAAATGGCTAATTCCAAGAAGCCATTATTAAATAGAAACTGAATTAATGTATTAATGTTGTTAATAAAAAGTAACTTCATAACAGGCAAAACTTTCAGAAGGTCAAATCTGTATATTAAAGTGGTGGGAGGGGAAAGATAATCTTGATTCCATTGGGAATCTTAGATTTTCATAAAATAATGGAGAAAGTCATTTTTTCTATACACTAAAGTAAAATACCTGTTATTTAATACAATCATGGTAAAGTGTAAAAGTAAAAAGTAAAGTTCTAAAATAGTTATGTTCACTTGAAAATTTATAAACTGCAGTGGACGTATTTAAAGTATATGAAAATTAAAAGAGCTAGAATTCAATATTGTCACACTTTCCTGTACATTCAAACCAGGTCTTCAGTACATTGTATGATGCCTCTCCATTTGAGTTATTGGCCAGGTTGGTCACAGACCCCTAAAATAATAGAAGGTCCTACCACATCTCTGGACCTGGCTCCTAAAGAGGATGGAAATTACTTTGCAGTTTTGGATTTCTGCAGCTGCTGGCGAGGGTTTGATAGGGCCAGACATTTCCTCCAGGCTGGCTGTTTCATAGTGCCAATGGGTGTTGTTTTAGTCAGCCAGAGGGGTGCTGATGCAAAATACCAGAAATTTATTGGCTTTTATAAAAAGTATTTGGGGTAGAAGCTTACAGTTACCAGGCCATAAAGCGTAAGTTACTTCCCTAACTAAAGTCCGTTGCCACATGTTGGAGCAAGATGGTTGCTAACATCTGCAAGGGTTCAGGTTTCTTTGGTTCCTCTCTTACCAGGGCTTATTTCTCTCTGGGCTCAGCTTCACTGCTCTCTCCACAAGGCCAGCTGTAAACTATCAGGCAAATGACTAGTTTCTCTTCCCAGGACCTCTGCCATGTCTATGGGGCTATCTCTATTCCTCTGTGTTCTTCCCATGCATGTTTATCCCCAGGCTCCAGCTCAAAACTCCAACCTCCCTTCTCTGTGGTCCAGTTTCTCTGTGAGTCTCTGCCCACGAAGGGGGTGGGGACTCAACTTCCTACTGATGTGGTCCAATCAAAGCTTTAATCATTATTTAATCTAATAAAAGTGAAACCTCTGAATCCAATATAATCTAATATGCCCAAAGCAACAGACCAGTTCACAAACATAATTGAATATCTATTTTTGGAAGTCATAAACAATATCAAACAGCTACAGGTGATATATACCAGGGTGGTAAAACACTGGCGTTTCCCTCCAAGGGCCGATGGTGCTGTAGCATGCTGGCTATGTGAAGGATATACCAAGTGGAGCAATAATTACCGGAGTAATGTGAGTAGAACCTAAACAGATGCAGTTGGAATTATGGCCTGCTCTCAAGACGAGACAACATGTATGGTATTGCAAACCTGGAGCTTAGGTCTTCAACTGAAGCTCAAAGAACAACCTGTGCACTGGTTAGTATTTAGTGCTGTACGTATACAGCTGATGAATAAAATAAAATCTCTTTCATTCTAGAACATATGCAGAAGGATACTGAACATGTTAAAAAGTCTTGGTAATTCTAAGTATTAATGAATGTGCCTTTAAGATAAAAGAAGGGCTCTCTTAATTATTGTCTCTGTTTTGCTTGCCATATGCTTATCTTGTTGTTGCCTAAATTGTCTTTGTGAATTTATGTCTAGGGCAGTACTTCTCTTCATACCTCTTCTTTCTGTCCTAGGCATAACCACCACTGTGGGAACTGGGGGTGGCAGTTTATACCAAACAGAGCAGGTCTACCACAATGTCTCCCTAGAGTTAACTGTATCTTCAAAATTCTAATTTTAGTTTACTTCTTCCAGAATCAAAGCTTTCCGGAACAAGGTATTAATCATGCAAGGATTTCATCCTCTTCCAACCATGGTGGCCAGACCCATCTTCCCTCAGCTTCAATAGAATAGCCAGAGAGTTTCATACCTGGTCATGCAGGGAACTTTCTGCCCCGAGCCAGCTGGAAGTAGCTGCAGAAGAATGGCCATCCTCCTTCAGCTCCCCCTTAAGGGTATAAACTCTCTGAGGGGGGAAGTTGAGACTGGTTAGTAAGGAAATAAGGAAGGCAGATGTTCAGAATAAAGCCCACCAAAGCCCCTGGTTATGAGGTCCAGTTTGAAAACCCTGCACATTGGACAGCGTGGAACACCTTGCTGGCAAAGCAGAATACAACTGGAACAAGACCTTCTCATTTAAGACAGAGATTCAGCTTCCCTCTTTCCTTGAGACTTGTAATTATATATTTTCCTAGCAAGAGAACAGATGAATAAATCCAAGCCTTTATTAAGAGATGCTGTATATAATGGTTTAGGATGGTTAATGGCTGAGTCTGTCACCATAAGTTACATTGCTCTTGTCTGCATGGACAAGAGGGAATCCATGATGTGGGGTGATTACCCTCTGAGTTGTGCAATGTTACTATCAAGACTATAGGGTAAAGCATGCCCCCTGGTGGTTCTACCCATTGGTCGTTTTTGTGCCAGGTGGTGCTTCAACTGTCACTGAAAAACACATAACAGCTTTAGCCAATCACACTGCTGAAGACCTTAATGACTTCAAAGTAGCAGTTTCCTTACTAAACAAAAAAACTACCCAACTACAAAAGGTAGTTTTACAAAAATAGCATAGCTTTAGACATTCTTACTGTGTCACAAGGTGGGACTCGAATCCTCATTAATGTTCAATATTGTGTATATGTTTTTATAGGTCTAGAAGCTTTTGGTGGAGGACTTCTATTATTCTGTTGTCTTTTACACTATTGCTGTGGAATGTGGATGCAATGCTTGTCCTATGGTCAATGTAGGTTGCTATATTGGGGTGGATTGGGGGAACCCAGGGCCCCACTTAAGTCTTCAGTACATAGCTGCCTGCATGACATAGGCATAAGTTAAAGGTTAACAATCCTCCCCAGGAGCAAGAAAATATATAGATGTAGACTATGAGCTTCCCAAAGCAGTAAACATCCTTTCTATGAACCTAGTGTAAACATCACCACACTCATGTGCACGCTGCATGGGACCCTAGCAGGAACTCTGCATGCGACCCTATAGACTGTCCTTGTTCTATAACCACTTATGTATCACCCTTCATTTTCTCATCTTTGTGGCATGCTAACTTCATTCATTCTTTGACTGACCACTGCCAAAGATTCTTTCCTGTCTGCAAATCTCAATAAAACTTATGCCTGACTAAATGCCAGGTGTGTTCTTTGGTTTCATGGACTCACCAACTGGCACCCTTCAGGAGTTGGATTGTAGCAAGGAGCAAGAAGCTGGAAGTCAACAAAACCCAGAAGAGAAAAGAGATGCCGCCGCCATGTGCATTGCCATGTGATGTAAGAGCCAAGGGCCCAAAGTTTGCCTGCAGCACTCCCATGATGCAGTCTTCAGGGAAGAGTATCACCTTGCTGCTGTCTGAATTTGGGACACCTCCTAGCCTCAAAACCATGAGCCAATAAATGCTTATTTTTAAGCTAAATTATTTTGTGGTATTTGTGATTTCAACCAGGAAACTAAGACAGACACCTTTGAAGAAAACTTCATTATCTCTGTCTCACAGATTGAGGGATAAGCATCAGAGAAGTTAAGTAACTTGAAAAATGTCACACAGTCAAATGTACCAGTGCTTTAATTTGAACTCAGATCTGTTGAATTCAAAGTCACACTGCTTTTCTATGTTAAACTTGAAGGGAGACTGGCAGAACAAGAAAGTGAAAAGTAGTGTCTTTTCAGATCATTGTTTGGCTCAAAAATCTTTGGAATCCCAAACCCCTCTATGTCAGATGTATGACTTCCATCTCCATTGGTCCATGCCTCATGCAAACATAGCTCCCACAGATGCAAAACTCTACATTATCATTTCATATTCTATGCCCACTCTTTAGATCCTCAGAAAATGGTCATGCTAGGAATAGCTCAGCAAGCAATGAGCACAGACAGTAGGTTAGAGGTCTACTTTTCTTCTTTTCAGGAAAGACGTATTTTACTATAAACCCACATGTTGGCTATTGTTTCAATTCACAAAACGTTGACACCCCTGGCAGGTGAGCTATCTTAACAGCTCAGATGTTTCCTCCTTCCATTTTCATGTTGCACTGAAGGGATTGAAAATAGAGAAAATAACAGACTTTGACCTTCCATTTTTGCGATAGAATTGTTGATGCCTTTTTTAAAATCTTAGTTCCTACTTAACATAACCATCTTTCCTCCCCCATGCCTTAGCCACCAGCAGCATTTACATGTTTGGATTAGTTGAACAGAAAGAACCACATCTTTACCCTCTATGTTTTCCATTATGAATAAAAATAGAAAACCATTATCTAGGTATTCCCATGAAGGTAATAATCCTTTGGTATTAGTGGAAAGAAAGAATTTCAAGGAAAGGAAAAGGAACCAACTCATAATCGCATTGACCATGTACCAGGGATACATTATGCTACATCTGGAGGACACTGATCTCTGGAGAGCGAGAGGAAACCAAGACACCCACAGGGGATCTGGGTAAAACACACAAAGGAGTCAAGAAGAATAGAAACATTGATCATGCTTTCCCAACCAAAAATAAGAACACATATTCCAATAAGTTTGATATCTTCTTGGCTGCCAGCAAAATGATATTCCTCTTAACAACCTTTGTTGTTGCCCCATAGCTTTTGGCACAAAGTACATCAAGCTTGGTTCATAATTCTCTTCACAGTCTCACTGCTTACAGCATCTAGTTTCTTCTCTTAGCATTCCTGCACATGCTTTACTCTGGTCATAAAGAGACATTCTAAATATAAAAGGGACTTTCTTACATTTCAGATGTTCTTTAAATTCTACCATGAACAAAAATGTATAAAATCAAAATCAGCTCTGTAATCTTCTCTCTCCCCTTCTTCCCCCCCAGTTATTTTGTAATGCTTGTTTTATTCTTAACTGAACCTGGGTGGATTTGCTTCTGGGTGTTACCAAGTGATAAAAACAGAGTGGTTTTGTCTCCACAGAAGATTCTAACAGGCAGCAATGGGGCTTAGATCTGAGCAAACAACTTTTGCAAATGTACACTCTGAACTATAAATTGCTATAGTCTGTGATGGAAAAAGAGAGTTGCTAGAGCTGTAATTTTTTTCCTCTATAAATCTTGCTAATTCTTATTTTTTTCCAAATCAAATGTAAATATAATTTCTTTCAGGAAGCTCTGCCTTTCATGTTTCATTGGATTTAGAGAGCCAACATGTAGGTTCCCATACCACTCTAAGTTATCTCTGTTATATAACTTACCACACTGTACAGGAACTCTTGATTTTCTTATCAGTTTCTCACACAGTCTGAAAGTGATTGGGAAAGTTTTTCTAGGGTTTGGAAAATTTTGACACATTAAAAGCATTTAATACAAAGTTTATTGAAGTGAATGTCAAAATAAGGATTGTCTTGGGTTTTATTGGTTTTGTCATAATAGAGACCAACCTTAATATTAGAATATAAAAAGTATTTTGTAAACTGATTTCATTTTCCCATGTTTAAAATACTTTGCTACTATCTTGCTTTTTTCTAGGAATTTGTCTAAGAATCTGTGTCCACTATTTTGCCTGTCAGTGCTGGAGTATGTGGCATTCTATTGGCAAAAATATGAGATAAAAGTTGAGAAATTTGTTTGGAAACAAAGGGGCTTGGAATAGTCCATACCTGGGAGCAGCCCACTGATTTCACTATTTTGCCCTTCAATATGAAGATCAAGGTCACTGTCGCTCAATTCCAGTGATTTACTCAGGCTTACTTCCTCCATTAATGGAGGTGGGGGAAAAAGAATCTTCTGTGATAAGCATTTTGTTCCATCTCCTTTTCTTTTTTTTAAGATATTTAGATTACATAAATGTTACATAAAAAATGTAGGAAATTCCCATATGTCCCACTTCCTACCCCTCCCACACTTTCCAATATTAACAATACCCTTCATTAGTGTGGTACATTTATTACAATTGATAAACACAAATTGGAGCATTGCTATTAACTGTGGATTATAGTTTACCTTGTAGATTATACTTTCTCCTGCACAATTTTGTAAGTTATGACAAGATAGTTAATGGGCTGTATCTGTCACTGTGATGTCATTCAGGACAATTCCAATGTCTCAAAAATGCCCCCATATTCCACCTATTTTTCCTTCTCCCTCCCCTTGGAACCTCCAGAGGCCACTGTCTCCACATTAATGATAAAAGTTCTTCCATTGCTAGAATAACAATGTCTATAGTAGAGTAACATTAAATCAACTATAGTCCATCATTCATTCCCCAATCCCAAGGATTCTGGGATGGTGATGCCTACTCCACCCCTAATTAAGAGGGGCTTAGATCCCAATCACTTGAACTTCATAAACATGGTTAAGAAGATGACTGGCCAGGGAGTGCTGAACAAAAGGCATTGAGTTATTCAAGACTGTGATTGCTCAAGAATGCATTTAAGCCTTGGCCACTTAAATGAGCAAAATAGGATTCAATAATTATGATGAAAGGAAGATTTATATAGCAGATTTATTCAAATTTCTGATTTTCCTAAAACTCCACTGAAGTTGAAGATAAAGAAAAGTCAGTGGTATAATATTGGCATAGAGTTAACAGAGAATTAAAGCTCTTTTTTTTAGCTGCACTATCTGCCTAAACTGCCCTTAACAAGATCATTTTTTTTTTGCACATGAAATTTTGCACCTCATTACCCCTAATTATATCCTTTAAAAGGCTTTCTTTGAAAATGCATAGTGAACAATGCAGAACAGAAAATACTTATCTTTTTTTCTATTCCTGTTAATTTTTGAGTCTTATTCTTAAGTCTGCGTTCAGCATTTATCTCTTCGATGCCAAATAAAATATTTCATTCTCACCTAAACTTCAGAGACTTTTCTTCTGGTAAAAAGGATAGAAACATGCATTTTGATGAATACAGAAGAAACATTTTCCTTTCAACTCACAGCATTTTCTTTCTACCTTGCTTGCATCTTTTAACATATTCTACTGTATTATATAATTACACAGTACCCATTTTCACTGCAAGATTATAAACTTCTTAAGGACAGAAATTACATCTTATAAATTTCTTGAACCTTTAACGTACCTAAATTGATACCTTGAGTATAATGTGCATCCAGTAAAATTTTCTTGAGTAGAAGGGCAATAGATAGGCTTCATATCTCACAAGACATCTTATATTATATTTGAATATTTTTAAATCTTAGAAAGCTTTTCCTGTTTTGAAATCATCTCTGCTCCTTTTATGGATCTTTTACTCTATAAAACCATTCAGAATATATCTAGTCATTCTCCCATGTCGATCTAAATATTTGAAGATAATGATTATGCTTCTGAATATATTTCTACACCTTTTATCCCCACCAAGAGTTTCTGTAACTTTTGCTTTTAAAGTTACTCATCTGCTATCTCTTCTGTGTACATATTCTTGTATACATGTTATGAATATCTTACTAACTAGAATTCAAAATTGCTTTCAATACTCCAGGAATGATTATTTAGCTAAAATAAATAACATTATCACTGATATTGTTCTAATACAATTCTGCTACTAATGTTGGTAATGTCAGCAATATATATTTGGCCACATTTTGAATCACATCACTGTGTTAAATGAAAATGATTTTATTTTCAATATAAACCTCTAAGGATTCTCACTTATATACTTTTTTCTAGTTAGGCTATCATGATTTTATTTTTGTATTTTTTATTAGGGGAGTAAGACATTTAAATGTCTATATATGCATATGTTGTTGCAAAAACTATTACCTATTATTAGATCTGTAGATAGATAGTAATATCCAATTTAATTTTGGTGGTACTTATTATGCAATAGGTACTTTACATGTATTATCCCATTTAATCCTTAAAACCACCTTATAATATAAAAACTATTATTGTTCTCATTATACAAATGAGCATATTGAAACTTCAGAAGACAAATCTTAAATGTTCTCTGCCTTCAAAATCTCTCAAAAAGAACCTGCTTTGTAAAATTGGTTCTGATCAGCCCTTTTGGATAAGATGCTTAATCAATGATTTACTATTAGGTGCCAAAGCTTAGGTGTACTTTCTAATCACAGTCTGCAGCTCATCCTTTCTCATTTATAACACTTGGAATGGTTGTTTGGATGAAAACTCCTGCATCAAGCCTAGAGAGCACACATACACATCTCTCATAACTAGCTCCTTCACTGTTCTCTTCACAGCTTAAATCTCTTTCTCCATGGTGTATATGTGGGGACGTGGGGGCAGTTCAAGGAGGGAGGTGTGTGTGTGGATGATAAACACAAAGGAGTGTCCAAAGAAGAAACTATGGGTCCACCAATAAGCCCAAATGCCTAATGTATGCAAAAGAAGTAAGAGTTCAGGGTTTAGGCAAGAAGACTTGCCATAAGGATCCTAACCTGGAATTTTTTTTTTTTATTGACTTTGTAATAATATTACATTAAAAATATATATGTGAGGTCCCATTCAACCCCACCCCCCCACCCCCCCTCTCCCCCCCCCCCAACAACACTCGTTCCCATCATCATGACACATCCATTGGATTTGGTAAGTACATCTTTGGGCACCTCTGCACCTCATAGACAATGGTCCACATCATGGCCCATACTCTCCTCCATTCCATCCAGTGGGCCCTGTGAGGATCCACAATGTCCGGTGATTACCCCCGAGATGCCATCCAGGGCAGCTCCACGTCCCAAATACGCCCCCACATCTCATCTCTTCCTGCCCTTCCCCATACCCATCGTCCACCATGTCCTGTATTTTAAAGCTATATTAGCTGTACTATGTAAGTTAACTAGGCTATAGTGAGAGCAGGATAGTAAGTAGTCACCAATTCTTTCTATGAACTCACATGACTTCTATAGAACATGTGGTGAGGATATTTGAAGAGTTATCAAACACCTGGAGATTTTCAATCCCTCATTTCTTGCTCACATGATTTATTAACAGTTCTGTTAATGCAGATAGAATGCATCTCTAAATTATAGCTGTGGATTGGGCTGAATGCTGCACAGCCTATGCTATTCACAGCACAGAATATCTGCAACTTAGTTGATCATTTTTGAATCATCAGCTCCATCTTTATGTTAAATTAACAATTTAACAGCTGCTTTCATCAAAGTTCCTTTGTGTCTATCAACATGATACTAGCATGTTTTTTCTTAAATGTAATTGCCAAGATCATTTCTGCATCTTTTTAGTCCTAGATTACTGATTTGCATGTTTTCTCAATTTTTGAACAAATGTTCAGGTATTTATATACTATCTAGGGAGCATGAGACGCCCTCTACAGCTCTAGAGAGTAACTTGACCCATTTTACCATTTACTTACTTAAATTTCTTTTTCATTAAGTAGAGGTGATGATTTAATTCAGTAAAAAAAAAGGCTGAACACAGGTGTATTAGTCAGCCAAAGGGGTGCTGATGCAAAACACCAGAAATCAGTTGGTTTTTATAAAGGGTACTTATTTGGGGTAGAAGCTTACGGATACCAGGCCATAAAGCATAAGTTACTTCCCTCACCAAAGTCTATTTTCTCTTGTTGGAGCAAGACGGCTGCCATGTCTGTGAGGGTTCAGGCTTTCTGGGTTCCTCCCTTCTAGGATCTTGCTTCTCTCTGAGTTCAAGGTTCGTCTCTTCCCAAAGTTTGCTTCTTCCTGGCCTCAGATTTCCTCTCTTCCTGGGGCTTGCTTCTCTTTCCTCTGTGAGCTTACTTCCTGAAGCTGCAGCTTAAGGCTTCAGCATCAAACTCCGACATCAAAATTCCAACATCAAAAGCCCTAAGCTCTGTCCTTTGCCATGCCTTTTATCTGTGAGTCCCCACCCACCAAGGGGTAGGGATTCAACACCCTAATGACGTGGCCCAATCAAAGCCCTAATCATAGCTTAATCACATCCAGATACAGATCAGATTACAAACATAATTCAATATCTATTTTTGGAATTCATAACCATATCAGACTGATACAATAGGTCCTCTGGTTCCAAAATAAGAAATGTTCTAAGTTAACAGAATAACCAAGAACTCAATTTTCCCATAATTCCAACAAATGGTAATACTATAAATTGAGTCAAACTTGTTTTAGAAGATGGCATTTTTCATCCTTCAGAACACAGAAATCATTTTAGCCTTAGGTAAAATTTAGTTTGAAATGTTCATCATATTCCTGAGATAGAGGATAAACAATAATTCAGCCTGAATATGCTGAAATCAAATGAGAGCATTAACATGGTAATATGCTTTTATATTACAAGGAAAATTTTTGGAGGTTTTTGGCAGAATTTACTTGAATTGGCTGATATAAGTCCCTCTATTGGCCACTAGATCTGCCTTAGAAGCCAATGTCTCGAGTTGGAATGACCAACTCAAGAACCTTCAGTAACATCCTTGATCACAAGATAAACCAAGGAAGAGGGACACCCTACACATTGCCTCTAAAGTAAGTGTAAGTATAGCTCCCTGGAGCCATGCCAATAACCGGAACTGCTCATATCTGACCCTTGTTTGAACTTGCAAGACAAGGCAGTGAGTAAGAGCTGGGCAGTATTGCAGGGAGGTGGGGGAAGGGAGGTACAGGAAAATCCCTGCCAAGCCCTTGAAGGATAGATTGGAGATGAGGTACAAAAAGCAGAGGTACCAAATACCACGAAAAATTCCAAAGGGTCGATGACTTGAGTTGGGGTGGCAATAGAATTAAGAGTTCCATATGAAGACAAAATAAAATTAAAAACAGAACTGAAGCAAATGAGGAGTTCCAGGGTTATTACCCATAATTAGCTTTTGGCCAAACAGTTTGGCTTATCAGCTACTGAGCGGTTGATGAAAGAAAAGTTGTTGAACTGTCTTATAGGATCATAGGAGAGTAGACAGGAACTCAATGGTTTCTATAAATTAATTTATGGGACCATTTCCCTTTTTTACAAAACATGTTTCTATTCACCCTCCAACTTTTTTTTTAAATTAACCACTCCTTCTCCTTTCTTTCCAAATCTATCTTAGATTATGCCATTATTTTTGTATACTCATTTCTTCTGAGATAATAAACACCCCCAAATCTCAAAGTCTTACTAAAATAAGGATCTGTGCCTTGCTCTTTTTACACGTGTTTCTTGTTCCTTCTACGTTTCAGGATATATTTAAGAAGCAGCCTCTATTTGGGAGTTGCCTATCTCAAGGCAAAGAGGTATGGGGAAGCAAGAGATGGCTGACAAAAATGATTCTTAATGATTCTGCTTGGATGTGATATATGTCATGTCCACTCACATGCCATTGGCCAAAGTAAGTCACACAAACAATCCTGGTGTCAACTGGGCAAGGATACATACACTTCCAACAGGAGGCACTGTAAATCCCATGCAATGGGCAGGTAAACACGTTTCTCTTGCAGATAAGGGGGATGAAGAATTGGAAACAATAATTTATCTACCACACCTTTTAAATTATTTTTCTTTATAAATATTCTCATATCCTTTCCCAGTTTTCCTCTATCCATTTACATGTCAAAACATCACTCTTCAGTAAGTCCAAATTAACTCTTCTTCATGCCTTTATCTGTGAAGGTGAACACCATTGCAGGACCTTAAAAAAAAGAGAGAGAATATTGTCTTCATAAGTTCATGATTAAGAATCTTAAATTCTTTCTCAGCAATTCCAAGAGAGACTGATTTTTCTCTAATAAACTCATTCTCCCACTCTCTGCACTGATTATTTTGTAGCTTTTCTTTTCTATTCAAACCCATTACCCATCACTTCATTTCATATTCCTTTCTCCCTCATGCCTTCCACAGATGGAGTTGCCTCACGCTTCATTCAGAAAACAAAAACCATCAGGTGGCTCCTCCCCTCCCCAACACCCACTCTGCAGACCCGTCTGAGCCTGAACTCATCTTCTTTGCCTTCTTTCTGTTATAAGGGAGGATTTTTTTTCCTTCTCCCATCATCTTTGGTTATCCCTAATCTTTCTTTTGTCATTTTTCTTTTTCTTCTATCCCTAATCTCCCTTAGTATTGAATGCCATGTTTTTCTTTTCTTATCTTAGTGCCCAAAATTAACCACCACCTTTTGGAAATATTCTCCTAACTTAGCTTTGAGGCAACCCATTAACTTGGTTTTCTATTACTTCTCTTGCTTCTCTTTGTTAGGATCCTACTCTGACTCATCCTCCTTTACATGAGCTGTAAAATGTTGGATTTCCTCAGTTCTGTGACTCTTTTTATACATGTTCTCTCTCTAACTGATCTCAACCACTCCTGTTTACTTTACAAGCCATGTATTTTTAAATATCCTCAAATTCCTATTTATATGCTGCACATTTCTTCTGACCTCAAGATTTGTATATATGATAACTTCACTTGTCATCTCGAGGTGCCTCAAGTTTAATTTCCACAACTAAACTCTGGATTTTCTCCTTCTTACTATGCCTGATGATCACTCCAATTTTCCTATCTTTACCATACCAGGAAACAGCAGCACTAACCAATTGCTCAAGTCAAAGTCATCTTTTGTTTCCTTCACTCTCACCCTCTCAAATCCTACCCAACATTTAGCCATAATATATTTTAGCAACAAATAACCAAGGTGTGTCCATTGCCACCATTCTTGTTCAAAGTACTTTCAACATTATCTGGACTACTACTAGTCCAGTGTCATTTCTTCTATCTCTACCCTTTCCATCTATCATCCACACAGCAGCTAGGAAAAGATTTTTAAAATCTGAATTTGACCATTCTGCTGAAGTCCTTCGGTTTCTTCTATTCATTTAATCTATTAATCTTACAAAGACCCAGCTCCTTGGCAGGAAATGCAGGATGACCTGAATCTGTCTCATGGTCACTCAGCTTCTCTCATCAGGCCCTAGCCACACTTTTCAGGCTTTTTTTATTAAACCTTTCCTTCTACTTGGAACATTCTTTCTAATACTTCTTATAGGGCTAGTGTCTCTTCATTCTTTCAATTTTAGGTTAAATGCCACCTCTGCAAAGATGTCTACACTGAAAAATCAAATTAAAGAAGTTTCCCCAAATTTCTCCCAAGAGTTCTAAGTTTTCATATTCTACATAACTTCTAAGTTTTCATATTCTACATAACTTTTAAAAATGTATACCATTTTTAAAAGTTTATTGTCTATCACCCTTTCCCATTTTCTAATGGGAAATCTGTCTTGCTCATTACTCTACATTCAGCTCTAAGATCATTAGAGTAACTAGTAGGCAGTCCAGGAATGTGTTCTATTAAAGGAATGAATGAAGAAAGAAAGAAAGATCTTAGCTTTCTTGCAAAATGAAGTGTTGTGCATCAAAATGCATGTTTTTTATTTAGAAATAGATATGGCTTTAGTCATAAATGACAGAGTTTGCTCTAGCTAGTCATGCTTTCATTTATAACCTTGTGTAGTTCAATGATTTCCATAGGGCCCAGAGAATCAGGCTTGCAAGCTTCAGAGCCAAGAAAAATCAGCCAAGGGTAAATTGGCCAGGAAATGATGTTCAACCAAGCAAGCATAAACTTCAGTTTTACTGTCCTCCTCCACATGGAATTTATAATGTTAGGGCACACATTACATTGTTGTACACATTTTAGACTCCTAATCTTTTGACATAGTATTGGTGATTTGTGAAAACTTTCATTACTCTTATTAAGTTGCTACTAGTGTGAAATGCTTTCAGGATTACAAATAGATAAGAAAAGATGTTTTCTTCCTTGAGACCATTACTTTCTGATAGGGGGAAAAGATATCTGACAGGGAAGGCAAGCATAGAATAGTCAACTTGCTGTTTCCTGGATGGAAAAAATTCAAAATACTTATTTGATGACTATATTTTCTTCCTTCTTATTTTTTTATTTGAAAAAATCTCATGTACTCTTAGCTGATACCTGAATTTTCAATTAATTATATTCTGGCTGTCAAAATCCTTGCCTCAATTTTTATATCTGTCTCAAGTTAATTGCTTCCTACCTTAATCCCACTCTCACTAACTTAATAAAGACCCCAATCATTTCACAATTGGACTTTAATAAGAACATCCTAGTATTCCTCTCAGCCTTCACTCTTGCCCTATTTAAATCCATCTCCCACACATCTGCTGGAGAGATCTCTAAAATATAAAGCTGTCCCAAAGACTCCCAATTGTACAAAGAAAAAATCCAAAATTCTTATCACGGCATTCAAGGCCTTCTTCAATACCTCTTACAAAACCTCTCTAACATAAAGCCCTTCTGGGACCTGCCTTACCCTCAGAGTTACAGTAAATTTGCAAATGTTTTATAATTTTGTTGCTGTTTTCTGTAAGCATGGGTGTGCCCTTGCTATTCATTCTTTGAAAGCACTTTGCCATCTTTCTTCTCTGTCAAATGTCTGTAAATATTCTATGACTCAGGTCAGCTCTCAGCTTCTATTTGGAGACTTCACTGATCCATCTACCTTGAATAGAACACTCCTTTGAGTCCTCATTATTTCTTTAAATCTCCCTCTGTTAAAGTACACAGTATGGTATTTATTGGTTTAATGTTTTTCTTCCATATGATAGCAAACTTTAAAAAAAAGGATTTATATTATTTTTATGTATATTCTCATAAATGGTAGATATTGGTATGTAATATTCATTGAATTTATTTTAAATATACTTGAACAAGTTTTTATGAGTCTGGTATAAATGTGAACTTCTTTAAAAGAGGTGACATTTTAAGTTATTCTCAGTATCTTATATGAAGGAGAAAACGAGATTCAGGTCCTTTTCTCGAAATAGGTTCTGATTTGATTAGGTAAGTAAGCCCTAGTTTCCTAAGGAAGGGACATTGAATGGAAAAAGGAGACAATAGATAGTACCAAGGAAAAGGAAAAGATACAAAGAAATCAGAGGTTAAAAGAGACTTCTCTCATTTCCCAGTTTTGACAAGGTCCAATTGATGTCATACTAACAATCCATAGACCAATTCCTGTTTCTGAAGATTTTGCTTGAGGATAATGAGTTTTGCCAAAATTTGTGTTTCAACCTAATATCACTAGCATTCCTACAGAAATAATCAGAAGAAAAAAGAAGCAATTGAGTTTAAGGAAATAAACCAATATTTTGGAGATAAATCAGTTTCTGAGCTGTAGCATAGATTTTTTATTTAATAAGTGCCTTCCATCACAGATCTCCAGCATGGAAGAAAGAAAGGGCTGCACAGAGCACCATGGCCTGAACCTCCTACTGTCAACGCAAGGTGCTTCCTTCCCTGCAGGCTGGTCCACACTCTACGAGAGCTCCTAAATTGCAATTATGAAAGTATGTGTAGCAATTATTGTGTTTCAAAAATAAGTCTCCTTGGAGATCCTGATAGTTAAAAGAGGCATCTGCTGATTTGCAAAATCTGAGATAATCTATTTCTCTAATCTGTTGACATTTAAGAGACAAGGAGCATTGGTTCCCAAATGCCAACATTTGTTATCCCGAGGCCCACTTAGTTTCTCCAGGATGGGATCTGGAAATAAGCATTTTACCTATCTATCCAGGTGATTCTAATGTACCGCCAGTTTTAAAGACAACAATTAGAGAACTTAATCTGCCTTTGAAACTTTTATGGCAATGGTGCCATACTTTGCTTTGTATTAGAATTATCTGGGAAACTTATAAAGAGCCTGATGCCCAAGTCACATTCTATACTAATTAAATCGGAATCTAAGGAGTTAGGGCCAAGGAGTCACTATTTATAGATCTTAGCAGGTGTTTCTGTTGTGCAGCAAGTGTAAGAACCACTTTTCACATGTACTAAAATGTACAAGGCTAAGTAAGTGTCCTATCTGGCTGCACTTAAAGAAGCTTGGAACAGGAGTGTAATATCACAGTTCTGCATTTGCAGAAACATCCCCAGGGATCGTTTTGCAACAACAAGTCTTGCTTGTGCCATTCAAACTGGCAAAAGACCACCTCGTATCAAACAAATTATTAGTCTATGAAAAAAAAACTATTGCTGAGGCAGTATGGAATGCTATGAAGAATTAAGAAAGTTGCATCTATTGTTTATTTCCTGCAATGATCTTGCACAAGTAATTTTATTACCCTGAATTTCAGTTTTCATACCTGTTAGGTGGATGTAACAATAACAATTTTGCTATGTGGTTGTTTTTTTTTTTTTTTACTTATTTAAAAGAGCTGACATGCCCAAATGTTCAAATGTTTTTTATTGGAATTGGGGGTTATCTGGAATTTCTTACTTAAAAGTCTGCATCTATTAACATTTGTGATTTTATTTGTTTCTCCTTTATTTAAAAAAATTTACAAAATTAATAGGCGAAGCTGTAAAAAATTCACAAAATTTATAGGCAAAATGCTTTGTCTTTTTATCTTAAAATGCTTTTATCATTACATTTTCAGAGTTGGACTATAGATTTTATTGCACTGGTACTAGTTTAACCTATTGCTGCTGAACAGGAGAGAAGAACCAAGATTTCTATTGTCTAAATATCTGATAAAGCCAAAATCCATCTGGAAACCATTTGGAGTTCATGGGCAAATGAAGGAGGTCATAAAATAACTAAGAACTCGAGAGAAAAATAATGAGCTATAATATCAAGGCTGAAGAGTAGTTGAGCTTTAGTTCTTATCTTTCCTAATAGTGCCTCCTCTGCTTGTCATGGTAACTCCACATGAGTTTGAATCTCATTACAGTGAGGGGAAAGTACTGCAAATAGGCAAGGATTTTGAAAGACTGCAATGGGAGAATACATTTTGGTGACTTATAAAATTATTGGTCAAATGTAGCTCTTTGAGCTAATCCTCACATTTGTCACTCAACAGGCACCAAGATCAGCTGAGATTCTATTAGGTATGCTAGTCTTCTTCATCTTTACTGGCTTGTAGAATGCCAAAGGCCATGGCATTTCAAAAGGTAGGTCCTTTTCTGGGTAAGTCTGAAAGCATTTAACATGCTACCTAGCACAGAGAAGGCACACTGTAAAAGTTAGTGGAATAAAATAATTGACAAATGAGCAAATGAGCGGCATGTTTGTGTCAAAGTGTCAGCACTTGCATTCTCCATAGAAAATGTCTTCTTCTAAAAATGAGTCAGGAAGAGAAAGTTGCTTGGTCGTTGAAGAATTAGCTCAAATGGAGTTAAAGCATTTTAAAGGATATCTTCCAAATGGATTCATGCATTTGCAGGGCTTCTGTAACCTGTCATTCAGAGGTAGCACTTTTTCTCCTTCTAATGCACTCTATGGCTTCTTAAATGATTACGAATACATGTATAAAGAGGGAAAAAAAACATCTATACATCTCTATAGATGAAACCTAAATTTAATCTTTTTAATTAGCAAAGATTTGAAATTTCAGGATTCCAGGAGACCTAGAGATCTGCCCGAGGGTTATCCCTGTAGCCATTTTTTTTCCCCTTTGCTTGCAGCAATGTAGAGTTACATTCAGCTATTCTTATAACGGTTTCAGTTTTCAACTTTGAGAAAATGTCTTGTTATTCTAGTAAAGGAAGAATTTGTAACACTGATGTAAAGGCAGTGGTCACCAGAGTATCAGAGGGGAGGGAGAGGGAAGAATAGGTAAAACATGGGACATTTTTAGGACATTGGAATTGTTCTGCATGACATAGCAATGACAGATACAGGCTATTATACATTTTGTTAAAACCTATAAAATTGTGCAGTGCCAATTTAAACCATAATGTAAACTATAGACCATGATTAGTAGTAATGCTTCAATTTGTGTTCAACAATTGTAACAAATGTACTACAGTAAGGATAAATGTTGTTATTGGGGAAATGTGTGGGAGGAGGAAAGGTAGAGTTTATGGGAATCCCCTATATTTTCAATGTAACAATTTGTGATCTAAAGCTTCTTTAAAATTAAAATACAAAATAAAAATAAAGTCAAAACAATCTGGATCATCACCTTTTAATCAGTGTGGGCAAAGGTAATGGATCCAGGATTTTTCCCAGGGCTAGATGATTTTCGTAGAAGGGATGTGGGACAGTTCTAGTCTATTTGCAATTTTTCTCCTGAGGACAGAAAGGACAGACTCCAATTAGACTGGTGAACTCTGGTTTGATTACCACATTTTTTTGTATGTTCAACTGGTAGATTTTACTCTGTCTTTAGAAGTGACATTACACAGCAAGCTGACACAATATTGGGCAGACATTTCTCACATAACTTTGCAAGTATTACTTTCTACTTGTTGCAGAATGTGAAAATAGCCTTTGGTAAATGTATACCCAGATCTTCATGTAACCCTTTTCAGTTCAGTAGAAAAATCATAATTTATTAATTCCTTGAAAGCGAGGAAAATATCATTAATGTGTATTGTGAAGGTCAAGAGAGTTTAGGCCTATAAGGTATAAGGGGGAATTTGATAATGGGTCTTCTAAGATATCAATCTGAAGAAAACACCAATTTCAACTTTTTGATATTATTTCCCATTTTTGGTCATATCAACTGTGGAGTTTAAGCACCTGTGTTAGCAGTCCTCTTGATTAAATTGGCAGAAAGTATTTTTTTAGCCTCACCTCTCCAATGGCAGGTAGGCTTTGAACTTAATCTTACTTTCCTAAACTCTTTGTTATCTTTATGTTGGGGATAAGCCCAAGGTGTTTATGTAAAGTCTTTATCTCCCATAGTCTACAAGAGTTTGGTGGCCTTGGATTTTCTGGCCTTTACTTGGGGCCAATAAGCCCTAGTTATTTTTTGAGTTTTTTTTTTTTTTTCTATTTTTATTTTCTGTGTCTGAATTTCTAAATACAGTTTTTTCTCATTGCAAATGGATTTACTTTCAGTATTTATAAGCCATCCCTATATAAATTTGAATAGTGTCTCTTGCATGTATAGTCTTTCTTACTGCTCTGATTAGAATGGACCCAATTAGACCTGCAGATCCACTGATAAGACATATCCCAGAAGACTGTCCAATGGCAGGAAAGGTGATCCATGGACAGCCAAGAGCTCTCTGCTCCTCAAGGGTCTGCCCCAACTATGGAGAGTTGCTTCACCTGGGGTTAGACCCTTCCCAGGGCAGCCCATATGTGGTGACTAAGCAAGGTGGGGAGATAAAAGCCCTGGCCCTTCAGCACAATGGGGACTACTGTCCAAAGCAAAACTCTCCAGAGCTCCCTGCAGGACTGGCCAAGGGTTTGCTGGGCCCTGGTATTTCTTCTTCCTCTGTCCACTTCTCGTTCTGTCCCCTGCCCCCTTCACACAAGTGTTGATCCCTAATAAGCATTTTGTTTTCCAAACTCTGTCTCAGAGTCCCCATCCAAAGTACCCAATTATGATAGAGTTTGCTCTTCTACTATCAATTCTTTGTCTAAAACAGACCTATGTTTATTGTACTTTTAGTTATTAAAAATAGGTAGCTACTTTCACAGGAGCAGGTGGATAACAAGGGCAACTTCTCTAGATTGCCTTTATCTCAGGTCTTAATTTCTTCTGTAATGCCCAGGAATTAGCAGTTGCAGTATTCCAATATTTGTCTGTGTTAAAGCCACAAGCTCACAGTCCCAATACACCTACATAATCCAAAGGACAGTTCCCAATGTTATTTTACTCATTTTATTTAACCTTTTTCATACTTTTTACTAAAGCATAGTTTAGATGCAATCAATTTCATTCTCTTGAGGGTGCTCTTTTGCATATACAAGCACAATCAAATACAGAACACTTCCATCAAGCCAAAAGTTCTACTGCACTCTTTTTTAGTCAGTCCTCAGTTTACCTGTAGCCCTTGACAAACACTACTTTAGATTCTGTTTCTACAGTTTTGCCTTTTCCAGATGTCGTATTTAGAAAGACTCAAACAAAAAGTAGCTTTATTTATTGGAGTCCTTTCATTTATCATAATTTATTTGATGTTTATCCACATTGTTCTATGTATCAGTATGTCATTCCTTCTAATTAAGTGGCATACTACTGTATAGACGTACTATAGTTTATCCTTTCTCCAGTAGAAGGACTTTTGTGTTGTTTCCTAAACCTTCACATTAGGTTTTTGTTTAAACATAGGCTTTCATTTCCTATGGTTAGATACCTAGGACTGGGATTGATGGAGGGTTTGGTAAGTGTATATTTAACCATATTTTGCTCTTAACTTCTGTGATAATATACTCCTGCCACTTGATAAAATTCTGTATAAAAGAGCAAGGGCCATCTTTTGTGTACAAAGAAACTACCATCTTTCCTCTGTTGCTAAAACATTGGTTTATCAGCATTTGACAATATTTATCAGCATTTGGCTTGTTGTCCTAGATCTAACACTTATCACCTGAGTGACATTTTTAATCTCCATTTCTCATTTCTAATATTAAGTAATAATAGTACCTAACTTACCTCCTTATCTGGCTGATGCGAAAATCAATATTTAAAAAGAGAATGAAGAAATATGCTCAGAAATACTTTACAAACAGACATCTTATGATTACGAAGGAGCATGATGATGATGATGACTGTGATTATTGTGTAGCTGTTGGTTAGAAACTATTTGAGTCTACATTTTCTTTTCTAGTTCCATTTGCAGCTGGTACTGACATTTACAAGATGGCTGTGACGGGGTGCAGCTTTTTGCTGGTTAAAGAGCTCCAAGCTAGTCTAGGCTTAAGCACCTTCATATGGTGGTTGATCTTCTGACCTTGGACTCATTAACCTCATTCTCTGGTGAGTGGGGCAGACCTGCTATAAGGCACCCTTTGTTAGCACAATTTTCTTTGTAATTCTGGGGACCAGAGTCAGTAGTGCCAACTTGTGTGTACAGTCTAAAGGGTATATGGCATTGGCTAGACAGATTTTAGGGGGTATAAAAAGTTCACTGTTTAAAATGTAGTGATGGCATGAAAAATAATGCAAAAAGCATAATAATGCTTCATCAATGAGAGTAGGTCATAAAAATAAGAATGATGAAGCTTCAAAAGTCTGCAACAAAATATCGTGATGCTACATCTACTCCTAGAACACAATAGGGAGACTACTCCAATCTTCTGGGCCAGGAGGAGGCTTTTATTTTAAATAACAATGTTCTCATCGTTCTTCATCAAGATCAAATTTTACCAACTTTCCTAGTTTCATTTGGCAACATAATCCTATGTCAGTTTTAGCAGAGCCATTACACAGTGTGAGGGAAATGTAGAGGGGGCATGAAAATGGTGGTTTCTCTTTTTTTTTGAAAAACGTTAAGATTCTCTCTAACATACATGTAGGAAGCACCTTCTCTGCTGATGCCCTAGGGACACAAACATGAAATCATTCACGCCTTTCCCCTCAGTGGCATCCGGTGTCACTTTTCCAGAGGGGAGGGGAGCATCAAGTGTAACTCGATCTGCCTGCACATCTGGGTACTTCACTCTTTTACAACAAGGGCAGAGAACAAGTTTAGAAAGACATGACTGGAAGAGCCAGGAGAAAGAAAAATCCTGTTCGTAGCTGATGGACTATTGTTCTGGGATGGATTTTTCTCAGCACGCAGGAATCACTCTTCAGAACTCCATTTCCCACTGGACAATCCTGGTTCCTTGCCTCCTTCGCAGTTGCTTCCTCTCTCCGCAGCATCCTCTGGGGCCCTCTGATCAGAAAGCTTGGCTCATTGTACCAACACTGAGCACAATGAAAGCAAGGCAGTTTTTGCTCTGGCAGAGTTTCTCAAAGTAACTGTGGCGAGGAAACAGACATTTGCATATATTGATCTTTTATTATTTTTTTAAGTTGCCAATCTCTATGGACAGATAGTTTTGTAAAATACAACAGAAACAAAATACTGGAAAAATAAAATAAGCAAAACGCTGCCATACCTTGTTGAGCTGCCTTTTGTCTGTTATTTTTTTGGATTTGAAATAAAGTTTGAATTAAAAAAAAAGAAAAGAAAAGAAAAACACTGACAAATTCCAAGCCATGATGTTTAAAAAACTATTATTAGAATCAAGAGACACACAATTATTATGTCAATTCTCAATTTCTGTACTTACATTACTGAGAGCTGGTTTCAGCCAGTTCACAAACTGCTGCTTGGCCTCTCTCCATGTGCTGACAGCACAGATCTGGCTTGCATGGCCTTCCACATTTCATGTTTGGCCTCTTCTTTCCTGGCAGCCATTTCTATTAGTCTTTAGTTATAACTAAAGGAAGACAGGAGCTGGAATTGTTTAGAGGTGGAGTAGGGAAAATGGGTTAGATGGTAAAGAACATATGGACAGTGGAGAGTAAGTGAAAATCGTGTATCATATATATTACCAGGGGAGTAGAAGTTCCAGAAGAGATTGCTACAGGTCTGAGAGAAACACATAGGAGACATACTGTGGATGCTCTTAATGTCATGGTGA
This sequence comes from Dasypus novemcinctus, assembly GCF_030445035.2. Lineage (NCBI taxonomy): Eukaryota > Metazoa > Chordata > Mammalia > Cingulata > Dasypodidae > Dasypus > Dasypus novemcinctus. The sequence goes on from NC_080697.1 coordinate 38,217,604, forward strand.
CATTCTCCTTGCTTTATATTTGATTGCATTGGTAAGTTTCAACATTGTTTCCTGACTGAGTTTTTATGTACCTTTATAGTGTATGTGGAGAACATAGTGAAGTATAAATAAAATCCCCTTGTAGGAAACCATCAAGAGACATAAAATATTTGGAGAATTTCCTTTTAGCTCTTTTTATTACAAGAAGTTTTAAAATACTGAATATCATAGTGAATACATATCATTTCTCTGCTCCTTCATTGAAAACTAACATAAGCCTTCTCCCATGTTGTTAGTTTGTTTTTATAACCGTGTTTGTTTGTTTTTAGTTTTTGTTATCATTCTTGAGAAACTTTAGATTATATAAATGTTACATCAAAACTATAGGGGACACCCATATACCCTACCTTCTCCCCCTCCCACACTTTCCCACGTTAACAACGTTTCATTAGGGTAGTACATATTTAAAAATTGATGAACACGTTGAATCATTGCTACTAACTATGGATATAGTTACATTATAGTTTAAACTTTGCACCCCACAATTTTATAGGTTTTGACAAAATGTATAAGGACTTGTATCTGTCACTGCAATATCATGTAGGACAATTGCAAGGTCCCCAAAATGCCTCTAGGTCACACCTATTCTTCTGCTCCCTCCCCTCAGAACCTCTGGTGGCCATTGCCTTTGTATCAGTGGTACAAGTTCTTCCACTACTAGGATCATCGTAGGTCTACTTAAGTCCATAGCTGCACTTCCCACTGTGTTTCTTCATTCCTCAATCTTGAGGATTTTTATAACCATGTTTAAGAGCTAAATAGTGTTACATCATTCTGTGACAGTTTGAGATTATTTTTATGAATCCCCAAAAGAGAAAGATTATGTTTGTAAACTAATCTATTCCTCTGGGTGTCGTATCCTTTGATTGCATTAAATTCAGTTAGGGGCCTTTGATTAAATTGATACGATCACTTTAGGGCTTTTGATTGGACTACATCAGTGAGGTGTGACTCAGGTTGAGTCTCCATCCCCTTGCTGAGTCTGGTATAAAGGAAAACACAAAGAGATACTCACTCACACAGACACTGGAAAAGGAAGCCCCCATATTTGATCGTGCCATGTAAGAGAGAGGGTAGTTTAAGCACAAAACCTCAGAGGCTGGGCCCACGGAGCAGTTGAAGAGGACAGGGTGAGCCTGGAGGGGAAGGCTGAGACCTCAGCAGAGGTTGGTAGCCATCTTCCTTCACCACGTGGCAACATGCCAAGATCAACAGTAACTGACTTTGGTGAGAAAGCATCTCGGATGGGGCCTTGGTTTGGACTTTCCAGTCTTATAACTGTAAGCTTTTGCCCCAAATAAATCCTCTTTATAAAAGCCAACAGATTTCTAGAATTTTGCATCAGCAGTTCTTTGGCAAACTAAAACACATTCTTTTGTGACTCACAAATTACTTCACCATTGCACCATTATGTAACATTTGGGTCATTTCCAATTTATTTTCCAATACAAATAGCAGTAAAATTGATATTTTTTGTGTTTACAGATTTTTATTTCATAGGTTCATTGGTTGTTTGTAATTCTTTTGTTAATTACCTGCTGAAATATTTTTATGTTCATTTACTTGGTTGAATACTAGTACTTTCATATTATTATACATTCATTGACATTGAAAAATAACCATTGGATATTTTCACACAAAAATCTTTGTTCTTAAATGTTAACATCCACATTTAAAATTATTTTCAGTATGTGTTTTTTCACTTTTATGTTGCAGCAGCTTCTTAATATGGTAAAAAGAGAACTAATACAAGAAAGAAATGGGATTAAAACCCAGGTCTAACACTTGGGTTTGGCCAATTGGTTTAAACTCTCTGAACCCTTTGACCTCATCTTTTCTCCATTATCTCAGATCTCTTTTGTTTTTTTATTATTTTTTTTGAACTGCCATCCTCAACACTTACTTTCTATATCATCATGTAAAATGCTATTTCAGCATTTTCCAGCTTAGCTATATGGCAGTGAATGGGATGGTTAATGACAAAGAAGAATACAGGACCTAGAATTATAAATATTTTTTCTGTACACACCCTATTGGCTAGGATTAAGTCACAAGACCATATTTAGTTCTCAAATGGGAGGCTTTTATTTAGAGGGATAGATATTGGGTGATAACTTGATGTGTCTACCACAGCCTACTCCTTTGACCATTCAGATATGTATGCTCACTTTCTTCCATGTAGAACATTCTTTTTCCCAGAGGATACCCATTTCTAAGTTACTGCTTATGGCTCAAATTCCAAAATCTCTGGGTGATGGACAGTCCTCTAAATCAGGTTTGGTTATTGCTTCTCACAGTTCAGCCAGGTATATATTAAACCACAAGATATCCACTGTACCACACACAATATATCATGGTGTATGAAGAAAGGGTAGCCAACATAAATTATCATCCAGAAAAGAAAAGGTTGGGATAGACAGATGGCAGTCACTTTCCATAACAATAATCCAATTTTATTGGGTTACTGTTAGGAAATACTTGCTGACCTAGCATAACAAATGCTGGTACTTCTCTGGGAGGAACCAATTCATCCTTCATTCTCTGCTGCCCCAGCTTTACTTCCATGGAGGTTCTTCACTTCCATTTCAATCTCATTAGAAATCATGCTCTTCTGAGGGACTGTGCAGAATTCTCTTCAAACAAATTTAGCTTGGCAGCTCAGAGGTAATATTAGAAGTCAAATATCTGCAGGCTTTTGAAAGCTGAGTTTGTGATTTCTTTGAAATATTACTTCCTCAAAAACTTAGTAGATTTTTGGACTTTGTAGTTTACTGGTAGCTTCTGTGTGTGAGTAATAACAGGCAAAACTTATTACTAAATAGGACTCATTGCCAGCTCTTGATTCTGAAACCTGCCTTCATGTATTTAGTGGACTCTGAGTTTCATCATCTCAATTTCTCATTTCTAAATGGTCATGACTTGAGGCTACCTGAAACAAAAGATTTCATAGGAAAATCCTCAACTTTTTTTCTGCATCGTATTTTATCTCTGAACACAGATTGGCTAGGTTTAACTTAAATTCATCTCTTTCTTATATGATTTTGCTTAAATCAACTAAAATTAGCTAGTACACATGAACCACTGGGGCACAGACTTTTTTCTTTTTGTTGCTCTGCATTCCCTACACATGCTTCCCATTTTTGGGGTCCAAAATAGTTCCTCCAATTTGTACTAACAGGTCCTCATTTCAGAAAGCATTCAGAAGGTAAAAAGGAAAGAAAGAACCCACTCTTTCCCTTTAAGGGAATGAGTCCAATGTCATGCACATTACGTTCATTCTCATTTCCTTAGTTATAACTTAGTCATATGATCACAGCTAATAAAAAAAAAAAGAGGCTAGGAAATGTAGTGTTTAGCAAGGTAGCCATGTCCCCAGGTAAAAATTATTTTTACCATGTAAGAAGGATAGAACGAATTTGGGGGTCCCATAGTATTCTCAGTCACATATATGCACTTTAAATTAAGGCCTAAAAACCTCTTGTTAAAAAGAAATAAATCAAAGGAAAAGATGGCTGGATAGAGCAAAGAAAAGTCCACATGACTTATAGCCAGGATACCTGGGTTCAAATCTGAACTCTGTTCCCCAATATGCCACCTTGGGCAAATATTTCCTCTTTCTGTTGTGTTTTCCTCACATGAAAAATAAAGCATTGGACTGGCTTAGCCTTTTCACACTAGATCTCCATAGACTAGTAAATCTTAAAATTGTAATAGTTATTTGTGACAAAGTGTTTTTGTACACAAAATTAGGAAGTGATTAACACTATATCCTCCATTTTGTGGTTCAGAGCATCCTAATGAAGATTCGGTTACTCTCTGTAAATAATTTTTAACCCATCATATGCAATTTGTTTTAGTCACAGAATAATTTATTACTCCACCATCTATTAACCTTATGGGAAACTCAATGTGGGGAATACTGATCTAAATGACTTCTAAAGGTCCTTCCTACTGCAAGGTTCTGTCATACTGAAATACAGCATCAAGCTTTTACCATCGTCAACATCTATTTAATTATTTACTAAATCTACTTATAGTCTACTCTTCCTGAAATCAAGGTAAAAAAGCTTACAACAAAATAAGACTAAATGACAACAAGAGATACTGAAATAGAAAATCAAAACTGATTATTATCTTAACATGGATTAGTCTGTCAGTTGTGTTAATCAGTCAGCTAGTTATCCAGCTATAGAGTTAGTTAGGTTTGAAGGAAAAGGTTTAAACCGCATGACACCTCTCACTAAGGGGTAGGGGCTGGGGCAGAGGGTTGGTTTGAGGGAGTTGGCAAGAGAGAAGCCCCAGACAGGCAGAGAGCATGAGCCCCTGCAGGGCAGGCTGAAAGGAAGCAGTGCAGTGCCAAACTGGAGGGACAGCAGACTTCCAGCCTACTTGACAATTTTGCTTAGGGCTGGCTTTGTGTGTGTGTAAATCATTCAGATAATTGCTGTAATTCTGTGCTTAGCTTGGCTGCTAAGACCCTTGGTTCATGAATATTCATAAGCTCTATCCACACTCCACTATTACTTAAATTTTCCTAGACAGCTTTCATGCTGAGACTGCCAGCGTGTTTGTGCTGGGGCTGGTGATGGTAATGATTTCTTGTCTGGCTTGCAGCGGGCTGAGCGTGGCCAAGGGAAACTTCCCTGTGCCCACCCACCCAGGTGATGAGAGGAAAAGGCACTGGTGGGTAAACTGGTTCTGCTTCTCTTCTGGCTCTGGTTTTATTAATTTACTCTTTCATTCATCATTTACTGAGCCCTGTGCCAGGCACGGTGCTTGGAGCTGAGGTTCCCGGCAGGAAAGATTGGGGTGAGTACTTACCTTCAAACACATGCATGGTTTGGTCAGCAAGATAGACCTCTATAGAGTTCATTACAGAATAATGATGACTACTAAAAGAGGGTGAGCTCAGAACATTACAACTTTAGAGGAAGTGCACAAAATCAAAATTGGGAGTGGGTGGGAGATTAGAAAAGGATGGTTTCTCACAGGATTCAATATCTAAGTTGAGTCTTAAAATATTTATCACATAAATCATATACACTCATTGCAGAAGGCATAGATGGAAAGAAACGTCATTTGAAATCCAATCCTTTACCGAGTTTTGTTGTCTATACTTTCACATTTTTCCCTATGTATTTTTATCAACAGCAGCAATGAAATAAATCATGCAATATGTAGCTGTATAACCCAACTTTTCTAACTGTGATGATTAAGTTCGCATGTCAACTTGGCTAGGTTACAGTCCAATTGTTTGGTCAAGGAAACAGTGATCTGATTGTTATTGTGAGGGTATTTTGTGGCTTTTAAATCATTAGTCAGTTGATTGCATCTATGGCTGGTTACATCTACAAGCAACAAAGGACACTGCCTTTGGCAATAAGAGAATTGGCATCCGATAAGTTTGGGGCCTTAATGGGAGAACTGATGATTTTAACAGTCAGAAAGAATTTCTATATCTACTTCTACCTGCCAGTTTCTCCTGGGAAATTCATCAAAACCTTCATATATATCCTGTTGGTTCTGTTTCCATGGAGAACCCTAATACTACAGAGTTTGGTGCCAAGAGTGGAGACTGACAAACAAATATTTGAGCTAAATCTTAAAGAGCAAGTAAGAAGTTTCCACATAAGGGGTAATTGAGGAAGGTGGTTTAGACCGAGAAAGCATCAGAACTTACTCTGAGGTGCTAGAGTAGCAGGTTTTGGATCTGAATGATACACAGAGCTCTACAGGAATATGATACTGGACAGGGGGTGTGGGCCAGACAATACAGAGCTTTCCCACTGAAGTGTTTTAAGGAGAGGTATAGCGTTTTGGAGAATCATTGTGAGGATTGATGACAGCAAAGAAAGCTGTAATAGGCCTTTAAATGAGTAAGTTTTAGTGGAAATTGTTAAACCCTGACCATGGCCTTGTGGGATCAAAACTGGTCACACACAGAGACAAAGTATTTGCATTTTGAGGTTGTGGAAAATGGACTCTCCAAATTTGGTTTCTCTGCCATATTCCCAATAGAAAAGACCTTAAAAATCTTAGGATTTTACAGTTTAGCATAGAGCATCCAATGATTTGTAGTGCTTAAATCCCAGCACCAGAAGGTGAGCCAGATAAAAATTGCAAACTCATTCAAACTACAAGTTAAATTATTCTAAAAAGACAATATAGACCACAGGATTTCATTTTTGTTGGGTCTCTCTGGGGCTATTAATCTGGTGTCTTAGGGGAGCACTACATTGAATTTAAGATATTTTTAGAATGATGTAGTAAATCAAGGAGTAATAGGTGAATTAATTGCTAGAGTCGATTTATATATAAATATATGGGAATATATATTTGCATTACAATGAAATGTTTTGGAAAAATGTGCTGCAAACTTAAGGTAGGTTCTGGGGAGTCAAATTGGTATGGGGGAAGCCAAAATCATTTATGCTTTCTTTTATATCGTCTCCCTCTTTTGGTAAGGAATATATGTATGTTAATATATATAAGAACATTGCTATCTCAAAGTTGATTTTATTTTTTTAATCCAGAAAAGAAGCATTTTGATTTGAAATATATTTAGGAGGAAAAATCTACAGGACTCTGCATCTAATTGGATGTGGTGGTGACACAAAAGGAAATAGCATAAGGGTGATTTCTTGGTTTCTGACTCCCAACTGTAAACATGCAAGCCTGATGCCTGCATAGACTGATTTAGTTAAAAGGGGAGACCCAGAACTGTGTGTATCAGGAGGGCTATGAAGGTGGTGGCAGATTTCTGTATGTAAACTTTGGGGAAAAGATGGTGAAATTTAGATTGTACATGCAGAGCAATTTTTTAATATATTATGTTGTTTTAAATTGCTTGCAAAAGGCTGAGGCTAATGATTTAACAACAAAATCTATTTGTAGAAATGTTCACACAGTCCAAAAGAAAGGAAAATGCCAAGTAGGAATGTATAGGCCCCATTCATAACATACACTAGCACATGATGTCAATTCTTTCTTTAAATAAAAATGAAGGGAGTATATGTCAGACCATCAAACTCAAAGCTTTATTAATCAATCATTGGTAAGCTACAGACCATGGGTCAAATCAGCCCACTGCCTATTTTTCTAAATAAAGTTTTATTGGAACCAAACCAACCTCGTTAGTTTATTTATTGTTGGTAAGCGGCTTTTAAGCTACAGTTAAGTAGTTGTGACACAGACAAAGTAGGCTTCAACTCTACTGAAATCCTCACAGATTTCTTTACTGTAAGGATAAAAATCACCCCATCATCTGTCTGCTTGTTGGTGATTGGTTTACTTATTACCCATTATACCCTGATAGGAAGATCAAGGTAACCTCCCATAGTCTAGAAGCAGCGGCTTCTCTAGTGCCTTAGGGGTGATAAACGGCGCGAAACCAGGGCTCACTCCAGCTCTCCACTTCTTGTAGCACAGCTTTTACCTAGATGATGATACATGCATTCCAGGATAAGCTGCCACCCTGCTCTCCAAGCTGACTAAGCATGAAAATCCAGTAAGTTTTTCCCATTAGAGCCGCCCTGCCACGGTGAGTGTCAGTGACTTGTTGGGAGACCTCTCAGTCCAATACAACTGCACTAGTCTGTAATAGATTTCATGTGGTGAGATTTTCCAAGGTCCATTTCCCTCACGGTGAATGGACTTCTCCACTGGACATAGAATTTCACCAAGTGAGAGTGGTGAATCAGTGAAAAAAAATATAAATGCTTATTAAAAAATGCAGATTTCTGGGACCCAGCTCAGATCTATTGAATCTTTAAGATGGGCCAAGAAATCTTTGGGAAAAAAACTCTAGTGCTCTAATGTACTCTAATCTGTATTTTGAGAAACACTGTTCTGTAGAATCATTTTCAGCCACAAAGCTTCACAACTCTATGAATAGTTGGCTTGCTTTGCATTTCATTTCTTAAATGAAATTTCTCTATGCTTCTATATCTCTGCCTTTCAAAGCTGGGGAGAATTCAAACAGTGTGAGATTCGCTGTTGAAAAGGGTTTATACCAGTTGAAATTTGAGTTATTATATTTGTTTCATGCATTTAATTCCTGTTGAGACTTTAAGTGCGGGCAGCTGGATCCCGGTTCCAGGTGCTATACCTCACAAATTGTTGACATCTTTCCTCTCTGTTAGATACCAAAGGCCAGCTGCAGCAGAACTAACAAGCCTACTGAGCTCCAGCCAGCCTTCCACTTGCCTGGGTGACCACCACTGAAGAATTTGAAAGCCCCAAGTTGGGAGTTTGCAGTCTTGGCCTCCAGGCAAACATTCTTTGTAGCTTGGCTAACTGACGAATAAGAGTGGTGGTTTCTTCTAGATTAGACACATTTACATTTGTAAAATTGTTTCTCAGAAGAGAGAGGAAGCAGTTCAACAGATTAATAATTCATACAAATTTTTGTCCAGGAGCCCTTGAGTTTTGTGTAAGAGTAGATATTCCATCCCTCCATAGCTTTGCCTGTTGGGCTATTACAGATATTTAAAGAAAAGCTGACTCTTCTGTCAACTTCAGGAAATTTTCTGGACTATCTGGCTCACAGAATTAGTTGCACCCAACTCTAAATCCCATTGCTTTAAGTACACCTAGTGTTAATTTAACCAAGAATGATTAACTGATTTTCAGTACATAAAATGCCAGACTTCGCAGTCAGGGTCTTCAGAAAATTAAGACCTGATCCCTTCTTCTAAGGAGCTTGCTGGTTGAAACAGGCACTTAAAGAGCAAAGAGCTTAGCATACGTATCCCGTGAAAGAGGGGTATATACATCAGTCTTCCACACGGATTGAAAGTCAGAGGTGAGGGACCACTTTTTTTGCATGTTGTTAGGAGATACCCGAGATTGAACCAGGGACCTCGTACGTGGGAAGCAGGTGCTCAACCCCTGGGCTGCATCCATTCTCCAAGGGACCACTTTTGTTGTACCCTGGCCCTCCTCACCTCCCCTAGTGAAGGACACAATGTGCTGAGCATAAGCTGTACTGAACTGAGTTAAACTCGAATTTAACCTTTTCCTTCTATGGGAACAGATACCATAAAAATTCTAAGTTTGCCCGTTAGAGAATCAGCTATTGTGGATTAAGTCTTCCTGTCTGTGGTACTCAGTGTTGAAAGTGTGATTTGTCACTGCAGCTCATGCTCAGTTGCAGGCAGAAATCTAAAAGGACTTCGGCTTGTTTTAACAGTAGAACACTCGCCCCCCATGCCCCACCCCCACAGTGATGTTTCCAGGCTTTCATGATACTCTGTCAGTGCCATTCCTTTTATTAGACGAACCCATACCTCTCCTACTAAACTTTCTCTTCAATAATTCCTTGTCCTATGTCCAGTTTTTTCAAAACCTACTCACTGAATGATCAGGAATCTGATAAATGGATAATAGGAAAATCAAATGAGAAGAGGATAATCTCAGATTTGCATTATGAAAGGTATTTTCTGGAGACAAAAGACCTTTAGCAAATAGATGGGGAAAAAGGACCAGTTTCAGGAAAATAAGTAAGATATTTTCAGATAGTCATTTTAAAAATTTTCTTCATGTAATTCACAAAACACCATTTTAACCATTTATAGCATACGTTTCAAAGGTTTTTGCACACTTACAATGCTATGCAACTGTAGCCTCTAGTTCCAGAATATTTTCATCACCCTGAAAGAAAACCCCATGCCCATAAAGTAGTTGCTCCCATCCTCCCCCCACTGCCCAACCCCTGGTAACTACTTATCTGCTTTATGTTGCTATAGATATGCCTATTCAGGATATTTTGTTAAATTCACTCAAACAATAGGTGAGTTTCTGTGTCAGGCTGCTTTTAGTGTAATGCTTTCAAGGCTTATCAGTGTTGTAACAAGGATCAGTATTTCATTCCTTTTTATGACTAAATAATATTCCATTGCAAAGACATACCATATTTTATTCAGCCATTTATCAATTGATGTATGTTTGAGTTGTTTCCACCAGTCAGCTATTGCAAATACTGTTTCTATGAATATTCATGTACAAGTTTTTATTTGAACACCTGTTTTCAGTCCTTTCTGGTAGATACTGAGGAGTGAAATATCTGGGCCACATGGCAGTTATATGTTTAAGTCTTTGAGGAATTGCCAAACTCTTTTCCACAGTGGCCGCAACATTTTACTTCCCCACCAGCAAAGCATGCATGTTTGGATTTCTCTGCATCCTCACATTCCATCTTTTTTGATTGTGGACATTCCAGTGGGTGTGGAGTGCTACCTCACTGTGGTTTTGATTTGTATTTCTCTAAGGACAGTTGTGCTCTTGATGCCCATTTTCCACACCAAAGCTGCTCGTTCCTCTTACTGGTGATTGGAACCGCCTTCACACATTTTCTATAGTAAATGTTAGGTGACATTTTGAAAAATTAAATTAATCTTTAAAAATATATTTACATAGAGTCTTGCCCTGAGGATCATTCTTATCCATGGTTAAGTATAAAATCCCCTATTAAAAATAATACGTACTTGAAAGCATTTAAATCAAACTCATATAAACCAAAGCATGTTTTTTCTATTGTTTTGATAAGTGGTTTTAGAAATATATTCCCTCAGCAATAAGTCTCACTTCAAATACCAAATACTTTAAATTTAGTAAACTTTTATATATTATGTGACTAAAAAGAAAAATAACATCATAAAATTTAATATAAAATAGATCTAATAAAAACATCCCATTCTCCTTTTCTTCGACAAAGCAACATCAGACTAATGCCATAGTGCACATCCAATTTTAGAACTGAAAGAGACTCAGAGAATTACAAATGACAGTGGATTTTTATAGACGTATGTGAAGGGACTTTCCCACAGAATCTCTGGAGTTGAATCCAGATCTCCTGATTCATGATCTAATCTTCAAGTTCCCTGGAGGGCAAGGAAATGTTCTGAGTCGTCAGAGTATGGCTCAATTGAGGAGACAGTGTGGGGTAGAATGGAAAGTGAAACATAGGAAGAAGAATAGTTGTGGATCTTCCATTTACTAGCGCTGTCATTCAGAAATTACTTCAACTCTCCACCTCAATTTAATTCCCTATAAAATGGGGATTTTTTGGTGTTAAAATCTAGGTAATACATATTTAGGTGCTCTGGAAACTATTCTCACTCTTGTTGTTAATGTTATTGTTTATTACTAATTAATAATTGCCTGGTCCTGCTGCAGCCGGCATAGGTGCTTATCCTCCAGAGAGGTCAAAGCTCTTTCACAGACAGCCTGCCTTTCATCTGCACACATCCTTTTCAGGGGGAATGGTGGCAAGGGCTTATCAATCTCATTTTACAGATGGAGAAACCAGGGCAGTAGCCTTTCCACTTGACCGTGCTGACTCATCAGCCTTGTTAATATGTGATCCAGTGCCCCCTGATTTAGAGAAGGCAATGGACCACAGAGGGAGAGGGAGAGAAAGCCCCAAACACAGCATCCTTTCATTTTACATTTTCATAACCACTGTGGAATTGTCTGTCTCATGAAAGTTCTGTAGCCATGATGCTTAATTCACCAAGGAGTGAGAAATTTACATTTCTGTATCATATATTAAATCAAAACTGATTTTTGGTTGAATGATACTCAAGATACTGGTAAGAGCGCAGGATCCTCATTAAACAAGAATTCAGTGGACTAGGGAAGAGATAATGTGAATAATATTTTCTGCTTTAAATGGCAAGCCAATTGACTCAGAGAATATTTATCAAGAGCAAGGCTGTCCTTGCCTAGTTGCAAATTCAAACCAAATGTTGTAATAATGGAAGTGTATATAAATTTCAATTTTTTAAAATAAAAAAGCAATGATGTTTATTGTTACTGCCCTTTTCTCTGAACCCAGTACATTTACATCCATTCTCCCCAAATGCATTGTGAGGCAGGTATCATCCTCATTTGACAGATGAGAGGACAAAGAACCTGGATGGTCAGAGGACTCTCCAAGGTCATGCAACTTCTTATTGTCAGTGTGAGACTCTGAATTCCCAGGCATTAGTGATGCTTTGGATTTCCTATCGATGCTGCTGCTTGAACCTCACTCATCTCTCAACGAAAACCTCAGAAAGGCTCTTGAACATGCATGTCATCTTATGTCAGTGGACGTGCATTCTGCAGTTGTGCTCCTGCCTTGGTGGCGTCACCTGCGTGGCCACGTCCATTTGATACCCTGCTCCAAGGGCTCATCGGAAAATCAGAGATAGAGCTGGCCTCTCACCTTTTCAAACTGCATTTTGAACCTTTGGTAATCAAGATTCAAATGAGTTTGAGGGGGGTTGGTTAGTCCCTGATGGGGTGCTTTCCACATCATAAATCCTCAGCACATCGTTCATTATAGCCCGGAGCTGCTATCCAGGAGAAATGCCCATGTGAGCCATTCAAGGGGCTGAATAATCACTGGCTTGTTAGAGCAGGTGGTCTCTCCCCATCAGAAGTGAGGTTGCTATTTAGCCTGCAAGAGGGCCACTAGCGTTGAACTGCTTTATAGCACAGCTGGTCTGGAATGAACCCGTGGTTTAATGTCACAGCTTTCCTAGTCTCTTCCACCTACACACAGACCCCGGCTACCCAGATGGCAGCGTCACCCAAGAGAGAACAAGAAGCTAAACATTTTCCATGTCCAGGTATAAGTAATATTTCTATTAGATACGGGTTGTGTATTCTACCTTCATATCTATTTATTTCTTTAGAGTCGATGAATAATCGGTTTGAGACCTTGTCAACACAATAAAACTCAAAGAGACAGCCAGAGGCAGATTCAATTCTGGGAAAATATCGAAAAGACCGATTATCATGAAAACCCTCAATTTGCATTTTGCTCTCCTTGTAAGTCATAATACCAGGAAGCTTAATGCAATCCCCTGAAAGAAGCCTTTTCGTCTAATGACAAAGCTCTATGCCTCCAGGGTGGTTAGATTATTTATTTTTCGTCACTCCACTGAAATGGTTCCTCTCCTCTTCTGTATTCGGCCTTCTACTCATTTCCGGGGAAGAGCCCCAGCCTTACAATCTGCCCAGCAGAGAGATCTATTCTGGGTGTTTCCTGCTTTCTCCTGTCGAGTAGCCGGTTTAGCCGCCTCCAGGCTACAAGTGCAAGATTGGGGGCGCCCGGGGAAAATGCGGGCAGCCACTGTCCTGCAGCCGGGAACAGATGAATCCCAGGTCGTGTGCATTTAGGCATGGACGCGCCATGCCTTTCTGAGCCTGCTCTTTAATCATCTCGGTATTAAAAATGGATTCTGAAGAGCATTCCCAAAGGGAATGTGTTGTGTACATTTCTTTCCCTGCTTTGAAGGAAGTCATATCATTATTGTATCCAGTCTCTCACAAACGGGAGGAAGAACGCCACCATTCCAGATTTGAGCCGACTTCCAACAGCTGCAAGGTTAATTATGGCTCTCTCTCCCTCTTTCTCTCTCCCTTTAAAATCTCTGCTTTAGAAATAAAAGATAAGAAATTCTTTAGAGTAATTATAGACTGCTGAGCCCTTATGGTAATAATAAAGGAAAACATCTGACTGATTTACAGCAGGAAGAGGCAGTGACAGTAGCGATGCAGGTTGAAAAAAAAAATAATTAAAATCAGCTTTTCCACGATCTTGACTGAGCTGTCAGTCAGCCTCTGAGAGAAAAGAAATGCTAATGAAATATTAATATGCTGCCTTAGATTTTATAGAGCAGCCTTTTGTTCCCAGGTACTGTTCCAGTTTGTCAGTCAAAGGGGTCAGGTGTGAAAGGGGACAGGAACCAGTGTGGTGAAGGGGGAAATGAGAACTCTGTGGCCCAAAAAATGCCTGGCCTCAGAAAGGATTTACTGAAGCATTAAAGCAGACAACATCGCGGGGTCCTTCCCTGACAGCCGCCTCAGCTTCACCAGCTGGAGGAATCCTAGCGGGGGGTGAAGCCTATTGCTTTTCTTTTCTTTTCTCTTTTTTTCTCCAGGCTGACAGACACTAAATGTCAGCAATCATCATGATACAATCAGAGTTGGTTTTATAATATCTATAAGTGGTTTCCAAGTCTGCAGATGCCAGACAGTTTGAAAATCGCAGGGAAATTGTATCTCATAGGTAGGCTTCAGACGAGACAGAACCCCCACATCCTTTTTTTTTTTTTTTTGTCTCATTAAATCAATCATTCAGGGCTGGGTTGCAAAATAGATGAGATAGCTTGGAGGGAGTGTGTGTGTGTGTGTATATGCTGGGTGAGGTGTGTGTTTGTGGCCATTTTGCACATGCCTGTCTGAAATCACCCAAGTATTAAAATGTTCCCAGGTAACCTGCATTATGCTACCTATGGACTGGTTTGGGAAAATACCTTAGTATCTGAGAGCTTCTGACATGCAGACTTTAATTACCTACGAAGGTCCAAACAAATGAATGCATAGGCATAAAGACAATGGCCAGGGGACATCCCTGAGGAGTCACTAGCAGAGGATGGACACAAAGGTGTAGCCAGAGCAGTTAAATTATATGTTTTGCTTCGCTCATCTGAGATGGTTGCTCGCCTCTTCTGCATTTGGCTCTCTCACAAGGAGGGAAGACTGGATTCCAGGGGAAAAGTCCCAGACAGTCTGCCCAGCAGAGAGACCTATGTGGGGTGTTCCCTCATTCTCCCAGTGAGAAACCAGTTTAGCCATGTCTCCAGGCTACAAGCAGGGAGTTTGGATTCTAAGGAGGGGCGGCAAGGGATCAAGTTTCAGGTGACTAAACTCCAAGGTCAGGAATGAGGCAGAGGTTGTAGAGCAAGGAGGCCAGAGGGGAGAAATGACCAGTGACCAGTGACCTATGCTTAGTCTCAACACGGATGGGAACGAGCTGTGTGATTCTCTGCGAGTAATAGAAACCCTCTGACTTCATTTCCTGTAATTGAGAAATGAGAAAGGGCAGGGGTCTTGAAGGTCCCCTTCGGGTCTGTGATTTGAATAGAGGGCGTGAAGAAAGAGATAGGGGATAAGACATACGGCCCTTTCCACCTGGGATATTGTTTCTGGCTTTAGTAAGAAAACTTGCTTGTCTTCCTCAATTCAAACCTTAAAAATTATAGCTGTCATGAGATGATCTCTTGCTTTCAGAAGAAAGTACAATTGTATGGCAGCTACTTTATTTATTAGGGATCTACTATGTACTAGGAGCTTATATTGTTTTGAATTATCTGAAATTTCCTTTGGGACAGATATCATCATCCCTAAATTACTGATGAAGCAAGAGAGATCCAGGCTTCCAAACTAGTGAAGGGCAGAGAGCCAGAATTTCCACCTAGGTCTCTGACTCTAAATCCTAGGTGGTGTTTGTGCCAGATTGGAACTGCTGGATACAGGAGCTATTTATGTGGCAAATTAGCAAATGCTTTCTTTATTAGTCAGCCAAAGGGGTGCTGATGCAAAATACCAGAAATTGGTTGGCTTTTATAAAGGGTATTTATTTGGGGTAGGAACTTACAGATATCAGGCGATAAAGCATAAGTTACTTCCCTCACCAAAGTCTATTTTCACCTGTTGGAGCAAGATGGCTGCCATGTCTGTGAGGTTTCAGGTT
This sequence comes from Dasypus novemcinctus, assembly GCF_030445035.2. Lineage (NCBI taxonomy): Eukaryota > Metazoa > Chordata > Mammalia > Cingulata > Dasypodidae > Dasypus > Dasypus novemcinctus. The sequence continues at coordinate 38,233,169 of NC_080697.1, forward strand.
TCCTGGGTTCCTCCCTTCCAGGGTCTTGCTTCTCTTTGGGTTCAGATTTCCTTTCTTCCCAGGCTTGCTTCTTCCTGGGCTCAGGGTTCCTTTCTTCCTGGGGCTGGATTCTGTTTCTTCTGTGAGCTTACTTCCTGGGGCTCCAGCTTAAGGCTTCAGCATCAAACTCCAACATCAAAACTTCAACATCAAAGGCCCCAACTCTGTTCTTTGCCATGCCTTTTATCTGACATGGCCCAATTAAAGCCCTAATCATAACTCAGTCAGGTCCAGGTATAGATCAGATTACAAACATAATCCAATATCTATTTTTGGAATTCATAACTAAATCAAACTGCTACACCTTCACATATATTTTCTTATTTAATCCTCAGATCAGCCCTATGGCACTTCAGGGAGGTTGGGAATTTCTCATGGTAGTCCTTTGAGTGGGTGGCAGAGCTTGGGCTCCTCTTCCTAAGCTCTTCAGATGCACATGAGAGCAGGGTCTTTCCTCCCTTGACTTCACTCAGATGAGGACAAAACCAGGCAGAACCTAGGGTATTGGGTTGACAGATGTAGGATTAGTTTGAATTCTAGAATTTAGATGTCGTGTGCCTTTGAGCAAATCATATGCCCTCTCTGAGCCTTGGTTTCTGTCTGTGAAATGGTATAATATTATGTAACTTTCTTTGCATAAATACCAAGAGGGTTAAGTAAAATCAATAGCACAAAATACTTAGCATTGTACCTGGCTAATAATAAAAATAAAAATAACTAACATTTAGTGAGCATGTGTTATGTGCGAAACATTTTGCCATGCGTTGGGGAAACACATGATGAATAAAACACAGTTCCTTCCCTCTAGAAAACAATATGAAAGATACACAGTTTTCAGGAAGGAATGACCCTGAATACTCACCTATAGTTATGCCATTTTACTTGAGCATGAATTTGACTCATACATAAGAAACTAGTGCCAATCATTTATATCTGGGATTCCTAAACATTTTTGAAAATGCACATCAGTTAGCAAACAGAGAGAAAGAAGTTTACACCCATAGTATTTAAATTGAGGGATTGATTCATTCTTTTTCCAACATATACTTTTGTCAGTCTGTGTATGAAATAACAGGAAAGTTCAATTTGTTTTCTAATTTGCTAGATGAAAATAAATATAGAAATCCTTTCATATTCTTCCAGCATTGCAGGTGATCATCTTAAGATTCCAGTTTGAATACCATTCCTTTAGCTACTAAGAAAGTCTACCTGACCACAAAACATGACTTTTGTTGTTTTCTGCTCATCTTCATCTTTTGATATTATACAAAGATGATTTCTTTTTGTTATATGGCTGCTAAAAAACCTATGCATCAATATTAATGGAACAAAAAGAAATGAATATAGAGTATTTCACATGACATCACTATTAACTCCCTTTTAAAAATAAATTATTGATAATTGCTAAGATTCTTTGAGTGCTTTAACCCTAACATAGAATGATTGCTTAGACCAAATATTTATTGTTTGCAGTGCTAAACTCTTATCAGATGGTTTATTCATTTAATCCTCACAACAATGGTGTGAAGTAGGTACAATTATCCTCTACATAATTGTAAAGAGCCCCATTTTACAGGAGAGAAAACTGAGGCAGAGAGAGTCTAAGTATAGATCTACTAAGCAGTCTTGAAACAAGGAAATGGCAGGAATGGTTTTGGGTGAATGATATTGAATGCAGCAAAAGCACGGATCAATAATGTAAATGAACTAACCCTAAATTCAGCAAAAGCCAAAGATAAACACTTTGCAATAATTTCTGCAAGAACTCCAAGTTCATTATGGCCCCTTAAACTCTGCTGTGCGATTTCCAGTGACGATGCAGGCAAGAATGCATCATCTATTGGCTGTTGGGTTAGCTAGGCATGGTATCTAACTTCTCTATACCTAGTTTTGCACATGGGGAAAGGAGAAACTCTAACATTTCCTTTTATTTTATCTTGCACCTATGCTTCACTCTTGAAATTTCATGACTTAAGTGTAATTGAAAAGAAGCCATTTACAAACCTGAGTGAACACATAATAAATAAATATCTCTTGGGTACTACAGTTTGGCTAGCAACAAGGGCAAGGAGAGAATTCAAGAAAAATATGCAATTATGTGCATATCTGCTTAAATTCAGTATCTCAAGGTGAAAAGACATAAACGTGTGTAGCAATTAGAGATTCGGTCCTTAATCAAACTCTAGAATTAAAGCATGGACTGTAATCACTGCAGGGATTCCACAGGCACATCCTTTTCCTTGTCCTTGCCCAGTACAGAAATGTGGAGAAGAAACGGCATATACTTTGGTGTCAGACACAGACAGTGTCATCTCTGGCCCTTCTCCTCTATTAGGTTGGAGGACTTAGTTTACCTCTTTGAGTCTCCCCTTCCTCACCCCTTCAATTAGGTAATAATTATCCTTACTTTGAAAGGATGTTGCAAGCATTTAATGAGGAATACCAAAACACAGCGTCTAGCACACAGTAAGTATTCCTTTAAGTTTGATTCCTTCTCTTCTCTGGGCTTAGCAAAAAAATACCAGTGAAGACTTAATCAGTGCTTGTGGAAACTAAAGTCCTAATAAGAGTTGGTTCTGCAGGATATATGGAACTCCTGGATTTGCAGGCAGATGGTGATGAAACATAGAATAAAACAAATGTTTCATGGGGACAAAAGCATCAGGAGCCCAGACAGGATCTGAAGCAATGGCTATATGTTCTTGAACACAAATATAATATATAACAAAGATTTCCTTGTTCATTGTAATGGACGATGGACAACGGTCCTTCAAGGCTTCACCCTAAAGTGTCTGTCCATGTCTTAAGAGATGGGCTAGTTTGGTAATTGCATTTCTTTCTAGCCTTTTCTAATTCTCATTGGACCCGTTCTTAAAACACATGGGAGTCTCAGATGAAGCCCAAGTAGAAACTAAGTCTGAGTTGCAGAATTTGAGTCTCAATACAAAGGACCTGAAAGATCATAAAATCTAACTCCTCATATGAATTATATATAACTCTGCACTTGAAATCCCATACCTTTCTGCCTTCCCAGAGATATCCATCAATCATTCATCCTCACCTTCCAATGCACACATAGAAACTCCTTTTGAGAGCAGTAACCTGTCTCCAGAGTGGCTCTTTCCCTTCAGATAATTCTTTCATTTAAAACATAAGCATCTGTATCCATTCTATAGCTCCCTCTTACCCTAGGGGCATACGTGTTCTTAATCACACACAGTTCTCCACCCACTGCTGTCTGGCTTCCATTTTGCTTGAACCATTGAACCCATTCTACCTAAAGTCAGTCAGAGATTTGTTTTCCAATAATACTACTACTAATAATAATAATTTTGCTCCTTATTTTACTTGGTGTCTTATGGTATTGCAAAATTTACTCCTCTCTTTTTCTTTAATTCATTGGCAGAGAACAGTATTTTGGAGGAAACTCAACCTTGAATGACACCATAATAAAGATGGCTGTTCTGCCCCATGACTCGAGCACTGCTAAGCAACTCTCCTGAATCTTTTTTTACCCAATTTGTTTCAATCACTATTGTGGGAAAACCTCTCAAAGAAAAGAGGGGTGGTGAGTAATAGATATATTTTTATAAGAAGACCATGGATTTTGGATTTGAGTTAATCTGAAGTCTATTTCTTATTTCAAGTGCATTACTTTGGATGAGTCATTTAATTGCAGTATGCCTCAATTTACATATCTCATTTCTATAGTATGAGAATAGTACTATTTCTTTTGAAGAATTGTTATGAAGATAAAATGAGATAATACAAGTAAAACATCCAGAACTATGTCTGCCATACAGAGATTATATATATATATATATATATAAGATTGACTGAGAAATGCCCTAATGGGTAGAGTGCATCTGGATATCAACAAAAATGGGAAGAAAATGGTCTGAAGTGAGTAGAAAGAAAAGCATGTGCACAAAGGTAAGGATGGTAACTCTGTGCCAGTTAACTTCAAAATGAATTGCCTTTCAAGGGAACCCAGGATTTTGTTACTTGGGTGAAGTACTATGGAGGACTCTGATATATGATTCTTATTGAAAGACTTGGTTTTGGAGGAAAGATTACATTTCTGTATTTCACTCAAATCAAATTAAACCTGACAGTGCATCCATATCCTACCTGGCTGGTGGGATGATCAATCTCCATCACTGGGAGAGTGGGGTGTCCCTTGCTCTTCTAAGGTCCCATAAAAAGCTAGATAGCTTACATTGTCCCGGAAATGTTGGAAAACCTCCTATCTTCACTCCACAAAGATCACTGCTAACATCATCTTCTTGGTATGATTGATTCCCTGGAGGTAGGTGTCTTTACTGCCCTGACAGGTCAAAGCCCATGTATTTTCTTAGTCTTGGAGCCACCATGCTGGAATACATCTTCCCAAAATGTACTACCAGGCCACCTCTCTTGGATGTTCTGAAATCTCACCACAGAACTGTCAAGGGGTGGGGTTGAGTTCCCTGGCACTTAGACCTCGGTCTCTGAAAATAGTCACAATGGTAGGGAATTGCCTTTGGGTGCATACTCCTGTCATTGCCTCTGAAATTATGCCTCCCTCTTTTGTCTTCTCTGTGACTTAAGCATGATCTCTTCAGCAAGCTTAATCTTTCCAGGAGGGGGAGGAGCTGCCTCCCAGCTGCCCTTCTGAAGCCAGGTGGCAACACAAAAGCCACTTGAAACCAGAAAGGACAGAAGTCTTGCTTATTCCTTGTAAATAAAGAAGGGAAAGTACTGGTAGGAACAACACAAACACACATCACACTCAATTAAGTGGTCTCAAGTACTGCATTTCGAGAAACTTCATGTATTCATTATAAACCTAATGATATAAGACAAGCCTATAACTAAATGTTAGTGAGGATCCCTTTTTCAAAGTGTGAAGCCGATGTTTCTGTGAGATTTGTGCTACTTCCTTGGAAAATGGAAGTGTTTCCAGGCTTCTAATCAGGATTCTGTGATAATAACCTTACAGATTATTAACTATAGACATGAAGTTATGATACTCCATAGATCATAAATATGAGAATTGGAAAACTTTGTAGTTCATATGAGGGAGAGATGGAGCACCAGAGTGTTAAAAAGGGGTGTGCGTTGCTCGAGTTTACACAGCTAAGTTTAGGAACCTTTAGTGGTTCTCAACTGGTGTGTCCACAGAGGTGCTCAAAAGACATTTCCTGAGGATTTTGTCCTATTGTCTATTTTTATGTATGAGCTCTGGTCTCCTGTGACCTCATCAACAACCAATGATTCAGCTGTGACTATCCTAGAATTATTTAATCTAGCACATTTTTGGTCAAACAGTTCATAATGTGTTTTTTCCCATGCTAACTATGAGAGAACTAAGATTTGGAAGTTAAATAACTTCCTAAAGTTGTATAGCTAAGGAAACTGGACTTGCATCAAGGAAGGCCACCTGACTCCAGGATCTTAATCTGATGACTCAGCCCTAGAAGACATATCTTCTGGCCCTGTGATGGTTAGGGTATGTGTCAACTTGGCCAGATAATGGTACCCAGTTGTTTGGTGAAGCAAGCATGAGGCTAATTGTAATACCATGACATTTCATGAACTTTAATCATCAGTGATTTGATTGCATAGATGGCTGCTTACTTCTACAATCAACCAAGGACATTACTGTCAGCAATGAGGGATGTCTCATCCAATCAGTTGAAGGCCTTAAAAGGAGAAGTGATTTCAACATTCAGAGAGAGAATCCGCATCTCAACTTCAGACAGTCAGCATCTCCTGAGGAATTCAACAAGGACCTTCATCAGAGTCCAGTCCCTGGCTTATAGTCTGCCCTACAACATTTGGACTTGTGCATCCCCATGGTCACGTGAGAAAATTTTATAAAACCTCATACTATTTACAGATATCTCCTGGCAGTTCCATTGCCCTAGAGAAACCTAAGTAAGATAGGCCCACATGCAAGAGCAAGGAGCATTCAGAGACAATGAAAGGCAAAATCCTGAGGTTTTTAAGAAATCATTTTACCTCCCTTAAAGGATAGTTCTTGATCGTGAGGATCCATTTGAATTGTGCTTCAAAATAACCACCATTTGCATCCTGGCTGGGAAATGTGTTCCTTAAAAAAGAAACAAAAACAAATGAACGAAACAAACAAAAAAATTGTACAACAAAAACAAACAAGGTGGGAAAGGGAGTTTTTTGAAGGCACAATGGTCTGACGTTCAATTCTTGCTTTGAATGAGCTTGAACAGGTCCCTCATAGGTCCTGCATCTTGATTTGTGTATCAGTGAAATGGATATCTTAGCACCTACTGTGGCAGTGTGTATAGTCCAAGATATATTGAAGTATCCCTTTACCTCACGCTCTGCCTACAATATTAAGTTTCCACTCTTCCACCAAAGTATACAATCAGTGGCATGTTAGTGAGTGACCCTTCAAAAGACTCCTTGCCCAGACTCCAAGCTCTTCCAGCACATTCTGAATGATGCATACATGAGCTGCCTTTCTAAGCCCTGCCTGCATCATCAATGCATTGAACAAAATGAATGCTGCTTTTATTGAAGCCA